>NW_026695235.1:12074119-13274119 GCF_021218885.2 Marmota monax | reverse complement strand
TCTGCTTGGAAGGCCGTCGCAGACCTTGCAGCACTGCCGTCTGGGTTGGCCTCCAGTGGCCCTCGCTGGGCGGGAGGCCTGGTGGCTGTGAGTGCTGCGAGTGGGGACTGGCCCCATGGCAGCTCCCGCAGAAGCGGTGGGGTATGCAGCTGGCACAGCCAGGCCCTGTGACACCAGGGCCCCCCCCCCACTGCCTGGGCTGGGAGCCCCTGCTCCCCATAGTCCCTTGAAGCCCTGGGGGCAGCGTCCTCTCCTTGGGGTCTCTGATGCCCCCCAGTGTAGAGGGGCATGGGAGCCTTCTCACCACCCGCTGGGGTGAGTCCAGACCCCTGTGTGGCCACTGCCGACTTTTGGGGTTGTCACACTCACTCTGGGGCCCTCCTTCAACCTCGTGTGGGCAGGTGGGCTGGTGGGAGCAGAGGCTCCTGGGGAGTCTCCCCGTTGCTGGCTGGCCCTCCTGGTCCTTCGGGCCTTCTTCCCCGTCAGTCAGCATCTCGAGGTTGCTGCTTCTACAGTTCCAGATACGTGAGGCAGAGACCAACCCAGCGGCCTGCCATCACGTGGCGGAGGCCTGGTGGTGGGCTCCTTCCCCACCTGTCCACCTACTTGCTCTGACGGTCTGAGGAGTCCTGGGGTTTGGGGACAGGGACAGGGAGAGGTGACCTCTTGGGAGCCGAGTTCTCACCGACTCTTTTAATAGTGCCCGCCCTAGAGGGCGCTGGAGCCCCACCTGCTGGTGCTGAGAACCCTCTGCCTTCTAGACCCCAGTACCTGGGTCGGTCTGGTCCCTCCCTAGTGTCCCAGGGACGAGGAGGAGATACTTCTGCAGCTGGCCTGGCTCTTCCCAGTTGTTGCCGTGCAACTCCTGCCTCTGAGCTGGAGCCGGGGCATGCAGAGGGAGCAGCAGGCGGCCTGCTGCCCTAGACGCCCTGGTCTGGCTCTGCTGAGGGAAAGCCTGCGTCGCCGGTGTTTTCCGAGGTCTCAGGGTAGCTGTGGAACCCAGCCCACGGCACCAGAGTCTGGGGAGCAGCCTGGGGAGGCCACGCGTGGGCAGGACACACACCAGGGGCTCTCTGGGGAGAGGTGGCAGGAGCCCCTCAGGACTCACCAGTGGGCAGTGGGCATCCTGCGACCCGCTCCAGCCCGAGTGCGAGTTCTGGAGCAGCCCTGGCGGGCTGGGGAGCCAGGAGCAGGCGCCCCGACGGGGCCGCGAGGCCTGCGCGGGGCCGGCACCCTCACCCACCCTCTCTGCTCTAGTTCCTCATCTACTGTGTGTACTTCCTGGTGCTGTCTGTCATCTACTTCTTGGGAGCCGGGCTGGACGGTCTGCGGCACTGCCAGCGGGACCGCCACCAGCCCCTGCCCCTGGCACAGGAGCTGAGGAGCCCCTCGGAGGAGAAGCCTGTGCGGCTGCCGAGTGTGGAACAGGGCCTGGGCGGCCTTCAGCCCTCGGCCCCACCACTGCCCCTGGAGGACAGCGCAGAAGATGGCCTTGGGACCTTGGGGCCTGGGGCCAAGGCCTGACACGGCCTGACCTCCCCCAGCAGGTTCCACACTCTGTCCTGACAGCCCGGCCTGACGGGCCGACGAGCCCCAGCACCGTCAGACTCCCCCTCGCGGAGGGCGGGCCTTGTGTGGGTGCCCCCTTGCAGTGCCTGGCGTGGGGGGGGGCCTCCTCGGGCCTTAGCACTGGGGGCCTCGGACCCCCACCCCTCAGCCCTGCTCCACTCTGGATGTGGCCCACACCTCGGGCGACTGTGGACTGGGCTGGGCTTGCCTGCTGAGGGGCCCGTGGTGGGGTCCCCGGGGTCTACCAGGCCTCCCTGCCTGCACCCCCTGGGGAGGCTGGAGGCAGATGCTGTGTCCCCAGGGGCTGGCATGCTGGCCCCACGGGCCTGGGGCTCTCATTTACTGTGACACTTCCCCACATCCTAGGTGCTTGCATTGTGGACGATGCTGTTTTTATATCTGTAAAACGAGGAACCGTTTGGCTTCTCCGTTGTGTGCGAGAAGCTGGTCTCAGGGGTGTGACAGAAAACCCATCAGATGGAGTGGTGGCTTGGGGCCCTCAGAGCCAGTCCTTCACCAAGGGTTCAGCCCAGGGCCTTTAGTTCTTTCCTCTGTTCCCGGAGTGACCTGAGATCAGGGCGGCTTGGAGCTGGTCATACGCTTTGGACGGTCAGAGAGGACTATGGACGTGCAACCTTGATGTGAACTGGGCTTGTTGGGAGCAGTAGGACCTTCTGGGGAGGTCTGCCTTCCTGGGGAGGTCTGCGTGCCAGTGGCCTCTGGGTCCGAGCCGGTTGCGTGTCCCTCTGTGACAGGAGGGTCTCTTGTGAACACTTTACCCAAATAAACCTGGAACCTGAGTGTGAGGGTGCTGACCCCAGGCCCTGGCAGCCAGGGACCCACCAAGGCCAACAGGTTAAGTGGGCACCTTGGGGGACGCAGGGTCCAGGAGGTGGCATGTGAAGGTGGCCAGGCCCGAGCTGAGAGTGTTCAGGGCGGTGGGCCCAGGCAAATCCACACAGGAAGGGCAGCCCTGTGCCAGAGGCCAGGCTGTGGAGGGGACAAGAGCGTGACACCCCGTCGCCCTGTGCTGGGCCACTGCAGCAATGCAGGCTCCGTGGGCACCCACAAAGGAGCCCTGGCCTGTAGCTGGCCGCTGCACTTGGCCACACAGGCTGTGAGCACTCGAGTTTCTCTGCCGCTCCTGGGCGCCCTGCTGGCTGCAGGGGAGGGACAGAAACACTGTCCCTGGGGTCAGGTCCTGCCAGGACCCAGCACTTGAGTTCACACAGACCTGAGGCATGGTTTTGAGGTCAGCCTGGGCACTGCTGGCTGCCAGGGGGCCCCACCAGAAAAGGGTGCCCGCAGTGTGTGTCATGCGTCTGTGCACATCTGCACACCAGATGCCTATTCACGTGCTCTGACACCCAAGCACGCTGTGTGCCAGCAGGGGGACACCCAGGGACAGAGGGCTCACTCCGCAGGGCTCTGCTCTTCTCACGTGGGGAAACTGCTCACAAACATGGTCTCCGTGGAAGGGCATTTTATTTGGTGCCTATTTGAAATGGCTTTGAAACACACAGGGGCAGAACCAGCCCCCCAGTCCTCAGACAGCAGATCCCGAGGTAGGGGTGTGTTGGCACTGTGGCTGTGGGCAGCCCAGCGTGGCCCTGAGCACACACACTGCCAGACTTCTGGACTTCCGAGCATAGCGGAGCACTGGGACAGCCACAGCCTGACTTGTGAGCCCCACAGAACTCCTGCTCCGACTTGGCTGGGGTCAAGTTCCAATCAGATCTGGTGTGGTCTTGGGTCACCTGGGAGGCCAGCCAGGGAGAGGCCTGAAGGACCCCACGTCGGCCGGCTCTGGGGAAAGCCGCAGACACACCAAGTCCAGCCACACTCCTGGCCCTGCACAGTGTTGAGGAACATGGCCCGACCTGGGGTGGCTGTGGCCCTGAGCTTGGACTCTGCTCCAGTGGGGGCACTGTGGTTGCTGTAGAGTGCAGGAAGCCGAGGAGAGGTGGCCCTTGCCCCATGCCTGGCTGTCCTGTTCACCACCTGAGCAAGCCCATGCCTGTCTGCCTCTGGCACAGCCTGAGTGGGAGGGGGGGGCCCAGGTGCCCTGCAGACCAGGTGTCAGCACCCGACATCTTGCTGGTCTGCCAGTGGGACTGGGTCTTGTGCACAGCCAAGGTGGAGGCAGGAGAGTGGCAGGGGGCCCTTCCCAGTGCCCGGGAGCTCAGGAGCCTGCAGGTGGGGTAAGCACAGGTCTCTGGGCTGGAAGTCCTGCGTCAGCCTCTTGCTGAAATCCAGCTGAGGTCTGATTTGGGCCCTGACAGACTGGCCAGCATAGGCCATCAGGGGAGTGGCGGGAAGCCTTGGCATCGGGCTTTCTGTTGTAAACTTTTAGAAAACTACTCTCTTTGGCTTCCTTTTATTTCTGGAGGATTACATGAAATGTGGACTGTGTAGAGATGTCCCAGCCAGGTCCTGGGGGTTGGCTAGGTGCTCCCTGCCCTGTGCCTGTCCTGAGAGCCCGGCTCCATGCACTTCCGAGCCAGCAGAGACCCTATTAGGAGGAGGAGGTCATGAAACTGTTCTCGATGCAGAGGACCACATAGGCGTCGCGGCAGCTTGTGGCTTCCTGTTCCAGCAGTCTGCCCGCCAGCAGTGGGGATGCCTGGCCCATGGCTCCAGCAGCCTCTGTCCGCCACGCCTCACAGTAGCTCTCCGTCAGCCTGCGCCCACTGGGGTCTGAGCCATGCCATACACTCTTCTGGGGCCTGCAAGATGCACCTGGCTGTCAGTCACGCCCACACCCACCCCTCGGCAAGCAGAGACCCCTGCCCCCGGGGGAGGAAAGGTGAAGGCCAGCAGCTAGCTGGCCCTGGGCAGAGGGAGGCCGCGAGGTCCATGCTTTCCTTAGCTCCACTTCCTGGGTCCACCAGCTGCAGAAGGGGTAGGTGTTGGGGCAGAGTCTGGACCAGGCAACCTCAGGGCCAGTCTTGCCCAGCTGGGTGGACCTGGCTCCCGGCAACCCTCACTGACAAAGGGAGCCAGGTGCTGCCTGGCTAGGAGCACCTCCACCTACAGGGCGTCCTGTTCCACAGTCCCACCCGTGGCTCTCAGGCTGGGTGCTTCTCAGAGTGGATGGCCAGCATCTGGGCACCTCCAGGAACACACTGGCCCAGAAGACACCCTAACCACCCTTTCAAAGGCAGGAGCACTGGCAGAACATGCTGTTATAGCGGCAGGTGGAGGGATGCTAGGCGTGAAGCCATTTGGGGGACAGTGGTCATTTCCATCAGTATACAAGCACACACAGCTGACCTGGGACTTTGCCTTGGGCAGTGATTCTCAGGATCATTAGTTCCCTGTGGTGTTTACATTGGGGGCACAGACTGGCCAAGTCACAGATGGTGAGTGTGGAGCTGTCCACCGTGGACAGGGGGCACTTAAGCAGGGATCTCTCCTGCCCCTCTGGGTCTCATGATCATGCATGGGGCAGGGTAGGGCAGGCCAGAGGCTGGGCTCCGTGTTGGGGGCCAGGTGTGCACATCTCTCCTCTAGGGCTCTCCCCATGCTGCCATCCCGTGCACAGGGGACCTACCAGGCAGGGTGCCTCAGGACGTCCCTGCCATCGAAAGAGAAGATGCGGGCCCCGGGCTTCAGCTGGCCCCCGGAGCCGGAAAACAGGGCCTCCCAGCTGGGAGCCAGTACTTCATCCTGTAGAGGGAAGTTGGCAGGGGCTTCCTCAATCTCTGGTCATGCCCAGCCAGTGTCAAGCACCAGGGAGCCCAGCCCCATCCAGGTGCCTCAGCAGACCCTCACCACCCTTTAGCCATATGCTGGGATCCTAGACTAAGGCCGAGGGGTCTCTGTTCCTCATGCTGGCCTCCTGCTCCCAGCCACCCTCCCCAGTCTTGGGCCTGGGGTCTGCACATCCACCGTCGGTGGTCCTGAGAGACTCCAGAGCCATGGAAGGAAGCCATGTGAGGGGTACAGTGGCAGGGCTGCTGGGCTGGGTGGCACAGATGTATTAGGGCATTTCCCAACCTGGCGGGTGTGTGAGGACCTGTCACTTGTGAGCATGCCCAAGGCTTCCTGGAAACATCGGGTTGCCCTCCCGCACCCACCGTGCCTGCCCGGGAGTCAGCCTCCAGGCCCCTTGGAGGAAGCCTCTGCCGGGGAAGGACCCTCAGAGCAAGCCCCAGCCCAGGCCTGGGTCCATCTGGGGACACCCTCGCGAGCCCAGGGCCCCACAGGACATGTTCCGCTCACCTTGAGGTTGACGATGGGAATGGTCCCACGGTCAGCACGGCGCACGATGCTGTAGAGGTCCTGCAGCCGCGAGGACAAGAAGGCACGGAAGGTGCCAGCCAGCCCCACAGCTCGGGCCTGCTGGAAGCACTGGAAGTCGGCCCCTCGGATGCCGCGCATGCCGCCCGAGAGTGGGCTGTTGAGCGCGACCAGGTGGAGCTGCAGGGAGAGGCTGACACTGCATCCCAGATGACCTCAGAGGCCCTGGGGACAGCACCGAACCCCTGCACACCTACAGTACCACATGGACAGGCACGGAAGGCTGAGCCCCAAGTGCCTTCTGATGGGTGCCAGAGGACAGCCAGACCACCAGCCAGGGCGGCAGAGGCCGGTGCTGTGGTCCCAGGAAACACCCCGACATGGACCCTGATGTCCTTCCCCATGAGCTCTGCTTGACTGGTCCAGAGCAGTGGGCCAACCTGGCTGTGTGAGCTCCTCTGCCACCTGGAGCCTCTAGGACCTCAAGGGGACTGACAGCCACTTGGCCATGAGAGGACGAGCCTCAGGCTGGACAGTGGCCACCCTGTGTGGCACTGCCTAGTCAGAAGCCCACCTGCAATGCAGCTGTGGCTGCCAACCCCCTTTACACTGCCCTGAGGACTAAGGGGCCAGGTGGACAAGTACCCACTTTGGGGTCACTCACCACCGGCTGGAAGTCCTGATGGGTGTGGGCAGGTGAGGCTGTGGGGCGGGCTGGCCGGAGATGCACATAGGAGCCGTGGTGGTGCGGAGCTCCAGGGTAGGGCTGGGGATCGGGGAGGCGCTGGGGGCTGGCCAGGGTGTCGTCTGCTCTCCAGGGGCGCACGGTGGAGTAGGAGTGCTCCCTCCGGGGATATGAGTTGCCCTCGTGCAGCTGCACCACTGGGGGCTGGCGGACAGCCACTTCATTGTCCTGCAGGTCCAGGTGCAGGTCTGTGCAGTGGGCTCCCACACACCAGGACCCTCCTCCCCCTGCATGTCCTTTTCTGCACTTGGAGGGGGTGTGGCTTCAAGATGACAGGCAGGGAGCTCCACCCAGACCCTGGGGGACCCTGGGTATAGGGGCAGGAGGGGTGGGAGCCCAGCCAGCTCTGGATACTTGAGTCATTGGACTTGCTCTCTGCTCAGCCTGACACACTGCATAGCATACGGCCTCGTTCCTGAGCCACCCCTTGTCCACCCACCCAGCTGCCTACCATCCAGGTACCAATGGTCCACCCATCCACCACCCACCTGTACATTTCTCTATCCACCTACCCACTCATCCATCCACCTAGCTACCTGTCCATTCATCCATTTACCTATCCACCTGTCCATTCATCTGTATATCCATCCATCCACCCACCAACCCACCTGTCTGTCCATCCATTCATCCATCTATCCGTCCATCCATCTACCAATCCTCCTGTCCATCCATCTACCAACCCACCTGTCCATCTATCTGTATGTCCATCCATCTATTCACCCGTGCATCCACCAACCACCTGTCCATCCACCACCCACCAACCCACCTGTCCATCCATCTATCCACCTATCCACCTGTCCATTCATCCACCAACCCACCTGTCCATCCATCTGTATGTCCATTCATCCATCTATCCGTCCATCCATCTACCAATCCTCCTGTCCACCCATCCATCCACCAACCCCCCGTCCATCTATCTGTATGTCCATCCATCCATCCACTCACCCACCAACCCACCTGTCCATCCATCCATCCACCTATCCATTCATCCACCAAGCCATCACCAGCTCACCTGTCTATCCATCTGTATGTCCATCCATCCACCAACCCACCTGTACATCTGTCCACCAACCCACCTATTCTTCTGTTCAGCCGCCCACACCCATTCACCCTGGGGCATGCCTAGCACTGCAGGTGAGGAAAGATACAGAGGAGGACGCTGGCCCAGGGACTTCGAGGCTGAGGAGGGCAATGAGGTGCAGACACAACTGAAGCCAGTGGCAGTGTCCCTGTGGGTCTTCATCCTCTCCCCAGCAAGGACACCCTGATAGCACACATGCAGCTCCAGGATTCCAAGCACCAAGTGTGTGATTCCAGAAACATGTCAGTGCAGGCCCGGAGTCCCCTGCTGAGCCCCAGAGTTGTGCAGAGAGAGCATCTCCTTACCGTGCTGGATGGCAGAGGGATCCGGGCCTCCAGCTGCAAGGCAACAGCAGGGTCACTCTGACACGGCCACAGCCTACCCCATCTGCTCATCCCTCCCCCAAATGAGCCCTCCCACCAGGGCAGAGGCCACCCAGGGTGCTTCCCAGAAACAGGCACTTGTGGCACCCGGTCCGTGTCTGCTGATAAGCCCACAGCCTGTCCCTGGCCAGCAGGGGCCCTGGGGGGGCACCACGGGGTCTGGCTAGGCCTGGGGACAGGCAATGGAAACCCGGACACCCAGAAGTTCAGCTCAGGTGGACAGAGACTCCCAGGGATGAGGTGGGCTACTGAGGGCACAGCTGGCTGCCCGGTCCTCACGTTTGCTACACAGGTAAGACGCAGCCCCACAGCCCCAGGAGTGCCGGCTGGGCCCCTCCTGGTCCTGGGGAGCAGGAGCGAGGCTGGGTGTGTGAGCCCCGATGTGTCACAGGAGCTGGGCAGCCAAGATGTGTGCGAGGGTCCCCCACAGCGGGGTTCAGAGCACACCATGTGGACACAAAGCCGAGCCCTGTCCAGCAGGGCCGAGCCAGGGCACATGGCTCTCGAGGGCCCGACGCCTCTCCTGACTGATGCCTTGCCTCAAGACGGTGTGGGGCTTGCCGTCACAGATGCCCACGTGAGCTCCAGGTGCCCAGCACTAGCACACGTGACACACATAACGTCGTTTCCCTTTACCCAAAATGCTCAAAAGTAGTTTGATGAGTTTTTAAAAAGTGACAAGTGGCAGGAGCCTTGCTTGGGGACACCTGGCCCTGCTGTGGGTGCTGTTGAGGGCCCGGCCATTGCTGGGTGGGCGTGGGCTCCTCGCCTTCCTCAAGCCCCATGCCTCGCATCTCCCCAGGTTACGCCTGGCGGGCCCTCTGTGTACAGGGAGAGTGCTGCCCAGAGAACTCACCAGAACTTTCCGGAACCCGTTTCGGACCCGTACATAGAGTTCCTCCCTCTCAGCCACAAAGACGAGCCAGCCCTCGGGTAGCTCTCGTGCCCTGTCCAGCATGGTCTGGTAGGTGGCCCAGATCCTCACCTGCGGGACCCAAGCCTGCATGGGTTCCTGCTGCCCAGAGGCAACTGCTGGGGCCCTGGGGGACGGGGAGGGGAGCAGGGCCTAACCTGGGTGTGGCTTGGGCTGTGTGGACTTCTGGGGGTTCCCTGGGGGAGTTGGCTGAGAGCAGCCAGGACTCTTCTTTGTGGCCACCCATGGGAGGCCCTAGGTGAGTGACCGATGTGGGGCCTAGCCCACACCAGTCCCTCTGCCACGGCCTCTGCACCCAGGGCAGGCCACCCCTCCCCGAGCGTCCCAGACTCCACCCCCACCTGCCTGGAAGCTTACCCCTGAAGAGGTGCCCATGGTTCCAGGGGGCCCTGGGGGGCCAGGTGGGCCTGGGGGGCCAGGGACACTGACAGCTACAAGAAAGAAGCCAAGGTGGCCCTACGCAGCCACGCAGGTGGCTCTGGGGGGAGCCCGACAGGACCCTGCCCAGGCCCACCTCCCCCGACTTACTCTGCCTGTGAGGACCAGGGAATGACGGGGGCCCCGGGGGGCCAGGGGGGCCTGGGGGCCCAGGAGGGCCCTGGCGCCCCTCATAGCCAATGCCAGGAGGTCCCTGAGGTCCGGGTGGGCCCGGCTGGCCCTGGATGCTCTCTCCCTTTGGACCCTGGGAAAAAACCAAAACACGCTGTGTCATGCCCTGCATAGCCAGCCAGGGGTCCCTACAGCGGGAATGGCCTCTGAGCCACAGTCACCTCCCTGCCCCCCAAGGCCCCTCGGCAATCCAGGCAGAAGCGGGCCCATGCTCCCTGGGATTCTCGGGGCAGTGGCAGGACGCAGCCATGAGATAACTGTAAGGTGTCTGAGCCCCTGTGCCCACCCTGGGAGCTGCACTATGTCCCCAAGGGGACTGCCACACCCTGGTCGCAGACAAAGACGTGGGTGGCTTGGGCCCTGAGCTCACAGGCGCTGCCTCAGCCTGGGTGGGCATCAGCAGGCCTGGGTGGGCAGAGTTCAGCCAGCCTGCGGCCCAGTCTTACCGGTATCCCAGGGTAGCCTGGTGGGCCGGGGGGACCTGGGGGTCCAGGCACACTTGAGCTGAAGAATCCGCCGCTGGCCCCTGGCTCCCCCTTCTCTCCTTTCTGTCCAGTGTCCCCCAGGTCCCCCTTGTCTCCCTGCAGAGGGAAATGCTGCTCTGAGAGCCCTGCTGCTGGGTGGGGAGGGCAGTGGGGACACTGACCCCACGAGCCACAGGGGAGGCCTCCCCCATTCCAGAGTGCCAGGGTGCCCAGGGTGCCCTCTGGGGCCAATGCCCCTCAGGGGAGTGAACACGGGTGGTGGCTTGTCTGGGCAGCACAGAAGCCAGCCTCGTCTCAGACTGACACTCAGCACTGAGGACTTGGGGCCCTGCCTCGGCACAAGCCAGGGACAGGGACCCACCCTCCCGATGTGGCCAGCACAGTCACACACCTTCATGTCAGCTTCCAGGCTGAGGAAGTCCACGGGGAACTGCCCTGCAGAGGGGAGGAGAGACGGGTGGGAGACCCCTGGATGACCCTCTCGTGGAGGGGTCACACCCCTCCACCTTCGTTTGTCCTGTGTCCTCTACAGAAAATGGGTGCAGGTTTCATTAAATTCACTCCTAATTAATTGATTTTTAAATATTTTTGCTAATGGTTTCTTTTCAAAATCTCAATTTTAACTGCTTCAGACTCGTCGTTGCTTTCCCTAAATCGCCCTTACACCCCGTGGCTGGGTGGCCTGCTGGCGTCTGTGGGCAGACCTGCTGCGAGAAGCGCCATCCCCCTCCTGGGCCCTGGGCTCCGCCAGCTGCCAGCAGTGGCTCCTGCGGGGCTGGGGTCCTTCTGCAGAGCAGAGCGTGGCCCTGGGAGTAGGGCTCCTGTGACTGTGGTGACGGCCTCTGGGGGGCAGGGAGGACCAATCTGGCTTCTTCTCCAGGCTCAACGCCTCATCATTCACTTGGCTTACGTGTTGCCTATGTGGGCAGGTGGCTGGACCTGGCCAGCTGGGGTCCACGCAGCTCCCTGGCGTGGCCACTTGGCTTCACTCAGTCAGTGGTCCTGCCCATCCTGCGCGGGTGCAGAGGGCGCCACATCTCGCCTCAGGTTTGGGAGACTCTGGGCCATCTGCCGTCACCGTAGCTTCTCTGGCTGACCAGTGATAGGCACCCTGGACTGACCCCATCCTCTGCACCGGCTGGGTGCTCTGCGGGCCTCTTCCTGTTCGTGCTCTTTCCTCGGTGGCCTCAGCTGCCTCAGCACAGTTACCAGTGCCCAGAATCAACCTCCCCTGTGTGCTACACCTCTGTCCTTCGGTCACTGTTGGATGTGGTCAGAGTCACATCCTGCCTCGCCTGCCTGTTCCTGCTCAGACCCCAGGTGTGGTGTGCAGACGCTGGAGGGTCCAAGCTCCCACCACCTTCTCTGAGAGACGCTGTTGCTCCTGGCAGGCCTTGGGGACCATCCACCTGCATGGGCTGCTTCCCAGCTCAGAGGTGGCCCCAGCGGGGGGCAGGCCGACTAGTCCCTCCGGCCCCTGCTCTGGCGTCCATGGGCTGGCTCCCAGCAGTCATGCAGTTGCTGTACCCTCCACCCAGCCTGCCCGGTTGGTCAGGGCGGGCGCCAGCCAGGGATCCAGCAGGGAACCCTCACTCCCCTCGGGGAAGAGGGAGTGCAGGGACCCACCTGGATGACCTCATTCAGAGCTGGCCCAGTGCAGCCCCTGGACAGAAGGGCCTCTGTGCTTACCCTGGCCACGCACACTCTCTGGAACCAACTGTGGGAGGGCGGGCATCTTGGATCTAGCCTTGGGCTGCAGGTGGGCAGCTGTCTGCTCCACAGTGGTGGGATGGTGGGGAACTCTTGCTGGAACCCTGTCCCTCCCAGGTCCTAGCTGTGTGGCTGACCAGGTGTCCCCAGATCCATGGCCTGAGAAGGGGCTTCCTCCCACTAGAGCAGGGTCAGACGGCGACTGCCCTGCAGAGGGCCCAGGGCCCACCCCAGGAGGCTGCCCACACACCCTGGGCCTGGGGCCCACAGAGAACGCTCACCTGGAGGTCCAGGTGGTCCCACTTCTCCTTTGTCACCCTTTGGTCCAGAAGGTCCTGGCAGCCCTGGGGGAACAGAGACCTAGTGCCATCAAGGAAACCTGAGGGCCCCTCTACCCATGTGGGCCCCGACCTCTAGGCACTGTGTAAAAAGAGAGGTCCTAGACCAGAAAGGGGTGGCAACGGATGGGGACAGTCAGACAGGCGCTCGTGGGGAGCAGAGGTGACAGGCCCAACCCTGCAGGCCAGGAGGACCACACCACCTCCCCAGGACCACCATGCAGGCCATAGAGGACCACACCACCTCCCCAGGACCACCCTGCAGGCCAGGAGGACCACACCACCTCCCCAGGACCACCCTGCAGGCCAGGGGGACCACACCACCTCCCCAGGACCACCCTGCAGGCCATAGAGGACCACACCACCTCTCCAGGACCACCCTGCAGGTCATGGGAACCACACCACGTCTCCAGGACCACCCTGCAGGCCATAGAGGGCCACACCACCTCCCCAGGACCACCCTGCAGGCCAGGGGGACCACACCACCTCCCCAGGACCACCCTGCAGGTCACGGGGGACCACACCACCTCTCCAGGACCACCCTGCAGGCCATGGGGACCACACCACCTCCCCAGGACCACCCTGCAGGCCATAGAGGACCACACCACCTCTCCAGGACCACCCTGCAGGTCATGGGAACCACACCACGTCTCCAGGACCACCCTGCAGGCCATAGAGGGCCACACCACCTCCCCAGGACCACCCTGCAGGCCAGGGGGACCACACCACCTCCCCAGGACCACCCTGCAGGTCACGGGGGACCACACCACCTCCCAGGACCACCCTGCAGGCCATAGAGGACCACACCACCTCCCCAGGACCACCCTGCAGGCCAGGAGGACCACACCACCTCCCCAGGACCACCCTGCAGGCCAGGAGGACCACACCACCTCCCCAGGACCACCCTGCAGGCCAGGGGGACCACACCACCTCTCCAGGACCACCCTGCAGGCCATAGAGGACCACACCACCTCTCCAGGACCACCCTGCAGGCCATAGAGGACCACACCACCTCTCCAGGACCACCCTGCAGGCCATGGGGACCACACCACCTCTCCAGGCCCACCCTGCAGGCCATGGGGACCACACCACCTCTCCAGGACCACCCTGCAGGCCATGGGGACCACACCACCTCCCCAGGACCACCCTGCAGGCCATAGAGGACCACACCACCTCTCCAGGACCACCCTGCAGGCCATAGAGGACCACACCACCTCTCCAGGACCACCCTGCAGGCCAGGAGGACCACACCACCTCTCTAGGCCCACCCTGCAGGCCAGGGGGACCACACCACCTCTCCAGGACCACCCTGCAGGTCATGGGGGACCACACCACCTCTCCAGGCCCACCCTGCAGGCCATAGAGGACCACACCACCTCCCCAGGACCACCCTGCAGGCCAGGAGGACCACACCACCTCCCCAGGACCACCCTGCAGGCCAGGGGGACCACACCACCTCCCCAGGACCACCCTGCAGGCCATAGAGGACCACACCACCTCTCCAGGACCACCCTGCAGGTCATGGGAACCACACCACGTCTCCAGGACCACCCTGCAGGCCATAGAGGGCCACACCACCTCCCCAGGACCACCCTGCAGGCCAGGGGGACCACACCACCTCCCCAGGACCACCCTGCAGGTCACGGGGGACCACACCACCTCTCCAGGACCACCCTGCAGGCCATGGGGACCACACCACCTCCCCAGGACCACCCTGCAGGCCATAGAGGACCACACCACCTCTCCAGGACCACCCTGCAGGTCATGGGAACCACACCACGTCTCCAGGACCACCCTGCAGGCCATAGAGGGCCACACCACCTCCCCAGGACCACCCTGCAGGCCAGGGGGACCACACCACCTCCCCAGGACCACCCTGCAGGTCACGGGGGACCACACCACCTCCCAGGACCACCCTGCAGGCCATAGAGGACCACACCACCTCCCCAGGACCACCCTGCAGGCCAGGAGGACCACACCACCTCCCCAGGACCACCCTGCAGGCCAGGAGGACCACACCACCTCCCCAGGACCACCCTGCAGGCCAGGGGGACCACACCACCTCTCCAAGACCACCCTGCAGGCCTTAGGGAACACACCACCTCTCCAAGACCACCCTGCAGGCCATGGAGGACCACACCACCTCTCCAGGACCACCCTGCAGGCCAGGGGGAACACACCACCTCTCCAGGCCCCTGCAGGCCATGGGGACCACACACCTCCAGACCACCTGCAGGCCAGGGGGAACACACCACCTCTCCAGGCCCACCCTGCAGGCCAGGGGGACCACACCACCTCTCCACGCCCACCCTGCAGGTCATGGGGACCACACCACCTCTCCAGGCCCACCCTGCAGGCCATGGGGACCACACCACCTCTCCAGGACCACCCTGCAGGCCTTAGGGACCACACCACCTCTCCAGGACCACCCTGCAGGACTTGGGGACCACACCACCTCTCCAGGACCACCCTGCAGGCCAGGGGGACCACACCACCTCTCCAGGACCACCCTGCAGGCCATGGGAACCACACCACCTCTCCAGGACCACCCTGCAGGCCATGGGGGACCACACCACCTCTCCAGGACCACCCTGCAGGCCTTGGGGACCACACCACCTCTCCAGGCCCACCCTGCAGGTCATGGAGGACCACACCACCTCTCCAGGACCACCCTGCAGGCCATGGAGGACCACACCACCTCTCCAGGCCCATCCTGCAGGCTGTGCTGATACCCACACCAAGGACAGCACATGGGTGGACCCCCGAGTGTAGCCCCACCATGGCAGGTCCTGGGAGCCCTGCTGGGAGGGCCCTGAGGATTGGGATGAGACCTGGGGAGGTCTGGTCAGCCAGTGGGTGCTCAGCAGCGTGCAGTCCGGAGCACAATGTCCTCCACATCCCTGTGGAAGGCTGTTGTCCCCCAGCCCCATTGGAACTCTCACCTTGCAGTCCCCGAGGCCCAGGGTGGCCAGACTCCACAAATGCCTGCAAAGAACAGGGTAAAGTGGTCTCTGAGGGACAATGCTCTGGAAACCAAGGCCACCAGCCACCTGGGGTCCCCAAACCCAGAAGCCCCAAGCCCCTCTGACAGGCCACATCAGGGGAGCCCTGGGACAGGTGCGTGGAGTCAGGAGCCCTGGCCGCGTCGCACTGCCTGTGGGGGTCACCGCCCTACTGGGCCTTTGCTCTTCCTGGGGGACACGCCTCCTCATCCACAGCCCCAGATGCAGCCCCCAGCCCAGCCCACCCCAGAGGCCCTGGGGACAGGACTGGAACCAGTGACAGGGAGAGGAGGTGGCGGCTCCTCCGCATGAGAGCGGGAGGCGCAGGGACTCAGTGCCGTGGGGCCCTGGAGACTCACGTTGCTGTCGTAGAGGGGCACCCCCGGAGGGCCTGGGGGCCCAGGAGGCCCTGGGGGGCCGGGCATGCCCTGTGGAGTGACAGAGAGCTCTGGTCATGGGGTGACTGGGAGGTGTGTGTGTCAATCAAACCGGGGTCTCACTCCTTACCTGAGGGGGCTCAGCCTGCAGCACGGGAGGCTCCACTTGGGAGCCCTGCTCCCTCCGAGAGGGGGCCATGTGCAGGGCCAGCCCCAGGCCTGCCATGGCCCACCTGCCAGCCCAACCCTGTGGCTCCTGAGCAGCTGTGTGACGTGGCCAGGGAGGGAAGAGGCAAGACACAGGCCGGGGGAGACAATGGGGGTGGCCAGACTCCCAGGAGACCTCCATGTGTGGGCCTCCTGAGAGAACCCGTGGCTTTGCTGTTCCCGGTGGGCGTGGGTCATGTGCAACTCTGACACGCTGCACACGTGCAGGTGCACAAGTGGCCCGTGTGTGCATGTGTGTGTGCATGTGTGTGAGTGTGCATGTGAGTGCATGTGCATGTGTGAATGGTGCGTTTGAGCGCACACAGGAGCGTGAGTGTGAGCACACAGGTGTGCACGTATGAGCACACATACACATATGGGTGGCATGGGAGTGTGCATGTGTGTGCATTACATGTGCGTGTCTGCATGTGTGTTTTTGTGTACGTGTGTCAGAAGACCAGCACTCTGTGGTCACCCTGCCAGCAGCTCTGAGAAGCTTCTGACAGGTGAACTGGGGACCCCAGACCTGGCCAGGCCACTCTTTGTCCCTGGCTGTCCTGGCCATCCCTGTCCACCCGTCACAGGGTACTCACCCTCATTCCAAGTCCGAGGCTGGCGTCTCCAGGTTCCCCCTTCTCTCCCTTCAGCCCATTCACCCCAGGGCGACCCTGGGCCAGAGCACAGTGGTGGGCTGTTGGGCACTGTGGGGGACAGCTGCAGACCCCCGCCGGCCAGGCTGCTGGGCCACAGCTCAGCCGCCCACACCCACTGGGCAGCTCCTTCCTGCCCTGCGCTGGCCCTCCCCCTTCTTCTTGCCCTAGCACCCAGGGGGTGGGGTGGGAGGTGGCTGACCCAGCAGGACCAGACCATGACCCTCTAACACCCAGGTGTCCTCTGGCCTGAGCTCTCCCTGGACAAGGCCCAGGATATCCTTTGGCCACTTTAGGATATGGGCTGTGCCCAGGAGGTCAGCTGCCCACCCTTCCCCAAGCCAGTCCTGCGGTGGGTCAGGGCTCTCTGCACCTGTCAGACACCCAGGTGCTTACCGGTCGTCCAGGAAGGCCGATCTCACCCTTGTACCCAGGCCGCCCATACGGACCCTGCAGAGAGGATGTGCACTGAGGCTGCAGGACCTCCTGAGCGGGGGGCTCTGAGGCCAAGGGAAGGGCCAGCCAAGGGCCAGAACGCTGGGCACCATTGTGAGCCGCCCACTGTGTCCCGCCCAACAGCCCCTTGAGTTTCAAGTTGCGGTTGAGATCTAGGTACTGGGGCCACGTGCCCAGCAGCCAGGCAAGGTGACGAGGTCATTTCCGACCACAGCACAGTGGCTCAGGACGAGGGTCCTACTCACCGGGGGTCCTCGGAAGCCCGGCTCTCCCTGGACAGAAAACAGAGGCACTGTCAGGTGGTGCAGTGCTCCCCGCCTGGGGTTCCGGAGCCACAGCTACAAGCTGGGTGGCACCTGGGCTGCCAGCCACACCAGGGAGGTCGGGAGACCCAGCAGGGCTTCTGGACAGGGTCTGCACCTGGGCAGCTGCACAGGCAGGGCATGCCCTGGGTCTTGAGGCTCGAGGCCTATCTGTGCCAGGCCTGGCCAGGTCATCTCAGGCCCTACGCAGAGGTAAAGCCAAGGACACAGTCTTTCTGGGCCTGCGGATCCAACATTCTTGGTCCATCCCAACAGTCAAGGGGCTCTGGGCTCCCCGCACAGGTGGCCAGTCAGCCGCTCTTCAGGGCCTGCTGTGGGCTGTGCTGGGGTGGGCCCAGGGCACAGGCCCCTCAACGCTGTCCTGACCGCCCTGGCTCAGGCCAGTGGAGGAGTCAGCAGCTGAGCTGGGCCCTGAGACCCCACCTCCCTGCAGGCAGGCCCAGCCAACAGGGTCAGAGGGACAACGAGCACTGGCCAGCAGGCACAGGAGTGCAAAGGCACGCCCCACGTGGCTGAGAGGTGGACCTGGGAGTGCCATGAGGGCCAGGCGGCAGGAGAGGCCCGTGTGCCAGGACCACTCTCCCTGAGGACCAGCCCCCCCCATGTCTCCTTGGTGGCCTGCAGGGGGCGCTGCCCTCACCTTGGCTCCTTTCTGGGCAGGGCCCAGGGTTCTGCCGTCAGGGCCCAAGACACCGCCAGGCTCTCCCTTCTCCCCCTGGAACAGCAGAGTCACAGTTCAGGGCTCCCGGCAGGCAGGGCGGCATGGTGTCCCCAGGCCTCGCAGAGAACACCCAGGAACAGGGATGGACACGGACACAGCCCAAGCTGCAGCTGGCCACACGCTTGCTCAGAGGTCACTAGGGGCAACACAGCCCCATTGTACTAGGACTCTGTCTACCCCAGAGTGGCCACTTGGGCAGATGGAGACTGTCCATTGGGTCAAGGAAGGCTGTCCACCAGAAGCACACCTTGGCTCTGGCTGAAGCTTGGGTGCCAGTCATGCTGGCAGATGGCACCCCAGCCCTTACCTTGGGTCCTGGGAAGCCCTGCTCGCCTCTGGAGCCCGGGTCGCCCTTTGGTCCAGCAGGTCCCTGGAGGGAAGACCAAGCGGAAATGAGCGTCCCTGGAACCAGTGTCCACCAAGCTCCCAGGACCCCCACATCCTGCCCTGCGGCTGCTCCTGGTCTGGCACCAGCATCGCGAGGTCCTGACTGGCCAGGGGCAGAGAGGTGCTCAGTCCTGCTACTGTCCTCCCGTCCAGTGACTCCGCCCACCCCTTGGGCCTCGCGAGGCCCGCGCAGCTCCCCTCTGCTCTGCCCTACGGGAGACCCCCCAGACCCAGCCAGCTCGGGAGCGGGGCCACTTACAGGAAAGCCTGCGAAGCCCGGCCTGCCCTGCAGAGAGAGGGACAGCGTCAGCCAAGGGTGGCCACGCCCTCAGGACACCCCGCGACTGACCGAGCAGCTGCTCAGCGACAAAAGCACATACCTCAGGCCCCGGTGCACTGGTCACTGCTCGCTGTCCACAGCCAGCAGAAGGCAGAGAAACAGGGAGAACAAGTTCAGAGTGGACCCGGCCCCAGCGCTCTGCGCCGGGAGGGGAGCAGGACCCTTCCAGGAGTGCAGAGGGAGGTGCTGCTCCCGACAGCCATCCCGAGGGTCCCTGGCCTGGCCCTTCCCAGGGACATCCGGGGCAGAGGGACGTGGTGGACGCCACTGCTCGGCCCCAGGCCACGGGCTCCCAGGCCACAAGCCTCTTGCTCAGCCCGCCTCTCCAGCTCTGCTGCAGGCTCCCGCTGACCCCTCCCGGATACTCACCCTCATTCCAGGCCCCACCCACAGGGTTCTCCAGTGACTGGGCAGGTGTGCCTGCGTGCACTGCCCTGGCCAGGGTCCCTAGCCCCGGCCTACGGGTCTGCCCTGAGCCGTCCCTCCCTCCTCTCAGACTGCTGTGCTTGTCCCATCTGCCCTTCTGTCCACTCCTGGTACTCAGATGGGCCCAGGCCAGGCGCAATTCTGACCATTCTCAGACTTAATCCAACCTGTGCCCCAGGACTACAGTGTTCCTCATTTTGAAAATGACGCTGTGCACAGAGAGGTTAAGTAAGTGTCTAGGGTCACACAGCTGTCGGTGCTGGAATGTGACCTGAGCCCTGGTGGTCACCCCCATCACTGCTCTAACTCTGCATAGGGCAGCTCCTTCCAGGGACAGCAGGAATCTGAGCTGCTGACCACACGTCTGTCTCCCTCAGCCCCCCCCCCACCTCAGGGCTCTTCTGTCCTGAGGGGGAGAGCTGACCCAGGCACACCCACCCACACAGCGTCCTTACGTCCTGATCAGACACGTAGACCACGGGCCCCGGGGGTCCTGGGGGTCCAGGCAGGCCTGGTTGTCCCACTCCATCCTTTCCTGGGTCACCCTGGAAGAAAAAGCCACAAGTCCAGCCCTTGACCACAGCGGCCCTGGCCAGGACCCAGAGCCCGGCTGGCTTTGGAGGTGGTTCCTGGAGTCCACGGGGTCTGAGGGGCATCGTGGGTGTGGACATGCTGCGCCCCAGCCCCGAGAGCCACTCCTGCCAAATTGAGGGTCTTGTCCCATCTCGAGCCATGTGGGTGCAGACCCCCAGGGCAGCACCCTGAAGCCAGCCCTACTGTCCACCCGCCGTGGGCCCTGAGCCCCACCCTGCCCCCGGACACTCACTCTTTCTCCGGGGCTCCCTTTGTCTCCTTTAGGTCCCTGCAGAAACGAGGAGGTGGCGGCGCTCAGAGGCGCTGATTGGTGAGGGGGTTCGTCCCCAGGCAGGCGGGGGCTGGGCAGGGACAGCCACCAAGGCCCCCGGGGTCAAGGCAGGCACACTGGGTCCTGGAGCACGGGGACCTGCAGGGCCAGGCCCCCAGGAGACCCAAGGTGGCTGGTGGGCCAGCTCTCCTCCGGGGTAGTTCCTCCAGGGGCTTCATCCCTCCACACCCGGGGCCACCACGGTCACTCACCGGGGGCCCTGCCGGGCCTTCTCTGCCAGGGAGGCCAGGGGACCCGCGGGCTCCGTCGGCTCCAACGTCCCCCTGGAATGAACAGAGGGTCCAGCATGTCAGCCACGGGGCCTGGGGCTGCGGAGACTCACCAAGAGGAAGCCCAGAGTGGCCGTGACCGTGAGGACCCTTGGGTTCCTGCTGGTCACTGGCTCCACCCCGGGGTGATGCTGCCTGTCACCCACTGGGGGCTGTGGGTGGGTGAGGAGGAGGGAAGCCTGGCCACAGGCGTGTTGTGGCTCCCAGGAATGGCCGTGGGGCGCAGGTGGGGTCTGGGCCCTCCGCTGGTAAACCCAGGGAGCACGGGGCTGGGCTGGGCCTGCGTGCCCTGCGGGGCCGCCCCCGAAACAAGGAAGGGTTCAAGTGTACGGAAAAGGGGCAGCCCAGGGAGGAGGGACAGTGCGGGGCCTGACCCTGCTGTCACCCGTGTCCTCCACACAGGCCCGGCTGTCACGGGGGGAGCCCAATGGCCCCATCTACTGCGGTATGGGGAGGACAGGCTCCCGGGGTCCCTCTCCGCCGCCCCCACGTGGTCCAGTTCCTGACCCTGAGTAAGGGGCTTACCTTGGCCCCAGGTGGCCCGCGGGCTCCAGGGTCCCCCTAAATGGACAAAGTGACTCAGTGAGTGGGTGGGCAAGCCGTGGAGGAGGGGCTGAGTGCCAGGTGCAGCCCGCAAAGAGCAGAGGCCCTGGACAGTGGGCAGCTGAGTGGCCCCCTGCTCCCGCAGCACCTGGCTGGACGGTTCTGGAGGCTGGAGGCAGAGCCCAGTGACCCCAGAGAGGCATAAGTGACCTTCTGAAAGCTCAGCCTTTGAGCTGGCCCAAGGCTTCACCAGCCAAGGGGCAGTGGGACAGGAGGGCCTGGCCGGAGCGGACCCCGAGGGGACCCCCCGACTTGGACGGAGCTCCTGCTGGGGAAGGCTACGGGGGCGGGTGAAAGGGCCGCTGCCCGGGAGCCGAGGACCCCGGTCTGGTCCCCCGCTGGCCCTGCCTGGAGCCAGCTCAGGCCTGGGGAGGGGTGGGGCTGGGTCCCTGGGTCCTCCAGGGGCCCCTGCCCGTGCCCTCGGGGTGCCTGGGCCACGAAGCCCTGCAGGCCTGGGGAGAGGGCCGCGCCCCTGCGCTGTCTTCCCATCAGGCTTTGGTTCCACTTTGCAAGTTTCCCTCCCGGGATCAGGAAACCGAGTCACCAAAGCTGTGACCGGCAGGGCGGAAGCAGGGGACTGACCTTGAGTCCTGGCGGGCCGGGTGGTCCCTGTGGGGCAGAGCAGACAGCATCAGTGCAGCCCGCCCTGCCCGGAGCCCTCTCTCCCATGGGAAAATGAGCCTGACCCCAGCACTTCAGCGGCAACCTCAGATGAAGCTCGCTGCCTGTGGGGGAGCAGCGCCCCAAGACGGCAGCAGGCCGGGGCCAGCCCGGGGCCCCAGGTGCCCAAGCCACCCTGCCCGTCCGGAACCAAGCAGACTCACGTCTTACGAAACCGCCACATAAACACTTGGTGTGGAGCCGCCCACCCAGGGCAAGTGGTGAGCTGACCCTGACCCAGGCGTGTCCCGCCAGACGCCACGGTGCTCTGGAGCCATTTTTGTGGCCCAGAGCAGGGCAGGACCTCCTAACAGGGGGACAGTGACCTCTAGAGACGACATGGCTGTTGGCGCCACACTAGGGCCCCATCTTCCCCAGACCCTCCTGGCTGACTGATCCTGCCGGGTCACAGGTGGCGCAGAGCAGGTGGAGATGCCGTTCGGGACCCCTCTGTGTAAGTCAGATCACGCTCAGGCCCTCGTTCCTTACGTCCCCAAACCAGAGCCACAGAGAGAACTCCACGTCTCCTTTCCCAGGAAAGACTGGTCCTCTAGGCCTGTCCACCTGGCTCGTCCATCCTGACCACCACTGCATTTCCCTCTGGAGGGACACAGGTCCCAGCCCTGGGACTTTCAACTCAACAGTGTCCCCAGGGGGCGGGGCCGAGGGTACACAGTGCCTGGGAACACAGCCCCCCGACTGTGGCCGCTCCTGGCCCACGGGAGCCTTTTACAGGCACGTAGGGGCCCCCAGCTCATGGGCAGTACCTGTGGCCCCTCAGAGCCGCGGGCTGTCGACCAGAAAGGTGCTCCGGAGCCCTCCATGTCGTCCTGGAGTGGACATAAGAGGGACACTTCTTAAAGAGGAGAGGACCCCACCTTGGGCCTGGGATACTAGAGCTGGGCCATAGCAGAGTGGGTGGTTCCCAGGGCCAGGCCACCTGGGAAACAGCCGTCCTTGGGGGGCTTTGCAGTGACAGGGACCCTGGTGGGGTGGGGCCCGTACAGTCCCTCCAGTGTGGCTCATCTGCCTGGTCTGCACATGTGCTGTGCCTCGGCTGTCCCCTGAGGGGTTTTGGGGACCTGAGGGACAGGGGCCTGGAGAGGACAGCTGTGATCACTGGACGCTGGGCATGAACACCTGTGCTCAGTGTACAGGGGAGCCACCAGCACGGCCAGCCCTCAGCCCCTCAGGGCTCACGGGGGCCACCGGGGACAGAGCCCAGGCTGTGTGGCAAATGCTGGCCGAGACAGCGGGGCAGCCTGGAGCTGCCCGAGGGGAAGGTGGGATGGCAGGCTGGCCTCCTAGGAGCTAGGACTCACAAATCCAGCAGCAGGTCCTGGTCCTGGTGGCCCAGGGGGGCCCGGCGGTCCTGGAGGTCCAGCGGGACCAGGGGCTCCTACGAAGCCGCTCTCCCCGGGAGCACCAACAGGGCCAGGGTCTCCCTTGCCTCCCTGCACAGGGCAAAGAACAGTGTCACCACCCTCTGCCTCTGGGCCTCAGAGCAACCCCAGAGGCCACCGTGTCCCCAGGATGGCTACGTGTCCTGCAGAGTTGAAGAGTGCAGAGGCGAACACGCTGGAGCAACGCGAGTCCTTATGAGGGTCCAGGCCGCTCAACCACAAGCACCAAGGGCCGAGCGAGACCTGCAGCTGCACGTCGAGCCTGCGGCCTGCTCCCCAGAGCCCGGCACATGCACGTGGCACAGCACGCTCGCTCACGGCCACGTCACTCCCTGAGCCTCAGGGTCCTCCTCGGAAAACCAGGACAAGCAGCACATCTCTCGACATGGGACAGCGGCACACGGTGTTGTGAGACCCTGAGCCCAGTGCTGGCCGGAAACCGGCAGGAATGTGACCCATTGCCCTGTTAGGGTGGCAACCGGCCACTCTGCATAGCCCCTCCCCACTGCCCACTGTCCCCGCAGGTGCCTGGCGCTGAGCCCAGCCCTGGGCTGCTGCAGCCACGGCCAACCCTGGTCCCAGAGTCTCCTGCGCGTCCCGGCCCCTCCCGCTGCTCCACCCTCACACCCACTCCACCCAGGGCTGGCTCCACCCCTCCACTCTGGTTTAATCTGCCTCCACCTAGATCCGGGTGGGCACCCACCACGCCCAGCCGAGGAGGGGAGCCCTGGGCGTCTTGGGCATTTCTGGGTGGAGGGTGCCTTGGCGGGGACTGTCCTGGACATTTGTGGAGGGTGGCCAGCGGGGGAGAGGCCCCGCCCAGCTGGCAGGCAGCACCTCTCCTTCCTGGGCAGGCTCACGAGGAGGTGGCCCAGGGTCTCCCTGCAGGCTGCTTGGCTGAGTCAGATGAGGGTCCCGCAGGGCAGGCCCAGACCTCAGGCCTGTCCCAGGGAGGCTGGGACCACAAGAGGGGGGACAGGGAAGGCCTGGGGAGCAGAGGCTGCCTCAGCCTCCCCTTCTGCCCAATCAGAGTGCGGGCAGGGCTGGGAGTGTGCCCCCCTGGGAAGCCGTGTGGGGACGCTGGGTCCTGCTGGGCCTGGGCAGCCCCCACCCTGCGGCTCGCGGCCCCTCTGAAGCCCCCCGCCCCCTGGAGTGTTCACCAGGACAGCAGGACTCGAGGGCAAGGGGCACCAGGGGAGGCGTGGCCCTGCCCGATTCCTGGCAGCATGGACAGAGCTGGGGTCGTGGTCAGCAGCAGGAGCACACTCCGTGACCACAGCACCCCCTGCACCCGCTGGGGGCACTTCATGGAGAATGGCACCAGCGTTTGTACCTTGGGTCCTGGGGCGCCTGTGTCACCCTGCGGGGAGAAGGACAGCATTACCATGAGGTCCAGGCCAGTGAGGGAGCCAGGGGAAGGCAGATGTCCCAGGCCAGCTCCGACCAGGGCGGCCATGCTGCCTCCTGGGCCCGTGGGCCCGCTCTGGGTGGGGCCTGGGGCTTGGCAGGGAGAGCTCCCTCCCAGAGGAGCCCATTGCTAGGCTCCTGGGCTCCGTCGGGGCCTTCCTCACTCCTGTCCCCAGGGGGCCTCCCACCTACCCCTCCTTCACAGAAATCCCACCGCGGCCACGGGAGGCCGGCCAGCCCCAGGAGCTCCGACCCCACCCAACGGAGACGCGAAACGAAACTCCACAGATGGAGAGTCGGCCTTAAAAGCTGTGCCCCTGGCATCGCCGAGAGAGCCTGAGGTCTCCTCGCCGTCCTAAGAGACCTCCCAGGCTGCGGCCTGTCCCCAGCCTGTCCCAAACATGCAGGGTCCCTCCACCCCCTGGCTCCTCGGTGGTGCTGGGTCAGTCCACCAGACGTGTGGCAGGTGACTTACAAGACTGCCTTTCTGGCCCGTCTTTCCTGGTGGACCCTCTTTTCCTGGAGCTCCGGGGGGGCCCTGCAAGAGAGGAGCCGGTGAGGGTCTGGGTGCCCCCCCTGAAGAGCTGGGGCCGGCTCACCGTCAGCTGCACCTCAGGTTCCCAAGAGGCCAGGGCATAGCATGTCCCTGGACCTGGGGCGCGTCCCTCCGCTCACAGGGCACCTGACTTGGCCCTAAGACGACTGCCTTCAGGGCTGGTCCCCGTCTCTCTCCTTTCCCAGGGCCAGGGCCTGACCCCAGGGCCCGGCACCTGCTAGGCAAGGGTGTGACCTGGGAGCTGCACCCAGCCCTTTTCGTATTTGCTTTGAGACGGGGCCTCCCTAGGCCGCCAGGCTGGGCTGGAACTTGCAGCCCTCCTGCACAGCCTCCAGGTGTCTGGGGTTGCCCGTGTCGCCACACACCCAGCCCCTGTCTCTCCTTTTCAAGTTGCCAGTCAGATTCAAGAGGACAAGAAGTGACGAGGGATCCCGTGGGGCACGGCGGGTAGCTCGCAGTGGTTGGGAATATCAGGACGTGCTTCCAAGAGGCCGGCTGGCAGGGGGCCCACTTGGCTTTCCTGGTCACCCGGGTGCAGAAGCGTGCTGCGGAAGAAGCCCTGCGTGCCCACTGAATTATGTGGCCAAGGAGCCACGCTGCTGGCAGCAATGACTCTGTGGGTACCGTGCGGACGGGCAGCAGGCCACAGGGGCTCCACCTGCCCCCAGTGGGCCCTGATGAGGCTCTTGCTTCTCCGTCCCCACCGGAGGCTCACCCCCTCTCCGTCCCCACCGGGAGGCACTGTGAGCTCAGTAGACCTGCCCAGTCCAGAGAGGTCCACCAACCCATCAGTACCCCCAGGACTACAGGGTGGCCCACACAGGCTCTCTGACCCCAGGAATGGCCCAGATACATGGCCCACCTGGAGGAATGGGCTGGGGGCCAGGACTGGGGAGGCCAGGTGGCAAGGGGAGGGCTTCAGGTAGGCACTCAACCCCGTTCCCAGCAGACAGGGCCCCGCTGGCGGACAGCCAGACTCACCGGGGGGCCTGGAAACCCAGGGGATCCGTCGCGCCCAGGAACCCCAGGAAGGCCAGCAGGTCCCGGAGCATGGGAGCTGTTCATGCCAAAGCGGCCAGGCTCGCCAGGCAGGCCTGGGACACCCGGGGGGCCCGGGGGGCCGGGGAAGCCACGTGGGCCCTGCACAGAGACAGACCATCAGGGCCCACACCGCCCGGCCCAGCGATGACCTCATCCCTGACCAGCCTGGCCCACCCAGGGTCCCTGCTGGGCCTCACGGGGGCCACAACTGTTCTGCCTGCCCAGGGGGAGAGCAGGCAGCTGCCACTCACCCTGAGGCTCTCCAGGTCACCACCAAAGCCGGAGCCTTCCATGTCGATGAAGGTCTGGGGGACAGCCAGAGAGGCCTGTCGTTAGGAGAGAGGCCCTGCCCTGCCTAGCACCAGGCTGGCTCTGCCAAGCTCTACCCTGACCACTGCCCACAGCAGACATGCAGGACACCCCTGTACTGGCTCCAAAGACACAAAGGGGTCCAGGGCCACCCGTGGCCACTCAGAGCTGGCCGTGGCCCTGCAAGCCCTGTGAGCCAGAGGAAGGTGGTCCCCCTAGGCCAGACACCAGGAGGCCGTTCTCAGGCTTGAGGAAGAGGACTCACCAGCTTGTCATGTCTGAGGGAGGGTCCTGGTGGCCCCGGAGGCCCTTGGGGTCCTGGGGGTCCTCTTGGCCCGATCCCAGGATCTCCCTGGACACCAGGCAGACATGTCACACCAAAGCTCATGGCCCAGAGGCTGGGACGGGGGGCTCTGCACACTCACCTTCTCGCCCTTGGGGCCTATATCCCCTGGAGTCCCCGGGAAGCCCTGTGGCCCAGTGTCACCCTGGAAGACAAGGTGCTGGGGTCAGCCTGAGCCTGCTGTCCTGGATGCTCCTCTCACAGAACAAGGGACAGAGGAGTCCAGGAACCAGGATGGCACCATGTCACCAAGGGGCCCCCAGAGTGGGGACTCGAAGGTGACACACCTACTGCGAGGGACCCCCTTTGAGCACACAAGACTGCGTGTGGCATCCCTATCAGGGAGTCACACCTTGCCCAAAAGCGGAGGCTTGGCCACACACACGTGGGTGCTCATGCGTGTCCACCCTGTGAACTCGGAGGCTAGGACACTGCTTGTGACCATGCCAGCCAGACCCTCTTGGGCCTCACGTGGCTTCGCCTCCGGGTGGCTTTGCCTCCAGGGGCACAGTGGTCCCCAGTGGCTCCTCTGGCCAGCGGGAAGACCTGCCCCTGCTTTCTTGGGGCTGGCCGGGGCCCCCCTCTCTGCCTCCTGGGCGGCATAGCCTGTTGGCCAGCTGTTCCCCTCCACCTGCCGCCCTGCGTCCTCTGTCCTTGGAGGTGGCCCTCCTTGTTTTCAACACTCTCCAGGCAGGAACTCCAGGTCCGGAGGCCCCCACTCCCAGGCCTGCCCCGCCTCCCTCCGGGCACCTGGCAGTCAGCCCAACGTCCCAGCACCTAAGTGGGATCCACCAGCACTTAGACTGGAATTTTCTTCACAAAGTGAAGTTGCACTTTGGAGACGGTTTCTCTGCGATAGCCCCGGCTGGGTCTAAAGGCCTGACACCGTGATAACATCTGGCTCAGAAAGAAAAGCAGACTTACGGGCTTTCCGTCTTCCCCCGGGTCTCCCTGGAACGTGCAAGAGAAACCATTAACCAAGGGGCCACCCTGCAGCGCCTCCCGGAGTCTGAACACAAAAGCGCACCTCAGCTTAGACCACGCTGCGAAGCCAGCCCCAGAACCACCCTCTACCACAGTGAGGCACCCTGCACCAGAGCTCAGGTCTCGGGGGCTGCTCTCCCCAGGTCCTACCTCCCACACCCCGACCCCCTTCCACCTCCAGTCCCAGGCAGACGGCTGCTTCTGGGCACCCAGGGTCCCAGGGTGCTGCTGCTCTGGCCTGAGTCCACTCTCACCAGCCCCACCTCCAGCCAGACCACGAGGTGGACAGTACTCACCGGCTCACCATCCCTTCCTGGGGCACCATCCTTCCCTGGTGGCCCTGGAGGTCCCGGGGGTCCCTGTGCCCCAGGGACAGACTGTGCATTGGAACCCTGCACCACTGGGCCTGCAGGGCCTGGAGGACCGACGGGGCCAGGCAGGCCCTGAGCTCCCGGCTCACCCTTTTGTCCCTTCAGGCCTCCCTGGAGACAAAGACAGGAGAAGACGGGCTACGGTGACCTGCCCCAGTTCTTCTCCATGCTGTGGCCACAGAATCCTAGAAAGGGCACACAGGGTGGGCGTGCAGAGGACACGGTGGACATGCAGAGGACACGGGGTGGATGTGCAGAGGACACGGTGGACATGCAGAGAGGACAAGATGTGGATGTGCAGAGGACACAGGGTGGGCATTCAGAGGACACGGGGTGGACGTTCACAGAGGACACGGGGTGGGCATGCAGAGGACACGGGGTGGACGTGCACAGAGGATACCAGGTGGACGAGCAGAGAGGACACGGGGTGGACGTGCACAGAGGATACCAGGTGGACGAGCAGAGAGGACATGGGGTGGGCATGCAGAGGACACGGGGTGGATGTGCAGAGGACACGGGGTGGATGTGCACCGAGGACACGGGGTGGATGTGCACCGAGGACACAGGGTGGACGAGCAGAGACGATATGGGATGGACGTGCACAGAACACAAAGGCTGTGTGTTCGAGCACAGGGTGGACAGGGCATGGGGCGAGGCATGGGCCTCGAGGGGCTCTGTTAGGATTACAGTGTGTGGAACTGGAGGTGCCCAGGGCACTGGGTCCCCAGGCTCAGGGTCATGGGAGTGGCCTCACCCTTTCCAGGCTGCTTCCAGGGCGCCGGGCACTCTCATCGCTAGTGCCATCCAAATCTGAGCCAGGGAGGGTCTGAACTGCAGAGAGGCAGAGAGACTGTGGTCAGCCTCCAACCCCAGGCTCTGCCCTCCTGCTCTGGGCTGTGCTGCCCCAGGGACGCTCCCAAGGAGAGCCTGGGCCTGGGGGGACGGTGCAGCACCCAGGGGAGAGTCCCCAACCTTACACAACCACGCAGCATTCTAAGCAACCCACAGACCCTGCCCACCGAGAGCTCCACCACACTTACTTCCCTCCCAGCCCTTAATCTACCAAACACCAACAGGAAGGGCCCACAGCCTTCAGCCAGACCACGGCCATCGCAGTCACCCACGGCCTCGTCTCCCCCGTCTCCTTTCCCCCTCTCTCCCTCCCTCTCCCACGACCTCTCCATCACCTCCCTTTCAGAGCCACCTGAGAGTCTATGGCACTGATCATGACGCTGCTCTGTGAATGCTGTGGCCTCCCCCCAAGCGAGGACCTCGAGAGGTCCTCTGTGGACCAGTGGCCACGATCGGCAAAGCTAAGGCTGACCTGCCACACAGCCCTGTTTCCCGCTGGCCCCTCAGTGTCCTTGTGGCCTGTTCTCTGGGACAGTGGTGCTGGGGACACCCAACCGGGATCACGCCTTGTGCTATCTCCTCTCCTGCGGCGTACAGTTGTGGTCAGCAAACTGCTTCCCCTAGGCCAAAGCCTGGCCCAATCCGTCTCTTGCTCTTCCCAGGTTCGTAGAAACAAAAGGCCCAGGACAACGGGAGCCACGCAGAGCAGCGCTGGCCCCTTCCTCTGCCCTCCCCAGCCGGAGCAGCTGCTGCCACCAGCCAGGGGCACACACGGGCGGGCCCTCCCGGCTTCGGGATCTGGGCCAGGCTTGCAGATGGCTCCCGGGCAGCCTCTGCCCAACCACGCCGGCACGCAGTCAGCAGGGAAGCAGCTCCTGCCGAGCCCCAGGCTTCCTGGGGACCTAGGTGCTGCCACGTCCTGAGTCCCTCGGGGGAATCTCACCACCTCGGCTGTACACGTGGCCCCCACCCTGGGTCTGAGTCGGTGCCCGGACACTTGTCCTCGGCTGAGCGTGGTGGCGGCAGCATCCGAGGCTCTTTAGCCACACAGCTGCCAGTGGCCAGTGGCCTTCCAGGGCAGTGCAAGCCACTGGGCCAACCCTGCACCTGGCCTGCACCTGCTGCCCAGGAAGGCCTAGGGGTGGGGCTCCCTGGAACCCTCAGGAGGCTTCCTCTGTCACAGCCCCAAACCAGGGGCAGCCCTGACATCGTGGCGAGGTGAACAGATGGACAGGTGGTGGCCTCCACCACGGAGAACCATGCAGCAAGAGAACAGGGGCCAGGGACTGCTGATGACTCCGGCGTGGACAAGTCTTGAGTAGGACACCAAGAAGCCCCACACGGGTGGCTTCACGGGGCAGACAAAGGTCAGAACCCATCAAATTGCATGTCGAAGCGAGTGCGGCTGGGGCATGTGGACTGTACCCAACAACAACGCAAAGGGACCCCGACCAAGCCACGCCCCCAGGGCGCCGGGGACCCCAGGCCCAGCCGGGCGGAGCCCCGCTCTGCCAGCGACCTGCACACCCAGGAACGGTTCCTCCCAGAGCCTCCCTGAAGAGCCCGCGCTTGGGTCCCGCCCCCAGGCCCAGCCGCTTGCACCCACAGGACTGAGGACCGGGCGTGGGTGCCAAGCCGCCGAAGCCGTGGGCTCGTAACTGCCCTGGACAGCAAACGTCCCAGATGGTCACTGTGCTGTGTTGAGGTGCTGCAGGCCTGGCCTGCAGGTCCAGCCAGCGGGCGTCCACGGGGGGTCACAGGAAGCGAGGGAGAGCAGGAGGCCAGGGCCCCAGCAGAGCTGCCTGTCCCTCCCCACTCGAGGGTCCCCAGCCAGGGGGACAGTCCTCACCTACCACACGCACCACACCCACAAACGCAACATACATAGGTCACACACACAACACACTTCACACACACACACACCACATACACCACATACAAACCACACACTCACACACACACCACACACATACCACACACAAACCAAACACACTTCACACACACCACACACAAACCACACACTCATACACACACCACACACACACTTCACACACACCACACACACACTTCACACACTTCACACACGCACAAACACACACACTGTGACCAGAGCCTGGCCTAGGGCCTCCTCACCAGGATCACACACACACACACACACACACACACACACCTCACACGCCACACACACAAACATACCACACACACACACCACATACACACCACACACACACCTTACACACCTCACATGCCACACACACACACATACCACACACACACCACACACACAAATATACCACATACACACCACACTCACACACACCACACACACACACCACACACATACACACAAATATACCACATACACACCACACCACACACCACACACACACACACACCACACATCACACACCACACACACACACAGACACACCACACCCCCCCCACACACACACCACACACACACACCCCACACATGCGTGCACGTGTGTGAGCTCAATACCTCTCCCAGGAGAGTCTTACCTTCTGGCGGAGCCTCTGTGGTGCCTGCCCTGATCTCTTCACTTCTAGAATCTTCTGTGCTGCTGCCGCTGGCCAAGGGGGGAGAGGTGACGGGGGGAGGCTGGGGGAGGCTGGGTCTCAGGGCCACGACCTACGGAGGGGAGCGGAAGAGGGTCCTGTGCATGTGCCCAGCAGCCACGGCTCGATGGCGGGCTGGGAATGGCTCCATGTGGGCGTCCGCAGGTTAGAAAGCCCCGCTGTCCAGGAGGACGCCGGCCTCTGCAGAGCCCTTGGCTCAGGATGTGGGGTGGTTTCGGCCCCCGGCAGGTCCCCAACCCCAAGCCTCTGCGTTCTGAGCACCAGGGACAGAGGCCCCTCAGTCATGGGGACCCGGGAGGGCCAGACAGTGCCACACAGCAGTGTTCCAGGGGACCTGTGGCCACACTGGGGAGATGTCCTCCTTAGGGTCACAGCGGGACTATCTGCCTGGCCCAGCCTCCAGCACGGTGCTACCAGGGTGAAGCAGCCTGCTCTGAAGACCACCTCCCTGGTTCCCAGGTGGCTGTGCTACGTCGAGGACACAGACTGGCCGTGGCCAGCAGCCTCCCAGCCATGCTGTGTGGCCTCCCTCCTGGGGACAGCATTGGTGCCGTGGCTCATGGACACAGTGGGCACCCAGCCAACTGCTGGTCCCACAGAGCCCCAGGCCTGTGGGGGGACACCAGGGGTCCAGGCTCTGTACCTCCTGGGACAGGGCTCAATGTGGCTCCTCTGCTCGGCTGGGCCCCTCAGGAAGCCCCTGTGGCCCCTGCGGGGAGGCCTCTCCTGGATGTTCAGTTTAAAGCCTGTCTGTTCCCCAGGCCATCTGCAAGCTCATGGGCAACAGGAGGCCAAGGGCACCCCAGGCCAGAGGGCGTGACCAGGGCCGGGCCTAGGGCCCCCTCACCAGGGCCAGAGGGCGTGACCAGGGCCGGGCCTAGGGCCCCCTCACCAGGGCCAGAGGGCACCTCTGGAGCATGGAGGCCAGTGGACATGCCCTCGGCTTGCCCCATTAGCATGAGCACACGGGGAATCATGCCAAGGTGTGCATGCCCCCTACTGCTGGTTGGGCCGGGCAGGGCCAGAGGCCTGCCCTGTGCCCAGGAGGAGGTCCCACCTGTGCAGCTACTCACCGCTCCCTCCCTGGGAAGCTGTTCCTCCTCCTCGAGGCCACTTCCAGAGTCTCCTGATGCCTGCAGATGGTGGGGAAGCGAAGAAGGAGGTGTGACCACAGCCCACCCCAGCCCAGTAAGGCCTGGAAGCCACAAGGCCATTTGAGGGTCCGCCTGTTGGTCAGGCAGACGTGTCTAGTCTGACCAAGTGGACCATCCTGCAGAGGACGGCTAGGACCCACGGCTTTCCTGCCGCCTGGCCACCGTCCTGTGGCTGCCGGGAAGGAAACCAGGGGCAGGCAGGTGCTCAGGAGCAGCCCTCCTCCACTGCCTGCCCAGGCCGACAAGCACGGAGTGGACTTGGCCTCTGAACAGAGTCCTGCACTGGACGGCCTCTGCTCTCCACGGCGCCCCTGGCTGGGCCAGGAAGGCCCAAGGGGTGGCCCTTCTCTCTGCCAGGGTGTTGTGAACTTAACCCAGCATCTGGGCCCACCAGTGACCTCCGTGTCAAGGCTGGGGTCGAGTGCCCACAGCCTGAGCAGCCGTTTGTCCTGGCCACCGGCTAAGATCCAACCACATCCTGGACTTCCCTCCGGGAACAAGCAGTAGCTTCATCACACACACATGGAAACGCGGCCGTGAAGTGGTAACGCGTCTGCCCACCGCCAGCCTCGGCCGGGCTCAGGGGAGTGGACACATGGGGTTGCTCCTTAGGGGCTGCGAGTCTGAGCGCAGCCCAGCTGCACCCTGAGGTCTGCTCTGTGTTCCGTGGTCACCAGTGGGAAGCTCAAGGCCAGCAGCAAGGACAAGCTGTCCCCGGCTCCGGCACCCAACGCACATCTCGGGGGACTTTCCCCAGCACATCACTTGGGACCCCAGGGCAGGGCCACCTCCCCCAGCCCCACCACCCATGGGGACCTGTCCCAGTCCCGTGGTCACTCACCCCATCCTCGTCATCGTCCTCCTGGTCCAGGCAGCGCAGGGGGCTCACCTGGGGGTCCCCACGCACCGTCAGCTCTGCGATCATTCCCTAGACACAGAGGGTGAGGGGTCACCGTGGCTCCTGGGGCAGGCACCTGGGTGCAGAGACCCAGACTCCTGCTGGCCCCACGCCCAGCCTGGAGCGCCTGAGCCCAACCCCAGCACCTCAGGAGGGCGAGGGGGCCCCGGGAGGGCTTCCTCAGCCACACAGGCTGCTCAGGTCACCCGCCGGCCGGTGCGAGAGGCCCGGATCCTGCTGCCTCTCTTGGCTAGGTTCCGAGTGGCAAGAAGACCCAGGAGGGAACTCTCATCCCTATCCAGTGCCTGGGGAGGCCACCCAGGCACCACCCACCACAGACACCTGGGCTGGGGGCAGGGAGGGGCTAAGCCACACTGCCCTCGAGCACACAGGATGAGCGTCCTGGAGGACAAAGCCCTGGTCCAGCAGCCCTGGTCCTGGTTTGGGTCAGGCATGCGGTGATACTTCAGGAAGTGCTAGAGGTGTCCTGCCTCGGGCCACTGGGCAGGACCAGGTGGACTTTCCGCACAGCCACCTTTCCCACTGAACACCACCCAGCCTCACCCTGGTGACCGCCACCCGAGCAGCCTCAACAGCACCCTCGGGCTCCCTGGGCAGGCGCCAGGCAGGGCTCTCTGTGTGGTCTCTAATGGGGAACGCCACCCAGGACCCCAGGACGAGGATGGGGCTACACTGCAGGGGTGACCAGACAGGCCCCAGGCCAAGGACACGCGCCAGGCAGGTGGACAGGACAGGACAGCAGGGCTCCAGCGTCTTGAGCCGCAGCGCAGAGGGTCTGCAGCGGAGCTGCTGGCGGGGCCCTGGGTCTGCAGCGGCACGTCAGAAACCTGGCGAGAGGTGGCCGGGTGCCAGGCCTCCACGCCAGGCACCCACGCCCCAGCCGCCAGCATCTCTGCCTGCGCCAGCACCCCCGTCCTGGAGCTCACTCTGGGAGGACCTCCCCACTGGGCAGCAAGTGTCCACACGCTCCTTCCAGCATCTCCTGTGTCTTCCACTTAATGTTTCTACTTGTCACCTGAGCAGAGACCACAGCTCATGGACTCGGAGATGCACATTTTGACCACTGTCATACTAAGAGGGCTTAGGGCAGGGGTCAGCTCGCTTTCCATAACGCTGGACAGTAAACAGGCGATCTGAGGGGCAGGCGGCCCCTACTCAGGGCAAGGGCAGCAGAGAGGGGCCAGGGCCGAACTCCACATCCCAACAGGGACGGAGGGACAGGCACTAGACAGTGATGGGAGAGGTGAGGGGTGGCCAATCCAACCAGGGATTCTGGGAGCACAACTGTCACGGAGGGCTGGCCAGTGCCTGTGAGGCGTGGGCACATGTGTGGCGTATGCACACTTGTGTGATCACATGTGCTCCCGTGGGAGGTGTGAAGAGCATGGAGCCAGGCGCCTGCCCAGGTGCCCACACATGGGAGCCCACGCCACCCAGGCGCCAGGCCCCTCAGGGGGAACGTGGGAGGAGGGGCACTTCCTGCTGGTCAGCTCCAGGCCAGCAACCTGGCCGGAGCAAGGTCCAGGATGTCTCCACCCACAGGGGCCTGCTGCAGCAGGGCCCACGCCAGCGCCTGTCACCAAGTTTGAGAATCTCCCAGGGAAGGGAGGGTTGGATTAGAGAAGTGCTTCTCGGCTGTGGCACTGGCCCGGGGAACAGGGGTGGTGTCCAGGAGGGAGGGGGCCGGGGCTCCCCTGCCACATGTGCCCAGCCCTGGCCCCTGAGCGCCCCCGCAGACCAGCCCACCACGATGCGGCTCCTTCTGCAGGGCAGCTGTGCCTGCTGCTGGGAGCCTGCAGGGGGCGCCAGAGCACAGAGTGTGGCCCGCAGCCCCGCCCCCTCCTCTGGGAGGTCAGTGGGGAAGAAGCCAGCAGTGCCCCGTGGACACCCAAGGACTTGGACGAGAGTCGTGGAATCTGGAGACATGGACACTGAGGGTCAGAGAGTTCCACTCATCACCAGGCCCGAGAAGTCCTCACACCACGCTGCTCACAGGCGGCAGCTTCAGTCGCGGGCGTGGTGTGGACTGCCTGTGGTTTCCCCTCCCTCTGCCCATGGCCCTGTCTGGGGTTCCCCTGTGTTCTGGGGTGGCATCTTGCCCCCAGCCCTTGGCCTGGAAATGCTGCCTCCTGGCAGAGAAGGGTGGAGGCCAAGGAGCCCTCCCCCTGTGTGGGGGTGCCTCCCTGGTGCTCCCTGGTGCTCCCATGCCTCCGTGGCTGGGGGGTCTCAGCTGCAGTAGGGCAGCCAGGCTCCTCTGCTCTCTGCTTCCCAGCTGGGTGGCTCTGGCCACCAGGCACAGCTCGGTTTGCAAAGCCGGCCTCTCTGGCTGCCTCTCCTGTGGTCCTGCAGTCCTTCTCACAGCACCCCTCTGACTCCACCATGCAGCTCAGTGAGGACCCTGCGTGCTGGGCGTCCTGCCTGGCTGTCCTGTCCAGGCCCTGCACTGTGTGGAGGGAGCTTCGCAGCACAGCTGGACTCTCTGGGGCCCCGGTGACAGAAGGGGCCGTATCCTCGTCCAGAGGGGATTCCCAGGAACCCCAGCCTCCTGGGCCCCACAGCTCTGAGCTTGTTTCTGCCAAACCTTGTCAATCGCACGACTCAAATGACCCCTTCCCAAGAGTCTGAACGTACCTTGTGCCAAACCAAATCTGTCTTCTACCAAAGCGAGCCCCCCTCTGCCAGATGCAGGACCCGGAACCCCTCCACCTCCACCTTCCAACCATCAAAGGTTCTGCTAGTCACAGGGTCTTCCCAGACCAGAATAGATCCTTTAAACATCCCAATGGTTTTTAAAACTCAAAGATGCTAATGGCAAACTAGGAAATAAGATTTACAGCCACGAGACGAAGGACCAATTTCTTTCACACATGACGAGGTTGTACAAATCAATCAATGGTTGGACCTCCCTACTCCCCACAAAAGAACATTAACAGTCAGTTACCAAAAAAAGGAAATAAAAATAGCCAACAAATTGGTGGAAACAATATAAAAGTTTGCCTCCACCACCAGTCCAACAAGTGGACACACTCAGGTACCGCTGGCCACCTGCTTCACACAGTGCTGGCAAGGCCAGAGACGAGGCCGCCTGGCTGGGCACCGTGGGACGTGGTGTGCGCTCCACGGCCTGTGCCCCAGGTCCCATGAGCATCTTTTCTGTTAAGGTGTGAAAGATGCACAAGACTCAGGGGACACTCCAGCCACCCAGCTGTGCCTGGGCAGGTGTTCCACATACTGTCCTGGCCAGAGCTACTGCTCTCTGATCTTCCCCAATCAGTGTGAGGATCGAAAGGAAAACACAAAGAGGCCCAGCTGGTGTCAAAGTCCTGGTGGCTCCTGAGCCCCGGGGGCTAGAAGTTCCTGCCAAAGGCTAAAGGTCAGCTTTCAAAGCCAGAGACACCAGGCCTCTGAGCAACGTCAGACAAATGGCCCTTGTCAGTCCATAATGACTTTCTGTCCCTGGGGACGTGGCCTCACTAGCACACACAGGGACGCTTGTCTGGAGCACTGGAACTTGGGTGTGGTTAGTGCCCGCTGGGGTCACCCACATGGCTCTTCCCAGGAGACAGGGACTCCAGCTAACCCCACGCTGGGCTGTTGCACATCTGCTAAAACAATGACCAGCCCACAACTGACGGGGGCCGTGGGTGAACCGTCCACCCCTACAGTGTGCCCTCCTGGAGGGTGATGCCTGAGGCCATCACAGCCTCAATCCCCTGAGGGCTCTTTAGCCAGGGCCACTGAACTTCCATTTTGCAGCTCGGGGCTGGGCCTGGACTTGGCCATGCACTCACCTGACCAAGCCTGGACTCAGCCCACTGCAGGTCCCAGCCCACGCCTGAGAAGGGGCCCCTGACTGTGGTGGGTGGGCGTCCCACTGTGAGATGGTCCTCAGAGGCCCTCCTCGGCTGGACCCCAGGGTCTCAGAGAAACTCAAAGGCCCAGGCGACCCTTCTAAGGCAACAATGGCCAGAGGAGGACCAGGGACCTGATGGCCGGCCCCAGAGACCGGCTGGCCCTGGGCGGGAGGTGGCTTGGCTCCTCCGGCTGCAGCACCAGACAGAAGAGGCCTGCGGCCCTGTCCCAGCTGGTCCACCCCCACAGGCAGGACGGAAGGGCCTACCTGGAACTTGTCGGGGTCGGCTCCCCCAGCCTGCCCCACAAAGAGGCCAGCGCCAGGCTCCAGCTCCAGGCCCCGTGGAGGCCGAGCAAACGGCAGCCGTTGGAACTCCTCGCAGTCCACGTACAGAGCCACAGAGCTGCCGTCCACGCTGAGCGCAAAGCGTGTCCACTGGCCCACAAAGGCAGGCAGGCGGAAGCTGGCCGCTGTGCGGGTCTGGCTGTCTCCCGGCTCGGTGTAGAGCAGTGAGATGTCCTGGTGCCCATCATGCACCCCCGAGAGCTTCACGCCCAGCAGGACCACGGCCTGCGCCGCGTCCGTGAGGGCGAACAGCACCCCGGGGCCCTCCGAGGCCGGCCGGATGTGGAACAGCAGCGAGAAGTCAGGGAAGAAGGGGCTGGGCACGCGGTACCGGGCCACCTGGCCGCTGTTGGTATCTGGTCCAAAGACATAGGCTAGCCCGACGTCGGGGTCCTCGATCTGGGTGATCTGCTGGGGCGAGGGCTCTCCAAGGAGTTGCGGCAGCCCCACCTCCTCACGGACACTGTCTGCAAAGAGGAGGACATGGGGGTGAGGGGGCACATGAGGGGGCAGGGAGCTGGGCGCGCAGGCCAGGCAGGCACAGGGGGACGAGGACCGAGGGCCTCCCGACGTCTGCCCGTCCTGTCCTCTGGGCTCTGCCACCCAGCACCTCCTGGGCATCACCTAGCTCATCCAGACCAAAACAACGTCTGCAGGGGGCATGGCGGCCACGGGCGGGGGACACAGACAGGGTGGGGAGCTAGGACGCAGCCCCCCCACACCCCTGGCTCCGACCTCTCCCTGGGTAAGAAGGGAGCGGGGACAAGACCCAGCCGCTCCCTGGCGAGCTGCGCTGGGAACCGGCCTGGGAGCAAGAGACTCCTGGGGACGCAGGGCGTGCACGGGGCTGCTGCTCTCCGGCTCACTGGATTCTGAGCGGAAGCCGCAGCACAGGAGTCCTGCCCCCGGCTTGGGAGTTGGACATGGAGTGGCGACGCTGGCGGGGCGCTGGGCGGGCGCCCCAGGCAGGGTGGCCATTCTCACTGGGGTGCCGCCATCACCCACGGGGGCAGGCAGACTCCCAGGGACTGCCCCACTGTCCCCTGAGTCCCCAGCGCCCCATGATTCGCTCATCCACTCTCCACGCTCAGGCCCACTTGGCCCTGCCTGGAGTCAAGAGCTTCTGCCATTTGACCTGAGACCCTCAGGGAGCAGCCTCGCCGCGGGAGCCCAGGCTGGGGACGCAGCCACAGACACCCGTTCCTACTTCCATTTCTTGTCTTTCCCAGTGAGGCCAGGGTAGGAGGTCACGGGCCGTCCTGTCCACGATGGCTCCTGGGCCTGCACTGATTCCCCGAGGCTGAGGTCCCAGGGGCTGGGGTATCAGGAGCTGGGAGCAGCAGACACACCTCATATCCAGGGGAATTGGTCACTGCTGGAAACAGGAGGGACTCCAGGAGACCCTGACCCTCCATGGACCGGAACACCCACCATGCCAGGCAGAGGCTGGACACCGGGGCTGTGGTCTGGGCCCGGGGCCTTGTCTCTTCTCTAGAGACCCTGACCCTGGCCACCGTGTGGGCATGGTTTGCTCCCCAGAAGGCAACAGTCACAGAGGAGGGACCTTGGGCAGCAGACAGGCTCATGGGCAAGAGGCCTTTGGGGAAGGGTCACTGGTGTGCGGAGTCCTGAGTGAGCTGTGGGGGCTAGCCCCTGCCGTGGGGCCAGGCTGAGGCGGGGCCAGGGAAGAGCAGAGGGGAATAACGTCCACCCTGACCCACGGAGGGCCTGTGTCAGAAAGAACACACCCAGCACAGAAGGCGGACCGTAGCCTGTGCGCACGGACCTCTCAGGCCACGTGGGCAGCCTGACCTGCCAGTCGGGGCTTCCCGGCTGCCCCTGTGGCCTGCAGCTAAGCCCTGTGTGCTGGCTGGGAGTGAAGTCCGTTAGGCCAGCCTGGGCCCCGGGAGATGCCCTGCAGCTGTTAGGACACTCCCCTGGACCAGCAGTGCCGGGCCCTGTGTCTAAGGTCAGGAGTCAGGAACCCACCAGCAAAGTGCTGGGGAGGGCGCCCCAGGCCCTGCTCCAGCAGCAGGGTGTCCCTTAGTGTGCCAGGGTGCCAGAGGCAGCAGCAGGGTCACACTGTAGCACAGGACAACTGGCTCTGTCCAGAGTTCTCCCATTTCCTCTCCTTGAAATTCCCGGGTCCCGTGGGGGGCCCCTCGAACGCCAGGCAGCAAGTTCACCGGCTCCGTTCTCCTGCGAGCGGAGGAGGCCCTGCCGCCCACACTCAGGCTGGCCCTCTGACTTGGACCCAAGCCAGCCTCCCTCCAAATGCCCAGGCCGGGCCCCGTGAGCACAGAGGACGCCTTCCCAGGCAGGAGGCGGCCCCTTAGGAGGACTGGGCCTTCTAGCGCGGCCTCCTCCTGGTAGATCCAGAACTCGGGACTGGCCTGGGGGAAGACTGTCGACCACGGCGAGTAGCGGAGGTCTGGACGCCCAGTGCTTCACACAGTCCCTAAACCCCAGGACAGTCTCAGTCCGCCTCATCCCCACAGGCCCCACGGATGGGCAGCCAGGGCCCGGCTCTGGGGGAAGGGGCTTGGCACCCGGGGGCAGCCAGGACTGCAGCCAGCCCACCTCCTGGGCTGAAGTGCCACCTTCCAGAATCATGACCATCACATGACCTTCACGACTAGGACAGGGCCTGGTCAGGGTCACTGGGGACAGGACATGCATCCAGCCATGTCCCCCAAACCAGCACACAAGTCAGAGGTCCTGGAAGAAGGGAACCCAGCCCCTTCCAGGAGTTCTGTTGCCATCTGAATATCTCTAGGGACGAGGCCCTCACTCCCTCCCCGAACTAGGATCCTGACCAAGAGCAGCGTCCATCCCTACCAGAGGTCTGGAAGTCTCCTGCTAGTGTGACCCCGCTAGGCAGGCTCGGGTGCTCCACATCGCTACAGGGGACAGGCCCCAAGAATGAGCAGACCCCGTCACACCATGCACTGGCACCAGGTACCCCAGCTGCCCCCAGAGCCAGCTCACCTGCCTGGCTTCCTAGGGATGTGACCTTGAGACTCCACAGCCCCCGACCACGCAGCTGCACCCACCTCTGAAGGGCTGCAGTCGGCCATGACCTGCTGTCACCAGCCTCCCCACGACCAGCAGAGCCAGGTCCCTCTCCTGCCTGTGTGGAACTCAGGCCTCTGTTCCTGTGCTGAGTCTGGGCACCAGCCCCACCAGGTGGGTGCAGAATTGATCAGACAACTTCTAACACACACGGGGGCAGGAGCTCTGAGAGACCCAACTGCAAATCAAAGCAGCCACTGTGGACCTCAACAACCGGCTGTGAAATGCACTCTTCCCTCAAACCAGAGGGAGCTCTGACCACCCCTTACCCCTTCCAGCTCCTCGGGGCCTGCTGAGAAGTCTATGCACCAGTGGCCATCAGGAGATGTAGGGGCCCAGGGCAGACTGTGGCGTCTCCAGTGTGGCTGCCTCAGGGTCACCAGAGCATGGCTGCACAGCCCAGAACCCACGAGCAACACCTAACGAGCACCTCCACACAGGGCGGACCCAGCCCAGGGCCATCCCAGCCCAGGACCTTCCCAGCCCTAGATCACCCCACCCAGGACCTCCCCACTCAGGACCATCCTACCCAGGACCGTCCCACCCAGGACCGTCCCACCCAGGACCGTCCAATCCACAATGGTCCAGACCTGAGCTGCAGCTTTCGAAAGCTGCACTGGGACTCCCAGAGGAGGGGCCCTCCCTGAGGACTCCCAGAGGAGGGGCCCACCCTGAGGACTCCCAGAGGAGGGCCCACCCTGAGGACTCCCAGAGGAAGGGCCCACCCTGAGGACTCCCAGAGGAGGGGCCCTCCCTGAGGACTCCCAGAGGAGGGTCCACCCTGAGGACTCCCAGAGGAGGGGCCACCCTGAGGACTCCCAGATGAAGGGCCCACCCTGAGGACTCCCAGAGGAGGGGCCCACCCTGAGGACTCCCAGAGGAAGGGCCCACCCTGAGGACTCCCAGAGGAAGGGCCCACCCTGAGGACTCCCAGAGGAAGGGGCCCACCCTGAGGACTCCCAGAGGAGGGTCCACCCTGAGGACTCCCAGAGGAGGGCCCACCCTGAGGACTCCCAGTCGAAGGGCCCACCCTGAGGACTCCCAGACGAAGGGCCCACCCTGAGGACTCCCAGAGGACGGGCCCACCCTGAGGACTCCCAGAGGAAGGGCCCACCCTGAGGACTCCCAGAGGAAGGGGCCCACCCTGAGGACTCCCAGAGGAGGGTCCACCCTGAGGACTCCCAGAGGAGGGCCCACCCTGAGGACTCCCAGAGGACGGGCCCACCCTGAGGACTCCCAGAGGAAGGGGCCACCCTGAGGACTCCCAGAGGAAGGGGCCCACCCTGAGGACTCCCAGAGGAGGGTCCACCCTGAGGACTCCCAGAGGAGGGCCCACCCTGAGGACTCCCAGAGGAGGGGCCACCCTGAGGACTCCCAGAGGAGGGTCCACCCTGAGGACTCCCAGAGGAGGGCCCACCCTGAGGACTCCCAGAGGAGGGGCCACCCTGAGGACTCCCAGACGAAGGGCCCACCCTGAGGACTCCCAGAGGAGGGCCCACCCTGAGGACTCCCAGAGGAGGGCCCACCCTGAGGACTCCCAGAGGAGGGGCCACCCTGAGGACTCCCAGAGGAGGGTCCACCCTGAGGACTCCCAGAGGAGGGGCCCACGCTGAGGACTCCCAGAGGAGGGTCCACCCTGAGGACTCCCAGAGGAGGGCCCACCCTGAGGACTCCCAGAGGAGGGTCCACCCTGAGGACTCCCAGAGGAAGGGGCCCACCCTGAGGACTCCCAGAGGAGGGTCCACCCTGAGGACTCCCAGAGGCCCCCTGCCCTCCTGGTCCAGCTCCCGCAGGGGCAGAAGCACCAGGCTCAGGGTTCAGGAGGCCACAGCACCCTCAACTTGAAGACGCTCATTTCAAGTCCCCTGGAACCTAGAAGTGACGGCCAATCCAGAACAGGCAGCAAAAGAGCCAGAGCCACGAGAAGCCATAAAGGGGAGGACAGGACGAGTTCACGTTGCCAGCCATGGAGAGGCGCGCGGGGCAGCCGCGCTCCCAGGGACGGCGCACTCGAGACCGCGAGAGTCCAGCAGCAGAGCAGGCGGGGAGCAGGGAAACTAGCTCTGTGCTGCCTGACTTCTAACACCAGGGGACGGTGACAGAACCACCACCCACTGCTCAGTCAACAGTCCAGCCGAGTCCCGGGGGACAGGGACGACACATTGTCAACCTGCACGTCTGACCGGCCAGGTGCCACGACCGTGCACCCCACAATGGTGCCCCGATGCCAAAGTGATCACAGATCCTGTGGGTAATGACAGGCCCTCAGGAGCCTGTCAAAACAGAAAATGACAGCCTCAGGAGCAGGGGCACTTCCTGAGCTCGGCAGGGTTCACAGATCCGCACCTGCACTTTGTCACACGGTGGCAATTACAGAGGGAAGGCCGGGTGGGCAGGGAACCCAATCGCCACATCAAAAGAAAGACTCCAGGAACAGGCATCCTGAGCAGCAGCGAGGACCCACACTGTGACCAGAGGGCCGAAACCGACCTGAGGGACGTGCCTGTCCCTGTCACCGGGTGGAGACAGCAGTCCAGGCCGACTCCTCTGTAATTCTCAGAGCTGCACCCGCCCAGCAACCTCAGCGACGCCCGGTACTGCCCGGCTGGTGCTTCTGATGGCCTAGAAGAGGAGAGGCCCAGGGACATGAGGATGCTCCCTGAGGGCAGCTCCATCTGGGCAGGGCTGCCCAAGGACCCAAAGAGGCCACACCATGTTCCTTAGCTGGGTGACAGGAGCAATGCCAGCGAGCCCGGCGGGCCGGCTGCCGGGACTTGTCCTCGGGGGTGAAAATACCAGAGCACACGGGTCTCCCTGGAGACGGGCGTCCCCGGACACAGGCCCGATCCATTCCTGCAAAGTGAGAATGGCACGTCCCTGCCCACATGGGCCGCCACCTGTGACATCCACACAGACCGGTGGGCAGCATGATGGTCCCCAAAGACGTCCCTGTCGCAGTGAGAGGTGTGGGACCAAGTCTGAGGCCTGCAGATAGGAGGAAACCCCAACACACGTGTGCGTCCTGACCCCCGGCCCGGGTTTCCGCGCAGGAAGGCGCATGGCGCAGCTCGGGACTGTGGTGGTGCCCACAGCAGCCTGTCCTCCTAGGTGAGTCGTGGTGGCACCCAGGTCAGCCGTAGCACTAGCCCGATGGTGCCGGCACCTCCACACGTGATTTCTTGATGGCAAACACTCAAACATGGCTTCCCGGAGGACTGTGGGGGCGCTGACTGGAGGCAGCAGGCACGGGCCTCTGGGCCTGGAGAGCTGTGCTGGAGTCCCTGGCCCACGCAGGCCTGCCACTTCCCCAGACGCTGGGGACCCGTGCCCCTGCTGACCTCAGGAGGCACAGAGCTGCATCTCCTTGTTACCCTCCCTTTTCTGTTACTGTCCTCTTGACATGGAAGACCAAGGACTGAAAAGGAACCGAGGGTACGAGGAGAACGCACTCAGGCAGCTCAGCGCGGCCAAGACCCCAGGAGACCGTCAGCTTTCGCCTCGGGCTGACCCCGGGCCAGAAGAGCCTCAGGAGCAAGCCAAGGAATAAACAGAAACCACAGGGTGGCCGGGAGATCCGCGTCCAGAGGGCCATCATCAGAGCTGAGGTCCAGCTAGAACAACACAGGCCAAGGCACACAGAGACAGGAGAGAGGCCACTGCAGGGAAACGTCCCCGAGACCCGCCCCAAGACAGACCAGCCGCGAATCCTCACTCTGAAGAGGCTCAGAGGACGGAGGGAGCTGTGGGGACGCAGAGAGAATGCTGAGCCAAGCAGGGGTGTCCACCAGGACGCAGAAGAACAGGAAGTGTGGCGTTGAGGAGCACAGAGGCCGAGATCCATGACGCAGTCCCTCCCGAGTCCTCCACGAGGTCAGGTGAAGTCACCACGAGCAGTGCCAAGACACTGCGCACAGACAGGGCTGGTCAGCGGAGGACCAGACCACGGGGACCCCTGGAGGACGGTGGAGGAGGACCAGCACGCGTGTGGGGACCGAGAAGGGGAAGCAGCAGGGACAGGCCCAGAGCTGCCCCCTGGGTGAGACACGGACTCGGACCCCCCAGAGCTGCCCCCTGGGTGACACACAGACTCGGACCCCCCAGAGCTGCCCCCTGGGTGACACACGGACTCGGACCCCCCAGAGCTGCCCCCTGGGTGACACGCGGACTCGGACCCCCCAGAGCTGCCCCCTGGGTGAGACGCGGACTCGGACCCCCCAGAGCTGCCCCCTGGGTGAGACGTGGACTCGGACCCCCCAGAGCTGCCCCCTGGGTGAGATGCGGACTCGGACCCCCCAGAGCTGCCCCCTGGGTGAGACGCGGACTCGGACCCCCCAGAGCTGCCCCCTGGGTGACACACGGACTCGGACCCCCCAGAGCCCTGCTGCTCTCCGGCTCCTTAAGACAGAGACAAGGGAGTCCTGAGAGCAGCCTGGGGTCACCAGCAGAGGCCAGAGGCCAGTCTACTCAAGTGCTAAAGAAAGAGCCAGAAAAGTTAAGCCCAAACCTCATGAAAACTAAACAGAGAAGAGAGCAAAGTCAAATAAACAGATGAAACAGAGAAGAGGAAACCAGCAGAGAAAATCGATGGAACCAAAGTCGGTTCTTTGGAAAGGTCAACAAGATTGACAAATCCTCAGCTAAATGACCCCAGAAAAGAGAGAGAGAAGACTCAAGTCACTAGGTCAAAGGCAAAATGGGGACGTTACTGATTCTACAGGAATAAGAAGAGCAGATATGAGAAAGTAGCAAGAGCAACTGCGTGCCAACGATGGGAAACGGAAAGCGAGGGAAATGGATCCACCCTAGAAACACGAGAGGACCAAGACCACACCACGAAGAAAGACTCGGAGCAGATCTCAACTAGCAGGAGAGGGAACCGAGAAATCCAGCATCCCCAACACAGGAAAGCCCTGGGCCTGGCCTCACGGAGACCCCTGCCAGCCACCTACCAAGGGCCAGCACCAGTCCCTCCTGTCACGGTTTGGATGTGAGGTGTCCCCAAAAGGCAAAAGACAAGCAAGAAGGTTCAGAGGAGAAATGGGGGTGGTAAGGGTCTCAGTCCTGGTAGGGGGTGAGTGGGTGGTGGCTGGAGGAGGGGGCACTGGGTGCGGCTTTGGGGTCTGTATCTGTATCTGGACAGTGGAGTCTGTTTCCTGATCATCGTGGGAGCTGCTTCCCTGGGCACAGTCCCCACCGCGATGTTCAGCCTCCCCTGGAGCCCTGAGGAACGCGGCCGGCCTTCCATGGCTCACACCTCTGGAACCCTGGACCCACATGAACTCCCCTCCCTGCGGTTGATCTGTTCGGATCTTTTAGTTGCAGCAGCGAAAAAGCTAAGTCACCTCCCAAGCTCTGCCAAACGCACTGAGGAAGCGAGGACACTTCCTAGCTCCATCTGAGGCCAGCATCTGCCTGTCACCAAGCCCAGCTACAGACACCCCAATCCCTACAGCCTGCGGGAAACCTCTGGCACACTGCAGTGGGCAGCACCGCATCAGGGGCACTTGCCGTAAGCATCGAGGTCCACCCTGGAGCTCCAGGACGGGTCAGCAGGCTAGACCATCTGCAGATGGAGGGCGGATCAGGGCATCCACGGTGCAGAGAACCCACATTCACCACGGCCAGCCAGGAGGGGACACAAGCCACTCAGTGCCACCTGAGCCGCTGTGGAAAACCCACAGCAGGCTCCTCACTCAGGGGCGCAGGCCGTGGACCCCGAGGCCAGGGGTAGGACAAGCACCTGCTCCTCCCACTTCCATGCCAGCAGCAGGGTCCTAACTCAAGGCAAGAAGAAGCAGAGGAACGATACAAGGGGAAAGGAAGAAGGGATACCCTGCTGGCCCATGACAGGGCCTTCATACAGGATATCCTAAGGTCTCATGACAGGTCTCGAGAGCTATCAGGGCTCAGCATGTGGCAGGTCATAGTCGAACACAAAATGATGGCATCTCTCCAGGAGGACGAGGTGCGACTTGCAGAGGCTAGGACACAATGCATCTGCAGTGACATCACCAAGAACAAAATGCCAGCCCTGAGCGAGGGGAGAACTGACCCCAGAAAAGAGAGAGAGAAGACTCAAGTCACTAGGTCAAAGGCAAAATGGGGACGTTACTGAAGGGCTCTAAACCACCTGCAGAGGTGTGCACACCTGTAGCATGACCACCCACACCAGCTGACTGGTGTGTGCAGAGGGGACGGCTGCTCTCAGCTCATGGCCAGATACAGAACCAACCAGGGCTGACGGACAGAAGCCGGGAAGCCTGGTGCTGGACCCAGAGCTGTCCTTAAGAAGGAGGGACTGCCACATTGTGGCCACCGGGTGAGCCTGGAGGACCGCAGACAAGTGAAACAGGTCACAGGAAGAAAACGCTGCATGATCTCCCGCGTGTGGAAACCAGCACAGCCTGGCTGTGCAGTGCGAAGGTGGTGCCGGGGCTGGGAGGGGAGGAAGGGGAGACGTCCCTCAAAGGGCCGAGAGCTGCCTGAGAATGTGTTCTGGGGGCCAGCGCCCAGCACTGTGGCCCAAGCCAGCAACACTGGACTGCGCTCAGGTGAGCTCTGCTCTAAGTGCCTGCTGATGCGGGAGGAGTGAAGTGTGCACGCGCAGCCAGCTGGCGCGGGTGGCCATGCCGCCAGGTGTGCACACCTGGGGTCCGTGCTGCAGTCACACGGGTTCCCGGCCCTCTGGACCATCTGGGTCCTGCCTGGGCCTGGACACCGGGCAGAATGAGCTGTGCAAGGCTCGTGATCTTGAAGGGGCGGGAATCCGTGCAGGGCTCAGCCAGCATCATACGAAAAATATTTGTAGGTTGCCAGGAGCAAGAGGTAAGCACTTGGGCATTTCCCAGGGAGGTGGTCTTGTCTCCTCCTTGAATCAAGTTAAACAGAAACCTCGAGCTAACTGAAGCGTCCTAAAGCATAGCAATGTTTACTAAGATCTGCATCTAACCAGAGGCCCTGGATGTGGACGCCCTATGGCCCAGAAGCCTGGGAGCTCCTGGCAGAGGGGCAGGGACTGCTGTCCTGGGCCAGCACAAGGAGCCTCCCAGGGACCCGAAGGCCCTCCCCTGCCTCCACATGTCCCACAGGTGCCACTGGGGCACTTCTGAGAGAAGCCAGAGATGCTTGCAGCCCAGCGTGTCCAGCAGGAGCCCCCAAAGTGCCAAGAGCCCCAGGCAGGCGCAGGGAGCCCATCTCCCTGCGCCCCTCCCTCTCAGGCGAACAGGGAGCACACCAGCTTACAGGACCCAGCGGCTACCCCGGCCTCGGCTTCCCTCCCAGGCCAGCGGGGTTTAGAGGCAGCAGGAGAGGTGTGGAGCACGGCCCAGCACCCAGCGCCATGGCCCTGGACCCACCACTCACACTCATTGCTCAGCAGCCTCCACGGAGCCGGGGCTTCTTGGAGGCAGGGCAGGCCCACTGTTGACTCTCAGCAGCTGCAGGAGTCCCAAAGCAGCAACCGGCTCTACCCAGCAGGGCCTCACTTCCGTTCCCCAGGGCCTGAGGGACAGGCCCCAGACACAGCAAGCTCCTGAAGAGTCCCCAGTTGGGAACTGACTGCCAGCTCCAGCAGGGGTCCTACAGGGTGACCCCCTTCCCCAAGTCCAGCCAGGTGCTGCCCTGTCCCCACACACCTTGCACCAGTCCATCCCCTCGCATCTCTTGGGAGGGCTAAGGAAGAGATGGGGACAGGTTAAAAGCCCAGCTGGACCCATGAGTACAGAGACCTCAGGTGGTGTGTAGGTGTGAGGGTAGTGTGCAAGGCCAGGTGTGCAGGGAGGCCCTGCTGGCTCTAGGTAGGCCCTGGGGAGGAGGCAGCAGGCCTGGGCCTCCCCCCACTGCAGGGGCTCACTTTCCCCAACCCCCCAGGCCTCAGATGCAGCCGAGACCTGCCAGCTCCGAGTCAGTCACTTCCTGATGCCAGGACCAGAGCCCAGCACGCCCCCCAGGACCTCAGCACCACCGAGGGACCTGGCACCAGCGTGGGGAGGGCTGAGTCCCTGTCTGGGTCCCCCACCCATCCTTTCCTGTCCCACCATGGCCTTGTGCTTCTGCACCCGCCTCCCACTGGAGTATGAGTGTCCAGCCCAACAGGGGCCAGCAGGCATGGGGGCACACTCCAGGGCAAAGGAGACTGGGGAGGGGGTGAGTGACCAGGACAGGGAGGACCCTCCCTGCCCCTGCCCAGTCTCCCAGCCAGGCCTGCGAAGGGCTCCTGGAATAATGACACTGCCACCCACCTCTGGCCTGAGGAGCTGTGGGCCAATTATGGGGTGGGAAGGGTCCCCCAGGACCCGTCTGGGGACACAGCCAGTACGTCCAGATGTCCTACCAGCTTACTGCAGTGAGATGCTGTGATGAGGACGGCCTGAGCTGCCCTGGCCATGTTGCAAGGACTGACCCCCGCCAGAGGAGAGGGGGTCTTCACTAACACCCGGCAGGAGCAGGGCTTGCCCACGGCTTTTGGGCTACATCCAAAACAGATGGGAACAGGTGGGCCAGGCCCTTCCCCTGCCCTTGGCAGCGCCCACCCCACCCCCACCGTCTCTTCGGGCCTGGATGGGCAACTTCCCACAAGGCCTCCTGCCAGACGCCTCCCTGGGGCCCACCCTGACCAGCACAGCTGGGGGCTCAGAGCCAGGCAGCTCAGCCAGCTGTGGCCTGTGGGGGCCGCAGCCAGAGCTGGCTCCCCGTGGGGGGCTAAGGGACATGGCCACTACTGCGGCTCCAGCTGCCCTCTGATAAAATCTAGGCTGACCCTGGAGTGGCCCTGCTTGGTCCCTAATGCAGATAAGGCCCCTGGCTTCTGCACACCAGGCCCCCCTGAGCAGGCCCTGCGCCCCACCCCTCCACATCCACCACCCCTCTCGTTCACAGCCACCAGGCAGGAGCCACGGGGCCCCCAGAGCCACCTCCACTGCCTGCCTGTCCCCGGCAGTCCTGCCCCTCGCGTGCTTCTCTCCTGGGCTTGGGCACTGACCATCATCGGCATCTGGCACTGCCTGGCCTGTGGCCCTCCTCGGTGCACCCCAGACCTGCCTGGCGTCCACAGGGACCTCTGCTGAGCAAACTGGGCCCTGAGAATGCTGGGATGTACCCAAGCTCGCCCCCCATGGAGCAGCAGCGGGCGTCCACACAAAACCCCAACCTCAGACACCCAGCTCAGGTCCAGCCTGGCTGCCCAGTTTCAAAGGCCAGCAACGAGGGTCAAGGCTGCTTCCCCATGGAGAGGACAGAACACCCACGCTCTGTACAGTGGCCAAGGTCACCGGGCACCAACTGCCGCTGAGGAGCTGGGACTGGGAGGGGCCAGCGGCGGGGCCTGTCATGACTGCCCTGTGCTGGGGTCGGAGAGCCTGCCTGTTCCTTCCTCTGCCCTCGCCTCTGCCCTGCCCAGCCAGCAACAGTGGCAGGCCGTGAGTGACGGGCCTCTGTGGGTGGGGACACTGCCACCAAGACAGGCAGGCTGCTTGTTCAGAAGCTAGACAGGCTGGGCTGAGTGACCGCCCAGTGTGCACAGCAGGCCGGGCCTCAGTGGGCCCCGGTGTGGCCCAGACCTGCCAAGTCCATCCCTGCAGCCCACTCAGCAGAGCTGGCTGAGCGCCCAGGGTCAACTTGGGACCGTGCAGCCTGATGCCCAGGAGCAAGGACAGAACCCCCCAAACTGGTAGGAGTTCTGCTCCCTTGGTCAAGTCACGTCACTGCTCCACACCTGTCTCCCAGGGCCACCTCAGACCACGGTGAGAACTGAACACACTGAAATGTGGGGGACACTGGCCCTGATGACACCCCAACGCACTGCAACAGGGCCCCTGTGGTCACATCCACCCCCTGGCCCTGCCCAGACCCAGGACCTCTGCTCAGGGCACCATGCCCCAGCCTCCCCCTCCCCAGCTGCTGCTAATGGGCGCCCACGTTGGGCACCCCCCGCAAGGCTCCAAGGAGAGTGGGGGGTCCAGAAGCCGGCCAGTTACCTGCAGCTGGCCCAATGAACACACAGTGCCCGTCCTCCTGGGCAGGGAGCAAGGCACAGGCAACCGGCAGCCGGCCCCCATCCAGGCGACTCCAGCACGCATCCTGCAGAGCCTCACAGAACTGGCGGCAGGGCGGCAGGGCGGGCGGGGGGCCCTGGCCACAGGGCGGGGCCAGCAGCAGGCAGAAGAACCAGGTGAGGAAGGGGTGGCAGCGTGTTTGGAGGAGGCCCCCCCACGCCCGCGCAGCGGCCTGCACCTCCTCGCCGCTCTCATGGTGGAGATGGTTGGGCAGCCAGGAGCGCCCTAGGCCCAGGTGGCCGCAGATGGGCAGGGTGGGCGGCAGGGGCAGGCAGCGGCCAGTGGGAGTCGGAGGGCCAGCCCCGAGCAGTGCAGAGTTATTAGCGAGACCAGGCCCCGCAGAATCAGCCACGTGGGAAACCCAAGCACCACGGTTCCCCATTAAAGCTGCCACAGGGTGTGCGGAAAGAGCAGGGAGTTCACCGTGCGCACCAGGAGGACCCGTCACCAGGGGAAGCAGGAGAGGCGAGCCAAACGCAGGGCGTCCGTGGGGCTGGCTGGGACCAGCTGCTGCAGGCAAGTGTCCTTTCCCATTCAGATGCTGGACCCTCCCTGGGGACATCTGGCTTCCCCAGGGAGGGTCCCTGCCCAGCACGGAGGAGAGAGGAGCTCTACCTGGGGACTCCCGTGGCACCGAGTGCCCCCTCAGTGGTGCCTGGAGCCTGTCCAGGGAGGGAGGCGACTGGGTGGGCACAGCCAGAGTGCCAGACTCGGCCGTCCAGGTGCCCAGAGAGCTCAGAGCTCCTCTGTGAGGCCCGAGAGTGGTCCCGCTCTCCTCGGGCGGGCCGGAGGGCCCCGTGAGGGCCAGAGGGTCCGTGGGGGCCGAGGCGGATCCAGCAGAGCTCTGGGTAGGGGTGGCCTCGTTCCACAGCTGGACGATGCTCTGGATGCCCTGGGCTATGCTCAGGATCTTGGCTCCCACTCCCGCGACGTTCTCCTCCCTCGTGTCCGGGCTTGCAGCTGGGGCGGCGGGGGCGGTGGCACTGATGGGAGCGCCAGGAGCCCTGCTTGGGGCGGCCTTCGGATTCTCCAAGGGTGGCCTGGGGCTGGCAGGGGCCGTCCTTTGCTCCGCGGAGTCATCCTGGGGGGCCACACGTGTGGCGGGGGCCGCTGCAGGCTGCACGGGCAGGCTGCCCTGGGGCTGGGAGACCAGTGTGTCTTTGGAGTCGGCGATGTCGGTGGACCACAGCCAGTCCAGGGTCAGCAGGTTGGCCCAGGAGGGCACAAGGCAGCAGGTGAGCAGCAGCAGCAGCAGCCGGCCAAGGCGTCTGCTGGGGTGCGGGGCCATCAGGGCTGTGAGCGCCGGCAGGAGCAGGGGCGTCTTCTGCCACCGGGAGGAGGAGCCAGCCGGCCCGCCCTTCCGCCTCCCCACCCTCTCCAGCCTCCTGGGGAAGTCCCTTCTTCCACACTTTACTCCCATAGGACAAAAAGGCCCAAACCCGGGAGTCAAGGTGACCTGTGCCCTTGGATTCACCTTAACCCCTTCCTTCCCACAGAAGCAGGACAGAGGGACATTCTGAAGACGCCCAGCAGAATTCCCAACTTGCTCTAGAGTCTTTGCCTGGGGAGTGTGTAGGCGTGGGGGCCTCAGGCCAGGACTCCCAGCCCCTGGGGACACTGAGGCAGCCGCAGTCCCCCTCACCCTGCAGCAAACCACACCCAGAAGTCCTGGCCCCCAGCCACGGCTGCTTGTGGTAAACTTGGAACTTGAAAACCGTTCAACTTGCTGCAATTCCTCTCTGTTGCAACTGCTGCCTCCCAGGGGCGAAACATGGAGGCCGGGGAGGGAGTGGCCCCTGAGGCCATTGCCTGGACCTCCACCCACCCCAGGCCCCTCCACCTCCCTGCAGGCCTGGGTGGACACTGCTTTCCTGCTTCATGTTTAACCCTGCATCGGAAGTCCCCTCCCCACCCAGGGGAAAGCAGCCCCTTCTCCCCGACCCCAGGGTTCTCCTGGGCACCCAGGTCCCACAGGCGTGTCCACGCTAATGCAGCATCAGTGGGGATCACTGTGACGGCAAAGGGACATTAGGGGTTTGTTGGGATCCAAGGGACCATCGACAGACAGCAGGCTCCCTGGCACACAGGCACGGCACTGTCCAGTAGCCTGTGGGATACCTCAATCCCTTGAGTCCCCTGAGATGGGCAGGTGGGCAGGTACTGACCACAGCCTGCATGCCAGCCCAGGGGCTGCCTCAGCTGGTGGCCCTGAGGCCCTGGCCCCCACCATCTCAGCTCCATATGGTCACCGGGCAGCCCTCAGGACAGCGTTCTGGGTGGGGCCAGTCCTGGGGCACTGCCACTGGTCCAGCAAGGGAGCTCTCCAGGCCCACAGTCTGGGGCCACACGGAGTCCTGCCCTGGCTTCCTTCCCCCAGCCTCAGGTGGCATCTCCTGACACCCAGAGGCCTAGAGGTGCTGCACGTGCTGGCTGCGTCTCCTCCGGGGGCGCAGAAGGCTCTGTGGCTCAGGCAGTCACACTCCCATGTCCGCCGTCACTCTCCCCATGTGGCAGGGCCAGTCCTGCCTGCACACTCCATGGAGGAGACCGGAATGGCCCACCCAGTACCCACCCTCTGTGCTGATGTCCAGTGCCTACCTGCCTGGGCCACCAGCCCTGCAGCAGCAGGAGGCTGGGGGGAGGGGTGGACCAGCCCGACACCTGGCCCCCGTGACAGCACGGCCTTTGGTAAAGCCAGACTTGAGGCAGGCTAGGCTGCTGTCACCTTAAAATGAGGAAACTGAGGACCCAAGGGACGAGGCAGCCCAGGAGGGTCAGGAGCTGAGCTGTGTTTGGCCAGCACCATTCTGCAGGCCCCTCCTCTGTGCCCGGCTCCACCTCATGGTGTGGGCCAAAAGTGCCCGAGTGAGCCCACGTCAGCCCAGGTGAGCCATGAGGATCACATCAGCCCAGGCGAGCCCACGTCAGCCAGGTGAGCCATGAGGATCATGTCAGCCCAGGTGAGCCATGAGGATCACGTCAGCCCAGGTGAGCCATGAGGATCATGTCAGCCCAGGCGAGCCCACGTCAGCCCAGGTGAGCCATGAGGATCATGTCAGCCCAGGTGAGCCATGAGGATCACGTCAGCCCAGGTGAGCCCACGTCAGCCCAGGTGAGCCATGAGGATCACGTCAGCCCAGGCGAGCCCACGTCAGCCCAGGTGAGCCATGAGGATCATGTCAGCCCAGGTGAGCCCACGTCAGCCCAGGTGAGCCATGAGGATCACGTCAGCCCAGGCGAGCCCACGTCAGCCAGGTGAGCCATGAGGATCATGTCAGCCCAGGTGAGCCATGAGGATCATGTCAGCCCAGGTGAGCCCACGTCAGCCCAGGTGAGCCGTGAGGATCATGTCAGCCCAGGTGAGCCATGAGGATCATGTCAGCCCAGGTGAGCCCACGTCAGCCCAAGGCTGCAGCGGTGGGTAGACAGCACCCACAGGGTGCAACGGCCTCACCGGTTCCTGGCTCCTCAGTACTTCAGGGACACCACAGAGTGGCCAGAAAGCAGCAGCTGGGGTGGATGTTTTGCAGGAGGGGCTGGTGCTGAGATTCTGCCAGTGTGGTGCTCTTCCACCCGACCAGCCTCCTCTGTGATATGCAGCCACTCCAGGCGAGGGCAGGAGGCCAGGCCCCACGGCCCTGGGTGCTGGTGGGAATGGATCCTCGAGAGGAGGGGCACAGCCCACTGGGACCAGCTCCCTCAGTGCCTCGCCCCGTGTCTGTGATATCAGCAGCTCTGAGCACAGAGGACCGCGGCATAGGGACCCTCCAAGTGCTAAAGGTGCTTCCCCAGAAGCCCACCCACCCTGGCCAGCAGGCAGGCTGTGGGAACATGGGCTTTTGCAAGGAAACCAAGAGTTGCTCACTTTGAGGTTTAAATAATAAGTCTGAGAAGCCAAGACCAGCTGAGATGATCCAGCAGTTGGAAGTGCTGGCGCGTCCGTGAAGTCCTGCGTCACCGATGGGAACCTCTGTAGGAACGAAGCCAGGGACCGGCTGGCGCAGAGGCTGCTCCTCCCTACTCAGTCTCGCTGCACGACTGCCCCTGGCCCAACGGTCACGCTGCCTCACCCCGAGGGCTGGGGCAGGTGGGCTCCCCAGACGGAGCCCGGGGCAGTGGGGCGAGGGCACAGACCTGGGGTGCTGGGACTGCTCCCGGGACCCTGGCAGTACAGATTCGGGGCTCAGGTGAGCCCACACCTGTGCACCCATTTCCTCCTGGAGCAGGCTGACCCTGTACCCAAGATGTGACGACCCCGCCCTTCAACCGTCACTTCCCTGCTGGACACCATGCCAGGCCGGTGCTCAGGTCTCCTCTGGGTCCTCAGAGCCTGGGCCACACCCTCAGAGAGTGACCCCCCAGAGAGAGAGGGACCCGTGCCCGAGCCCCAGTCCAAGTCAGGACAGAGGGCAGCATGGCAAGGAGTGGCCTGCCTGGGCTCCTGGGCTGAAGCCTGGGTTCAGTCAGAGGCCTGGGAATGAGACCAGAGCACTGCAGAGCAGACAGACAGGCTGCTGTCCACGGCCAGCAAGCAGGACGTGGCAGGCATGCACCAGGACGAGCCCAGGAGGACGAGAGGCCACTGCCAGGCCCGCCGCGCTGGGCACTGTTCGCACCAGCTGGCCGGTACCCTGCAGAGCGCTGCATGGCCTTCTGCAGACGAGGAGACCGAGGCACAGAGGCCAGGAGGAGGCAGAGCCAAGACAGCACCAGGCAGCGAACACACATGTGCGCACACACGCTCACAGGAAGTCACGCCCACACACTCACACACACGCTCACAGGGCAGTCACGCCCACACGCTCACACACACGCTCACAGGAAGTCACGCCCACACACTCACACACACGCTCACAGGGCAGTCACGCCCACACGCTCACACACACGCTCACAGGGCAGTCACGCCCACACGCTCACAGGAAGTCACGCCCACACACTCACACACACGCTCACAGGGCAGTCACGCCCACACGCTCACACACACGCTCACAGGGCAGTCACGCCCACACGCTCACAGGAAGTCACGCCCACACACTCACACACACGCTCACAGGGCAGTCACGCCCACACGCTCACACACACGCTCACAGGAAGTCACACCCACACGCTCACAGGAAGTCACGCCCACACGCTCACACACACGCTCACAGGGAGTCACGCCCACACGCTCACACACACGCTCACAGGGAGTCACGCCCACACACTCACAGGAAGTCACGCCCACACGCTCACACACATGCTCACAGGGAGTCACGCCCACACGCTCACACACGCTCACAGGGAGTCACGCCCACACGCTCACACACGCTCACAGGGCAGTCACGCCCACACGCTCACACACACGCTCACAGGAAGTCACGCCCACACACTCACAGGAAGTCACGCCCACACACTCACACACACGCTCACAGGGAGTCACGCCCACACGCTCACACACACGCTCACAGGAAGTCACGCCCACACGCTCACGGGGTAGTCATGCACACACGCTCACACACTCACGGGGTAGTCACGCACACACGCTCACGGGGTAGTCATGCACACACGCTCACACACACACTCATGGGGTAGTCACGCACACACGCTCACACACTCAGACACAGGCTCAGATGTGATCACAAGGGCACCCTGGCAGCCCACCCACATGCTCACATGTAACCACACGGGTCCATGCACACTCATGCTACACCCCTGGTGCTCTGCCCACCAGTGGTGCCCTCTGCCTGAGTCCCCCTTGCCCATCTTTGCAGGCCATGTGCTAGAGGTCACCGCCACCCTCCCCAGGCCCTGCCATGCTGCAGGGTAGTCATCAATCGATGGCGTCCAAAGGGCAGGGCTGCTTGTTTGAGATCAGAACTCAGTTTCAAACAGCTGACCGCTCTGTCCCTCTCGAGGCAGGGGCACCATATGCAAACATCTGCCTCAGCAAGGCCTTGTTCCCAAAATTAATCCCCATGACGCTCGGGGGTGTCTAGGAAGTGCCCAGAGAAGTCTCTTCACTTGAAAACCCACTGCGCTAATGTGATTTTACGCCTCCTACTGTCTCTGGGAAATCTCAGAACAGAAACCCCAGAGGCCCTTCCCTGGCACGTATGCACAGGGGACTCGGGCCAGCTTGAGGGGCCCTGGACTCATGTCAGGGGTGCCCCGTCCAGCCCCACCTCTGTCCAGATGGCTCTGGTGCTCAGACGGCTCTCCTGGGGCCGCTGACAGCTGGGCCCTGCGTCATGTGCTCAGCACTGAATACCTGGGCAGAGCCAGGCATGGGAAACCAACCTCGGGGCTGCACCCAGGACAGCAGCTGCCCCCACACGCATGCAGCACCCCTGAGGCCCGTGGCAGGGTGCCCGCCCTCCCCCACCCCCACCCACCCTGCTGCCCTGACCTCACCAGCTGCCCTTGAGGCACAGCATGTGTTCAGGGGCCTCCTGTGTTAGGGTGGGTCTCACAAGGCCCACCTGGGCTCTGGCAATGCAGCTACCTCCGCCTCGGGGTGAGAACACCAGTTCCAGGCTCAGGACTGGTGGCCACCAGGAAGTGCCCGTGGGCACACTTGTGCACCCTTGCTCACGCGCTCACGTGGGCACCTGCCTGTCCGGGAGCATCATGGTGGCCAGGGCTGGCTGCCCTTGGAGGCAGGGAAGCGAGGGCTCAAGGGACCTGCAGGGAATGAGGAGGCTGCTTGGGTCCGAGGAGGCCAACCCAGAGGCTCAGGGGAGGCCACCTGGGAGGCCCAGCGGGTGCTCGCTGCTCATGGACTGGACCCAGCAGGAGGAGATGGGTCCCACATCCAGATGGAAGGCGGGCAGGGAGCCGGGGCCCAGCAGGGGTGGGGCAGGGGAGGCAGGCTGGCCCAGGGGCCCAGTCCTCTGCCCTTGCGTCTCCCTTGCACTGAGCTCAGGAAGCTGCCGGCCCTGAGTCACTGGAACTCAACACAGCAACATCCATCGCGACTCCCCAGCAGGACCCCAGGGGCGAGAGCAGCCCCCCTGCACAGGGCAGTGCCGTGAAGAGCAGGTCACCCACCACGCGGCCACCCCAGGTGCCTGTGGGGTTCCCTTCTTTGGCTCCGTGGAAGCAGGTGGACAGAAGGGCTCCCTTCCTGGAGGTACCAGGTGGCCACCATGACTTGGGCAAGGCCTTGGCCTCCAGCATGCCTTCCAGTGTGACCTGGGCTGACTCTTGCCCCCCGCTGCCCGGGGAACCACGGGACTCTGTGGGTAGGCGACAGTGCATGGTGACAGTGGCCGCTGCCCGTCGATCCCCTGGGCACTAGAGTTGCCTGTTGGAAACCCGGCTGCAGGCCATCTGGGTGCAGGACAAGGGACCCTGGGAAGAAGCCTCTCTCAAGGGGCCTGAGGCCAGAGCGGCCCACACCCACACCCACTGCAGGACGCTGCCCAACACAGCTGCTGTCCTGCTGCTGGCGCCGTGCTCGGCCCAGCCCCCTCCCGAGTCCACTGTGCAGCCAGGGTGGGCATGAGAGTCCCCTGATTCTGAGCATCACCTGGCCTTGGAGGACCTGCTGCACTACTGAGGTGCCAGCAGTCGACACCTGTCCTCCCTTGGCCTCCAGTGTCCTCGGACTGACACAGGGCTCACCCCTGCCTGCCGCCCCAAAGCCAAGACAGACGAGGGAGCAACGAAGCGTCAGGGTGGGTGGCCTCCGGGGAAGCCCAACACGTGAGGTCACTCTGTCCACAGAAGCCCGAGTGTCCCCTGAGTGTAATGGCAGGTACCAAGATGTGAGACACCCACGCCCCCTGCCGAGGTCCTCCCGGGCACGGCAAGTCCCCACACGGCGCGCAGGCACTCTCGGCTCTGCAGTGGGGGACCCGGGGTCCCTGGGGCAGGAGTCCCCTCTCCAGGGCCCAGGAGGAGAGGGAAGCCACTCCCTGTGGCAAACTTCCACGGCTCCAAGGCCCCAGACCCGCCCTGCTACCTCGCCTCCTAGGACCCCTACCCGCAGCCTGCAGGGCACCTCTGCGGCTCAGCCTGGCCCCGCGCCCCGCCTCAGTTGTCCCTGGGCCATTGTGTGGGCATGAGGTGTCCCGGAGAAGCCCACGAGGACCAGGACAGTCCAGAGAAGAGACGATGGGGTCTTGAGGACTGCAACCTGACCAGGGACATCCACGTGAGGCTCTGTGACCTGAGGGCACTCCTGGTGGCCCCTGGGGTCACACTGCATCGCTGCCTCCTGCCCCTCCCTTCCTGTCTGGTGAGCCAGCCTGCTTTCCCGCCACACCCTCCTGCCAGGACGCTCGCCTCAGGCCAGAGCAGCGGAGCCGGCTGACCGTCCCGAGTCCTCCTCCACGATGACACCGTCAGGCAATGTGGTCACAAGGACACGAGCTGGGAGCAGCCTGCCCGCAGGGTGCTCAGCCCTGGGATGGTCCCTCCGAGCGCCGTGGGCACAGGGACTGGCGTGCTCTCCGCGGGAGTCCCCGCCCCGCCCCACCGTCTCTCCCAGCCCCCGGCTCCTTCCAGAAGGCCCCACTCGCGGGTGCAAGGCGCCTGCCTGAGCCGGGTCTGTTCTGTCTTGTTGGCCGTCGGTTGGGATTCCTGAGGAATGCCATCTTCTATTTTCATTAAAACACACACGCAGAACACCCACAGGTGAGGGAGGAGGCTGGCCGGGGGCCGCTCAGAGGGCTCTCGCTGCCGGCTGCCAGGAGCGCGTCTGCCACGGCTCCAAGCCTCGCGGCTCCAGCTCCACATCCAACCACGCAGCCCGAGGCGGCGTGTCTAGCTCCTCCGTCCCTGCGGGCCTCCACGGGCTCCCTACTCCCTGGGCCCTCAGGCTGGGCTAGGCAGTTAGGCAGGCTCCCCCCAGGACTCCCGGCCACCTCCAATCGGCTGTCCCCTCAGGCTGTGCCCCGCTGTGCACACTTGCCAGGGCCAGCTGTGTCCTAAAGAGACCCTTCCTGTAGGACATGGGTCCTCTCTCCTGCCCCTCCCTCAGGAACCAGACTGCCCACGTCATGGGTCGGCCAGGGGCCAGTCAGCCCTGGAGCAGTGCCCCCTGCCCACCAAACAGGCCAGGCCCAGCAGGTGTCCCCAGACACTGTGGGTCTGCAGGACGTCCTTGTCCTAAGATGTGTGAAGGGCACAGGGGCAGGATGATGAGATTCACTCTACCAAGAAAAAGAGTGTGCAGGTGCACGTGGGTGTGCGAGCACACGCGTGGCCCCAGGCAGACCCCTCTGGGTTTCACATGCACAGATGTGCTTGTGCTCTCACCTGTGCACTGCTCATGGGTGTGTGTGTGTGGGCCTGTGTGCACCCGCACACAGCAGGTGCCCGAGTGTGGCTGTGCTGCACGTGCCTGTGCTCACAGAGGGACATGCGTGTGTGTGGCCGTGGACATGGCAGGATAGAGTCAGTGCCTGGAGGAGAGTGTGGATGTCATCGTCTGGGGACAGGCTCCACCGGGTGCCACCGTCCTGTCAACTCTTCTGCAGTTGTGAGAGGTCTGTTGGGAGAGCACAGCTCCTTCCCCGTGTCCTCCTGAGACGCTCCACGGGCCCCACCTGAGAGGCAGGGGACTCAGCAGAGGGTGGAAGAAATGCTCTTCAGACAGCCATCCTTGTCCCCAGGCACTCCGCGGAGGTGTCACTCCTGCCGAGCCTCCAAAACCACGTGGCAGGGAGCCCCCGCGGCTGGCGAGGCAGCTGCCGCAGTCTGGCAAGTGCGGCAGGGATGCGGTACCGGCAACCGTCCCGTGCTCAGGACAGCTGCTCTGTGGTTGGGCGTGCCCGAACACGGACGCGTGCCTGGCTGCCCCATTCGACTGTGCAATCCAACGTCCACTCACATGAGGTGAAAAGACCTACATGGGTCCTGAGTCAGCCATAGACTCTGGGAAGCACCCACACAACCCCAAGCAGCAGACACTGTCAGACTGAGAGCTCTTCTCTGAACCTCCTTTGGTCTTTTTCAAAACTGCTTCAGCTGTTCCAGGTCCTGTGCAATTCAGTACGAAGATCAGCGTCAGCCTGCCGTGGCCTCTCTCCGATGTGGCTGCACTTACCCAGACACTCGGGAGTCTGCCAGTGTGACCTGTGGACCTGGGTGGTTGTCCATCTGTTCAGATCTCCCTCCATTTCTTCCAACACTGCTTGGTAGCTTTCAGAGTAGAGGTTCTGTACTTTTTTGTTGAATTCATTCCTGGAGTTTTATTATCTCTTAGTTTCAGTTTGGGGTTGTTCATTGCAAGTATGTAGAAATACAACTGAAGTGTATACTTAGTTGTATCCTGCGACCTTGCTGAACTCTCCTTCAATGGATGCCTTCAGACTTTACATACACAAGACCCGGTGTCTGCCGACAGGAGCGGTCTCCCCTGGTTTTGCCATGTGGATGTCCTCTCTCCTGGCCTCCGCAGAGCCTCAGTATGGTGTGACAGATGTGTCCCTTGTTCCAGCCTTGGGGGACTGTTCCGCCATTACCCATTAAGTCTGATGTCAGCTGTGATTGTTCACAGATGTTCCTTACCATGTGAAAGACGATTCCTTCTATCCCTAGTTTGTTTGTTTGTTTGTTTTTGTTTTTTGCTTTTAGAATTTTTCCATGAAAGGGTGTTGTTGGTCATGGTCGAATACCTGTTCTGCATCTACTGAGAATGGGCTCATCACTATTTACCTGACACGGTTCCACTCATTTCTGGATGTTAAAACAACCACCTGGCCTTCTTGAGTGAGTCCTGCGTGGTCATGGTGGGTGATCCTATTTATGTTTCTGGATTTAGTTTGCTAGTATTTTGTTAAGAATTTTTGTGTCCATAGTTATAACAAATTGGTCTATGTGCAATACCTTTGTTTGGTCTTGGTATCAGGATAATACCAGTCTCAAAAAAATGATTTGGGAAGGGTTCTCCGCTCTGCTGCTTTGTGAAGAACTGATTCTGAGTCTTTAGATGTTGGCAGGAGAGGCTGTGAAGCCGTGTGCCTGCTTTCCTTCAGGGTAGCTCTTGGACTGCTCACTCTCTCCCCACTTGTCATACAGCTATTGAGGTTGTCTATTTCTTATTGAGTCAGTTTGACCAGCGTGTCCTTCCAGGGATTCCAGATCCCTGGTCATCTGGAGAGTTCACAGAATTGGGTTAGGACAACACTGAAGGGTCCACACCTCCTGACTTCAAAGCCTATTACAGACCACAGCCTCAAGGCAGCACGGCACCGGGAAAGGAAAGCGGCCCAGGGCAGACTGAGGATTCTGAAATCAACCCACACACGTGGAGGTAGTTCTACTGGGCGAGCCCATCCAGAGGAGAAAGACTGGTCCCTTCAGCAAGTGCTGCTGGGACAGCCGGTGGCCACCTGTAAGAGCATGACGTCAGATCCCTACCTCACACCATACAGGAAGGCCAAATTCAGATGGACCCAAGACCTGGAGATGAGACTCTCAGAACGTCTAGAAGGAAACCACAGGGATGAATCTGCACGAGCCTGGACCAGCAGAGGGTTCCGAGATCCAGCAGTAAACGCCTGAGCAGCAAGTGAAGAGACAGAAAAGGCAACTGGTCTCCTAGACTGTAGAGCCCGCGCTTCAAAGGACACAGCGAGAAAGCGAGACGACAGCCCTTCGAAGGGGAAAAAGTGTGTGCAGAGCTTGCGTCCAGCAAAGGTTTCTGTCTGCAGTGCACAAGGGACAGCAATAAAAGACAGGTCATCAGTCCAATTATGAAGAACCCGCCCAGTCCTTGCTCCAGGAAGACTCAGACTGACCACCAGGGCGTGAGAAGACGCTCAGATTCTCCATCAGGAGGGGAAAACACAGCACACAGGCCGGGGGGCTGCAGGAGGGGCCTTGTGCTCTGCTGGGGGATTACGAGGGCAGCGTGGCCATTCCTCAGCTGACCACTCATCTTGGAAAACACTTCAAGCACAACCCAAGAGGGGGAAAACCTGCATCCAACGTGCATGTACACCATGGTGCTGGTCATTGTGGCCCAACAGTGGAGCCCCCCAGATGCCCACCACCTGCCCAGTCATGGACGCTGCTCAGCCACCAGCCATGTGGGACACCCGGGAACACCTTGCAAACCTCGTGCCAAGTAGAAGCCAGACCAAAGGGCCATGTGTCCTCAGATCAGTCTTGCGTGAAACACCCAGACCAGGGCCACCTACGGGCAGACGGTAGGCCAGTGGCCAGGGAGGGGGCAGCAGTGAGGCCACGGCTCATTGCTGAGGCGATGGAACCTCTAAAGTTGCCTGAGGTGGTGGGCACACATCTGTGGGCACACTGAAGCCCTGACCCGTTCACCTGGATGACGTGTGCAGTGACTCACCTCAATAAGGCTAACGCGCGGCCCCCACCGGCTGAGGACTGTCCTCCTCCGTGGTTCAGACGGGGACAATGACTTGCAGCCTCTCTGCTGTGCGCTGTGCCCAGACCCACGGGTGCTGGTCAGGAGACCACCGCCTACCTCACCCAAGGGGCCCTGCAGTCCCCTCCCAGCCCCTCCGGGAGGACCACCCGATCCCGGCTGCTGGTGGGGTACCTCCCGCAGCCCACTCAGGGGGAGCACGCAGCCTGCCCCCTGGGGGATGTGGCGCCGAAGCCCAGAGGGGCTGGAGCTGGCCCTGGGCAGTAGTAGTTCTTCACGGTCAGCAGCATGTACTGAGCTCCGACTGTGTGCTCCACCTGCTCTGGGTCCTGCAGGAGGTGGGAAGAGCTAGCAGGAAAGGACCCAGGACCAGGGTGACCTCTGCCCAGACTGGGCTGGGGGGTGGGGATGGGGCCTCTCACATGGTGGCCCTGGGGAAGCATGTTCCCAGAGGGACAGCACATCCTCGGTGGTGACCTGGCCTGCCTCGTGGAAGGGTCAGGTGCTGGTTTGGCCAGCAGGGTCCAGGCCACCAGAGGGGAGGGCACGTAGCCCCAGCAGGCTGGCAGGGAGGAGAGCCTCCTCAGGGGGTCTCGGGGGTTAACCAAAGCTGGTGTCGGCCTGGGACGTGCCTGTGGACGGTTCACCAGGACGACGGTTCTGCGTCTGCAGTCAAGGGCCCCTCTCCACAGCCAGGCGCAGGGCCGGCATCTCTCTTACGGACCCTGAGGATTAATATTTGACCAGTGTTTTCACGGGGCCTCCCTGGGGGCTGGCAGGGTGCCCTGGAGGTGACCAGCATGGCACAGGGTCACCTCCTGCTTTGTCCCTCAGCCCATGGGAAACAGGGCTCTCCCCGACCCCACCTCCCAAGACTGGAGGGCCTGGGAGGCCGGTGGGGGGCCTGGGCTGGGGCCCACCTTGGCAGCACGTGGTGCCTGGCCCCAGGACTGCCGGGCAGCAAGGTGGGGCGGCTGTGCAGCAGGTAGACAGCCCACTTGGTTTTGAGGGCTCAACAGTCACTTATTAACCAGACCCTTTTTGTGGAAGGCTGGAGGGCACGCTCCGGCCAGCAGGCTCCCACGGGTGAGAGACGGGCAGGGCCGCCCCACGCGGCCATGCTCAGGGCTGGAGGGGGCCCCAGGATGAAGCACCCCGGCTGCCAGGACCCGTGTCGGGCACGTCGCCCACCTCCTCTGGCTGAACCTGCAGCCTCAGGGTGCCACGGCCACTCACCTCGCAGGGCCTCCAGCCTCACAGTGAGGGGGAAGCAGGCACGGCAAAGGTCACCCAGCACCATGGGTCACCCTGGTGGACACAGCCAGGACCAGCAGGCGACCTACGTGCCATGGCCGCTGTCAGCCAAGCTACAGACCTTGGCATGCACGGGGCCCCGTGAGCCAGCAGGAGCCACACTCCCAGCTCACCAAGGCCAGGTATGGCAGGAAGTGACCCTGCCTTGCACCCGTCCTGAGAGACACCCAGGTCCCTTCTTTGACCGCAGGATCCTCAGCCCCACCACGAGCTGGAAGTGCTCACCTGCAGGTCGGCTCAGTGCTACCTACACACGATGACCCCACCCGCCGCTAAGGAGGTGGCCAAATGGCCAGGCTGCAGGGCACGGGCCACAACGCACATAGGGCAAGACCATTATGTGACAACGCAGAGGACAGATGGCCTCCCACACAGACAGAATGTGCAATAAGGGGACAAAACAAGGTCCAGCAGAGTGGTCAAGGCAGTGGCCAGCCACGTCCAGCCCAGGGCTGTGCCCCTAGGTGGCCAGATGGCCCCTGGGCAGGTCCTGCCCATGTGAGGCTGTGGCCGAGCCCAGGGGTTTGTGTGGACACAGTCTTCTCTGGGGAAGCTCCTCTACATCCCTGTCCCCTCCCTCCTGGGCTCTGTAGGGGCACCAGGAGCAGGCCGAGGGTGTGGCTGGGCCCCAGAGCACCCCAGCCTGCGCGTCCGCTGTCCTGGGCTCCCCTCCGTCCACAGTCACTGCAGCCCGGCCCTGGCTGGGCAGCTGCGCACCAGACTGTGCTCTCTCTGCAGTGGGCAGCCTGCAGGTCAAAGGCAGGCGAGCGCGGGCCAGCGTGTGTGCCCCAGGGACATGGAGCCTTGGTCAGAGGCATGTTCAGAGGGGCCGGGCTGCAGCCAGTCCCTCTGCAGGGTCTGAGACTCCAATGGGGGAGAGAAGACCGTGTGGAGGTCTGCCGCGGGTGAACGTCCTCGTCCCTCTGCCTGGGACTAGAGGATGGGACCCCGTTAGGACAAAGGGCCTCTGCACATGGAGTCAGTTAGGGACCTTGAGAGGAGGCCCTCCGGGATCATCTAGCTGGGTCCTACCTAACAAACGTCTTTATAAGAGACAGAGGAAGGGACCCCGACCCCGGGCAGAGGCCTCTGCGGACGGGCTGGGGTTGAGAGCCAGGCAAGGCCCAGGAAGGCAACGGGAGCCCCCGGCCTCCAGAGGACGGGGAAGTGTGCAGGCCCCGCCATGTCCAAGCCGTACAGCCCCCACGCCCCTCCCAGCCCCGACACCCAGGCACCGGCCCCAGGCCCCTGGCTGGCCCTGCCGAGTCCTCTGGGGACAGTCCTCAGTGTCCTCTAACAGTCCAGGTGCCGTTGGCAGCCCTGACATGTCAACTAAACACGATGACCACGGGTCCCAAGCCCCAGCCTCTGGCTTTTCCTGCCTGCAGGCTTGTGCCCAGGGAGGCTAGGGTCCAGCACGCCCTTTGAGGTCACTTCTCACCCTCCCCACATTTCCAGGAGAAAGGAGAGACTGAGATCAGCCTCCACTGCCCCAGGAGGAGGCCTCTGCCCACCCCTCCCACGGCCAGACCCACAGGGCCCTGGGGAGCTTGGGCGGCTTGCTTCTGAGTCCTCCACCAACCACCGGCCCCCGGGCAGCTCGCACTTGGAGAAGGCAACCGAGTCCAGCCAGAGGCACAGGCCAGCTGGAGAGGGTCACTGGTCACTTTTGCGGGCTGTGGCTTGACCCTTGCCCTTCCTGAGCCGAGTCCTGGGGGCTGGAGAGTAGATGGGAGGCACTCACCAGATGAATGGGGCCAGCCTGGCCAGCGCACCCGGCCTCAGCTGCTGGCCACACAGAGTGCAAGGACCCCTGGGGGGGACCAAGCCTCTGGGCCGGGACATCCCAGTTCAAGGTCGCCAGCAGCAGGAAGATGCTGCTTCAGTGCCCCACGCTGCTCCTTCCCTTGGCCTCTTGCTGAACGCACTGACCGTCCCCCGCCTCACGGGCACAGTCCCAGCCCTGGCGGGCCACCAGGTCGGTGTTCTCGCAGCACTCTTCAAACACCAGGCTCTGTGGAGGCCCGAAGGCAGACGAACTGCCTGCCCCACTCCAGAGGAGCTGACCGCGGCTGAGGCTCCGGGAGAAGCCGAGCCACACACGGCAGACCAGCAGGGCCACCAGGGGGCGCCAAGGCCCAGCACTGGGCCCAGGGGTCGCAGAGCTCAGCCAGGTTTGCTCTTGTCTTCTGTGGACTTTTATTACCGAAATGACGCACGCACGGTAAGGCAGAAGGGCCTGGCTCGGTCCCGTGGCCCCTGCCCACGGCCCACGAGCCTGGCACCTGCACCCTCCCACCCTCCCACCTGCCCACACAGGCACCAACATGTCCTCCTGCCACACAGGAGGCGCTGGCAGGCAGGAGGGAGCCCGCCCCCCGAACGCCGGCCCCCAGGGTGAGACCCGGGCAGCCCCCCAGCAAGTCACCCACAGGTGGGAAGAGGGCCTTTGTCCTTCCTCTGGGTACCGGGGAAGTTCGGAGCCCCCAGGTGTCACATGGTGTCTTGGAGCTGTGACTTCGTGGTGCCACATGTCGCAGGGTAAGGTGGAGGTGCTCACAGTGGGAGAGGCCAGGCAGGCCCAGGGCTCTGAGATGGCACCAGGGAGGCCGAGGAGGGGCCAGAGCCACCGAGCAGGCACCTCGGGACACAGAGGAGCAGGAGCGGATCCTGGGCCTGCCACCTTGGCTGAGCAGTGAGGCCCGTTCCCAACTTCCAGGGGAGGGACGCGCTGGAACTCCTGGTCGCTTGTGACCACGGCTGCGGGAGGCACATGCGCCCTGCACCCCTGCCGGCCAGGTGGGCGTCTCAGCTGGGCTGTGGGACTAACACGGGTTCTTCCAGCTGCAGACAGATCTGCTAACACCATCTAGTAACCAGCCGCCCTGCCCACAGAACGGAAAGGCCACTTTCCCCACGCGGCAGTCGGTCAGCATCACAGCCTGGCCAGAGGCGTTCGGGGCAGCAGCAGACACCCCTGGTGACCGCAGCGCCGAGGGCCCGGGCCCACTCCCTCTCCTGGGGAGGACTTCCCCGCCACCAGCCCTGAGAGGAGAGCCAGAGCCTTGCTGAAGCCGAGGCACGCAGGACACCCTGCCTCCAGGACCCATGGACAGGGACGCCGTGAAGGACGGTCCACCCCTCCCACCAGCTGTCCAGCTGGACACGAGCCGCTCCTCCACCGGCCCCTTCCTGTCTGCAGCCCCCGCAGCCAGCCGGCCAGCCTCCGCCCAGCCCGGCCAGCAGGCGCCCACAAAGGCCACCTTTTTGCCCAACTGAAAGGCTTCCTGCCCCAGAGAAGTTGGAAGTGGACACCCACCCAGCTTCAGAGTCCCACAAGGCGAGGTCTCAGGAAGTCGCAGAGGCCTCCACTCGTCTGGATGAGGCCGGTTCCTGCGGCTTGGCACCCCTCCCAGTCCCCGCCCGGCACACAGGTCCCCCTCGGCAGCTCAGGGAGACTGCGCCTGGGTCGTCCTGACCCACCTCTCAACCAGGTCTCCCCTCACTGCTCACCCCAGGTGGTAGGAAGGGTGAGGGTGCTCCGTAGGGTTTAGGTGAAGCCCCGTGAACACCCTTTCTCAGCGGCAATGTCGTCACAAGGCCCCAGAACAGGCTGGCTTATGGAGCCTCCCTCCCCAAGAAAAAGAGCTGGAGGCCCCAGGGCACCCCTCACCAGACCAGGTAGGGCTCAGTGGCACCCTGCCCTGGACACAGGCCCTGCTGCTCTGGCGTGGAGGGTGGACAGCAAGGAATGGCCACTCATGTGCTTCACACAGGTTTAAGGGAAGGGCTCCCCAGGGTTAGGGATGGAGGGCCTCGATGGTCACCCCGATTAACACTCCACGGCCTCTGACATAAAGGAGGCTGGCAGCGGCTTGGGAGGCTGAGGCAGGAGGATCACAAGTTCAAAGCCTGCCTCGGCAACTTAGTGAGGCCCTGAGCAACTTACCAAGACCCTGTCTCTAAATGAAAAAGGGCTGGGGATGCGGCTCGGTGGTTAAGTGCCCCTGGGTCCAATCCTTGGTACCAAAAATAAAATAAAATAAAATAAAAGAGGCTGAACCTCTTGGAGCATGTCCCACAGAGGGAGTGCCAGGGGTGGATGTGGGAGCCACAGGTGCTCATGACACCTACCATGCCCTGCTCACAGGCAGACCTGACCGCTGCACCCCGGGACACCTCCCAGCTCCCCGCTGCTTACGTTGTGCCCCCAAGACTCTTCTGCTCCCACGAACTGAGCTGATGTCCCTCCTGGTCCCAGCCAGCCTGCCCTGCCCACCCTGTGCACCAAGCCTGGCCACCTCCCACACCCCACAGACAAGCGTGGGGCACACTGGGCCCCTCTGCCAGGACAGGGCGGCCCAGCCCAGGGGCACCGAGGACGGCTGCTCCTCCCACGGTCTTGATGGAAGGGAGAACCTGGGCCCCGTGCTTGTCCCCACATCCAGCCCAACCAGCCACCATGGCCCAAACTCCCCCACTGTGGGTCTGCAGGGAGGTCCCCAGGCCGGGCACAGAGGGGGTGTGCATTGCTCCCCCAGTCCCCAGGAGCACGGGATCTGCCCCTGCCCCCGAGCTCCCCGCGGAGCACCCTGCCCCTGAGCTCCCTGTGGAGCACCTGCCCTCTGTGTACTTTGAGGCTCGGGGACCAGGCTGCCATGATGGGGACAGGGCTGGGGCTTCCCTTCAGTCCCAGGTGCTCCAGGACCAAGTCCCACTGCACATTCCCAGGGTGGAGCACCCTCCTCAGAAAGCCACATGGGGCCAGAAGCGCACTCCTTCACTGTCCTCCTGGGACCCCGGGTTTCTCCGTACCAGGCTCTTAAACTGCAACCTGTCAAACAGCCTTGTCTAGAGCTGGTGGTTCAAAGGCCCTGGGGTCATCCTGCAGCCAAATTAGCCCCACCCAGCACAGCCAGGAAGCCGGAGCATCCCTTTGCAGCTGGGTCCTGGGGTTGGCCGCCTGGGGGGGCCCAGCAGGACGCTGTTCCAGGACACCTGCGTCAACACTCACTTTAAAGAGGTGAGGCAGAAGTCCCAGGGACAAATTCTACCCACTGCTTCCTCTGGAGGAAAAATGTGCTGGGCTTCTCCACGTGGCCTGAGAGCCACCAAAGAGCCTGCTTAGACGTCCAGCCAGAAAGGAGGGGGCCCTCGCCTGGTTCCCGTCAGGACCACTGAGCGTGGGTGTCCTGAGGGTAAGGAGAGGAGTGTCCCAGGGGACGCTGACACACCCGCCTGGGGTCAGACAGGACACGCGCCTGTGTCCCAGCCACAGGCAGAGGCCAGGAGCCCCTAGTGCCTGCACAGGGCCCGCCCCCAGAGGGCACACTGCAGCAGGCATTGCTCCCAGGCCACAGGCCCCACACGAGCCAGGAAGTGCCTGCCCCCACGGCACACGGGCACCGCGGCCCAGGCCCCAGAAGGCAGCTTGCTGCCCAGGGGCAGTTCACCCACGACCTGCGGGCATCCCTGGAGGGGCTCCATGCTCCCCGGGACGGCCAAGCCCCTTTCCAGCCGGTGCTTTTGTGAACCCAACGGCAGGAGAGAGAAACAGGCCATGGGGACGCAGGTGCCTGGGAAGTCACCTCAGGTCAAAGGGAGGCTGGCCGTCAGGTGGAGAGCACCGCAGAGCCCAGGCTGCCCGGGGAGCAGGGCACTCACCCATCCACACGCACAGAGGTGTTAATGGCCAGTACCTTGAGCTCAGAATGCTACCTGCAAACACGAAGCCCTCAGGACTTCTTACTTCAAAGACGGAACCATCCAGACTTCCACGGCCCTCCCAACAGCCCAGAGGTTCCCCTCGCCTGCTCCAACGCGGCAGAGGAATCTACATCAAAGGCAGCCTGCGACCCTTGGAAATGAAAGCTGGGGCTCTTTTCCTCGGTTCACCATCACCTGGAGTCCCCTCGCTCAGCACAGTGCGTCTGGGCCTCTCCCTGCAGCAAGCGTTTCTCAGCGTCACCTGGAGGTCGAGCAGACGGCCACAGGGCTGCAGGGGGCAGTGGGCAGGCAGCTTCTGCATTTGTGGTGTGGGATTCTGTCCTGGGGAGTGGCCAGCAGGCTTCAGGCCGGGCACTAGAGTCCTGCAGAGCCCCCAGTCTCAGCTGACCTGCCAACTCAGTCACCCCCAGGCCGTGTCCCCTTGGTCTGGGGCAAGCTGGACCACGGGGTCCGGTGTTAGCTTTTCATCTTGATGACCAGAGACCCGACAAGAACCACGTGGAGGAGGAGGGGATTTATCAGAGGCTCAGCCAGGGTCCCAAGGTGAGGCAGAGCATCGAGGCAGAGGCCATGGCGGAGGGGAGATGCCTGCTCAGGGGGCAGAGTGGGGAGGGCGGGGGTGGACTATAAGGCACGCCCCCTCCTGTCACCTGCCTCCTCCTGTCACCCCCTGCCCTTGGCTGCCACCCACCTCGCCCACACAACAGATGAGCGCGGGTGAGGTCCCAGCCCTCCCAGCCCGGCCACTCCACCCTGACCCTGCCACATGGTCACCCTCGGAGCTCCTCAGGAGACGCGGCACTCCCAGGCCCCACAGTCCCCAAGACAGAGGGGGGCCCTGAGGGTGCCTTAAACACCGAGGACCTCACCTTCCTCCAAGGTCACAGCCTGCCCAGCCCCAGCACTGCCAGTGTCAGGGCACCATCCCCCACTCCGGGAGGCCCCAGGCCAGCCCCTCCCCGGGCTCTTAGCCTGGGCACCCTGTTCAGCATGGAGGAGGCCTTGGCTCTGCTCTGGCACCTTCCTTCCCTCCAACCTGGATGTGCACTGAAGTGCTGAGAGAGGAGGCCAGAGGGTGCCCTGGGGTCCCTGCCCATGGGGTCCCCTTGAGCTAGGGCTGAGCAGGACAGAGGCTGAGGGGTGGGGAGGACCCATGGGGCTGACTGCTGGGAACAGGGAAAGTCGCACACGGATGTCCGAGTTACCGGGAGGAGTGGAGTGGCCGTGCCCTGGGCTCCTCTACCAGCCCCCGGGGCTGGACACCAGCTGCTCCCAAGCAGACCCACGGATGCCCACAACAGTCATCAGGGTCTCCAAGGGTGGAGGGCAGAGCCCTCTCTACTCAGGGCTTAGCGGGTGCCCTTCCCCGTGTCCAACCAAAGCGTCTCCACACAGGTGAGGGAACCTCGGAGGGCTGCTGTCCAGGGCCTCGGGGACAGTTCTCTGGGGTCCTCGAGAAGGCCACGGTTCAGGGTCCTTCCAGGAACCCCCCAGAGCAAGCCCTCCCTCTCCCTGGGCGTCCAGGCCTGGCCTCCGCCTGGCCCCCACACTGCCACGTGGGGTGGGTGCTGCCCTCGGCCTCCTACTGGCCTGGTCGGTGCCTGCACTGGGAGGCGCCTGTCCCTCCCAGGGCTCTGCCACTCTCCCCTGCTCCCCTGGCCCAGCAGCACCCGGCGAGGGGGCCAGAGGATGGGAGAGGCCTGCTGGGCATCAGGCCCCTCCCGGGCTGCCTGACAGCCAGATAAGCCGCTATGAGCGGAATGTGGCCTTCCCCGCCTGGCCAGCCCCCGCGTGCACACCAGCCCCTGGAAGCCAGATGACCCAGCACCCCCTGACAGCGCGGCCGGGCTGACATGAGGCCACAGGCGCGTTCCCCGGGCTTCACGTGTTCTGCCCTCAACCCACGGGAGCTGCCATGGCCCAGCCCAGCAAGGGAGGCATGGCAACTCACCACCGCCGCTCCTGTGCCTCCCGGTCCCACCACACTGCCCCCGGGTGCACCCTGTGGACCAGGACTGCTCCCCGCGGCCGCCAGACCCATGCAGGTCACCTTGTCCTCAGGGCTGTCGCTAGGGCTGGAAGTCAGCCAGCCCGTAAAACCCCTGCAGGTGGTCTGGACCAGGACCCAGGAGACCCAGGCCCCGCAAGCCGCCTCCACATTCTTGAGCTTCCAGGGACAACTACTCAGGTTCCCAATCTGCCTTCGTAACGGGACCCAGGGACACCAGCCTGCCCGGGTCCTTCTAGGAACCCCCTGCACCCAGCCACTCCTCTGCAGCCTGAGCAGACCCAGGGCAGAAGCCCAGGAGTCTGTCTCCCAGCAGACAGGCAGGTGCGAGGCCCCTGGGGCGTGGGAGGGCCCCCCTCAGGCAGCAGAGCCGGTCAGGGCTGGTCTCCCATAGGGTGCACCAGGGAGGGGGCTGGGGACACCACCTGCCCAGAGCCCCAGCACTGACCCACACGGACAGTCCACGGGGAGGGCCACAGGTTGCAAGACCCTGAGTCCACACCCCGCGTCAGAGGCACAAAGCTTGGGCCCCACACAGATGCCCAGCAAGGTGACCAAAGGCCTTCTGTGGGGCCCGGGAGACAGGTGCTGGGGTGGGTGTGGGTCCAGGTCCAGGAAGAGGAGCGGGGGACAGGAAGGGTTGCCAGCAGCTGAGCAGCTCAGGGGCCATCACGCACCTCATGAGGAGCTGAACCGTGGCTCTCGGGGGGCGGGCACGGTGTACCACTGCCCAAACACTGGCTACAGCCCATGAGCCTGCCAACCGTCCACACTGTGGGCCCCGGCAGCCGTCCACACTGTGGCCCCGACAGCAGTCCACACTGTGGGCCCCTGCGAACAGTCCACACTGTGGCCCCTGACAGCCGTCCACACTGTGGGCCCCGACAACCGTCCACACTGTGGGCCCCGGCAGCCGTCCACACTGTGGCCCCGACAGCCGTCCACACTGTGGGCCCCTGCGAACAGTCCACACTGTGGGCCCCTGCGAACAGTCCACACTGTGGCCCCGACAGCCGTCCACACTGTGGGCCCGACAGCAGTCCACACTGTGGGCCCGACAGCCGTCCACACTGTGGGCCCCGACATTCGTCCACACTGTGGGCCCCGACAGCCGTCCACACTGTGGGCCCCGACATTCGTCCACACTGTGGGCCCCGACAGCCGTCCACACTGTGGGCCCCGACAACTGTCTACTCTGCTGGGAGTGGGCTGTCCCTGACCTGCTGCCAGGCGCAGGGCTCATGAGTATGAAGCAGAGGCAGGTGCCAGCCCCTCATGAGCCGTCAGGGAGGGGACAAGAGAGCTCCTGTCACGCCGCAGAGACAGGACCGGGCCTGCGGGGGATGAAGCCCCAGGTGGGGGCAGGGCACACAGCAGGTGGGCACCTCAGCACTGTCCCTTCACTCCAGGGACACAGCAGGAGCCGTGATGGCTTCCACCTGGACACGGCAACCCCAGGTCAGGGACTGGCCCGACTCAGGAGCTGCCGACAGGCTGTGCGAGGGCGAAGGCTGGAGGCAGTCACACCCCTGGCGCCCGTCGACCCCTCAGGCCCGTCCAGGAGCTCAAGGTCAGAGAACTCCAAGGAGCATGCTCAGCCAGGACGGCCGAGGCCTCCGGCTGCACCTGGGAGGCCAGACACCCAGGGCTCTTGGGTTCCATGAGGGGGTGTGGAGTAGACAACGCAAAGACAGGGCTGTCCCTTCACCCCAGGGACACAGCGGAGCCCTGGGGCCAGGGGCCACTGCAGGGCGGGGTGGCATTTCCTCCTGGGAGGGGAGAAGGCTCTGGAACCACCCGGTGGTGGTGGCCACAGCACAGGGTGACTGTGCCAAAGGTCACCAGATGGTTTGCTTCTCAATGGTGACTTCTGTGCTAGGTGGACTTGACCTCAACAAGGAGGTCAAGAGTCCAGTTGTTCCCTGACTGCAGAACATGGCCTGTGGCCCTGCAGGAACTGCCACCCGGTGTCTTCGCAAGGCCAGGTCCCCTGGCCCAGGAGTGCCCTGTGCACACTCCCACACCTTCCCCGGTCTGCTCAGCCGTCTTCCAGCCCCACTGCGTGGCACGTCCGAGGCCCACCATGCCCTCGAGCCCTCTGCTCCCAGGCTGACCCCACCTTGCCACGGTGCACCTCAGGACCAGGGGTGGCAGACAGGAGGTGGCGCGGACGGGCCTCGACTGCTGCGGTGGCAGACTTGGCTCCGACCCAGGGGACTGGTGTCCTCCCAGCCCGGCAGCTGTCGGGGGGCAGGGAGCCTGCCTTGGCCCCTGCAGGTGAGTCAGACCTGAGCTCCCTGCCAGGTGCGGTGCCAGCCCCACTCCTGGGCCCCGCCCGTCCAGCACTGCAGCTGGCAGACCAACAGGGGCCAACACCCACGGGACACAAGAGCCGGGCAGACAGGCCTCCAGGTGACAACAGCCAGCTTAGGATGCACAGGGCCCGGACACCCCACCCAGCAGAGGGGGGGGCCTCCTGATGGAGGAGACCGCCGTCCTGAGGGCAGACCCAGCCCAGCCACCTACCACCCTACGGCCCTCTCCACAGTCAGCACTGTGCCCGGGAGCCTTCCTGCATCCCGCCCCACCCAGAGCTTCCTGAATCCCAGCTCACCAGCCCACGCCATGGCGGTGCCCCAACAAGCACAGAGAGGCTGGGGGTCAGGGGCCAGCGAGGCCAGAGCAACAGGGGGCCTGCCTGGGAGGAGCCGGGCACAGCCCAGGGGTCAGGCACAGGCAGGCACCGGTCACCATATGGGGCCTGGCCTGGGCGGGCGTAGGGCCTGGGCAGGCGTAGGCTGCTGCAGGGTGTCCTGCGCTGGCCTCCTGGGGTCCACACCACCTGCAGCAGGAGGGAGGCGGAGGAGGGAGAGAACATCGATCACCATAAACAGGCAGCTGGGCCTGCTCGCCAGCGTGAGCTGCCACTCGTCACCATCAAGCCCGGATCTCCCCTTGACCAGGCACCTCACGAAGGCTCCAGAGGGAGCTGGCCCAGGAGAGGGCAGCGGAGAGCCGACAGTGGGCTCACCAGAGCCAGATGCAGAGGGGCAGGTCTGCGCTGGGCGGAACCTGCCCACGGGTGCCCAGGAGGCGGGCGGAGACGCCCCACGGGTGCCCAGGCAGTGGGCAAAGACAAGAGAGCAGAGCTTCTGCTTCCGACGACACGCCCTCCTGTCCTGTCAGCCCTGTGTCACAGGGTGACCCAAGGTCCCCAGCTTCCACAGAAAGGACAGCAGCATGCCAGAGCTGGCGGCTGTGTGGGGGCAATGGGAAGAACTTTCCTGCCAGGGAGCAGGGCAGCCAAAGGAGCCATGCCAACCAGCCGCCCTGAGCACCCACAGGGAGCCATCCCTGAACTCTGAGCGGCCCACAGTCCTGCCAGGCCCTGAGGCCGGCCCTGGGACAGGTGCCCTGTCATGCTCGACCAACACACCCCAGGTGCCCAGGGCTGGCCAGGCAGAGCCCCTGCTGCCCCAAGTAGGAGTAGAGCCCGTCCCCAGGGCCACCATGGAAAGTAGAACTGGGTCCTGAGGTGCCCGTGCCCGTCTGTGCCCTGGGAGCACAGAGAACCCAAAGGGGACAGCGCCTGGGGCAGGGACCGGCCACCTGTGTCCTGCCCGGTGTTCTCCAGGAGTGGTTCTTGAATCCTGCACCTAGGGAAGGATGAATCTGCTCCCGAGTCAGACCACCTGGGCCAGGAGCAGTGGCCACAGTGTGGGGGTGGCCCGACGTGCGTCGGCTGGCACGGAGGCCTGTCCCTCCTCCCTCCAGCCAGGCGGCGTGGCCCAGGGTTTCGAACGCAGCTCGCATTCCCACTGGATGTCGACTTTTAAAGATAAAACTTTAAAAACTCCCAGAGCTTTCCCAGGTCGTCAGACCCACTCCTGAGCACCTGCCGCAGGTTCCGAGGAGCGGCCCACACCCCCGGCACCTGCGCGCTCCTGGCCTCGACCTGGAACACCCGCTGAGTCCACAAGGGAGGCTCGCACCTGGGGAAGAGAGTCCAGTCTGAGCAGCCACACGCCCGGGGCCCCAGCCAGAACCGATGGCCTCTGCCCAGCACCTGCTGCCCGGAGAGAGGGGCTCCCACACCTCAGCAGCACCCAGCTAGCTTCCACGGGTCACCGCTCCTCAGGGCGGCAGGACCCGGGGGGACAATGCAGCCCCCTGATTTGTTGGCATCTGGGTCAAAGGTCACATCCAGAGCCAGGGAGGACAGGGACACCAGGTCCCCGAATGGCCAGTTTCACCTTGGCAGGCCCTACGACTGCAGAAGCCACTGGACCCCTTGTTAACTGCCCTCCAGGGGAGTGACACCCAGACCACCTGGGTGAGAGCCAGGGCTCCGAGGCCTCCTCCGCACCCCTCCTCCCACGCTCCCCGCGTCTCTGCCAACGCCGTGGGTTCTGTTCACGTGGCAGGGACTCCTGTCCCCTCAGTTCCTGGCTCATGGGGCACTTCTCAGGCAGGACTCTGCTGGCTTGCTGGCAGGAGTGACCAGCCACACAGAGGCCCCGGCAAGACTTGCAGGGGAAAGGCCTGGGATGAGGGGTGGGCACTGCAGAAAGAGCCATGGTGGACAGGACGCTGAGTGGGTGGCCAGGAGGTCAGCGAGCAGGAGGCCTCTGCATGGCCCGTCCTGCTCTTGCTGTGACGTCTCACAGAGGTGGCCCAGCTCTGCTGGGGTCACTGTGACCACTGCCTTCATGAGAGGAATCGGGTCACCCTCGTCCCAGTGGGCCCACAAGAGGCTCCACCCCGGTGTCCTGTGTTGGAAGGTTCAGAAGTGGGAGAGCAGAGGAGAGACCCCGAGGCCTGACGAGGGGGCACTGTGGCAGAGCACGCTGCAGACGCTCCAGTGACACCAACACTGACCAGGTGGCCGGGGGCAGCAGGAAAGGGACAAAGTGCCAGAGCCCCGGTGACCACCCACTGGAGATGTTCGTGTCAGGTGAGACACAAAGACTGGCAGGCTGAACGGAGCGGAGCCAGGCGCCCTGGGCGGGGAGGCAGCCAGCCTCCTGCAGCCTCAGATGGAGGCCAGCCAGACCGGAACCGCCTTGTCAAAGAACAACCCCAAACGCACATTATCTGATTGGGGTCAGCCAGGAAAAGAAGAAAGAAAAGGGAAGAAAACCTTATCACTGGTCACTAAAGAGCAGCAGGGATCAGAGCCAGAGGGCGAAGGTCAGATCAGATGCTCCCAGATACTGAGCACTCACCAGGAGATAAGGCCCAGGAGAGCCTGGCCCAGGAGCCTCATCAGTGTCACCACCACAGGAGGGACGCCAGCTGGCCAGGGACAACTGAGGCCACAGCAGGAGGGGGCTGAGGGGCGAGCACTGGCCTGGGGGCGGTGGGAGGCCGGCCCTGCTGTACAGTTCAACCATTAACTGCTGGCTGGCCCCAGGGAGGCCCAGCAGAGTTGGGAGGGGGAGCTGCACAGTGTCCAGTACCCTGGCCAGGAAGTGGCCTGCAGGAGCCAGGCCAGGGCTGGCTGGTCCCTTCTGAGCTAACTGGCAGGCCAGCCCTCTGCTGCCAACCAGGCTGCTCCGCAGACGCGCTGAGCTGTGGCGGGCAGGTGTCTGCTTCCATGGGCAGACAGACGGGCGCAGACACACCGCACCCCAAAGGTCCCAGGCACAGCCCCACACATCTCCCCTGCTCTGTCCTTCCTGCTCCCGGCACAGGGCCAGGGCAGAACCAGGAGGAGCTCCCGGCCAGCTGCCCAGCCAGGAGCGGGGCTGTGGGCGCAGGGCTCTCAGGAAGGGCCCATCCCCAGGCGTTCGTGATAGCACAGGGCAGAGCCTTGTTTCTGAGCCGGCCTCTCCGGGTGGCCGTCGGCTGTCCCTGAGCCCAGGCCTGGGTGTCCAAGCTCCTCACTGCTCTGCCAGGGTCTGTTGGGAGATCATTCTGGGGACCTGACGGCAGAGGTCCTTCTGAAAATCAGGGACTGTCCTCAGGGCAGGGACCCATCAACTTCTCCAGGGGAGCCCTCGCCTCGGTGGCCCTAGATATGCAGGAGGAGCTGGCACCAGGACCCCAGGGCCTCACGAGAGGTTCCTGGCTCCTGCTCAGGGGGGTGGAGTGGGACACAGCACAGGTTCCCACCACGGCCCCCAACGGTGGCACCTGTCCTTGCAGGCACCATGAGCCCCTGACATGCTGGCTTGTCTCCAGGGCTGCCGTAGCAAGTCAGTGGCTGGAAACCGAAACCGGAGTCTGTCCCCTAGAGCCCTGAAGTCAGAAGGCTGCGACCACGGTGTGGGCAGGGCCGCTCCTCCCGGGAGCCCAGGGGGAGAGTTCCTGCCTCGCCAGCCTCCAGAGGTGCCTGCATTGCTGGGCCCGCACCTCCTCCCTGCCTTCCTGCCTCCAGGCCAGCAGCACAGCACCCCAGCACCTCTGCATCCCACCCCGGTCCCTGGCAAGGACCCTGGGATTATGAGGCCCACTGATCCAGGGCCATCTCCCCAGCTCACGACCCGTGATGGCTCTCAGAGCAGGGTGCCGGCAACCTGGGGCCGTCACTTGGCCTGGCACACACACCACTGGTCAGCAGGAGCACAGATGTGGGTCCCGGCCTCAGCCGAGCCTCAGATCACTGGAGTCTGGCCTTGGCCCTCTCGCTGCCAGGTCTGCCGTCCATCTGAGAGGCCCGGGACTCATGCACCCCAAGAGAGGGCTGTGCCCGCAGGCCAGGCTGCAGCCGACAGCAGGTTCACAGTGTGAGGTCCCCGTGATGACAGGACGTGGCGTGAGGCCGGGGGACGTCCCTTCCTGGACAGCAGACCTCCCTGGCATTCTCAACCGCTCCCAAAGGTACATTTACGAGTGACACCCAAGCAGCCACCTTCCCAGCCAGCTGTGGCAGGGTCCCTTCCGTGGAGGGTGCACACCAGTCCATCCAGAGGACAGGAAGATCCTGATGGCCCCCAGGGGACCAGCAGCCCTGGCCAAGATGTGTCCCCCCCAGTGGTATGACTCCAAAAGGACACACAACAAGTCAGAGGCCAAAGCTGGGGTGGGAGCACATGTGCCCTGCTGTGGGGTGACAGAGGGACAGCCGGGGGCTAGAGCTGTAGGGTGGGCCAGGGGCAGGGGCTGCTGAGCAGAGAGGATAAGTCGTCAGAGAGCCTCTCCTGCTCCCAGCCCGCGGTGCACGGGAGCCAGCCTGACCCTCCCCTGCCTGGTCCAGAGCCCCCCCCCCGCCCCTCCTCCACCCTCCCCCCCGCCCCTCCTCCACCCTCCCCCCCGCCCCTCCTCCACCCTCCCCCCTCCCCCCTCCTCCCCCTCCCCCCTCCCCCCCTCCTCCACCCTCCACCCTCCCCCTTCCTCCCCCCTCCCCCTTCACCCTCCCCCCTCCCCCCTCACCCCCCCTCCCCCCTCCTCACCCTCCCCCCTTCCCCCTCCCCCACCCTCCCCACCCCCACCCTGCCCTACTGGGGGAATTTCCCAGGGAACTTCCCTTCACAAGCCCTCAAGTCTTCTGCAGAGGAAGGAGGTGACGCAAGGGTGTGTGCAGGGAATCCCTGTGGACAGAGAGGGGCCTTCCCCTCCCCAGTGCCTGGGGACCAGAGTCAAGGATGGCTCTCCTTTCTGGTCAGAGGCTGAGGGGTCAGGGAACAGAGAGGAAGCCAGGTGGCAGCGGTGGACCCAGCCTCTCCACGGGGGGGCTCCTCTTCTCAGGAGCCTCCGACAGTGACAGCGACAGCCCAATGTTTTTTTTTTTGCTTTTTGTTGGTACCAGAGATTGAACCCAGGGAGCTTTATCCTCTATGTTTTAATTTGAGACAGGGTCTTGCTAAGTTGCTTAGGGCCTTGCTACATTGCTGAACCTAACTGTGAACCTGAGACCCTCCTGCCTCAGCCTCCCAAGCGGCTGGGATTACAGGGGTGCGCCACTGTTTTCTGAGATTACAGCGTGCTAGTGACAAAATCCAGCATGCAGAGGAAGGCAGGTGGCCGTGGGTTCCTCTGAGAGGGGTGTGAAGTCGATGTCACCAAGCCATCCTCATAGCTGAGAGCCCAGGGCAGCTTGGGCGGCCACCTCTCCTAACATGAACCATCAGGCACAGCTCATGACCTGTAGGAATAGGAGCTGCGTCCTGGTCCTGACCATGTCCTGACCCTGGCAAGGCCCACCCTCCCGGGGCACTGCCTGGCAGCTGGGATGGAGCCACAGCAGGGAATCACAGAGCCCCCGACGGGCGGGGCTATCAGGACTCATGTCTGGAGTTGATATGGGACTATGCCTCCTGAGAGACGGCCTGCTGACCCTGCATGCCCCCACGGAGCGGCTCAGGGACACGAGGAACCCCCTTGCATCCCCATCCACAGGTTAGAGACTAAGACACAGAGAGGGTGAGTAACATGCCCAAGGTCACGTGGCACTTGGGGCAGAGCCAGATCAACACCCAGAGATGATACGACTGTCCATCATCTCATCAGATGGCACCCTGCCACCTAGGAAGGCCAAGTAGGTGGCCAGGCTTCCCGACACGGCAATATCTGACGATTTGGTGACTCCCAGTTGCTTCCTGTGAGAACCAGCTCCCGTGCCACACCACAAGGCAGACTGGAGGGGGACGGCCGACTTCCGGCACCCAGGGATGCCCTGCCTGTGGGTACCGACTACAAAGCAGTGAGCCAGGCCATGCAGGGTCCACCTGCCTGGGTGCCGGCCCCGAGCGGCTTGCCATCGCAGGGTCCCTCTCGGGGGGTGGGTGAGGGGTCACAGGACAGGAACAACGCCACGCCTCCGGAGTGCCATGTCCCAGCCAAAGGCTGACCACGAACACTACTGTGACACTCCAGCTGCCCCCATTCACAGTCATGAAGCAACAGGAAAGGTATCCTGACCAGGAGAGGACATCAGACCAAAAGGGCCACCCGGGGGACACATGGAGCCGGCCCATGTGTCAGGACGCTCACCTCCCTGGTGAGGCTTACAGAGAGGCTCTGGGAGGGCACTTCTCTACCCGTCACATGAGCCAGGGTTGGGGTGACAGCCGCTGCAGGCTGGGAGCCGGTGGAAACCAGTCGCCCATCTGCAGGGAGCCCCCTCCTGATGGCCCCACCCCACCACTCAGCCCAGCTCTGGCCGGGGGCACCCGAGATAAGGACCGTGAGAACACGGAGCTGGATGGAACCCAGACCCGGGCGCTCTGCCGGTCTCCGAGATAACAGCCGCCCTGCTCCACATGGCCGGGCACTCAGACCCTGGTCAGCAGACACACTGCTGTCCACCCTCCCACTTCTGGGGCAAGCAGGCCCCTCACAGAAGGTGCCCATACTGCACAGCAGAAAAGGCCAGGTGCCCAAACTTGCCCCCAGGGCTCACACCCATCATCTCCCAGGCCCTGGCCAGTTGGCTTCCCCATTAAATGCCAGTCTCCACCCTGCTGGCCTCTCGAGCTCTGGCCGGAAGAGGTCAAAGACACTATCCCTCTGGTTTTGTCTGGCTCACCCAGGAGAAGGGGACCTCAGGAAAGGCCACCTCAGCTGACCCCTTCCTCCAGCAGGCCCACCCTGCGGCAGGCCACCAGGGGGCTGGGACTTTGCCGTGGGCCACAGAGGGTCCTGGGACAGTACTCCCTCCCCTCGCAGGAGCCTGCCCACCAAGGGCCCAGGGCAAACTCGGCTTCACAGGGCCAGAGCGGCTCAGCGCTATGAATAGCCTGGTCCCTTCCAAGGCGAAGTCCTTGGTGGTCTAAGTGGACAAGGGATAGAGGCTCCCTGGGGCCGTGCCACATCTGGACTCAGGTCAACAGAGGCACATCCAGCGTGGCCTCCCAGCAGCTGATGGGGCCCTAGCTCTCCACGGCCAGGACCGGAAGGGGCAGGACAAGTCGGACCCGCCGGAGAAGAGATGCTCCCTGCAGCTCAGGGGCCTTCCCGGCAGCTCTGTCACCAACTCCAGTCACCCCGCGGGGAGGTGCCCTCCTGCTCACCAAGAAGGGCCTGTGCTGGCAGGCTCTGTCCTGGAGCGGGGACCCCGACGGGGGCCTGACCGGGGCTGGTCCTGAACCCACTCTCTGCAGCAGCACACAGCACCGTGCTGCAGACCCAGGTCGAGGAAGGGACCGGCGAGGGGGTTCCCTCGAGGTACAGCCTCCTCAAGTCTCCCTGCAGGCCCTGTCAGAGCTCTGCTCTGTCTGGCTTAGCGTCCTCTCCAAGGGACACCCTACAGAGGTCCCCCTGACCCAGGCCAGTCCCCAGGCCAACTGGACCCAGCGCCTCCTGCACTGCCTGCAGAGCTGGGGCTACCTGGTCTTCATGCAGCCTGTGCCCAGGGCCCCTGCCCTTCCTGCCGCTTCACAAAGCCCCCGTGGTTACAGAGCACCACAGGGGATCAGCCCGGAGTGACCCCGACCGCAGGCATGAAATTCCAGAAAGATGTACGGGCTTGTGAACAGGTTCTCCATCGCGGCTCTGGCTGGAGCCGCGGAGCTGTGCTGGGGCTTGCCTGCGCAGAGGCCCTGGGAGGAGCCGCACTCCTGCAGGCACAGGGCGCAGACATTAGCCTGCAGCCTCCAAATCTAATCTGACTCAGCGCCTCTGTGATCAAAAGCTCTTTCTGACAGCCATTCGGAGTTGGCCCAGACCCGCCAATCCAGGACACACCCCTCGGCCAGCCACCAGGCTCTGCTGTCCCCCCTGCCAGCACCGGCAGCGCTGGGGAACAAAACTGGCGGTGCTCTGTGCCTGCCTGGGACTGCCCGTCCCCAGGGGACACAGCACCTGTGTGAAGATGCCGCATACACCACATGGCCAACGTGCACGGAGGACCCAGGCACATAAGGCTAAGACAGCGCCTCACGCAAGGGCTCCACAAATGACCAACTGCTGCTCAGGACGGAGAAGGAGCTCGCCCTGCCCCCGGCGGGGTTGGAAAAAGAAGGTGCAGGGAGGCTGGGGGCGCCTACCCAGGCGGGGTCCGCACTCAGGCAGCCAGGCGCTCAGGACACAGCCTTCCCTGGCCCTTGGCTGCCTCAGAGTCCAGTCTGCATAACCACATCCGTGCCGGCTCCTTCCAAAACTGCTGGGAGGCGGAGCTCAGAGGCCCTGCCCTCCTAGAAGGAAGCCTGGGCTGGCAAAGGTGAGTCTCAGACCCCACACTATTAGGGCAGCGGCCATCAGATCCAGAGAGAGCAGGTAGGTGGTCTGACCAAGCAGACAGGGCTGCAGAGCCATGGGTAGGTGGCCAGTGCCCCAAACCGGTCCATTATCTTCCTGGGCCCTTCCATTTCAAAATGTGCCAAGTTCAATGTTCAATGCAGAACGTGGAGTTCAGCTCTGCAGAATTCCACTCACACACACAGGCACCCACACACGCCAGCACTGAGGCTGGGGGCTCGTATGTGACAGGCCCTGCGTTGTCCAGCTCTGCTGACTGCTGCCCACAGCAGCAGTAGTAACCCACCACTGTGGCTCAGCCAGATGCATCCTCTGCAAGGCCATCCCTGGGCAGCCTCTGTCCACTCTGACACAGCACCAGACTCAGCCTCCAGCTGCGACTGGCCCGCACAGGTATCCTGGTGGCCACATCTGACAGCCAGCTCTGCCCCTGCCCGGGTCTCCCCCCCGAACCTGAGCTGGCTCCGGTGGACAGCAGCACCCATGCACAGAGGCCCCTCAGCCGACTCACCCCTCCCAGGAGGTTCCCAGGGGAAACGAAGGGGCTCCCTGAAGGTGACCCAGAACACTAGGCTTTGGCCTCCCTGGGAAGTAGACAAGGGTCCCCACCCATGCACCCCAGTGCCAGACCTTGGGGAGCTCAGGTGGTCCCCAGCGTGGGCAGTGTGAAGAGCCTGATGGAACAGCCCTGGGCAGGAGATGCTGCTGGGCCTCCTCCACCTCTGAACAAGGAGCAGAGGGCACGTGGGGACCCTCTCCCTGCATCCAGGGGTGGCAGCCTCCCCACCCAGCCCAGACCCTAGTCTGCCCCCTGTAGCCAGGGGCCGACATGAGGGCAGTGGTGTTGTCCACAGCCGGAGATGGAGAGGTTGGACATCCCACACAGGTCCCCTGGCCCTCACGGGGATCCAGAGAAACCAACATTTTCAACAACACAGCTGGCGACAGAAAGAGGCACCCTCGATGGAGAAAAGGTGTGTGGACGTACGTGGCCGTGCATCCAGGGAGTGGGCATGTGCTCTGCAGGTGCTGTCTGTGGGCTTGGCACGGGCCTGCATGGGATGTGTACCTGTGTGTGTGTGCACGTTGTGCTAGGGGAATGTTATCTGTGCACGTGTGTGTACTTGCACGTGTGGGCATGTGTGTCTGCATGAGCACAGGCATGCATGGACCTCCTGTGTGTGTGGTGGTCAAGCACAGCGGTGGTGAGTGAGCAGGGCTCTCCCTGCCCGGCCCGCCCAGCGTGGGTGCCTGCCCTCTGGGTGAGCTCAGTTACACTCCTTCTAGGTTTCCCTGCAGAGGAGTCCCTCTCCCCCTCCTCCTTCCTTTAAAGGAAAACAGGAGCACCCTGAAAAACAAGTTTTGCTGAAATTCAAAACTGTCTTCGAGGTCCTTGCATCTGAATCCTGAAGACTCCCCAGTGGGCAAGCCCAGGAGCCGAGCCCTTTCCTGCCGGCTCAGGTCTGACTCCACTCAGGGGCCTGCACGTCCCAGGACGGTGGACACCACAGACCTGGACAGCAAGCCCAACCCCTGCAGGCTGCCTGGGGAGAAGGTCAGGGCCCTGGCCTGTACTAACCACCAGACAGTGGCGGAATGAAAAGATGGGGCTGGGTAGTGTGAGGGTGGCACCTAGGGCATGAGAGGCTCGAGGACAGGAGGCATGCAGTACCAGGCTCCTGGCATGACCACAGGATTTCTGCACATGCCTCTCCCCAGACCCCGGGCCTCTGCAGTATGTGGCTCCAAGGGGAGACATGCAGGCCAGTCTGGCCCACGCCTCACACCAGGGGCCTGGGGAACACCACGAGCAGCCCCAGTGCAGAGGCACCAGCCATGGGCCTCAGATTTCTGATGGGGAAGTACACAACAGGGCAGTCAAAAGCAGGAGGATGGCAGGAACCAGCCCGGCAATAAAACAGCAGAGGGCTTCCTTTGGGGGTCAAGTGCAGCACAGAGGGGAAAACGCCTGTGTTCTGGTCAGAAAAAATGTGCACTCCAGACAAGCCGACCCACATGAGCTTTCCTCCAACACCACCCAGCTCCCCCTCCTTCATCCGAGGACACCCGCCTTGCCTTATCTGTGCCCTTATCTGTGCCTGTGAGAAAACACCTCTTTCCACCAGGGCAGCTGCTACTGTGTCCAGGGACTGGGTTCTGCTGGGATTGGGGTCTGGGCCGTGCTGGGGGAGGGGCGGGGCAGCACGGCCCCTGCTGAGCACTTCCTGCTTTACCCCCAGGGCATTCCTGACTGCTAGGAGGGGACTTCCTGGTCCTCAGGACTGGAGGCTGCGGCTCAGGCCACCTGCTCAACCAGGACCTTCCTAGGAAGTGGTGAGTTCACGTCCACGTCCTGCCCTCAGGGCTCCAGATTCCATCTCGCCAAAGCTCACCCACACCACCATGATTCCGTTTGTTCCAGCCACAGGCTGAAACCCCTCGCCTTTGTGGCCACCCCTTGGTACTGGTACGGAGGCCTCCCAAGGGGCAGGGGCTGGCCATAAAGACCTTCCCTTTCCTCTGTCATCTCAGGATGACAAAAGAGTCCTCAGGCTCACAAATACCTGTATATGCGCCCTGGGCTGAGCCAGTGTTGGCTGACCACAGTGCAGAGGGGACAGCCCTGCAGCCATGATAGACAGCCCAATCCAGCCAGCAGAACCCCCACCTCAGAGCCATGAGCAAGGTTTTTTGCAGTTAACATAAACAAGTAAGGAATCCTCTGTCTCCAACCAACAAGTGCCAGCAGCCTGCTTACAAAGTAGCTAACTTAAAAAAATAATGTAGTTGTCGACAGACCTTTATTTTATTTATTCCTACCTGGGGCTGAGAATGGAGCCCAGAGCCCACACATGCTAGACAAGGTTCTGCCACTGAACTGCAACCCCAGCAGATAGCTAACTTTTTTTTAGTGTATTTTTTAGTTGGCCTCAATGCCTTTATTTGTTTTTATGTGGTGCTAGGATCAAACCCAGGGCCTCACACGTGCCAGGCAGGTGCTGCTCTGCCACTGAGCCCCAGCCCCAGCTAACTTTCCAAAGAGGCCCATTCCTCTGGTTAGCCCGGTGACCAAGCCCACTGCAGACAATGAAACAAGTCATCTTCCCTCCCAGATGACTTCCGCCCCTCCTCCGCTGTCCTCCTTTACCACCATCTGTGGCCAGAGGCCTGGGGCAGCCCGGGCCAGGCAGGTGATGCCCTCCTGCTAACCGACCTGATTGGGTCCTTCCTCCTTCATCCAGGACACCCCTCCTCATCTGTGCCTATGAGGAAACACCACCGGGGACACCTCCTGGGCCTTGGCTGCGCTCCTCCGCAGGCAGAAGACCCCGGGCCCTGGCTGAGAACCGCTCCCAGGAGGTGGCCCAGGAAGTTTCCAGGGCAGTCCGGCGCACAGGTTGCCGGCTGCGCAGGAGAGAGCGCGGGCCTGCGAACAACGGACCCCAGAGTATTGTTCCGGGGCGGCCGAGCTCCGCTCAGGCAGCATCAAAGGGGACCGCGCGCAACCCGACACCGTGGCGGGCGCGGGGACAGGCCTGGAGGCTGGCGCGGCGCACAAAGGCTGACCGGGCCGCCTGGAGCTGGGCCCTGGAGAAACCCTGCGGTTTAGCCACCACAGGTCCGAAACTCAAAGCCTGCCCCACGCACTTCACGGTCTTCCTCAGAGACCTGACCGCCCACGGTCACTCCGAGGACCGGGAGGCATGACCCGCTGCGGCCGCGAGGGCGACACAGGCCCGGAGGGCTGGTTGGGGATACCGCGGCGTCTCCGGAGACACCACAACCACAGCCACTGCCCTGATTCTTCGCTGGCCGGCCACCTGCCCGCTGCCCGCTGGGCGCACCAACTTCCCCGAAGGGCCGCTCAAGTTTGGTCGCGACACAAGGGGCTTTGGGCGCCGACAGCTCGCAACGCCCGGGGGCCCAGCCCTCACCCCGGGTCCAGCGGCACGCGGAGGAGGTGCGATCCCCCAGCGGCCAAAGAATGAATGGCCGGCGGCGGGGCTTGGGACACACCGCCCAGCCCGCCCCGCCGCGCTCCAGCCGCCGCCGGGCACCTGTGCGCGTGGGCAGGGCCAAGGCGCAGCAGCCCTCCCGGGACCCAGGGCGAGCGCGCAGGGTTGGGGTGAGAGGACCGCCGGGGGCCGGCGGGAGACCCGCACAAAGGGCGCCCGAGGCCGGCAGGCACGAGCGCGCGGACTGCGTCCCCGGGGGTCTCACCTGGCTCCGTGGAGACCGCGCGGACCGCGAGCAGGAGGACCAAGGGGGCGAACTCATCCAGGAGGCGCCGCCGCGGCGCTAGCCAGGACCACCTGCGTGCGACAGCCACAAGTTAGGGTGCTGCGCACGCCCCCCGCCCGCCCGCGAGACCCCAGCCCGCGCGCGCGCCCCCAGCCGCACCTTGGCGCCATGCTCCGCAGCCGACCCGTCTACGCCGCGGATGCTGAGCCCTGAGCCGCTGTGCGCCCGCCTGCCCGTCCGCGGCCGGGCCGGGCAGGGGCGGGCCGGGGCGGGGACAGCGCGATGGGCGGAGCGACGGGCACTGGGCCCGGCCTGGGCTGGGGTGGTGAGGGACGCGGGCGGACCAGGAACCTGGTGACCCGCTGAGGCAAGCGGGGGCGGACACGGACCAGCAGTTCTTCCGACTTCTGGCACTCCTAAGTGCGTGGCCAGCCTCCGCATGGAGTGGCCTCCCGCCGCCGCCAAAGCGTGCACGGGGTCGGGATTCAAATTCCGGTCAAGGTCCCAGAACGTCCAGTGAATCAAGCCCAGCCTTCATTCCGGAAGGGGTTCACTGCGGCCTCCCCAGGGATACATCCTTAAGCCCTGAGTCCGTGGAGCAGTGGGAAGGTCAGAGATTTGAACAAAGACGTCTACCACTAGAGGACAGTGGGCCGAGGAGGCAGCTGGGCACCTCCCACCAGTTTGCTTAAGCAGAGGTGGAGAGGTGGAGGCCACGGGACCTCCCTGCCTCCATGAGCTCTGGGCCCAGGACATAAGTGCATCCAGAGGCCTCAGTCATGTGGCCCGTCCCTCCTACTGGGGCTCCCTGCCAGTGGCAGACCCCAACATGGGCCTACAAGCCCCATGAGCAACCTTCTCAGGATCCTGCCCCCACTTCCACGCCGTCCCTGATTCCTGGAGGGATGGGAGGTTCCTCAGGGATCCAGGAGGGGCAGTGAGAGGCAGGCTGTGCCTTCCATGACCTCCCGGCTCAGGAGAGCTCCTTCCCCTCTCGGAGGTCAGCTGCTTCTCATGGGAGCCTTCAGCCCCCCCTCCGTGTGGGCTCTGCATTCCTGAACCCGCCCACCCAGGCCGGGGCCTTGCCCCAGCAGCTGTGCTCTGTGGCACTCCTGGCCCTGCCACACACCAGGACCCTCCATCCATCACCTCCCTGGACAGGGACCCCTCCCAGTTAGTAGAAAACAGGAGCAAGCCCCAGCTATCCCCGGTTTAGTGACATTCTCCCAGACATGCTGGGATCCACCCTGGCCCATCCCCACTGTCCCTACCCAACCAGGACTCATCTCCCAGACCACAAAGAGGCATAACCGGCAGTAGCCTCCTGCCCCTCCCCCTCCCTGTCCATCCCCCACCCAGCCCCCAGCATCTGCCTGACTTCACACTTCCCCCAGCCTGACCCCCCCAGTCACTCCACATTGATCCCCATCTTTGCCTGCTTCATGCCCCTCCACACCGACCCCCAGCACCCCCCTGCCTCACATCCTGCTTCCCTGGGCCTGCCTGCTGGGGATGGGCCTGCCTGCTGGGGATTCTGATCCACTCACATCACCTACTTCAGCCTCTGGGGCTGGATCCTGCCCTGGACCTGGGGCCTGCCCAGGCCTGCCCATCCGCCTGGCCCACATGCCCAGGTCTACTGCCTCCAGGCCTGACCCAGGTGCCAAGGCCTGTGGTCTGCTCTGAGGACTGTGACCAGCCTGTTGAACAGAGAAATGAGGTGCCCTCTTGCCAAAATGGCTTCAGACGGGGATGGAGGGTGGGCCCCGCGGTGCCCCGGGCAGTGAGTCTGTGTTCCCGTCCGTGTGGTGTGTTTCCGAGCCCTTGTGTCTGTGTGCACGTGCGTGTGTGTCTGCACATGCCCCGTGTTGTCATTTCTGAGTTTATGTGGTGTGGGCCTGTTCACGTGTGGTGGCCACGTCCTGGATCCGGATGGCCTGCCTGCCTGGGGCTCGAGGCCCATGTGTCCATCAGACAGCTCCTGTCTTCCTCCTCTGCTGTCCGGCCTACCCTGTGTCACCCATGTCGGGCCACCCTGGACTACGTAGCACCCGCTGCGAGGCATGTGGACTTGCCTCTGCTCGGCCAGGAGAGGGGCAGCTCTGGGAGTGGGCGCCACCGCTGGGCTGAGTCCCGCCCCTGCCTATTGTCACGCTACCCCTTGCCCTTTTTGGGGTAGAACATCGGATGTCTCCCCTCAGTAAGCCGGGCGTCAGAACGAGCTCTCCCCCGCCTCTGGTGTCTTTCTCTTGCCCCTGGGGGCTCTCACCTGAGGCAGAGAAGCCGGCGGAACCCCCCGAGAAAAAGGCACTGCTGTGTGTGTCTGTGTGGTCACTTCGTGCCAGCCCAAGTGACCCCTACTGAACCGGGGTCACTCGAGTGACCCAAGTGACCCCGATTCAGTAGCCCGTGCTGGACGGGGACTCAACCCCACCCCGCCCAGTAGGTGAGTCTCCCGCCTGTGACTCGCTGCGGGGTCGGGAAGCAGGCCCAGGAGGCAGCCAGGGGACAGGGCCAGGGCAGCTCTGGGCCCTGCCATGTGCGGGACTGTGGTGGCCCCTCCCTCCTCCCCCTGTTAGGCGGAGGAGGGCCCGTCTTTGGGGTCTTGTGGGCCAGCAGGGGGAGGTGGCCTGGTGGGGTGCCAGGCACCATGGAGTCCTTCTCGGCCGGCACTCTGCGTGCAGAAAGTGTTCCTGGCCACCACAAACCCGCGGCTTTCTGCAGTGAAGCCCTGGGGCCTACTTGGCCCGCGGCTGGACGAGCATGTCCCTTCACTCGGTGTCCCCGTGTTTCCTGTGGAAGTCACATCTTTTTCCTATTACAACTTCATTTTTTCCTTTCTACACATAAGATGGGATCACTGTGGGAAACAAACAGAGAATACAAATATGCACACAAAAAGACGAGACCCAAGTGTCCCTCGGCGGACACTGGCTGTGGGTCTGTCTACCTCTTCCTGGGAACCAGGAGCTGTGCTGGCCCCGCTCACCATCTGTGCCCTCTGGGAGGAGCAGATGAAGTGAACTCTCCCCACGACGAGAAGTCCCATGGTCCAGGGCCAGGGCAAGGGCCACAGGGTCCAGGAGCCCGGGTCTGGACAGTGGGGAGCAGCGGAGGCTTGTGGGCCCTGGGAGGGGGGGCAGGCAGGGCAGAGGGAGCGTTCAGGACCAGGACCACTCGAGCCAAGGCCCTGGGGTGCAGGGGACGAGGGTAGTCAGGGTGCCCAAAGCACAGTGGGCTCCCAGCAGCCCAGGCCTGTCCACAGGGACTGTCCTGCTCCTTGAGCAGTGGGTCTCCCTGGGGACTGTGGGTCTGTGCGGGGGGAGAGGAGAGAAGATGGAACGGCCCTGTCCAGGCCCAGACGAGCCAGACAGGGACTGAGGCCTGAGACAGGCAGGTGCCCAAGCCTCTCGGCTCCAGCCGGCCAGCCAGGCCCCTTCTCAGGCCCGGGAGCCCAGAAATGACCGGCTCTCGGAGGGACGGAAACCTGTCTACACTGAGCTGGTCTAGACTCACCCCAGCTCTGACCCTGGAGGGGCTAAAATCTCTGACTCACTCTCTTAGCCTCCCCCTCCCGCCCTCAGGTCAGTCCACGGAATCCATCGTGACTCTTCACAGTGAGAAACGTGGAGGGGCCGTGCTCTCCCTCCAGCTGTGGGGTCGGGCCACGTGGCCACTCTGTTAGTCAGCTGTCTGTGGCTGGGACGTGCCACTTGAGGAAGTCACCTTATAAGAAGGAGAGGTTTATTTTGCCCACTGACTCCCGGGCTCCCACCCACAGCCGGGCCTGTTGTGCCTGCATCGTGTGGTGGGGGCGCACGGCAGCGGAGGCCTGCTCCCCTGTGGCAGGCAGGAGCAGAGAGAGGTGAAGGGCAGGGGCCCGGTGCCCCTCTAGGGCATCCCCCCGCAAGGCCCCACCTCTGAGGGTCCCAGCACCTCTGACACCACTGTGGGCTGGGGGCCCACCTTCAACCCAGGCCCTGGGTCTCTCCAGACCCCAACCCCACTGGGCGGCGGGGAGACTGCGCAGCAGGAAGGAGGAAGAGTTCCACTGGGCAGAGCGACGCAGAGGCTCCGAGGCGGCTGGGAAGTCCCTGCGAGGCGGGTCCCACTCTGAGCTCTCAGGCCCTGACCACACAGTGCACCCCGCACCGTGTGGGGTGCCGCTCTGGCTCCTGAGGCCCACAGACACAGGGAGGCTGGTCCTGTCCCTGCGCTTAGCTCCCAGCTCTCAGCTCGTGCCGTGGCCCTCCCTCTGGTCTGTCCCTGTTGCCTTCGCGCTCCCTGCAGAGTCCCTGTAGAGCGGTCCCTTGGGTCCTCCCTGGGGCAAGGCCTGCTGCTGCAGATGTCTAATTTGCACCTGCAGCCCAGCGGGGGCTTGGCCTAGTAGGTGCTCAGTCAACACCCGTCAAAGACCCCGGAGGGGCAGCTGCCTCCGCCGCCTGCAGATCTCGGCCCTGCCTGGCGGCCTGGCCGTGGAGGGCTCCGCTGGGCCTTGCCTCTGAGCAGCCGGGCATGGGGCGCAGCTGGAGCCAGTCAGTCCTCAGAATCCATCATGACGGATTTGGAAATGGGGAGCAAATGTTGGGCCCCAAGGACAGACCTTAATTGACTCCGTGTGATCACACGTGCCACGTGTGATCGGGGTCCAGGGGAGGACGCCCGCTGGGCAGGGGGTCTCGGCTGAGCGGGGCGCTGTGCTCCTTTGCCTGCAGTGCCTGCTCTGAGGCCTTCACATGCGCATCCGCGCTGGAGGTGCACTTCCTGCCCCGCCGCAGGGAACCGCCTTGCAGTGTTCCTCAGGGCGTCACCCGACCCGGCATCGTGGAGCTTTGTCTCTCCAGGCTGCCACGGTGACTAAGCCGAGGTGCATCACCACAACAGGAAAGCCCAGCCTCTGCGTCCACCCCGAGCCGGTGCAGAGCCGGCCGGAGGCCACGGTCATCCTTCCCTGCAGCTCGCAGCTTCCTCCCCACACCCACCCGCCACACGCAGACCCAGGGCCTCACAGCACCACCGACCACTGCCCAGCACAGGGAGGCCCCGGTGCTCCCAGCCACCAGCACACAGCCCACGGCACACGACATACAACACACGGCACACGACATACGGCCCACAGCCCACAACATACACCCACGGCACACAACATACACCCACGGCACACAACATACAGCCCACGGCACACAACATACACCCACGGCACACAACATACACCCACGGCACACAACATACAGCCCACGGCACATGGCACACGCGTGCTGCCCACACATTGCAGAATCTGGGTTTGTTGGAAGCTGGGTGACCACACTCAGTTCCTGGCCGTGGACGGCTGTCCCTTCTACCCTCGGGCCCACCTCTCACCAGCTCTCCTGGCAGCTGCCCAGAGCAGCGCTGGCGTCCAGCTGAACCAGGAGTCCACACGCCTGCAGTCCACCCCCTCCCTGGGCCTGATGACATGGTGGCTGTGGCTGCAGCATGGCCAGTGCGCAGAGTGTCAGGCTGGTCCATCCCGGCCTCCGTGTGGGCCACCTGAGGACAGTGTCCTCGTGGGAGGTGCCAAGGCTGCCGCGAGCAGACCCACCTCCTGCAGAGGGACCGACTGCCGTCCGGCCTGCAGACATGTGCCCTGCAGCTGTTCCTGACTCTGGCTCGCGGCTTGCTCTTGGAGCCCAGTGTGGGTTCTAGATCTTTCCGTGACAGCATGTCTAAGTCTACTTAGACGAGGGGCGGAAGCAGCTCCTCACCCTGGGATCTCCTGCTGACCTGGCTCAGCCTGCTGCCTGAGCTTCACCTACACCACGCACCGCGGGGAAAGGATGGCCGTGTGGAGGACCAAGGGGGCACTTCTGGGAAAGCACCGCGACAGGGGGGAAGAGCCGCGGGGCTCAGGGCACCTGGCAGGGGGCAGCCACGGGGTCAGCGCAGCCTCCAGACCTCACCAGCTCCCACGCTGGGGGTGCAGTTGGTGAGGACAGTTGGTTCAGTGTCTCACGGGGGTCCCGGAGGGCGGCGAGGGGTGGGGGTGTCAGCAAGTGGCAGGACAGCCCCGTCAGCGGTCCTGCCCAAGGCCAGGCAGCAGGGCTATTCCAAGGTGGACCCTGATGGCTCTGACGTCCTGCCTGAGACCTGGCTCAGTCCTCAGAACGCTGCCAAAGAGGTGGGGATGGACCGTGGAGGGAGAGGGCACGGCCAGTTAGTCAGGAGGAGTCGGACACAACGAGGGAACAGACCCTGTGGGAACCCCGGAACGCACGTGGGGAATGACAGGTTCAGTCCACCCGTCAGTGAAGAGGCTGGATCACATAATGTCCCCAAGAAAGATAGTTCAAATCGAAAGCCACATATAGACTTAAAGCCTCAGGATGAGCCCGCTGTGTGGCCACCCCCGCCATCCCGTCCCCTGGGAGGCTGAGGCGGGGGATGGCAGGTTCAAGGCCAGCCTCAGCAGCTTGGAGAGACCTGCCCCACTCCCAACAAACAAGCACCCAAACCAACCCACGGTGCCGAGTGGCAGCGCTGGCCTGGCCCTCCCAGGCCCTGGTCAGCCTAGGCCCTGGTCAGCCTCGAGAAGCAGCAGCAAGTGCCAGGAAGAAAGCCCGTGGCCTCCAAGAGCCCGCGGAGATCTCCGAGCAGCTCGCCATCCCGGCAGGCAGGCTCCAGAGAGGGACAGGAGGGCCGCCACCTGGTAGCCACAGCCATTGCAGACCTGCCGCCAGCAGGACTCTGAGCCCCCCCACGCAGTCTACTGGCCGCAAGGAGAAGAGGAGAAGCCTGGCGCGTTGGGGACGTCTCACCCTCCCCTGCCGTCGGGACACCAGATGCATCTGGAGCCTGCAGCTGGCGTGAGCGGACTGCCCCACCCAGAAGAGCGAGCACGCACCCAGCAGCAGCCTCACGCTGCCCTGTCCAGGGCTCTGGCCACGAGGTACGCACACCACGCAACACACACGCACAGCGCTTCACGGAAGGGAGCAAGAATCCAAAGCAGATATTTGGAAAATCCCAAAATATTAGGAAACTTCAAAATCTCCCTCATTTCTCAGTAAATCATAAGTCAAAGAGAAAGGTCAAGGGGAAATTAAAAATCATTTCGAATTCATTGAAAATAAAATATAACATCAGAATTTGTGGGGAGAAGCTGAGCAGTGCTTCATGGGAAGTTCACAGCCCTAAATGTCTGTGCTGGAGAAGGACAAAGAGCCCAGAGACGTGGCCTCAGCTGCCAGGCTCGGGCACTCGGAGAAAAGAGCAAACTAAGCTCCAACAGAGTAGGAGCAAGGACAAGTGACCACCAGGACAGAGACCAAGGAAGTAGGAGCAGACGGCAATAGGAAAAGGCGTTTAAACTGAACGCCAACTGGTTTGGGGTCTTTTTCTTTCTTTCTTTTGTTTTTTTAGAAACTCTGTCCAAACTGATCAAGAAAAGAAGTGACAAGATCGATTGCCAGTAGTGGACATCAATCACACAGATCCTGCAGGCACTGAAAAGATACATAGTGGAGTAAATGTTCAAATTCCCTGAAAGACACATTTCATCCACACTGACGCAGGAGGAACTGAAAACACCGATAGCTCAGCATCTGCCAAAGACGGTGGATGCAGGACTAAAGATCTTCCCAAGAAAACTAGGACCCGGGGATCTTCACGGGTGAATGTCATAACACAGTTATGGAAGGAATAATCACAAATCTACAGAGGACCTTTCAAAACAAAGACAGGGAGGGACACTTGTGGATCATTTCAGAAGTCTGTGCTTCCCTAACCCAAGAGAGCTACGGAGAAGAGAGCTACGGGCTGCGTCCCTCATGAACACATGTGCAGGAATCTTCCACAAAATGCAGCAGATAAAACCTGTAGCCCGTTTGAAGTTCAGTACACCATGGTCCAGTAGGTTTTGTCCCCGGAATGCAAGGTTGGTTTAGCAATATTGAAAAGTGTAGTTTATTGCATTCATAGAACAATGGGAAAAATCATAGGACCATTTTCTAAATACAGAAAGAGAATATGACAGAATTAAACATTTAAATTTTCAGCAATTTCAAAATTTCAGCCAGCTACGAATGGAAGGGACTTCCTCAACCTGATGCAGGCACGGACGGGAAGCTTACCACCGGCGTCACACCAGGTGCTGAAAAGCCGGATGCGCTTTCCCTAAGATAGGGAACAAACCAGGAGGTGCTGCGTCATCGACCATCAGCCAAGAGGTACACTTAGGCAAGAAGAAACAGTGTGCAGGTGGGGAAGGAAGAAGTGCCCCTGCTCACACGTGCCGACTGCATGAAGAGACCCCAGGGACCTACACGGGCCCTCGGCTAACCTGCAGACCGTGCAGGACAGAGGGCAGGGTGAGAGATGGTTGTGCTCCCGTGCACTAGCAATGAGCAAGTAGAACTGGCTCCTTCCCTCACACCAGGTGCACAGGCCAGCTCCAAGGGGATGGACGCCTTAGAAGCAGGACCTTACACTGTAAAGGCACTAGGAGAAAACACAGCATCGACACCTGACGTTGGTCTGGGTGACGATTTTTATGTATGACCCTGAAATCATGCAACAAAAGCAAAAGTAGATAAAGGGTTTAAACCAAACTAAAATGCCCTGCCCGGTGAGGGTGGTGGGCGGAGCGCAAGACGGCCGCGGGCTGGGAGGGGTGCTGCGAACCACCCCGGACAACGGGCCGACGGCCAGAAGGGAGGGAAGCCAGCCGCTCAGTAGTCATGCAACAAGCAGCCTGCCAAGGACAGCAAAGGGTCCAGAAGAGGCACAGGGCACGGCTGGGTGACAAAATGCTCAGTGTCACTAGTCCTCAGAGAAAGGAAATGAGACATCACCTCTCCTCAAGAATGCTCATTGTCCAAAAGACCAGAGGTAAGCACTGGCCAGGATGGATGGAGATTGGCACAGCCATCTCTGCCACGCGGCCCGCACTGGCTTCCTGAAGGAAGGTTCGGTGCATAGAAACTGCTAGTGAGTTTGAATCAAAGAGACGGACTCTCATCACCTTATCACAGCTGCAGACGCTCCTCCTAGCTCCCGCCTCCAGCCACCTAACGCCCTGGTGAGGTCACAGAAGAGGCCAGCGAGAGAGATGGAGAGAGAGCGCACGCCAGGGAGTGCGCTTTTATTGGAGAACAAAAAATTCCAGGGAAAACCCATCCAATGAAGGTTAAGGGGGGCAGCACCCCAAGGTCAGGGGTGACAACTGGGTCTTCGGGGCAGTGGCCAGGCACGCCTCTGCACGGACACCCCTGGACCTGGAGAAGGGTGGGGAAGGCTCTGACACCGCTGTGTCTAAGCGCCTCTCACCCAGCCAGGGAGGTGACTCAGACCCCGGGCGAGGATGGCCTCCCACAGCCACCATGGAGAACAGTGCGGAGGTGTCATCAACATAAAGTAGACCCCTCCTGTGATCCCGACGCCTACTTCTGGGTGTGGACCACAGGAAAATTACACCTGTGAATCGAGGGTCCTCTGTACCCCTATATTCATAGTGACATTACTTACAGTGATCAAGATATGCAGACCTCATGTCCAGGACAGAGGAGGGACACAGTGTGGATACACACACAGGAGGCCACCAGTGTCACGAAATTGACGTCCTGCCCTTTGTGACAACTTGGGTGAATGAAATGAGCCAATGAAATGAGCCAGAGAAAACTGCGCTTCTCTTACGCGGGACTAGAAGAGTTGACTCAGAAGCAAGGACAGGACAGCAGTGACCAGAGGCTTACGGGTTGCTAAGAACAGAGTTAGCGGAAGCACAAACCGTCGAGAGGCAAGCGTAATAAAATACCAGCAAGGTCTCTGGGCCTGCGCCACAGACCGTCACAGAGAGTGAGGACGTTCTGGACAAAGGGTGATGTCCTGTGTTTGGACCAGAAGGCTCAGTCCTGTTGGGATGTTGCTTCCGCTTACCTGGACCATAAATACGACACAAGCCAGAGTCGAATCCAAGGGTCTTGGGTAACCATCAGCCAGCTGCTTGGCTGTTCATGTACAAATGCGAAGGACCAAGAGCAGCCAGAACAACAGGAGACAGAGATGCGCCCTGAAGAAGCTGCCCAGCCTGGTTTCAATCGTCCACTGCACGTTCGCATCTCATGACTCACCAGGCGATCCAAACGGTGCAGCACTGGAAAGGGGGGGGCGTGTGGACCAATCACCGCAGCAGGACAGAGAGCCCAGAGGTGCGCCCGTGGGCATGTGATCAGCTGATTCTCAGCAAAGTGCCTCTTCTGACCTCCTGCAGCGGCAGCTCAGATGGAAGGACAGGGCCCTGGAGGGTGGTGAAGCCACTGGGCGCAGCAGCTCCGCGTCACGTGTAGCTCTAGAAGCTCGGAGGGTCTCCATCAGGGGTCTCCCCTCGCAGTCTCTGTGTGCCCTGGAAGCATCTGGGGGCAAAGCCACCAACTTGGGTCCCCTTGGTACCTCACACGAGAAGTGGTAGCCAGACCCGATGGGCGGAAGGAAGAAAGTCATCCAAACCAAAATGAGAGACTTTGAATTGGGGCACTGAAGTCACGTGCTACGCAGGGGTCATTCTTGTGATTAGCGCTGTCCCTAGGTAGCATTCTACCTTCGTCAGATTTCTAGGGCACAGCGCTAGAAAGTTGAACCCCAAACAAACCCACATGTCCACAGCAGTGAGAAACGGTTACATCAGCCTTCCCCCCACCAGAGACCAGCTGGACAGAGCGAGCAGGCCACACCGAGTCCCAGGAGGACACGGAGCAGCCAGATGTCACATGGCCCTGCTGCGGGCATGTGTGGTAGAACCACTTGGAAATTGGTCACGTCCAGTGAGAGAAGCCTGCAGCTACCTGACCCAGGGACCCTGCTCTGGGGAGCGCATCCAATTGATGAGGTTATGCATGTTCCCCAAAACAAAGTTCAGGGCAGCACTATCCTGGACAGCCTCAAAGTCCATTAACAGCAGAGCATAAAAGTCCCCTGTGCTGTCAACACCGTATGAAAAGGAGGGTGCCGCAGCGCAGCTGAAGGGTACGGTCCCCAAGTCCACACAGACAAAGCTCTTACTGCTTGATAGTTAACAACACAGCGTCAGCTTTTCTGATTATAGAAAGTTTGGGACATTTTCCAGTTTGGTAGACAAGACAGGTACACCCTCCAAATTACACTGGACAAAGACAGCACATGCACACACGCACACACCACAGACTGATCTCCCTCATCCCAGGGGAACTGCATCCCATCAAGTGGAATGCATTGTGCATTTACTAACCTCCAACTCATCCAGGATGGCAGGCTGGGACAATATCAGGACAGCTATTACTACAAGTCACCACTTTTCCAGGTCAAAAGGCAAAAGCCGGTGACTAGGTAAGTAAAATCCAAGGTATCTGGTAAATTTCAATAGTTACTGATAAAAAACTCATGCTATGAGGCAAAGCATGCTTTCTTAAGTTGATAAAAGTCTTCTCACAGTTATCTAAAATCGACTGTGAAAGGTTACATATTTCATTTAAAAACCATCAGAAAGAAAATGATAAGCATCTGATAAGAATAAATATTTGACAATTCTGGGGATGCTAGACAATGTGATAGGATAAGGAAAGAAATTAAGTGCAGATATTCTAAGGGAGTATTTGCAAGTGACCAAACACTGCAAAGGCATCAGAATAAACAAAAAGTGGTGAGGGATAAGATAAACTCACACCCATAGTTTTCTCATAAACCATCCATAATCAATCACACCATGGAAATGCATCCCACAATAGAACAAAACCAAAACACCCTGCAGAGGACCCACAAGAGGTGCGGACAGCTTGATGGAAGAAGACTGCCGAGGGTGGGGAGTCCCAGTAGCCCGAGGGTCCTCCTTGCTTTGGTGGGGCAGAGCCTCGAGGTCATGGCCGAGCTTCCCCTGTGGTTGGAGACCCAGCTTGGTGCCATGCCACAGCTCTCCCTCCGTCTCTGCCCCCTGGATCTCAGTCCCAACAAGGCACTTGCACTTGACCCTGGGTCTCAGCCTTTGGGCACAGAGCCAGTCAGGATGTCCTTCGGCTTTAGGAATACCCTAGGGGCAGCCCAGCAGACGGAGAGACTAGGCTGACCTGCCTGGCCGGCATCCAGGTACCAGTGTGGCCTTGGCAAAAGCTTCACAATCTAGTCATGGTCTTTTTCTCCCAGCCCTGGGAAGGGTGCACTGGGACCTCTAGCCCTCAACCTCACAGCATGCAGAGCCAGATGGGCATCTGACCCCTCTTCAGAGATGGAGTCAGAGAGGACAGGCAGTGCTCCCTGAGCCATCTAGCTGCGAGGAGCATCTGGGGCTGAAGTTCCAGCCCACACCTGAGATTCCGTGCTCAGTCCACACCAGCCACGTGGCCCTCTGAGTGCCACTCTGCACTCAGTGTGGTCCCACACACAGCCCTCTCAGTGCCCCTGCTCCTGGCCAGTTCCAAGAGGGAGCCCCCTTCTCTCCCCACGTGCTCCTAGCCCTGTGTTTTGTCTATGAGGCTTCTCCTGAGCCTTGCACATCCCAATCTCACCACCACCCACTAGCTGAGCTAGAGTGGTGCAGAGCCACCAAACTCACTCCTCACTAATCAGTCCAGCCTCCCCCTGGAGTTCAAGGGACAATTCCAACTCAGTCCCTCTGATAGCCTGGTCCATGACCTGTAGACCACAGCTGCTGGGCCCCCGGCTCTCAGGGCCACCTCCTCCTTCCTGCCCACTTGCTTCCTGCCCCTATCTGGGTGGGCTTTGTCCTGCTCCGAATCCTGTTTGCACACGGGGGCTGCCTTTCCCCCTCACTGCACAAGGTCACCGTCCTGTTCTAACCTGGGGAGCCTCCTCTGGCTCCCTCCTGCCACCATATCCCCTCTTGTCCTGGACATGGACCCCATCATGTCCCCAGCACCTGGCACATGCAGCCTTTCTCTGCACCCTCGGCCCTGCTCCACAGTGTCCCTGTGCACCCTGCATTGCCTGGATTGCATCCCTGAGTTGCATGTGCTGGACGGGCTCCTGGGTGGGCGTTTGCTCACTGTGAGTTCACGTTTAGCCGGCTGGAGGCGTTCGTGTCTGAGGACAGCCCAGAAGCAACGTGCACTCAAGAGCTGGTCCATGTGAGTCTATTTCTGCAGTCCCAGGGAGTTCAGGACTGTCACTTCTTGTCAGGGGTCTGCTGCAGAGACAGGTCCCCAGGAGGCACCCTCAGACCAGGCTGGCAAGCAGCTGAGACTCTCCCTGCAGCTTTGGCCTCCTCAAGCCTCCGTGCAGCTCCAGAGGGCATTGTGGTGGGGTCGGCCCCTGGAGGCTGCCTGCACCGGGAAGGAGACGCTGCTGAGGTCATGGGAGACAGCCGCTGACTCACGTTGTCTCTGGCCGCCACTGCCTGGGAGCCTCAGGATGCACGGCAACCCAGGGAGGGCAGGAGAGTCAACTGCAGCCTGTGCGTCCCTGTCTCCACTTCAATCTCTTAATCTCAACTTTTTAAATATATAAAACATACATCAACGTGAGTGGAGCCAGGTGTACACAATTGTGGGAAAAGGCAGGAGACTATGCAGAGTATGATTTCTCCTTTGTAACGTGCAAAAAGCAGAACCAAATATGTGAGTACGTCTGCAGGTAGGATGTAGGTGGAGGACTGCAACCGGAAGTGGGGAGAGAGGTGCTCAGGAAAGTTCCGTTTCTCCAGGTGGGTGGTGCAGCAGAGTCTTCAGCCCCACGGGTCCCCAGGGCACTGCTGTTCAGGACTCACTCCAGATGAATGCCCTGAATGCACCGCCAACTTCCCTTGCTCTTTGCTGAGGAGCACAGAGCAAGCCAGTGGGTCTTGGCTCAACACCCAACAGCAGGGCTTACTTTGAGTCACATGGCCCACCAGAGGTCTCCAGCCTGGCCCACCACAGTCCTCCAGCGTGGTCCACCAGAGCTCTCCAGCCTGGTCCACCAGAGCTCTCCAGCCTGGCCCATCAGAGGTCTCCAGCATGGTCCGCCATAGTCCTCCAGCGTGGTCCACCAGAGCTCTCCAGCCTGGTCCACCAGAGGTCTTCATTATGGCCCACCAGAGGTCTCCAGTCTGGCCCACTAGAGGTCTCCTGTGTGGCCCACCAGAGGTTAGACTCTGTGCCCAGCATTAAGCTTGGCAGACTGGTTGCTGCTGGGTCTCCAGTGTGCCCCTCTGTGGCTACTCTCTTGGCCCCACTTCTCCATGAGCCTCCTGGGTCTCCAGGGGTCACCTCCTGCCAGGAGGCTGTCTCCGAGTGGGCTTCAGGAGCACTCTGAGCCAAGACGGCGGTGGTCCTTCAGGTTAGCTTCAGCCCACACACACGCACTGTGAGCTCTCCGGGCATCAGGCATCCTACAACAGGGGAAGGAGATGTTAAACTGCAGCCTGGGGACGCGGAGGTCAGCAAACTTCTCCTGTAGACTGAACTCTAGGAAAGCTCTGGGTGCAAGAGGGGCCATGCAGACCCAGCTCCTCCTCAGCCATAGAGGTGCCCTGGGGACAGGGAGAGCTGCTGGCCCTGACTCTCGGGAAGCCACTGCAGGGCTGGGTCCAGGACTTGGGGCCCTGGGTCTGGGGAGGCTGCATTGTCTTCCGCTCACTCACGGCGCCCCAGGCTGCCCCAGCCCCAGCCCCCTCTCCTGGCTCCCCCACTCCATTGTCCCTGCTTTCCTCTGGGCTCTGCCCTGCCCCCCCATCTGCTTCCCTTTTTCCTGTTTTCTGCCTGGCCCTTCTCTCCCCCACCTCAGCCTCCCTCTAGGGGTTTCTGTGGCTGAGGGAAGGGGAAAAGGCAAACGCCCGGCCCCGTGCAAGGAAGATGGCTGCTGCCCTGTGCCCGGCCTGCAGGATGCCGACTTGTCGCCCTGGGACGTGGCTGTGCTCCAGGGTCTGCAGCGGTTCTGCTGGGCTGAGCCCACGGCTGTGCCAGCCAGCCCTGTCACATGCTGTGCACTCTGTGGTGACGGGGAGCTGCTGCGGCCCACCTGGCCTGTCGGTGCTGAGCAGCGGCCTTTAGAAGGCCCCGTTGGCCTGGGCCGAGAGTGGAGACCTGTGTCCTCCTCCCCTGTTGCCCAGTGTTGAGGCAAGACCCTGTGCTGATGGGTGGCAATGTGAGTCCTGGGAAAGACCAGGCAGGACCCCAGTTACCTGCCTGCCTCAGGAGCTGAGCACCTGTGCACAGGTGCAGTGTTCCTACAGAGCCCCGTCAGGCCCTGCCCCTACACAAAACCATGGGGCGGGAGGTGTCTCCCGGGGTGGCTGGTGGGAATGGGGACCGGGAGGACATCCCCGGCTTCCGAGGGGACACTGGAGGTGGAAAGGAGCCTCCCTGGATGTAGTCAGCAGTGAGCAGAGTGCACTGCAGGTCCTGGGTGGACACAGACACCACGCCCCAGGGGACGGCTGCAAGCTCACCTCCTGACCTGCAGGCACTAGGCTGGGAGCCCTCACGGTGGACGCCCACCTAGAGCTGAGCCTCTCCACGGTGGACACCATCCCCGAGCTGAGTTCCTCTATGGTGGACACCCACTGTGAGCTTAGCGGGTGGCTGTGGTCCCCATGGGGTCTCCACCATCCTCACTGTGTCCCCTGGGAGATGGAATGCAGCAGCCCTCTGGACTCTCAGTCGAGGGGGCTGTGTGCATGCAACTGTGTGTGTGTGTGAGAGAGTATCACGTGCAAATGCCTGCTAAAGAATTGTGTGCATGTCTTGTGTGCACGTGTACACCTGTGTGCCTGTGTGTGTGGGCATTGTGTGCAAATGCCTGCTAAAGAATTGTGTGCATGTCTTGTGTGCACGTGTACACCTGTGTGCCTGTGTGTGTGGGCATTGTGTGCACAGCATGTGCCTGTGTGTCCATGTGCCGTGCATGCCTGTGCCTGTGCGTGCCTGTGCCCGTGTGCCTCAGTGTGTGCACGGGTGTGTTTTCTGTCTGCCTCGTGTTAGAAATCCAAACACCCTTTTACACCTGCACAGCCTCTGTCCCCACACCAGAGACCTCACTGTCCTTCCTGGGTTTTTCTGGGGAGGAAGGAGAACCAATTTAGCAGTATCTACTGAAGGCCATGAAAATGTTGAGATGCTCCCACCCCTCAGCCTCATGCACCATCAGGCACAGGCTCACAAGACTCGTGGGATGCACAGGACAGGTGGGTTGGTGGCTCACACACAGAACCAGGAGCCTGAGCCTGTCAACAGTTGGGCAGATTGGGGCCATCAGCTAAGGGAGTATTACGTGATGTTGAAGTTGAATGTTAAGTGGAGAAGGTCACAGGCGAGCACGTGGCCACCCTGAGGCAGGTGTAGGGCAGGAAGGCCCGAGGGCCTAGAGGAGCCAGCAGCCCCCCACTGCTCTCTCCTTATGCTTCTCCCCCACGCAGCCCGAGGATGGGGGCCCCATGACAGGCCATGTCTGCCCTCGGCTCCTCCTTGGCAGGTGCCCCACGGCTGCCTGCACCTTGGCTGGCCCCTCAGGAGAAATGATAGGAAGCCAGTCCCCACCTCCGGGAGCGCACAGCTGACTGGAGAGGTTCCCACAGGATCCCCAGCAGCAGGACAGGTGTCACGATGGCATTAGAGCGGCTGGATGCCACGGGGTCTGTCATCTGAATGGGACATGCCAGGGAGCACAGGGCACTTTAAAAGTCATAACAGGAAACAGGCACGATGCGACCCTGGGAGGCAGACTTCTGGCCAGTGATGCTGGAGCCACGGTGCCCCAGGGAGGCCCACCCAGGGGCAGGCCCCAGGGCTCTGCGGAAGGGGCACTCTGTCTGCATCTAGAGATGGGGCAGCTCGCGGCGGCGGGAGGAGGAGACGCCTGGAGGCACCAGGGCCGGGACACCTGGTGGTGTGCTCTCACATGAACCTGCCTGCCACCTGCGGCATCTGCCCTGGGACCTACAGAGCTGTCCAGTGCTCCATCAGGAGTGGAGAGGGCGGCTGTACGCGGTCATCATTCAGGAGCTACGATCGTTCACATTAAAACCCCAAAGACTAACAGATACACTATCATAAACCACAGGAAAACTGAATCAAGTCCCCAGGTAGAAGAAGAATGAACAAAAGCCACTGAATTTCAGCACATCAGGGACAAACATCCCACAAAAATAAAGAGAAAGCATGTTTACTTCAACATCAGAGAACCCAAGTATCTGACGACAAGTCTAAGAAAAAGGTGTGTGAGCCCTCTGTAATGAAAACCGTGAAGCTCCACTCAGATGCGTGTGGTAAGACGGGCGTGGAGAGGCACACCATATTCATGGATAGGGATGCATATTCTGAAGATGAAAATTCCCCCAAATCAGACACAGATCCAACGCACCTCCACTCAACATCCCAACGCAGTTCTGGGTGCAGTGGCACACGCCCGTGATGCCAGCAACTCAGGAGGCTGAGGCAGGAGGATCACAAGTTCAAAGCCAGCCTCAGCAACTTAGTGAGGCCCTAAGCAACGTAGTGAGACCCTGTCTCAAAATACAAAGGGCTGGGGATGTGGCTCAGTGGTTAGAAAAAAGGCATCGAGTTATTTCAGGTGCTTGTTGGTACTGGATGGAACTGTTCTAGAGCACACAGAGAGCAAAGAGCACACGGTGTCTCTGAGGCCGGAAGGCAGACTTCCCTGCCACCTGGGGGTCACCAGGACACCGTGGTGGCTGAGGTGATGTGAGGTTGGTGAAGCTGGACAAATGGGTGCCGAGACTGGGGGGCCCAGAAACAGACCTGTGCGTGGGCAGAGCCCATGGAGGGCAGGGCAGGGCAGTGGTGGGCGGAGTCGTGGGCCGGGGCCTGCGTTTGAAAGACAGACCACACATTCTAAGCAGACGCGTGGGCAGCTCTCTCGGAGATGCTGGGATTAGCAAAGCTTCCACAAGCACGGCCACAAAGTCAGACTAGGGCCAGCAGAACCAGAAACACACTCCCCGTGGATATTTTGTGGAGAATTTGAAAAAGAGAGTATTTACAAAGGCCGGGGCACTTTAAAGAGCCCAAGAGGGTGGCACACGGGTGCTGGCAGCTCCTGAGAGCCGGAGATGACTCCAGGGCGACAGACTCCAGGGGGCCGCAGCGGCAGGGAGAACCAGGGCCGCACCCTGCCCGCACTCTGAGCCCCTCTGCCTCTCCTGCCGCCCCCTGCGGGCAGACCCCCGGAGGGCAGCAGCCCAGGAGACTCTGTCCTCATGGCGCTGGGCCAGAGGAGGAGGGCTCTGGAGAGGGTCCGGAAGTCACTGGGCACAGCCGGGAAGAGCGTTTGTGGTTCAAAGGGCAGCTTTGAGGAGGCCTAGGGACACACCAGAAAAAGTCTGGCCACACAAGCACAGAGGACCGCCACCATGGACCCAGGGCCGCGGCCATCGCAGAACCAGGAGCACGGGAGCAGGACGGTGACGGGAGCAGACGGTGACGAGCAGCCCGGGCGGTGGACAGGCACGTGCCGGGTGTCCCCAGGTGCCGTGGTGGAGAGCCGACCGGTGCGAGCACTTGGTGCGATCTGGACGCCTCCTGGATCCCAGGGCCGTGGGGGTGCTCTCGTCCTGTGATGGCGGGTGTGGGGGGTCCACACAGCTCTGCTCACAACCACGGAGGCCAGGAGAGCCCAGAGGAAGCCCCGAGACACCCACACGGCGGAGCAGCTCGTGGCCGTCCACACAGACAGCCACAGAAACTCGCAGGCCACCGAGGCCCCGGGGCTGCGCACAGGGAAAGCGAGGGTGGCCGGCAGGTCACGTGGCCCTTCCCACAGCCTGGAGACACCCCAACACGGCACCTTTTCTGGAATGTGAGGCAGTCGAGCAGGAAGGGAGGTGGGGTGGGACGCGGTGGCATCCCCGGGCCAGCAGGAAGTGGGCCGCACTGAGGGAGCCCACAGCTGACTGGAGAGGTTCCCACAGGAAGCCCATGGCCAAGGGGCAGCTGGGTAGTGCCACCCTGTGGGAGGAGGGCGCGTGCGGCTCTGCAGCTCGAGAGGCCGGGCAGTGGTGGTCACAGCTTCCCGCCCCCGGGGCCCAGCCTCCCTGGCCTTCACTCCCATGGCTTCCTCCCACGGGGACAGTCCTGTTGGGCTGCCTAGGAAGGACCCCAATGTCCAAAATAGCTTCAGAGTCCCGGGGCCGGAGACAGCCGGCCGGCCCTCAGCAGCCAAGGCCTTTGGGGCTGGCCCAGCTGCTCTCCAGCCTGCGGGGGCCCCAGGACAGGACCGCGGGGGACAGCCCTTCTAAGGGCAGCACCCTGGGGGCCACGGAGCTGTTCTCAGAGCAGGGTGTTCCCACGCAGACCAGGCTGCCCAGCCTCCTTCCTGGATCCCTGGCCTGTGCAGGACATAGAGGAGGAGGGCAGGGTGGCTGCGGGCCCCTGGCCTGCCCTGGCCTGGTCCCTGTCCCCACCCTGGCCTGTGAGACTCGGAAGTTGCCGGGGCCTCCCGCGAGTCCTTATGGGCTCAGAGCCTTCAGAGTCTGAGGCCTCGTGGCTCCCGAGGGCTGCACTTGGGCCTGAGCACCTCCCGGGCACAGGGTCCACCGCGGGGTCTTCACCTCCTCTCAACCCAGTCCCCCTTACGTGAGCAGAGCAGGGTCTTCGCAGGACCTCAGGCACAGACAGGGAAGCAGCGTGGGCCTGGACACAGCAGTCGCTGCGAGCCCCCGGGGCCTGGGTCAGGGTGGGAGCACACCACGCTCACACTCGCCGTCACACACTTACCCACGCTGACACACCCACGCCACCCATGCACATGTGCTCATGTTACATATACAACCCAGGGTGCTGACCACTGAGCCCCAGCCCCAGCCCTTTTCATTCTTTAAATTTTGAGACGGGGTCTTACTAAGTCGCTTAGGGTCTCGCTAGGTTGCTGAGCTGGCCCTGAACTTGCGATCCTCCTGCCTCAGCCTCCTGAGTGGCTGGGCTCACAGGTGGCGGTCCTTGCTGAGCCTGTCAGGAAGCCGAGTCCACATCTTCTCTGCTCTCTGGACATCTGTGGACGTCCCTGACTGTGCCACAGGAGTTGGGGTTACAAAGGAAATCTCACTCAGCAGGTGAATCTGTGAATCTGGCCCCAAGGTGTTGAGACCTGACTCCTTCAGGAGAGGGAGGCTGCCGAGGGCATCACAGGGTGGCAAGTTCCCCCAGGGCTGAAGCAGCCTCCGACGGACGGGGCTGTGGGGCTCGGCGGCACTGAGCTGAGTGTCTCCGCGGCCCCCTGGCGCGGCAGGGCTGGCCGCGGCACTTAAGAACCTGCTCTAATTAAACGGAGGCCTCAGGTCAGCTTCTCCAGGAGACCAGCTAGACACCACTGTGGGCCATGTTGGGGGCTCTCGGGCACAGCCCCGTGGGGCAGGCGGGCCCCTGTGTCCTCCAGAGGGTTCCGTCCTAGAAACACAAGCCAGTGGACGGAGTCCAAGCAGACCCACCCAGGGATGCTGGATCCCAGAATGACGTGGGGACAGAAACCTCAAGCGAGCACTGTCACAGCGTGAGTCATCTGTGCTGTCCCCGGGGCCGCTCATGTTAAAATAGCCAGGAGCTCCCAGGGTCACGGTGACTCTCACAGGCTGGGTTAGGGCAAAGTCGGACGTGAGAGTCCAGAGCGTGTGGGACCTCGTGGGACAAATGGGGATGCTCGGCTCGGCAAGGAGGACGCCGGCACAGAGGCACTCCTGCTGCTGATGTCCTTCCACCTCCTTCGTCCACAGAGCACCCGAGAGGCCCGAGCGTGCAGGCTCGAGTTCTGTAAAGGTGTGTGTCCCAGGCCCAGCCGGGGGGACAGCACCTGGCAGGCGAGGGCCACCCACCTGGCTGGACCTTCTGCGGCCCCCTGGTCCAGCCTCTTGTGCCTGCTGGGGAATTCATGTTGAAAGGGACGTGCCTGACCCCACGGTGCCCGTTGCCATGGCAGCCACCCGGACGCCTGGGGGCTGCACACTTGCTGGATTCCTCACATAGCTGCAGCCTAGGTGGGGTGGGGACTCGGGGGCCCTTGGAATGTGGCTGCTGGGGCCCACTTCTGCCTGGCCTGCCCCTCTCACCTGAGCACTGCCCGTCAGGCTGCGCCACAGGGGCTGCGGGAACATGATCCCGGGGCGATGGGGACCCGGGGTCCTGCAGACAGTGGCATTCATCAGCGTCTGAATCAGCCCCTGCTGCCCCCTGAACCCCCAGCAGGACTGAGCGGCCCGGGCAGCAGCGCTTCCTAGCTGTGTGGAGGGAGCCCACCCACTGTGTTCTGGGGGTGTCCCTTTGGCCCTCGGCTATCACTGGGCTCAAAGTGGAGACTGGGGCAGGGCCAGCCCCCTGCCACGGCCCAGAGGCCTCCCAGGGAAGCTGGCCGAGAGCAGCACAGTGAGAGCCTCACTCGTTGCCCACCCACTGCAGGCAGACCCTCCGCCACACGGCCCTGGGTCTCTGGTCCATCTCAGCGCCCTCCTCCCCATCTCTCCTCATCCACATCCTCACCCCTCATCCTCCACCCCTCCCCGTCTCTGGCTCTTCTTGTTCTGACGGTCTCGTCAGGCACTGAGTGGCCTCAGAGGTGGTCACCTTTGGGGCTGGCAGGCCCTGGAAGATGGTCTTCAGAGGCCAAGTGCAGGCCTGGGCTCCTGGCTACCTGGTGCGGCCATGCGGGGAGCGGCGCTGGAGGACAGGCAGCAGCTCCGTGGGAGCTCGAGGCAGGACAGGGGGCCAGGGTGCCCACGTGGGCCCTGAGGGGCCAGGAGTGCCGAGAGCGAGGTGCTGGTCGGCCTGCCTGTGTCCAGGGGGCGGGCTGCTCGGGCAGCTTCGGGGATCCCTGAGAAAACAGGGGCATGTCCTCCTCGGAGGCTCTGTGCCTGGGAACTGAGTTCTTGTGTCTTTACTGAAAAAACGCTTCTCAGAGGGAGGACTCCGCCCGGAGCTGTGGGCAGATAAACAGCAGCACCACCTGAGCCGCCTGGGCGGAGACGAGGCCAGCCGCGCACACACCCACATGGCTGGTCAGTGTCCAGTGTCCAGTGGCCCCACTCCAGGCCGGCCACCCCGCAGCAGGAAGGGCTCTGCACGCTCTCCTCTTGGCCTGCGCCTTGGGCCTACTGGTGTCTCCACCCTGACGGGCTCCTGTCGGCTCCTGAGTCAGAGACCCTCAGTTCTGTTTTCAGATGGGGACTTCCGACCCACTACTGACCTTTCTGCTCCCCCCCCCCGCCACACCTAGAAGTTTCCCTCCTGCTGGATGCGGTGGGCCACACCTGCCATGCCAGTGGCTCGGAGGCTGAGGCAGGAGGACCGTGAGGTCAAAGCCAGCCTCAGCAGCAGTGCGGTGCTGAGCAGCTCAGTGGGAGCCTGTCTCTAAACAAGAGGCAGACTAGGGCTGGGGGTGGTCAGCGGTGGAGTGCCCCGGGTCCACCCCCTGGTGCCCCCTTTCCCTCTCAGGGCTGTGCACATGGTGGGTGTGTGGACACGGTGGGGACGAGGGACGGCGGCAGAGGGACAGATGAGAGCCACGCAGAGGAAGGATGACTGGGGAGGGGCTGGACGGAGGGATGTGATGGACAGATGGAGCTGGACGGACTGAGAAAGAGGACAGGGACGTTGCTCCTGGGTCCACAGTCGCCCTAGGGTGCACGTGGGACGGAGGGGATGTTCCGTGCCTGTGGGGACGGGTGACGCGGCTCTCAGGCCCTGCCCGCGGCCAGGCTGGGGCAGGCGAGCCTCCCTCTGGGTCTGTTGGTTTGGGGCTGGGGACGGGCAGTAGGGGAGCAGTCAGCAGCTGGACCGAGGCTCCCAGAGGGGCACCCAGACACGGTGCAGAGGTGAGCCAGGCTGCAGGCTGGGGAGGAGGCCGGGAGCGGCCAGAGGAAGACTCAAACTCAGCGGGTGACTCCGAGCCGCAGAGGAGCTTCCAAGGAAGGGGCCGGGGGCAGGGCGAGCTGCCCTAGACTGGCCTCCAGCGCCCTGGAGCACGTGGAGCGAGGGAGGCCGCTGTGAGGGAAGAGGTCAGGGCAAGTCACAGGGAAGGCTGGCAGCCTCAGCCCTGCGAAGGGGCAGCAGGCAAGCAGGAGGGGTGAGGGGGAGAGGAGCCGGGTCAGCCCTCCAGGGCACCAGCTTTGTGGCCTGCTGGAGTCTTAGCTGGCAATCCTGCTGTCCCACAGCCTGGTCCACTGTGCTGGGGAAACGGCCACTCTACACCTAACCTCTCCCCAGAGGGGCCAGGGCCTGTGGGTCGTGGGCTGGTGTGGCTCCCGGGGGTCCTGCCCGCTGTTCCCACTGGGCCGTCTGTGTGAGGATGGCTCGCCCTCCCCAGCCTGCTGAGCCCCTCTGTGCAGGGAGCCAGGCGCTGGGGCTGCAGCCCACCCAGACCTCCTGTCCTTCCTGGAATGCGGCTTTTATTTGGTAACAGAGAATGTCTCAGTGTTTGCTTTCCTTTCCAAATAAATACCAGCTCCAGCGAACGTCCCACAAGGACTATGATATAAACCCCAGCTCTGGTGCCGAGGGGGAAGCAATCTCCTGCCTCTCTTCCTCCAAGGCCCAGTCCCCGGGTGGGATTCTCCAGGGAAGTCAGGAATCTGGGATAGGGCTTGGGGCTTAGGGGTCAGGGCTCAGGGTCAAGGCCCAGGGCACAGGGCTCAGGGCTCAGGGTGGAGGGCTTAGGGCTCAGGGCTCAGGGCTCAGAGCTCAGGGCTCAGTGAGCAGGGCTTAGGGCTCAGGGCTCAGGGCTCAGAGCTCAGGGCTCAGTGAGCAGGGCTTAGGGCTCAGGGCTCATGGCACAGGGCTCAGGGCTCAGTGAGCGGGGCTTAGGGTTCAGGGCTCAGTGAGCGGGGCTTAGGGCTCAGGGCTCAGTGAGCGGGGCTTAGGGCTCAGGGCTCAGGGCTCAGGGCTCAGGGCTCAGGGGTCAAGGCCCAGGGCACAGGGCTCAGGGCTCAGGGTGCAGGGCTTAGGGCTCAGGGCTTAGGGCTCAGAGCTCAGGGCTCAGTGAGCAGGGCTTAGGGCTCAGGGCTCATGGCACAGGGCTCAGGGCTCAGTGAGCGGGGCTTAGGGCTCAGGGCTCAGGGCTCAGGGCTCAGGGCACAGGGCTCAGGGCTCAGGGCTCAGGGCTTAGGGCTCAGGGCTCAGTGAGCAGGGCTTAGGGCTCAGGGCTCATGGCACAGGGCTCAGGGCTCAGTGAGCGGGGCTTAGGGCTCAGGGCTCAGGGCTCAGGGCACAGGGCTCAGGGCTCAGGGCTCAGGGCCCAGGGAACAGGGCTCAGAGCTCAGGGTGCAGGGCTTAGGACATAGGGCTCAGGGCTCAGGGTCAAGGCCCAGGGCACAGGGCTCAGGGCTCAGGGCACAGGGCTCAGGGCTCAGGGCTCAGGGTCAAGGCCCAGGGCACAGGGCTCAGGGCTCAGGGTACAGGGCTTAGGGCTCAGGGCTCAGGGCTCAGAGCTCAGGGCTCAGTGAGCGGGGCTTAGGGCTCAGGGCTCAGGGCACAGGGCTCAGGGCTCAGTGAGCGGGGCTTAGGGCTCAGGGCTCAGGGCTCAGGGCTCAGGGCTCAGTGAGCGGGGCTTAGGGCTCAGGGCTCAGGGCTCAGGGCTCAGGGCTCAGTGAGCGGGGCTTAGGGCTCAGGGCTCAGGGCACAGGGCTCAGGGCTCAGTGAGCGGGGCTTAGGGCTCAGGGCTCAGGGCTCAGAGCTCAGGGCTCAGTGAGCGGGGCTTAGGGCTCAGGGCTCAGGGCTCAGGGCTCAGGGCTCAGTGAGCGGGACTCAGGGCTCAGGGCTCAGGGCTCATGGCACAGGGCTCAGGGCTCAGGGCTCAGGGGTCAAGGCCCAGGGCACAGGGCACAGGTCTCAGGGCTCAGGGCCCAGGGCCCAGGGCACAGGGCACAGGTCTCAGGGCTCAGGGCTCAGGGCTCAGGGCCCAGGGCACAGGGCACAGGGCACAGGGCTCAGGGCTCAGGGTGCAGGGCTTAGGACATAGGGCTCAGGGGTCAGGGCTCAGGGGTCAAGGCCCAGGGCACAGGGCTCAGGGCTCATGACTCAGGGTGCAGGGCTTAGGGCACAGGGCTCAGGGCTCAGGGTGCAGGGGACAAGGCCCAGGGCTCAGGGCTCAGGGCTTAGGGCTTAGGGCATAGGGTTCAGGGGTCAGGGCTCAGGGCTTAGGGCATAGGGTTCAGGGGTCAGGGCTCAGGGTGCAGGGCACAGGACTCAGGGCTTAGGGCTTAGGGCATAGGGTTCAGGGGTCAGGGCTCAGGGTGCAGGGCACAGGACTCAGGGCTCAGGTACAAGGCCCAGGACACAGGGCTCAGGTACAAGGCCCAGGACACAGGGCTCAGGACAGAGGACTCAGGGCTCAGGTACAAGGCCCAGGGCACAGGGCGGGCACGGCATCTCGTGCACATGCCAGCTCCACACACTTCCTTGAAAGCAACGGCAGTGATGACATGGACTTCAGACCCCATCTGCAAGCTGGTGCCCTCGGCCTCATGTGGCCCCTGGAGGTGGCCCCTGGCCCCTCCCATGCTGAGCCAGCACTTCCAGGCAGCTCTGCTGGTACCAGTGACAGGAACAGCAGGGACTCTGAGTCACTTTCATAGAGAGCAGGGAGGTGGATGGGGCCAAAGGACCCGCTCAGGGAGAAGGTCCCCGCTGGTGGCCAGAGTTGCCGACACTGGGGGTTCCGAGCTGGGACCTGGGGCCCTGCCTGGTGCTGGGTCAGGAATATGCCAAAGTGATTTCTCTGGCTTCCTCCCTCCCTCCCTCCCTTTCCTTTTGTAATTTGGGGAGAGACGAGGTGTGGGGAGAGAATGTCCTGTGGGCGTGCCATTGCTGTCGCACTTCCCTGCGTGGCCAGTGGTCAGCTGGGAGCTGGAGGTCTGCGCCGTGGACTTCAGTGGGCACAGCGTGGTGGGGAGCAGGGGAGGGGAAGGAGGACGGCCCCCTGGCGTGGCTGTGGGTCCCTCTCCTCTGGGCAGTGCTCCGTGATCCGTGGCAGCCGCACCCCCGTGCACACTCTGGGCCTAGCTCAGGGTGAGAGGGCCCCGCCCTTGATCCAGGAACGCCTTCCGCCTTCCTTCCCGGCTGCTCAGATGCCCCCAAGCTGCCCAGGTAGGCCCCCCTTCCACCTGGGCCTATCGGGTTGGGCACACCAAGGAGGGGCAGGATCCTGACATGGGGCTGGTGGACACTCCCCCCAGGGGAGTCCAGGCCGCAGACTGAGCAGCACGGCAGTGCTGGCCAGCCTCCTGGGGCCCAGTGGCACCTCTGACTTCAGCCCCTGAGGTTCTGGCCACCCTCAAGGGGCTCCATCCGTCCCTGAGTTCACCCATCTGAAGGGGGGGTCATCCAAACCTGCCTCCAGGGTCAGTCTAGGTCAGACCAGGGACAGCCAATAGGAGGAAGGGGTTTGGGGGAACCATCCCTTCTCAGACCCGAACCCTGACTCCAAGGCCCAGAGAAACACAGCACAAGTTCTCACAGCCAGCGGAGAGCCAGTCCCCAGGCAGGACCCAGAGGCTGCCCCTAGCTGTCAGAGTCTGTGTCTGAGAAAGGATGATGGGTGGGGGAGACGGGGTCTCGCCTTGGGCTTGAAGGTGGGATGACACTTCTCAGTTGGCCAGCTGGGGTGTGTGACCTCAGAGTGTCCATCAGGTGAAGTGCCCATCAGGTGGAGTGCCCATCAGGTGGAGTGTCCATCAGGTGGAGTGCCCATCAGGTGGAGTGTCCATCAGGGGGAGTGCCCATCAGGGGGAGTGCCCATCAGGGGGAGTGCCCATCAGGTGGAGTGTCCATCAGGTGGAGTGCCCATCAGGTGGAGTGTCCATCAGGTGGAGTGCCCATCAGGTGGAGTGTCCATCAGGTGGAGTGCCCATCAGGTGGAGTGCCCATCAGGGGGAGTGCCCATCAGGTGGAGTGTCCATCAGGTGGAGGAGTGTCCATCAGGTGGAGTGTCCATCAGGTGGATTGCCCATCAGGTGGAGTGTCCATCAGGTGGAGTGTCCATCAGGTGGAGTGTCCATCAGGGGGAGTGTCCATCAGGGGGAGTGTCCAGCTGCTGAACACGAGCAGAATGGGGTGGTGGTCCAGACAGCAGCCCTGGCTGTGCTCTAAACTGGTGGGTGCTGTGAGCAAGTGAGCTAGTTTCTTTGTAACATGGGGTGCTTGGTCAACTTGCCTCGTGGGGAATGGAGTGCTCAGAGAAGTCCTATCACAGGTTGGTCCCAATACACACTCCCGACGCCCTGCAGGGGAGGCAGGCCTTCACTGGGAGGGAGCAGGCCAGGGGACTGAAACAATGGCTTGCTGGGCGCCCCCTTGGCCATGGGCACAGGTCCCCCGTGCTCATGCTGGCCCTGCTGTGAAACTCTGTTTGCAGAAAGGGTGTCACCAAACGTGTCCAGGTTTGGAGCAAGGCCATGTGGCAAGGTGTGCTCTCTGCTGCTCTGCCATGCCCACCAGCCATGCCCTTCAGCCCATGCCCATCAGCCATGCCCTTCAGCCCATGCCCTTCAGCCCATGCCCATCAGCCATGCCCTTCAGCCATGCCCTTCAGCCATGCCCTTCAGCCCATGCCCATCAGCCATGCCCTTCAGCCATGCCCTTCAGCCATGCCCTTCAGCCCATGCCCTTCAGCCATGCCCTTCAGCCCATGCCCTTCAGCCATGCCCATGCCCATCAGCCCATGCCCATCAGCCCATGCCCATCAGCCATGCCCTTCAGCCCATGCCCATCAGCCATGCCCTTCAGCCCATGCCCATCAGCCCATGCCCACCAGCCATGCCCTTCAGCCATGCCCTTCAGCCATGCCCATCAGCCCAGGCCCATCAGCCCATGCCCATCAGCCATGCCCATCAGCCATGCCCTTCAGCCCATGCCCTTCAGCCCATGCCCATCAGCCATGCCCATCAGCCCATGCCCATCAGCCATGCCCTTCAGCCCATGCCCTTCAGCCCATGCCCATCAGCCATGCCCTTCAGCCATGCCCTTCAGCCATGCCCTTCAGCCCATGCCCTTCAGCCATGCCCTTCAGCCCATGCCCTTCAGCCATGCCCATGCCCTTCAGCCCATGCCCATCAGCCCATGCCCTTCAGCCATGCCCTTCAGCCCATGCCCATCAGCCATGCCCATCAGCCCATGCCCATCAGCCATGCCCACCAGCCCATGCCCACCAGCCCATGCCCTTCAGCCCATGCCCTTCAGCCCATGCCCATCAGCCCATGCCCATCAGCCATGCCCATCAGCCCATGCCCATCAGCCATGCCCATCAGCCCATGCCCAGTCAGCCCATGCCCACACCAGTGTGAGGGAGGTGGGGGAGCATGAACCGCGGCCTGAGGCACCAGCCAGCCTGCTCCCGGGGGAGCCAGCCCTGACCAGGCCAAGGCAAAGGCAGAAGGAGGGACGCTGTGCCCACCAGAGACAGGCTGCGGAGAATAAGACAGAGAAAGTCCTAAAAGCAGGAAAAGTGGTAGCTTCTATCAAAGGAAAGACGATCATAGCTAACTCCCCGGGAAACCACGGAAACCAAAACTCTGGGTGGAGATCTTCACAAACACTGAGAGAACGGGCTGTGGCCACACCTGTGATCCCGGCCACTTGGGTGGCTGAGACAGGAGGGTCGCAGGTTCAAAGCCAGCCTCAGCAACTCAGCAAGGATCGAAGCAACTTGGCAAGACCCCGTGTCAAAATCAGACGTAAAAATGGCTGGGGCTGGGGCTCAGAGGTACAGTCCTCCCAGGTTCAATCCCAGGACCCCCCAACTTGCTGAAAAATATCGAGTTCCAGCAAAGACTTGGGGTCTTAACTAATTTATTTAACTGCTTATCTGGAGGTGACTGTAGACTTCCTGTGTAAGGAGAGTTGCACGCTCACTCCAGCGCCCATCTGTCCCGCTGTGACCAGCAGGGCTGAGGTGAACTGGGGTCGAGGCTGTGGACGACGCACTGTCCGAGTCCCTCGGCCTTCCCACCGTGCGTGTCTGTCCAGAACCAGGCTGCCTTCTCGCCAAATCGTCCTTGTCCCAGGTGGGGGCCAGTTTTTCGGTCTTTCCTGGTTGTCTGAGACTTGGCCCCAGCAGCCTGGCGAGGGCCTCTGCAGAAGGGCCTCACTGGGGCCTATGGCAGGGTCCTGGACTTCTAGGAAGGACACCAGAGGCGGGATGCCACCTGACTGCTCCTGGTGGTGTCAGCCTAGGCCCCTCAGAGGAGGTGGCATCTGCCCAGCTCTCCAGCACAAGTCCCTGCTGTCCCTGAAGTCCAGCAGCTCCACACCATGGCCAGCAATCCTGCTCCAGGGTGTGTGTCTCCTGGGAATACCTGCTGGCGCCCCTGGAGCTAAAGGTGTGTCAAGCAGGTGGGACAGGTGTGGCCAGCCCCAGAGGAACAGGACACTGCCACCGACAGAGCGCCATTCAGGCCACAGCATGGCCTCGTGCCTCGACCTGCCGCAGGCTGCCCACAGCCAGGGGCCCAGGGCCTCCCTGACACCGTCCTCCTCCTCCACTCCACTGTCCCCTCTTCCATCCCCGTCCTCCTGTCTCCCCCTGCCCTGTCTGCAGGTGTGAGGCAGCACCTGGGAGGGTCCTGTCCTGGTCCTCCGCGTCACTCTGGCCTCGCCCCCTCCTGGCCTGCCCTGGCTCCTGCCCTGCGGGCTCCTGGAGTGGATGCCCCTGCCCCCCTGGGTGTCCCTACATGGTGCCCAACAGGCAGGGCTCGGCGGGCGCTGCTGAGTGGACTCTGGGAGAGCTGTGGAGCCCGGCCTGGGCCGGCCTGCTCCTGCGGCCAGCGGCGGGGCCTGCTGAGTCACGGCTTCCCCCGGGTCTGCGCTGCTCTCCGTCGCATGTCCTGACAGATGGGAACTTCCCGGCTGCTGGGAGAGAAGCTTGGCTGTTGGGAAATGTATCCTGAAGGAAGTGGCTGGAATGTGACTCACCCGGGCTGTTTGAACCCTGGCGGGGTGAGCGGCCCCAAGGACTCCTGTCCAGCTGGCGGGGGCCCCCAGCGGCGACGCCAGCCCTGGCTTCCTTCCCTCCATGTGGAGCCGTGATCCTGGCACCGCCTCTGAACACTGGGACGGCAGACAACACTACCAGCCCTCACGTCTGGGGACAGTCCGTCAGATGTGTCCCATGAAGAGGAGTCGGGCAGAGAGGGCTGCGGCAGGAGGCAGTGGGGGACGTGGACCCCGGCGAGGTTCTCAAAGAGGCTCCCACAAAGTCAGGATTCCCTCCAGGATCCAGGGGTGCCTGGGTGGCCTGACCAGAGACTGGCTGTGGAGAACCCCAGGATTCACAGTGACTCCCCAGTGTGGGATGGAAACAGCCACCAAGGTGCCCTCCCGTTGATGGCCATGTCCCCTTCCCTCCGTAGAACCAGTGGCAGGATGGTGGATCTCAGCAGCCTCATGGGAGAGGAGATGTCCTGGGACCCGGGCAAAAGGCTGGGGACATCGTATGTCCACGTGGGCCGAAGGCTTGGGCCTCTCCCTCCCTCGCTGTCGGGGTCCTAGGGGAGGGCACACAGTGCCGTCAAGTGTCTTCCAAGATGCTGTCCCTCCTGGTCAGCTGAGGCCTCTGGAGTGGAGCTCAATCCTGGCTGAGGCGGGAGACCATGTCCAACCCTCCATTCCCTGTGGAGCTCGAGAGGCCTCAGCAGGACCCAGAGGGCGGCCGGGGCTTCCGCCTGGGATCTGATAAACATGGAAGAGAGGCAGGATCTGGGACCAAGTCCACGGAGCACCCGGGGCCGGGGGAGGGAGGGCGAGGACACACGGCCATCCTCCCCCAACAAGGAAGGTGAGCTCCTGTCTAGCTGCAGGGCCCTGGACAGGCAGAGGAGGAAGGCCAGCTGGGCTGACCACAGGGACAGGAGCCCAGCACTCATGCCCAAGAGGGAGCTCACCTGAAGGACCCCATGGAGAGACCAGCAGCCCCAAGTCGGGGAGAGAGAACCCAGGGGAGGAGGAAATGAGGCCTGTGTCCACGCGTCGACCCAGGCAGGCTGGGGGGACACTCCTGGGGAACTTGGCCACTGTGGACGTCCGGTGAAGCGCCCGCTGCAGAGAGGACGAGCTGCCTTCAGACTCATGTGTGCGTCCACGCTCAGCGTCTTGGTGGACACGCGCCGAGGGCTGGGGGCACCGCTCTGCGAGTCTCCTGTTGGGAGGTGGGATTCCTCTAGTGCAGAGCCTGAGGACCTGGGAACATGTCCTCTGCACCCGCCACCCGCACTCCAGGAGCTGGCATCTCCCGTGACGCACGGGGTTCACCTCCACACAACCACCAGGGTCCTGCGCCTGCTGCCCCTGCCCTGGGCAGCGTTCTCTTACCAGTGACCCGGCTGCACAGGGAAACTCCTCCAGAGCCCGTGTGATCGGCCCAGGGGAGACTTATGGGGACAGGGACCTGCTCAGTTGACCCCCTTCCAGACCAGTGCCAGGCACGGAGACCTGAGGCTGCCCGGCTCCTCGAGGACTGTGTGCTGCAAAGGACCTTCCCACGGCCGGGGGCTCCCCCGGGTGGAGGCTGCTTAGGGGTCCACGGACGCTGAGGGACACCCACACGGAGGGCAAAGGCCACCTGAATGAAAGGAAGGGACCACAGCCCAGTCCTCTGGGACAGTCCTGGTGCTCGGGGACCAGCAGGGGAGCCCGGGGGAGGGGAGGCGGCCGGCGTGGGGAGCCAAGGCTGGAGGAAGGTGTGGGACAGCCGGCAGCTCCAGGCTCGCAGCTGGGTCAGTGGGGCCTGGGAACACAGCAGTCCTCGAGGTGACTCAGGCCAGCGGTGGGGGGGACACAGTGCAGGCCCGTCTGCAAGAGGAAAGAGAGGCTGGGAGGAGATGTCCTTGGAGACCAAGGGCCAGCCTGGCTCCCCGCCCAAGCCCAGTGCTGTGGGACCCATGCCCTCCCCAGACGCCTGCCCCTCTGCAGGGCTGATCCTCCTCGGGGCCACGTCCAGGCCAGCCCAGCGAGGTGCCTCCTGCGTTGCGAGGCCCCCACCCCACGCATGCCCGCGACGTTGCCCCAGGGCTCCCAGCCCAGACACAGTCCAGACTGTGGAGGGGGCACGTGTGTGTGCAGGTGAAGGTGTGTGTGTGCGTGGGCCTGCACACAGATGTGGGCACAGAGCATGTGGGTAAGTCTGCTGTGAGTGCAGGCATCCTGGAGACACAAGCGTCTACGCTCACAGGCGCACACGAGTGGAGCTGTGTGCGCTGTAAGCCTGTGTCTGCGTGTGTGTGCGCGCACATATGTGTGTTCATGTGTGTGTGTGCGTATGTGTGCGTGTGCGTGCGTGTGCGTATGTGTGCGAGTGCATGTGTGCATGTGCGTGTGTGCGTGTGCGTGCGTGCGTGTGTGTGAGAGAAGGCCGTGCATGCACTGTGGACTCCTCGGGCCAGGCTGCCTCTGGACTCCTCCCTCGGCCTCTGCCTCACTCAGCCCTCCTCCGTGGCCATGGCATGTGGTCCTGCAGAGGCCTGAGGAGGGCACTGGAGAGAGTCCTCCTGCTGGAGGCGACCCTGGGGGGAGTATCTGGGTCCCCTCATGGCCCTGGTGGCTGGGCTGGGTGGGCAGTGTGGGACACGAGGCTGGGAGGTGGCCTGGCTACACTGTGGGGCTCTGGTGGTGCCCACAGCAGGGGCAGCTAGCCCTCCTCGCCAGTCCTCCAGGTGCCGTGCAGGAGCAGCCAACAGGGAAGGTCCTGGTGATGAGGGGAGGGAAGAGCAGGGGCCTGGGGCCCCGGCTGCTGTGCATGGACACAGGGACAACACAGCCCACGGTGGCCGGCTCTCACAGTGGACGCCCCTGTCCTGGTGCGGGAAGCTCAGACACGAGAGGGGCAGACGTACAGGGCGGCTCGGCTCTCTGAGAGCGGCGTGGACGGGTGGACTGCCCAGGCTGAGCCCGTGGCCACAGGCCCAGGAGGGGCACTTGAGCCTGCCCTCTTCCTCTGCCGTCTCTCACCGCCGCTCTGACGGGGAACAGGATCTAAGACACAACTTGGAGCCTCTGCAGAAAGGAGAGCTCCGGGGACAGCTCCCACCCAGAGCCCGGCCCAGCGTGCAGCTCGGGGGTGGGCAGAGCCTGGGTCCAGCTTTGGGGCCAGCGCTCAGACCCGACCCTGGGACTGTGCACTGAGGCGGGGGCCCTGGTGGTGGAGGAGAAACAAGGAGGGGGACAGAGGATGGGGACAAGGTGTGTGGAGGGTGGGGGCCATGAGATGAGGTGACTCGGATCGATTATTCACTCATCAACCCACAGACCCTGGAGGCCCTGCCTGGCATAAGAAACGGTGGACAGCTGGCCCGAGGGTGGGAGCTGTCCTGGCCGGCCCCCGGCCCCCCATCCCCAGAGCCATGGACAGCACAGGAATGCAGGGTGCCCTCTCTCTACCACACACAGAGTCCGACCACCCGTGCTGCCCACAGGGCCACCCCCCACGTGGTTCCTAGTGCCTTCCTCTCCCTGTATCATTTTCCTGTATTATTTGTGTTCTCTAGATTTTAGATCATAATATAAATTTATGATCGATTTAAGCTCCTAAGACAGTGTATCAGGCAGAATTCTGGTCACTGTGAACAAAACACTCAACAGAAGAACTTGGAGGAGGAGAGGTTTACTCTGGCTCGTGGAGGGTCAGTCCATGGTGAGCTGACCTCAGACCTCAATGCATGGCAGCAGGGCACCCCAAGGAAGGGTGGCCCAGAAGCAGAGAGACAGAGAGAGAGGAAGGGGCCACAGGAAACGCTCCCTTCCAGGGCAGCTCCCTGTGGCCCACCTCCTCCGGCCACGCCCCACCTGCCCCACAATCACACCAGGTGAGCCCCATCACGCCAGGAGTGACCAGTGGGACACAGCTCTCACAGTGCAGTCATTCACCTCCTAACGTTTCCACATTTACACAGGACCACCTGGGAGACACCTCACACCCAGACCACAGCATCCTGCCCTCGGTCCCCAAAGCGCATGTCCACCTCATGATGCACAATGCATTCAGTCCATCTCCAAAGGTCCATGGTCTAAACAGTTCCAACATGGCCCAAAAGTCCAAGTCCCAAGGCTCATCGGAGACTCAAGGAAGATTCCTGGCTGTGAGTCCCTGTAAAAATTCAAAGCAAATTTACCAAACAGAGGGCACAGAGTACCCATTCCCCTTCCAAAAAGGACAATAAGGCCATAGAAAGAAGGGATGGGACAGAAACGACCAGACCCACGCCAGGCAAACAAGTCCACCTTCAGCCTGGGACACGCACTGAGATGTGCTCTCCAGGGAGCTCGGCACCTCTGCCTCCCCGTATCCGCCCACTGGATCCTTTTCAGACTGTCCCTCCACAGCCAGCAGCTTGTCCTAGCAGTCCGCATTACTGCATCCCTTAATTCCTGGGGTCTCGGTTCCAGTCTCAGTTTTACCCTCACAGCTACGTCACTCTCTCTGGAGCCGCCCTCAGGGACTCTGACCCTGCTGCACTTTGCCTGGCCTCCTGTGAAATCTCAGTGGAGCCTCAGTGACCCCGTGACTCCCGCATTCTGCGTTCCTGCGGAACCTCCATGGATGAGGCCAAAGTCTGGGCCCCACTTGAGTGCTGGGCTCCCTGGGATCCTGGCTATGGTGACCTCTGAGTTCCTGTGAAACCACCTCCTACCCCCCACTCCACCCCCACCCCACTGCCTGTGCAAGCCAGGTCCTGCTAGGGTCTCTTTTCAAAGACACTTTTACACCTTGTGTCTGTGTTGTGGGTGGTCATGCCAATGTCAGAGATGCCCCCCAGCAATCTTTCCTATTGTCTCTGTGCAAAGTACTTAGCATCTCTTCAGGGGCTATAGTCTCTTTAATAAACACACCTTCCTTGGTCCCTTGTTGCTCACCATTTTCTGGCCAAACTGAAAGTTTCAAAAATCCTTCTCTGCTTTCTCCTGATTCTCATAGTAAGCCTGACTGAAAGCTACCAGCAAAACCCACACCATAGCCTGAATGCTGTGCTGCCTTGAAATTCTCTCTGGCAGACTAATCAGTCCATCATCTTTAAATTCATCCTCCACAGTCTCAGGACATGAATGAGCAAAATATAGACAACTTCTTTGCCGGGATGTTGTATGACTGGCCTCTGGTCCAGTTCCCAACAGTCCTTCCCCTCTGGACCTCATGAGCCCAGCCTTCACTGTCTGCATCCCTATCAGCGTTTGGTCTTCTGAGCTCCACTAGCATCACCATTAAGTTCTGCTTACCCCATTCTAAGACTTCTCTAGTCTGCACCTCCAAACAACTTCTCCTAAAAGCCAGATCCAAGGGCTTCAGAACCACACAGTCAGTGTGGTCGCAGCAACAGCCCCCCTGTCTGTACCAACTTCTGTTTCGGTCCACCTTGCATCACCATGATCAAAACGGCTGACCAAGGCCCCTCACAGGAGGGAAAGTTTATTTGGGCTCACGGTGTCAGAGGTTTGGTCCAAGAGGAGGCAGGACAACATGATGGAAGGGTGTGGCAGAGGAGCACTGCTCTGGACATGGTGGCCAGAAAGCAGAGTGGGGGAGGAAGGAGCCACAGGGAAGAGGGTCCCTTCCAGGCAGCCCCAGAGACCCCTCCTGCAGCCACCCACCTGCTACAGTTACCCCTGGTCAGTCCACTCCCGCGAGGATAAACTGGTCAGGTCACAGCGCTCACGGTTCAGTCATCTCACCTCTGAGCATTCCTCAGTGACACAGGAGTCGAGGGAGATGCCTCATTCACAACCACAGTCGGAGACCTTGGAGGTGGTCTCCATGCGAGGGCCATCACTCTGCCGCCTCGTCTCTGTGCTTGGCCTCTCCGGCCCACCCCCGTCTCAGCCACTGTGCTCCCGGTACTACTTCCTTGGCATTTGGGAGGATAACAGGGGCAAGGCCCGGGGCTCAGTCCTGCCCTCAGAAGATGCTGTGAGGACCCGGGGCGCCTGCCGGCCCCTCCCCAGGTACCCCAATGCCGCGGCACAGCCCCTGCCCTGGACCCGTGAACGGCTGCGGTTTGAATGAGACCTGTTCCCTCCTGTTACGGGCTCAGGAGAAGAGGGCTGCACAGGCCTCTGGGCGGTGGCCGGCAGCACTGGAGGAGGGCTTGAAGGCTGAGCTCAGGGAGCCACCTCCCTGGGGCTCTGACCTGTGGGAGGGCTCAGGGGCCTGGTCCAGGCTGCCTGCTGCCGCCTTGTGCCCACCCCAGGTGAGCTGCTCACCCCGCAGCGCTCCTGCTCTCTGAGGCTTTGTTCTGAAAGAATTTAAAACTTAGAAGAAAATCAAAGAATAAAGACGGAATTTTCTGGAAACTCTTTTTCCCGACCGCCGAGTTACTGCCTTTTGTCCCTGGTGTTCGTCCAGTGGACGGTGACCCTGAAGTTTTTCAGGGAAGAACTGAGTGAGGCAGGCCTGTGGTGACACCCGTGGTCACCCATCTAGCATGGTTCCTGAGGAGACCAAGGCCAGACCGGAATGTTCCCCTCCTGTGAAAGGACAGCTGATTGGAAAATGCTTCCGAGTCAGGGAGCAAGGTCAGCCTGGGAATGTGCAGCCTCAGCACGTCCGACAGCGAGCCACCCGTGAACTCGGGCTTGGAGCCACTTGCTCTGATTGTGAACATATGGTCACTTCCTTTTGAAGTAACATTTATTTATTTCCCAACTTAACTCTTCTCATTTTTTCCAGTGATTTATTTTGAAATAATTCAAAACTTAGAAGAAAATTAAAGATGCAAGAATAGAGAGGGAACTTTCTGGAAACTCTTATCCCAGCTGCTGAGCACTTACTTCTTGTCCCATTTCCTTTATCCCACACTCTCGCCCTTTCTCTAGGGGGGGTTTTGGAACCAAAGCGGGGGTAGGTGGGAGTCACCATGTCTGTGTGTCCTCCAGGCCTCATGACGTTCTCCTACAGACCCCCAGTGACCGCAGGACATGGTGCGCACCAGTGGCCCCGGGGTGCCCCTCTGGTCCGGGTGTCCAGGGACATGAGAAATCCCCCATCACAGCATCTCCTGGCTCCTTCCAGCTACTGCACTTGCCTGACCTTCCTGCCCCTGGCCCTTGGCAGTCTGCCCCGCTTCCATGAAGGGCACGGCTGCCCCCACAGCCCAGGGCCAGGTGGAGAGGTGGGCACTAGTGTGGAAGCCAGCCGCTCAGGAGCAGCAGGCTCTCAGACCCCTCCCGTGCCCACTTGTCTTGCTCTATTGCATTGGCCGTCATCTCTCGCGCCAGGTGCAGGAGACAGACACAGCCTTGCCCCGCTCACCAGCAGGGGGAGCACTCGTACTCCACCCACAGTCCGACTGCAGCTGTGGGTGTGGCGGTGGCCCACATGAGCTTCAGGAAGTTCCACTTTGTTCTTGGCCTGGTTCGTTTCTATCTATGATAGGGAGTATTGAATTTTCTTTCGTTAGTGTTTTTCCCTGCATTCATTGAAGTCACGTGTTTTGACCCTCTGATGTGCCAATGTGGAGAGCCACGTGGTTGACCTTGGAGGGGTCCGTGGGCTCAGTGCTGGGCAGGTGTGTGGTCCACTCCTCATTGCTGCTGGGTGGGACCTACCAGCACTTTGTCTTGTGTCGACGTCCACCTAGGAATTTGGTCCTTGGTCTTCTTTCCTTGTGACGCCTTGGTCAGGTGGGTGCCAGGGTCCCCTCAGCCTTGTAAATGAGCTGGATGTGGCAAAGGTGTCCTCGGGCCATCGTAACAGGCCCAGGTGGGACGGCCTAGACAGGAGGCATCTTGGGCCTCACATCCTGGAGGCTGGAGGTCTGGGCCAGGGGATCAGGAGCTTTCGAGCCCCCTCCTTGGCTCATGCAGCATCTCCCCGTGTCCTCTCCAGGCCCCCCATGGACTGTGACGTCTTCTTACAGGACTGAGTTGTGTTGGGTCAGGACCTCCCGCGACCTCGGCTCAGTGGGGCTCTCCGTGGGCCCAGCTCTGAGACATGGCGTCAGGCTGGGGTGCGGTCCCCCTGCAGTGGGACCCCTCCCTCTTCTCTATTCTGTGCATGGTCTGTGTGAGGCTGGAAAGATTTCTCCCTAAGGACTTTCTAAAAGTCACCAGTGGAACTGTCCCGGCGTGGCCTCCAGCTGAAGACCGAGACGGGCCTGTCTGACCTCTCGCTGGCCTCCGCTTGGGCGCGCTCTGCTTTCCTGGGCTCCGTCACCCGAGCCACGGGGCGCCCTGACATAAAGCTGGTGGATTCGCTGTTGCCCCGTTGCCCACGTGGCCTCCCTTCCCGGGGCCGATCGCAGCAGCGCATCGTCCTTGTGTCCCCCATCTTGGGACTGAAGCCAGCTGACTGTCCCCTTCCCTGTTGGTCACTTGCTTGTGTCTCTCCATCTTTGCTTCGATTTTTATCATTTCTTCTATTCTACTCTTGGCGTCTAGCTGGCTTGCCTTTCCCAACTCTGCACAGGAACCTTAGACAACTGATACCAAGCCACCTGAAGCTTCCCATGTCCCTCCCGTGTCCCCTATGTCCCCTGAGCCCCTCCCCCGCCCTCCCCCGGGTGGCTCATCTGACTCTTCATCGTCATCACTAAAGTGTTCCGGTTCCTCTGAGATCTCTCCTCTGACCCGTGAGCTCCTTAGATGTGCAGCGCTTAATTTCCGAACAGCCGAGGCTTTTGCAGACCTGCGGGACCTGGGTGGGACACTGAGCCCCGTCTGGACACAGGGCAGAGCACCCATCTCTCTGTCAGCAGCCTGTGGAAAGGGCTGTCACTGCTCCCACTTTTCAGGAGAGAAAACTGGGGCTCAGGACGTGGTAGGAAGCTGCCGGGGTGTGGAGGGCCAGTTCACGTGAGTCCCATGTCTGTTTGCTGGAGCTGCCCCCGTACAGCACCCACCGGGCTCAGACCGCAGGCCTCGCTGGCCTCCGCTCTGCAGGCCAGGACCCGGAACCTGTGTGGGAGGGCTGGCTCCTGCGGGGACCGCGTCCAGGCCTCCCAGCCTCCAGCGGGGCCAGCGCACTGCTGCCGAGCTGTGGCCGCCACCCTGACCTCTGCTTCGGCCTTCACCTGGCCTTGTCCCGCGTGGACATTGTGCCACGTCTCCCTTCCCACTGGACACCATGTGTTGGTTAGGCCACCCCAACGCCCTCATTTGAAACCAATCACCTCTCTGCCAGGGCCAAGGCTGGACTGAACTGGGGGGACACGATCCAACCCTCAATGGCGTACACATGTGCAGGGTGGACTGCACACGTGTCTGTGCACACACGTGTGTGTGCGTGTGCTGCGTGACTGTGAGCCCTGTCTCTGCTGACGGGGAGAGTCGGGGCCCAGTGCAGGGGCCAGCAGTCGCCTTCCCAGGGTGATTTTCTCTAGGCTGCAGGGTCAGGCTGCCCTGGCTGTGGGCAGTGAATGGGCAGCAGGTCCCCGAGCCAGGGTCAGCCACTGCGGCTCTCCAACTGTCCACAGACAGGTGAGAACAAGGGCTGTGTGTGCTTGGGTGGAGATGGCCACGGGCCGAGGGTGGCAGGGGGCCCTGAAGAGAGGGGCGGGGGAGGCTGGGGAGAGGACCAGCAGGACGAGCCCAGTACAGAGCCCCCAGACTCGGCCGCGGGTCAGGGAAAGGAGCAGAAGCAAATGAAGGGGCAGGGCTCAGGTCTGGACAGCTGCCCAGCCTCTGCTGCCGAGTGGGTGGCAGGCTGTCCTCTCCGCCAGGCCTCCTCCGCGGGGCATGGAGTTCTGCCCTTCTTTCCTGCAGCACCCTCCACAGAGCGCCTTGTGCTTAGGCCTGAGTCTTGGTTCCAAGACCCACCAGCCCCCCCGCCCCCCCCCCCCCCCCCCCCGCCCCAGGTCAAGCTGGAGGGAAGGAGCACCGGCTTTGGTCGGTTCTGTGCAGGCTGCTGGCCTCAGGGCTGACCGTGGGTGGGCAGCCAGCCACCAGCAGGAAGTGGACCCCAGGTGCTGGCGTGCAGCCTCCCAATGTATGGAAAGAGCTCGGCTGCAGCCAAGCCGGTCAGACTTTCCAAGCTCGGCGGGTCACCGTGTAGGAGGAAGGAAGTGGTCTTGGGAGCCGCAGATCAGCCCTCCAGCCCCTGCAGGAAGGGTGGGCCACACACCCTCTGCCTGGGCCCTGCGTCCCCAGAATGCGGGGGCTGTGAGCGCCCAGGGACCTGTGGGGCAGGGGCAGGCTGAGGCAGCCCGTCAGGGCCACACACAGTTGCATGCACCCCCAAAGCAGGGGCTCCCCACTGGGGCCCCAGCCAGGGAGGAAAGCAGGGTGCCCCTCACAGAACCAGCAGCATCCAGGCTTGCTGGGTTGGGCTGGGGCCGGTGGGCAGGCGGCAAGCCTGGGCCTCGGCTGGGCTCGGGCCCAAGGTTCTCAGGAGGCCCGGGGGAGAGGAGCCGGATTCCTGCCGAGCTTGAGGCCTCTGGCCGGGGAATCAACCACTGCTCAAGGAAGTTGCTGAGCTCCTTCTGATTTTTGGAGCAGAACCTTTGCCCATGGCATGTAGCTCTGACCCCCACATTGTCCCAGTGCTGCCGTGGGGCCCGTCAGCTGCCCACGCCCTGCCCCCCCAGCTGTCCAGAGCCCTTTCTGGCCTCCCCGGGTCTTGCTCTGCAAGACCCCCAGCTCCCCTGGCATGTGGTCCTGCGGCACCTGAGCACATTCTTGTCCACTGTAGCCCAGAGGCTGCAGCCACTTTGGAGAGGGGCTTCGGTCAGCAGCGGGGACAGAGGACAGACCCCTGGGCTGGCTATCCACCCAGCTCCCCGCCCAGCATTAGACCCTTGACCCACTGGCCCTGAGCGTCTGTAAGTCCCACATTCCAGAGCTGCTCCAGGGGCCTGGAAGGAGCGGGCCTCCCTTCCTGGCCCCAGTTCATCTCCTGGTCACCCGCTCCTTACGGCAGCCCTGCTGTGGGCTCGGAGGGCCTCCCCTCTCTCTTCCAGTCCTCTCCAGTCTGAGAAAAGCCTGGCCTGAAGGCCTGTGGTATTTCCCAGCACAGCTGCCTGTTTGTTAGGATCAGGCCGATTGCCCCAGGATGGTGTCCCTGGAGACGGGACAGGGAGCCGACCCAGCGCCTCCATCAGCTTCACCCGCATACAGCAGGTGCTCAGCACTGCTTCACTGAGCTGTCCCAGGTGAGTCGGTGTGCCCAGGGTGCCCAGTCCTGACCCCAGGAAGAGGAGGCCTGGAGGTGTTGCTGACCCTGGCAGCTAGGCCCTGAGCGGCCAAGGTTGAGGCTGTACACACAATCCTGGGTGACGGCCACATACCCACCAAGGCCCAGCGTGTGCAGAGGACCCAGAGCCCTTCAAGGCCTCTGCCCCAGACGCTTACCACAAAAGAGATGCTTCCTGCGTGACCTGTCCCCAGCCTCATCTCCCAGCCTCACCTGGAGCCTGGGCTGATGACGGCTGGAGCCCCCAGAAGTGACTCCCACCAACAGTCAGAGCTCCTCGTCCTGCAGAGAGGCAGGACCTCCGTGCCGACCCGGGAGGAGAGTCCTGCTCAGAGAGCTGGACCCAGGCAGCCCTGGTGGGGCCCAGTGTCCCCCAATCCAGGCAGAGATGTGCCCTTGCATGTGTGCACACAAGGCATGAGCTGAGCACATGGACCCGGTGTGTGGGGTGTTAAAATGCAGCTGCATGTGTGATGTGTGTGCACATGTGTGTGGGGACATGCATGTGCTGTGGGTGCATGTGCTGTGCACATGTGTGCACACATGTGGAGCCTCTGTGTGGCCACATGTGTGGTGTCACGTGAACATATATGTGCACATGTGGGGGGACACACATGTGGTTGCACACATGTGCATGTATGTGGCACTGTGTGAGTGCATGTGCATTCATGTGTAGTGTCACGTGAACATGGGGGGCACACTTGTGGTATGCCTACGTGAGGTGTGCACACATGTGCATATATGTAACATGTGTGAGTGTACGTGCCAACATGTGTGGTATGTCACATGAACATGTGGGGGACACACATGTGGTATGGGTGTGTGTGCTGCGTGTACATGTGCATACATGTGCCATGTGTGGGCTCCTTGTGCACACATGTGTGATATGAGCACATGTGATTGGGTGAGCAGGTGTCTGTGTGCATGTACGTGTGCACATGGGTACCTGTGGTGTGTGCACGTTACACCTGTGTGGTGTGTGGGAGTGCATGTGCACACCTGTGTGGCGTGGGTATGAGTCCATTTTCAAACCCAGGGGCTGCTGCCCTGAGTGGAGAGACAGGAGTAGAGATGGCGGCCCTGAAGCTTTCTCGGGGCTGTGAGATCCGCAGCATGAGAACCGCGTGGCCGTGAGGCCCTGTCCCTGCCGTCCCTCCCCCCAGGGCTGCAGGTTCCCAGGAGGTTCATTAGGAAGAGAGAGGAGCCCGGCAGCCCCAGGCCCTCCTGACCACGCGCATGCTCATGCACACGGGCCCACAGCACGCCTCCCCTGGGGTTAGGTAAGGCGGCTTAGGGGAAGGCTCCCCTGGGCAGTCCTGCCAGAAGGCTCTCCCGGGCAGTAGGAAGGCTCTCCTGGGCAGTAGGCAGGCTCTCCTGGGCAGGGAAGGCTCTCCTGGGCAGTAGGAAGGCTCTCCCGGGCAGTAGGAAGGCTCTCCTGGGCAGTAGGCAGGCTCTCCCGGGCAGTAGGAAGGCTCTCCTGGGCAGTAGGAAGGCTCTCCCGGGCAGTAGGAAGGCTCTCCCGGGCAGTAGGAAGGCTCTCCTGGGCAGGGAAGGCTCTCCCGGGCAGTAGGAAGGCTGTCCCGGGAGTAGGAAGGCTCTCCTGGGCAGGGAAGGCTCTCCTGGGCAGTAGGAAGGCTCTCCTGGGCAGTAGGAAGGCTCTCCTGGGCAGTAGGCAGGCTCTCCCGGGCAGTAGGAAGGCTCTCCTGGGCAGGGAAGGCTCTCCTGGGCAGTAGGAAGGCTCTCCTGGGCAGTAGGAAGGCTCTCCCGGGCAGTAGGAAGGCTCTCCCGGGCAGTAGGAAGGCTCTCCTGGGCAGTAGGAAGGCTCTCCCGGGCAGTAGGAAGGCTGTCCTGGGCAGTAGGAAGGCTCTCCTGGGCAGGGAAGGCTGTCCCGGGCAGTAGGAAGGCTCTCCTGGGCAGTAGGCAGGCTCTCCCGGGCAGTAGGAAGTCTGTCCCGGGCAGTAGGAAGGCTCTCCTGGGCAGGGAAGGCTCTCCTGGGCAGTAGGAAGGCTGTCCCGGGCAGTAGGAAGGCTCTCCCGGGCAGTAGGAAGGCTCTCCCGGGCAGTAGGAAGGCTCTCCCGGGCAGTAGGAAGGCTCTCCTGGGCAGTAGGAAGGCTCTCCTGGGCAGGGAAGGCTCTCCTGGGCAGTAGGAAGGCTCTCCCGGGCAGTAGGCAGGCTCTCCTGGGCAGTAGGCAGGCTCTCCCGGGCAGTAGGAAGGCTCTCCCGGGCAGTAGGAAGGCTCTCCCGGGCAGTAGGAAGGCTCTCCCGGGCAGTAGGAAGGCTCTCCTGGGCAGGGAAGGCTCTCCCGGGCAGTAGGAAGGCTGTCCCGGGAGTAGGAAGGCTCTCCTGGGCAGGGAAGGCTCTCCTGGGCAGTAGGAAGGCTCTCCTGGGCAGGGAAGGCTCTCCCGGGCAGTAGGAAGGCTCTCCCGGGCAGTAGGAAGGCTCTCCTGGGCAGGGAAGGCTCTCCTGGGCAGTAGGAAGGCTCTCCTGGGCAGTAGGAAGGCTGTCCCGGGCAGTAGGAAGGCTCTCCCGGGCAGTAGGAAGGCTCTCCCGGGCAGTAGGAAGGCTGTCCCGGGAGTAGGAAGGCTCTCCTGGGCAGTAGGCAGGCTCTCCCGGGCAGTAGGAAGGCTGTCCCGGGAGTAGGAAGGCTCTCCTGGGCAGTAGGCAGGCTCTCCTGGGCAGTAGGCAGGCTCTCCCGGGCAGTAGGAAGGCTCTCCCGGGCAGTAGGAAGGCTCTCCTGGGCAGGGAAGGCTGTCCCGGGCAGTAGGAAGGCTCTCCTGGGCAGTAGGAAGGCTCTCCTGGGCAGTAGGAAGGCTCTCCTGGGCAGGGAAGGCTCTCCCGGGCAGTAGGAAGGCTCTCCCGGGCAGTAGGAAGGCTGTCCCGGGCAGTAGGAAGGCTCTCCCAGGCAGTAGGAAGGCTCTCCCGGGCAGTAGGAAGGCTCTCCCGGGCAGTAGGAAGGCTCTCCTGGGCAGGGAAGGCTCTCCCGGGCAGTAGGAAGGCTCTCCTGGGCAGGGAAGGCTCTCCCGGTCAGTAGGAAGGCTGTCCCGGGCAGTAGGAAGTCTGTCCCGGGCAGTAGGCAGGCTCTCCCGGGCAGGGAAGGCTCTCCTGGGCAGGGAGGGCTGTCCCGGGCAGTCCTGCAGAGCGCCGAGCAGCGGGAGGCCTCTCAGCGTGGGCGCCGGGCCCTCCCACAGCTCACAACGCTCTTCTCCAGGCTGGGACTGAGCCTCGGGCCCAGGGGCTCCTGGACTTCACAGAGGCAGGGGGCGCACGGCCCCGCGGCCTGACTGCTTTGCTGGGGCCCAGGCGGTCTGTTCTCAGAGACCTGTGGCCTGAGGCCAGAGCTGACTCCAGGGACCACAGGTGGACACATGGAGCAGGCAGGTGCCACATGCTGACAATGCTCCCATTTGCTCTTCAAATCTACGTCTACGCAGAGGCCCTGCGGTGGCCACAGCACTCATTTATAGATGAGGACTTGGAGGCCCAGCAAGGTCAAGTAACTTACCCAAGACTGCACAGTGGGAAGGAGTTAGAGAAGAGGTCTGGACATAGGCCTTCCCCACTGCCCCACCCCTGCCCTTGTCCCAGCTTTCCTGGGAGGCTGACAATGTGGCTTCCTGTGGCTTCAGATGCTGTGGGCACAACTATTCTGCGCCCAGGGGAACTGGGGTAGGGCTGGGCACTGGTACTCTGCAGCCCCACAGAAGGGGGCTGTGACAGCCCTGGGGCCCTGCCACCACCCCAGGTCTGAGTCTCCGAGCAGGCCCCGTGCGTCCACGGTGAGGACCATCAGGGCTGCAGCTGACCACAGGCAGACACAGTGATGTCCACGGTTTCCCTGTGCGTCCTTCACTCTCTGCCCTTCCTGGGCACAGCCTTGCAAGACCCTTGAACTTCTGGTTAGGAAAACAGTCCCACGCACACGTCACCAAGGCCATGGACTACCCGCCCCCATGGCCCTCAGTGCGTCCCAGTCGGGGGAACACAGGACCCTGGCACCACTACCAGATGCCCCCAGGGTGGCGCACATGGGGTCTCCCCCACCCGCGGGCCGGCTGTGGCCCAGGTGCGTCTCTGAGCACCTGACGGGGTCGAGGCTGCTCCCTCCCTCCGTGGGTAGGTGCAGCCTGACTCCCAGGCTCTCGGCTCAGGCGGGTTGGCTGGACAGGGCCCCGACCGGTGACTCCAGCAGATTTGAGCCCCCTCCGTGAACAGTCGCGGTGCACCCCCCAGAGCGATGCCGGGACCCGCTGCTCGCCCGTCTCTGACAGGGTTTGTAGGTGTGTATCGGAATCAGGATCCAAACTCACTGCCCTCACCGACCTCGAGGGCAACGTGTCTTGGTCGCCCCCTTCGTCTCCAGGGCATCCTAGGGATCTCGCCGTCCAGTGCCTCCATGGGCCCGCCTGGCCTGGCTGGACAGGTTCCTCCATCCCTGCGCTTCCTGAATCCAGGGCTCTGTTCCTGGGGCCGGTCAGAGGCAGAGCCTCTGGGGAGGCCCACGGCACCCGGCGCCCTCCTCTGGGGACAGCTGGATCCACAGGTTCAGGACCTCTGCTGGCAGCTCCTGTTCTGGGGGGAGTGGTGTCCTACTCTGTCTTCCGTGTGCGTCAGCCCGCTGGACGCCCTGTAGGGAGAGCTCTCCTGTGAGCTGTCCAGCCCCGGCGGGCGAGGGCTGGTGCAGGGAGCCAGGCGAAGGCCCACTCTGTTTCCCTGCAGGGCCCCCGGCCACGGCAGGGCCTAAGCCCCTGCGAGGGACTCAAAATGCTCTTCCGAGCCTTGTTCCATGTTCTTCCACTGGTCGTGGGCATTATCTGCCCGATGCCCACTGGACCCCCGGCCACTGGGAGCCTTCAGAGCCAGCCGCTCGACCTACCGCAGGATGGCAGCGCGACTTGCTGGAGGCAGAGGGCGCTCCAGGAGCCTTCGAGGACCACCGTGCGCTGGGCACTCTTTGTCCTGCCCACCCTGGGAGGCAGCCGCCTGCCCCAAGAGCCCTGGGTCCCGGAGAGGAAGGGCTGGGAGGCTGCCCGTGGGGTCCAGGGGCACAGGTGTCCTGTCCTTGGTTAGAAACACGCAAGCTCAGAAGTCCCAGCTGCCACCTCCAAGGAGATCTCAGAATCCCCGCCAGTCCCTGATTTCCTGCTGTGTCTCCTCAGGCCTGGGCCACCCTGGTCCCTCACACCTGGGCCACCCTGGTCCCTCACACCTGGGCCACCCTGGTCCCTCACACCTGGGCCACCCTGGTCCCTCACGCCTGGTCCATCCTGGTCCCTCAGACCTGGGCCATCCTGGTCCCTCACACCTGGTCCATCCTGGTCCCTCACGCCTGGGCCACCCTGGTCCCTCACGCCTGGGCCACCCTGGTCCCTCACACCTGGGCCACCCTGGTCCCTCATGCCTGGTCCATCCTGGTCCCTCAGGCCTGGGCCACCCTGGTCCCTCAGACCTGGGCCACCCTGGTCCCTCACACCTGGGCCACCCTGGTCCCTCACGCCTGGTCCATCCTGGTCCCTCAGGCCTGGGCCACCCTGGTCCCTCACGCCTGGTCCATCCTGGTCCCTCAGGCCTGGGCCACCCTGGTCCCTCAGACCTGGGCCACCCTGGTCCCTCACACCTGGTCCATCCTGGTCCCTCAGACCTGGGCCATCCTGGTCCCTCACACCTGGTCCATCCTGGTCCCTCACGCCTGGGCCACCCTGGTCCCTCACACCTGGTCCATCCTGGTCCCTCAGACCTGGGCCATCCTGGTCCCTCACACCTGGGCCACCCTGGTCCCTCAGGCCTGGGCCACCCTGGTCCCTCACACCTGGTCCATCCTGGTCCCTCACGCCTGGGCCATCCTGGTCCCTCAGGCCTGGGCCATCCTGGTCCCTCACGCCTGGTCCATCCTGGTCCCTCACGCCTGGGCCATCCTGGTCCCTCAGGCCTGGGCCATCCTGGTCCCTCAGACCTGGGCCATCCTGGTCCCTCACACCTGGGCCACCCTGGTCCCTCACACCTGGTCCATCCTGGTCCCTCACACCTGGTCCATCCTGGTCCCTCACACCTGGGCCACCCTGGTCCCTCACACCTGGTCCATCCTGGTCCCTCACACCTGGTCCATCCTGGTCCCTCACGCCTGGGCCATCCTGGTCCCTCATGCCTGGGCCATCTTGCTCTCTCACGCCTGGTCCATCCTGGTCCCTCACACCTGGGCCATCCTGGTCCCTCAGGCCTGGTCCATCCTGGTCCCTCACGCCTGGTCCATCCTGGTCCCTCACGCCTGGGCCATCCTGGTCCCTCACACCTGGTCCATCCTGGTCCCTCAGACCTGGGCCATCCTGGTCCCTCACACCTGGGCCATCCTGGTCCCTCACACCTGGGCCACCCTGGTCCCTCACACCTGGTCCATCCTGGTCCCTCACGCCTGGGCCATCCTGGTCCCTCACGCCTGGGCCATCCTGGTCCCTCACGCCTGGGCCATCTTGGTCCCTCACGCCTGGGCCATCCTGGTCCCTCAGACCTGGGCCATCCTGGTCCCTCAGACCTGGGCCATGTTGGTCCCTCACACCTGGGCAGTCCTGGTCCCTGTGACACCAGCAGTGCACATTTTGCTCTGTCCTCATAGGCTTTATTTGCAACTGTACATGTCCCACTGTAGGACAGCAGGCTGATGCAGTCACCAACCTTTGTTGCCGTGTGTGGCTCGTTTCTGTGTGGCTCCACAGGGGCAGGGTCAAGTTCCTTGTGTTCCAAGCTCAGCGGGCACCATTTTGGATGGCACGGCCATGACACAAAACCTGGCCCCTGACCCCACTCTGGGACTTCAGGCCCTGCCTCGTGCTCTGCTCTTCAGTGGCTGGACCGTACATCACATGGCCAGGCTCACCCAGCTGGACTCGGCTTCTGCCAGGAGGCAGGTTTGGCCCCCAGGCCTGCGAGGCCCCTGCAGGGACAAAGCTGGACTGTGCCTGCCCAGCCTTGTCACCACAGGCCAGTTGTCCCCTTCCTGGAACTCAGCCTCCCGACTTGCCTTGCTTCGAGGCCCGAGTGGGTGCAGAGGGCCGGTCAACTGGCCTCACCCTGAGCCATGCCAGACGGAGACTGGCCTGGCAGCTCGGCTTCTGCAGGGGAAGTCACATGGACCCCCAGACGGACAGGGGGGTCATCTCTGCCCCAGCAGCCGGCTCAGCCTGGAGCGTGGCGCCAGCTCAGAGGTTGCTGCTCACACAGCGGAGCCAGCAGTGGACCCCGGGGAGCTTGGATCTGTCCCATCCTGTGGGGGCGGGGGCAAGAGGGGCCTGGAGGCAGCCTGGGCCCAGGGCCTCGGTCCGTCCTGTGCCTGTCACCTGCCACCCTGCCGGAGCCACAGACACCCAGAGCCACTCCACCTGTGGTCTCTTCCTTGGGGGTCCACACAGACCCTGAGTGGCCGTGGGGAGTTCTGTGTGGACAGGCGCATTCTCTTGGTTGACACGGGGGTTGCCAGTGTCCGCACCTGTCCTTCCCTTCCAGCCCCACCTCAGCAAGGGGACACCTCCCCCCAGCTGCTGAAGCTCGTCTCAGGTGGTCTGCACCTGCCCCAGCCCACATGGACCCCATACAAGGGCAAAGTCCACCTGAGGTCCTGGGCCAGCACCGCAGGGGCCCACGCCGTGGTCTGGACAGGCCACGGTTCACGTCCTCCTGGGCCCTGACTGTGGGGGGGTGCGGCTCACGTGCTGGTCTCCATGTGGAGAGCCTCCGTCTCCCGTGTGCTGAGGCCACTCTCTGAACCAAGCACCTGGTGTCCTGTGTGTCCCTGGGCCCTCTGCCCGTCTGCACTGCTGTCACCAGGCACTGACTCCTGGTCTCGGGCCAGTGGGACCCTCGCCCTGGTCTTCAGGCTCAGCATGGCCACTGAGTCTCTGCGTCTCCACGCAGACGTGCTGACGCCTGGCCACACCCGGGCCACACACTCACGCGTGTCTGCGGAGAGCTCCCTGGGATCGAGTCAGACCCACACCCCTGTTCCGTCTTGTAACTCACCTCTTCACACGTGGACACTCCGTGTCCCTTCGCTGATTGACGTCCTCTTTCGTCTACCCCAGTGAGTGCCTCTAGTGTTCTGTCCTCGTCAGAGTCCCGACAGGAGTCTGGCGGCTTCCGACCCTGTGGGAGTGGTGTCCGCGGAAGCTCCCGCTCTCTTGTGGCTGAGTCCAACATGGTGAGCGTCACAGGGCTGTCCCCTGCCCTGGTCCTGGCTAGGCCCACTTTAAACCTCACAGGGCCACGGGGGCGCAGCTCCTCTACTTCAGGGTAAGAGGCCGCTGTGTCCATATTGACAGACGTGAGAGATCCAACCAAGAGAACGGCCGCCCACGTCAGACCAACGCACGCTGACCCCAGGGCGCTGGACCCCTGAGCCAGACCCAGGCCTTTGTACATTTTATCTAGAGACGGGTCTCACTGATGCTCAGGGCCTTGCTGAATTGCTGGGGCTGGCCTTGAAGTTGGGACCCTCCTGCCTCAGGCTCCCGAGTCCCTGGGACCACCGGTGGGCACCACCAGGCCGGCTCCGCGTCCACTTCAGCCGGGTGTCCAGCCACAGATGATCCAGTTTCCCTGGACGTGTGACTGTGTGACTGGCAGGAAAACTCAGAGGACGAGGTGAGCACGAGGCCGACTCCCGGGGGTGGTGAGTCCGAGGGGCGGCCGAGGGGCGCGTGCACACACACGCGGTCCCTGGTCCACAGCGGGCACAGGTGTGCGTGCGTGGGCGTGTTTCCCAGTGTGCGCACGGAGCCAGACTCGGCCGCCACACAGGGTCGGGTGAGGAGCCCTGAGCGGGTGGGCGGCTCTGGACGACCCCAGCTCTTACTCCCCAGGGCCTCCTGTGCAGGGCACTTCCGCCCGCCCATGCCCCCTCCCCACGCGGGTTGGCAGGGCCAGGGTGGCCAAGCCAGGCCCCGCCCGGGCAGTTGCCAGGCCCAGGGCCCCACGGCTGGCCCTAACACCTGACTGGAGCAGCTGACCTGTAGCACCTGGCGTTGGGCTTCTGTCCCCAGCTGGGCAGCCAGCCGTGGAGTCCCGGCGTGAGCGCTGGACCAGATGCCGGCTCCTCCCCCGGGTGTCCTTCCCTGAGGGGCTCAGAGAGCAACCGTCCGCCCTCAGCAGCAGGGCCGCCTCTGGCCCCAGGGGCCTTGGACCACCAAGAGGCAAGCTGCTCTCTGGGCCAGGGTGTCCCCCATGTGGACGTGTGGACGCCAGGCTGAGGGGCAGAGGTCTCTGTTGGCGGAAGGTGTGCAGCACATGGCGGAGCCCCAAGCCCTCAGGGAGAGGCAGTGTCGGAGTAACGTGGAGACTCCCAGCTGGACAGGGGCACGTTTGTGATCTTGTGAACACCCACATGAAGCGTCCAGGTTTGAGGGCTGGACTTGAACATCCAGGGAGACCTGGGCAAGCGACCCCCTCCAACCAGACCGACAGTCCTCCCCTGGAAGACACCCCTGGCTCTCCCTGTCTCCCCTCCCTCTGTCCAGGGACGTCGGGAGGCCAGGGCAGGTGGGGCCAGGGCAGGTGGGGCCGGGGCCGCAGGCGTCTGAGGCCGACTCTGGGTGAGCGCCGTCTCTGGGCTCCGGATTCCTTCCTCACCGCGAGCACTTTCTACGGGAAGAGGCGGCCAAGAGGCCGTGGCTCTGGGGCAGCGCAGACGCCCAGGCAGGGCGAGTGGTGAGGGCAGGAGAGCAGGGCAGGCTTCCCGTCTGCCCGTGGGCCCCCCCAGGAAGCCAGTGAGGACCCCGTGGGGATCAGCTTTCACCCCGGGGAAGGCAGCCTCCGGCTACTCGTCTGTAATTTGGCAACACAACCCCAAATAGATAAGATACGGCGCTGGCCGCGGACGCTTGCCCGAGACGCAGAACAGTAGCTGGCCTTCGGGACTTTTCCCTCCAAGGCCGATCTTTTCAGAAGGAAAAACATGACAAAGCTGTTACTGTCGCGCTCAGCTGGGCAGACCCATTTATTTCTAACCTGGTAGGAGGAGCCAAGTAGTGGACATAGACCTTCACACACTCGCCCACGCCCACAGAGTGTGGGACACAGAATGCACCCCAGCAAACCAGGGGTTCCAGGTAATCAAAATAAGTCTGTGCTGTCACAGCCAAGGCCCCAGGACAACAGGTGCAGGGACAGCAGCAACAGAGCCACTGGGCAGCTACACAGCAGCACTGGCTGCACCCGTTGCTCTGCAAATCTAAGACTGCTCCAAAGACAACGGCAAACCTCAGCCCCTTCTCTGCTGAGGTTGCTGTGTGTCCTAAGGGTACTGTCAATCATCTTAAAGGTCGAGTTTGGAGATTTCCATGTGATGTTTCTGGGGAGAGACTGGGCATTGGGGTGATTCTCCATCTGAGTTACTGACTAAGCATTTGTAAGTGCTTTTGTTGTTCCTAAGCAGGAGTTGTGCAGCTTGGCCTTGCCCCTGAGCCGAGCAGGGGGGAGTTCTCAGGTAAGCACCCTACACTGATGCGAAGCTCAGCCTCACATTTCCTGACCTCCTCAAGCAGCCTCCGCACTTGGCAAGAATAAAACAGCAACAAGTGAGCACCCGAGTTCATTGACATCGTTATTTTAATCTTTGGACAAGTATTGAGCCCTAAGGTGCTCTAGCACACCCCCAGCCCTTTTTATTTTTTATTTTGAGACAAGGTCTCACTAAATTGCGGAGGCTGGTCTTGAACTCATGGTCTCCTGCCTCAGCCTCCTGAGCCACTGGGGTTGAAGTCATGAGCCACCAAGACTGCCTGTGTCTGGACACCATCACACAGATTAGGACCCACCCAGGCCTCTCCCTGACGCGCCTGGGCTCAGCCCCTGCCTCCATGAGAGGCCACAGTCACGGGCACCTGGGTCCAACACATCCTTTTGGGGAGGTCACAGCCCGACACATGACTAACATCTCCGTGTGCAGGGCCCACAGGGGGACACCCCGGGCTTCGGGAGTCCCACTCCACCCGACGGCCTGCTACCAACCATGGCCTCCTGACCAGCTGCCCAGGTGGAGACTCACAGGGAGCTTTCTGGCCCCGCCCATTCCTCTGGCCAGGAGCCAAGAGCAGCTCAGCAGGTGCCCTGGCTGGGCACAGCTCACAGGCAGCTCCACTCTGGGGGGCTGCTGTCATCTCGGGCCTAACTGGGCTTGGTGGGTCCAATGCAGGGGCTTCTCTTGGAGGGAGGCTTCATCCCCCGCCCCCACCCCCAGGCCTGGTGGCTAACCCACGGACGTCCCCCACCCCCAGGCCTGGCTGCTGACCCATGGAGGTCCCCCACCCCCAGGCCTGGCGGCTGAACCACGGACGTCCCCCACCCCCAGGCCTGGCTGCTAACCCACGGACGTCCCCCACCCCCAGGCCTGGCTGCTGACCCACAGAGGTCCCCCACCCCCAGGCCTGGCTGCTGACCCACGGAGGTCCCCCACCCCCAGGCCTGGCGGCTAACCCATGGACGTCCCCCACCCCCAGGCCTGGCTGCTGACCCATGGAGGTCCCCCACCCCCAGGCCTGGCTGCTGACCCATGGAGGTCCCCCACCCCCAGGCCTGGCTGCTGACCCACGGAGGTCCCCCATCCCCAGGCCTGGCGGCTAACCCATGGACGTCCCCCACCCCCAGGCCTGGCTGCTGACCCATGGAGGTCCCCCACCCCCAGGCCTGGCTGCTGACCCACGGAGGTCCCCCATCCCCAGGCCTGGCGGCTAACCCACGGACGTCCCCCACCCCCAGGCCTGGCAGCTGACCCACGGACGTCCCCCACCCCCAGGCCTGGCTGCTGACCCACGGAGGTCCCCCACCCCCAGGCCTGGCTGCTGACCCACGGACGTCCCCCACCCCCAGGCCTGGCGGCTGACCCACGGACGTCCCCCACCCCCAGGCCTGGCGGCTGACCCACGGACGTCCCCCACCCCCAGGCCTGGCTGCTGACCCACGGACGTCCCCCACCCTGGTGATGCCATCACAGGGCCGCTGTCCTGCAGCCCCTGGGGAAGAGGACAGGCCCCTCTGCCCGGGGGGCACCCGGAGACGCCAGGAGACCCCCTCTCTGGAAGTCCAAAGGGCCTGGGATTGCTGCCTTTCCTTCCTGAGTGTCTTGCCTCCGGGCAGGCGAGCAGGGCACCACGCCCATCACAGGTGGGAGCTGTGGCGACCAGTGCCAGACCCCGAGGCCGACCAGGGGCCACTGCAGAGAGGTCCTCAGCTGAGCACCCCTGGGCTCCCACTCCAGGGTGGGGCAGAAGACTCGGAGGTGGTACGTGGCTCCCAGCCCAGGAGGGTGAGGCCAGCGAGCGTCATGGACACGGTGGACCTCCACGCACCAGGAAAGGACAGCGAGAGCAGCCCGGGCCCTGCCTCCAGCGTCCTGAGACACAGGTGGGCTGGACAGGACCCCTGCAATCCCACCCGGCAGGCTGCTGTCCTCCACCTGAGCCCCACGGGCCCTGGACACCCCCACCACATACTCCCGGCCAGCTCCCAGGCCGGCCATGCCTACTGGACCCACTGGGTTTGGACACTGGAGCTGCTGGCGGTCAGCAATGGAGGGAGTAGTCCCCAGGTTGTCAGGCAGAGCTGGACACCCTCCACTGGGGCCAGGGGGCCCTGTCCTCACAGTGACCCCTCCAGAGGCCCTCAGGCCTGGGTGCTCCTGCATGGCTGGCCTGGCCTGCCCTCCTGGCCTCGTCTCCCTCTTGCTGCCACACCCTGGCCACAGTCTCCCTACCCGGCTCTGTCTGGGGGCCCCTGTGTCCTGGGACCTGCTCCCTCTGGCTCCCAGCGGGGCCGAGTGCAGCCCTCTGGTCCGGCACCCTGACAGCTGCTGGAAACCTGCGGCCACTTGGTGATCTGGAGGCCAGGCCAGGGCTTGGGGATGGGGGGTTTCAGTCAAGGACCCTGGTGACACTTGGCCGCTTCTGGGATGGGGCAGAGGGATGCCCCGAGGGGCTGTGGGCCTGCTCTCTGTACTGTGTTGGGGTCTGATGTTTCTCACAGGCCCTGGTAGAAGCCACCTGGGTTAGGACAATGGGGACCAGCCCGTCTCCATGGGCGAGTCTGGGGGAACACTGGCCCACAGAGGGTGCGCCAGCCCGGGCTGCTCAGGCGCTGGAGGCCAGTGGGACCAGCCCCGACACCTGGAAAGCCTGGGGTGGCCAGCAGTGACATGGCCTCAGAAAGGCTGCTGAGGCTCCTGCCCTCCTGAGGGTCTCTCCTGTTGAGGGCCACAGCCGAGTCAGGAGGACGCATGGCATTTTTGCCAGAAGTAGTGGTTGAGAAGTGACGCCAGCGAGCCATCAAGATGATGACTTTTGAGTTCTCGCGGAGTTCCCGTTGAACCGGTTGAGCTCTCGCGGGGATTCCTGAAGAGTTCGCGTTGGTTGGGGAAGTGCCGGAGGAGGGATTTCCGGTTGGTGGTTCCTGGAGGAGCCGCGTGGCGTTTGGGAGAGTTCCCGGGGAGCGCGTGTGGAGTGTGCTGGTGGAAACAAAGTTTGTTCCTTTATTTTTTTCAGAAATAAAGTCTGTTCCTGCTTCAGTGGCTGGTGATTTGTGCCCAGCCAGACTGCGGCATCTCCCAGCCCTGCCCATGGGCTGCTGTGGCCGTGACCCCTTCAGGGCACCTCCTGCCCTACCTGGCCCTGCAGCCCTCTACCCCATAACCCACCCCACCCTCCCCAGCTGTGGTCCACCCACGCCCTTGGGCTGAGCACAGGGAGGGGGAGGGTCGGGGCCCTGCTCCCTCCCTGCAGCCGCACACCCAGCTGGGCCCCAGCTGCCCACTGCCCAGGTCTCCCCCGCCATGGCAGGGTCCACCGACCTTCCCTGGCTCCTTCCACATGCTTGGCCTTCCGCCACGGCCACTGTGGCCAGCAGGGCAGGGGCAGCTCCTCAGCTCTGAGCTCATGTGGCCCCGTTTCCTCCTGCCTTGGAGGACACCTGACCTCAGAGGAAGCCCGTCTAGGACTCTGCAGGAGAGGTGGCCACTCAGCAGGGTCCTGGCTCACAAACTCTGCTTACCACTGCCACCCTGGGTGTGACAAAAGGGAACGTGTCCCCAGGGGAGGCTGAGGCCCCACAGACCCTGTGGGCAGCTGGGGGTTCCTGGCAGAGGGCATCAGGAGGGACTGACAACAGAGACAAAGCCCAGGAGGAGCCCGTGACCTGGCCCAGCACAAGGGCAGGTGGTAAGAGGCCAGCTCTGTTGACGGCGGGTTTCCCGTCCCTGAGCCCTGGGGCCTGCAGCATGGTGAGTGAATGGCGGGAGTGGGGCCTCGTGGGCCTGGCCCTCCACAGAGACAGCACCTTGCTGTCCAACAGGCAAAGGCTCTGGTTGTGGGGGGCGGCGGGGAGCTGCAGGGGGCAGTGGCTTGGTGGACGCTGCCCAGGCACACCGACAGCTGCGCCCAGCGCCCCATCTGTGGGCTCCCTCCTTCTCCCATCTGCAGGGCGCTGGGAATCCACAGATGGGCAGGTGACAGGCGGGCAGCGTCCCTGCAGAGCGGCCTCCCTGGCCCAAGACACGATGTGGGACTGGCTGGTGCAGGGGGCAGTGGACAGACTCCAGCTGGGCTGAGCACACGGCCAAGGCTGCCCAGACAGTCTAGACTGTCCCTCCTTCACAGGAACATGCAGGATGAGAAGGGGAAAGGACTGCCCGGCCCGGCGTCCCCCGCACGCCCGTCACGGCCACCCAGGGACCTGCCCTCTCCAGGAGCTCATCACTGCCCTGGCTGGGGTTGTCCCCGCCTGGCCCTCTGCCCCTCCCACCTGTCCCTCCTTCTGCCGGCCTCCCACCACCCGGCCATCATTCCTGCTCCCAGGGAGCCCTGCCGCTGGTCAGGGCCAGAGCGCCCACTGGCACCCAGGGGACCCCAGAAGGAATCGGGAGACGCCGCTCCTGCCACAGACGACCCAAGGCTCAGGCTGGGGTGAGGTGCCTAGCTGGGGGCAAAATCGAGGACAGTCCCCAAGTCTCAATCATCAAGATAGGCGACGTTTGGACGCGACATTTCCCAAAACAGTGTGGCCGAGGTGTCCCTAAGTCCAGAAGAACCGTGTCTTCTCAACACGGTTCAGCCCGGCTCCTGTGGGCAGAGGTGTGGGGGGGAGAGCCCGGGGCTTGGCACCCAGACGGGGCCTGGAGCAGAGCCCCGCCCTGGGGTAGGCAGAGCCCCCGCCCCGGCTCCCGGGGGCACCACACCTGTTCTCTCCTCCCACAGCACGCAGGGCCCCTCTTCTGTGGCCAGGCCCCCAGGCCCTTGCCCAGCCCTGGAGGGAAACTCCTCTGTCCCTTGAGCCTGCGAGCTTAGCCCAGAACCCCTGCTCCGCCCTCTGCCCTTTCCCACTGTGGCTGGGAAGGGCCACCAGACGGGGACGAGGAGCCACCTCTGCGAGATCCTTCGTCTGCTTCATTGGATCCAAAAGGGGAAAGTGCAGGAGGAAGCCTGGGCCCGACTGCCCACCTGGGCCTGGCTCTGTGGCCTGGCTGGTGTCCACAGGTGAGCCCAGCAGGAGGGTGGGGGATGGGCAGGGTGCTCAGGCCTGGCCGCGGGCGACCACATCGGCACCCCTCCAGCCGTTGTTCACCCAGTCACCGTGGGCAGAGCACATGTGAACCAGGGCCTGAGCTGGTCCCCAGCGGTGGCAGCGAGGTGGGCACTTGGCCCCTGTGTGCTCAGGCCAGACTGGTGTCCGTCTAAGGGCTGCCCAGAAAACCTGCGTGGGGAGCCCAGCGGCACGGGAAGTGCTTTCCTCCAAAGCCGGGTGGCTGCCGTGTTGCTGGGGGTGGGAAGGTGCGGCCCCCAGGGCCAGCAGACGCACAGCAGGCTTTATCCAGGGAGATGAGCTTTATCCAGGCTCATCCACATGACGATTCCTGACCAGAGACCTGCAGAGAGAGTTCAGAGCAGGTGCGTCCCTAACAGTGACACCTGGGTCCCAGAGCGCCTGGGTGGCCAACAGGACCGGGCTGCTCCCGCAGTGCAGAGAGAAACAGCGTGGACGCAGCCTGGATGGCCTCAGAGGCACTTAGCAGAGTGAGGAAGACAGAAATCAGACCTTGGGTGCCCATTATAGAACCTTCTGGAAAAGACAAAGTTACAGTGGTGAGGACAGACCAGCGGACGTAGGGGGGGACATCCAGGGACATTCACGCGATGGGCTCTTCTGGATCCCCGGGTGGTGGCACAAATCTGTGCAGGTGTTAAGTCCTTAGACGTGCCCAGTGCAAGAGAGCCAAGGACTCTGTTCACGATGACCCTCCCTCAGGAGCTCGGAGGAAACCACACTGCCCCGTCGCAGGAGCTGCTGTGTGAACAGTCATGGCGGCAGAGGAGCTGGACACTGGTGCTGCCCCTGCTGAAGTAGTCCAGACATGAACGCAGAGAAGGGGAAGCAGAGTCAGCACCCAGGCCCCCGACGACGATGATCACAACCGGAAAAGCCCCGACCGGCAGAACCCAGGAAGAAGCCCGTGGTGGCCGAGCCTTGGGGACCGCCCAGCGCTGGGCTCCCGGCCGGCCACTTCACAACTCCTTCCTTCAGGAGACAGAGCTTCAGGTGGTCCATCCGCTGCAGAGCTGCTGGGCCTAGCGACGGCACCCACTGAGCAGAGCAGAGGAGGCCAGGCCAGGCCGTGGCCCTGACCAGGTGGGGCCACAGAGCCTCTGGCTCTTTCCAGAAGAGAAGCCGTGTAGCCGTGTCCTGCAGCCCACCTCGAGAGAAGTGGGACGGCTGAGGGGGGGGTGCGGTATGGGAGCCCCCAGAGCTCCCCACAGGTGAGGGAGCAGGGACTGCCTGATCAAGGGACAGGCAGCCGCCTAGTGAGGACCCGGGGACAGCAAGGCGTGTGTGGAAGACAGGGTCTGGTGGCCTGTGGTCTGGCTAGGGGGAGGCTCCGGGGGACCACAGGAGGCTGCCTCAGGAGGCCGGGCTCGGGGACTCTGCACTGTCCCTACGACCCTCCTCTAGGTCTAAGTTACTCCACATTCGAGGTTTCCAAAAGCCAGCCCCACGTGTTCAGGGAGGGAGCTCTTCTCTCGGTCTCCGTCACAGCAAGGTGAACTCGCTGCCATCTAGGGACAGGGGAGACTTAAACGGTTCCCGAGGATTTCGTGATTCAGAGAGCTGCAGCCATGGGACCTGAAAGTGTTTCCTGCTCCCTGTGTTTGGAACAGCTGAAAAGGTCGGAGCAGCCCTGCCCTCAGGGTGTCCTTCAGGAGCGGACTCCCCCGGGGCCCTCGAGTGGCTGCAGAGCCCCTGAGCCAGAGGGCCTTTGTTTCTGGGCAAGATGTGGTTCTCTGGGTTTCCGCTTCTTGGGGTCCACCCCCAGGCTCCCTCTCCTGGGCTCCTGCCACACACAGGCTGTCTGCGCTGCTTGCCCCATCTGAATGGCCACCAGCCATGGGGCGGTGTTGGCCAAGTGCCCACCACGCAGGGGGCCTGGCTGGGCGGGCAGCAGCCTCGAGGCCTCTCGGCAGTGCAGGTGTAGACATGAGGCCTGGTGGGAGGGTCACCTAGGGCTGGATCAGGGAGGACACTGGCCCAGGGGACACAGCCAGCCAGGGCTCCAACCCCTGCACTTCCCAGATGGTGAGAACGAGGCTCGGCCTCCTGCAGGCGCCAGCAGGGGCACCTCCTGGCCTTCCCAGCCTCACCCCTCCTTTGGCCAGGTTTTCATTTCTGTCCCCAGCCCCAGGCCCAGCGGCCACACCCCAGCTGACTCTTCCCCAGACTCTCCTGCGGCACCGGACCTGCATGGGGGCCCCAGGCCATCAGACCTGCTCTGCCTCCCCCCAAGCTTCCTCCTTCCCGCCTGTGAGCTGGCCCCCAGCACCTGTCCACCACCAGCAGGCAGGCCCTGCTCCCTGAGACCCCCGCTGTCCCCACCTGCTCTCAGAACCACCTGCCTCTGGTCTCCACCTGCTGCCCACGCTCGGGTCCCTCCCCTGGCCCCTGTGTGGCTGGTGGTCCTCTCCGTCCCTGCCGAGCTGATCTGCCTGCGGGTCCTGCCTCCTGTGGGGACAGAGCTGCGTGCTTCCTCCCGGCGCCCAGGCCTCCCGGGCTCAGCTGACCCCCAGTCTCCTGAGCCCGCCTGCCCCTGGCTCCTCGGGATGCCCTCCGGGTGACGCTGACCCCGGGGGGGCGCCTGCTCCTCTGTCCCCGTCCTGAGGAGGCAGCAGCGCTGGGGCATTGCCTAAGCGCTGTGGAATGCCGTGGTGTGAGTGCCCAGGGCCCCCGCACCTGGGGGAGGCAGAGTCCGGGCAGCTAGTGCCCACCCTGGTGCAGAGGCCTGGGAGTGTCGGCAGGAGGTTCTCAGTGTGGCCAGGAGCTCTTCCCGGGATCCCAGGCCCCGCTGGGGCTGGGCGGTGGAGCCAGCAGGCCTGCGGGGGCGAGGCAGGGCCGGGCTGTGGGCGGGGTCCCCCACTGCAGCTTCCCCCAGAGAGCACAGGCCAGACAGCCCTAGGGGCCCCGGCTGAGCGACAGGCCTCCTGGGGTCAGGCTCACAACAAAGGCCCTTGTGTGCACATCCTGGGCCTGGCCCGGAGGACAGAGCCCCTTTCAATGCAGGCCGTCTTCTCTGCCGTCACGGCCACCTCGGCCTCCAGGGTTGGGGCAACACTGATGCGGCTGACGCAAGAGAGCCACTCAAACAGCCAGCAAGGCAGCAGTGGCCACAGGCCTGTCCCTGATCTCAGCTCACCTGGTCTTAGCTCTGACCCAAAGACAGAACAGGCCCAGGGCTGGGGGCGGGGGCTGGGGCCTGGGGACTAGGGCTAGGGATGGGGGTGGGAGGCTGGGGGTGGGGGACTGGGGGCTGGAGCTGAGGGGCTGGGGTGGGGGGCTGGGGGCTAGGACGGGGGTGGGGGACTGGTGGCTGGGGGGCTGGGGCTGGGGAGGTGGGGGGTGGGAGGCTGGGGTGGGGGACTGGAGACTGGGGCTAGGGGCGGGGGGTGGGGGGCTGGGGGCTGGAGCTGGGGGGCTGGGGGCTAGGACGGGGGTGGGGGACTGGTGGCTGGGGGGCTGGGGCTGGGGAGGGGGGGGGTGGGAGGCTGGGGTGGGGGACTGGAGACTGGGGCTAGGGGCAGGGGGTGGGGGGCTGGGGCTGGGGGTGGAGGGTGGGAGGCTAGGGCTGGGGGTGGGGGCAGGGACTAGGGGGCTGGGGACTGGGGGCCTGGGGGCTGGGGCTGGGGCTGGGGGCTGGGGGTGGGGTGCTGGGGCTGGGGGGTGGGGGTAGGGGCCTGGGGGTGGGGGCAGGGGGCTGGGGTTTGGTGGCTGGGGGTAGGGGGTTGGGGCTGGGGGTAGGGGGTTGGGGCTGGGGTTTGGTGGCTGGGGGTAGGGGGTTGGGGCTGGGGGTAGGGGGTTGGGGCTGGGGTTTGGTGGCTGGGGGTAGGGGTTTGGGGCTGGGGCTGGGGGTGGAGGGCAGGGGCTGGGTTTTGGTGGCTGGGGGTAGGGGGTTGGGGCTGGGGGTAGGGGGCTGGGGCTGGGAGCTGGGGGCTGGGGGTAGGGGTTTGGGGCTGGGGCTGGGGGTGGGGGCGGGGGCTGGGTTTTGGTGGCTGGGGGTAGGGGGTTGGGGCTGGGGGTAGGGGGCTGGGGCTGGGAGCTGGGGGCTGGGGGTAGGGGTTTGGGGCTGGGGGGCAGGGCCTGGGAGCAGAGGTACCCCTCAGGAAGGCCGGGCTCCAGAGAGACCTGGACAGCAGGAGAGCTGTGGCCAGGGCGACTCAGAGGAGGTCAGGGCCGTGGGAGACAGTGGCCCAGCCTACAGAGGGCAGGTGAGGGCCGCAGCTCAGCCCACGGGGACCACAACCCACCGGAAAGGATGTTGAGGGCCACAACCAAGTCAGGATGGCGCCTGGCACTTTGCCAGAAGGAGTGGTTGAGAAGTGACGCCAGCGAGCCATTGGGATGACGATGGTTAAGTTAAGCTGTGCGTAATTATTAAGGTAATGACTGACTGCTGTAACTGGATGATGCTAAATTGAAACCAGCTGTGTATTCAGTTGTGTATATAAGCCTCTGCTGTCCAGCAATAAGGCGGCTCCTGCTACCTCGGGTGCCCGCTACTTTTGAGTTCTCGCGGAGTTCCCGTTGAGTTCCCGTGGAGTTCCCGTTGGTTCTCGCGGAGTTCCCGTTGGGTTTGGGCAATAAAGTAGTTCCTGTTTAAACCTACATGTGGCTCGTGACCTCCTGGTTGTGTGCCCAGCCAGACTGCGGCAAAAGGAGGAGTCCTGCAGCCAATAGAGGCTGGGCGGGAGCCCAGGGATCATGGTCACTGGGTGCTGGGGTGCTGACACCCCTAAGTACAGGGCCTGCCCCCCACCGAGCCTGGTCAGCTGTCGCAGGCCTAGGAGGTCAGGTGGGGGCAGTGGAGCGACAGAGACGAGACACTGCTACCTGGGACACGTCTCCTGTGCAGACGCCAACCTGCCTCGCTCTCCCCTCGCTCTCCCACCTCTGTCCCTCGGAAGGGATGTCCCAGGTGAGTGGACCGAGGGCGTGCACGGGGACAGGTGTGCAGCCCAGGGGAGACCAGGCAGGAGTCCCGAGAGCGGCCGTTAGAGGAGGAGCTCAGGGTGGTGACCTGGGGGAGCCAGAGCAGAGAGGAGTCGCCAGCACCGTGGGCATCTCCGGCCAGGTGGCGCCTCAGTGTGTCTGTCCACCTGGAAGCCACAGTGCTGCTCCCAGGCGTGGTTTCCGGGAGAAGTGGCCCCTGGCTCTGCCGTGTGCCCAGCAGGGCTTGGCCGGTGGCCGGGACTGGCTGAGAAATGAATCCGTAAGGCGCTGCAGGAGGCCGAGGGCAAGCTGTTGGGGCCCTGGGTGGACAGGGCCCACATCTCCCCAGAGAGGCCATGGGTGGGGAACTCGGGCCAGCACACCTCACCCACCTCATTCCAGCACAGACCTGCCCACGTCCTGGGAAAGAATGTGCCGAGTGTCCGTTCCAGCAGCAAGCAGGTGAGGGGGCGCCCGGGACTCCAGTGACCCCAGAGGACCATGGCCTCCGGGGAGTGCGGCCTGGGCAGCCCAGAGAAGCGAGAGGCAGCTGACGGAGAGAGCAGTGCCACCATCCTCCTGAGGGCCCGGCCTGGCTGGCCCTGGGGACCCCTCAGGAGACCCGGCCTAGGAGCAGGCTGCCCCATCCACCGGAACCTCAATGCAGCCCGAAACGCCGTGGGCTCAGGGTGCACACACAGGGAGGAGGAGTGCGGACAGCAGGAGGAGAGGGGCCTGCTCTGTGCCCCTGTCTACCACGGTGACAGCCCAGCGGCTGGTGCCCATGGCCTGTACCCTGAGCAAACTGAGGGAGGACCCTGAGAGACGGACGAGGTTGCGCTCCAGCCCCGTGGACAGGGGAGGTCTTCACGCGCACTCCAGCCCTGCAGCGGGCCGAGGTCCTGAACCTGGAATGCCCCTCAGGTGACGCCAGCGGCAGGCACCAGGGACCACAGAGGCAGGGGACCACTGCTCAGCTGGACAGCTGCTTCTCCCCGGGATGGGGACTGGCCAGCCTGGCTGGTGCCTGCTCCGTTCCTGGACTCCCGGGGGCACCTCCCTGCTCAGACCTGGGCAAAATTCAGGCAGCAGAGGCGCTCTCACGAGGCCCTGCCCACACCCCTGCTGGGCGCAGGAGATGGCCTGCCCGCCCCTTCTGAGGACAGGCCTGCCCAAGGTGAGAGGCAGCATCACGGCGTGTCACACCCTGGGCGTGGCCTCAGCCTGCTTTCCAGTCACCACCCCTGAGCCCTCAGGGCATGGCTGGCCCACAGGCTGCCTGGCCAGGAGCCTGCCCCTCATTCATGGCTGCTGGCCAGCTCACGCTGGCCCGTCTGGGGACTGCAACGGGCAGAGGTCCATGGGAGGCTGCCCTGCCTCAGAGGGGGGCGACAGCCAAAGCCAGGGTCCTGGTCCCGACTGCCACATGTGCTCACGATCCCGGTGCCCCTTGAAGGGACAGCAGAAATACCAGATGGCCGCACGTCCTCCGGTGCCGGGCCCAGGAGGAAGCACCCGCCGTCATCTCAGGAAACGTCCAGTGGGCTCACATGTGACATTTCCCCATCGAGGGACTTACCAAAGCACATGTATCACTTGGGCCCAGCCCAGGTGTGGGGGTAAAGACATCTAAAATAAGCTCTAATCACGCCTCCTCTGGCCGTGACTCAGCGGGTGGCTGCTCAGCTTGGACAGTGTGCTCCATGGTGCCCAGCTCCGTCCCCTACCCCCACGAGCCCCCGAGGAGGGTCACTCATGGGAGACCAGAGGGAGTGTGGCCTGGTGAGGTGGGCTACGAGGACAGGGATCCCGCAGCCCCCATGCTCTGCAGCGGCCAGAGGGCAGCCGGACCCTGGGGTGCTGAGGGCACAGCAAGGCTGGACAGAGCCTTATAAGGAGCCCCTGGACCACAGAACTGGCACCAAGAATAGCCTTAGCCTCACTGCTTGGCGGACTGGCCGGCGCCAAGTCCCAGGGAGGGCACCAGGGCAGCCAGATGGGAGCTGGTCAGTCCATGCTGCCTGTTCCTTCCTGCTGACCTCCTGTGTGTGGGCGCAGGCTCCCAGGGCCTCAGCCCAGCCGGCCAGCCTGCTATGCACACGGGTCTCCTGTCCCTCCATCTCCCCTGCCTGAGGAAGGGCAGGTGTCTCAGAATGGAGCCACTGAAACCTCCCTCTGTCCGAGGAAGCCCTGCCCTCCTGCTCCTGGGGGCTGCAGGACTTCTGGCCCCGCCTGTCCAAGTAGCCATAGGGGACAGTGGCCAGGACTCCAGCTCCCAGTGCGGTCTTGCTGCCTGGCCCAGGAGAACGGCCAAGGGTGGGTGGCCCTCCAGATTCAGGGCACGAGGCCTGTGGAGCAGGTGCAGGTGGGGTGGAGAGTGGGGACAGGGAAGCCACAGGGGGCTCGGCCGGCCTCGTCCTGCACCTGAGCTGCTGCGTTCCGTGGGCAAGGAGGAGGTGCCACCGGGGTGCCCGCCCGCCGACAGGCAGTTCCGTGGTCCAGGAAGGCCCTGGGCTGCAGGGGCCAAGGCTGGGCTGAGGACAGACGCCTTCTGCCCTATCCTCAGGTCCTCAGCTGCCCACATGGGGGGAGGGCAGACAGCAGGCCCAAGTCCTGCCCCACGAGACCCTGTGCTGTCCACTACCACTGCCCACTTGGGCACCTCCTGGGCAAGCTCGCCTTGGCACCAGGTGCCCAGGCACCAAAGGGCCACCGAGCCAGGTCCTGGAACAGCCAGGCACCCCGGGTGCTGGGAGGGTGTGGAGTCTCGGACCCCTCTCAGACCTCTGCGGGATCCGGGGAACCTGGCCCTGCGGACGGCACAGGGACATCCAGCAGCCACACCACGGGACCTTGGACACACCGCCAGGGTTTTCCACGGCAGCCGTCCCAGGGCCTGGTCAGCTTCCCGAGGGCTCCTTCTTCATGGTGTGCCAGGCCACCCCACATCTGGTCAGGACTGCCGGGCATCTGCTCTGGAACAGGGCCTGGGTGCCAGGCTGCAGACTGGCTCAGCATGCCCAGGGCGCAGGAAGAAGTGCTTCCCAAGGCCAGTAGGCCACTGTGACTGGGCTGAGCCCAGGGACAGCAGAGGCTGCACAAGCAGAGCTGGACAGCCACGGAGACTGGCTGCAAAGCCTGACCCACCCCCAGCCCCAGGCAGACTCCAGCCCCAGCAGACCCTCAGCCCCGGGCAGACACTCAGCCCCGGGCAGACCCCCAACCCCAGGCAGACCCCAGCCCCGGGCAGACACTCAGCCCCAAGCAGACCCCCAGCCCCAGGCAGACCCTCAGCCCCAGGCAGACCCCCAGCCCCAGGCAGACACTCAGCCCCAGGCAGACCCCCAGCCCCAGGCAGACCCCAGCCCAGGCAGACCCCCAGCCCCGGGAAGACCCCCAGCCCCAGGCAGACCCTCAGCCCAAGGCAGACCCCCAGCCCCGGGCAGACACTCAGCCCAAGGCAGACCCCAGCCCCGGGCAGACACTCAGCCCCAGGCAGACCCCAGCCCAGGCAGACCCCCAGCCCCGGGCAGACACTCAGCCCCAGGCAGACCCCAGCCCAGGCAGACCCCCAGCCCCGGGAAGACCCCCAGCCCCAGGCAGACCCCAGCCCCGGGCAGACCCCAGCCCAGGCAGACCCCCAGCCCCGGGCAGACCCCAGCCCCGGGCAGACCCCAGCCCAGGCAGACCCCAGCCCCGGGCAGACCCCCAGCCCCGGGCAGATTTATAGACCCCTGTTCTGGTGACAAACAGAACATGCAGACCAGGCACTCTTTGGGGACCGCTGGCTTGTACTGCCCAGCTCTGCGCCTGAGTCCTGGCCACACGCTGCCTCCCACTGGGCGGCAGGGTCATCCTGCCCCCTGGCCAGCTTCCTCCAGGCCTGAGTCAGGCTCCCTCCGTCCCTCCCCGTTTCCGGTCTTTGTCTGTGGAAAGCTGACTCCGGCCAGTCCCACTCCCGGCCGGTGCCTCCTCAGGAGGGCTGGGCTCCGGGCCCTTCTGGTTTTCTTAGATCTTTGGTTTCCAACGTCCTTGAAGGGCACCGTGAAGGAAGCGAGGCCAGTCTGCCTGGCCTTGGTTGGAGGCCCTCCTGAGCCATGGAGACCCTGCCCTCTCCGTCCGCCGTCCATCTGTGGATCTACCCTGCTCTACTTACCCTGGGATGCTCATGCACGTACATGTCTATTAAGGGGACATTTTCTTTCCAATTCTTTTCAAACAGACTAATTTTTAGGGAAGTTTTAGGTTCACAGAAAAATGAACAGTACAGAGGTCCCCTCCGTCCCCCATGGGGCCACCTCCACCACCTCACCAGAGGGTCCATTGTTAAAATCAGTGAGGGCCCCTGGGAGTTGCAGGTTCTGGGGGTCACTGTAATGGCTGTGTTGGTCACGCAGAGGAGTTTCACTGTGCGGAGACACCTGTGTGCTCCACCTGTCCCCTGCCCCGGAAACCTCTGACCTTTGTGTGTATGTATGGTGCTAGGGACTGAACCCAGGGCCTTGTGCATCCGAGGCAAGCCCTCTGCCAATCGGGCTGTGTCCCTAGGCCCCCACTGACCTGCTAAGGCTCCATAGCTCTGTCTTTCCCAGAAGGCCACCCAGTGGAAATCCTGCATTTCAGACTCACGTCTTCCTGAGTCGCGCACGACCCAGTCTCCCGCATCGTCATGTTGGGTAGCTTGTTTCTTTTCAGGGTTGAGTAATATTCCATTATCTGGTGTACTACCACAGTTGATGAACACATTCGCCCACTGAAGGACATTTGCCAAGCGCTGGCAATTGTACATGGCGCTCTGTGAACACCCGTGTGTGGGCACTGCCTGAGGTAGCTCTCAACACTGAGTGCGAGGGCTGGTTGTGTGGTTTTGAACGGAGCCACCTTTCAGAGGCTGTACCTTCTTAAATTCCCCCAGGGTCGAAGGCACCGGCACTGGCGCTGTTGGCCTGTGGATTTGGGGCAGCCTCACAGGTGGGCAGGGGTCTCTGTGCTGCTCAGGTGCGACTGCTGGCGGCGCTGGGCGCGGGGAGTGTCCAGCTTGTGGTTGCCGGCCGCAGCCTCTCTGCCCAGCGGCTCTCAGGCCTCCCCTTTCAACTGGCTGTTTGTTCTCTTGGCTGTTCAGAGAGGTCTCTGCGGGTCCCAGGCCAGGGGCCCTTCTCGGGGGTCTCCGCCCCGGCCTCTCCGCTCCGGGCTGCTCTTCCTTCTCTGGCCCCCGTCCTTCATGCAGACCCCGCTGACGCACTGTCCTTCACGGACGAGGTCCTCGGTGCTGCACCTGAAAGCCCGGCAGGCTTCTGCCGGTGTCATCGACTTCACACCTGGGTCCCACGGAGGTGAGGACCTGGCTCCAGAGTCATTCCCTCCCGTGTGGGCGTCCAGTTGTCCAGAGCCACTTGTGGGAGTAACTGTTCTTCCCAGGCCGCCAGTGGATTGGCCGATGCCCCATCATTGGTGAGGACAGTGGCCTTGCCTCTGTCCACCAGCTGGAAAACCATCTCTTCCAGAAACACAGACACGCTCAGAAACCATGACAACCTGCTGTCTGGGCATCTGGGGCTCAGCCAAGTGGACACCTGAAAGTGGCCTTGCAGGGCCTGTGCCGGCTCCCCCACCCTCTGCCTGCTCTTCCTCCAGAGGTGGGCTTGCCACGGTGCCCGGGGTCTCGAGGTCAGACAGCCCGGGTCCTCGGACGAGTCCCTCCTGGGAGGCCCGCTTGGCCCCCTGGCCCTCCTGCCACCATACACTCTCCCTGAGGTGCCTGTGCCACCACCTCCGCAGCTGGACGGAGACTGCTGGTGGCACTCACGTCATCAGGGTGGGCTGACATCGCCATCATCTGGAGCCCCCCGGGGGCACATCACCTCAAGATTCAAATCCAAGACCTGCTACCCTTAGCCTGCGCCGACAGCCCACTGGGGCACAGGGTGTCACGTGGGGACGGAGGCAGGGCTGGTGTCCCCAGCCACCGGGCGAGGCCCCTCGTCTGTAGTCGTGGTGGGCCAGGATGGCAGAGCCCCTGCGCCTGGCACCTGTGCTGCCCCTCCATGCCATGCGGGGGCCTTCTGATCGGCTCTGGACACTGAGGGCCAGAGTCTGGGCTCTCAGCCCAGCCCGGCGCTCAGACATGCTGTGGTCAGACAGGAGCTTCAGCCGTGAGGCTGCTGTACGGAGGTCCTCCGTGAGTTCTGGGAGACGCTGGGCCTCGGGGCGTTTGGGGCCTGGGGAGCGCCTGGGCCTTTCTGCGTCCGCCCCTGGGGCAGCTCCCAGGGCTGCTCCACAGCCACCCACAGAGTCTCGGTTTGCTTTTCAGCCCCCGGCCCTGTGAGCCTCCGCCTCCGAGCCCGGTGTTTCCATAGCTGACCACTCAGCTGATAGGCGTCTATTTACTTTGGCAGGAGGTTTTTTGGGAAACGAGAAGTGGACAGGATTGTTTAGTCTTGGTCTTCCTGCTGGCTCCGGGAAAGGTCAGTGCCCACGGGTCGGGTCAGTGGGGCTCCTGGGAAGGGGCCCTAGCTCGTGGGGTCCTCACAGGACTCGAGGATTCAGTTGTCACCTCCAGGACACTTGGCCAGCTCCACCCGGTGGGCAGCACCAAGTCAGAGGCCCACCTGCTTTCTGTCCCCCACCTGCTGCTGTCCCACCCCCCCTGCCCATGCTGGGCCTGGGTCGCCCGCCCTACCCCCTCCCTGAACAGGGGCTGAGTGTGTGCGCTGGCGCAGAGCCACACGCGTGTGCGGGCCTGCACACGTGTTCCCGGAGGGTCTCCACACGGGGGCGGCCCCTCCTCACCCTCAGGCCCTGCGCTGTCCCTGGCAGTGTCCAGCGATCCTGACTGGGGTGGGGAGGAGGAGTGTTGACTCCCGGGGGCACTGTGTCCCTGTCAAGTCTCCGTCCACTCCAGGCCTTCTCTCAACTGGACACGAGGTGCAGCACTCAGGGGGGCGGGGCTCTGCTGTCCACCCTGAATTTACCTTCAGCTGTCTCCTGGGGTCCGGAGGAAGCACCGAGCTGGACAGGTGGTGGCCTGTCTTGGTGCTGCCCAGGGTGTCTCAGCTGTGTCCTCCCTCGGGTGGGCACCTGCCCAGTGGCACAGGACTGGCTGCCCAGGTGCGCTCAGCATAGAGAAGGTGCAAGTCCAGGGTGGACGGGTGTCACTGACACTCGGGAGCTTGGCTCCTCGCCAGCCATGATCAGGAGTCAGTGCTGTCCCAGCGTCAGAACGTCCCTCCTGTCACCTTTGCTTCAGAGCAGCCTGAACGACTGCTGTCCCGGGACTCCAGAGCTAGAGGCCACGTTAGTGTCCTGGGGCCAACTGTGGGGACAAAGTGCTGCGCACTGATGGCTCGAGGTGACAAGCGGTTCCCTCACCACGCTGGAGGCCCGGAGTCTGAGCCGCAGGCGCTCAGGACTGTCCTGGCTGGCAGCTCCGAGGTCCCTGCACTGGGGGACGTCACTCACTCCATCTCTGCCTTTGAGTCATGTGGCATCTCTGTGTGTCCTACTTCCTCCCTTCTCTCCGTCGAGGACAGTTATGGTGACATTTGGGTCCCACCAGGTCATCAGTGACCTCCTATTCTCAGGAACCTCAGGTGGTCACATCTTCCAAGACTTTTCCCAAGCAATGTCCCCTGACAGGTTCCCGGGATGGACATGCAATAGGGGGATACTGCAGGCCGAGGCCAAGGACCCCTCTCCTCGGCGGCCCGCTGTGGCCACAGCTGCAGGCCCTGTGCAGAGAGGTGCGTGGGAGGGCTGCTACGGCCTGTGTGAGCCACATGGGGTGGGCTGCCGGAGGTCATGGGCATGGGCGGGTCAGCACCGCTGCCCACTAGGGCTCAGATGCCCTTTAGCCTCCCAGCCACGTGGGGGAGTGGCCAGCTGAGGTTCAGGAAGGACGGTGCCCAGGTGCCCAGGGCTGCCGCAGGCTGGCCCCGACCTCCGGTCACTGGAGGCCCTGCCGACCCTCAGGTCCCGCTGCACATGCTGCACCGCGGGAGCGTGGTTTTGCAATCCCCTCAGTGTTTACAGGAGCCTCTTCCCGTTGCCTCGGCGCCCTGTAAACACGCAGGGCCCGGCTCTCGCCTGCGTAATTGCGGTTTTGGAGAAGAGTTCCACGGCGGTCCCTGATCCACGGAGGGGTGTCCAGGGTGGGACCAACAGCATGGAGCCTGGGAGCCAGGGCAGGGCCCTCCCTCCAGCTGAGCCCCTCAGCCCCTCCCCTGGCCACACGGCAGGGAGCCAGGCAGAGCCAAACGACCGCGGGGCTGCAGAGGGGGGGTCAGTGGGCCGTGGCGCCACGGGGGCAGGAGGCGGCGGAGCCCGAGGTTGCCTCCCCGTCAGCAGCTGCTCCACTGAGCGGGGCCACAGGGTGTGGCGTGTGCACAGGTCCTCCCTCGGGGGGCACCGGCCCAGTGACACTGGCCTCCTCCTGGGGACAGGCCCTGCACCCTGCTCTCTGTGCTGGCTCGTGGCTGTGGCCTTCTGTGCGTGTGAGTCTGTGTGCACCTGGGCCCGTGTGCTCCTGCATTCCAGGAGTGGGTTTGCACGCGTGTCACACGTAGGTCTGGTGTGCGCTGTGCGTGTGCGTGGGGGTGTACTTGTGCGTCCTGCCTGTCCTTCTTTTGTCCTCCTGCTGATTCGAGGACCCATCTTGGGCACGTCACAGTGGCCTCCCCTGAACTGGGCAGTGAGCTGGGGCTGGGGAGGCCCCTCTGTCCCGAGGCCTCCTCCTCATGAATGGCCTCGGGGACGTCGTTCCGCACCTAGTCATGTCCAAGAGAGGCCGGAGAGTGGGCTCGGGGCACATGACGGGCGAGAACAAGGGCCCTTTGTGTGCTTGGGCAGCGGTGGCTGCAGCCCGAGGCTGAAGGACTGGCTGTCTGGCTGACCCCGGGGACAAGAGCTCTCCCATGTCCCCCAGGGCCCGGGCCCAGCCTCCGTCACCAGAGCTCCCTCCAGAACCCATGGGCTGCAAGGGAGACCACTGTCACTGGGGTGTTTCAGGAGCATCTTCCTAAACAGGGCGATTGTGATGAGGGCTCGGAGCTCCTAGAAGAGCAGAAGTGGGTCACAGGGTGGCCCCGCAGAGGCCGCGCCCAGAGCTGAGGGAGTGAAGCAGGAGGACCAGACGGGGCCGGGCGGGTGGGCAGCAAGACTGCGCCAACTCAACCTGGTGCCCCACTGTCCCCACAGAGCCCGGCCCTGCCAGGCCTCAGGCCGAGTTGGTCCCACGCCCAGGGTGTCCAGCACCCTCCAGGCGTCACAGGAGGATCGCCCCTCTGATGCCCTGACGTGAGGGACAGAGAGGACCCAGGGCTCCGGACAGCCCCTCCCACAGCCGAGGGCTCTCCTGGGTCGGAGTCAGCTCTCCCAGCAGTGCCCACGGGTGGCTCCACAGCCCTGGGCTGTCAACCATGGCGCCACTGTGCATTGCCTGAGTGGGGGGCTCCCCGTGATGGCCCACCCCGGGGCAGGTCTCTACCTGTGTCCTGAGGTTCCCTGAAGCATCCTAGGGACTCTAGGTGGGGGGCTACCGCCTGCACTTCCTGTACTTCCGTTTCCACCCGAGACCTCGCTGGACCTGCCCTCACCGCCGTCTTCGCCTCCGCCCTCCTCGGCTCCAGAGCTGCCTGCTCACACGTGTTTGTTGTAGCAACAGCCTCCTTGGTGCCACTTCTGTCTGACTCCATTCACTGATGCTATAACAAAATGCCTGAGGCAGGGAACTCATGAGGAGCAGAAACACGTTGCTCAGAGATCTAGAGGCTGAAGGGCAAGGTGTGAGTACCAGCAGGCTAGGTGTCTGGTGACGGATGCTCTCTGGGCTTTCAAGATGGCCCCTGGTACGCCCAGTCCTCACTGGCCTCCGTCCCATCTGTCTTCCAACAGACAGGCACATGCTGAGCTTCCCCCCGGGCCACCAACTGTCTTTTCACAGCTCAAGGGCATCCTGCCCTGGGTGGCACCTGTGGCCCCAAGGCGGGTGGGGTGTGGAGCATGAGCTGGCAGCTCAGGGTGGGAAGGGCTGGCAGGCAGCAGCTTGCAGAGCTGCTGGCAGCAGGGCCACAAGGACGAGGGACATGGCTGGCTCGCTGCCCCTGGGGGCTCCAGCCTCAGGAAGCAGGACCCGGATCTGGCCTTGCACCGGAAGGCAGAGGTGGCGGTGCAGACGCCTGCAGGTAGAGGCCGTACCCCGCCCCACGCAAGGCGAGCAATTCCTCAGACACCTCTGAGGTCTGAGCCCCCTGACAGCTTTCACGTCACCAAATACTCACTGAGCACCTTGTGGTCAGGTACCGACAGAGCTGGGCTCTGAATCAGCTTTCCTGCTCAGGTGCTGTGTGACGCCGGCCGACTACGGCACTCTCTGTGCCTCCATCCCCACCTGCAGCGTGGGGTGCGGAGGAGGGTAAAGGAGCTGGCCTGTGCGAACCTGGGAGAGGCTGTGCTCCTGGTCCGAGCCCTGCGCCTAGAGCTGCCCTGGGCCCCATGAGGCAGGCGTCTGTCCAGAGGCGGCTTTGCTTGGGTGTGGCTGGCTGCAGAGGCCTGATCTGCAGAGCCTTTGGCGTCACCCTTGACCATGGGCACAGCAGGGTCAAGGTGGAGGGTGGTGGAGGGTCAAGGTCAGTAGTGAGCCCAGCCCCTTGTTGACGACTGGGGCGTTCTGACACCGGGAAACCACCGTCCCCAGGACAGACGGTCCTAGGGAACCTCAGTGCTACGTGCAGCCAAGCTCGCCGGACCCTCTGGGTGGCATCCACTGCATCACCAGGAAGCTCCCCAGACCAGGTGGCTTCAGTGACAGGAACCGAGTCCCTGACGTTCTGGAGGCTGCAGGCCCAGGTCCAGGTGTGCAGGCCCGTTCCTGCTGGGCCTCCTCGGCTGTCGGAGGGCACCATCTTCTCCCTGTCTCCTGGGGCCGACCTCGTGGCTGCGTCCTGCTCTCCCTCTCATAAGCACAACCAGACAGGACCCACCTACTGACCCCATTCCACCTAATGACCTCCGTAGAGACCCGTCTCCAGACAGCTGCCCTCTGGGGTGCTGGGGGTGGGATGGTGACGTGAACCTGGGACAGAGCACCGGATGGCAGCCGCGAGCTGGCCGTGACAGTCTCATCGAGCCTAACAGCCGAGCGCTGCCTTTGCCAGGGCCGGTGCCGAGGGCCCCACCAGCAGCCCTGCCAGCTGAGGCCCAGGCAACGAAGGCGGTGGAGCTTCTCCCGAACCGCCATGATGGGGCCGCTGCCCTTGATCCCGAGGGCGGGAAGGAGGGGAGGGTCTGCCGCAGCAGGGCCACATGCTCGTCCAGGGCTGCAGCCTCCTGGCCCAGAGACCAGGCCAGGCCAGGCGGCCCTCACCCTTCTCCCTGGGCAGGCAGCAGGGGCTCTGCAGGAGCTCAGGGACACAGAAATGGCCAGGCGGAGGTGCTGCTGTGAACCTGGCCAGGGCTGGCCCCCAGGGAGGACCTCCCTGAGGCCCAGGCGTCCACTTCTGGGAGCACGATTACCTAGGTGTTTGCTGGCTCCCGAGACCCCTCGAGGAGGCATCGGGGACCTCCCACCTCAGGCAGCAGAAGCACAGGACTTGAGAGGCCGGTGGTGCTGTCCAGCATGGCGGGACATGGGCGGGTTCCTGCCAACCATGGCTCCACACCCCATGGCCCCCATGCCCCCCCGGGGCAGGGCAGTGCCGTCCCTCCTGCTGCCCGTCGATGCTGTGCAGGCTGCCCTTGGCCCCTCCTGTGCTGCCAGGGGCTGGAGCCACACCAGGGCTCAGCGGACGGCAGCCCCGGCCATGTCCCCTGGCCAGCTCTTGGGGCGAGAGTGCACTTGGGAACACTGCAGGCCATGGGAACAGAGGAGAAGCCATCGGCCTCCCGAGCCTCCGTGGCAGAAGCCCACCGGCTCCCCGCTGCCCGCACACCTCAGTCTCGCTCCGTCCACCTGATTAAGAGGGGCCTGCCCAGTCTCAGGGTGTGAGGCCAGAGTCTGGGGCAGTCCCCAGAGCCACATCATGGTGAGGGTGGGGTTGGCAAGTGGGGGGACAGTTCCCTCCAGGGCTTGGACGCTTCCTCTGAGTGGGTGGGCCACATGGCACGGCCTTCTTCTATGGAAGCATCTAGAAGCACCGCCTGCCGCTTTCCTCAGCTGTGCAAGACCAAGCCCGAAACTGGTACCACTCCTCCATCCGCCAGGGGCAGGGCGCACCAGCACTCACGGAGTGACGCTGCAGCCCCAGTGCCCACCCCACCCACCGCCCAGCCCAGCACCACCGTCCCCCTCTGCAAACACCAGCCCAGGACCAGCCCTGGTCCCCTGTGCCCAAAATGGGAGGCGCAGGGGGTGCGCGAGCTGGCTGGCTCGGGGAGGCTGGTCCCTAGGCTGCGTCCTCGTGACCCCTCCAGCAGCGTGGGCCGGCGGAGAGACTTCACATCCCCTGGGGGCTTGGGTGGTGCTTATGACCCACAATACCAGGGACAGTCCTGGGGCCCCTTGGCTCCTTGGCAGGTCCTGGCTGTGCTACAGTCTGCTCAGGGTCAGCTGGGCTGGAGGGAGGGAGGGAGCCTGACCCAGGGCTCAGGCACCCCCTCTGCCCAGCACCCTCCGGCCAGGCAGAGGACTCGGCCACTCTGGCTTCACGTGCGCCTGTATCCACAGACACCAAGAATAGGTCCTGCTCAGGTTGGCCCCGCCCCTCCAGGGTCAGTACTGGACCCCTCCCCTGTCAGCCAGGGCCAAGCTCAGGACTCTGCCTTTGGTCCACAGTCCTGGAGGACACAGATGATAACAGACTCCATGGTCTAGTCCAGCCTCTTGGCATTGATGAGGGACAACTGAGGCCAAGTCCACGAGAGGCAGAACCAAGGTGCCCTGACCATGGGTCTGGCTCCTGGCCAGGGCTGACACTTCCTGGGAACAGTCCACTCCAACTCATGAACCAGGCTGGTGGGGAGAGGCCAGGCGTGCTGCAAGGACCCTGAGGCAGGACCCTGAGGTGGACTGACAGGCACCGGGGACCTCCAGTGGCCTACGGGCAGAATCTGAGGTGCAGGCATGGCTCTTACCCTGGGTGGTCCAGTGTCCTCTGGGTGAGAGGTGCCCCCACCAGTGCGGCTACAAGGACTGACATGGGGCAGGAGAGCCGAGCTGCTAAGGGGTGGCCCGCAGGTCCCTGCCCTCCAGGTCCAGCACCAAAGACCCCAGGGAGAGGACCACAGGTCCCCCTTGACAGACTACCAGAACCCCCACATGGGGCCCTTGAGGGAAGATGCAGGGGATGAGACCCAGGTGAAGGGGACAGGGAGGACTCACCCTGCCCGGGACCCTCCCCTGGAAACACAGAGCAGAGGAGTGGGTGGGGGTGAAGTCACAGGCTCACCCACACTGGAGGCCCAGGGGACGCTGACCTCGCCCAGGGCAGTCTCAGGGTGGGCTGGGGGGGGGTGAAGTCACAGGCTCACCCACACTGGAGGCCCAGGGGACGCTGACCTCGCCCAGGGCAGTCTCAGGGTGGGCTGGGGGGGTGAAGTCACAGGCTCACCCACACTGGAGGCCCAGGGGACGCTGACCTCGCCCAGGGCAGTCTCAGGGTGGGCTGGGGGGGTGAAGTCACAGGCTCACCCACACTGGAGGCCCAGGGGACGCTGACCTCGCCCAGGGCAGTCTCAGGGTGGGCTGGGGTGGCCAGGATGGAGGCAGGGCTCTGTGGGAGGGAGGGTGGGTGGCAGGAGGGGTCCTTTTCATTTTGCCTGCTCTGTGGGGGGACGGTAGGCACTGAAGGAGGCAGGGAATGTGGCCCAAGGCGGGGGTCCTGGGGGCCAAGCTCCAGGCTGCCCTCCTGTCTAACAGACTGCAGGGCACTGGCTGGCCACGGGGGTTTGGGGCCAGGGCGGGCAGGGCGGGTCAGTTCTGGCTCCGTCTGGAGGCCTTTCCCAGGCTGTGCCGGTGCTCAGGCTACCCGCACCTCTGTCGCCTCACGCCCTGGCTCCCAGGGTCAGGACAGAGCTGCGGTTTGTGGAACCGTGGGTTAGCGGAACACATTCCATTCCCGGGCGCTCTGTGCGTCCACAGGGACCGGCCACTGTGGGAAAGCTCACCCAGACCAACCACTGTCGTGCAGCCTGGGCGAGTCGCGGGGCTCTCTGGGTGTGATGCTGGGAGTCTCCGAGGGGCCTGGCCAGACCTCGCCTCCCCATCTCCTCGTGGGCAGGGGGTGTCTGACGCCCAGGCACAGGTGTGGGGCACGGGCCTGGAGTCCAGCTTTGGCCCAAAGTGCTGATTATTCCACACGCTGTGCACCTGCCAATCAGGGTGTCCCGTCCAGCCAACCAGCTCAGGCCCTCCAGCCACGCAGGCTGGCCGGTCTGCACCGTGCCGGGCACTCCTGCTGGGGCATCGCCCTGGGCAGCATGTGCCCAAGTACAGAGGAGGGACAGAGACGGGCAGAGACAGGGGAGAGACAGGCGGAGAGTCAGAGCCAGAGACAAAGAGGGAGAGACAGAGAGAAAGAGACAGAGACAGAGACAGGGGAGAGACAGAGACAGGGGAGAGACAGGCTGAGAGTCAGAGCCAGAGACAAAGAGGGAGAGACAGAGACAGAGAGACAGAGACAGAGGAGAGACAGAGACAGAAGGAGAGACAGAGAGAGGCAGAGACAGAAGGAGAAACAGACAGATGGAGAGACAGGCAGAGACATAGACAGAGACAGAAGACAGAGACAGAGAGAGGCAGAAGGAGAGACAGGCAGAGACAGAGACAGTAGAGACAGGAGAGACAGAGAAAGGGGAGCTAGAGAAAGAGAGACAGAGGCGGAGCAAGGCGCCTGGAAGGCCCCAGACGTCATCTGTCCCCCTCTGGCAGTTTGCCCTGAAATACAGACCCTTCTTCTCCTAGCCCAAGTCGGGAGCGCGGTTCCCACGCTGCAGCACAATGCCCCACACCGTGAGGGAGCAGCCTGCCCGAGTGCCCCCGACTGCCCCGAGTGCTCCCTGAGTGCCCCCTGACTGCGCCTCCGAGTGCCCCGAGTGTCCCCTGCCTGCCCTCCTGAGTGCTCCCTGAGTGCCCCCTGACTGCCCCTTTGCCCCGAGTGTTCCCTGACTGCCCTTCTAACTACCCCGAGTGCCCCCAACTGCCCAAGTGCCCTCGACTGCCCCCCCAGTGCCCCCTGAGTGCCGCCCGCCTGGGCCTTTAGCAAGTGCTCAGCACAGGCTACCCCAACGTCTGCCTTTAGTGACATAAATTCCATTTTGATGTGAAACTGCCCAGCATTTTATGTCCCTGTTTGGGGCTTTGACTGAGCCCCTTGGGAACCGTGTGCCCAGATGCGGCCATCTATGCAGAGTCCCCAGGGAGACGCCATGACGAGCGCCCTGTGATTCTCCAGCGGCCGTGGCCAGCCGTGGCCAGCGCACCTCCCTGGCCCAGGCCTCACCCCTCTGGGGAGCTCTGCAAGTCTGTGTCGGTCTCACAGACGCCTGTCCCCACTAACTGCACCGCGCCTGGCTCCTGAACACCGCGACATCTCCGGGACCCTGGCTTTGCGGTACATTGCTGTCACCTCCTTAACTGGATGCCCTCGTCTTGAGTTTGGTGGCCTTGACTCCAACCCAGCTTCCTCGGCAGAGTGGAAGGGCACAGTTCCACGTGGGTCACTGCAGAAGTGCTGTGTCCTCTGTAGAATGCTCAGTGGCCTTCTCTGGGCCATCAGACACAGGTGAGCCACTTCTGGGATGAAGGTGACCCTGACCGTCCTGAGGACGGGGAGAGCAGGTGCTGACAGCTGTCCTGTGTTGGGCTCCGCTGTGCAGGTGGGAGCTCACCTGAGCACTGTGGAGACCAGGTGTCCACCCATGTCCTCCCCGGGCCTTCTGGGTGGACCCCCGCCACAGGGAGCAGCAGTGGATTGTAAACCAGCCCCACCCAGGGGACACCTGGGCAGATGCCCCCCAGATCTAAAGGCCAGGGGGAGGGGGAGGCTTGAAAATGAGTAAAACCACCGCAATTTTGAAAATGAGACTAAAGAGGCCATTTTTTTTTTTTTTTAGAAAACACAAAGTTCTAAGTTGACTCAAGTAGAAATAGGAAATCTGGCTGGTCCAATGGCCGGGTGCAAACTAACAGTGTCTGGGTTTGTCCTTAAAAAGGCACCGGGCCCAGAGAGCTGTCCTAAGCCCAGAGTCACTCTAGGAATCACTGCAACAGGAGACAGAGGACCTGCCTCTGGAGACCTGGCTCCTTCTCCGCCTGGACAGATGGAACTCTCACTTAGCATCCTCCCCTGGCAAGTGGACATGGAAACAGCGCCCTCCCACGTGCCAGGGTGGCTGAAGCCTTGACTCGTGAGCCAGCCCAGGCCTCTGAGTCTGCAGGTAAGAACCTGGTGCGGCCAGCCGTGACGGACGGTTACTGGCATTTCCACACACAGTACGGACAAAAGCAACCGGCTCATTCTTTACAGCTTGTTGACACCTTGAAAAACTAACAGCAAGACTCGGGCACACACACCCTGGTCCACCAGGCTGTCCACATGGGGAATCATGCACCAGGAGCAAGCGGACTTCATCTTAGGGACAGGAGGATGAGTCAGCTTGAGAAAAATCCACTGTCAGAACAGAGTCCCCCCCAAAGCACCTGGTACCAGCTTGGGGACTCTTGGGACAGCCGGACACACCATGCCTTCCCCGGTCCGTGTTCCAATGGGCTGGTCTGAAGCATCCCCCAAAGCCCACCCTGATGTTTCTGGTTCTCCGGGTGACCTCAGTGGGGAGGGGCACAAATCATCCCAGACTTTTAAGTCCTGGCGAGACCTGCCTCCAGCAGAGCGCCAGGGGTCGGGGCGTGTGGACACACCACCCTTACCTGGCGGGTCTGCATTTCCCCTGACGCTGTCACCAAGAACAAAGTCCTTGAAACCAGTCTTCCAAACATAAATAAGCCTCCGTTCAAGTCAAGGAAAGTACGAGCCCCTTGACATTTGCCAGACTGGATCCTAGAAAGACCTCTGGGGCGGATGCAGGGAGCCCCAACCAACGGCCACCTTCCTGGCCTTCTGCTGACCCCCCAGGAAAATCTGCCTCCCAGCCTCCAGCGGGGGGGTGGGCCCGAGAGGCACCTCCTGCAGGAAGACACTGAAGACCCCGCTGCAGGCAGGGAGCAGAACAGGACTGTCCCCAGAGGCAAAGCAGGGCCCCTGGGAGGAATTTTCCAAGCTGCCAGTGCATTTGGGGTGGGGTGGGGCAGGTCTTGGTCTGGCCATCCCTGCTGGCCTCTGTCCTGTAGCCCCTGCCTTAGGGATGGTAGCAGCAGTCACAGCCTGGCCATGTGGGGCTCACTCAAGCTGTGCCCGAGCCCCAGGAGCGGTCAGGATGTGGAGCCCCAGGCTTGTGGGGAAAGGGCTGCCAGCCTCTGGCCCTAACCCCACAGCCCACCCCACTGCCATGCCTGCTTCTGTCCCCACAGACAGTTCCCTCCCCCTTTCAGCGTGTCCCCAGGGAACCTAGCACCTCCTTTGGGCCTTGATCACTTGGTGGCCTGAACCCATGGGTCCTTCCTTAGCTGCAGAGGCTGGGTGATCTGTGCCCTGCTGGTAGCTCACAGGCAGCCGGTGGTCCCCAAGGCTTTGGCACCCTGGAGTTGTGGCCAGGAAAGGGCAGATTGCACACCACATCCAGAACCCTAGCTCGTGGGTCCTGCAACCAGGGGGGAATGGGGAAGCAGGCCCCTGTGTACTGCCCACAGTGCCCAGGAGGCTGCAGCTCAGGGTCCTGGTTCTGCACGGTGTCCATACCCTCCACCACTCCACCCGAGGACTCCCCACGGTCATCCCTGAGCTCCAGGGCACGCACGGGAGGCCCTGTGCTCCAGGCTGCCTCCCGGCCCCTCCCCTTTCCTTCCGCTGCCTGGCCCCACCCAAGGTCCTCCTGTCCAGGGCGCCCCACGCCCCAGAGCACTACTGGTGCCCCAGTGGGCACTCGAGGGGCTGCCTGCCCCCAGCTGTGCTGAGACCCAGCTCTCGCGCCTTCCCGTCTGCTGCGCACACTCCAGCCCCGCGGCCCGGAACCCAGCCTCCAGGGAATCCTCCCAGGGCCACCCAGACTCCCCACCTCAGGGCTCTGCTCACTGGGGTGGGACTCGGTGGCCCACTCCTGGCCCTGTGAGATGTGAGGGAACCGAAGAGGTCCCGGGGCCAAGGAGGGTCAAAACCTGGGCCGAGCCAGTGTGGCCCCCAGGACAGTGACATGCCCCGTCCAGGCTGGGGACTTCCTCCCTCAGCGAGGCTGGAGCAGGGAGTGGGAGCACAGCAGGCTGGAGGCCTGAGGCCAGCTCTGGGGGTCTCCCAGGGACAAGAGAGACGGCCAGGCAGCCTGCCATCCCCGGTCTGTTCTTCCTCTGCGGCTCTGGTGGGCGGGTTTCCCGTGGCCTAGGAGCCCAGGGAGCTCCCCGAGAAGGGCTCGCGTGCCCCCTTGTGGCGGCATGGCAGCAGTGGCTATAGACCCTGGCCTCTACCGGAGACTCGTGGGTGAGGAAGGGGCTCCTCTTCTGGGACCCTCGGGAACCACCCAGGGCAGCGCTGACACGCCCGAGATCAGACATCAACAATCCACTCCCAGAGCCTGAAGGGGAAATCGGTGGGCCCAGGGTGCCAGTGGGGGGCTCGCGGGCCCCGGCAAGGCTGGAAGACACCGCGGCACAGGAGGCCTGGAGGCAGAGTCCGCCAGGGGCTGAGCAGACAGGCCACCTGCACAGAGTCCCACAACTTCCGAGTGGACTCCAGCCTCTTAGAGGAGGCGCGAGGCCATGGCCTCTAGCCCTGTGGGCCGCCCTGTCCTCAAGGCCGAGCACCACTGTGAGGTGGAAGCGGGCCTTCAAAGTGGAGCCTGGGGCAGAGACGGAGGCCCAGGCCCCCAATCCCAGAGGCAGGGACGCAGCAGCCTCTGGGGCCTGCTCTGGTTCCTGGTGTGGGGATTCATGGAGCCCTGTGAGGACGGCTCAGCTGCGACCTGGGCTGCACCCTGCACCAGGGCCAGGCACAGAAGTGCATCCCGCAGCCTTGGTGTGGGGCCTCACTGCTGTGGGACCTGTTGTCCTCAGAACACTCAGCGCCTCGGGCTCCTGGCAGGGAGGACCCTGCAGGGAAGCCCATCCTGGGGGGCTCTGTGCACACAGGGGAGGGGCACACTGGAACACGTAGGCATACAAGGTTTTCTTCATCAAGGAGGTGCTCTGTCCAGGGGGGAGTGTGGGGTTTGTTTTCCTTGAGAGGAAAGAACCCAGAGTCCCCAGATGGGAGGCCTGCTGACCTCGGGGGTGTTCTGAGCCCTAGAACTCCTTGTGGGGCCCTCTCCAGGCCAATGGGCTGTGAGGCGGCCAGGCCTGGCCTGGGGTGGAGCAGGTGTGGAGCCTGCTTTTCTGCAGAGCGAGAGGCCTGGGCAGGCAAGGGCTCACAGCCTGGGGTCACCTCAGCTGGCTGCTGGTGGAGCTGCAGTGCCCAGGGGCAAGCTGGAGATGGCAGAGTGGCCAGGCTTCCTGGCGGCGGTCCAAGCCGCCCACAGTGAAGGTGGCGCTCAGCACTAGGGTCTGCGCGGGAGGCTCCCCACAGCCAGCCAGGCTCCTGGGTGTCCATTTTTCCCTGAGGGGGAGTCTTCACAGGCATAAGTGTTTCCATACCTCTTAGATAAACACAGAGGGTGCAGCAGCTGGGTCATACAGTAGCCATGTTTTTAGCTACATAAGAAACTATTGGACCCCAACTGCAGCCCCATTTTCTTCTTAAATCCTGACCCAGAAGCACAGATGCTTGGACCTCCCTGGGCTGTCCAGCTGCAGGCTTTCCTGCAGGCTTGGACCAAGCCTGTAGTCCTCAGCCCCACAGATGCAATGGGAAGAGCACCCCTCCTGTTGCAGTGATTCACTTGCAGGTCAGCATGGGAAAAGAAAGAAGAAGCAGAACAAGCGAAGCAGCAGCAGGAAAAAAGTCCTTTACTGTGTACAGCGATCTTTTTATAGTATTGTGAACAAAGAAGGCAGCCTTCCAACAGCAGTGAATCAGGTCTTTCAGCTAATTAAACATAGCACACAGAAGTTTACTTCCTAATCAGAAGTGACCCGCTTCTCATGGCTAGTCTATTCTCGGCCCGGAGTATGTTGAGCTCTGCTCTTTGTTAAGAACAGATAATAAAATTTTTCTCAGCGCCCTCCTAGCCCACTTGGCAGAACGTCCCGTTTGCAGGCAAGTCCTCCCAGGGATAGCAGACACCTTGTTTTCAATCTAAACCTTGAAGGAGCCTCTCGTTTGCAAGTAGGCCCTCCCAAGGACAGCAGACACCTCGTTTTCAAGCATGTCCGCTGTTACCTATCTATACCTTGACAGAATATCCTGTTTGCAGGCAGACTCCATCAAGGACAGTAATGGTAACGCAGTTACATCTGATTCTCTACATCTCCTCCTGTTCTCAGCCTCCAGGACGCGCTGCACGTTCCCCAAACAAACAGCCTGGGTGCTTAGGACTCCTTTTATCAGAATCCCAGCCAGCAGGGCTCAGGGTGGTTTGGGGACTCTCTTGCAGGAACTCACCTGCTGCCATACTTGTGGTGACTCCAGCTATGGATTCAACTGGAAGAGAACAGAAACTGTCAAACAACTTCCCAAGGGGCTGTACCATTGAGTCCAGCTGTCCCACAGCCTCCCGAACTCGGGCTAGACTTACTTGTAAAAGCGGCTTAAGCAACAGAGACGACTCCACTTCACAGGAGGTGCTAACACGTTTCCAGGACAGCAGCTGCCCTTTGGCGGTCCTCCACCTCCCCCCTGCCCCCGGGCCCCTCAGGGTCCCTCCAGTTGGAGGACGGTTGCAACGACACCTGCACAGGTACGGAGACCCTTCAGTCCGGACGGGATCGCCGCCCCTCTGGCAGGCCCCGCGAGCTGGCACGGCTGCGCCCCGGGAGTCTGGGCACACCGCAGAGAATGGCGCACGGAGTGGATCGCTCATCCTCGAGGCCGCAACCCCGTGCCCCGCACCAGTTCCCAGTGTTCCCCGGGGGTTGGTGCCCACAACACAGCGGCGGGGCTACATCCGGCAGGCGCGAGCAGTCCGCACGCCTTGCCCCGCGACTCCGTCCGCCCTGCCAGCCCGTAGGCCTTGTCTCGCAGGTCCACGCTGGTGCGCGGAGGACGTGGTCGGAGCTGCGTGACCCGCCACTGCTGCGCGGGGAAGCCGGGGGCGGAGGGGGCAGTGCTGAGCCAGGCTGAGCTTGCGACCGGGCAGGCCGAGTGCCTGACTCGCACACGCCCTGACTCCCGGGGTCCGTCCCGGCCCCGCCCCTGGGAAAATCCCTCGACCCGCCTCTCGGTGCCCGCCCCGCCCACTCCCCGCCCCGGTACAGCCCACGCTCCGCCCCTCGGTGCCCGCCCCGCCCAGTCCGCTGGAGGACTTGGCCTGCAGGCCCCGCCCATTCCCCCACCCACGCCACGCCCGTCCTCAGACCGCGCCTCTGCAGGACTGGCCCCGGCCCCGCCCCAAGACTGAGCGACGCATGCGCAGAGCGGGCCTCGCCGTGTGGCCGTCGCCACGGGAGACGCGCTCCACGGGGAGGGATAGACTTGCGCTTCCGGGTCAGGGCGCGGCCGCCGGAAGTGCGTGGCCGCCGGAGCCATGGCGGCGCTGGCGGTCGTCTCCCTCCTGCTCGGGGCAGCCTCCTGGCCGCCGGTCTCGGCCTCGGGCGAGGAGTTCTGGCCCGGCCAGTCGGCGGCCGACATCCTGTCGCGGGCGGCCTCCCGCAGACGGTAAGCGCTCCGCGGGCTCGCCTCGCTCGGCCCGGCTCGGCCACGTGGGCCCGGCGGACGCGGCCCTGCGCCCCGCCTGCGGCCCGCACTGCCGGGGACTGGCCCAGACCTCCGTGGCCAGTGCAGGACGCCCCCTTCCTGACCCCCTCGTGTCGAGGGCGCATCGTGGAGCCCTTCCAGAAGCCACCTGACGTGTGGTGTCGCAGCTCGCCGAAGGCAGAAACGGGCGTGAGAACCCAGCTGTCGCCAGACCCAGAATAAACTCGGAAAAGTTGAAAACCTTGCCACTGCGTCCACTAGTTATTTGTGTTGAAAACCTGCTCATTTTTTGTTTAAGACGGTGATTTTGTTCGCAGGAAGGAGTTTGCTCTGTTAAGTAAATTAGTGAGTACTTCAGCTCTCCCTTCTCCGAGGAACCCTAACCCTCGTGACACCTGCTCCTTGGGTCCTCAGAGGCTTTTAGACCAGGTTGAAACCCCGACGAGCCCTCGTCCTGAGGCCCAGGGCTGAGGTTCCATGGCATGGCCAGCTGTTAAAGGGGACTAGGACGTCTGGTCATGCTTGTGGGCTGAGGTAATTGTCACTTAGAAACAGGTGGACAGCTGTCTCTGCAAACTGAAGCCTGCCCAGTGGAGCAGTGACTGAGGCAGCCGTCTGGGCAGGTGTGTACCAGCCCTACACTCAGAAGCCCTGTTCCGCTCTTCGCACAGGTACCTTCTGTACGACGTCAACCCCATGGAGGGCTTCAACCTCCGCAGGGATGTCTACATCCGCATCGCCTCCCTGCTGAAGACCCTGCTGAAGACTGAGGAGTGGGTGCTCGTCTTGCCCCCGTGGGGCCGCCTCTATCACTGGCAGAGTCCTGATATCCTCCAGGACCGGATTCCTTGGTCTGAGTTTTTTGATCTTCCAAGTCTCAATAAAAACATCCCGGTCATTGAGTATGAGCACTTCATTGAAGGTGAGGTGGTGATTTAGCTGGGCCTGCAGGCCCAGCTGCATGCGTCCTCACCCAGCTGCAGTGCTTGCTCTGCATGGGCACCCTCGGCACCATTGCTCTGGGGAAAGGGGTTTGAACTGTGGGGACGGCTGTCGCAGCCTCTAAACAGCTGGCACAGTCACTTTGCACGAGAGAGCATCCCGCCCCAGGTGTCACCCAACAGACAGGGCACCCTGGGAGAGAGGCCTTCTTCCTCCTAGAGGACGGCTGTGAGTGTGGCTCTGGTCATGGTGTCTCACTGCAGCACTGTTAAGGACTTCAGTAAAGCTGCCTCTTTAACTTCATGCTGCTCCTCCTTCCGTGTTAACGTTCTGAGGATTAAAGCTGTCGTTAGAACATGATCTAAGACGTCTAGCAATGTGACTTTGGTTGGAGAGCATAGATTTAAAAGTGGCCCTTTGCTGCTGCTTTCCGGAGACCCTGAGAGGAGTGGGTGGCGCGTGTGGCCTGATGGAGTCCTCATGCAGGTCAGCCTCTGTCTGCCCTGCGCTGAGGGCCATTCTCCTAGTGCTGGGCTCTCACCACCTCGCTGTGGAGTGTGTGGTGTTGGAGTTGATCCTGGGAGCACTGGCATGTGAGTCACTGTGTTTCTGCTGTCCTCATTCAGGCTGGCCTTATAAGACACTGGTGAGGTGCACCCTTTCCCGCCCCGGTCTGAGCTGTGGTCATAGAAACCCAGCTGCCATTGCCTCCAGGCCATCAGGTCAGGCTGGTGGTTTTCTGATGCTGGGAAAGGGACAGTCAGGGCTCTGGCCATTTTAGTGTGTGGCACCTGGAAGTGGCAAAGCTGTGTCTCCCTTCTGCCACTCAATCTGCATCCCTCCAGCTGGAACAGGACCAGGAGCCTTGCAGGAAGACAGCCACACATGGCCTCCCCAGGCGGACGTGCTGGCTGGACCAGGCCTGCCTTCCCTGGAGAGGGTGAAGCTTGCGACGGGGCAGGCCCAGTGCCCGGCACAGTTCTTCTCCCTCCAGGGTGAGGGGAGCCCTGGAGCTGCACTGGCCACGCAGCTGCGAGCCCCTGATCCCAGCAGACATGGAAGGCAGGATTCTGCGTGGTGTGTTTTCTCGTAACCAGGTGGTTCATTCCATCTTTGGCCAGAGCTTTCCTGGGATGTGGGATGTGGCAGGTGGCCCCAGCAGGGTGTGGGGGGCAGCAGGGGGTATAGGCCCTCGGGCTGCTCCCCGGGGCAGCTAGGGAGTGCAGTGGTGTCACGGTGGAGAGCCCTGGGCCCAGCGTGGGGGCCAGGCAGTGCTGGAGGGAGCTGCGGGCAGGCTCGGCCGTGCTAGAGGAGAGGGAGGGAGGCTGTGGGGAGCAGTGAGGCTGGGAGCCCCGATGACAGGAGCAGCAAGAGGAAGAAGATGGCCCTGGCAGGAGCCCTGTGAGGCCCTGCCCCCAGCCAGGGCCCGATTCTGCCCTGTCTGCTGTGTGAGCCTCTCGCAGTCGTCTTTGGGGATAATGTGCCCTTGACCTCATCCACGTCCATCTGAGCCAGGGGCTGGATGTGCCTGCGAGTGGCCACAGCCACTTCTGCACTGCCCTGTTCTCTCGGTTTTTTTTCAGAGTCCGGTGGGCCCTTCATTGACCAGGTGTATGTCCTGCAAGGGTATGCGGAAGGGTGGAAGGAGGGCTCCTGGGAGGAGAAGGTGGACCAGCGGCCGTGCCTGGAGCCCCTGCTGTACTCGCAGGACAAGCACGAGTACTACAGGTAGCCTTGTCGCCCAGTCGCCACCCTGCGGGGGCCTCCCCAGCACCTGCCACCTGCTGGCTGTCTGGGGCTGTGCCAGCAAAGGCCTCTTGCTGTGCAGAGGGGCACTAAGCCTGTCCTCAAAACCCCCTCCCAAGGTCCCTCCCTTTTCCCTGCCTCTTTTCTCAGTTCTGGGGACTGAAGCAGGGTCTTGTTGCCACTGGGCTGCATCCCTAGCCCTTTTTAAAATATTGAATCAGGGTCTCACTAAGTTGCTGAGGCTGGCCTCAAGCTTGTGATCCTTCTGCCTCAGCCTCCCTAGTATCTGGGATGACAACGTGTGCCACTGTGCCTGGCTTCCTGCCTTTTAAACGCATTGGAGTGTGGTGTAGGAGCGGTGGTCACAGCCCCTGGTGTAAATCGCCAGCCAAGGCTTCCCTGTGGAGTAGCCTTCGCACAGCAGCCTCCACGTGGGACGTGGCAGAGCAGTTTGTTCTGAAGCGTGAGAGGTGCTCTTGGCAGAGCATGGTTGCCTTGCTCTGGCCCCAGAGCCTGGAGCCATGGTTTCTCTCCTGCTCTTCTGACTCTCGGTGACCAGAGTCACGAGCAAAGGGAAGCCCGTAGTTCTCGCGGTGTGAGTTCCTGGGTGCCAGAGCCCGGGCCGAGGGCGGGGGTGCTGTTACCTGTGTGAAAGCAAAGCCAGCTAACAGCTACCCCGCGGGTTTTCTTTCCAGGGGATGGTTTTGGGGTTATGAAGAAACCAGGGGTTTGAACGTCTCCTGTCTGTCCATTCAAGGATCAGCGTCCACCATAGCACCTGTGCTCCTGAAAAACACTTCAGCCCGGTGAGTGCCAGCACTTTCCACCTGCAGCCCCCAGCCAGCACGCGCCTGTGCTGAATGCTGGCGTCCACACACCTTGCCGCAGGGCCGCTTTCCACAGTGAGTGGGACCAAGGGGACTGGAGGAGGCCACAGGTGTCCTAGGAAGAGGCTCAGAGGGCAGCGGGTTTGGGTGGGTGCGCCAGGCTCTGCGGTGGGCAGCACGGCCTCGTCCTTGCCAGCAGCGCCTACTCGGGAGGCCGTTGCCTGAACCTCAGGCTTCGCCACTCCATTCCCAGGCCTGGTGGTCACTGGCCGGCGTTGGCGGAGAACCACACCTGGCTTCTCTCCAGAGTTCCTCTCAGGTGACGTGAGGAGCCAGGGTGTAGCTGTGAAGAGGGGACAGTGAGGGACTGGCCAGGGCACAGGCAGGTGGAAAGCGTGCCGGCCAGACTTGACAGAAGGCTTTTAAGCACCCAGAGAGGTTTTGAAGATACTGCCCTGTCCCTGGCTTTGTTCTGTGACTATGTCTCCTGTGGATCTGTGACTCTCAAGGGCACCCTTGGCTGGGGGACCCTGTGGGCAGAGCAGGGTGAGGGCAGCACTCTCACCACCTCCCAGGGGCCTGGGAGGTCCCCCCAGGACGGGATCGTGAGTCAGCGAGGGCGATCCTCTCTGGAGGGAAACGCCGGAGAGCGGGTGCCCAGGATTAGCTGCAGACCTCAGGTAGCTGCGGGAACTGGAGAAACTGAAGTCACAAACCCTTCCAAAGGTGTCCTGTGGGTCCCCGCATGCCCTGGCAGGTCCCTGTGTGCCAGACAGGTTGTAAGCATCTCTCAGGAGCCTGGGTGCACAGACTGCTCCTGCCCAGGACCTGGCGCTCCAAGGTGCCCCTGCTGTTCTGCTGCGTGCACGCCCCTGAAGCCACGACTGTGTGCAGGGCTCAGCGTCCCCTGGTCATCACCGTCACCAGTGGTCCTGGCCCTTGTGTCCTCGTGAGGTGGTGTCAAGCCCACAGTGAGCCCCATTCTCCCTGCCCACGAGGCCCGTCCCCCACAGAAGCACAGACCCTAGGTGCTGGAGGGAGCTGCTGGATTTCTGGTTCTTGAGGTCCGCTTTGGTATTGTCCCGACTGGGCCTTTTGGTCACAACCTCTGGGTTCCAGAAGCAGCTGTGTCTGAGCTTGGCCTGGGATACGTGGGCCCTGGACGCGTGCTCCTGCCGCAGTTTTCCTGACCCGTTTGGGTTGGAGCAGAGCTGCCCCAGGAGGGCTGCAAGCAGAAGGCCACACCGTTGCTGAGGAGCAGGGGGAGGGCACCTTGCAAGGAAAGGAACCTGTTGTCCCCCCTCCAGGTGGGCCGCAGAGCCTCGGACAGGGAGCCTCAGGGCGGGGAGCCTCCGACGGGGTGGGAGGGATCTGGAACAGGCTGTGGGAAGCCCCGCCCAGTCGGCACCCCAAGACCAAGTGGAGGAGGCGACAGGCCCTGAAGGGGCAGTGGCGACCCGTGTGCCCAGCCCAGGGCCTGACTCACAGTGTAGGTGAGGTCCCCGAGAGCCGAGAGGAGAGCAGGAGCGCGGCCGCGTGGGCAGAGGGACGCACGGCCCGGTGACCCGGCAAGCACACCTCCCACGAGCACCCACGTGGACCCCGACCAGGGTGTGCCCGGCGTCCCCAAACCAGAACGCATCCTGCCGCAGCTAGAGTTGGCGTGAAGGGAGCAGGGTGGGCTGGGGACTGAAAGGCCGTCCAGCACGGAGGTGAACAGCTGCTGCTGCAGGCACAGGACACGTGGGGCCGTAGCGTCCAGCAAAGAAGGAAAGTGGGTCAGCTTCTGCTTGCACAGAGCAGGGACCTGCAGGGAGACGGCAGGGGACCGTGTGTCCTGAAAGCCTGCTGCTCAGGGTCCCTGCACCTGTACCGTCTGCGGCCAGGTCCTTAGGAAGTGACCTGGGGACAGGGCTGGGCGGCCACAGTGCAGCCACTCCCTGTGGGCAGTGGCGTGGCAGGCTCCTTTCTCACACCGGGGGCAACGGGGCTTGCTGTGGCCTCCCTTAAGCGCAGGTCTCAGCCTTCGGTGAAGGCACAGTGGGCCCCTCCTGCACCTTGGGCGTTGGTGAGTGTGCGGCAGTGCCCGCGCCATGTCTTGGGTTGGTGAGGATGTGTGGTGGTCCCCATGGCCTTTCAGGTCATCTCTGTGCTGAGGGTTGGTGGCCTTTGGTTGGCCTGAGGTTAGTGCTATCTCAGGGCACGTTGTTACAGAGAAGTCTTCCTACAAGCAGCAGGGAGCGGAAATGCAATACGCAGAACCTCAGTGGCTGGGGTCACTGCTGAGCCACCCCAGGACTGAGACTGCGTGGCTGGACCCTGCAGCCACTGTGCAGTCTTGGTCTCGGGCTCTGGCACTGAGAAGCAGGAGCCCTGTCCTGCTGCGCAGGAAGGCTGTGCCCTAAAGCTCCGATGTAAATGCTCACCCGATTTCATCTGCAGAAGAGGTCCCCTGTGCCTCCCTGCACCTTCCCGTTCCCGGTCTTTGGCGCTCTTCTTTAGAGCTACAGTTCTCTCAGCCGACTGCCTGCGGGAGGAGCAAAGGCTGCAGGCGATGGGCCGGTCCTGCGTGGTGCCGTGGTGCCCTCCTGGGTTCCCAGGGTGCCTGTCTCTGTGGGCACCCTGGGCCTGTGCCAGCCTGAGGTGCTCTGGTGGGTGGGAGGTTTCCTGGGGCTTTGGCGTGATGAGGCTGGCAGTCCCTGGTGCTGAGCCGCCTGTCCCTGGCTCCCCTGAGGTGAGCCGCGTGTCCTGCTGGGCAGCCCTTCCCTGCCGTGATTCCCCTGGAGCCCCGCAGACCTCCCTGCAGACCCCCCCTGTTTGCTGGTGCAAGGCCTGGCACCCTGAGCTCTCGGTGCAGACGGGTTGTCAGCTGGGCGTCTCTTGTCAACAGGTCCGTGATGCTGGACAGAGCGGAGAACTTCCTTCATGACCATTACGGGGGGAAGGACTACTGGGATGTGAGTAGTGCCCGGGGCCCTTGCCTCCTGTAGGTCTGCAGATTGTGTCCATTTGTTCAGTTTCTGAACATCAAGGTGACCTGCAGACGGCTCTTCTGCCCACTGCTGATGAAATCCCGAGGCTCCCGGAAGCTGCACTGGGCACCAGCAGTGGATCCTCACCCACCCTAGGGCAGAGGTGCTGGACCCTGTGTGGGGCCAGGTGTCTGGAGACACGGGGCCAGGCTTGGGAGCCGGGCCAGGAGCCTCTGTCCCTGCCATGTGGCCCTGGCTCTCACGGGCGCTCCGCCCTCCAGCCCCTCTCCATGCTGCATGCTGGGGCAGGGCTGTCCTCCGGCTCCTCTTCTCCCGACTTGCTGGTGGTCTAGCCTCCAGCTCTGCCTGCTCCACACTCTGGTTCCACAGAGGGGTGTTTTCTCCAGTGCAACCCTAACCCGGGAATTGATTCTGCCTGGAGGTGGGGAGCGCATCCCTGGGTGACCTCTGAGGACCCACAGTGGGCCTGAGCCACAGCTGGGCCAGGAGCAGCAGGGCAGGTCATGTGGAACAGAGACTCCTGGTCCAGCTGGGCTCCAGAGCTCCGGGTGGGTGCTGCTGGAGGCCAGGGAGTGGAGGGCCTGGTGCACCTCTCCGGGCTGGGGGGCAGTGGTGCCGCATTGCTGCCTGCAGGGCCTGTCCCAGAGTCTGCAGGCGGAGAGCGCGGCTGCTCGGCCAACGAGGGGCATGTGGGGCTGGGCAGCTGGTGCCAGGGCGTCAGCAAGGGGAGTGGCACGGGACAGGCTGTGGCGCCTCTCCCTAGCCCCAGCGAGGTGGCATGCAGCCGTGTGCGGTCCCCAGGGCCTGTGCCCTCAGCTCCGACCTTTCCCCACAGACCCGCCGGAGCATGGTGTTCGCCAAACACCTGCGGATGGTGGGCGACAGCTTCAGAAGCAGGTTCCTCAACTCCACCGATGCCACGGACAGGATCCCGTTTGAGGAGGACTGGACGAAGATGAAGGTGCATCTGCGTCATCCCGGGTCGGTCGCCCTTCCAGGGCTGGGGAGTCAGGCCGGGCCACAGAGGGACAGGCCCAAGCACCGTGATCCCTGCCGTGCTGCAGATGTAGGAACTTGCTTGGCACGGTGTCCTGCAGTCAGGAGGGGACGTCACTGCAGGCCAGCACCTAGGAGGCTGCTCTAGGAGTACAGGAAGCCCCTGTGGGCGATCTCCTCCTGCCATGCGTGGTGAGGGGCGGCAGGGCAGGCCAGACCCCGAGCACTGCTGGGACACCGTCTGAGGACGTGCAGGGAGCCTGGCCTCCCTCTCCCAGTGCTGTGGAAAATCCCATTCTGGTCTAGCGTCGTCCTTTTGGATTTTTTATGTGAACGTGAAATGCCTTGCACATGTAGGGATGTATCTAACTGTGTGTGTGAGCGCACACGTGGACCACCACGTGTGAACGCTCTGTCGGCTCCTCCTGGAAGCTCAGGTTCTCCTGTGGTGTGATCCCCACGAGCAGCGTGCTGGCCGGCCCGCGGTGTGGGGGGCCTGGAGAGGACTCCCATGCCGCTGTCCTGGGACGCTGAGATGCTCAGTCGTGACTGGGAAGGAAGCCTTAGAGGGCTTCTCCTTTTTCCCAGAGTGTGACTTCACTTGAGTAAAAGGGTCTGTGATGCGTGATTGCCTCCTGGTCTTCAGCCGCCCTGCGGTCTGTCTGAGGTCCCTGGGGCCTGGAGGGGAGGCTGCGTGGACACACTCGTCCCCTGTCGCCTCAGTTCCCCGTCCTCCTCCCCAGGTGGAGCCCGGCTCTTCACTGGGGGGCCCCTACCTCGCAGTCCACCTGAGAAGAAAGGACTTCATCTGGGGGCACCGGAAGGACGTGCCCAGCCTGGAGGGGGCCGTGAGGAAGATCCGCAGCCTCATGAAGACCCACCGGCTGCACACGGTGTTCGTGGCCACGGACGCCATCAGGACGGGTAGGCCACTCTGAGTGCTGGCCCGTCCCTGGGCAGACGGGACTGTGGCCCAGGGGCAGAGCTGAGCTGCCTTCGCCTTCCCCATGGCCGGAGCCACACCGGCACTCGCATGGCGTGCCTGAGTGGACGTGCCTGCTGCACCGGGGCCCCACGAGCAGCTCTCTGTTTGCAGAGTACGAGGAGCTGAAAAAGCTGCTCCCCAAGATGGTGACCTTTGAGCCCAGCTGGGAGGAGCTGGAGCTCTACAAGGACGGGGGCGTCGCCATCATCGACCAGTGGATCTGCTCGCACGCCAGGTACCTGCCCGCCTCTCGGGTCTTGGTGACCACAGCACGTGGTCCCTTGCACCCTGGCCTTGACCCACCTTGGCATCTCCTCTAATGTCCAGTTCTGGGCATCCTTGGGCTGACGGGGACCCTTGGTCTCCAGGAGCAGTGTCCTCTGAGGCACACTTACCTTGTTCCTGCTCCAGCTGGGCCTCTGCTCTCCCTTCCTTCCTTGCCCCTGGTCCTGTCCACGCCTGCCCTGGGAGGCCGGTGCCCTGGTGGGGCTCACGTCCAGGGGTGCTGTGTTAGGGGCGTGCGCAGGGTCCCAGGGTTGGAGGCTTGTGGCCCCTTCATGGCTCTGGAGGGGCCTTGGGGAGGCAGCCAGGCCTCTGTGGGTCGCTGTAGCCCTCCTGCACGTCCACCTGGGACATCGTGGGCCAGCTGGACCGGGACGGTGCAGGCATGATCTCCACGTGGCCCCTGCGTGCTGGGTGCTGTGCCCACTCAGGCCTGTGTGGGCAGCCGGCCTGCTCCCACCCACCGGGGTGAGCTCCCCGCCAGCCCTCCCACGTCCCTGGGCACCGGGGCACCAGCCGTGCTGTCTCAGCCCTTTGCCTGTGAGGGACAGAGAGGACTGCTCTCAGTCGGGCCAGGTCACGGCCGCGCCTGCTCCCCAGGTGTGGCCTGAGTGGCGATGAGACCCCGCAGGTGTCCGTCCCAGCCCAGAAGTGGCGCTGGGGAGTCCCGAGCTCATGCTTCACCCCCTGCCTGGGCTCTCCTGAGAGCCCCACGGCCAGCTGGTTTCTGGGAGCCCCACTGCAGGCTCCTGTGTGTAAGTCCTCGCCCATCTGCCTGCGGCCACTCTCGGCCACTCTCGGCCACACAGCCTCCCCTACCTACCCACCTCCGTCCCTGGAGTCGCACTCACTCAGAAGCCTACGGTCCCCAGCCCAGTGTGGCACTGCACGTAGCACTGGCTCTGGAAATGTCTCAGATGAATTGGTTGTTGAGTAGAGAGGGAGGCCAGCCCAGGAGGCCAAGGAGTGGAGGGCCTTCCACCTCCCCGGGAGCTAGAGGCCAACCCAGGAGGCAGAGGAGTAGAGGCCTTCCATCTCCCCAGGAGCTAGAGGCAGCCCAGGAGGCCGAGGAGTGCAGGGCCTCCCGTGCCCGTCCCCCTCCAGCCCAGGCAGTGTATGTGCGCATGGGCCTTGGGTTCCCGGGATCCCACTGCTCCTCAACAGGAGTCCTATGTGGCCGCAGCGCCGTGGTGAGAGTCCTCCCAGGCTGCGGTGGCCTTGGGCATCTGCAGTGCAGGAGAGGCACCTGCGAGGAGCAGTGGAGGGACCGGCTGGGGGGCCAGGGTGGGCCTGGCAGTGGGACTGATGGCCGGCCCAGTGCTGACCCCGTGGCTCGGGACCCGGTGTTCGTTTTCAGGTTTTTCATCGGCACCTCGGTCTCCACGTTCTCTTTCCGGATCCACGAGGAAAGGGAAATCCTGGGGTTGGACCCCAAGACGACCTACAACCGCTTCTGTGGAGACCAGGAGAAGGCCTGTGAGCAGCCCAGCCACTGGGAGATCGCCTACTGAGCGCCCGCCGTCTGTGCGTGGAGACCTGGCGCGGGGAGCACCCAGGAGCTTCGTCCTGCACGTCCTCCACCCGCCGTGGGCCGCAAGGGCTTCCGCGGCCCTCTGGGTCAGCACACAGCGTGTTCCTCAGGACCTGTGCTGCCGCCTTGCTGCAGAGCTGGTGTCCAGAGGAGCGGGCAGGATCTGTGGTGAGCGGGCTGCTCAGCAGCATGGACCCGGACGTCTTCCTGTCCACCATGTTAGAAGTTACGGAACAATAAAGGCACAGGCTGCGCCACTTCCATCAGTGGCCGTTCACTGCTCGTGGGCCACCTGGTCGTCATTAGCCAGGCAAACTCAAGCTCTTCATTCCAGTCTTCATTTCTGAGCTCTGTGACACTCAGGCCACACGTCCTCGCCACAGTGATGTGTAAATGGGTCACAGAGATGAGGCGAGGCTGAGGCAGGGGGCTGGCCAGGAGCAGAGGCAGGGGTGGTGCCCATCAGGGAGCCTGTCAGAGTATCAGCTTGAGCAGCAGCCTGCAGTGGGCTGTGCGTGGTGTCCAGCAGGAGAGACTGTCTGGCCGGAGCCTGAGGACAGGTTTGCAGGTTTGTTGCTGTGGCGGTCTTCCCAGGCAAGGCCAAGTGCAGGGTCCCGTGCTCCTGATCGGGTTGGGTGCCCACGTGTCCAGGTGCTCCTGCTTTGGTTGGGTCAGTGTAAGTTATTTGCTGGGTCGTGCCTCAGGGTTGTGCCAGGCAGCCAGATGGCAGTAGAGTCTCCCCACCTGCCACCTGTACTCAAGACGGAGAGGTCCATGCGAACTGCTGCAGTGACTCAGGGTCCGGCCCAACCCGAGAGCTGCTGGCCGCACCGTGTGGGAGCTCGGGGCAGGGCCCAGCCTGCTCTCCAGAGTGCCCGTCATGCCCGGCTGGGCTGTTGAGCTTGGGGTGTTCCGGGCTGCGGCAGCTGGTGTGGGAGAGGCGGGCCGGGAGCCGGCCTCCTGGGCTGTGGGGCCTGTGGGGTTGCCTGGGCCTCCGCATCTCCCACGTCGGGGAGGCTGTGGCAGCGCGGCTCCTTCCCTGGCCAGCAGTCAGGTGGGAAGCAAAGTGCAGCTAGGGAGCTGGGCAGTGCCTGAGCCTGGGAGGCCAGAGGTCTTCAGCTGCAGGCCACAGGCCCCTTTGTGGCCGCGCCGCCCACCCAGCACCTGTGGCCCTGGATGCCCCTCAGCAGGACCTTCGAGAGCCCCGCCCAGCCCCTGTGCAGACAGACGACAGTACCCACGTGGGCTTGGCCAGGGTGCCCTGTGCAGGCCGGCCCTTGCCCGGGCACGGCTCCCAGCTCAATTCTGGGGGCAGCAGTGGCAGCTGCCCTGGCAGGTGGACCATCGCACGGGTTTGAGCATGGCTCCTTCCTCTTGGGCTACGGTCACCCAGTGTGCCCTCTTGCTAAGGGTGAGCATGAAGAGTGGCCAGCCACTGCGGCTCCCTGTCCCCAGGCAGCTCAAGCCTCGGGCCCTGTAGCCCTGCTGCGCGGGCGTGGTCTGCTGAGTGGACCGAATGAATAAAAGGTTTCTTTTCTTCTGTCTCTCTCCTTTCTACGCACAGAGCTGGCCCCTTGGGGCAGAGGGCTTGATGCAGGCCCTCTGCCATGCTCTGACCGTGCCCCAGAAGCCTCGGGTGGTCCTGGTCCGCCACAGTGCCAGGGGTGCCCTCAGAAGGTGGCCAGAACCCTGCGAGGGGTGAGGGGACGCGAGGGAGCAGAGGCAGCCCTCTCTGGACCCAGCAGCCAGTGAGAGAGTGACCTGCCATCGCCTCGCTCTCGGACCTCAGCCTCGAGAGCTGCAGCTCTGGGTTCGTGTGACTTACGAACTATTCAGCCTTGGGGACTCGTCACCCAGCTGTGGCACATTAGAAATCACTGGGTCAGTCTTGAAGCAGGACAAGTGGATCCACAGTGGATCAAGAGGCAGTGACCAAGTCGCCGCTGCACACCCCGACCCTGTGCAGGGTTAGGGTGCACCTTCATATCCCAAACCCGCCGCCACCAGGAAGTCAGAGGTGGTGGTGCAGGGTGGGGTCAGAGTGGCCCACCAGGCAGTCCAGTGCCCAGGAAGGACTGGACTACAGAGCACAGCGTCAGTGACCCTTGGGACACTTCCAGAGCCAAGCTTGCTGCGCAAGGTGTGCCGAGGGGTCAGGATGGCAGCAGCCGGGTCTTCTCTCAGGAGGAACATTTCTTACGTGCGTCTCGGGGTGAAATGGGGTCTGCCTGGTCAAGACGCGTACGTCCTGGCCCACGTCAACACGACGGGGACAGACCCGGCCACCTTCCCCACGACCATCGTCTGTGCAAGCTTCGTGGCCAGCATCTGTCCATCCAAACCTGCCTCCGACTGTTCCTCCTCACCAGCTGGCTCTCTTCAAGACCGTGGGGACACACTGCGCCTCTAGAGACTGGTGTCACCTTCACCGTCCTGTCAAAGGCTCCACGTGTTCTTCATGTAGAGGCCGCTCTGAGTGCCTGGCATGACTGGAATATCTGGGGCATGCAGCTGACCCTCAGCAGAGCAGCTGCTGGTCTGTGTGTGTGGACAGTGGAGGAGCCCCCACGGGATCGCAGAGGAGGATAGAGGATGGCCCACGGCTGCTGCCGCCCCCAACCTGCAGCAGAACAGGGGCTTCGATGGACCGTCTCTCCAGGAAGAGGAAGAGGGGCACCAGCGCGGCCTCACTCTGTCAGACCTGACCGCGGCCTGGCTTTGGCAGGACCACAGGCTCACAAGGGCCCTTCTGCTCCCTGAGATGGCTCAGTGTCCAGGTGCCTTTAGGGACAGGCCACAGCTGTCCTGTAACATGCAGGGCTGTGCAGGGGACTGAGCACGTCTCTCCTTGGGTGGGACAGAACCAGAGGTGCAAGGACAGAGAGACCCCTGGACACGCCTCCCTGCCCCTTCAGAGTCTGGGCTTACAACCTCTGCCCCGTGGGGGCCCCAGCCCAGTGGTCACATCCGGCCCTTTCCCGTGCTGACCTGGGCTAAGGGTGCACGACACCTGAGGAAGGCCAAGGCCCAAGCAGGCCTTGTCCTCTGCTCCCAAGGCCTGTGGTGGCCTCCCGAGTGAGAAGGTGACCCCAGCTGCATCCAGTAAGAGAGGGGCCCCCAAGGGGCACTGTGACAGGTGACAGAGAGCATCCTCTTGTCATCCCTGACCTCACCCTGCACATTCACAGGCCCAGAAGCTGCTGCCCATGGTCTCCTGGCCAGTTGTGGTTTGGGAGGTGCCACTTAAGCTCCTGGACGTCACGTCTTCACCAGCTGGGTCTCCGGTCCCCTACTAGGGGTTTGGCACGGACGTCCTTGCCGCCCTGCTATAACCCGGAACTGGTGCAGCAGGGACCAGGTGTGCTCAGTCCCAGACCACACCAGGCCCGGGGGGCACCAAGCTATCGGGGTTTCCCCGGGGGCAACGGCTCTGAGCGCTGGCTCCGAGCTACTGTGACAAAGAACACGGGTATCAATTCTCTGGAGGCTGGAGTGCAAGTCAAGGTGTCCCGGGCCTGGTTCCTCCTGGGGTCTCTCTCCCGGGCTCACAGCGGCTTCTCCTGCGCCCTCAAGGGTGGTCTCTACATCAGTGCCCTGATCTCTTATGACAGTGGTCAGTTGGATGAGGGCCACTCCAGTGACCCCACTTCACCTTAGCTCACATCAGCCCTGTGAGGGACCAGGGCCAGGGCAGCCACACACAGGTTTGGGGGACCCCAGGCAGCTCTGACACCCCTCTGTGGCACATGCACCACCCCTGACCTACACACCTGTACCTGGGGCAGGGCCCCGCTGTGTCCAGGGAGGACCCACTTCCTGCCCACTGGGCACCTGGGGCTGAGGTGTGCCAGGCACTTGCTCACGTGGAGCAGAATCTGGGCAGGACCGAGGGTGGAAGGGTGTGGGAGGTCAGGGGCGATGGAAGGAGGGCCCTGCCCACCCGGGGACAGAGGGGGAGGTTCTGGGGTTGCTGCAGCAGGTGGGCGGGGCTGTGGGGTCCCCATTCCCCTCCCTCTACAGGGGCTGGGTGGACCGTCTGGGGTGATGACACCCGAGCCCAGGCACAGAGTGAGCCACGGCGTGAATTCAGTGACCTGGTCGCTGACTCTGCAGGGGATGCCGTGGGGACGATGGCCCGTGTGGGATGGCCAGGAAGGACCCTTGGGCTGGTTCTGAGCACCAGCTGTTTCCAGCCCGACACTGCTCACTGCCACAGCTGCCGGCTGAGGGGGCCGGGGCTGCAGGAAATGGCCTGTGACAGATTAAACCTCCGTTTCTAATAAAAGTGTTTTCACGACAAACCAGGCTGCTCTGTCCTCATGGGGAAGGCTCAGGCCTCAGGTCATGAGTGCCCGTGACACGGCCTCCCCAGAACAAGCCCAAGCCCCGGCCCACGGGTGGCGGGCAGCAGTCCACCTGCAGCCTGTCGGCTGCTCCTGAGGAGCCCAGGACATGGGGCCAGGACTTGCCACCAGGGACCCCACTGAGTCCTCAGGCCCAGCACCAGGCCACAGTGAGTGACAGCAACACACAGCCTCCGCGAGGGCTGGGGCGAGGGTCCCATGACACGAAGTGGACCGTCTGCACGACCACGGAAGAGACCTGATGCAGGACAGAGGATTAGCGACCAAGGGACACGAGGAAACCGGAGCCCTAACAGCTGGCAGCCAAAGCTGGGCCTGGGGTGTCCCAGGGGCACAGCACAGAGGGAACGTGGGAGGGCCGAGGGACACAGAAGGCAGCGCTCCCCAGAGGACAGGCCACGCCCGGAGGTGGTGAGCCTTGTCCAGACGTTACCCTCCATGCTCAGGAGCCTGGACAGTGAGGGCCAGCAGCCGGAGGAGCCCAGGGAAGGGCGACGGCCAGGTCAGAAGCCAGGTGCCGTCCACAGCCACAGGCCGGACCAGAGAGAGGCAGCCTGCACACCGTCCACACGGGTATCCCAGATCCCACTGGGCAGCGCAGAGTCGTCCGGCAGCTCCAGGCCCAGCCCTGCACACCTTCCTTCTGGCCCTGGCCTCGAGTCTCCTTGCTGCTGCCTACAGCCAAGCTCCTGTTGGCAAACGCCAGGGCCAGGGCATCGGCTGCCGCGCGCACCCGCCCGCCCGTGTGCCCACCCGCGCCCAGCAGCCCTTGCTTGGCAGTTTCCGGGCACGTGAAGGTGCTTGACATGAAGCAGAGAGAAAGGGGAGGGTTAGGACGCGCAGACGACGTCCTGCAGTACCACTCACAGTGACGCGGGACGTGCCAAAGTCCCCAGCTTGTGCCGTGTGGGTTGTGGAGGGCCACCCAGCTGAGACTTGTCTTCGAGTGCCCGGGTCCTCTTTCAAGATGCTCAGTGCTTTCCCTTCAGTCCATTGCCTGGGGTTGTCGTGACCCGTCTGCAAGATGCTCAAGTGCTGAGCCCGGGTCGGAGCCCTTCCCTGCACCTGGCCCCAGGAGACTCATCCGCAGAGAAATGTGGCCCAGGGCACCTGCTCCATGCTCCCAGCAGCCAGTCCACCCACAGCAGAAGGACAGACAGTGCCCTGTCTGCCCTAAAATCAGGAAGGCAGAGACCTTGGCCAGGCAGCACCGTGCCCGTCCACCAAGGCAGGGACAGCCAGCTGGGGCCACTGCCAGTGGCCTCTGCAGCCCACCACCCTGCCATTAGCTGAGAGGGCTGCAACCGCACTGCACATCCGGGTTTCTGTGGACGGTCAGGTCCGCACTAAGCAGATTCCCACCATTAACTCCCAGAGGAGGCACCGCTGGCTGCAGTTATGTCCTGAGCTCACACTGTTGCCCCGCAGGCTGCTGTCCCCTTCGCCCCGGTGGCTGGCTGCCCTCCAGTCACCGGCCACTGCAGGTGTTAGATGTTAAGGCGGGTGGGGCTGTGGCCACAGCTGGTGCTCTCACTGCCCTACCTGGACAAGAGCCTCCCAGGGCTAGGGCAGTAGACACTTGGTCAGGGCTCCTCAGAGCCAAGGGCATCATGAGCGCAGCATGCCCCTGTGGTGGAGGACCCGCAACCTGTGGTCAGCGTCACACAGCATGGGGACAGTGCCAGCCGGGAGGAAGAGTCTGCAAGCTTCAACAGAGTCATGTTCACAGGCAGCACCAGAGCAACACGCAGGCGCGGGGGTGTCTGGGACCCTCTCCTATCGGACAGCTTCCAAGGAGGCCCAGGAAGGAATTAGGTACTGACCAGGGGTCAGGGAGGTCTGAAACCCAGGGGGCACAGGTGCTGAGGGCCTTGCTGCCTGAGCTGAGCTCACGCACACCCAGCGGGGCCCATCACTCCCACCCCAGCTACACCCAGCTGATTTCACCCTGGACACCAAGGGCCAGGGCCAGGTGACGTGTGAGGGAAACCTTCACGGCAGGGAGCCTGCACATAACCAGGTCCCCCTCCTCTAGAAACTGAGATCTTACTCTCACCTAGAAGTCAGTGACAGGCAGTGACCCTGACACCGCTGTGCAGCTGCTGTGGCCACAGAACCAGGGCATGCTGGCCACCTTAGCTCCTGTGTCAGCACAAACCCCACCTGCTTCCTGGCTCCTCAGCTCTACGGTGGCTACAGGGCCACTGCCCTGTGAGTCAGGTATTCCTCCTGCCCTGCCTGTCCTCGAGCAGTCCAAGAGGACAGGCACTTCCTCTCCTGTGCCCTCTGCCCCTCAGTGAGACAGCTCTGGCTTCAGTGGAGCTGAAGGGCTGTGGGGACATCGCTGGCCTCTGACTCCTGGGGGCAGACTCCGACAGCAGGAAGCAGAGGCCAGGAAGGGGCAGGGCAGGCGCAACTGCCTCCTGCAGACTTCCCAGAGCTGTTTCCCACACAGCTGTCCTAGACGCCCGCCCAGCTGGCCACTGAAGAGTAGCCAGCTCAGAAAGACTCACAGGGCATCGTTGCAAAGTGAACCCCACCTCCCCACACCAGGCACATGCACCCAGATCAGCCACCGGCACCGTGTACTTTGCCCCAAGTCCACTCCAAAGGGACACAGGAAGTGGTGGAGAGCAGCCTAGGGACTTCTGTTTTTTATTTTTTGGCTGATGAAATGCACTGAACAACCCTCCTGAGGAAAATGAATGGTTGAATTTAAAGAAGAATAAAATACATCACAGATGATCCATGAAAACGAAGTCATCTCAAGGCACCAAGCAGGAAAATCAGGAAGCCCAGGAGACGAGCTGACCACGGCCGACTTCAGCCTGAGCTTTCTGCAGAACCTGCTGGACTTGAGTGACACAGGATCTTCCCAGGGTGGCAGGGACGCCAAAGGGTGAGTGAAAACTGCTGCAGAAGTAGGCAGAGGCCGAGGAGATGCCCTGCCTCAGCTCTGACACTGCGGACAAGACCTTCCTGAGGACTCGGGGCTCGGTGAGGTCGGTGCCTCCGATCAGCTAAGTCTACGTGGTCCAAATTTCAAGATAGCCACATACCGGTGGCACTCTCCCTCCCCCACGTTTAACAATTAGGAGCAAACACAAATTTTTTTTCTGGGGAAAATCTGAAGACTCAAAGTATTTGAACTCCAACCACAATGTTTACAAAGCCAACTGCTGCGGATGGTGAAAATCAAAACAACAGCAGACTACGTCACCACAAGATCCAGTTAGCAGGTGAGACGCAGGCGGAGACAGGGCCTGGAAAAACACTCAAAGAACCCAGACCAGAACCCACCCCAGAACCCAGAGCAGGAACCACACAGAAACCACACCAGAACCCACACCAGGAAGCACACCAGAACCGACACCAGAACTTACAGCAGGAAGGACACCAGAACCCACACCAGGAACCACACCAGGAAGCACACCAGAACCACACCAGAACCACACCAGAACCCACACCAGAACTTACAGCAGGAAGGACACCAGAACCCACCCCAGGAACCACACCAGAAACCACACCAGGAAGAACACCAGAACCACACCAGAACCGACACCAGAACTTACAGCAGGAAGGACACCAGAACCCACCCCAGGAACCACACCAGAAACCACACCAGAACTTACAGCAGGAACCACACCAGACCCCACACCAGGAAGCACACCAGAACCACACCAGAACCCACACCAGAACCCACACCAGAAACCACACCAGAACCCACACCAGAAACCACACCAGAACTACACCAGAACCCACACCAGAAACCACATCAGAACCCACCCCAGGAAGCACACTAGAAACCACACCAGAACCACACCAGAACCCACACCAGGAAGCACACCAGAACCACACCAGAACCCACACCAGAACTTACAGCAGGAAGGACACCAGAACCCACCCCAGGAACCACACCAGAAACCACACCAGAACCACACCAGAACCCACACCAGAACTTACAGCAGGAAGGACACCAGAACCCACACCAGGAACCACACCAGAAACCACACCAGAACCACACCAGAACCCACACCAGAACTTACAGCAGGAAGGACACCAGAACCCACACCAGGAACCACACCAGGAAGCACACCAGAACCACACCAGAACCCACACCAGAACTTACAGCAGGAAGGACACCAGAACCCACACCAGGAACCACACCAGAACCCACACCAGAAACCACACCAGAACTACACCAGAACCCACACCAGAACCACACCAGAAACCACACCAGAACCACACCAGAAACCACATCAGAACCACACCAGAAACCATACCAGGACCCACACCAGAAACCACACCAAAACCCACACCAGGAAGCACACCAGAAACCACACCAGAACCACACCAGAAACCACACCAAAACCCACACCAGAACCACATCAGAACCACACCAGAAACCACCCCAGAACCCACAACAGAACCACACCAGAACCCACACCAGAAACCACACCAAAACCCACACCAGAACCCACACCAGAAACCACACCAGAACCCACACCAGAAACCACACCAGAAACCACACCAGAACCCACACCAGAACCCACACCAGAACCACACCAGGAAGCACACCAGAACCCACACCAGAACCACACCAGAACCCACACCAGAACCATATGAGAACCACACCATATCCACACCAGGACGAGGAGTGGAGGTTGGGGATGGAGGATGTGGCCTGTCTACCCGAGATTCCCCGCAGCCAAACTGTGTCCCCCTTACTGAAGACACTCTGTGTGACGATCTGGTGATTCAGAGGGGACGTGGGCACACAATCCTTAACAGCCACCAGGACTTCACACTCCCGTGTGGATGGAGGACAAGAAGCCACTCTAAGGCCCAGGAAGTCTTCACGTGATGCTCTGAACAGGGAATTGGGGCGAGGGTCGCCGTTCCCGTTGAGCGTGTGGACCTTTCACACACTGACTCTGAAAAGACAGAGTTCTGAGCCTGGAGATCCACAGTCTGGAGAAGGCACTTCTCCTTCGAGGGACACCGTCTCAGTGAGGCCCCTGGAAAGGGCAGATGGCTGGGAGTCAGGCCCGACAGTCTCTGGGCGCGAGGGACGTAGAGGTGAACTGAGTGTCTGGAGGCCTTTGTGCCCAGGTGGCAGTGTGTGCCATCATCCGGAGACCCCTCTCCTGGAGCCAGAGGAAAGCACTCAGGACCAGCAGGGAGAGGCGTGCTGTCCCCAGCTCCTGCTTCAGAGACGTTCCGCTGATGACATTGTTCCTTCTCCCACAACAACGAGAGTTCTGGTGGCTGTGTGGACTTCTGCACGGTCACCACAAGTCCACAGTGAAGCCCAGCCTCCCCGGCGTCTCCGGCACCTTCCGCCTCAGGCCTGGTCTGCTTGGAGTCCCGTCCTCTGCAGGGGTGTTCCCGTGCCGGCCCCTGGGCTCCCGTCCCCTCCCTTCTCCGCGGGGCCTTGAGGCCTGGCTTTGAGGCCTGGGCTCTGGCTTTGCAGGGCACCTTTGCAGACCACGGGGGCTTCTCCTGGTCCACTGTCACCTTGGCTTGCCTCCTTAGCAGCCGCTCAGCCTTGTCCTGGGCGTGATGGTGACGGCAGAGGACACGCATGGCTTTGGTGGGTCCAGGGTGGTTCTTGCCTCTTCTTCCTCTGACACAAGTTCTGGAAGGAAATGACAAACATGTGACAGTGACACTAGAGGAGACAATGACAGAGATTTTTCGCAGAGTTGAAAGTCCCAGAAAGAAACCTGAAAGATTTAGGAGACCCTCAATAAGTCCAAAGAAAGATAAATAAAAGTAAATAGATTTATGTCTAAATATGTAATATTATATGTAACAAATATGCAATAATAAACTGTGAAACACAAGGGGCAAGAGAAATTTTCAAATACTTTTTTAAAAACATTATTTACAAGGATTTGACAATGCAATCAATTCTTTTTGTGGGGAGTGGGTACCAGGGCCCTCCACCACTGAGCCACACCACCCTGTTTTGTATTCTGTTTGGAGACAGGGTCTCACTGGGTTGCTTAGTGCCTTACTTAGTTGCTGAGGCTGGCTTTGACCTCGCCATCCTCCTGCCTCAGCCTCCTGAGTGGCTGGATTACAGGCGGGCACACTGCACCCAGCTGACAGTGCAATCATCTCTTGATATCCCGTGGGCACCATGGAACCATAGAGCTGTGTGAGTATTTCGACACTGGGACAAAATACCTGAGGAAAACAGCTCTTGGGGAAAGAGTGATTTGGCTCCGGGCTTCAGAGGACCCAGCCCTGGTTGGTGGGGTCTCGGGCAGAGGCGTCGTGGTGGCCCGGGAGGAATGCGGCTCATACAGAGCAGGCACGAAGCAGGGATGGGGAGGGCAGGGGTCAGGGACGAGATGAGCCCTCCACGGCACGTGCCAGCCCAGGCTCGGATCAGCCCGCCACGGAGCCAGAGTCCCCACGTCCTGTCTCTTCCCAGAGTCCCGTAGGGGCCATGTCCTCGACTGCTGAGCCTGTGCACAGCCCGGACCAGGCCCAGGGACACCCTGGTGCCTATACGCACCCGACAGAGCCAGGCTGAGCTGGAAACCCCGAGCCGACCCACATCCAGTGCTCCCCACCCCCAAGGCCCAGCTGGCGGGCACAGCGGGTGCGGGCCCGGAGGACGGAAGTGTGAGGTTCAAAACACGGCGTCCACTGCTGTGCACGTCCTGGGTTTGGGACTGTGTGAGGATCCTAGGGACCATCTGAGATGAGGGGCCTGGCACCTCCATGTCACCACAGTGAGAACACGGTCCAGGTGGCACGCTCGGGCCGTGCACTGCCGCACGTCTGCTTACCTTTAGATAAAGCCAGCTCCTGCACGCACCAGGCCCAGTCATGGCTCCCTGGCTGCACATGGAGCCACTGGGCACAGCGGTGGAGAACGGCGCCTCGCTGGGCGTTCTGCGGAGGCCTGCTGTGGGGACCGCGGCCTCAGCTTGGCGAACGTAGGAGGGCAGAGCGTGGTGTCTGACCCACGCCAAGATGGCAAGGGTGAGGGCCACGTGACCGTGATGGTGACCCAGCGCTCTGCTCTCTGGGGTCCTGGGCCACATGCCTGCCGGCCAGAGGACGGAAGTCACAAAGCAACAGAGGTAAAGCCCCACGTGGGCTGGCACTCGGCCTAGTGAGTCACTGTCACCTGGTGTACAACCAAGGAAGACGCTCCTGCCTCCACGTGTCCCCAGAATCGACCAGACAGGGCAATAACGTGGGAGACAAACGCAACCGTGACATGGCGTGCACTGCGTCACCGTTAGGAGGTCGGTGACTGGCGCCTGAAGCGTTGACACTACCTCGCCGCCTCCCCGGTGACAGAGGAAGTGGACTCCGTCTGCAGGTGGCCCTCTGCAGGCCGGGCGGAGGTGCGGCCTGCTCCTTGCGGAGGTGGCCCGCAGAGCGCCCACCCCCTCCCACGGGTGCTCCAGGCGGGGCCCGCACTGGGGGAGCAATGGCTGCCACTCCTGCTCCTCGTCACCTCCCGCCGGGCGTCCCCACAGCTGGCCCTCAGCAGCACCCCGGTGATGGTGACGGGCTTCTCAGGGGCTGCTTCCACCGGCCCTGAGTGCTGGACCCACTTCCTGCCTTGCTCCCCAGCACCCAGCGCTGCCCTGGGGCCTGGAAGCACCGACTGGCCATCTGGGTGCTCTGGCTGTGGGCACCCATGCTGGATGCTGCTAAGAGCGTCTGTGCAGGCCTCGTGTGCCACACTGGGCGCTGTGGGCTGCCCTCCTCTGTGCCGAGGTCTCCCTGCAGCCCCTGACGGCTGTCCCTGGGGACAGGCGGCGCTCACCTTCTCCCTGCTCAGGGACGCGGCCACCCGTCCAGACTCACCGAGAGTCCCCCTGAGCTTCCTGGCCGTCCAGCCCCACCCTTGACCCGAGACCCCAGTGACCTGGCTTGAAGAGCAACAGAGGCCCGGAGGCACGTGGGAGCAGAATCTGCCCGTGTCCCTTGACCCCCTGACAGGACCTGCCACTGTGTCCTTCCTGGTGAGACGTGGACCCAGGGAAGGGTCCCTTTAGACAGACCTGCCCTCCCACCAAACTGTCCCAGCGCCCTGGAGCCCTGCAGCCTCTCAGAGGGCTGGATGGGGGTGGCGCCGAGGCCACGGGCCTCTGCTGTGAGGCCGTCCAGGGGTTCCTGGGCGGTTGAGGGCCGGGATGCGGTCCCGCCCCAGCTGTCGCAGTGCCGAGTCACTCTGGCACATACGTGCAGGCTGTGCCTCACCATCCAGCACCCAGGAGGGAGTCAGGTCCACCTGGAAGGCCTTCGGCAGGTCCCCGGCCCCCAGGCACGTGTTCCCTGGTAGGAAGGGTGTCACGAGGGCCAGCGTCCCAGCCACAGCACTGAGCCCTAATACAAGCTGCGTCCTTGCAGCCGTGGGGCTGGGCCTCCCCCTCCCCAGGCACCAGAGGTCAGCTCTGCACCACCACCAGGTAGGTGCCCTGGGATGGCGCCCCAGGCGGAAGGAGGTGGGAGGCAGAGAGCACAGCCCTGAGCATGCTGCAGGCCCGCAGTGGACACGGGCTGGCGGGCTGGTGCTGGGTCTGGCAGGCGATGGACCCCCTTCCTGCTCACGGTGCCTGAGTACCCCGCGAATGGCGTGGTTTTGGAAATGTTCCTGCCCAGGGTTGCGTGCCGACTGAGACGCAGCATAAGTGACCCTGTGCGGTAAACCATGGCGCACGCCGCCTGGACGGAGTTCCCAGCTCCGGGGACGCGGGCACCCATGCCGAGCCAGCAGGTTTGGGCAAAAGCAGACATTCGAGGTCACCCTCCTCTGACGTTGCTCATGAACTCCCAGCTCCCCTTGAGCCTCGTCTCGTTCTCCAGGTGATGGACGCTGGGCCAGCATCAGAGGAAACGCACTCTCCATGTCTGGGGCTGTGGGACAGGCGGACGGCTGCAGGGCACGGCAGCATGGTCTCCCTGGCCCACCAGCCCCAGGAAGGGCCCGGCAGCTGGCGGACAGCAGCAGCCCTGCTGGCCCTGGGCACAGCCGGGGTCAGCTGAGCATGCCCCTGGGCTCTGGCTTGGGATGACCTCTGTCTGCAGACGGATGCGGAGGAAAGCACCCCCTGAACCAGGAGGCCCAGGCGCAGAGAGGGGAGTGCACAGAGGAGACCAGGCTTCGGTGAGGACCTCTGAGTTTTGGGAACGGTGCCCTCACCTGCAGGTCTATCATGCGACTCTCCCTAAAGGGAAGCTGTGGTTCTGGTCAAGTGTAAATACTGATGTGTAAACAAAGCCTCTGGTTTCTCCCAGTGCCCACCTTGGAGCCCCTTCAACCCCGTCTGCGCCCTCCTCCTGCCCGGCACCCCTGCACCCCTCCCCTGCCTCCCCTGCACCCCTCCCCATTTCCATCGCCCGGGGCCCTCTGCTGCTGCGGGTGCCCTAGGACCTGAGGCTCCGTAGCTTCAGTAGTGAGTGGCAGGCAGTCCGCGTGGGGAGCCACCTGAGAGCCAGCAAGTGAATTCGCAGGCCTCTCCACCTCCACTTCTGCCTCCTGCCTCCTGCAGAAGTGGTCTTCTCTGACCCTGGGCTCTTCTGGGGCCCCTGGCTGTGTAAACGCGTTTAACCCGGGAGCCTTGCGCTCACTCCGGCCTCCTTCTCTACAGTAAGAGGCTCTGCAGAATCCAGGTCTAGACATGCAGTGACCGAGGGGCCCCTGGGTGGAGCCATCCGTAGGTGCCCCAGCGGCTCCGGATCTGCAGGGGTAACTGCAGACAGTCACTGTCACACAGGGAAGCTGCTGTGCTGAAGCTCACCTCGGGGTCCTTGTGCACGAGAGGCCGGGCTGTTCCCAAGCCCCTTTGGAGGCCGTGTGGCTGGAAGTGCACAGAGGAGGTGCATGGTGGCATGTCCCTGGACGGCGTCTGAACCTCCAATAGCGGCCCCCAGCCTCAGTGCTCAGAAATGAAGTGGCCCTAACGCGCTGTAGGCCTTTCCCAAGGGCCTCGCAAGCAGGCGCCAGAGCCCAGGTGGCCTGTGGGAGGACCGGCTCCCCTCCCCAGCCGTCCAGGGGGAGCAGCTGCCATGTGGAGGGCCTTCTCACCTGGGCAGTCCTGACACAGTCCAGGGACCCAGGAACACTGAAACGTTAAATTGGCTTTTGGGCCATTTTTTGGGGGGTGTACCCAGGATTGAACTCAGGGGCACCCGACCCCTGAGCCACCCCCAGCCTGTGTTGTGTTTTAGTTAGAGACAGGGTCTCACCGAGTTGCTTAGCGCCTCGCTGTGGCTGAGACTGGCTCTAACCTCGCGACCCTCCTGCCTCAGCCCCCGGGCTGCTGCGGGCACCCATGCCGAGCCAGCGGTTTGGCCACCGCGCCCAGCGGTTTGGCCATTTTTGACGAGATGCTTTCATCGACTCACTGTGTCAGATGCACTTTCGTGGGAACCGTGAAGTTTCAGATTTAGTTCATTCTATTTATGGCAAATGTGTTCCCTGTGACCTGATCCTTCTTGTCAAACTAATGAACCGAATCAGACATTTTCTGCCAGAAAACGTCTGACCTACTTTTCAATTGAGACCCAAGTGTTGGCGTGCTCTTCCAGGGACACTGAAAGAAAGGCACCGAGGAATGAAGCACAGAACACATCTTGGAAGGTACATCCAGAGGCAATGGAGTCAGAATTCTGAACCCGTGGCCATGATCCGACGAACCGCCCACTTCACAAAACGCGTCTCTCTTGCTTTGTGATGACGTGATGGAAGAAGCAGGCAAGTGCTTAGGTGACGTGCTCAGTGAGGACAGTGACCAAAGACTTGTCCAGGTGTTCAGTGCTCCCAGGTGCTGGACACTAAGTCAGAAATCTTTAAAAAACCCTCATCTTTTGTGTGTATGTGGGGGTGCTGGCGCTCTACCACCGCGGCACACCCTCAGCCCTTTTTATTGTTGGAGATAGGGCCTCACTAAGTTGCTGAGGCTGGCCTCCAACTCTCCATCCTCCTGCCTCAGCCCCCCGAGGAGCTGGGACTGCAGTGTGCGCCAACACACCTGCAGAGCTGGGGATGGGACCCGGGGCCTCCCCTGGGGACGCTGGGGATGGGACCCGGGGCCTCCTGCCTGGAAGGTGAGGCTCTGCCCTGAGCCCCTTGGCTGAGCCCAGCCCTTCCTTCATTAATTCTGTCAAGTGTCAGAGCCGAGTGGCCCTGGTGCCCGGAGAGGAAGGGTGTGTGCCAGGAGGCCCTGGACAGCTGGGTGCCCGTGGGGTCTCCCCACACATCAGTCCCGATCTGCACAGCGGGCGGCTGTGGGCTGCAGCCGCAGTCACTGGGTGCCACCCTCCTCCACGCCCTCCCCGTTAGCCATGGAAATGGCAGCCAGCAGAAGACCCCTGCCACCCCCCCCAGACCACCACCAGACTCCGTCCTCCTGGAGGCTCCCCAGGGGAGGTCAGGGTGTATGTTGAGACCAGGGCCTCTATATGACGCGGCTTTGCAGCCATTTCCCACTGAGGTCTTGACCCAGGTCCTCTGGAGACTGCCTCCTGAGACACAGCTGGGCACTGGGCCTCCTCTGCTTCCTCGTGGTCCGGGAGTGAGCGGCCCCTGGGATCCCACGGTCATCCTGTCGAGGGCCAAGGCTCTCCCCGTCCACTGGCCACACTGCCGTCACCCCACCCCAAGGTCTTCAGCCCTCCCTGCGGGGTCCAGGAGGGGCCCCCTTGCATGTGGAGTGGAGGCCGAGGCCGAGACCAAGACCACCTGGGGCTGGGTGGCCCTGGGTGGGGTGGGCGCCAGCCCTGCTGCCCGGAGGGTGGAGAGGCACAAAGTCCAGCACACCGTCTGCGGAAACAGGTCGTTTTTATTGAGAACATCTCAGACCCTCTGTCTGTGGGACAGCGTCTCATGCTCAGCTCGGCCGGCCTCAGAGGGAGGAAGCTCATGCAGGGGACGTGTGGCATACACAGGACACACACAGAGGACACGAGGGCCACACCCTGGCAACAGCTCCTGCTGGAGCACACTCCCATGGCGTCTGAGCCTCAGCCACCGGCTTGTGGGGACCACGCCCGCGGCGCCCCTCCTCCAACAGCAAGCAGCGGAGCAGGTGCCTGCGGGGCCAGGGGCCAGGGGCCACCTCACCACCACACCTCACGTCCAGCAGGCTGGGCCCACGCCACCGAGACCCGCCCGCCTGGCAGGCCAGAGGCCACCGCCTCACTTCCTGGCATCACAGGAACCCCAGAGCGCCAGCGTGGACCGGCCAAGCAGCCCGCCAGCCTCGAGCAGAGCCTCCACCTCCACGGGCCTGGGCACCAGGGGAGATGCAGGTGCACCCCAAACCCAGGTCCTTTGCCCTGGCCACGCGGACTCTGGGGCTGATACAGAGGGATTGGACCTGGGGACAAGAAAGTGACCTCACTTTGCTTCTCCTGCTGGCGTTTCTGGTGCGTGCCTCAGGAGTGGAGACCACTGCCCACACCCGTGCACAGCCCACCGGCAGCCGCTCTCCAGCACCCGCACCCGGAGCTGCTCCCGCGGGGCTGCAGGGGACGGCCTCACGGCCGCAGCGACCTCTGACAGGTGTGACGCCCCAGGCTGGGGCCGCCACTCACACACTGAGATGAAGCCACTGTGTGGTCACAAGACAGGAAAGGGTGATGGACGATCAAGACCTGAATCAGAGCTGCGATTCTTTGGCATCCCTGGCTGGAGACTGTACTGCCTGGGGCCACGGCACGGGTGCCAACGGCCAGCCCTGCCCCACCACTGCGGCCATCCACACAGAACATGTGGCCCACCTGAGACTCCCACACGCCCTCCCACTGCTGAGCCAGCTGCCCTGGCAAAGCCGTCCCTGAGCATCCCGGGGGGACAGTGTGGCACAGCACTTCAGGGGTCCCTCACAAGCAGAAGAGACCCCGCCCCCCACTGTCAAAATGTCAGAACTCAAAGATTTTTTTCTCAAAAAATCAAGTCCCTGATTGTGTCAGATCCTGTGAGCCTGCAGGTCCAGATCAAGGGCTGGACGGCCAGGGCCAACATGGCAGGAGTGCCCCCGGAGGGCAGCGTGAAGCCAGCCCCACGGTGTGTGACTGCGTGTGGGACGTGTTCCTGCTGGACTCCAAGGCCAGAAGGCCACCGCAAAAGACTGAGTTCACCTCCAGTCCCCCCGAGGACGATGCCTCTGGCAGACGAGGGGACGGCCGTGCTCCCTGGAGTGCACAGGAGCCTGCCCCAGGACACAGCCCCCAGACCCCGGCTCCTGCGGGGGCAAGGGGGACCCAGCACTGCCTAGCAGGGCAGCGGGTCTGAGACCAGCAGCGGGAGCTGGGGTGGGCCTGTCCGTGCCCACTGCACCTGGCTGTGTCCCTCCCGCCATGCGGAACGAGCCCAGGGGACGGGAGCCGTGGGCAGTGAGCCCTGCAGACAGGCCCGTGTCCCCAGGCAGCGCACTCAGCTCTCAGCCTGGTCACCGCAGCCACGCCCTGCTCCCTGGCTCCCTACTCACAGGGCACCAACAGCAAGGTGGACAGCCCGGTGCCACTCAGGCCTCATGCCTGGGCGTGGCATTGCGGGTCTGGGCCTGCCACTGCCGTGGCCCCAAGGCCCCTTGGTGCCCCTCTGGAGCAGACAGGCCCCTGCCCTCTAGTCCTGGAGCTCCAAGGCACCTGTGCAGCCTCCGAGTGCAGGTCCAGGTGGGCCCTGGCTGCTCCTGCCCAGAGGCTCCCGGCGCAGCACCCGGGGACCGGCAGCGCTCGCCCCTGCGCTGCCCGACCTCAGCCTCTGGTGCCCACCAGCCCCAGGGCTGCCAGCTCAGCTGCAGGAGTGTCTCTGATGAGGCCGGAGGGGGGACTGAAGTGCCGAGGGCCAAGTCCACCTGGGCACGCGGCTCCCTCCCTGCGAGGGCCTGGCCGGGAGCATGGGGCCCAGGCTCCTCTCGCACAGCCGCCCAAGGTCCCCTCCGTCCACAAAGGCTCCAAGACCCACATGATCAGCCAGCAAAGGACGCTGGACATGCTTCATCTTGATGATCCAGAGTGAACTGAGGAAGGCTCCCATGATCCCACCCAGGAGTACGGAAGCTTCCAGAGGCAGCGGAGGAGCCAGCCGGGGTCACATCCTGCAGGACTGGGCACTGAGGCCCCACCAGGGAGGCCTGCGTGCCCCTCGGGGATCCACTCCAGGCCCCACCCTCCCCCTCCACCCCCACGTTTTACAATTAAAATAATGTGGCATCAAAGTGACCTGACATATTTACTTCTTGTTTTATAAACCACATTCCTAGCTCTGAATAAATTATTTATTCAAGGATCTCACACGCAGCCGTGTCTACGTTCCTACACTCAGGAAGCCCTACTCAGTAGAACTCGATCTCTAACGTAAACTGGAATTGGAAGCAGTCACTGGATGACTCAGGAGGGGACATGAGTGGCACCTGTCCCAGTGCAGATGTGAGATGCCCGGCACCCCACAGCCCCACACCTGCCCTGGTCGGGTGCGTGACGCCAGTGGTCCCTGGCCCATGCCTCACCAGGCTGTGTGCCTGCCCGAGTCCAGACGGGAGGTTCGGGGATGGTGCAGGACACAGTGTCCCTGGGCCCTACCGGGCTGTGAGCCTGCCCCAGTCCAGACGGGAGGTTCGGGATAGTGTGGGGCCGACAGCCCTGCACCCTGAGCTGGGCCCACGGGTCAGGGCGTGAGGGAGAACTGGTCCTGCTCCGTGGGCTTCTCCACCCAGGCGCCCAGCCCAGCCTTGATGAAGGCGGTGAAGAGACGGGCCTTGGCGGCCTGGTACTCCTTAGCCGCCAGCTTGGACTCGTGGTAGGTGGTGGGCTTGATGATCTTGGTCCGCAGCAAGTGGGGGGGCACCTGCGGAGGAGAAGGGAGCGTGAGAGGCGCCCTGCGGGACCGACACGCCACCCCGCGCAGAGCTCTGACCACCAGGCACCAGGACCACCCTGGCCGGGGGGACAGCCCTGGAGCCAGGGGGACAGCTCCTACAGCAAACAGGCCAGGGCTCCGCAGCGTCCCCACCAAGGAGCCCACTACAAACCCCGGGTTCTGGGGCCAGGCTTCTGGCAGACCAGCTGTTTCCTGTGCTGGGTGTCGGTGACCACAGGGACACCTCACTGCCCTGCAGGGCCAGGGGTCCCTGGTGGCTGAGCTGCAGCGCACAGGCCCGTCCTGGGTGCCAAGGGGCAATTTCTATCTGAGCCCCTGTCTCAGTGTTCCGTGCTTGACGGAAACGAAATCTCAGGGTCACTGGCCACACATCAGGGCGGATCCTGGGAACAGGGCCCTGTGGCCCAGAGGAGAGCTGTGGGGCTCTGGGCGGAGGGCTCAGCAGAGTCCAGGCAGCGCAGCCGAGAGGACAGGGGGCGGAGGCTGGCCCTCCATCCCTGTCGTCAGCACTGAGCACCAACATGAGTTCCTCGCGGGACGGCTTGGATCTGAGATGGCCCCAAAGGCCACATGGTGAGGCCTGGGTCCCCAGCCTCTGGTGCTGTGGGAGGAAGCTGGGTCCCGGGGCTGCCTAGAGGGGGTGGCGAGACCTGCTCCTCGCTGCCCTCCCTGCGGCCCCTCCCGCCATGGTCACCATGAGGTGAACAGGCTCCTTGCCACGCTCTGCCCTAGGTGTGCTGCCTTGGGACGGCCAGCGGGAGGGACCTAGGAGAGCTGCGAGACGGGGCTGAGGTGCCCCAACATCGTGGGCAGAGCCTGACGGCAGCTGGGGGCCGGAGGCAGCGCACCGGGGGACCTGGAGAGCCAGGCTGTGCTGCTGGAGAGGACCCTGCGGGCCTGGACCCAGGGCCACCGTGCTAGAGTCATGCCCTGAGGCTCCGAGTGGGGACCCAGTGTATGTGGCGGAGGGATCCGAGGCAGCACAGCCGTCAGGCGGTGGGATGGGGCTGCTGGACACTTGTGGTCAGATTCACAGTAGGAACTGGGAGCGAAAGCAGAGCAGAGAGTCTTAAAACTTGCAGCTTTGCCACAAAAGGAGCAGGTCTCAAGGTGGCAGGGACGGTACCTTGGCTAGAGAGACTACAGCCATTAAAAAGAAGCCAAGTACCTCACCAGTGCCAGGGACCCCAGGGACCCCAGGACCGGGGGACAGCCCCGGGTGCCCGCTCACACAAGGCCACTCAGCCGTTTTTCTGTGATTAATGCCCCTGAGTTCAGGGACACTGCCTCGGGTCACTGCAGCCAGAGTCCAAGAAGGCCCAGTGAAGGCTCTCGCCTGCCAGACCCTGGGGCCCCCTGGTGACGCTGGTTCTGTGGGCACGGAGGGGCCGCATGAGAGGTGGGAGGCCAGCCGGGCGGCCAGGCGGCGTGTGGCGGAGGTCTGCGCAGCAGGCCCCGAGGGCGTGTCAGGCTGAGCTGAGGCTGCGGGGGGGCCTGGACGTCAGAGAGGCCAGGGGTGGGCAGCGTCTGCCAAGCACAGCTGCAGGCAGAGAGCAGAGCTGCCCGAGGCTGGGGCAGGCCTCCCGTGCCCCGGGAGCTCGCCTGTCACCACAGGCCCGTCTACAGGACGCGGGGTGGGCCTGCCAGGGTCGGTCCTGCCTGGCCTGATGCCTCCCTGTGCCGCCCGCCCTCCTCCCCCTGGACAGGCATGTCTGCCGGCGCCTGGCCCACCTCTGCACGAGGACAGGTGGCTTTCTGCTCGACGCCGCAGGCTCACCACTAAGAAGCTTCAGTCCTGGGCTCTGTGGCAAAGCTGGGACAGTCAAGACCTGGGGACCCTGGGGGTGGAGCCTGAGGCAGGACAGGACGGTTTGGGTCTGGGATGTCTCCCAAAGCCCAGCCGCAGGGGGAGGTGGAGCGGCCTGGACAGGCGGGGACTACGGGAGGGGTGAGGTCACTGGGTGTGCACTCGGTGTGTGAGGGGACGGTGGCACCTGGCACTTCTGCTCTGTCCCTGCTCCCAGCTGCCCTGAGGCGAGCACCTCGGTTCCGCCCTGTGCTCCCCTCCATGATGTGCCTTGTCACGGGCCGAAGCAGACCCTGAGACCTTGGGGTGAAATGAGCTTTTTCTTCAAGCTGACTTGTCTCAGGTGTTTTGTCACAGTGGTGACGAGCCAGCGACGCCCTCCCTCGGCAGCCCAGGGGCAAGGCCTGGGTTTGGTGGCAGTGAAGGAGGGGTCTGCCTCTGAAGCAGCTTTGAGCTCTGGGAGCTGAGGACCCTCTTCCAGGCTAAACATGACGGGAAGGAACAGAGAGGGTTCCAGACGGTCCTCCCGGGAAGCGCGTGGGGTGAGCACGAGGACGGGGGACCCAGACAGGCCGGGGCGAGCGCGCAGTGCGGGGAGGGCACCTCAGTACCTTGCCGTGCACACGCATCCAGCGAGAGTACAACGCGTGCTTACACAGGCGCGAGGGGCGGCCCAGCTCGTCCTTCCCCGTGGTGGCGTTGATGACCTCCAGGGCGCCGTCACCGACCGTCCAGTTGACGCTGAAGTTGGGCGCCTTGCCCGGCTGCCGCGCCTCTGCGTTGCTAATGCCTGGAACGAAGCAGTCACAGAGGGCGACGTGAGCCTGTGAGCACGTCCGGGGACAGGAGGGGACGTCCGGAGCAGCTGGCTGCTCACACACAGTCATAGGGCAGCGCCGGCAGAGTGCCATCTGCAGAGGGACGTGTGTGGACCAGGCATTGGTCACAGGGGCACACCACACCTCCGCTGCCACCGCGCTCTGGGCCCAGGCAAGCAGCGAGCCAAGAACCTGCAGCAGACCCTGGGGGCACACTGGTCGGTGACAGGGCACGGGCCACCAGTCGCCTGAGCCACAGCTGCCTGCCACGGAGCCTCAGCCCACGTGGGCCAACAGGGCTGGAAACCTTGCAGCCTGCGGGCAGGGGTAGGAGCCACTCGTGGTTAACTCAGGTGCTGCCAAGAGAGCTGGCTGAGTACTCCTCGGGGAGCCCGCCCCGTGTGCCCCTGCTGCCCAGAGGCCAGGCGCCAGGCCACACCGGTCCCCAGGCACGACACCCAGTGGAAGAGGAGCCACGGCTCTCAGCGAGTGGCTTCCCACTTGCAAGCCCTGCCTCAAAATAAGAAAACAGGGCTGGGGACGTGGCTCGGTGGCAGGACAGCCCTGGGCTCTATCCCCAGCAGCACAAGGTAGAACAGATGAGAAAGAGCATCGCAGAAAAGCACTCCGCACAGCACAGGTGGACACGGCCGGGAGACCGCCGGCTCCTCCCCTCCGGCCTCTCTCTGCAGTAGCGGGCACTGAACCCAGGTGCTCGCCGTGAGCTGCCTCCCCGGCCCTGCAGTCTGTATTCTGAGACGGCGTCCTGCTGAGGTGCCCAGGCTGGACCTGCCACCCTCCTGCCTCAGCCCCCCGCGGAGCTGCGTCACGGTGTGCCGGCAGCAGGTGAGCGCAGACTCCTGACAGGAAACAACATCTCCCCAGGGCCAGGAAGAAGATTAAAAGGCGGCCTCCAAAGTCGCAGCCAAGCACATGTCGGAAGTGAGACCCTCCAGACACAGCGGGGCCACCCACCCTCAGAAGGACCCGCCACAGGAAGGCCGGAGAGTGTGTGTCCGGCCAGAGGAAAGGGCAGCTACAGGACAGGCCTAGGAGAGCGTCCCCAGGTCACTGAATGCCCTTAAAAACTGACCGCCCAAACAAAAACGGCACGTGGGGTTTCAAACCGATACCCACTTCTCAGGGGTAGCTGGACACGTGCCTTTACTTATGTATCTCTAAGTGGGGCTGAGGAGGGGCCCCTGGCCCCATGGTGCTGCACAGTGCTGGACCCCGGAGCCTCGGCCCAGCCCTGGAGTGGGATCTTAACACAAGAAGACGGTGCAGGACCACACAGCAGGCCGGAGAAGGAGCCTGTGTGGGTCACCGTGCAGGAGGCCGTGCGGCGTCAGGTGGAGCGCGGTGAGCGAGGCACCCCACAGACCTGCAAACCCACAGAACAAAGAGCTGAGCGTCAGAGGGAACCAAATGGAGCGCACGCATCAGTCTCCTCAGAGACGGGGAGAGACAGCTGAGAGCAGGTGAGGGGCAGGAGAGAGCCAAACGGCGGAACTCGGAACTCGGGGGACTCCGTTTTGAAAACCAGCCTGTACCTCAGAGCAGGGCCTGTCCCAGGAGGGGGGTGGCCCTGTCCTTGGAAAACCCGTTCCTAGGCACACAGCTACCTGCCGAGTCATTTGTCCACACCAGAGGTCCTTGACTCAGCAAAGGCAAGTTCCTGGAAAGACCAAAAGAATGCCCCAGGCCACCGCAACCACCCACCAGGTGACATGGGAGACACCTGAAATGCCAGGGCCCCCAGGGGTTTGAGACTGGTAACGTGATCAGGCCACCCTGCAGTTTAGCACACACTCTTGCAACCTCTCCGGCCTAGACCAATCAGTTCAAAGGTATCCACCATGTGAACTAACCAATCACCACCCAACTTGTTCCCGCCACTGATCCATGTTAAGAGTTGTGTTTGACTTTCCCGCAGTGTGCAATGATTTGCTGTGTGATGTGGTGACACGTAGAGTATCCCCCCAAAACCTATAAATCCTCACTGACTAAGGGCCGGCACTCACTCCCTGGGACCGCTGCGTCGGGAACGGTTGTGACTCCAGGCTCGAGCTTGCAATAAAGACTCTGGTGTGCTTCATCGGACTCGGCTCCTGGAGGTCTCTGGGGTCCCAGAATCTGGCCTGACGAAACCCAGCAACCTCAGTGACCACAACAGGGCCTACGGTCCACGGACCTCAGAGAGGAGGCAGGATGGCCACTGGTGGCATGGGGCAAGGTCCTAACCCACATGCCGACAGGACTTGCTTTTAGTAGGAAACAGCTTAAAATAAAGGGACATCACAAAGAGACCAGGTGCTTCAGCAATTAAGAGAGAGTTCAGGAGGCCAGGACACAGACACAGCCGTCTCAGAACACAGGCTCCTGCAGGGAGAAAGGAGACGGCCTCGGGGGAACGGGATCCTAACTGCAGAGCTGCGGAACCCCAGTCCTGGACAGAGGAGAGGTGAGGACGGGTAGTTAGAGCCAAGAGAGCTCTGGGAGCCGCCCAGCACTCAGAGCCCAGGAGAGGCTGCGCAAGGGCAGAGTAGGTCAATCTGAACGGTCAACCTGATTGGATTGAGAGAGGAGGATCCAGAGGTTCTGGGTGTGCCAGTGAGGGCGTGTCCAGGAGTGACTGGCACGTGGGACAGCCAACTGAAGTGGAGGCCCTCCTAGTGTGGGCAGCACCGCCCAATAGGAGGGTGGCCTGGATGGGGTGGAACGTGGAAGACCAGGCAGCCCAGCAGACGCAGCCCATTCTTCTTGAGGGGTCCTCGATTCCTGCTGTGCTGCTGCGGTCCCTCTAGGAACCGGACTCTCCCTTCTTCACTCTTCCAAAGGGGCCTCTGCCGAGATTCTCCAGGAGGCTTGGGTCTCAGACAGCAGCACCGGTGGCCCCTGTTCTGGGGCTTCAGCCTCTCGGACTGCGCAGCTACGGGTTCTCCCCGCTCTCCAGCCTGCAGATGGCCACGCTGGACTGTCCAGCTTCTGGTCACGTGAGCCAGCCTGATAAGTCCCCCTCTGTAGTCATCCTTCCTGTTGATTCTGTCCCTCTAGAGAGCCCTGACCAGTACCACCCCCAGGCGTCCTGGACAGCCAGCAGGAGCCGTCGCCCGAGGGCCGGCGGAAGGCAGCAGCGAACCAGCAAAACCAGGGCTGGTTCTTCAGGTGACAGAGGACTTGGTGACCCTTCAGCCAGACAGGCAGGGAGAGGGGTCACAACAGTGACCTGGGAACAGGAGACACTGACCACACTGAGGGCCACACACATCTTCCAAGCAACAGCAAGGCACTGCCCTCCAAGAAGGTGCCAGTCAGATGGAATGGCCACTTTCAGGAAGTTGTGGGTCACCAAACTGAAGAAAAAGGTGAGCAAAAAACAGTCCTGTATTTTAGAAACTGAATCTACAGCTAAATTTCCTCACAAGCAAACCCCAGGCCCAATGGCTTCACTGGAGAATTCTACCATCACTCAGGGAAGTGCTCACATCAGCTACCCAACACTTCCAGAAAACCTGGGGGGACGTGTGTCTCACCCACTTCGCCCACAGTCCAGCGTCCCCAGGGACAGAGCACCTCGGGGCAGAGACACCCGAGAGGCCAGCAGGTAGGATCCAGCGAGCACAGAGCAGGGTGCTGCTGCCAGCTGCCAGGAGCTTGGGTAAAAAAAACTGAGAAGTGAGCACACGACAGCCTCAGAGCTGGGAAGCGCACACAGCTCCCGTTCACGGCTTCTCACCCTGGCAAACCAGGAACAGAAGAAGATCCCCAAGCCTGAGCAGGACCCCTGCAGGAGGCCAAGCTGACACAGCACGCAGCGGTCCAGGCTGGCTCCTCCCTAGGCCACTCGCGAGACCAGGCTGTCCAAGTGCATGTCCCCACGCAGGCTTTGGGTCTATCCAGGACAGCAGGACAGCAGGAAAGGAGGAGGGCAGGGCCCCAGGGCCACCTGTGCACACCAGTTCATGGCAGCTGGTCAGCGGTGGATGGGCGGCTGTGTGGCCCTCAGCACAGCCCAGGAAGTGAGCCACCTGGACTCAAATCTGACCGAGGGTGTGCAGCATCCCCTGCAAGCCAGGTGCGTGACGGTGGCCTGGATCAACTGGGAGACTCCGGGTCACCACGCAGTCCTCGTCAGAGACCCACAGAGTCGGCAATCCCACCAAGATCAGCCGCCTCGTGCCGATCCTGGGAGCGGAAGGCAAAGGATCTGGGGAGCCCAGACAAGCTGGACTCACAGGGTGGACACACTGCCATCCAGAGCGGGCTGCACACCTCAGCTGAGGGTCCAAGGAGACAGACAAGCCCGGTGGGGAGGAGCCTGAGACCAGGTGTCCACCTGGGGCCACAGGCACAGAGACCTCTGGACTGCAGGGCAAGAGAGAGGGGACTTTCACCCACCCGCTCTGCTGGAATACAGTCCTGTTAGAAACGGCAACTCGGAGCCCCTCAGCCTACGGCACCCGCGGCGCAGACGGACGTGACCCTCAGGGAGAACTCTGGCGACTCTGGACGTGACTGGAGTCACACCCCGGGCCTGGGTGAGCACTGTCAAGAGGGCTGGAGACACATCTGGCTGGAAAGCCGTTTTGCAGCCGTTTATGTGATCAAGGACTTGTATCCAGAAAATGGGCAAGTGGTCTCGGACGGGTGGTGAGGTCAAGGAGCCCGATGACAGCGCGGGAGGTCCAAACCGTCACCGAGGAGGCCGCCGAAGAGCAGTCAGCAGGTGAAAAGGTGCTCGGCTGCCCAGGCCCCTGAGGGTTTGGTCTGCAGTGTCCACCAGAGTCGAGCCTTGACCTCGACGTGCGGGGAAGCCGTCCCCTGGCTGGCTTTCAGCTCGTGCTTTGTCCAGCTTTGGGATCACGGTCAGGCCAGCCGCCTTCCTACAGCTTGCGGAGTCCCTGGAGGGGCTGGCGTGTCCCTAGACAGCTGGCGGGACCGCCTGCGTGTGCTGGGGACAGTCCACCTGCCGACACCTGCCCAAGGTCTGCCCTGAAACCCGCTCGGCCACTGACTGTCCTCAGAGTCTGAAGTCTGTGAGGCCCAGGGCCGGACACACAGTGCTGCTGCACCCTGCTCCCCCGGGGCCGGGCCGGGGCTCAGGGCAGAGCACTTGCTGCCGCGTGTGGGGCCCTGGGCTCCATCCTCAGCACCACATAGAAATAAACAAAATAAAGGCAGGTGTCGCTACAAATGAAAAAATCAGAAAGAAAGAAAGAGAAACCCTGCTCCCCGACCCGGAGGCGAGCCGCCATTCCCTCTGCTCTCGCCGTGAGTCACGCCGACCGCCCGGCGGCCGGAGCCTCTTTGGCCCTTTCCCGTCAGTGCCTCTGGTGTGACTGGTGGATCTGGATCCTTCTCCCTGTTTCCTGTACATCCACCCTGCCCTCCTGCTTTCCCATTCCTGTTTTTTTCCCGTATCTTCTGTCAACTTGTTCACTCTTTTCCCGATTTCTGGGACCGAGAGCTTGGTGGGGTGACCTCCTCGCAGTGGCTGGGCCCTGCCACCATTTCCTGTGTGTGTTCTAAGTAAACCGAGGGACGTGCTGCTTCCTCTCCTTTCCAGGGGCAAAGCTTCGGCCTTTGCATCTTAAGGACGCAGAGCCAACTCTGAGTTTCCATCTGTTGTCGAGGAAGGGACTGGGACCCTGGGGGAGTCTGGGTGACAGCTCTCGACAGCTCCTGAGGAGCCTGGGATGCGGTCTCCGAGCGCTGTCGCCAGCTGCTGGGCCACACCTTGGTTCTGCTGGTTCTGGACCGCTCCTTCCTGAACAGCTTTGAGGGCTTCCTGGAGAGGCACTCTCCTGGGTTTTCTTTGGCTGTTCGCCTGCACTATCGTCCCACCAGCTTCCCGGGCTGTTTGCTGGATGGAGACGTTTCACTCTGCGAGCACCCTTTAGAGCTCCTCCAGGACTGCTCCTTTTGGGTGTGGCCGGCCGTGCTCTCCACCCCGGGATCTGCGTCCCGCCTCCTCCTGTGGAAGTCTCTCCGTACTGCCAGAGCGTCTGCACGAATGCTGGGTGAGTCTTCTGAGTCCTTGAGCATCTCAGACTCACCCTTTGCCCCACGCTAGACACCACCTGGCCCGCAAGAAAGCCGCAGGGCACTCCTCGGATCCCGTCCCGCTCACCATATCCCGACACGGCTCACGAAGTCGGACGCGCACGTCGTTGATGTACACGTCGGGCCACTTCCTCTGGTTTTGGCCTTCTGATGGGGTGCGAGGACTGCTGGGCATGGACCTCCCCCAGAACCTCGGGTTTGTGTCTGGCCTGCACTTACAGACGTGGCACTGGCCGGGGCGCCCGGCGCGGTCTCTGCTCTGGGTCTGTTCCTCACAGGTTGTCCCCTGCGGTGTTCCTCAGAGGTCTGCTGAGGGCTGCTGTCCACTCACGGTGCTGAGAGCATGCAGCTGGCGGCCTGGTTCCTCCCCGTGTCTTTGCCGAGTGCTCGACTGTGGGCAAGGCCGAGAATAGAGGCCTGGGCCCGACCTCTGCCAGTGCTGCAGCCCAGCTCAGCCCCCCCGTGGGTGGCCAGGCGGCCTTGGCCCTGGCTGGCCCTGGGCCCCAAGGCACTGAGGCTGCGGGACCCTCAGCATGGCCACTCCCTCTTCAGATGTGGGGGCCAGGCGGGAAGGCCTGTGCCAGTGGACCCCACAGGAGGTGGCTGGGTCACAGGGGTGTGCCTTTAAGGGGGACCCAGGGGTGGTGCTGTGGGGGGTGGCTGGGTCACAGGGGTGTGCCTTTAAGGGGGACCCAGTGGTGGTGGCTGTGGGGGGTGGCTGGGTCACAGGGGTGTGCCTTTAAGGGGAACCCAGGGGTGGTGGCTGGGTCACAGGGGTGTGCCTTTAAGGGGGACCCAGGGGTGGTGGCTGTGGGGGGTGGCTGGGTCACAGGGGTGTGCCTTTAAGGGGGACCCAGGGGTGGTGGCTGTGGGGGGTGGCTGGGTCATAGGGGTGTGCCTTTAAGGGGGACCCAGGGGTGGTGGCTGTGGGGGGTGGCTGGGTCACAGGGGTGTGCCTTTAAGGGGAACCCAGGGGTGGTGGCTGTGGGGGGTGGCTGGGTCACAGGGTGTGCCTTTAAGGGGGACCCAGAGGTGGTGCTGTGGGGGGTGGCTGGGTCACAGGGCTGTGCCTTCACGAGGGACCCAGAGGTGGTGGCTGTGGGGGGGGTGGCTGGATCACAGGGGTGTGCCTTTAAGGGGAACCCAGGGGTGGTGGCTGGGTCACAGGGGTGTGCCTTTAAGGGGGACCCAGTGGTGGTGGCTGTGGGGGGTGGCTGGGTCACAGGGGTGTGCCTTTCAGGGGGACCCAGAGGTGGTGCTGTGGGGTGGTGGCTGAGTCATGGGGGTGTGCCTTTAAGGGGGACCCAGGGGTGGTGGCTGTGGGGGGTGGCTGGGTCACAGGGGTGTGCCTTCATGGGCGACCCAGGGGTGGTGGCTGTGGGGAGTGGCTGGGTCATGGGGGTGTGCCTTTAAGGGGGACCCAGGGGTGGTGGCTGTGGGGGGTGGCTGGGTCACAGGGGTGTGCCTTTAAGGGGGACCCAGGGGTGGTGGCTGTGGGGGGGTGGCTGAGTCATAGGGGTGTGCCTTTAAGGGGGACCCAGGGGTGGTGGCTGTGGGGGGTGGCTGGGTCACAGGGGTGTGCCTTCATGGGCGACCCAGGGGTGGTGGCTGTGGGGAGTGGCTGGGTCATGGGGGTGTGCCTTTAAGGGGGACCCAGGGGTGGTGGCTGTGGGGGGTGGCTGGGTCACAGGGGTGTGCCTTTAAGGGGGACCCAGGGGTGGTGGCTGTGGGGGGGTGGCTGAGTCATAGGGGTGTGCCTTTAAGGGGGACCCAGGGGTGGTGGCTGTGGGGGGTGGCTGGGTCACAGGGGTGTGCCTTCATGGGCGACCCAGGGGTGGTGGCTGTGGGGAGTGGCTGGGTCATGGGGGTACTGCCCTCAGAAGGGGTTGATGTAGTTCTTGCTGTACCCTGGTCAGTTCCTCAAGAGCCAGTTGTTAGTAGAGGGACCCCAAGTTCTGCTTCCTCCCTCACAACGAGATCTCTTCTGCACAGACTTGGCTCCTGCACTTTGGTTCCTTCTTGTCTTGTAAGATTCCCTTGCCTCAGGCTGAACATGGGGCTGTCCAGTCTTACATTGTAGCCTCCAAACTGTGAGCTATCGACCTCTTTTGTTTATAAAGTCTGAGGCTCCAGTATTTTGTTATAGCAACATCACATTGAGGGCAAAGAGTGGAAACCATCTTTAGCATCGTGAGGAATTCACACACCAACACACAGCACGACACTCCAAGCTGCAGGGGCGCTCCTGGCTCAAGGTGCCATAGCCAGTCCCAGCACTCAGTTCTGTTTTCTTGAAGAAGAAGGTTATGGTTAGGGAGCTCTCAACTCTGAGCCCAGACAAGCTTCGTACTCCCGTATCCGGCACCCTGAAAGAGCCGCACCTGCTCTCTCCACGGAGGCGTGCTAGCGGCCAAGCTCTCAAACAAGGCAGAGACACGCACACCACAGAAGGCTGTTTTAGTTTAGGGTTATGGTTTTAGTTCTGAGCATCAAAAAGTAAGTAAGGTGTTACTTTTAAAAGGGTAAAAATACCTTAATTGTGTCCTTTTAAATAAGGGTGGGCTTAGAAGTTAAGACCCTTGAATTCAAAAGCTCCTGTTCTCTTTACTGTCAGCCACTGACATTCTAAAAAAAGAGAAGAAACCAGCAAAAAGGGCGTGAGAACAGGAGAAGCCGCTGTGGAGAAGGCCTGCCAGTCATGCCCGCCTGCCAGGCTCGCCACGTGGCAGGGGCCTGGCACCCGAGGGTGGACACCCATGGCTGCCCCAGCTGGTCAGTCTGGGGAAGCCGACACTGACCCAGCGGCCACAGGGGCAGAACAGGCCTGTGGTGGGAGAGCACGAGGCCCCTGCTGGCTCCTCTGGGAACGCAGGGTCTGCGGCTAGTCAGAGCCCGCGCCCTGCAGAGGGACAGGGTGAGCAGAGGCCCGGCACCTCTCCTGCCAGGCTGGGCAGCCGAGGCCTGAGGACCCGAGGCCTCGGGGGCAGTGAGCGCGGGGTACTTGCCGCTGAGCAGGGGCTTGTTGAGGGTGTAGAGGGGCGGCAGGTCCTCGATGTTGGAGATGCGCTGGTACATGGCCCTGGAGAGGTGGTCGCCGTGGTACAGGCTGCCCAGGATGATGCTGGAGAAGTAGACGGGCTCCACGAAGATGCTGAGCAGGGAGCCCTGGGTGCCCACCACGTTCCAGCTGCAGGGAGAAGGACAGCGCTCAGTGGCACCCGCCGTGACCGCCCCGCAGGGCGAGGTCCAGCTGCCTGCGGGGAGCCGCACAGGCAGGGTCTGCTGGATAGCCACGCAGAACGGAGCGTCCTGCCGCCCCAGCCAGGACGGCGTGGGGTGCTCCAAAGCCCTGGCGCAAGGTGCCCCAGGAACCTCAGGCCTGCGGGGGGGCAGCCCGCACTTCACCCCCCCAGAAAGGACAGCTCTGACCGTCACTGCAGAGCCAAGGCCCAGGAGCCACCCCCTCCTGCCCGCTGGGCGAGAACACAGCACTGCGCACAGCCAGGAGGTGGGTGGGGCACTGATCCTCCTGCCCACGGCTGTGGCAACCCAGAACCACCACACACCCCTCAGCCCCAGACTGCTCAGGCGCCAGTGGGCAGGCCACCTGAGGCCACAGAGGGACCTAAGTGGGCAGACGAGCCTGGGTACAAGACAAGCAACCAAAGGTAGAGGAGTGAAGAGCCGCGCCTGAGGGGGAGCTGGGCCAGGGGAGCCCTCTCTGTGGCAGAGGAGAGGGCTGGCCACGGAGGCTCCTTGGGGCACTCCCGGAGCTGAGCCCCAGGTGGGGGCTTCAGGACTGCGCACGGGCAGGTCCCGGGCTCCAGGATGGGTTGTAGGCAGGTGGGGGCAGGGGCAGTGGCAGGCAGTGGGCGAGGGCAGGGGCAGGTGGGGCAGGGGCAGGTGGGGGCTGGGGCAGGTGGGGGGAGGGGGAGGTGGGGGCAGGGGCAGGTGGGGGGAGGGGCAGGTGGGGGGAGGGGCAGGTGGGGCAGGGGCAGGTGGGGGGAGGGGGAGGTGGGGGCAGGTGGGGCAGGGGCAGGTGGAGCAGGGGCAGGTGGGGCAGGGGCAGGTGGGGGCAGGGGCAGGTGGGGGCAGGGGCAGGTGGGGGCGGGGGAAGGTGGGGGGAGGGGGAGGTGGGGGCAGGTGGGGCGGGGGCAGGTGGGGGCAGGTGGGGGCAGGGGCAGGTGGGGCAGGGGCAGGTGGGGCTGAGGGCAGGTGGGGGCGGGGGAAGGTGGGGGTCAGGGACAGGTGGGGGTAGGAACAGGGGGAGGTGGGGGCAGGGGCGGGGGCAGTTGGGGGGCTTGGGCAGGTGTGGGGCATAGGCAGGTGGGGGCGGGGACAGGTGGGGGGCAGGGGCAGGTGGGGGCGGGGACAGGCAGTGGCAGGGGAGGCGGGGGCGCGGGCAGGTGGGGGGCAGGGGCAGGTGGGGGTAGGAACAGGGGGAGGTGGGGGCAGGGGGAGGCGGCGGCGCGGGCAGGTGGGGGGCAGGGGCAGGTGGGGGCGGTGGCAGGGGAGGCGGGGGCGCGGGCAGGTGGGGGCAGGGGTGGTGGGGTAGGGGGAGGTGGGGTAAGGGCAGGTGGGGACGGGGCAGGTTGTGGTGGGGGCAGGTGTGGGCAGGGGCTGGTGGGGCAGGTGTGGGCAGGGGCAGGAGGGGCAGGGGCAGGGGTGCTCCTGAGGCAGCAGCTCCTGGACACAGGTGTCTCAGGAGAGGGCTGACCAGATGTGCCTTTCAGAGTCCCATGGGCAGTGCAGGACTCGGGACGCACCTGCACGGTCAGAGGGCCGGGGAAAACATCGAGGGATAGGGCAGTGCTGGTGCTAAGACACCTGGCCAGGTGTGGGACTGGAGGACCTGGATGGTGAGGTCCAGGCCCAAGCATGCTCCAGACCCACTCTCACGCACGGCCAACCTGCCCAGGTGATGTCCCCTGCTGGCCCATGGATGGAGTGAAAGGTGGGAGTCCAGAGGTCGGAGCAGTGACCCAGTGGGGTAGCCCAGGTTGAGCAACAGCTGGGCCTCAAACCCGATCTGCCCCAGCTCTGACCTCATCTGCTCGGGCCACCCCGGGTCACCCTTGGGTCACTCTTGCCTCCTCCCTGTCACAGCCATTGGCAGCAGGTCCATGGGATCTGCTTCAGAACAGGTTCAGGGTCCAGCTATGACTACCTCCACTACAGGGCCAGGCCAGCTCAGCCCCTGCCCTCGCCATCCCACGGGCTCTAGGAGGAACCCGGGGACCTGTCCTCAGCCTGCCCAGCCAGCACCTGCAGGGCCCTGTGCAGACCCCTGTGCAGACGCAGGCTGGCTCCCGAGGAAAGGCCACCTGTGCCACGGCCCACAGGCCTGCGTCCCCAGGCTCCAGGTCAGCCTCCCGCAGCTCCTCAGCCTGGAAGACGTCCCAGGCAGCGTGGCCACGGCTGCTCCCCTTGAGCCTCCTGCAAACATCCTCTCAGAGAGGCCCTGCCGTCTCTCGCTGCTCCTACCCTGTGTGAGCGGCCCTCCCCTGCCCCGCCAGAGCCTCTGGACACCATCAGGACGCCCGTCTCATTCACGGATCCCCCGTCCCTGCGCAGCAGTGCCAGCCCAGACGGCACACTTGAGGGTGGCCAGTCCTGTAGTTCCTGGGCTCCCTCCTGCCACCCCCAAAGGAGGTGGAAACAAGTTCCCTGTCCTAATGACTGGACACTTAAAGGCCCAGGGCAGACCAGGAGCCTCCTAGAATCCAGCCCCAGGCGCCTTCCAACTGCCCTTGCAGAAGCTGCCTGGGGGGAGCCGCTGACTCTGAATGCACTTCTGAGGGCCCAGGGTCTCCTGGAGCCAGCCGAGCCCTGTGTGGACCTGGAGGCACCACGGCCCACTCTGCCGGCAGCCCCCAGCCCCCAGAGCACAGCCCTGCGCCGCCTCCCGGAGCCCAGGCACCTGCCGTGGGGAAGGGCTCCTGGAAAGCTCTTCACCGACTGGAGCAGGTCCTCGGGGGCCCACCAAGCGTCCACACCCGTCCAGCCTGAGGATCAGGAGCCCCACACACTCTGCCCTGGGAAGGACCTGCCCACTACCCACACCCACCCATGCCCAGACCCAGGGTAACGAGGAGCCCTCCTGGTGCGCCCAGGAGGTGCCCCGTGCCACCGGGGGAAGGCAGGCGCGGGAGCCCCGTGCCGTCCTCTGCTGTGCTGGGCCAGGTCATCTGTGCTGGCCTTTTTGCTCACTCTCTTAGGGTGTTTCTGGGAGCACTGCCACCAATCTGTGCCCTGGACCCACACAGAGCCCCACCTGGCCCCAAGAGACGTAGCACACAGAGGACACTGCCACAGGGCCCAGCGGGCAGTCTGCCCAGCTGCAGCCCCTGCTGGGGCCCACCCTCTGTCCTCCCTGCGTGACTCTGCACTGCGTCAGCAAGCCATCTGTCCCCACCTGGGTGGTCCCTGTCTATCCCACAGCCCGACACTGAGCACACCGAACTGCGGCCACCAGAGTGGACTCCAGACCCACCCACATTGGGGCTCCAACCCACGTGCCTTCGGGCTGTCTTCCTGCCACTCTGCCTGCCCGCCGGCTGGACAGACAGACAGGCACCCTGGTGCCCTCCAGGGCAGTGCTGTGCCCCCTCCCCACACTGACCTGCCACATCCCTTGGTCAACAGGCAGTGGGACACAGCGGGGCCCTTGTGGGGGTAAACAAGCCGGCTGCCTGCTCCTGCTCCCCTGGTCCTCCACAGTACCTCAGGGGCCGTGAGCTCCAGGCAGACACCTGCCACTTCCTGGTCACCTGTGTCCCCTTTGGGGATGGGCTTCCCTCTTCTCTGGGCTTGCCTCGGCTCTTCCTCAGTCAGAGCATCAGACACACCACAAGAGCCTGCTGTGGGGCGGGTCCCTGGGTCCAGCACCATGTGCGCCTCCCTCTGTCAGAGGAGGACGTCCCCCCACCCAGCCAAGCCCTTGAGTCAGCGCTAGGCGGTGCAGGGGGCAGGGACGTGCCGGCCACCCAGTTCCAAGCTGTGGGCTCTGCCTGGTGTGTGGATTCTCTAAGGGCCTGGCGACTAAGGCGGCAGTTCCAGGTTAGCTACATTTGCTTATTTTCCTGCCCTACCCAAGAACCTGCCTTAGGGGCGACCAGAGGCCCCTGGCCACTCTTCATGGGCCTCTCACGGTCAGGAGAGGGCTCTGCGTGTCTGACAACAGGCCACTGTTTGCTGTCCATGAAGCGTCAGGCCTGTCTGCACGGCTCATGCTCCTCCACGAACACGGCGTCCAGGGAGACCGCTGGCCATGGCCAGCTCCGTGCTCCTTCACCACACAGCCCGATTCTGCCCCGGGCAACCCCCCGGGGGTCGGCCCTCGCCCTCCCTGTGCCTGGGAGTCAGACCAGATCTGGGCAGTTGGCATCTCCAGCTGTGCGCAGGCCCTAAGGAGAGAAGACGTGTCCCCCACGAGCACCTCCTGGCCACTGCCACCAGGAGACAGGAAACAAGGGTGACACGGGCCACCCCTCAGCCAGCACAGCTGCGCTCCGCCTTCCTCTCTTGGTGCAAGCAGCCACAGGGCGTGCTCGGATGCAGGGTGGGGCGGTCACACTGAGACCACGCAGCCCTCCCACAGCCCGCCTCTGAGCCCGCCAGCCTGCAGAGGTGCCACCTGCTGAGCCACCCCTGGGCTCGCGGCACCACGCTGTCTGCAGTGCAGAGGCAGCTTCTCCCCAGCAGCCTTGATCATGGCTCATTCCAAATCCTCAGATTCTAGATGAATCCCTTGAGTATTCGGAGGAGAAAGAACCAGGTTGTGAGAGCTGTCACCTAACCATTCATCCCCATCTGGTGGCAACTGGGGCCTGGAGGGGTGGCTCCCTGCACCCCTCCCCATCCCTGCTCCTGGCTGCCGTCTGGAGAGCGCTCCTCTGCCACGTCCCACCTCACCTGGGCCCAGAGCAGGAGCCGGCTGACCTCACACTGACCCTCCAAAACCAGAACCCAAATGAACTTTCCGTGCTTCAGTTGCTCTTGTGGGCTGTTTTGGTCACCATGAAATGCTGACGACTCAGTGTCCTTGCCAGAGCCTGTGCCATGACGTTTGGACATTCAGGTCCCAAACCTTTTCTTTCTGAAGTAGCCTCTCCCGGGCTTTTCACTGTCTTAATGAAAAAGAGACTCATCAACATCCAAGTCAAACAAGGTCGAGAAGACACTAGACCGTGTTCTGTCACAACGGGGGACGTCAGTCCACCCAGGAAAGGTTCAACAGGGACGCAGACCAGCCTCTGACAAAGCTGTACCCGTGTGATCAGGAAAGGGCTTGGAGGCAAAGCGGACAGGGGTCTTCCTGGCAGGACGAAGGCTCCTATCTGACCACAGCAAACTGCACCTGGAGACCATGCTGTGACACTCTGAGGGACTCGGCAACCACACCAGGACGGCTGCTGGTACCGCTGCTCCCTGACCTTCCCGCTGAGGTCCTGGACAGACGATAAGAAACGAGCCACACTACCAACAAAGTCACCGACTGTCATCGTCTGCAGGTGGGCACACGCAGCTTTGAGGGAGAATTAGAAATTGTACATAGAATCAGAGGGTTCTGACAAGACATGACCATTGAAAACCCAGTGACACTGGGACCGTGACTTCGCAAGAAGACAGACAGACAGCTGCAGGCCCGCACCCCCAGAAAACGTCACTGGAAAGACTCCTTCTCTGAGTTTTCTGGACACCAAGGAGCAGGGACAGCAGGCAGGCCACTGCCAATCCAAGAAGGGACCTCACAGAGGGCAAGAAAATCTGCCGTCCTGGCAAGCAGGCCTGTGCCCCCTCCACCCGGGACTACCCAGGTCCACCCAGGAGGAACCTGTGCCCCCTCCACCTGGGACCACCAAGGACCACCCAGGAGGAGACTGTGCCCCCTGCACCTGGGACCACCCGGGAGGAGCCTGTGGCCCCCTCCACCTGGGACCACCCAGGAGGAAGCCTCCATACCAGGAGGCTCTCTCCTTGGGACAGAATTATGAGCAGCTCGTGGATCCAACACCCTGACTTGCCAAAGTCTGCCCAAGAGACTGGCTTCTGCCTCTCCTGAGTAGCAAAGGTAAAAACAGGCAAGTGCACATCAGGGCCCCGGTCTGCAGGCAGACACACGGGGGTTGAGAGAACAGAAAAGGTGGGGTCGACTGGTGGAGTCTTCCTCCTCACAGAGCAAGTACGCAAAAACAAAAACAGGAGAAGGTGTCTTTTCCTAAATGCTCCAATCCCAGCCCCCAAAGAAAAAAAAGTATAAGGCATACAGAGAAACATGGCACAGTCAAAGGACCAAACATAAACCTCTGTCAATAAACTGACCTTAAAATAATGCTACATGACAAATAATTTAAAGTAATAACAAAGACCTGTGCAAAGGAACCACAGATTTAAGGATTAAAAAATGCAATAACTGAACTGAAAACTTCATTGGGGGGGTAACAACATAAGACTTCACCAGGCATATGAACTTGAAGGGCAATGAACTTGAAGACAGGTCAGTTGAAATCACTGAGCAAGAGGAACAAAAAGAAAGAAGAGTGAGGGCCTCGCGCGTGCAAGGCCCTGGGTTCGACCCTTAGCACCACATATAAATAAAATAAGGTTAGGAAAAAGAAAAAAGAACGGAAACAGTAAAGAAAGCCTATAAAATCACAAGACACCATCAAGCCGACCAACACACATGCTCTATAAACCCCAGAACAAGAGGAGGGAGAGAAAGGAGCCAGGGGCTTATTTGAAGAAATAATGGCTAAAAGCTTCCCAAATTCAAAGAAAGATGGACTACACAGGTTCAAGCTCAGGCGAAACCAGGCTGAGTGCAGGGAGAACAGTGGCAAGGCACATTTCCATCAAATTGTCTCATCAAGACAAAGAGTGACCTGGACCTCAAAAGCAGAAGTGGATGGTCACAGGTCACATGTAAGGGCGCGTCCATAAAACGGCCATGAATTTCTCAGAAGAAACTGGGCGAGCCATTCCAAGTGCCTAAGGGAAAAACTTGTCAACCAAGAAGAGTTCATCTGCAAACCACCCTTTAAAAAGGAGAAGTCAAGATATCTGTAGATGAGTACAAGCATGCTAGGTCTCACAAGAAATGCTAGAGAGAGTCCTTCCGACTGAAACACGACAGTGAACAGCCGCTTCCCTGCAGAATGTTGGCTAACAGAATCTAAATCACAAAACGTAAATAACCATAGGTCGACATAATGGATATACACTTAAATATATGATTTGTGTCGTCAATAACAAAGTGTGAGGAAATAAAGTTATAAAGCCATCAAGTATTTATAGGTTATTGAATTAAGTTTTAAAAAGAATACTATAATTCTAAGATGTTTTATGTGATTACAATGGTAACCACAAAGAAATATCTGGAATATACACAAAAAGAAAAGAGGATCATTGCAAGCAAATCAAACAAACATGGAGATGGTAAGAGACGAAGGAGGAAGAAGAACCCTACAAGCCATAGAGAAGATCACAGAATACAACATTGAATATTTCCTGTTCAGAGTCATTTTAAATGTTAATGGATTAAATTCTCCCATCAAAAGACACAGATTGGCCAAATGGATTAAAAAGACAACGACAACAGACTCCGACTATAAACTGTCGCTGGAGATCCACTGTAGACATGGAGACGCACACAGACTGAATGTGAGGGGCGGGAGAAGCGCTCCATGGGACTGGAGGCAAACAGGAGCACACCTTCTAGTGTCAGGCAGAAACTTCACACCTTTAGAGCAACAGAGGGTGATATCCACAATGGCAAAGGGTCAGTTCACCAAGAAGAAATGACTATAAATATTTGTGCATCAAAACTTAGCGCTTATAAACATCTGAAGCAAACTTTAACAGAACTGATGGGAAAAACAGACACAGCATAATAATGGTAGAAAATTTCAATACTCCATTTAAAAAAATGCATAGAACTATCAGGCAGAAGAACAGAACAGAGGATTCGAAGAATACACAGACCACGGGACCCAGTGATACACACAGAACATCCACCCCAGAGCAGCGGACCCTACTCCCAAGTGCAACTAGATCATTCTGCAGGGTAGACCACATACTAGGCCACAAAGCAAGTCTTAAGGATTCAGGAAAGTGAATTACACAAGTATCCTTTCCAATCCCAACAGAGTCACATCAATATCAGAAGGAAAACTAGAAAATTCAGAGACATGTGGAAATGAAACAGGATGCTCTCACACATGAACCAGAGTCCCGATCAGGATCAAGATGGCGGGCGAGAGGAAGGCTGCACCCCCAGGTGAAGAGCCCCGCTTTTCAGGGAGGAGGGGGAAGAGGGGACTCACTAAACTTCAATATTGGACAGTCAGAGTGTCTTAGAGACTCAATGTGGGTACACTGAACAAAGGACAGGAGGAGTCTGTGGGAGCCGAGCCAGCTGCAGCAGGGCACTGGGTGCCACTCAGGGCGGGTGACAGGCAGGCAGACAGCCCACGGGCCAATCTGCCTGGAAAGACCTACGGACCAGGCAAGCAGCCTGGACTGGCCCGTCCAGAGGCTGCACAGTGACCTGGTACTTCCAGCGCTGTTTCTCCACTGGCAGCCCAGAGCTGGGGCAGCCAGGAGGTCACACGGCACTGCCAGGTCCCAGCCAGCGCCTCCACACAGCCTAGGGCACGCCTAGCAGAACACTGGTGAAACAGGCACAGAGAGGACTGCACCCAGGGGAATCCAAGTCAGAAGGTCAGAGGGGAGTCCAGCTTGCTTCCCTTTCAGTCTAGCAGTTTATGTGAACAGCTGAAGCAGGTCAGGAGGGTGTGTCCACACTCAGGGATTAAGCCTGGGAAGGCTGTGCTCATGGGCAGCAGAGGGTGTGGAGGATTGGCTCCTGGGCCCCACGAGTGGAATTCTTGGGAAGCTCCTGGGTTCCAGACCCCAGACAGAATTTGGCAGCTTCCAGGCCCTAGGGGTGTGTTGCTCTAACATCTCCAGAGCAGTCACCACCCAACCAAGCCCCCGGGGCCCGATTAGACCTAAGTCCCAGCCCCAGAAACTCCTCTGCAGCAGACCCACCCTGGGATGCTCCAATCCGGTTGGTAGGTGTAAATAAAACTCCACCTGACATTCTTTCCTCCCCATTCCACCCTATTCTGGTGAGAAGGGAGCTGAGAGCTACTTCAGCCGGCTTCCATCTTAGGCCACTCCAGCTGCAGCTTAGTGAACACAAAAAGAGGAAGGGGCTTCCCACCCCCAGCCCCTTGCTCTCCCTCTCAGTACACAGCCCAAGAGAAAAGAGGAAAGGGGGACAGGTGGGCATAGACGGGGACCATCACTCCCAGTGGCCGCCTGACCACCTCAGTGGACATGATTATATCAGTTTTGTGTTTGTTTTTTTTAAATTCAGGGTCCTGTTCCTCCCTTTTCTTTTTTTGTGTGTGCTTTTCCTGGGCGGACTGGCCCGTGGACATATACACACATTTGGTTTCGTCTGTCAGTTTTGATGAGAGCTATTTTGTCTTCTGAGGTTAGGGTCTGTTTATTTTGTTTTACTGTTTCCGTCTCTACCTTCTCCTCCCTCCAAGGCCACGTCCTTTGCTGTCTCGCTTCTCCATCTCTCCATCGAGCCACTCCCGTCTCCGACTCTGAACATCCTGACCTTCCTGTCACCTTCCCTTTCTCTTCAGGAGCTGTACTTTTACAGCTTCTGGAACCACGTGGCTCACATCACTGCGACTCCCGCCAGGCGTGCCGTGGACGGCCCCACGGGGCCTGCTGTGTGCTCTAACGCCAGCTCTAGGTGGTGGTCACCTCTCGTCTCTGACCCCACACTCCTGTCGTGGTGATGAGCAGGGCAGCTGTGGGTTGTGCGTGTCCGCCTGCCCTGGCAGTGCTGGGAGGTCACAGGGCGCAGACGGTGCTGCAGAGGAGAGCCCCGCCAGGAGACGGGGCCTCCCTCCAAACACAGTGACCACACTCCAGCTTCAGCAGCTTCACTACAAAGAACAGAAGGCACAGAGCAAAAACCCAAAACCTAACTAACAACAGGTGCCGAGTGGGAATGACCGGGAGGCCCTCCCATGGACACTCACTCCTGCAGCAAAAACAGAACTGACACAAAAGCTACAGGTTCAGACCTGCAAGGGGCCTCCACCTAGACCACGCCGTCCCTTCAGAATCTACAGAGTTGTTAAGGGAAGAAGAGCAAACCCAGAGCAGTCACGGGTGAACTCCCACACGCCCTCCAGATGCAACACGAGAAGGACCCCACTCTCTTGAGACCCTCGGGGAAGGTGGAATCTCCAAGTTCTGACAATATACACTGTATCAAAATACACTAATTATTAAAAAAAAAAAACTAGCAGGGGAAACTCCACTCTAAAACCCATTTGGAAATACGTCAGGAAATTCACAACAGCCTGACGTCCCTGCGCATTTCACCAAGACGACTTGCCCTAAAGAGGCCCACACATAACGGCGGAAGCAAGATTCCTCCCAACAGATGTGTGAGCCCAACACAGAACACAAGAAAAAGCAACATGAAAAGACCAGGTAACACAATGCCTCCTAAAGTTCAAAGTTTACTACCAACTGACTCCAAAGATACTGAATTGGAGGGAATATCAGATAAAGAATTCAAAACGATGATTAATGAAATGATCAATGAATTCCTAGAGAACACAATTGACTTAATTAAGGAAATCAGTACAGGGTATGAATGAGAAATTCAACACAGAGCTAGGGATGTTGAAAAAAGAAACAAACAGAAATCTTGGAAATGAAAGTCACAATAAAATTTTCAGTTGAAAGTCTCTTAATAAAGTAGACTGCTGAGAGCCACAGTGGAGTTGGATGGCCCCTGGCATTTTGCCAGAAGTAATGGTTGTGAGGTGAGTCATTAAGATGATGATGGATTGATCTAATTGTGTATTAGACATTTACTGTCCACCTCGGGCGCCCACTACTTTGGAGTTCTGGCGAGGATTGCCTGGGGAGTTCGCGTTGGTTGGGGAAGTTCCGGGAGAGGGTGTTCCGGTTGGTGTGTGGTGTGTCCCAGAGAAGGCCGCGTGGGTGGCGTTCGGGGGAGTTCAGAAATAAAGTTTGTTCCTGCTTGAGTGGCTCATGATTTGTGCCCAGCCAGACTGCGGCATTTGGTGGCCCGTACGGGGAACGCCTGAAGCTCGGAGGTAAGTGAAATTGCTTGCCCCTGAGGGAGAGCGAGAGAATGGGTGACCATTTCAGAAAACAATGTGTTCTTGTTTTGATTTGTTTTGTTTTTGTTTCAAGCTGCCTGTCCCTAGAACTTTCTCAGGCAAACTGGGAAAAATGGTTGGCTCAAGGGTTGAAGTTGTTCAGCCCTGAGGAAGAGATAGAGATAGACCACGGATATACATGTCAAGAAAATAGGAAAATTGATACAACGATTTTTTGTTCAGTTTTTGTTTCGTTTTGCTTCGGTTTTGTTTTGAATTATCTTGTTGAGTTGCGTTATCCTTGTAGCAGAAATATAGGATCAGAAATTAGCAAAAAACAAACCGAAAGAATGTTAAGTAAATTGTTAGAGGAAGGAGGCACCCCAGTAAAACCAAAAACAGTCAGGGCATACGTTGATACAATACAAAAATGTAGCCCATGGCTTTTTAAGGAGGAGTTGTTGAATATACCACAATGGGACCATCATGGTGAAGATTTAAGGGAAAAGGAAAAGAAAAACCCAGGAACTCTGCCAGTTGACACATTGCCGTTATGGACGTTGGTACGATTTTGTTTGCCTAGTCCAAAGCCTTGAGTTCAGACTATAGTAGAAGATCAAGTAAAAGAGAAGGTCTTTCGAGCTAGTCAGACAGAGGAAGAAAATTTAAAGGAGGAAGAACTATCAGGGGAAAAGTTACAACAGGAGGCTGCTACTAACACCTTTCTATCACCAGAGGGCGTAAGTGTCCAACCAACAGCACCACCTCTACAGGAGACTGCTACTAACACCTTTCTATCACCAGAGGACGTAAGTGTCCAACCAACAGCACCACCTCTACAGACAACATATGCTATGGGATCCTCAACCCCCGTTGTTGATGGATGGGATCCTGAGACAGGACCTCAAAGATTAGCATGCCCTGCACTTGAGCAGGCAGGAGGGCAGCGAATTCACCGTGCTTTAGATTTCAAAACAGTGAAGCAGTTAAAGGAGGCCATAACAACCTATGGTCCCCAAGCACCCTTCACTGTAAGCATGGTCAAATCCACTACCAACTTGGACATGACGCCAACAGATTGGACTAGTATCTATAAAGCTGTGCTAAATGGAGGACAATACCTGTTATGGGAGGTTGCCAATGAGGAATTTTGGATGGAGACGGCTAGGCGAAATGCAGTAGCCGGTTATCCTCAGAGAAATCTAGATATGTTGTTAGGAAAAGGACCTTATGAGGGTCAGCTGCAACAAATTGCATATGATCCGGCTATATATTCACAAATTGCTGCAGATGCAGTTAGGGCATGGAAGACTTTACAAGGACATGGAGATTTACAAGGTCAATTATCTAAGGTAATACAAGGAGCTAATGAACCTTACACTGAATTTGTAGATAGGCTTATCAAACAGCTACCAGAGTTTTTGGGGACACAGAACAAGCAATGCCATTAATTAAACAGCTAGCCTTTGAGCAAGCAAATCGATGGTGCAAGGAGGCCATTAGACCATGGAAACATGAAGATTTAAACACATACATCAAATTATGTAGAGACATTAATGAACAAGGGCAAGTCGTGGCAGCTGCAGTACAACAGGCTTTAGATGCCAGGCCAAAAACATGCTACAATTGTGGACAAACAGGACATTTTAAAAGGAGTTGCCCCATAGGAGGAGAGTTTAACAAAGCTAGGTATCAAAGGAGTAGAATACTGGGTATTTGCCCACGATGCCATAGAGGGAGACATTGGGCTAATGAATGCCGTTCTCAAACCACCATAGAGGGTACTCCGTTAGACAAAAACGGACAAGGACCAGGTGTTTACCCACGATATCGTGGAGAAAGGCATCAGGCTCCATTGCCAAAAAAACGGACAGGGAGGCCCAATGCTCCGGAGCCCACGACCACAAATATACGGGGCCATGGAGGAACCCAGCAACACCATCAGGGTAGTGCCCAGGACACATTATCCATTAAATCCCTCATCAGACAAACCAGAGGGAATGCAGGGTTGGACATCTGCACCTCCGCCAGAGCACTACTAACTCCAGAGGTGGGAGTTCAAATCAGGAGTAAAACGACCTCTTCCCTAAGAAATAGTAGGCTTATTGTTGGGACACAGTTCTTCTACACTAAAAGGACTTATGATAAGTCCTGGGGTAATTGATCCCGATTATGAAGGTGAAATAAAAATTATAGCCAGTTCTCCAAAGGGTATATCAGTAATTTCACCAGGAGATAGAATAGCACAGTTACTAATAATACCCAGCCTGCATGATAAATTTTCTAGTCGTACTATAGAAAGAGGTTCCAGGGGATTAGGCTCCACAGGTGTAGATTGGGCTATGCTGTCTTTAAATTTAGATTCTCGCCCAATGCTAAAACTAAATATTCAAGGACATGAATTTAATGGGCTACTGGATACAGGTGCAGACCTTAGCATCATCTCTCGTCAAGAATGGCCGAAACATTGACCATTACAACAAGCCACTCAAATGCTTCAAGGCCTAGGAGTGGCGACTAATCCCCATAGAAGTGCAATGGTATTAGACTGGAAGGATCCTGAAGGATGTGAAGGAACTATACAGCCATATGTATTGGATCATCTTCCTATAAATTTATGGGGACGAGATGTCCTAGATCAATTAGGTTTGACATTAACAAATAACATCAATTCAAATGCACCCACTATTAGGGCTAGACAAGGTTTTCGGAAAGAAAAAAGATTAGGAGAAAAAGGACAAAATATAGCAGCACCAATACAAATAGATCAAGAAAAAGGTAGACATGGGTTGGATTTTCAGAAAGGGCCACTGAGACAATAAAAATTACTTGGAAATCAGAAAGACCAGTGTGGGTTCCTCAGTGGCCCCTGACTAAAGAAAAGATACAAGCAGCCCATGACCTGGTCAAACAACAATTAGCGGAGGGACATATACAACCTTCCGTATCTCCCCATAATACTCCCATTTTTGTCATTAAAAAGAAATCTGGTAAATGGAGATTATTGCAAGATTTAAGAGCCATTAATGATGAGATGGTTATTATGGGGCCTGCTCAATCAGGGATTCCTCAATTGTCTGCTTTGCCAAAAACCTGGTATGTTTTAGCTATAGATATTAAAAGATTGTTTTTTTCAATCACAATTCATCCTGAGGATAGTCCACGTTTTGCATTTACAATCCCTGCACTGAATCATGAAGGTCCTGATCAGAGATATGAATGGAAAGTACTCCCTCAAGGGATGGCTAACAGCCCAACTATGTGTCAAATTTATGTTAACAAAGCAATCCAGCCACTTAGAAATCAAAATCCTGAACTACAAATATTTCACTATATGGATGATATATTATTAGCACACAAAGATAAAAACACATTGCTAGAATGTTATGCCACACTTACAAACTTTTTAAAAAATTATAATCTAGAGATAGCAATAGATAAAGTACAATTAAATTTTCCAATTAATTATTTAGGAGTTCTATTATCCTCAACCATGGTCCGTCCACCAAAAATTCAAATACGAGTAGATCAACTCAAATCACTTAACGACTTTCAAAAGTTATTAGGAGACATGAATTTGATAAGGCCTTATCTAGGCATACCAACAGGAGAGTTGGGACCTTTATTTGATATCCTAAAAGGTCCATCAGATCCAAATTCACCCCGAATGTTAACGCCTGAAGCAAGAAAGGCATTAAAAATCATTGAAACATATATGGAAAATATGCATTTGGATAGAATTGATGTAAGTTTGCCTTTATTATTTATTGTACTACCAACAAAAAATATTCCTACAGGAGTATTTTGGCAAGAAGGTCCATTATTATGGATACATTTATCTTATTCTCCTAACACTATTCTTACTAGGTATCCTGAGGCTGTAGGACAATTAATACTCAAAGGAGTAAAAGCAGCAAAGGGAGTGTTTGGAATTTCTCCCAATAAAATTATTACTCCATATACTATGGATCAAATTCATGAGTTAGCTAATGAGTTAAATACTTGGGCAATGATCATGTGTAAATCTAATGTTTCATTTGATAACCACTTACCATCTAATCCTTTATTGTCTTTTTGGTTTTTGCATCCTGTAGTTTTTCTAAAAATGACAGAAAAACACCTATCATGAATGCTCCAAATATATTCACTGATGGGTCAAATAATTGTACCGCAGCAGTAGTTAACCCCAGATCAAACTTTTACATTTTTAGTACCCAAACAATCAGCTCAAAAGGTAGAGCTTAATGCAGTTTTACAAGCTTTTGTGATGTTTAAAGATTCTGTATTTAATTTATTTTCTGATAGTCAGTATGTAGTTAATGCTATAGTATCTCTTGAAGATGCTGGTAGGATTTCCCCTTCCTCTACTGTTTTCTCTTTGCTTTCTACTATACAAAGTCTAATCTGGGACAGAAAAGATCCATTCTTTATAGGACATATCAGGGCACATACAGGATTGCCTGGAGCCCTTAGTTTGGGCAATGATTTAGCAGATAAATCTACACATGACATACATATTTTCTCTACACTAGAAGCAGCTACAAATTTTCATAAAAAGTTTCATATCAATGCTAATACTTTACAAAAGCGTTTTAAAATAACTAAGGAGCAGGCCAGGCATATAATAAAACAATGTCAAAATTATGTGACCTTTTTACCACAAGTTAATCTTGGAGTCAATCCTAGAGGACTGATAACTAACCATATTTGGCAGATGGACATCACACACTTGCCAGAATTTGGAAAATTAAAATATTTGCATGTTACAGTTGATACTTCTTCTGGATTTTTGATGGGCTCCCTTCATGCCAGAGAAAAAACTAAAGATATTATAGCTCATTGCTTATAAAATTTTGCCACTGTGGGTGTTCCAAAACAGTTAAAAAACAGATAATGCCCCTGGTTATACTTCTACCTCTTTTAAACAATTTTGCTCATCATTTGGCATTACTCATATAACAGGAATCCCATACAATCCACAGGGACAAGGCATAGTTGAAAGAGCTCATCCAACTATTAAAATGTACTTATTAAAGCAAAAAGAGGGAATTGGGAAGGGGTATATATCCCCCAAAGATAAACTTAAAATAACCCTTTTTACTCTAAACTTTTAAAATTTGGATTCATCAGGGCTTAGTGCTGTGGAAAGGCATATGTGTCCAAAAAATGTACATAAGCCCAAGGTACTTTGGAAGGATATTTTAACAGGACAATGGAAAGGTCCTGACCCAGTAATTGTCTGGAGTCAGGGTTCTGTTTGTGTGTTTCCACAGGGAGAACAGCAGCCAATTTGGATTCCAGAGAGACTAACCAAAGCGATTTCTACAGACCAAAAAGAAGATGATTTGGCTCAAATCCATAACAGCTGATATTCAGAGCTCCAGCTTGGCTATTCTTATATCTGCAACAGTGGTTCTCCCACACCTGGAGGCTAATGAATAATGAACACCATTAAGGCCTATTTCAAATGTAAAAAACCTTGAGGCTTGCTTGTGGGAATACCTTCAGACCCATATGCAAGTTACAGAAAAAAGGATGGGTTATCCAAAAAGGAGTCAAACCCAGGTGGTAACCAGGATGCTTTTTTCAATATCTATTTTATTATTACCCTCTCCCACACCATGAAGTTCTATTTTATTTTTTGAGCTCATACAGATCTAAGTTAATGTTTTTCTGATCAGTTTTATTTTTTGACTGTGAAGTTTTTAAACATTACAATGGAGATTTCACCTGTGTAAAGCTACAAGGCCTTTATGTGTTTATGTTATGTGTTTTATGTTATGTGTGCACATTTGTGTTTTGTGTTGTATGTCTGTATGTGCGTATGTCCATATATCACATATGTGGAGCGCTCATGAAAAAATGGATCCAAACATTTTTATTATTCATGTGATTTAAATGGTTTAATTTAAATTGGGTAAACAGCTGTTGAGGATTGTTTAAATATGTGAATAAATAAGGAGGTTAACAGATCTGTTTGTTTACTCTCACCTTTCCTTTTCATTATATTTAATAATTCTGTTCAGGATAATGTAAATTGTTCAGAAAATTGTTTTCTTAGTACCTGTTGGAATGTTACGTAATTTCTTTTTAGCCATCATTGCCAGAATTCCTATCTTCATCCCAGTGCCGGGGAAGACAAAGATGAAACCAAACTACAGCTTCTTCGATAGCTATCACAACAAACTGTATAAACTGATGCATCAATTAATAATAACTCAACAAGTACTGCTCAATCAAGGAGTCGATTTACTTTGGGAGGAAATGGACATATTGATGGATTCCTCTGCTTTGAACTGCTTACAGAACTTGCCTGGACTATGTATCACTTGTATGCATTGTGAACTATCTGTTGGTGCAGCGAATTGTGGTAGTGCTGGGGTATCGTTGCTGATGGTATCATTGGTGATACAATTTTTCAAAAAGATCCGTCATTTGGCTTGGTGTCGTGGCATTTCTGTATCCTCCTCTCTTCTGCTTGTGATGGTCTAAAATTTGGGGGCCAACAGAGGTGAGGCAAAGAACCTCACCCCCCACTGGTGCAAAGGTCAAATTTGGGGGCCTACAGAGGTGAGGCAAAGAACCTCACCCCCCCGCTGGTATAAAGACCTATCCACAGGTGTGGCTGTTTGCTGGACCGGTAGTCAGTGCCGGACAGGTAAGATCCAATTGCAGTGGTACCAACCTAAGACAGGAGGCAGACGCCTTGAGGTCAGCTCATCCAATGACGGGTAAGAACCATATGTAGTACTGGACAATCTAAGACAGGCACGGTCCCTAAGCCACATGCTTGGTGTTTAATTAAACAGAACGGGGGAGATGCTGAGAGCCACAGCTGAGTCGGAATGGCCCCTGGCATTTTACCAGAAGCAATGGTGTGAGGCAAGCCATTAAGATGATGCTGGATTGATTCAATTGTATATTAGAACTTTACTGTCCGCCTTGGGCACCCGCTACTTTGGAGTTCTGGCGAGGATTGCCTAGGGAGTTCGCGTTGGTTGGGGAAGTTCCAGGAGAGGGAGTTCCAGTTGGTGTGTGGTGTGTCCCGGAGAAGGCCGCGTGGGTGGCGTTCGGGGGAGTTTGGAAATAAAGTTTGTTCCTGCTTGAGTGGCTCGTGATTTGTGCCCAGCCAGACTGCGGCAGTAGACCATGATGAAGACAGAATCTCAGAGGTGGAAGACAGCGTTCAGATACCATCATAGGGAATGAGTCATAGTGACCAGAATATATAAGAACTCTGGGACAATGTTAGGAGGCCAAATAAAAGAGTCCTTGGAATTGAGGAGGGCTGTGAAATGCAGGGCTAACAACGTCATAGAGAACCCAATCTTCAGAGAAATAATAACAAAAAGTTCTAAACCTTCAGAATGAGATGGATATCCAGATAAGGGAAGCATTTAGAACTGAAATAGACAAGATTTAAAAAGGATCTCTTCACAGTGCTGGGGACGTGGCTCAGTGGTAGAGCACTTGCCTGGCAGGTGTAAGGCACAGGATTCAATTCTCAGCACCACATATAAATAAATAAAGATCCATTAACAACTGAAAATTTTTTTTTTAGAAAAGGGCCTTGTCACTACACATAATCAAAATGCCTAAACATATAGAACAAGGAGGACTTTAAAAGCCTCAAGAGAAAAACACCAGGTCACATTTAGAGGAAAGCCAATCAGCATTACTTCTGATATCTCAGCACCAACTAAGATCCAGGAGGGCTTGAATTAAGCCTATGAGAAGGAGGGCCAAATAAAACATTAGAAAGAAATCAAAATGAGAGGGATTGATAAACATCCCCATTGAGTGTAAATGGTCTCAACCCTCCAGTTAAAAGACACAGGCTGGCAGGATGGATTAAAACCAAGGCGGCCGGCTTCCGGCTGGAAGTGAAGGAATGAACTCTGACGTGCCGTGCAAACAGAGCCCCAGACAAGCCTACGTAGTCACTCCCATGTGTCCAGCCAAGCGGAATCCAAGCCACAATTAACCAGAAGAGAAAAGGAAGGTCACTTCATCCTGGTTAAGAGAACAATCCAACAGGAAGGGGTAACGGCAGTAAATACTCATGCCCCCAATGGTGTATCTACATAAAGCAGACAGCATGGAATCCAAGTCCCAGGGAGCCACCCTACGATAATACGGTGCCCTCTCACCAACATAGAGGTAACCCAGACACAAACTCAGTAAAGACTCTTTGGACCTTTAAAATTTTATGGGTCGGTCGGATGTGGTGGTGCATGCTTGTAATCCCAGCAACGCTAGAGGCTGAGGCAGAAGGATTGTGAGTTGGAGGTCAGCCTCAGCAAATTCATGAGGTCCTAAGCAACTTAGTGAGACCCAGTCTCAAAATAAAAAATAAAAAGGGGTACAGATGTAGCTCAGTGGTAACATGCCCCTGGGTTAAATCCCTAGTGTGTGTGTGTGTGTGTGTGTGTGTGTGTGTGTGTGTGTGAAATAAATCACAAGGACTTAACAGACATCTATAGAATATTTCATCCAATAATAGCTAAATTCACTTTCTTCTCAGATGCTCACAGAATCTTCTCCAACTCTTAACAAATACAAAAAAATGATATGATTCCTTTCATCTCATCTCAACAAAATGAAACAAAATTATAAATGAACATAAAGACCCTATAGAAGCTACATAAACACATGGAGAGTGAGCAACACACTTTTGAATGATGAGTGTGTGCTAGAAGAGATCAGGGGAGAAATTTAAAAATTCTTAGACACAAATAAGACTAGTGATACAATATACCATGAAGGCAGTTCTAAGAGGAGTGTCTAGACCTACAAGCACCTACATAAGAAAATCAGAGAGATCCCAAATGAACAACAGAATGATGCTTCTCAAGGCCCTACAAAAATAAGAACCAACCAATTCTAAAACCTGGAGAAGGGATACTCAAGATCAGCAGCAAAGTTAATGAAATCGAGAATAAAACACAATACAAAGGTGCGATGAAACACCAGCCTTTCGTCAAACTAACAAAGGAGGAGAGAGATTACCCAAATTCACAGAATTAAGAGACAAGAGGAGAAATCATACAATCACAGAAATCCAGAGGATCACTGGGGACTGTTTTGAAAAGTTACACTCGAATAAATTGGAAGTCCTAGAAGAAATGGGTATATGTGTAGATACACACAAGCTGCCAAACAGAATCAGGGGGACATAGAACAGCAACCGAAACAGACCAATAACCACAATGAGACAGAAGAGTAATAAAAAGCCTTCCTACAGGAAAAGCCCAGGACCAGATGGATTCTCAGCTAATTCTTGCACCTTTAAAGAAGAATAATGCCAATGCTCCTCAAATTGTCCCACTAACTAGGAAGGAATGGAACACTCCAAATTCACTCTACAAAGCCAGAATCAACTCCTACCAAAACCAGGTAAGGACCCTTCAAATAAAGAAAACTACAGACCAATATCCCTGATGAACATAGATGCAAAAAAATCCTTAACATTAGCAAATCATATTCAAGAAAATGTTAAGAAATTGTACATCACAACAAAGTTGATTTTATTCCAGGGATACAAGGATGATTGTTAGCAAGTCAATCAATGTAGTTCATTACATAAAGATAATTAAGGATAGAATCACACAGCCATCCCAGTGGATGAAAGCTAGCCTTCAACAAAACCCAGCACCCGTTCATGATAAAAACACTAAGGAGATCGGGGTAGCAGTCATCTAGACATTGTAAAGGTATATACGAGAAACCCAAGCACATCGTAGTGCACGGGGAGGTCTGGAGCAAGAGAAGGTGTCCACGCTCATCACCCCCATCCCATGTGGCACTAGAGACTCTAGCCAGAACAAGCAAGAGAAGGAAATAAAATGGGCAAACAGGAGAGGAGGAAAGAAGATTCTCACGGTTGCTGATGACACGATCCTATACTGAGAAGATTCAAAAAGCTCCACCAACAGACTCTAAAGCTACTAAGCAGGTCACAGATCAGCACACAGAAGCCAGCAGCTTCCCTGTCTACCACAATGACTGCTGAACAGACACCAGGGAACAACCCAATTCATAGCAGTCTCAAAAAAAAAAAAACCCACACCTAGGAGTACCTCTAACCAAGACACCTACAGTGAAAGCTACAGAACTCTGAAGAAAGAGGCGGAGGAGGGCCAGGAAGGTGGGAGACGCCCGCATCCGTGGAGAGGAGAATCAACCTGCTAACACGGCCATGGCACCCAAGCAACACAGACCCAAAGCCGTCCCCATCAAAATACAAATGACCTTCTTCACAAACTAGAAAAAACAGTCCTAAAATTTATTTGGAAGAACAAAAGTCCCAGAATAGCCAAAGCATTCCTGAGACAAAAAAGCAACGCTGGAGGCCTCACCCTGACTACGTGTCGGAGCTACAGCAACCAACCTGCATGGCACTGGCTTCAAACCAGACCCAGACCAACGGCACAGAACGGCCCACATCTACTGACCCTTGACAAAGAGGCCAAGAAGACGCCTTGGAGAAAAGACGGCCTTTTAACAAATGGCGCTGGGGCAGCTGGTTATGCTTGTGTAGGAGAAGGAAACTAGACCCTTATCTCTCACCTGCACAAAAAGTCCACAAAAGGATCAAAGACCTCGGAATTAGACCAGAAACTATGCAATTCCTAGGAGAAAATGGAGATCAACACTGCAGCATGAAGGCCAGGAAAGGACTTTCTCAGAAGGACCCCAGAGCTGAGGAAATAAGGCCCAGAGTGAATAAACGGAAGGGCACTGAATTAAAAAGCCCCGCACAGAAAAGGAGACAATCAACAACGTGAAGAGAGGACCCTCAGAACGGGAGAGAACCACCGTAGCTGCTCATCTAACAGACGATGAATATCCAGAATAGGAAAGAACTCAAACCCTTTACACCAAAAACCAAATAATCCAATTAGTACGTGGGCAATGAACCCAACAGGCCTTTCTCAAAAGAAGAGATACAAATGGCCAACAAATACATGAAAAAATCTTCAAGACCATTAGCAACCAGGGACGTGCAAATCAGAACCACACTGAGATTTCATCTCACACCAGTCAGCATGGCGGCCACCAAAAATACACTAATAAGGGACGCTGGAGAGGATGTGGGACCCTTGTCCATGTTGGTGGGACTGTGAATCAGCACAGCCACTGTGGAACCGGTGCAGAGGGTCCTCAAAAGGCCAGGCCTGGCACCACCACGTGACCCAGCCACCCCCTCCTCAGTAATTACCCTAAGAATTAAAGTCGGCATGCCCCAGTGACACAGGCACACCAGGTTGACAGCAGCACGTTCCCCACAGCCAGGCTGTGCCACCAGCCAGGGGCCCCTCAGTGGACGAATGGATAAAGAAAAAGTGGTTTTTACACAACGGAGTTTCTTTTTTAATTTTTATTATTATTATTATTTTGTAGTTGATGATGGACAGAATGCCTTGATTTTATTTGTTCCTCTTTATGTGGTGCTGAGGATCGAATCCAGCGCCTCACATGAGCTAGGCAATCACTCGTCCCCACAACGGAGTTGTATTCAGCCATAAAGAAGTTTGAAATCATGCCTTTTGCAGAAAGGTGGATGAACTTGAGAGCATTATATTAAGCAAAAGAAGCCAAACTTGGAAGGCCAGGGGTCAATGTCTTCCCTCCTCTGTGGAAGCACGAGAGGAAAAAGGAAAAGAAAGGTTGTGGGGTTATCCCACGAATGCCATGGAAAGGGTCCATGGAAGGAGGGAAATGCCGGGGAGGGACACGGGCCGAAGCGCACTGCTACGAGATGTGCGCCACCAGGAGGGTGGCAGAGAAGTGGGAGAAGGGAAGCGGTCACCAGCACAGTCAGGAAATGCCCTCGGGCGGACGGAGAGGGCCACAGCTGGCCAACACCGCGGGATGCAGCGCGCTGGCTCGGAGCCACGCAAGGTCTCGCATCCACACTGCAACCCAGCACCTCCCGGACCAGCAACAAGACGCTCAGCCAGATCCAGCAGGAAGCCGTGAGCAGGGAGGAGAATCAGGGAAACCGAGAGTGCCTTTGAGTAAAAAGCCAACAAAACCGACAAGCTCTTGGCTACTGTCACTAAGAAAAGTAGAGAAACTTAAAAACCAGAAATGCAAAAGGAAATAGTAGGACCACCGCCGCGGTCGTGGAGAGAACTGTAGGGGACACAACAGAGGAATGACCAGGAAACAGCAGGCGGCCGGCCACAGCTCACCAGGAAGAAACCCAGAACCTCACTAGGCCAAGGTGGTGAGATGGAGAGCCACAGACACCTCCTGCGGAGAGCAGCTCAGGGCCACTCGGCCTCGCTGCAGAATCCCACCGACACACACCAGCACCAATCCTCCCGGAATTCTTCCCAGAAATCTAAGAGGAAGAATCACGTCCAAGCTCATCCTCCGAGGCCAGCATCACCCTGGAATCACAGCCAGATGAGGACGCTACAGGAAAGAAACCCAGATCAGTGTTTCTGATGAATGTTAATAAAAAAAACCCTCAACAGAACACTACAAATCAAGGCCACAGCACGCTGCAATCCTAGGCCACCAGCAGGGCGCTGGCTCGGGAATGCACGGCAGTTCACCAGGGGACCTCCATCCGTGCCGCTGACGGCATCAGCAGAGTGAGGTGCAGCACCACGCGTCCTCTGGAGTGGGGCAGGATGAGCACTAGGCAGATCTGACCCCCTCCCGTGACAGACACAGGAGTGGAAGGGTGGCACCTCAGCCTGGGGAGGCCAGCTGTGAAAATCCCACTCCGTGTGAACTGGACCCAAGCACCAAGTCCAGCACCCAGGCCAGGATGCCCATGGGTGAGTGACCTTGAAGAGGGCGATGCACACACCTGTAATTCCAGCAGCTCAGGAGGCTGAGGCAGGAGGACTGCGAGTTCAAACCAGCCTCAGCAACTCAGTGAGGCACCAAGCAACTCAGCGAGACCCTGTCTCTAATAAAATACAGAATGGGATACCAAAGCCAACCAAGAACGAAACCCATCAAAACCGTTAGCCAGTCTTGGTGAGAGAGGTTCTGGTTCTAAACTATTCATTTACTATTGCTATTAATGTTGACATAATCATAAGATCAGTGACCAATTCTTCACCAACTAAAATGGCACAACTCTCCCTGAAACAAACTTTACTGGGTATCATGAAGCCTTTCGAGAATAACACCGTGATCTAGGGAAACTGTGGCTACCACTGTGAACAGACAGGCTGCAACATTGCCTGGAGTCACCAGTGAGTGGAGACTCGGAGACGCCAGGGCAGACAAGCCCTTATTGCAGTGGGCTCTTGTGCTGTGTCCTCACAGATATGAGAGTCAAGTCAACGAGTGCTGACCCAAAGAGCCTCGCACAGCCGTCCCTCCCGATCACAGCCGAACGTATGGGAAAATACGAAACAGGGCTGGGACGTGGCTCAGGCGTTAGGCGTTCCTGGTTCCATCCCCAGTACCAAAACAGTGAAGAGGGTGACGCTGCCACCAAGCAGGGAAAGGAGCTGGGGAGACACAGGACGAAGGAGACTAGCCGTGAGGCGCTCTGCGCACCACAGGGCCCGAGAGCAGGCTCACGGGAGCAGGACGCGGGGTGGACGGCCCTGTCCCTCAGCAGGACCTCTGCCTCCCCACTAGTGAAAGCAGCGTAAACCAACCCGACTCCCACTTGCAATGTGCAGGAACGGCTCATTGGCAGGTAGGGGCCAAGGGGGCGACCACTGGGTGCAGTCCAACCTCCCGGCCAAGCACTGACTCCAGACCCTGGCAAGTGCCTCAGAGAGGCTGGGCGTCAGGGGGTCCGCGACGGGGTGGGCATCAGGGGATATCCGTGACGGGGTGGGCGTCAGGGGATATCCGTGACGGGGTGGGCGTCAGGGGGACCAAGATGGGCCAGGTGTGAGGACAGTAAGGCCTCTAGGTGGGGCAGTGGAAGGACACCTACATGTCCCACCCACATGTGCCCCTGGAGCACCTGGGCGGTGACTGTGGGCAGTGACTGGCAGGTGAGGAGCAGAGGGCAGCTCAGCTGCTCTACCTCTGTATTCCAGGACACACGGACACACCCACGACCATGTGCAGGCAGGCGGCTGAGGCTACGCTGGGTAAGGCTGAGCCGGGGGTTCAGGTGGGACAGGTCTTTTTTCCCTGACATCAGGTTTTCAGGTTAGGGATCGGGCACTGGTAAAGTCTGCAAATGTTCCACGTCCCATAATCTGACACCCACCACACACTGGCCCAGGCACTGCAGATGACAGACTCCACCCGCCACACTCCGGCAGGACAGACCAAGTGTAGGACTAACCCAGCCCCAGGAACTTGGGGATCCCCACCCCATTCAAGAACATCACAGACGAGGTGTGTGTGGTCCTCCCGTGGGTCAGCGTGAAGACAGGCTGCTCGGCCACCGTGTGGCCTGCCCCTCCCAGGCCAGGTTACAGGCTCATCACCCGGGTGCCCGTGTGCGCCGTAACTGCACGTGGGCTCTGAGAGGTTCGGGACGGGCACTGAGCCTTGGCGCCACAGATGACCGGCACACAGCTAAGAGACCAGGTGGCTCCCGGTCCATCTACTAGGGCGGCCAGCCGAGCGGCCCCTACTCTAGGCTAGGGGCTCTGAGCTCAGAACGCCTGCCTGTGGCGGGTGTGTGGATGTCAGCCACCCTCCTTGTCCAGTGAGGAGTCCAAGCACCAGGGCTGTCCCCTCTGCTGCTGAGGGGTCCCGTGCCTCCCTCGGGAGAGGGCGGTTCAAGATGTCACCTGCAGTGCACTCAACACACCCTCTGCCTGGGCATTCAGGAAGGAGACCTGAGGGGGCAGAGCATCCTGGCAGAGGCAGCCTCTGTCCCTCCAGCTGGCCCTGGAAAGCTGCAGTCCTTCAGAGGGCATGGGAGCACCCACAGGGGGCCCAGGAAGGTGGTGGGCGGGAAGGCCTGGCGTGTGCGGCAGGTGGCCCGCAGCCCCGGCAGCCTTACCGTGCTATCTTGTCGCTGCAGGACATGGTCAGCAGCCTCTCCCCCTGCAGCACCCCATCCCACGTCTGGATGCTGGCGTTCGACCGCACTGGGATCGTCCCCTCGCCAGACTCAATTTTTGTCCGCAGCTGTCCCCTGGCTTTGCGGTTTGGATGTCGATCTGAGGGCTCTAAGAGAGAAAGCAAGTTCCAGGCTCAGGGTGGGGCACCAGGCCGTGGCACATCCAGGCCTGAAGTATCTACACACATCTGAGGGCTCTAAGAGAGAAAGCAAGTTCCAGGCTCAGGGTGGGGCACCAGGCCGTGGCACATCCAGGCCTGAGTATCTACACACATCTGAGGGCTCTAAGAGAGAAAGCAAGTTCCAGGCTCAGGGTGGGGCACCAGGCCGTGGCACATCCAGGCCTGAAGTATCTACACACATCTGAGGGCTCTAAGAGAGAAAGCAAGTTCCAGGCTCAGGGTGGGGCACCAGGCCGTGGCACATCCAGGCCTGAAGTATCTACACACATCTGAGGGCTCTAAGAGAGAAAGCAAGTTCCAGGCTCAGGGTGGGGCACCAGGCCGTGGCACATCCAGGCCTGAGTATCTACACACATCTGAGGGCTCTAAGAGAGAAAGCAAGTTCCAGGCTCAGGGTGGGGCACCAGGCCGTGGCACATCCAGGCCTGAAGTATCTACACACATCTGAGGGCTCTAAGAGAGAAAGCAAGTTCCAGGCTCAGGGTGGGGCACCAGGCCGTGGCACATCCAGGCCTGAAGTATCTACACACATCTGAGGGCTCTAAGAGAGAAAGCAAGTTCCAGGCTCAGGGTGGGGCACCAGGCCTGAGTATCTACACACATCTGAGGGCTCTAAGAGAGAAAGCAAGTTCCAGGCTCAGGGTGGGGCACCAGGCCGTGGCACATCCAGGCCTGAAGTATCTACACACATCTGAGGGCTCTAAGAGAGAAAGCAAGTTCCAGGCTCAGGGTGGGGCACCAGGCCGTGGCACATCCAGGCCTGAAGTATCTACACACATCTGAGGGCTCTAAGAGAGAAAGCAAGTTCCAGGCTCAGGGTGGGGCACCAGGCCTGAGTATCTACACACATCTGAGGGCTCTAAGAGAGAAAGCAAGTTCCAGGCTCAGGGTGGGGCACCAGGCCGTGGCACATCCAGGCCTGAAGTATCTACACACATCTGAGGGCTCTAAGAGAGAAAGCAAGTTCCAGGCTCAGGGTGGGGCACCAGGCCGTGGCACATCCAGGCCTGAAGTATCTACACACATCTGAGGGCTCTAAGAGAGAAAGCAAGTTCCAGGCTCAGGGTGGGGCACCAGGCCTGAAGTATCTACACACATCTGAGGGCTCTAAGAGAGAAAGCAAGTTCCAGGCTCAGGGTGGGGCACCAGGCCGTGGCACATCCAGGCCTGAGTATCTACACACATCTGAGGGCTCTAAGAGAGAAAGCAAGTTCCAGGCTCAGGGTGGGGCACCAGGCCGTGGCACATCCAGGCCTGAAGTATCTACACACATCTGAGGGCTCTAAGAGAGAAAGCAAGTTCCAGGCTCAGGGTGGGGCACCAGGCCGTGGCACATCCAGGCCTGAAGTATCTACACACATCTGAGGGCTCTAAGAGAGAAAGCAAGTTCCAGGCTCAGGGTGGGGCACCAGGCCGTGGCACATCCAGGCCTGAAGTATCTACACACATCTGAGGGCTCTAAGAGAGAAAGCAAGTTCCAGGCTCAGGGTGGGGCACCAGGCCTGAAGTATCTACACACATCTGAGGGCTCTAAGAGAGAAAGCAAGTTCCAGGCTCAGGGTGGGGCACCAGGCCTGAAGTATCTACACACATCTGAGGGCTCTAAGAGAGAAAGCAAGTTCCAGGCTCAGGGTGGGGCACCAGGCCTGAAGTATCTACACACATCTGAGGGCTCTAAGAGAGAAAGCAAGTTCCAGGCTCAGGGGGGGGCACCAGGCCGTGGCACATCCAGGCCTGAGTATCTACACACATCTGAGGGCTCTAAGAGAGAAAGCAAGTTCCAGGCTCAGGGTGGGGCACCAGGCCGTGGCACATCCAGGCCTGAAGTATCTACACACATCTGAGGGCTCTAAGAGAGAAAGCAAGTTCCAGGCTCAGGGTGGGGCACCAGGCCTGAAGTATCTACACACATCTGAGGGCTCTAAGAGAGAAAGCAAGTTCCAGGCTCAGGGTGGGGCACCAGGCCTGAAGTATCTACACACATCTGAGGGCTCTAAGAGAGAAAGCAAGTTCCAGGCTCAGGGTGGGGCACCAGGCCTGAAGTATCTACACACATCTGAGGGCTCTAAGAGAGAAAGCAAGTTCCAGGCTCAGGGTGGGGCACCAGGCCGTGGCACATCCAGGCCTGAAGTATCTACACACATCTGAGGGCTCTAAGAGAGAAAGCAAGTTCCAGGCTCAGGGTGGGGCACCAGGCCGTGGCACATCCAGGCCTGAAGTATCTACACACATCTGAGGGCTCTAAGAGAGAAAGCAAGTTCCAGGCTCAGGGTGGGGCACCAGGCCGTGGCACATCCAGGCCTGAAGTATCTACACACATCTGAGGGTTCTAAGAGAGAAAGCAAGTTCCAGGCTCAGGGTGGGGCACCAGGCCGTGGCACATCCAGGCCTGAAGTATCTACACACATCTGAGGGCTCTAAGAGAGAAAGCAAGTTCCAGGCTCAGGGTGGGGCACCAGGCCGTGGCACATCCAGGCCTGAGTATCTACACACATCTGAGGGCTCTAAGAGAGAAAGCAAGTTCCAGGCTCAGGGTGGGGCACCAGGCCTGAAGTATCTACACACATCTGAGGGCTCTAAGAGAGAAAGCAAGTTCCAGGCTCAGGGTGGGGCACCAGGCCTGAAGTATCTACACACATCTGAGGGCTCTAAGAGAGAAAGCAAGTTCCAGGCTCAGGGTGGGGCACCAGGCCTGAATTATCTACACACATCTGAGGGCTCTAAGAGAGAAAGCAAGTTCCAGGCTCAGGGTGGGGCACCAGGCCTGAAGTATCTACACACATCTGAGGGCTCTAAGAGAGAAAGCAAGTTCCAGGCTCAGGGTGGGGCACCAGGCCGTGGCACATCCAGGCCTGAAGTATCTACACACATCTGAGGGCTCTAAGAGAGAAAGCAAGTTCCAGGCTCAGGGTGGGGCACCAGGCCGTGGCACATCCAGGCCTGAAGTATCTACACACATCTGAGGGCTCTAAGAGAGAAAGCAAGTTCCAGGCTCAGGGTGGGGCACCAGGCCGTGGCACATCCAGGCCTGAGTATCTACACACATCTGAGGGCTCTAAGAGAGAAAGCAAGTTCCAGGCTCAGGGTGGGGCACCAGGCCGTGGCACATCCAGGCCTGAAGTATCTACACACATCTGAGGGCTCTAAGAGAGAAAGCAAGTTCCAGGCTCAGGGTGGGGCACCAGGCCGTGGCACATCCAGGCCTGAAGTATCTACACACATCTGAGGGCTCTAAGAGAGAAAGCAAGTTCCAGGCTCAGGGTGGGGCACCAGGCCGTGGCACATCCAGGCCTGAAGTATCTACACACATCTGAGGGCTCTAAGAGAGAAAGCAAGTTCCAGGCTCAGGGTGGGGCACCAGGCCTGAAGTATCTACACACATCTGAGGGCTCTAAGAGAGAAAGCAAGTTCCAGGCTCAGGGTGGGGCACCAGGCCTGAAGTATCTACACACATCTGAGGGCTCTAAGAGAGAAAGCAAGTTCCAGGCTCAGGGTGGGGCACCAGGCCTGAAGTATCTACACACATCTGAGGGCTCTAAGAGAGAAAGCAAGTTCCAGGCTCAGGGTGGGGCACCAGGCCGTGGCACATCCAGGCCTGAGTATCTACACACATCTGAGGGCTCTAAGAGAGAAAGCAAGTTCCAGGCTCAGGGTGGGGCACCAGGCCGTGGCACATCCAGGCCTGAAGTATCTACACACATCTGAGGGCTCTAAGAGAGAAAGCAAGTTCCAGGCTCAGGGTGGGGCACCAGGCCTGAAGTATCTACACACATCTGAGGGCTCTAAGAGAGAAAGCAAGTTCCAGGCTCAGGGTGGGGCACCAGGCCTGAAGTATCTACACACATCTGAGGGCTCTAAGAGAGAAAGCAAGTTCCAGGCTCAGGGTGGGGCACCAGGCCTGAAGTATCTACACACATCTGAGGGCTCTAAGAGAGAAAGCAAGTTCCAGGCTCAGGGTGGGGCACCAGGCCGTGGCACATCCAGGCCTGAAGTATCTACACACATCTGAGGGCTCTAAGAGAGAAAGCAAGTTCCAGGCTCAGGGTGGGGCACCAGGCCGTGGCACATCCAGGCCTGAAGTATCTACACACATCTGAGGGCTCTAAGAGAGAAAGCAAGTTCCAGGCTCAGGGTGGGGCACCAGGCCGTGGCACATCCAGGCCTGAAGTATCTACACACATCTGAGGGCTCTAAGAGAGAAAGCAAGTTCCAGGCTCAGGGTGGGGCACCAGGCCGTGGCACATCCAGGCCTGAAGTATCTACACACATCTGAGGGCTCTAAGAGAGAAAGCAAGTTCCAGGCTCAGGGTGGGGCACCAGGCCGTGGCACATCCAGGCCTGAGTATCTACACACATCTGAGGGCTCTAAGAGAGAAAGCAAGTTCCAGGCTCAGGGTGGGGCACCAGGCCTGAAGTATCTACACACATCTGAGGGCTCTAAGAGAGAAAGCAGGTTCCAGGCTCAGGGTGGGGCACCAGGCCTGAAGTATCTACACACATCTGAGGGCTCTAAGAGAGAAAGCAAGTTCCAGGCTCAGGGTGGGGCACCAGGCCTGAAGTATCTACACACATCTGAGGGCTCTAAGAGAGAAAGCAAGTTCCAGGCTCAGGGTGGGGCACCAGGCCTGAAGTATCTACACACATCTGAGGGCTCTAAGAGAGAAAGCAAGTTCCAGGCTCAGGGTGGGGCACCAGGCCGTGGCACATCCAGGCCTGAAGTATCTACACACATCTGAGGGCTCTAAGAGAGAAAGCAAGTTCCAGGCTCAGGGTGGGGCACCAGGCCGTGGCACATCCAGGCCTGAAGTATCTACACACATCTGAGGGCTCTAAGAGAGAAAGCAAGTTCCAGGCTCAGGGTGGGGCACCAGGCCGTGGCACATCCAGGCCTGAAGTATCTACACACATCTGAGGGCTCTAAGAGAGAAAGCAAGTTCCAGGCTCAGGGTGGGGCACCAGGCCGTGGCACATCCAGGCCTGAAGTATCTACACACATCTGAGGGCTCTAAGAGAGAAAGCAAGTTCCAGGCTCAGGGTGGGGCACCAGGCCGTGGCACATCCAGGCCTGAGTATCTACACACATCTGAGGGCTCTAAGAGAGAAAGCAAGTTCCAGGCTCAGGGTGGGGCACCAGGCCGTGGCACATCCAGGCCTGAAGTATCTACACACATCTGAGGGCTCTAAGAGAGAAAGCAAGTTCCAGGCTCAGGGTGGGGCACCAGGCCTGAAGTATCTACACACATCTGAGGGCTCTAAGAGAGAAAGCAAGTTCCAGGCTCAGGGTGGGGCACCAGGCCGTGGCACATCCAGGCCTGAAGTATCTACACACATCTGAGGGCTCTAAGAGAGAAAGCAAGTTCCAGGCTCAGGGTGGGGCACCAGGCCTGAAGTATCTACACACATCTGAGGGCTCTAAGAGAGAAAGCAAGTTCCAGGCTCAGGGTGGGGCACCAGGCCGTGGCACATCCAGGCCTGAAGTATCTACACACATCTGAGGGCTCTAAGAGAGAAAGCAAGTTCCAGGCTCAGGGTGGGGCACCAGGCCGTGGCACATCCAGGCCTGAAGTATCTACACACATCTGAGGGCTCTAAGAGAGAAAGCAAGTTCCAGGCTCAGGGTGGGGCACCAGGCCGTGGCACATCCAGGCCTGAGTATCTACACACATCTGAGGGCTCTAAGAGAGAAAGCAAGTTCCAGGCTCAGGGTGGGGCACCAGGCCGTGGCACATCCAGGCCTGAAGTATCTACACACATCTGAGGGCTCTAAGAGAGAAAGCAAGTTCCAGGCTCAGGGTGGGGCACCAGGCCTGAAGTATCTACACACATCTGAGGGCTCTAAGAGAGAAAGCAAGTTCCAGGCTCAGGGTGGGGCACCAGGCCGTGGCACATCCAGGCCTGAAGTATCTACACACATCTGAGGGCTCTAAGAGAGAAAGCAAGTTCCAGGCTCAGGGTGGGGCACCAGGCCGTGGCACATCCAGGCCTGAAGTATCTACACACATCTGAGGGCTCTAAGAGAGAAAGCAAGTTCCAGGCTCAGGGTGGGGCACCAGGCCGTGGCACATCCAGGCCTGAAGTATCTACACACATCTGAGGGCTCTAAGAGAGAAAGCAAGTTCCAGGCTCAGGGTGGGGCACCAGGCCGTGGCACATCCAGGCCTGAAGTATCTACACACATCTGAGGGCTCTAAGAGAGAAAGCAAGTTCCAGGCTCAGGGTGGGGCACCAGGCCGTGGCACATCCAGGCCTGAGTATCTACACACATCTGAGGGCTCTAAGAGAGAAAGCAAGTTCCAGGCTCAGGGTGGGGCACCAGGCCGTGGCACATCCAGGCCTGAAGTATCTACACACATCTGAGGGCTCTAAGAGAGAAAGCAAGTTCCAGGCTCAGGGTGGGGCACCAGGCCGTGGCACATCCAGGCCTGAAGTATCTACACACATCTGAGGGCTCTAAGAGAGAAAGCAAGTTCCAGGCTCAGGGTGGGGCACCAGGCCGTGGCACATCCAGGCCTGAAGTATCTACACACATCTGAGGGCTCTAAGAGAGAAAGCAAGTTCCAGGCTCAGGGTGGGGCACCAGGCCGTGGCATCCAGGCCTGAGTATCTACACACATCTGAGGGCTCTAAGAGAGAAAGCAAGTTCCAGGCTCAGGGTGGGGCACCAGGCCGTGGCACATCCAGGCCTGAAGTATCTACACACATCTGAGGGCTCTAAGAGAGAAAGCAAGTTCCAGGCTCAGGGTGGGGCACCAGGCCGTGGCACATCCAGGCCTGAAGTATCTACACACATCTGAGGGCTCTAAGAGAGAAAGCAAGTTCCAGGCTCAGGGTGGGGCACCAGGCCGTGGCACATCCAGGCCTGAAGTATCTACACACATCTGAGGGCTCTAAGAGAGAAAGCAAGTTCCAGGCTCAGGGTGGGGCACCAGGCCGTGGCACATCCAGGCCTGAAGTATCTACACACATCTGAGGGCTCTAAGAGAGAAAGCAAGTTCCAGGCTCAGGGTGGGGCACCAGGCCGTGGCACATCCAGGCCTGAAGTATCTACACACATCTGAGGGCTCTAAGAGAGAAAGCAAGTTCCAGGCTCAGGGTGGGGCACCAGGCCGTGGCACATCCAGGCCTGAAGTATCTACACACATCTGAGGGCTCTAAGAGAGAAAGCAAGTTCCAGGCTCAGGGTGGGGCACCAGGCCTGAAGTATCTACACACATCTGAGGGCTCTAAGAGAGAAAGCAAGTTCCAGGCTCAGGGTGGGGCACCAGGCCGTGGCACATCCAGGCCTGAAGTATCTACACACATCTGAGGGCTCTAAGAGAGAAAGCAAGTTCCAGGCTCAGGGTGGGGCACCAGGCCTGAAGTATCTACACACATCTGAGGGCTCTAAGAGAGAAAGCAAGTTCCAGGCTCAGGGTGGGGCACCAGGCCGTGGCACATCCAGGCCTGAAGTATCTACACACATCTGAGGGCTCTAAGAGAGAAAGCAAGTTCCAGGCTCAGGGTGGGGCACCAGGCCGTGGCACATCCAGGCCTGAAGTATCTACACACATCTGAGGGCTCTAAGAGAGAAAGCAAGTTCCAGGCTCAGGGTGGGGCACCAGGCCGTGGCACATCCAGGCCTGAAGTATCTACACACATCTGAGGGCTCTAAGAGAGAAAGCAAGTTCCAGGCTCAGGGTGGGGCACCAGGCCGTGGCACATCCAGGCCTGAAGTATCTACACACATCTGAGGGCTCTAAGAGAGAAAGCAAGTTCCAGGCTCAGGGTGGGGCACCAGGCCGTGGCACATCCAGGCCTGAGTATCTACACACATCTGAGGGCTCTAAGAGAGAAAGCAAGTTCCAGGCTCAGGGTGGGGCACCAGGCCTGAAGTATCTACACACATCTGAGGGCTCTAAGAGAGAAAGCAAGTTCCAGGCTCAGGGTGGGGCACCAGGCCTGAAGTATCTACACACATCTGAGGGCTCTAAGAGAGAAAGCAAGTTCCAGGCTCAGGGTGGGGCACACCAGGCCTGAAGTATCTACACACATCTGAGGGCTCTAAGAGAGAAAGCAAGTTCCAGGCTCAGGGTGGGGCACCAGGCCGTGGCACATCCAGGCCTGAAGTATCTACACACATCTGAGGGCTCTAAGAGAGAAAGCAAGTTCCAGGCTCAGGGTGGGGCACCAGGCCGTGGCACATCCAGGCCTGAAGTATCTACACACATCTGAGGGCTCTAAGAGAGAAAGCAAGTTCCAGGCTCAGGGTGGGGCACCAGGCCGTGGCACATCCAGGCCTGAAGTATCTACACACATCTGAGGGCTCTAAGAGAGAAAGCAAGTTCCAGGCTCAGGGTGGGGCACCAGGCCGTGGCACATCCAGGCCTGAAGTATCTACACACATCTGAGGGCTCTAAGAGAGAAAGCAAGTTCCAGGCTCAGGGTGGGGCACCAGGCCGTGGCACATCCAGGCCTGAAGTATCTACACACATCTGAGGGCTCTAAGAGAGAAAGCAAGTTCCAGGCTCAGGGTGGGGCACCAGGCCGTGGCACATCCAGGCCTGAAGTATCTACACACATCTGAGGGCTCTAAGAGAGAAAGCAAGTTCCAGGCTCAGGGTGGGGCACCAGGCCGTGGCACATCCAGGCCTGAAGTATCTACACACATCTGAGGGCTCTAAGAGAGAAAGCAAGTTCCAGGCTCAGGGTGGGGCACCAGGCCGTGGCACATCCAGGCCTGAAGTATCTACACACATCTGAGGGCTCTAAGAGAGAAAGCAAGTTCCAGGCTCAGGGTGGGGCACCAGGCCGTGGCACATCCAGGCCTGAAGTATCTACACACATCTGAGGGCTCTAAGAGAGAAAGCAAGTTCCAGGCTCAGGGTGGGGCACCAGGCCGTGGCACATCCAGGCCTGAAGTATCTACACACATCTGAGGGCTCTAAGAGAGAAAGCAAGTTCCAGGCTCAGGGTGGGGCACCAGGCCGTGGCACATCCAGGCCTGAAGTATCTACACACATCTGAGGGCTCTAAGAGAGAAAGCAAGTTCCAGGCTCAGGGTGGGGCACCAGGCCGTGGCACATCCAGGCCTGAAGTATCTACACACATCTGAGGGCTCTAAGAGAGAAAGCAAGTTCCAGGCTCAGGGTGGGGCACCAGGCCGTGGCACATCCAGGCCTGAAGTATCTACACACATCTGAGGGCTCTAAGAGAGAAAGCAAGTTCCAGGCTCAGGGTGGGGCACCAGGCCGTGGCACATCCAGGCCTGAAGTATCTACACACATCTGAGGGCTCTAAGAGAGAAAGCAAGTTCCAGGCTCAGGGTGGGGCACCAGGCCGTGGCACATCCAGGCCTGAAGTATCTACACACATCTGAGGGCTCTAAGAGAGAAAGCAAGTTCCAGGCTCAGGGTGGGGCACCAGGCCGTGGCACATCCAGGCCTGAAGTATCTACACACATCTGAGGGCTCTAAGAGAGAAAGCAAGTTCCAGGCTCAGGGTGGGGCACCAGGCCGTGGCACATCCAGGCCTGAAGTATCTACACACATCTGAGGGCTCTAAGAGAGAAAGCAAGTTCCAGGCTCAGGGTGGGGCACCAGGCCGTGGCACATCCAGGCCTGAAGTATCTACACACATCTGAGGGCTCTAAGAGAGAAAGCAAGTTCCAGGCTCAGGGTGGGGCACCAGGCCGTGGCACATCCAGGCCTGAAGTATCTACACACATCTGAGGGCTCTAAGAGAGAAAGCAAGTTCCAGGCTCAGGGTGGGGCACCAGGCCGTGGCACATCCAGGCCTGAAGTATCTACACACATCTGAGGGCTCTAAGAGAGAAAGCAAGTTCCAGGCTCAGGGTGGGGCACCAGGCCGTGGCACATCCAGGCCTGAAGTATCTACACACATCTGAGGGCTCTAAGAGAGAAAGCAAGTTCCAGGCTCAGGGTGGGGCACCAGGCCGTGGCACATCCAGGCCTGAAGTATCTACACACATCTGAGGGCTCTAAGAGAGAAAGCAAGTTCCAGGCTCAGGGTGGGGCACCAGGCCGTGGCACATCCAGGCCTGAAGTATCTACACACATCTGAGGGCTCTAAGAGAGAAAGCAAGTTCCAGGCTCAGGGTGGGGCACCAGGCCGTGGCACATCCAGGCCTGAAGTATCTACACACATCTGAGGGCTCTAAGAGAGAAAGCAAGTTCCAGGCTCAGGGTGGGGCACCAGGCCGTGGCACATCCAGGCCTGAAGTATCTACACACATCTGAGGGCTCTAAGAGAGAAAGCAAGTTCCAGGCTCAGGGTGGGGCACCAGGCCGTGGCACATCCAGGCCTGAAGTATCTACACACATCTGAGGGCTCTAAGAGAGAAAGCAAGTTCCAGGCTCAGGGTGGGGCACCAGGCCGTGGCACATCCAGGCCTGAAGTATCTACACACATCTGAGGGCTCTAAGAGAGAAAGCAAGTTCCAGGCTCAGGGTGGGGCACCAGGCCGTGGCACATCCAGGCCTGAAGTATCTACACACATCTGAGGGCTCTAAGAGAGAAAGCAAGTTCCAGGCTCAGGGTGGGGCACCAGGCCGTGGCACATCCAGGCCTGAAGTATCTACACACATCTGAGGGCTCTAAGAGAGAAAGCAAGTTCCAGGCTCAGGGTGGGGCACCAGGCCGTGGCACATCCAGGCCTGAAGTATCTACACACATCTGAGGGCTCTAAGAGAGAAAGCAAGTTCCAGGCTCAGGGTGGGGCACCAGGCCGTGGCACATCCAGGCCTGAAGTATCTACACACATCTGAGGGCTCTAAGAGAGAAAGCAAGTTCCAGGCTCAGGGTGGGGCACCAGGCCGTGGCACATCCAGGCCTGAAGTATCTACACACATCTGAGGGCTCTAAGAGAGAAAGCAAGTTCCAGGCTCAGGGTGGGGCACCAGGCCGTGGCACATCCAGGCCTGAAGTATCTACACACATCTGAGGGCTCTAAGAGAGAAAGCAAGTTCCAGGCTCAGGGTGGGGCACCAGGCCGTGGCACATCCAGGCCTGAAGTATCTACACACATCTGAGGGCTCTAAGAGAGAAAGCAAGTTCCAGGCTCAGGGTGGGGCACCAGGCCGTGGCACATCCAGGCCTGAAGTATCTACACACATCTGAGGGCTCTAAGAGAGAAAGCAAGTTCCAGGCTCAGGGTGGGGCACCAGGCCGTGGCACATCCAGGCCTGAAGTATCTACACACATCTGAGGGCTCTAAGAGAGAAAGCAAGTTCCAGGCTCAGGGTGGGGCACCAGGCCGTGGCACATCCAGGCCTGAAGTATCTACACACATCTGAGGGCTCTAAGAGAGAAAGCAAGTTCCAGGCTCAGGGTGGGGCACCAGGCCGTGGCACATCCAGGCCTGAAGTATCTACACACATCTGAGGGCTCTAAGAGAGAAAGCAAGTTCCAGGCTCAGGGTGGGGCACCAGGCCGTGGCACATCCAGGCCTGAAGTATCTACACACATCTGAGGGCTCTAAGAGAGAAAGCAAGTTCCAGGCTCAGGGTGGGGCACCAGGCCGTGGCACATCCAGGCCTGAAGTATCTACACACATCTGAGGGCTCTAAGAGAGAAAGCAAGTTCCAGGCTCAGGGTGGGGCACCAGGCCGTGGCACATCCAGGCCTGAAGTATCTACACACATCTGAGGGCTCTAAGAGAGAAAGCAAGTTCCAGGCTCAGGGTGGGGCACCAGGCCGTGGCACATCCAGGCCTGAGTATCTACACACATCTGAGGGCTCTAAGAGAGAAAGCAAGTTCCAGGCTCAGGGTGGGGCACCAGGCCGTGGCACATCCAGGCCTGAAGTATCTACACACATCTGAGGGCTCTAAGAGAGAAAGCAAGTTCCAGGCTCAGGGTGGGGCACCAGGCCTGAAGTATCTACACACATCTGAGGGCTCTAAGAGAGAAAGCAAGTTCCAGGCTCAGGGTGGGGCACCAGGCCGGAAGTATCTACACACATCTGAGGGCTCTAAGAGAGAAAGCAAGTTCCAGGCTCAGGGTGGGGCACCGTGGCACCAGGCCTGAAGTATCTACACACATCTGAGGGCTCTAAGAGAGAAAGCAAGTTCCAGGCTCAGGGTGGGGCACCAGGCCTGAAGTATCTACACACATCTGAGGGCTCTAAGAGAGAAAGCAAGTTCCAGGCTCAGGGTGGGGCACCAGGCCGTGGCACATCCAGGCCTGAAGTATCTACACACATCTGAGGGCTCTAAGAGAGAAAGCAAGTTCCAGGCTCAGGGTGGGGCACCAGGCCGTGGCACATCCAGGCCTGAAGTATCTACACACATCTGAGGGCTCTAAGAGAGAAAGCAAGTTCCAGGCTCAGGGTGGGGCACCAGGCCGTGGCACATCCAGGCCTGAAGTATCTACACACATCTGAGGGCTCTAAGAGAGAAAGCAAGTTCCAGGCTCAGGGTGGGGCACCAGGCCGTGGCACATCCAGGCCTGAAGTATCTACACACATCTGAGGGCTCTAAGAGAGAAAGCAAGTTCCAGGCTCAGGGTGGGGCACCAGGCCGTGGCACATCCAGGCCTGAAGTATCTACACACATCTGAGGGCTCTAAGAGAGAAAGCAAGTTCCAGGCTCAGGGTGGGGCACCAGGCCGTGGCACATCCAGGCCTGAAGTATCTACACACATCTGAGGGCTCTAAGAGAGAAAGCAAGTTCCAGGCTCAGGGTGGGGCACCAGGCCGTGGCACATCCAGGCCTGAAGTATCTACACACATCTGAGGGCTCTAAGAGAGAAAGCAAGTTCCAGGCTCAGGGTGGGGCACCAGGCCGTGGCACATCCAGGCCTGAAGTATCTACACACATCTGAGGGCTCTAAGAGAGAAAGCAAGTTCCAGGCTCAGGGTGGGGCACCAGGCCGTGGCACATCCAGGCCTGAAGTATCTACACACATCTGAGGGCTCTAAGAGAGAAAGCAAGTTCCAGGCTCAGGGTGGGGCACCAGGCCGTGGCACATCCAGGCCTGAAGTATCTACACACATCTGAGGGCTCTAAGAGAGAAAGCAAGTTCCAGGCTCAGGGTGGGGCACCAGGCCGTGGCACATCCAGGCCTGAAGTATCTACACACATCTGAGGGCTCTAAGAGAGAAAGCAAGTTCCAGGCTCAGGGTGGGGCACCAGGCCGTGGCACATCCAGGCCTGAAGTATCTACACACATCTGAGGGCTCTAAGAGAGAAAGCAAGTTCCAGGCTCAGGGTGGGGCACCAGGCCGTGGCACATCCAGGCCTGAAGTATCTACACACATCTGAGGGCTCTAAGAGAGAAAGCAAGTTCCAGGCTCAGGGTGGGGCACCAGGCCGTGGCACATCCAGGCCTGAAGTATCTACACACATCTGAGGGCTCTAAGAGAGAAAGCAAGTTCCAGGCTCAGGGTGGGGCACCAGGCCGTGGCACATCCAGGCCTGAAGTATCTACACACATCTGAGGGCTCTAAGAGAGAAAGCAAGTTCCAGGCTCAGGGTGGGGCACCAGGCCGTGGCACATCCAGGCCTGAAGTATCTACACACATCTGAGGGCTCTAAGAGAGAAAGCAAGTTCCAGGCTCAGGGTGGGGCACCAGGCCGTGGCACATCCAGGCCTGAAGTATCTACACACATCTGAGGGCTCTAAGAGAGAAAGCAAGTTCCAGGCTCAGGGTGGGGCACCAGGCCGTGGCACATCCAGGCCTGAAGTATCTACACACATCTGAGGGCTCTAAGAGAGAAAGCAAGTTCCAGGCTCAGGGTGGGGCACCAGGCCGTGGCACATCCAGGCCTGAAGTATCTACACACATCTGAGGGCTCTAAGAGAGAAAGCAAGTTCCAGGCTCAGGGTGGGGCACCAGGCCGTGGCACATCCAGGCCTGAAGTATCTACACACATCTGAGGGCTCTAAGAGAGAAAGCAAGTTCCAGGCTCAGGGTGGGGCACCAGGCCGTGGCACATCCAGGCCTGAAGTATCTACACACATCTGAGGGCTCTAAGAGAGAAAGCAAGTTCCAGGCTCAGGGTGGGGCACCAGGCCGTGGCACATCCAGGCCTGAAGTATCTACACACATCTGAGGGCTCTAAGAGAGAAAGCAAGTTCCAGGCTCAGGGTGGGGCACCAGGCCGTGGCACATCCAGGCCTGAAGTATCTACACACATCTGAGGGCTCTAAGAGAGAAAGCAAGTTCCAGGCTCAGGGTGGGGCACCAGGCCGTGGCACATCCAGGCCTGAAGTATCTACACACATCTGAGGGCTCTAAGAGAGAAAGCAAGTTCCAGGCTCAGGGTGGGGCACCAGGCCGTGGCACATCCAGGCCTGAAGTATCTACACACATCTGAGGGCTCTAAGAGAGAAAGCAAGTTCCAGGCTCAGGGTGGGGCACCAGGCCGTGGCACATCCAGGCCTGAGTATCTACACACATCTGAGGGCTCTAAGAGAGAAAGCAAGTTCCAGGCTCAGGGTGGGGCACCAGGCCGTGGCACATCCAGGCCTGAAGTATCTACACACATCTGAGGGCTCTAAGAGAGAAAGCAAGTTCCAGGCTCAGGGTGGGGCACCAGGCCGTGGCACATCCAGGCCTGAAGTATCTACACACATCTGAGGGCTCTAAGAGAGAAAGCAAGTTCCAGGCTCAGGGTGGGGCACCAGGCCGTGGCACATCCAGGCCTGAAGTATCTACACACATCTGAGGGCTCTAAGAGAGAAAGCAAGTTCCAGGCTCAGGGTGGGGCACCAGGCCGTGGCACATCCAGGCCTGAAGTATCTACACACATCTGAGGGCTCTAAGAGAGAAAGCAAGTTCCAGGCTCAGGGTGGGGCACCAGGCCGTGGCACATCCAGGCCTGAAGTATCTACACACATCTGAGGGCTCTAAGAGAGAAAGCAAGTTCCAGGCTCAGGGTGGGGCACCAGGCCGTGGCACATCCAGGCCTGAAGTATCTACACACATCTGAGGGCTCTAAGAGAGAAAGCAAGTTCCAGGCTCAGGGTGGGGCACCAGGCCGTGGCACATCCAGGCCTGAAGTATCTACACACATCTGAGGGCTCTAAGAGAGAAAGCAAGTTCCAGGCTCAGGGTGGGGCACCAGGCCGTGGCACATCCAGGCCTGAAGTATCTACACACATCTGAGGGCTCTAAGAGAGAAAGCAAGTTCCAGGCTCAGGGTGGGGCACCAGGCCGTGGCACATCCAGGCCTGAAGTATCTACACACATCTGAGGGCTCTAAGAGAGAAAGCAAGTTCCAGGCTCAGGGTGGGGCACCAGGCCTGAAGTATCTACACACATCTGAGGGCTCTAAGAGAGAAAGCAAGTTCCAGGCTCAGGGTGGGGCACCAGGCCGTGGCACATCCAGGCCTGAAGTATCTACACACATCTGAGGGCTCTAAGAGAGAAAGCAAGTTCCAGGCTCAGGGTGGGGCACCAGGCCGTGGCACATCCAGGCCTGAAGTATCTACACACATCTGAGGGCTCTAAGAGAGAAAGCAAGTTCCAGGCTCAGGGTGGGGCACCAGGCCGTGGCACATCCAGGCCTGAAGTATCTACACACATCTGAGGGCTCTAAGAGAGAAAGCAAGTTCCAGGCTCAGGGTGGGGCACCAGGCCGTGGCACATCCAGGCCTGAAGTATCTACACACATCTGAGGGCTCTAAGAGAGAAAGCAAGTTCCAGGCTCAGGGTGGGGCACCAGGCCGTGGCACATCCAGGCCTGAAGTATCTACACACATCTGAGGGCTCTAAGAGAGAAAGCAAGTTCCAGGCTCAGGGTGGAGGACCAGGCCGTGGCACATCCAGGCCTGAAGTATCTACACACATCTGAGGGCTCTAAGAGAGAAAGCAAGTTCCAGGCTCAGGGTGGGGCACCAGGCCGTGGCACATCCAGGCCTGAGTATCTACACACATCTGAGGGCTCTAAGAGAGAAAGCAAGTTCCAGGCTCAGGGTGGGGCACCAGGCCGTGGCACATCCAGGCCTGAAGTATCTACACACATCTGAGGGCTCTAAGAGAGAAAGCAAGTTCCAGGCTCAGGGTGGGGCACCAGGCCTGAAGTATCTACACACATCTGAGGGCTCTAAGAGAGAAAGCAAGTTCCAGGCTCAGGGTGGGGCACCAGGCCGTGGCACATCCAGGCCTGAAGTATCTACACACATCTGAGGGCTCTAAGAGAGAAAGCAAGTTCCAGGCTCAGGGTGGGGCACCAGGCCGTGGCACATCCAGGCCTGAGTATCTACACACATCTGAGGGCTCTAAGAGAGAAAGCAAGTTCCAGGCTCAGGGTGGGGCACCAGGCCGTGGCACATCCAGGCCTGAGTATCTACACACATCTGAGGGCTCTAAGAGAGAAAGCAAGTTCCAGGCTCAGGGTGGGGCACCAGGCCGTGGCACATCCAGGCCTGAAGTATCTACACACATCTGAGGGCTCTAAGAGAGAAAGCAAGTTCCAGGCTCAGGGTGGAGCACCAGGCCGTGGCACATCCAGGCCTGAGTATCTACACACATCTGAGGGCTCTAAGAGAGAAAGCAAGTTCCAGGCTCAGGGTGGGGCACCAGGCCGTGGCACATCCAGGCCTGAAGTATCTACACACATGCAGCACGTTCACGCCACCCACACAACACACTCATGCAGCTCAGGGTTACAGAAAGGACTCAGGAAGGGGCCTCCGTGGGGGCCGGGCAAGGAGCCTTCCATTCCCATCAAGACAACGGTGGGAGAGAACAGGAGGAAGCACCCAGGGCTGCTGACTTGGGCCAGGGGCATTTGCTGTAGCTTACCCCTGGTATATCAAAGAGCTTTCTGTAAGGCGTGCCGGCGCACGTCCCCGGGAAGCCGGCGCACAGCCACCATTAGCCCTGGGGCATCCACTGAGTGGTTTTCACTTTCTCTCTCATATATTTTTTAAATATCTTTACTTCATTTATATGTGGTGCTGAGGACCAAACCCAGCGCCATACGTGTGCCAGGCGAGTGCTCTACCCCTGAGCCCCAGCCCCAGCCCTCTTTCTCATATTTTAACAGCAGCCACTCGCTGGGGAACTACATTGGCTTTATAATCAAGGAAGATGATGTAACCAAACCCGCAGTGTGGACGGACATGCCCAGCCTTGGGAGAAGGACATGGATACAAACTGCCACAACCAGGGCACTGGCTGGCGGTGACGGTGGCCCACTTGGCACCAGTGTCCACCGCTCCTGAAGTAGCGGCTCTGTGCTTGGGTTACACGTTAGTCAGGGAGCGCCTCAGGGAGTTAGTCACCACACACACAAGCACCAGGCACCCGATTCAGACACTCTGGAGTGGGTGTGGGTACGACTGTGGTCTGACACCTTCACCCTGTTCTCAGGACTCAGTTAATCAGAAGTTGCATTTTCCTTTCTTGCTTTAGAATTGGCATTTTGCATTCATAAGCATTTTCTAGTTAAACGGCCACTTGGGAAGAAGGAGCCCATGCTGTGACGGCATCTCCCATCGGACCCACACCCAGGACACCGCGTGCTGCGCCTGCCCTCACTACGGGGTAAGTTTCCTTGAGGACCTGCTGACTGCTGGTCCAGCCTCACACCTTCGAGCACCGGCTCGTGGGGCGAGAATATCCGGGCGTCTCCGCAGGGAGAGGTGCTGATGTACAGGTGGAACTGCACGGTGTCCTTCAGCCGGAACCCTCCTCGCTCCGACTTCTGGAAGATGGAGCTCTTCTGGTCCTCTTTGCTACTGCAAAACCAACCAACAAAGGAACAGTGGCAGAGGTGACCCGAGCTGCTTGTGTTGAGAGGGAGGGTTTTCAGGGTGCTTCCCACAGGCAGGCCGGCTTAGTGGGACCTCAGGCCACCTCAGGGAGGGCCAGGTCATTGAGCAAGAGCGACTCCTGCCCCCCATGCGTGTTTTCAAACAGCAAGACACAGCGCGTGGCCTGGCGAAGGAAGGTCAGGCCAGGCCTGGGGCCCCGCAGTGTGGGAGGCTCCTCACGTCCACATTGCACGGAGCGAGACCACACGGCCTTCGCAGGCCTGGGGATCACAGCCCGGCCACGTCCACAGGGCATGTGCCTGCCTCTGTGCCTGCGCATGTGTTCCTAACTCGGTGGCTCTTGGGACTGAGGCGGGCAGAGCAGGGTAGCAGCGGGATCACGCCCACATGCTGTTCCAGGGTCTGCACCGCGTCAGGGGCTCCGCACTCACTTCAGGTAGAGCTCCAGCTGCGCGTAGAGGAACCTGAGCAGGGAGCGGCGGGCGATGATCTCCGCGTGGCAATCGTTCAGCGCCAAGCCGCGGTCGCTCATGTACTCCCCATTGATGCACTTGGTCCCCGTGGACACACTGATCACCTTGGCGTCCTTCACGTCTGTGCCTGGAGGGCAGGAGAGGGCTGCAGCCACGCGGGACCGCCCAGGCCTCCAGGTCACAGATGATGAGCCGCCCCGCCGCCTGCCCGCCTGCCCGCCTGCCCGCCTGTGCTCACACCTGCCCAGCCCGTCCCTGAGCACAGGGCCCTCACGCAGCAGGGCAGGTGCACTGCCCCCCCACTGCCCAGGAACGCGGCACCGTGAAGAGACTGGCCAGCTGGGCAGTAAGGGTGAAGCCAGAACCAAATCACCCAAGAGGTGCAGCAGAGGGCTCGAAGGTGCCGAGGCCCCTCACGCTGAGAGCCCGTCACGTTCAACCATCCTGGCGAGGGGCCACCTGGGACAGCCCTGCGGGACCGGCCACAGGCCCAGAGACCGACTGTGAGCTGGGTGGGGCTCAGGGTACAGCCTAGCACTTGCCTTCACAGAGGCCCTGGGTCCCACCCCCTGTGCCAGAAAAGACACAGTGACCTGGGTGGGGGCTGGTGGCAGCCTCGCCTTGTGGCCAGGGGCGAGAGGTGCCAGGGTCAGCGCCCTGGCAGACCGTCCTCAGCAGGCTGACTCCCGGCAATGCCAGGCCAGTGCTGCTGCCCCCTGGCTTCAGACGCACTTTTGGCTTTGAGCCGACGATCACGGGAAGATTCAGCATGTGGTGCCACCTCTTCCCCGGTGACTGGGCACCCGAGGGAAGGAGCAGCTGGCCTCACCCCTGAGGGCGTGGAGCTCGCAGGGAGCCAGCTCACAAGTGGCACCCTAACACCGGCAGGCCCAGGCGCCAGACACTGGGGCTCACCTGAGAGGAGCCTTGCAGTGGGTAGGCCACGGCCAGCAGCACAGCCATGACCACAGCAGCCACGGCTCCCGGGCACCAGGCTGAGCACCAGACTCATGGCCCCCTACAACCTGAAGAGGTGGCCACCTTGGGAGAGGGGCCACGGTCCCCTGCACAGGGAACCAGGTTTCTCCCTGGCTGGCAGGTGTCACCCTCCCCACCTCCCTCCCTGCCTGGCCTCTGCCTGCACTGGAGAGTCCATGCTGGGTGACCCATGCTGGGAGTAGAGCCCCCAGGAAATAGGGTCCTCTCCTGGGCCCCACCCCACCCAGGGGCCAGGCACTGGCTTTTCCTCAGAGTTCCCAGGAAGGACCCCAGCTTCTTTCACTCCTGGAAACTTCTGGAAGAACCTGAAGGAATTACCAGAGCTTCCCCCGCCCCCTGACCTGCACTCTCCAGCCGTCCTGCCCCTGGTCGAGCCCTCCTCGGCAGCCCTCGGCCTGGTAGCCTGGCGCCAGGGACGCAGCACCAAGTCCTGCTCCCAGGCGAAGGCTCCCCGTCGGCTGCCTCAGGACAGGCCGAGGCCAGAGGCCGTCCGCAGGAGGAGGACAGGAGGAGCCCTCCTGGGCTGGCCTAGGCGTCAGGCCCGTCTGCTGTGCCCTGGGCGGGGGTGGCCTGAGGCGGGGCCTCTGCCTGCCGACACAGACCCTGCCGAGCTGCACCGCGTCCAGGCGAAGGGCCCAGGACAGCTACTGCCTGCACACACAGCCCCACCGATGAGAGCAAGGCAGACCACACAGGGAAACAGGAGGGGGAGACAGGTGGGCACGGCTACCTGTGGTCATGACGACTCCAGCCAGCACTTTTCTGCGTGCGTGAGGTGAGGAGAAGTTGTCCGTCAGGTCACTGAACTTACCCAGGACCAGGCGCGAGACGGCATCTGCCAGCACCTGGGGAGGAAGGACCTGAGGTCAGGCCTCGTACACCTGGGAGCCAGCGCCTCTCCACGCCAACACACGCGGCTCCTCACACAGGGACGCTTGCGGACCATGGCCACCCCAGGGACCACTGGGTAAAGGTGACAAATGTGTGTGTGTCCTCCAAAACAACCCTTGAAACAGGGGCCAAAATGTCATGCGGGACTCAGCTGGGGGTCCTCCAGGCCCCCAGCCCCCTCACCTGGGGAAACGCCGGCCCTGGATCTGCTGACCCTCAGCCACCCTGCTGTGGCCACAGCACTTTCAGGGAGGGAACAGGCTCCTCTTTGGCCCTCCTTGTGACAAAGGGCAGCTGGAGGAGACGTGCTCAGGCCAGAGAAGCTCTGCGCATGACCGCATGTGAGCGCGAGCCGCACTGAGCGTATGCCTGGAGGGGGAGGTGCCAACACGGCAGTGGGGACGCCTGGCCACAGGGTGCCCTGCTCGAGGCAAGTGCCTCTGTCAGGCCCCAGAGGTGGGCTTCTCGGCTTTAGATTTATCTTGGAGACAGTGACAGAGTCTTTGGGGTGTCAAGCCAAGTCTGCCAGATGCCACCAACTCACCTGTCGGCACAATCCAGTGGCCCCGGCAAACCCCGTCCCCCTAATCCTCGGGAAGCACTTCCACAGCGCACGGCAATGCCACTGCTCCCAGGGCCAACCTCCTTGGGCAGGATTGTCCCCGTCACTGCACAGCAGATACCAGGGCATCCAGGGCACAGGACAGGGCAGCTGTGCTGCGGCTGGACCCTCACCGCCCTCTCAGCCCTGGGGACCTCAGCAGCACAGGTCTGAGGGCAGACAGGGGCCAGCGAAGAAGGCCATGCAGGGCACTCACACCCCGGGCAGCAGGTGGAAATCAGCTGCTGTTGCCTGGGAGCAGCCCAGCACCCAGTGCCCGGGGAGCGGAGAGCTAGAACCACAACGGGTGGCTGGCCTCGCGCCCTGTGGTGCAGAAGCAGCTCCCCTCTAAGTCCAGGTGGCTGTGATGTGGAGGTAGCAGGCCCTGCCAGCCAGGCCAGGCCATGCGTCCTAGTGGCCACACAGCAGCCCGGGAGCCTCCACAGCCTGCGCCAGGCCTGAGGTAGATGAAACCCCGGCAGACCTCACGTGGCCAACGCTCTGAACTCCCTAAGCCCCTGTGCCAGGAATATGGGGAGGCAGTCCTGAACCAGGAGGCTGGGCCTGAGGCCTTCCAGTTACCCCAGGAAAACAGCAAAGACTCCTGTCCACTCCAGAACAGGTGCTCTGAAACTTCCAGGCAGAAAACCGCAGAGCCCGGCAACATGCCCAGCAGGACCAGTCCTGGGAAGGCCCACCCTGGTCCTTTGAGCAACACGGGACCTCGCCTGATCCCCGAGGGCTTCAGGAGACACTGTGGAGGGCTGAGCGGACACAGGAGGGGGCACAGGAAGGGTTGGGAGGACATAGCTCCCACCCGAGGTTCTGGACTACAGAGGGCCAGAAGCAAGCCGGGGCCTGCCAGCCGTGCCCCTCCCCACAGCCAGGCCCCACTAGAAGCCCTCCCAAGCTGGACACTCGGTCCTCTCCTCACTGAGGTGGCTGAGGCACGGCCAGGCCATAGACCCCTGGGCACACTTCCGTCTGCTTCCCTGGGCTGTCCTTGTCCCCTCGGGGCCTGGGTAAAGACCCACAGCAGCTGAGCATGCAGGGCTGGAGAGCACCATGGACGGGGACGATGGGCACGGCAGACTTCTGCGCCAGTGGAGAAGCCCAAGCGAGCCACGGGACCAGGGTGAGGCACCCCTGGGGAACTGCTGCTGCCAGTCTGCACAACGGCAGCCGGACCAGCAACTCGGGGAGCGATACTGGCCAGGGCAAAGGAGGGAAGCAAGCACTGGTTCCCAACGGCATCAGCTGTCCCTTCATGCCGACGCGGCATTCGGTGGCTAGAGGCAGAAGAGAACCTGTTCCTCCTCTGCAGCAGAACTCCTGGTCCCAGACTCCAGCTGCAGGGTCAACAGAAACCCCGTATTGGTCCCAGGAGGATGTAAGCCTGCCTGGTCCTGGTCTGGGGGGGTGCACTGGCTCCCCAGAAGAAGGCGCGGCAAGAGGAAGCAGCACAGGAGTGGAATGCAGTCCTCACCACAGACCAGCGGGACTCAGGCTCCAAGGACAGAAGCAAGACTGCAGCAGCTGGGCCTCCAGAGCCAAAGGCCCAACTCCCTTCCTCTCGGATGCCACCAGAGCCACCTGCAGCTCCCTCTCTTCACCTTGATTTTATCAGGGTAGGGGACAAACCTCAGAGGCTGCCCATGTCCAGTCAAGCAGGAAGGAGCCTCACACAGACGCCACGCAGGGCACTCAGGGTGCAGAGACTCCTGGGCAACTGGTAGGCCCTGGAGTCCTTGTGGATGCCCCTCTGGCATGTGGTCCCCATTGCCCCCAGCACCTTCTCTGCCCCGCTAGGCTGCTGCCTGGGGAATGCAGCCTGGGTCTCCTGCTGGTCCAGCCAGCAGCCCTGACCTGGTGCAGACTCCCCTGGGGAGGTGAGTGAGCATTCACTGAAGGGCCATGTCCAGTGTTGGGCTCTCCCCACCCTGACAGGGCTTGCTGTGGGGACCACAGGTCGTGACTGAGACTCTGCCCTGGGGACGGGGTCTTGGGAGTCCCTGCACTGCCCTGGACAGCCCCAGCGTGCACTGGGGACCACAGCCTCTCCCCGACCCGGCCACGAAATCAAGGAGAGCTGCCCGGCCAGACTTACCAGCCCACCTCCTGCTGAGGCAGAGCCACGCTGCGCCGTGTGGCCAGGCGCGGGGCTGCTGCTTCAGCACGCGCCTGCTTACCTGTGGCAGGTGCAGCTGCAGCCCCTCGCTGGGCACGGGCTGGCGTGACGGCGTCTGGTCCAGGTGCAGGTTGAAGATGGTGGCCAGGGCCGATTGTGCCGCCCGAGCCTTGGCCAGCTTCTTGTTCCTGCCCGACCCCTCGAAGAACTGGCCGTCCACCACCACGGACATGACGAAGCTCTTGGCATGGCTCTCCCCGCTCTCGGAGAGGAAGTCATACTTCAGCCCTGGACGCAGCTCGTTGAGGATCATCACAGGGTTCTTCCCGCTGGGCGGCGGGAAGGGTGGTGGGCCCGGCAGGGGGGGCTGGGCAAGGCTGGCGGGCACAGGTGAGGCCGACAGGCTGAGGTCCCCGCTGGAGCTGAGGGACTCGTCTCCGTTGGAGCCCATGCAGAAGGACTCCACCCGGTCTGGGGTCTCGAAGCCATTGAAGAGCGTGTCAGGGAAGTCGGCCTGGTCAGATGTGAAGTCTGTGTGCACGGACAGGGTCCTACCCATAGCCAGGTGGGCCTCGGAGGCATTGGGAAACTGGACGAAGGACCTCAGGGCCTTCTCTGCCGCATGCAGCTTTGCCTTCTTCTTTGTGGGGCCAGAGCCCTCGAAGACCTGCCCGTTAACCTCCACAGACATGACGAAGAGCGGGGCGTGCACGGGCCCCGTCTGGGAGAGCAGCGTGTACTGCAGGCCGGGCTTGATCTCGTTCAGCTGCATCAGTGCATTCTTGGGCAGCACGGGCCCTGGCGCTTTCCTCCGCTTCTTCAGGCGGTACCTGGAGTGGCCATTGCTGCCCTCCTCCAGGGGCCGCTTCCGGCCAGTACCACTGCTGCCCCCACCAGGGAACTGCAGGCCCTCACCAGGCCCAGGGGCACTGCCGTCCTTGGGGGACACGATGTCCAGACTACGGTTCTCCTTGATGTCAGTGCTGCTGGAACCTGCGGTGCCCAGAAAGAGTAACTTGCAACGCCTTCGTTGCAGGACCTTGTAAATGCAAAATTTACAGATTCCTTGGCCTCTTTGCAACGGTGAGTGGTGTGTGTGTGCCCTGCTCCTCCCTGCAAGCCCGAGCAGGCCCTTCCACCAGAGAACTGCCAGCCTCGACACTGCACCCAACAGTGGCTAAGTGGCCACCTAGCTCCCCTGTGGCTTCTGCCTAAAGGGGAAGTTGAAGAAGTGGTTCTGGGGGTTGAGCCCGGGGCGCTCAGCCACAGGCTACGTTTCAGCCCTTTTTGTTTTTTTCTGAAACAGGGTCTGGCTAAGTTGCTGAGGCTGGTCTTAAGCCTGCAGTCCGGCCTCAGCCTCCAGAGCTGCTGGGTCACAAGCCTGTCCATCCTGCCTGGCAAAGGGTGAAGAATTTTAAGAGTCTTTCTACTGAGAATATTCTGAATCATCCAGAAATACTTTACTCGATCTTTTCTAAATATTAGACAGTTAGTTAATCCCCCAAAGTCCCCATTAATTAGTCTGTGAAATGGCAGTGTGTCGGGACAGACAGATGCCCATTCACCCAGGGAGCCCCTCTTGCCCAAGGGCACCCACCCCACGATGCCCCTCAGTTTTAAACTGCAGCATCTCTCACAAGAGGAAGCAGCACTTTAAAATACATTCACAAATCAATTAGTTTTTTCAGTTTAAAAATAGTCAACCAATATATGTGACCATTTCACTTAGTTCATAATTCAAAAAAACTGTTTACATGATTATATAAAACACTATGACTTTTTAGAGATTATTTTTGAAGGACACGACTTTATTTCTGGTATTCATTTGAAATTTTTCATTATATGCAGGGATCTTTACCTCAGAACTCTTAATATGTTCCATGATAGAAAAAAAATACAAGCACAAAATACAAGATTGTTGTGAACAGGCTTCATAACTAAGTCTGGCAGTTTTATATTTTAAAAACAACTCTCTGATAGGCCTGCAGAATGATCTCCTTATCTACCCTTTAAAGATACTTCATAAACTTTAGAATTCTAGAACTATAAGGCAAGATGACCATGACTCTGATTTTAAAGGGGAAATGAGCACTCACTCTCCTGTTAAGTTGGACAGACAAGCAGAGCGGCTCTCTGGCCAGCACCACAGGACCCTGTGTGAAGCCCCCACTCGCTCTGGGGGCCCTGGGACCCACTCAATCCCAGGACACCCCTGGAACTTGAGCAGTGCCCAGGGAGGACTTGGGCAGCCACTCCCTGTGAGGCCGGGCAGGTGCTCCTGCTACTGGCACACTGAGGACCCGGGAAGGCCCTGGACACTGCCCTGACACCAAAGGCCGCTGGCTTAGACCTGGGCTTCCCTCCACGACCCGAGTGACACACACACCACTCCTCCAGTCACAAAGCTGCCGGAATGGACACTAAATTTCCATTTATAACATCCTCCAGCAAAAGGCCGGTAGGTTACTCCTTTCGGAACTCAAAGGAAGAAGAGGTTAAAAGAGCAGAACCGAGACGAATCAGAGGTCAGTAAGGGCAGCGAGGACGGCACGGCCAGCTGTGCACAGGCCATCAGCAGGGAGACCCCGCGGGACGCCGGACACCTCTGTAGACCCACAGCCAGTGGCCAGTCGTCCCCCAACCGCTGCCTCCACAGTCTAGAGACCACAGGACAAGAGCTCCCGCCCGGTCCCGCCCACTCCAGGGGCTCCTCCATGGCAGAGGCTGGGGAGCTGGCCACCTTCTACCCAGGACCTCCAGGCACAGGAGGCGAGTGTGACCTGCGAAAGATCCGTCCTCACGGTGCCTCTGGGACAGACGCCTGCCCCGCCCCCCGCCAGCTGCTGCCCTTCAGAATGACGGACGGACGTGGAGCCAGGGCGCTCCCGTGTTGGCTTGGACCCCAGCTTATCTTCTCAGGAAAATGGTTCAGGAAGGTTCTCGTCAGGTGACTGCCACAGGCTCCTGTGTGGATGGCGGTGGCCTGGGGACCCGCAGGCATCCCTCAGGGAGTCACCCCAACACATGGCTAAGTGCCTTCTGAAATGAGGCCACACTCACTCTCAAAAATTGTGGCAAAACCAGAAATGGCAGAGGCACTGGCAGCAGAAACCTATGCCTGGGTTTTGGAAAGCTCTCAAGGGCAAGACTGAGCAGGACAGTGACCTGAGAGACACACCACAGCCCACCCACCCTCAAGGCAGGAGAGACCGACAGTCCCCACGCAGGGCAGCAGGGGCACAGGAACCTCTGAGGGCTGCTGGACTCGGTGGCCAGCAAGAGCAGGGCCACGGCCTCTGCTGGTTTGGTGTGGACTCTCAGGAGGTACAGAGAGCAGGTTCTAGTGGACGTCACCACTGCTGCAAAAGGGGACCGGCCCACGAGGCTGCAGGCACTCCTTGAGACGGAAGCACCCAAGCACAAACACAGGTCAGCTGGGCAGGCACGTCCGTCAGCCAGGCGCGTACGTCTGTCAGCTGGGTGGGCACGCACGTCCATCAGCCGGGAGCTTAGTCAGTCAGCCGGGCACGTCCATCTGTCAGCTGGGCAGGTACATCGGTCAGCCGGGCGCGTCCGTCTGTCAGCTGGGCAGGTACGTCTCTCAGCTGGGCAGTACGTCCATCAGCCGGACATGTAGGTCCATCAGCCGGGCACATCTGTCTGTCAGCCATGCACGTACGTACGTCAGCGTACGTCTGTTAGCTAAGTACGTACATCTGTCAGCTAAGCACGTAGGTCTGTCAGCCGGGCACGTCCGTCTGTGGGCACCTACGTCTGACAGCTGGGCACATACGTCTGTGGGCACGTACGTCTGACAGCTGGGCACATACGTCTGTGGGCATGTACGACTGTCAGCCGGGCCCATACGTCTATAGGCACGTACGTCTGTCAGCCGGGCACATTCGTCTGTGGGCATGTACGACTGTCAGCCGGGCCCATACGTCTATAGGCACGTACGTCTGTCAGCCGGGCCCGTACATTTGTGGGCATGTACATCTGTCAGCTGGGCATATTCGTCTGTCAGCTAAGCACGTAGGCCTGTCAGCCGGGCATCTACGTCTGACAGCCGGGCACATATGTCTGTCAGCCGGGCACCTACGTCTGTCAGCCGGGCCTGTATGTCTGTCAGCCAGGCACATACGTCTGTGGGCACCTAGGTCTGTCAGCCGGGCACGTTTGTCTGTGGGAACGTACATCTGTCAGCCGGGCATGTACGTCTGTCAGCCGGGCACGTTCGTCTGTGGGCACCTAGGTCTGTCAGCCGGGCACGTTCGTCTGTGGGCACCTAGGTCTGTCAGCCGGGCACGTTCGTCTGTGCGCACCTACGTCTGTCAGCCGGGCACGTTTGTCTGTGGGCACGTACGTCTGTCAGCCGGGCACGTACGTCTGTCAGCCGGGCACGTACGTCTGTCAGCCGGGCACGTTCGTCTGTGGGCACCTAGGTCTGTCAGCTAGAAACACGACCTCGTCCCCTGATGGCCTGCACACGCTCCTGCCTTCAACCCTGGGATGGAGCAGCACTCTCCACACCTGTGACAGTGTGTGACAGAAGGAGCCTGAGGCGCTGGTGGCCCAAGAACCTCCCAAAGAACGGTGTGCAAAGGAAAGGTCTAGAAGTGCTGGCCCCCAATTCCCAGACCCCGGGAGGTCACTGGAGCCTGGAGATGGTGAGACCCTCCCAGAGGCAGGAGCTGACCGTGTCCCGGCATGCCCAGCAGCCAGGCACCCAGGTCAGTCCAGGGGACATCTCTGAGTGCCCAGGTGAACGCTGAGCATCACTGCCAGGACCACGCTGTGGCACACCCTCACAAGCCGTGTAGACTTACGGGCTGTACACCTGGAGGCACATTTCCCCCAAAATGACAGCTAGTGACGAGAAAGGGGTGAAACCTGCCCAGGGGACTGGAGGGAAAGACCCCATGGACACCACAGAGATACGGAAGAGCGCGCCACCGCCAAGACCCACATCGGCGTGCCCGGGTGGTCGTGCCAATCAGGTGGGCAGACCCTGAGTCGGACGGAAGCTATCTGCCGGGCACTGCGCGGCGGGCCCAGGTCTTACTCATGTTCTCTTCATCTTCTAGGTCCATGGCAAAGTGCTTTTGAGAGCTTCTTGACTGGCGGAGACTGTTTCTGTCTGAAAGACAGCAAGAAAACAAGGCTCAGTGTGACTGTCACGGAGTGGAGGCAGTGGTCATGGCCCTGCCCAGGCACAGGCCTGGCCGGGGCTCCAGCACCTCCTCGCAGCACCACAGCACCAAGGACCCCAGCTGGGACCCCTGAGAGGAGGACAGCGGAGGGCAGAACCGGGGTCACAGCCAGGGGCCAGGACCTCACACTCCACTTGGCCAGTGCAGGGCGTGAAAAGCTGGGAACCAGGGGTAACCCACCCCGGGGCGAAGCCCAGTGACCACACTGCTGACCACACAACTCAATGAGTCCCCCCACCAGTGACTGTCCAGTTGTCACCTGGGTCGATGTGAGGCTTGGAATGAAGCAAAGGCACATTTGAGATCCACCGGCCAAGCTTCACCCAGTACTGCACTACGCAGCAGCTGGACAGACCCGCGAGTCTCCAGGTGACCAACCAGCCTCAGGTGACCACGGCTGGATTCCCAGGAGAGACCCAGGACTCGCTGAGGACAGGTGCTGTGGCTGCCCGTCCCTCGCCACTCTGCACAGTCTCCGCCCAGCATCTCTGACAACCTTCATGACTGTGCTGACAGTTGGTGACAAAGAACCTCATCACACTGCACCAGGACAGGGCGTGAGATTCCGTAGCGATGTTGCTTTTGTGCCAACAAAATGCACATTATAAATATAAGAAGGCACATCCACTGCTTCAGAACATGGTGGCTTGTGTGCCAAGGCGTGGGGGTATCATGCGTCCTGTATGTAGGATGTGGGTCCTCGGGCGACGGTCACCTGTGAGTGTCCTGAATCTCACTGCATTCCCGGTGAACGCGCTGTGCAGCTACCCGGTCTCTGTGAGGACGCCTGTGCTGCAGAGCTCTCTGCAGGGTCTGGAGGCACGGACTTGTGTCATCACCACCTCAAGACACGCTGAGCACCCCAGGCAGAGGGCGCCGGACACCAGAGAACTCAGCCAGGCAGACGCAGCCACCGGGAACTCAGCAGCACACGGCTGCATCTAGTCTTGATGTTTCCATGATGGAAAGTCAACACGTGTGCCTCAGCGTAGTCTCAGATGGGAGGTCAGAAGTGTGGCTGGAAGGACTAGTGTCCTCAGCAAGCGGGGAATTGGGGCTTCTCGGCTGGGACGGGCAGCTGGGAGAGATGGGATGTGACCCAGGGCCCAGCCCAGCTGGGCGAGAGGTTGGCGCGGGCCAGTGGAACAGAGCCGTGGCCTGGCGCAGCTGCAGGTCAAGGGGAGCACCAGGCACCCTGGGCACCCTGCTTGACCTCAGGGCAGCAAAGGAGCCAGTCCACAGCCCCCCCTGCCTGCTGAAATGCTGTGCCAAGGCAGGGGGCTACCCACAGGAAGAGGGAGCAGACGTGCCCCTCCCTCCACCATGCCCACCCAGAGCCCTGCCCTGGGTTTAAAACAGACACAAGGTCACCGAAAGGCAAAGAGGAGGCCAGCCAAGCAGGGCACACGGAGAGCAGCCTGAGTCCCCCGACGAGGAGCTGGGGCCCTAGAAGCCCGGAACACCAACAGCACAAACTCACACAGGAGCCCTCGCACATCAGGTTCCTGGCCAAAGGACCAGGAAAGGGCAGGCCCCAAGAGGACAGCCCTCTGCTCCAGCCCCCCAAACCCGGCCCCAGGCGGAAAGAGGACCCAGGGCCTGCTGGGGGTCGGACTGGCAGTGGGGCTGCTTCTGTCCTGTAGGCGGCAACAGGCCGGGCCCTGCCACTCCCCACCCCACCTAGAGGGGACAGGCCACCTGTGCTGCCACTGGAACTCTGAAGGGGGCAGCAGGAGGCCCTCAGCAGGAGGAGTCACAGGGCCAGCGGGCCTCAGCAGCGCAGGAGGCAGCGCCCCTCCCCTCACAGGCAGAGCAGGGAGAGTGACCAAGCATGGCAGGGGTCTGTAGTGACAGCAGCGGCACCTGGGTCAGGCGGGTCTCAGGCGGGACTCGGCAGACGCCTAAACCTCACGGCAGGCACCCTCACTACCGCAGAGCCACACTCACTCAGAAACAGAGGCTCACTAGTCGGTCGATCAAGATGGGCAGTGGGAAGGCCACCCTCAGGCAGGAAGACAGACAGACCCTAGGGATGAGGACGGGGCAGGTCCCAGCAGGAAGGGTGCCCCAGTGCAGTCTCCTGGCCTTTACACACGCCTTGGCCTACTCTCACATCTAAGTCCTGAAAAGGACCAGGGACAGCGTCACAGTGGAAGGTGGCCACACAGCAGGCCGGCAGGCGTAGAGGCTGGGACCTCCAGTCCCGCACCTGCAGATGCCAGCACTGGCAGAAGGTCAGGGCCCAGAGCAGAGCCCGCCTGGCTCAGCGCACGCTGCCCCCTGAACGGCCTCCACAGGCGCGCAGGGTCAAAGCCTCACCGAGAGCCCAGAGGTAGAAGGGGGTGAAGGGAAGGCTCCACTTCCAGCCGTATTCAGGATGGGATGCACCGGGCCAGGGGAGGTCCGCCCACAGCGGGAGGCCAAGGGCTTCAGGAGGCCTGAGCCTCCTGTCCCTTCCCTCGGGCCCAGTGGCACTGGACCTCTTTAATGGGGCAGCGAGCAGGTTTTCATGTTCACGTGAAAAAAGAAAAAGTCCAAATAACCAGAACAGTCTGAACCGAAGGAAGGGACCCAGGTGGGACCCCCAAAGGCCACGTGTGCTGTGCAAGTCCCAGGCCAAGGTGCAACGCAGAGGCACCTTGTGTTGAACTGGGCGCCTTTCAGCAGACGCCACAGGAAGACGGAGCCCGAGGCTGGTGGAGAGCTCCCCCTCCCACCCCCAGCTCAGCAGGCAGCCCTCTCGTCTCCAGGCCAGCGGGGACCGTGCTCCACTGTCCTTTGCACCTGCAGAACAACAGCTGTGCACAGTCACCTCCTGCTCCAACTCTCACCTGCAGAGGGGAGCTGGGGTGTCCCTTGGCAGAGAAAAGACACTGTGGGTGCTCACTGGGGCTAAGGGTGCCTCGGGCCTGGAACACCCTCCACCACGCTGGTGGGAAAGGCTACCCTGGAGCCACCAAGATCTACAGATTTTTAAAAGAACTTGAGACGAGTGGTACGCCTGGTTAAATGACCACGATCCCCACACTTCTTCCCTCGCGGAAAGTGGTGGTTGAGTCAGTTTCACATTTTCTGTACGGCCCTCAGGGGTCTCCTTTAAATAGCTGTAAAATGCAAACTCGCAGAGAGGACTGAACCTGGGCTCCTCTGTGTGATTCTCACTCCAAACCCACAGGTGGAGGGCCAGAACCACTGTTCAGTGTAGAAAAGAAAACCAGGAAGAGCGCAGAGTCCCATGGGGCGTCCGGCGAAGGCAAAGCCTGCCACCAGCACTAGCCAGGCCTGCCCAGGGAACCACGTCATCCTGGTTCCTGTTCTGCTCTCAGTGCTGTCCGCGTGGAGACCCCGTGGAGGGTCTCCAAACGCTCGACTGGAGCACTCCACAGATGCCCAGGCACACGGCCCAGTTGGCCCTGGCGATCGCCTGCCCAAGCCGCAGACGGCGCACTGCGAGGTGCAGGGCGAGCAGGAAGGTGCACCAAGGGCGGAGCACAGAGGAGTCAGGGCTCAGGTGACGGGGCGGACACCAGCAGCTGCTAAGGACATGGACAAACAAGGAAGGCGGCGACAGAAAATTCAGAAGAGACTGGCACACTCCGAGCACAGTGTGCTTCCCTACCTCGGGCCCTGGGCTTGGTGGCGGACCAGCCACCCATGGCCATGGCATGGGGGAGTTCAAGGAGCTGGAGGGGGTGTGCAGGAGGCCTGGGTTCTGGGGGACCCTGACTGGGGCCCACTGGGACAGCAGCAGTGCTGATACAGACATGTGTGACCCCATGTCCCTGCTGTCCCTGCTCTATGCACAGTGGGAGTCCAGCCGGACGCCCAGAGCCCACCTGCTCCTCCTCCTCCCTCAAACCACACACCAGCCCTTCTCCCCATCAGGCTTGAAGGTACGTGCTGTCCACCCTGATGGCCCTCCCCCAGCAGCCAGGGCGGTCTGCATGGACCAGAGGTGACCTCCAACACACACCCACATGTTCACATGCCAGGCTGGGTGAGTTTGCCCTGGTCCGGGAGTGTAGGGACCCCGCAGGAGCTGACCACAGCTGTCCTGAGACACGGTCACCATGAAGCACAAGAGCTCTGGCCTGTCCACCTGCACAGTCCTCAGCATCCTAGAGACAGACGGAACGACTGGAGCCACACAGGAGCTCCGCAGGACAGCACCGTGAAGTGCAGACACCTTTCACATTGCCCACACTGTCCAGGCCCACTGCAGTTTGAGCGAAAAGCACCTTTGTCCTGACCACACCAAAGCCCTCTCCCGCTGGCCCAACCTGTGAGGTCCACCACCTGACCACGCTGGTCAGAAAGTCCCCAGTAAATGGCACCCTGCGTGGCCCTGGATCTGCGGGCCTGGCCCCTTTGCCTACAGCAGCTGGTTCTTCGACACCAGGTTTTCCTGACACACGGCTTCCTTAGAAGCCGAGACCCCGGTTCTCAAGTCAGAGACCTGCAGCACTCAGGGGTCTGAGCTCACAGCCACCTGCCAGAGACACTGGCAGCCTCCCCACTCCTCCCGTGCACGGTCTGCCTTTCCTGTGGGCTGTGAGGCCCGTGCGGAGGGCCCCTGGGCCTGCTCCGTCTGCCCAGCTCACCTGTGGCTGCCTGCTCCCGAGAGGCACAGCTCAGCAGCACCTGCCAAACAGGCACTTGAGTTCTTCTGTCCCCGGTTTCCTCATGACACCCCTGGTACCATGTCAAACACACAGGGCACATTCCTGGCTTACATGGCAGCTCCTCCTCCCACATGGCTGCTACGGAGGGAATGGCACAGTGCCTGGGGCCATCAGTCCCCAGAATGCATGGGTCTCAGCTAGGGCCACAGCAAGCAGGTGCTCTGCTGGCTCTTGAGGTCTTCAACATGGGGCCGCAGGTCAGTCTCGATCAGGGGAGATCGCAGACGTCCACTAATCCCCCATCTGTCACTTCTATGGGAAGGTACCAACTGGAAGCAACTTGTCCAAGATGGCCAGCTGCTGTGATTGGCCAAGATGTTCCTGGAGTGCAGCCCACTGTGCCACCAGAGTGGCCAAGCACCACCTGGGCTCACTGAGACGGAGAGTGCCCACAGAGGACCCCAACATTAGTGCCAGGTGGGGACACGGAGCGTCCCCCACTCACACACCATCTAAACACACAGCCTCTCAGGAGGCCCTTCCACAGTGAGGGTAGCACAAGGCTCGTAGTCACGGGTGGACCCCCGGGTGCCGCCAGCCTGCAGGCCTGGAGCCAGGTTGCCCCGGGTGAGACCCCTGTCCTCCTACAGACCTGTCCCTTTTTCATGGGACCTGCCAGCCACCAGCCTGAGAGCCCCAAGAGGGCAGCTCAGAGCCTCCGTGTCACCCAACAGGGAAACCCCCAGGGGTACTGGTGGGTGCGCACGGGGTGCATCTGCTTGCTCTGGAGCAGGTCTAGGTGAGATACACCTCAGCTCTCCCAGGAGCCACAGGCGGCCAGGCCTCTGGGGATAGAGGACATGCAAAGCGTCTGCCTGGCACCGTGTTGGCGCTGTCTGTGTGCAAGGCTGTCCCTGCCCTCCTCCTCCTGCTCTTCCTCCTCTGTGAGGGACACAAAGCAGAGCTGGGTCACTCTCTGTGCACGCTGACAGGCTGAGATCCCAGGATGACAGCTGTGGGGCAAGGGGGTGCTGTGGGGGCTGGGCTGAGCCTGGTCCAGTGTCCAGCTCTGAGCGTGGCCAGGCCCTTGGACTCTCCGACTTGGCTGACCAGTAACCATCTTCCCGTAGGTGGGGGCTACAGGCTGGAGAGAGGATCCCCGTGATCCCTGCAGCTCCCCAGGTGTCAGCCCCCACCACTCCCAGCCAGGAGCCCGGCCAGCGCCCGGCCCCAGTGACACTTCTCAACGTCGCTGGCCAGGGCGGCTGCTCATGGCGAGTCAGATCCTAGGCCCCGCTGGATACAGCAAAAACTGAAGTTGGAGAAACCCTGGATGGCTGACCACAGCAAGCAGATGCAGCCAGCTTCTCCTGTTGAGAGTCTGGCCATCCTTGCTCACAGGAAGTCAGTGGTTCTCACTGAGACGTGTCCCCAAAGCCGTGCCTCCAGTGCTGCCCGCTACCCTTCAGTGCACATCCACCTTGGCCTTCACTTAACAACACAGTGACCAGTCGTGACAGCAGACCCGAGTTCAGCTTGTGGAAATGAACACAAAAGGAGAAAAAGCCAGTTTAGCCGTTCCCTTCAGGCAGGGCACGCGCCACGGCCACACGGCAACTCGAATCCATCTGCTCCAAGAAGAAACCAGGACGTCAGGAGTCTGCATGCCCAGGAGGCTCTCAGTACAGAGATTACAGACACAAAACCAGGAATGTTCTGCTTACAGTTAGCCAATTAACTTCCACTTAGATGACCAGACAGAGGAGGCCACAGGGGACGCTCGAATGACACATTTGTTACAGGAACGCAGCGCAGGGCACCCACGTGGGAATGAGGCCTGGTGCCCCACAGCACAGTCAGAGCCGGGCCTGGAGACAAACAGCTGAGTCCCAGCAGCTCAGGAGGCTGGGCAGAAGGGTAAGCTCCAGGCCAGCTGTTGAGGGCCACAGCCGAGTAGGGATGACGCATGGCATTTTTGCCGGAAGTAGTGGTTGAGAGGTGACGCCAGCGAGCCATTAAGATGATGACTTTTGAGTTCTCGCGGAGTTCCCGTTGAGTTCCGGTTGAGCTCTCGCGGGGATTCCTGAAGAGTTCGCGTTGGTTGGTGAAATTCCAGTGGAGGGAGTTCCGGTTGGTGTGTGGTATGTTCCTGGAGGAGCCGCGTGGGTGGCGTTCGGGAGAGTTCCCGGGGAGTGTGTGTGGAGTGTGCTGGTGGAGTTTTGAAATAAAGTTTGTTCCTGCTTGAGTGGCTCGTGATTTGTGCCCAGCCAGACTGCGGCATTTGGTGGCCCGGGCGGGGAACGCCTGAAGCTCAGAGGTAAGTGAAATTGCTCACCCCTGAGGGAAGGTGAGAGAATGGGTGACCATTTCAAAGAACAATGTGTTCTTGTTTCGATTTGTTTTGTTTTTGCCTATCCCTAGAACTTTCTCAGGCAAACTGGGAAAAATGGTTGGCTCAAGGGTTGAAGTTGTTTGGCCCTGAGGAAGAGATAGAGATAGACCACGAAAATACATGTCAAGAAAATAGAAAAGTTAATACAACGATTTTTTGTTCCATTTTTGTTTCATTCTGTTTCGGTTTGTTATGTGTTATGTCCTTGGGTTGCGTTATCTTTATAGTAGATTAGAAATTAGTAAAAAACAAACCGAAAGAGTGTTAAGTAAATTGTTAGAGTTCAGACCATGGAGAAAGACATTTTAGATCAAGTAAAAGAGAAGGTCTCTCGAGCTAGTCAGACAGAGGAAGAAAATTTAAAGGAGGAAGAACTATCAGGGGAAAAGTTACAACAGGAGGCTGCTACTAACACCTTTCTATCACCAGAGGGCGTAAGTGTCCAACCAACAGCACCACCTCTACAGACAACATATGCTATGGGATCCTCAACCCCCGTTGTTGATAGATGGGATCCTGAGACAGGACCTCAAAGATTAGCATGCCCTGTATTTGAGCAGGCAGGAGGGCAGCGAATTCACCGTGCTTTAGATTTCAAAACAGTGAAGCAGTTAAAAGGAGGCTGTAACAACCTATGGTCCCCAAGCACCCTTCATTGTAAGCATGGTCAAATCCATTACCAACTTGGACATGACGCCAGCAGATTGAACTAGTATCTATAAAGCTGTGCTAAATGGAGGACAATACCTGTTATGGGAGGTTGCCAATGAGGAATTTTGGATGGAGACGGCTAGGCGAAATGCAGCAGCCGGTTACCCTCAAAGAAATTTAGATATGTTGTTAGGAAAAGGACCTTATGAGGGTCAACAGCAACAAATTGCATATGATCCTGCTATATATTCACAAATTGCTGTAGATGCGGTTAGGGCATGGAAGACTTTACAAGGACATGGAGATTTACAAGGTCAATTATCTAAGGTAATACAAGGAGCTAATGAACCTTACACTGAATTTATAGATAGGCTTATTCAAACAGCTACCAGAGTTTTTGGGGACACAGAACAAGCAATGCCATTAATTAAACAGCTAGCCTTTGAGCAAGCAAACAGATGGTGCAAGGAGGCCATTAGACCATGGAAACATGAAGATTTAAACACATATATCAAATTATGTAGAGACATTAATGAACAAGGGCAAGTCGTGGCAGCTGCAGTAAAACAGGCTTTAGATGCCAGGCCAAAAACATGCTACAATTGTGGACAAACAGGACATTTTAAAAGGAGTTGCCCCATAGGAGGAGGGTTTAACAAAGCTAGGTATCAAAGAAGTAGAATACCGGGTATTTGCCCATGATGCCGTAGAGGGAGACATTGGGCTAATGAATGCCGTTCTCAAACCACCATAGAGGGTACTCCATTATCAAAAAAACGGACAAGGACCAGGTGTTTACCCACGATATCATGGAGAAAAGCATCGGGCTCCATTGCCAAAAAACGTACAAGGGGGCCCAATGCTCTGGGGCCCACAACCACAAATATACGGGGCAATAGAGGAACCCAGTGACACCATTAGGGTAGTGCCCAGGACATATTATCCATTAAATCCCTCATCAGACAAACCAGAGGGAATGCAGGGTTGGACATCTGCACCTCCGCCAGAGCACTACTAACTCCAGAGGTGGGAGTTCAAATCATTCCCACAGGAGTAAAAGGGCCTCTTCCCTCAAGGAACAGTAGGCTTATTATTGGGACACAGTTCTTCTACTCTAAAAGGACTTATGATAAGTCCTGGGGTAATTGATCCCGATTATGAAGGTGAAATAAAAATTATAGCCAGTTCTCCAAGAGGTATATCAGTAATTTCACCAGGAGATAGAATAGCACAGTTATTAATAATACCCAGCTGCATGATAAATGTTCCAGTCGTACTATAGAAAGAGGTTCCAGGGGATTAGGCTCCACAGGTGTAGATTGGGCTATGCTGTCTTTAAATTTAGATTCTCACTCAATGCTAAAACTAAATATTCAAGGACATGAATTTAATAGGCTACTGGACACAGGTGCAGACCTTAGCATCATCTCTCGTCAAGAATGGCCGAAACATTGACCATTACAACAAGCCACTCAAATGCTTCAAGGCCTAGGAGTGGCGACTAATCCCCATAGAAGTGCAATGGTATTAGATTGGAAGGATCCTGAAGGATGTGAAGGAACTATACAGCCATATGTATTGGATCATCTTCCTATAAATTTATGGAGACGAGATGTCCTAGATCAATTAGGTTTGACATTAACAAATAACATCAATCCAAATGTGCCCACTATTAGGGCTAGATAAGGTTTTCGGAAAGAAAAAAGATTAGGAGAAAAAGGACAAAGTATAGCAGCACCGATACAAATAGATCAAGAAATAGATAGACATGGATAGGGTTTTCAGGAGGGGTCACTGAGACAATAATTTTTATTGGAAATCAGAAACACCAGTATGGGTTCCTCAGTGGCCCCTGACCAAAGAAAAGATACAAGCAGCCCATGACCTGGTCAAACAACAATTAGCGGAGGGACATATTATGTTATGTGTTGTATGTATGGGGTTTTGTGTGCACACTTCAGTTTTGTGTTGTATGTCTGTATGTGCGTATGTCATATATCATATATGAGGAGCGCTCATGAAAAAAATGGATCCAAATGTTTTTTTTTATTCACGTGATTTAAATGGCTTAATTTAAATTGGGTAAACAGCTGTTGAGGATTGTTTTAATATGTGAACAAATAAGGAGGTTAACAGATCTGTTTGTTTACTTTCACCTTTCCTTTTCATTATATTTAATAATTCTGTTCAGGATAATGTAAATTGTTCAGAAAATTGTTTTCTTAGTGCCTGTTGGAATGTTACATAATTTTTTTTTAGCATCATTGTCAAAATTCCTATCTTCATCCCAGTGCTGGGGAAGACAAAGATGAAACCAAACTACAGCTTCTTCGATAGCTATTACAACAAACTGTATAAACTGATGCATCAATGAATAATAACTCAACAAGTAATGCTCAATCAAGGAGTCGATTTACTTTGGGAGGAAATGGACATATTGATAGATTCCTCTGCTTTGAACTGCTTGCAGAACTTGCCTGGACTATGTATCACTTGTATGCATTGTGAACTATCTGTTGGTGCAGCAAATTGTGGTAGTGCTGCGGTATCTTTGCTGATGGTGTCACCGGTGGTTCAGTTTTTACAAAAAGAGCCGTCATTTGGCTTGGTGTCGTGGCATTTTGCATCCTCCTCCCTTTTGCTAGTGATGGTCTAAAATTTGGGGCCAACAGAGGTGAGGCAAAGAACCTCACCCCCCCGCTGGTACAAAGACCTATCCACAGGTGTGGCTGTTTGCTGGACCGGTAGTCAGTGACGGACGGGTAAGATCCAATTGCAATGGTACCAACCTAAGACAGGAGGCTGACGCCTCCTGAGGTCAGCTCATCCGATGACGGGTAAGAACCATATGTAGTATTGGACAACCAAAGGCAGGCACGGTCCCTAAGCCACATGCTTGGTGTTTAATTAAACAGAAGTGGGGAGATGTTGAGGGCCACAGCCGAGTAGGGATGACGCATGGCATTTTTGCCAGAAGTAGTGGTTGAGAGGTTACGCCAGCGAGCCATCAAGATGATGACTTTTGAGTTCTCGCGGAGTTCCCGTTGAGTTCCGGTTGAGCTCTCGCGGGGATTCCTGAAGAGTTCGCGTTGGGTGGTGAAATTCCGGTGGAGGGGGTTCCGGTTGGTGTGTGGTGTGTTCCTGGAGGAGCCGCGTGGGTGGCGTTTGGGAGAGTTCCCGGGGAGTGTGCTGGTGGAATTTGGAAATAAAGTTTGTTCCTGCTTGAGTGGCTCGTGATTTGTGCCAGCCCCAGTGACCAGTAAGGCCGCCTCAAAGCCAAAGGAAAAGGGCCAGGAACAGGTCAGTGGGGAGCATCCCAGCACACGAGAGGGCCTGGGTGCTGTCCCCAGCAGCACACACGCACACGCACACAGGTGAACATGCACTCACATGCGTGCACAAAGATGTAGATGCACGTGAACACATGTACACACGAGCATCTGAAATGTGGATAGAAACATAAGATGCAATGAGAAAGTTACACAACTTCTTCAGGAGTCTGCAGAATCCGCAAAGAGGCCACGTGTGTGCAGTCAGCACCGTCTGCAGCCATCCCGTGGCGCTCCAGTCCTACCGTGACAGGATGCAAAAGGTACTCGCGTGAGGCTGGACTCTCCAGAGCCTCTCACCCGGGGCTCTGGTGGACGCTGTGTGACCCCTCCTCTGAGCGCCCTGCAGCTTCCTCCTGGTCAGAGGTGGGCCTGAACAGAGGAGGCACCACCCCAGAGAGGAGCCACGCCTTTCGGGTCCACCTCCCCGGAGCCACGACCTCAGAGAGGGAAGACAGATACTCGCGGGCAACACCCGCAAATGAACATGAGCAGGATTCATTTGGAACACGTCTGCAGGATTCATGCAGATGGACTTTGAAAAGCTTATTTTTTTCAAGTTTCCTGTCATTCTCCAGAAAACTAAGTGTAACGTCAGCTGAAAAATTGACAAAAAGCTTGAGTTTCAGGTCCCAGGAGGCGTCCCCACAGCACAGCGTGCCTGGTCCATGTGGCCTTGAGAGGCAGGAGCCAGGTACCAGTGTGCTCCTGGCTGCACACACCCACCTGGCTGGGGCCTGCAAATCCAGGGCAGGGTCGGCCTGGGCCTTGCCCCCATGCACGCAGCTGCTCTCGAAGTCTTCTTGGGCCTGAGCGTCCCGATTCTTTCAAAGAACACATGCTTCCTCCAAAATAAGAACAGGGCCATCTGACTCAGCACCTTCCTCCTGCACACAGCAGGCCTGTCTCCCGAACTCCAGCAGAGCCTGGGGAGGAGCAGGCCCCACGGCACGGGCCACCAGCAGCCCGGCACGGCATCTGTCTGCGACGTCGTCCACCAGACGACTCTCCTCCCACGTCACAAGTCTCCTGGCCACAAACCTCAGCATGTCGGGCTCAGACACGGGCTGAAAGGACACCTGCCAAGCACTGGACCAGGTGGGGACGGTGAGGACAGCGCCGTGGCCCAGCCACTCTGGGGGCAAGGTGGGGAAGAAAAGGTCTCAGCCTGCTGCCACAAAATGATGTCACTGGCGCAAGGGGACCAAGGGTCCCTAAACTCTGGCACAGTCACCACCCTACCACCACTGCTACTACCACACTGCTCAGCTGTGGTCGAGCTGCACCTGACCACGTCATAGCAGGTGACTCTACGGCCACAGCCCAACACACCTCACCAGAGCTCTGGAGGACGGTGACGGGCCAGGAGGCCCGTGGACAGGGTGCAGAGGGGAAGATGTGCTATGCCCTGAGGGGCTCCCACACCCTCCTCCTGAGTGCTGACCCTGCCCTGCTGCTCCATTTGCACAGAGAGCCATGGCCAGATGACAGTGACAGCCAAGGTCACCGGAGGCCAGGCCTTGGGATGTAGACGAGGACGACAATGCTGTGGCCTGAGCAGAGGTGGCTCAGGGGAGTCAGGAGCTCCTGCTGCAGCCAGGGCCCTGCAGGGCACACACAGCCTGGCCTGGACATTCCCGGGGTCACCTCCACCCTCGACCTCACCCCTGCGCCCCCACACCAGACTGTCATGTGTCCACACAGCCTTCCTCCACCACTCAGCAGGTGAGCCAAGGCAGCAGCCTCTTCTAGAGAGCCACAGGAGCCTGCAGCATGACCCCAGAACCACAAATGACCTCCAGGCTGCCCTAGTCACTGCAGGATGGAGCCGTCCTCCGAGATCAGGCAGTGACAGGGAGCGAGACCCGCAGCCTGGCTCCTGCAGTCGGTCAGGCTCCCGCTTACGTAAGGTGAACAGTCTGTTTTCTGGAACCAGAGACCATCAGGAGCACGTGCCCAGCACCAGCAGTGACAACCACATAGATGCAGCACTGCGGAGACCTGCTCTGCACCCCTTCATAACATTCCGGGTATCCTCTCACCATCTGCCTCTCCCGGTGGCGGGTGGTCTCAACCCTGCCCAGGCGCGGGAAGGCGCCCTCACTGTGCTGGGAGCCTGGGCACCACCGCGGGGCCCGGGAGTCAGAGCCTCCACGGCCAGGGCCACTGTTCACCAGCGGCCAGCAGCTGTCCACTCACAGGGAAGTGTCTGTACTCACCAGGGCCCAGGGAATGTCCCTTGCCTGCACCACAGCACAGCCACACGGCGGGACTGTGGGACAGCTGGTCCTAACAGTCCTGGTGGCTTAAAGGTGCTGTGTTAGTCAAGAGTGGCAACACCGTAGGAGCCCCCCTGCGTGTGTCACAGGGATGCGCGGGGACGTGGACATGCCTGGGGCCCCAAGATGCTGCCAGAAGACTCTGCAGGACGCAGCTCTAGGCCGCGGGAGGAGACTGGGCCTCAATTGCAGGGGTCTAAGGAGAGGACAGCGCTGCTCCTGTCCTTCCCAGTAGCCCCACCACAGCATCTCATGCTGAGGGCCCACGGAGGCCGCTGGCAACCAGGGTCATGACCAGCACTTCCCGCAGCTCTCCCCTTGCCCTAAAGTTTGGCTGAGAAAACAAAGCAGGTGGCACCAGAAGCTGCCACGTTGACAGCAGAGACCAGGAGGCCACTACGGAAGGCTCCGTCCCCAGGAAACACCGTGCCTCCTGCCTGGGCACACAGTTCAGGAGCACGGTACCCAGGGGCTGCGAGGGCCTCTCCCACGCCCACGTCCCCTGGGCAGCCTCTCCTGTGCCTCTTCAGCAAACACCACACAACTGCCGACTCTGCCCTAGTCTCTTCCCTCTAGCAAGCTGCTCTGGGCACTGTGCCCACTGTGCCAGTCCTGCACAGCACCCAGGGAGCCTGACCCTGACGGTCACGCCCTGGCCTTGCTGGGCGGTAGCACTGGTGATGCCCAGGGCGCAGCACAACCACAGCTGCAGGGCTGGCTGCTCCTGCCAGAAGTGCCGTCCCCCAGGAGGCCCCCGTGAACTGCTGAGACCCAGAGAGACCAGCTGTCCACGGCTTCCCAGGAAAGCCTCACCTCCAAAGGGGGTTTGACATTTTTAATTATGAACAACTTGTGAATCTGGTTTTAAGAAAAAAATATAGATTTTAAGACTTAAAACATTAAGTTGGATGAAGAACTGAAAGCAGGCAGGCACTGGTGGTCAGGAATTGGCCCTCCGACCTTTCAGGAGAGGACACATTCACGGTGGCCTCTGCAGTCCCTCCCACAGTGAAGAACTGACCCAGCAAGGAGGGCGTCAGTGAGCGGCAGGCCGCGAGGGGCACGCAGAGCTTCTCTGGAGTTAAAGCCCCACTGTGCCCAAGCCACCGACCCCGCCACGCAGACCCTTGCAGACCCTTGAAGCCGAGTGGCGCCTGGTGCCTAGGACACCTCCAAGACCATCCTCGGCATGCAGGCCCCTGGCCAACAGCCTGTGGGGCCCGGGAGAGGAGGGCAGCACAGGCAGGACAGGGAGGCGAGCCAGAGCAGCCTCGGGGCAGCCGCTATGAGGTGAGCCTGCACCCCGGGCAGCGACAGGAGCCATTACCTCTCCTCTTGGAGCGCCTCCTGCGCCTCCTCTTAAACCTGAGCCCCACAACACTGAGGAAGACCCCCACGTCCAGGGCTTCCTAGCCCAGCGACGCCATGTGGGGCAGTGGCTGCCAGCCCCAGCCGGCCCCGGGCTCATGCCGTGTCCCCGGGTCACTGGCAAAGCTCCCGCATGTGTGACAGCCAGTCCTGCTGATGGCATGTGAACAGCCCCTTCAAACGGCAAAATCAGGGGAACTAGGCTGGACGGGGCCCAGACGCCACCCAGAGAGCAGCACGTGACCACCAGCCTCCAATACCGGAGGAGCGGAGCGCAGAGCCTCCCGGCCCGGCTTCTGGCAAGGCACTGGCCCTGTGGGGACAGCTCCCGCAGCAGAGGGATGGCACAGGAGGAGCAGGAGGCCCATCCACACCACGAGACACAGGCTGCTGGGGTAGCGGTACGCTCTGGACTAGGAGGGACCCTGGGAGCAGGGTCGCCAGGTGGCAGGCAGGTCACCTCCTCTCCTGAGCCCCGTGTCCAGGGCCAATGCTCACCGGGACCCGAATGCAGAGCAGGAAGCAGCGCACGCCTGCTCTTCACCACACCTGGGCCTGACACGCACAGCCAGCCCCTACCTGTGGCCAGCAGGGCCAGCAGGCCCCACCACACACAGTGGGCACTCACTCAGCTCGTGCACACACACGGCATGCACCGGTCTTACCACACATGCAGATACATGTACACACTTGCACATGCGTGCACAGACTACACCCAGGAGTGTGTGGGCACACACACACTTGCATGAGAGCGCAGGGCACCCATACACCGGCCACGCAGCTTGACCCACAGCCTTGACCCCCTGGGTCCTGACCCGCAGGCTCTAGGGAGATGCACCAACATCTCAGGCCCTGGGGCACCCCAGCTGCCTGGGAGCACCTTGCCGTGGCCACCAGGGAGGCACTGTGGGGGGGTCTGAGTTCAGGAACATAGGCCCAGGGACAGGCAGGGAGCGGGCTGGTCACCACACACCAAGCTGGGACACTGGTGCGGAGGAGCACACCATGACAAGTGCACTCCCTTCCCAGGGCATGCGGCAGATGTGCTCCCTGGACATTGAGGCCGCACTGGCAGCAGTGGACAGTGGCACTGTGACCAGGCCCCCACACCCTCAAGGGGCTTTCCTTAATAACTCAGACGTCGACACTGGCGTGATTTGTTCATATTCCATACTTTTAATGACTCTAAGAACAAATTCCTAAAAATAAGGAGAACCACTATTTGCTCCGTTACTTACTCAACCACGTGACTCCAGACAGGTGCCTGTGAAATGCAGGTGCCACGAACCAGGCCCCGCCATCGACACGCGGAAGACGCGTGGCCCTGCCGACGCGAGAGCCGGTGCTGGGCGTACTCCAACAGCGGGCACTGCACCCGGAAGGTCCAGACCCCACACGTGGCCTTCCTCAGAACGCCAGGTATGTGGGACAGCACAGCCCAGCCGCCCGCCTTCCTCCCACCCAAAGGCACATACCACACGCGGCACACAGACCACAGCCTCTCTAGGACTGGCCATCTGCAAGGTGCGCTGTCAGAGGACCGGGACACTGTGGACAGTGCGCTGGCTCAGTGGAGCCCGAGACGTATGGCGGGACACGAGGCCCTGCTGTCCCTACATGTCAGGGACACTGGCCCCACAGGCAAGTCGCAGGGCTGCTCAGTTTCTGGTCTGTGTTTCCCTCACAATGGGCAGGGCAGGCACAAGGAGTTGCCCAGGATAAGGAGTGGCACAGGGGCAGCAGCCGGAGACCGGGGGACCAGCAGCTCCAGGCTGGGACCACCCCAGCACAGCTGGGGGCTGCTGGCTGGCACCTGGCGGGGAAGGAGGGTGGGCAGCCTATGGGCAGAGCAGCAGGGGCAGGGGCAGCCACGGTCCCTGGGGAGGGCCTGGCCCTGCCGTGTGCCAGGGAGGGAGGGCAGCCCCGGGGAAGTAAGGCTGGGCCTCCAGGCCACACCCGAGGCAGCACTGGACACTGAGGTGCAGCTGGGCACAGCAGGCCTCGTCCCTCCACCCCAGAGCCGATGGCGCCTCCTGCTGACCCCGGTGTCCAGATAAGCCGAGGGCAGGTGAGAAGCCGTGCAGGTCCTGGAGTCCACTGTGGCCTGCTCTGCTGCGGGCTCCCGGCTCCCTGACCTGGGAGTGCAGACTGAGGGGTGCACCACCCCTGTGGGGACCTCCGGAGTTTGTCCCTGCAGGAAGTGGGCTGGGGGCTGGGGGCTGGGGCTGGGGCTGCTCTCTGGGCACAGCCCAGGCGAGGCTAGGACCAGTGGGCCATCTTGGCCCCTGTCCCTCCACCTCCCACGGTGACAGCTGTGAGTGCCCCCGCCCTACCAGGAGGTATGTCATCTCCCAGCTCCACGGTGACTGACTCGGGGACAGAAAGATTGAAGCAGACGGAAGCTAGAGCACGCATGTCCTCCCGACGTGCAGCCGTGGCACCACGGGTCACCTGGGAGGACGGTCCCAGGCCGGCGGGCGGCTGGATAGCAGGCCCGCAGTGGCTCTCGCCCAGGAGCTCCGGAGGCAGGAGCCTGCGGCCAGGCCCAGAGCCTCCTCGGGAGTCGGCGGAGGGAGGGCCTGGGGGGAGACACCCCTGTGCGGGGCTGGCGAGGAGCCCCCAGCTGGGCAGTGGTGGACCCTGCGCCACATGTCCAGTAAAGGCCGTGTGTCCCCTGACCCCTACCTCCTTCCGGCCAGCTCTGGGCATCGCAGGCCGATCACATGACCACCCCTCGCTGCTCAGAGACCCCAGGCCATGCCCAGGCCTGCAGGACTCACCTGGGCAGGTCCAACCCCTAGTTCACGGGCCTCACCACCTCTTCACCAGCCCAGCTGCCAAGCCAGGGTTCTGCCCAGGTCTTCCCGGCAGGAGGCAAGGAGAGGCCTCCCTGCGGCCCAGAGCCCACAGGCGTGAGCCAGACAACCACTGCCCCATGGCCTGCTGCCACCTCCCACCACAGGCCCAGGCCTTCCTGGCCCTCCAGCCCACACCTCCGGGGCCCGGGTCCTCCACTGAGAGGGGCAGCCAGAAGGCCCTCAGCAAAGGAACCCTGGCCCCCAGCCCAGAGTGGACCTCCCGCAGGTCCAAGACTCCCTGAATGGCCACCAAGTGCCTCGTCCAGCAGAAAGGCCCAGCATCTTGACGCAGAGGCACTGCAGCCGTCCATCACGTGGTGTGGTCCCATCTGACACTGCCGCATGGTGAGGGGGACAGCAGCTCTGCCCATGCCTGCACCCCGCAGGGACGCCCGGCTTTTCACACCCGACCCCTCTCAGCGCCATGGACATCCCTCCTTGCTGCAAGCTCCGTGGCTTAGACCCCAGCAGCCCAGGGCACAGCTCAGCCATGGAGAATGGCGTCCTGGATCAGAGGGCAGCAGCACCACACCAGTGAGGCTGGTGGCAGAGCAGGTCCATGTCCCAATGCCATCTGTCACCTTCTGTCTAACTTTGGGATTTTTTGAGAGAAACTTTAAAATAGAAGCCTGATTCCGAGATTCTGAGATTCCGAGATTCTGAGACAGCGGCAGACGCAAGGAGCCAGTCAGCCGCGCCCACCGCGGGCAGCAAGAAGGCACTTCACAGCCCGCGCTCCCAACTTCAAAGAGCCTTGTTTTCTGGCTCCGGCCATGGCCTTGCAGGCTAAAGGGACACACTGCCCAGACAGGCTCACACGTGGTCACACTCCATTGGGCCCCGACAGCCTGGTGACGAGTCCATTTCATCTTTATCGCTGACCTCAGAGTAAAGACTCGAAGCCTTAACGTTCCTTGGACGCTGGGCTGGCGTCCACTCCTGAAAGCACTTTCCTGCACTTAGGATGCGGGGAGGGGTCTGTTCTCTTAGACCCAGAAGATCCTTCCCTTGTGGCTCGCCTGAGGGACACAGGGAAGGGCGCTGTCCTCCAGGGGACGCTGCGCCGCCTCGGCATGGCTCCCCAACACAGCAAGCCCTGCGCCCAGCCAGGATGCAGGAGCTGCTGCTGCACGCAGGCCAGCCTGGGCTCAGAGGGACCTGGGGAGCCAGGCCCCGGCGGCCGCCTCCTGAGGGCAAGACTGGGCAGGAGAGGGCACGGGCCTCGGGTGCCTGTGGGAGCAGGAGGAGCGAGCCGCCTCCAGGACCAGTGTTCTGCAAGGGCACAGTGTCCAGGGCACTCTAGGACACGGCAGGGTCCTGGGGTCACACGAGGGGCCTCCCGGGCCAGGCAGCAGGGGGACCAGGCGGGGCTCTGACCAGGAGTTTTAATCCGGTTCTCACCTACTTTTAAAAAGGAACCTGGCCCCTGGCAAAGAGTGGACGTGGGTGAGCGCTGAAGCAGGGCGGGTGGGCCTGGCAGCCGAGGAGGGACAGCAGGACGCGAGGCAAGAGCAGGCAGCTGGACAGGAGCTGGACAGACGGCAGCACGGGAGGACAAGTGCTCCAGAGCACGCAGGCTGATGGGGCAGAACTGGGGACAGGAGGAAGGCCTGTGCCAAGGACCGGGAGGGACCACTGCAGGACACTAGGTGATGAGCTCAGAAAGGCCCAGAGACAGCAAAGGCTGGGGAAGCAAGTCACGAGAGGGCAGGGCAGGGCAGGAGCAGCCCTGGAGTAGCCATGAGGTGACCACCATGCCGCTGGTCACCACACGCCTCAGTTCATTTTGACTCCCTGGATCTCCTCACTGAGGAGGGCCACAGGTCACCAAGGAGGTCCACACACAACACTGAGGAGGTCCACAGGTCACCAAGGAGGCCCACACAACACTGAGGAGGTCCACAGGTCACCAAGGAGGCCCCCACACAACACTGAGGAGGTCCACAGGTCACCAAGGAGGCCCCCACACAACACTGAGGAGGCCCACAGGTCACCAAGGAGGTCCACACACAACACTGAGGAGGCCCACAGGTCACCAAGGAGGTCCACACACAACACTGAGGAGGTCCACAGGTCACCAAGGAGGCCCCCACACAACATTGAGGAGGCCCACAGGTGACCAAGGAGGTCCACACACAACACTGAGGAGGCCCACAGGTCACCAAGGAGGCCCACACAACACTGAGGAGAGCCACATGTCACCAAGGAGGCCCACACAACACTGAGGAGAGCCACATGTCACCAAGGAGGCCCACACACCACTGAGAAGGCACACATGTCACCAAGGAGGCCCACACACAACACTGAGAGCCACATGTCACCAAGGAGGCCCACACACCACTGAAGAGGGCCACATGTCACCAAGGAGGCCCCCACATACCACTGAGGAGGTCCACATGTCACCAAGGAGGCCCACACACAACACTGAGGAGGGCCACATGTCACCAAGCAGGTCCACACAACACTGAGGAGGGCCACAGGTCACCAAGGAGGCCCCTACACACACCACTGAGGAGGTCCACAGGTCACCAAGGAGGCCCCCACACACACCACTGAGGAGGGCCACAGGTCACCAAGGAGGCCCACACACACACCACTGAGGAGGGCCACAGGTCACCAAGGAGGCCCCCACACACACCACTGAGGAGGGCCACAGGTCACCAAGGAGGCCCACACACAACACTGAGAGCCACATGTCACCAAGGAGGCCCACACACCACTGAAGAGGGCCACATGTCACCAAGGAGGCCCCCACATACCACTGAGGAGGTCCACATGTCACCAAGGAGGCCCCCACACACCACTGAGGAGGGCCACATGTCACCAAGCAGGTCCACACAACACTGAGGAGGGCCACAGGTCACCAAGGAGGCCCCTACACACACCACTGAGGAGGTCCACAGGTCACCAAGGAGGCCCCAACACACACCACTGAGGAGGGCCACAGGTCACCAAGGAGGCCCCCACACATAACACTGAGGAGGGCCACAGGTCACCAAGGAGGCCCCCACACACCACTGAGGAGGGCCACATGTCACCAAGGAGTCCCCCACACACCACTGAGGAGGTCCACAGGTCACCAAGGAGGCCGACACACCACTGAGGAGGTCCACAGGTCACCAAGGAGGCCCCCACACACACCACTGAGGAGGGCCACAGGTCACCAAGGAGGCCCACACACCACTGAGGAGGCCCACAGGTCACCAAGGAGGCCCACACACCACTGAGGAGGTCCACAGGTCACCAAGGAGGTCCACACACACCACTGAGGAGGGCCGCAGGTCACCAAGGAGGTCCCCACACAACACTGAGGAGGTCCACAGGTCACCAAGGAGGCCCACACACCACTGAGGAGATCCACAGGTCACCAAGGAGGACCACCCACCACTGAGGAGGGCCAAAGGTCACCAAGAAGGCCCCCCACACACCACTGAGGAGGTCCACATGTCACCAAGGAGGCCCCCACACACCACTGAGGAGGCCCACATGTCACCAAGGAGGCCCCCACACACCACTGAGAAGGCCCACATGTCACAAAGGAGGCCCCCACACAACACTGAGGAGGTCCACATGTCACCAAGGAGGCCCCCACACACCAATGAGGAGGCCCACACACCACTGAGGAGGTCCACAGGTCACCAAGGAGGCCCCCACACACCAATGAGGAGGCCCACAGGTCACCAAGGAGGCCCACACACCACTGAGGAGGTCCACAGGTCACCAAGGAGGTCCACACACAACACTGAGGAGGGCCGCAGGTCACCAAGGAGGCCCACACACCACTGAGGAGATCCACAGGTCACCAAGGAGGACCACCCACCACTGAGGAGGGCCAAAGGTCACCAAGAAGGCCCACCACACACCACTGAGGAGGTCCACATGTCACCAAGGAGGCCCCCACACACCACTGAGGAGGCCCACATGTCACCAAGGAGGCCCAGACACCACTGAGGAGGTCCACATGTCACCAAGGAAGCCCACACACACCACTGAGGAGGTCCACAGGTCACCAAGGAGGCCCACACACCACTGAGGAGGGCCACAGGACACCAAGGAGGCCCCCACACACCACTGAGGAGGCCCACAGGTCACCAAGGAGGTCCAAACACACCACTGAGGAGGTACACATGTCACCAAGAAGGCCCCCACACACACCACTGAGGAGGTCCGCATGTCACCAAGGAGGCCCACACACACCAATGAGGAGGCCCACACACCACTGAGGAGGTCCACAGGTCACCAAGGAGGCCCCCACACACCAATGAGGAGGCCCACAGGTCACCAAGGAGGCCCACACACCACTGAGGAGGTCCACAGGTCACCAAGGATGCCCACACACAACACTGAGAAGGCCCACATGTCACCAAAGAGGTCCACACACACCACTGAGGAGGTCCACAGGTCACCAAGGATGCCCACACACAACACTGAGAAGGCCCACATGTCACCAAAGAGGTCCACACACACCACTGAGGAGGTCCACACACACCACTGAGGAGGCCCACCCACCACTGAGGAGGTCCACAGGTCACCAAGGAGGCCCACACACAACACTGAGGAGAGCCACAGGTCACCAAGGAGGCCCACACACCACTGAGGAGGGCCACATGTCACCAAGGAGGCCCCCACACAACACTGAGGAGGCCCACAGGTCACCAAGGAGGTCCACACACCACTGAGGAGGGCCACAGGTCACCAAGGAGGCCCCCACACACCACTGAGGAGGGCCACATGTCACCAAGGAGGCCCCCACACACCACTGAAGAGGTCCACAGGTCACCAAGGAGGCCCACACACCACTGAGGAGGGCCACATGTCACCAAGGAGGCCCCCACACAACACTGAGGAGGCCCACAGGTCACCAAGGAGGTCCACACACCACTGAGGAGGGCCACAGGTCACCAAGGAGGCCCCCACATACCACTGAGGAGGTCCACATGTCACCAAGGAGGCCCCCACACACCACTGAGGAGGGCCACATGTCACCAAGCAGGTCCACACAACACTGAGGAGGGCCACAGGTCACCAAGGAGGCCCCCACACACACCACTGAGGAGGTCCACAGGTCACCAAGGAGGCCCCCACACATAACACTGAGGAGGGCCACAGGTCACCAAGGAGGCCCCCACACATAACACTGAGGAGGTCCACAGTTCACCAAGGAGGCCCACACACAACACTGAGGAGGGCCACATGTCACCAAGCAGGTCCACACAACACTGAGGAGGGCCACAGGTCACCAAGGAGGCCCCTACACACACCACTGAGGAGGTCCACAGGTCACCAAGGAGGCCCCAACACACACCACTGAGGAGGGCCACAGGTCACCAAGGAGGCCCCCACACATAACACTGAGGAGGTCCACAGGTCACCAAGGAGGCCCACACACACCACTGAGGAGGGCCACAGGTCACCAAGGAGGCCCACACACACCACTGAGAAGGCCCACATGTCACCAAGGAGGCCCACACACACCACTGAGGAGGGCCACAGGTCACCAAGGAGGCCCCCACACATAACACTGAGGAGGTCCACAGGTCACCAAGGAGGCCCCCACACACACACACCACTGAGGAGGGCCACGTGTCACAAGGAGGCCCCCCCACCAGGGCAGTCCTTCACAGCATACACAGGCCAGACCCACCCAGGGACCACACCTGGGCACCAGTAAGTGCACATCAGCAGGACACCTCAAGGACTGGCCTCCTGCCACGTGTAGCCAGGTCCCAGGGACGCGGCCACTGGAAGTGCCAGCCGTCCCCGCACACTCCTACCCCAGCCAGGTCCCGGGGACGCAGCCACTAGAGGTGCCAGCCATCCCCGCACACTCCTACCCCAGCCAGGTCCCGGGGACACGGCCACTGGAAGTGCCAGCCGTCCCCGCACACTCCTACCCCAGCCAGGTCCCGGGGACGCAGCCACTAGAGGTGCCAGCCATCCCCGCACACTCCTACCCCAGCCAGGTCCCGGGGACACGGCCACTGGAAGTGCCAGCCGTCCCCGCACACTCCTACCCCAGCCAGGTCCCGGGGACGCGGCCACTGGAAGTGCCAGCCGTCCCCGCACACTTCTGTCCTCTGGTCAGGCTGTGGGAGAATCCCCAAGTGGCCGAACTATGCACAGCAGGTGGTGGCAGCAGAGCCAGTGGTGGTGGCGTGTAAAGAGGCTGGGTCCTAGGGACAGACCCTCAGGGGCCCGTGGAGCGAGCAGGACATCCCAAGCTCAGCTGCACCTTCACCAGGGACCCCCGTGCCCAGCAGCCCACAGGCCAGCAGGAGCTCCCCACTCCTTGAGCACATTTCAGGTTCCCAGAAACGTCACCACCACGAGAAATAGGGAGGATCCGGCCTCAGCGCCACCTGCACCGCAGGCATCCTCACCACCATGGCTGTGCGTGACACCATTCGTGACATTACACGGCTGCAGTCACACAAGGCAGCGTCTTCTGTGAACCTGCTTCTCCTTTGGTGCTGGGGGTTGAACCAGGGCACTTACCATGGAGCCACATGCCAGCCCTGTTTATTTTGTACCTTGAGTCAGGGTGCCACTAAATTCCTTAGGGCCTCCCTAAGTGGCTGAACTGGCTTGGAACTTGTGATCCTCCCGCCTCAGCCTCCTGAGCCACAAGGATCCCAGGCACGGGCCACCGTGCCCAGGGAAGTCACATATCATAAAAGAACATCTAGAGGTGGCAGCAGGAGAAATGCCCAGAGAAGCTCCCAGGTCCACACCCAGGGGGACTTCCTGGGCCCTGCATTGGACACCTTGGGCCCCTGCATTCACACTGTGGGTCCACCCAGCGCTGGGACTGCAGTGACCAGGGTCCCACCTCAAGGTCCACAGCAGTCAGGATCACGCCCCATCAGGCTCCTGGGGACAAGCAGGCCGACAGGGACAACCTCCAGGCCCAGGTGACACCCGGATCGCAGCACCACAGACTCTGGGTGGGCACAGGGCGGGGGACTGCTTCCCAGCAGACAGCCACTTACGCCTCTATCGACCCCAGGAGCGGAGGAACCCACCAGGGCAGTGTGACAGCCACCGTCGCTTCAGGGAAGAGGAGAAGGGGCTTCTGCCTCAGCCACCCCCACCAGGGCGAGGGACAGGAGGCGTGACCAGGCCTGAGCCTGCATCCCCAGGGCTCTCCGTCCTTGCCCAGCGCCTCCTGGGGCCTCGAGGAACACTGGGCCTCCTGCCGGCAAGCTCACGTCACGCACACCACGTCACGCCCCACACACGCCGTGCCACGCCCCACGCACATGGCCCCAGAGCAGGCAGTGGTGGCCCTCGCCCAGCGAGGCAGGGTGGGCTGCCTGTGTCCCCTCGCCCAGAGCTGGGGCCCTCGGTGTCTTTCAGGGAGCTGTGGCCACAGGGAGGCCAGTCGTAGAGCACTAAAGGAGCTGAAAGAGGGGTGTGGCCAAAGTCGAGCCCGGCTCTGGGCACAGTGACATTGGGCCGAGGTGTCCTTCCAGGCGGGCACCCCAGCAAACCAGCAGGCGCCAGGCGAAAGCATTGGGACAAGACCTTGGGAGGCCTTCATGGGACATTAGGTGACACAGAAACGGCAGGCGGGGCCTTTCTGGTCAAACGCTAGACCCAGCAGTCACAGCTGGGCGTGTCTCTGCTCCCCAAAGTTGGTGACCCCCGTAGATGGCCGGCTACTCCCCTGTCCCCACTTGTGTGGTCCTCAGCCCTGAAGGCCACCGAGCTCCCAAGTCAGCAGCACAGGCAGGCCTCATGCTCGATCTCTGGAGGGCACCGCATGGGGGCCATGCGGGGGGGCCACGCAGGGGGGCCACATGGGGGGGCCACGCGGGGGAGCCACGCAGGGGGGCCACACAGGGGCCCCTCAGCCCTGGCCGACAGGGGGTGATGAGCCCCGGGGCCCGGTGCCCAAGGCCAAGCAGGCCTTCGCCCAGCTCAGCCTGCGGAGCCTCCTCGCGGCCAGCACCACCGGCTTTCCTGTCTCCACGCTCTCAGAAGCAGGCACAGCCTCGGTGACGGCCCTCAGAACTCAGGGCTGCAGAAGCCTCCTCGTGGCCACCTCAGAGAAGGGTGGCAGTAAAACCTCAGCGGCCAGCCTGCCTATCGCCAGGCGGCCGGGGCCCCAGACCAACGGTGGACGTGGAGCAGACGTCGGCTCCTGGCTTCCACTTACCTCGGCGTGCTCCGACCGGCTGACCCCAGGACGGCCTGCCCGGGCCAGGGGAACCTAGGCCGGCAATCCCGCAGCGTCTCCGCAGTCGCACCTTGGGCTGTGCCGGCCGGAAGGCCTCCACTCTGGAAGAGAAAGGCCCGGTCACTGACAGCCCTCCCCAGAGCTGAGCTCATGGGGCCCGCTCCATGAAAGCCCCTTCCCCAGCACGGGCTGCACTGTCCTTTAAGGGGCACACAGTGGCCTGCATCCCTCCTGCCCTCAGCAGGACGTGAACACACATGACCGCCACACGGAGACCTCTGCAGCCAACGGTCCCCAGCATAAAGCCACCCAGAGCCCAGGAAGGAAGGAGACTGGGGCCCTCTTGGACATACTGCTCCTCTTCGGCTCAACCGGCCCACACGTGCACACCCGTGTACTTGAGTGCAGACACAGAAACCCACGTGTGCCCCACCCTGCTGGGCCCTGGACGGCCCTCTCCAGCTGGTCTGCTCTGCAGGACAGTGGTTTCCAATGCCCTGCTTCTCAGCAGAGGCTCCTCCCACCTGAGGGGAGGTTCACAGAGATGACAGGTCCCTGCGTGGGACCTGGAGGAGGAGGCCGGGCAGAGGCCAGGAGCACTGGAACACGGTCCGCCCTTAACTACACAGGCTGGGTCAGGTCCTCCGAGGGGTGAGGCTGGAGACACTTCCCAGCACCCTTCTGTGCCTTAGGTCCACCAGGGACCCAGACAGGTCCTCTGCCTGTGAGGGCAGATGTGGGCACGCTGACAGCAGGCTCCCTCCCGCTCTGCGCTCGCACCACCACGTCGATGGCCGTATCACAGATGCCTCGCTGGCCCGGGGCCACAGCCTACGTCATTCTGTCCAGTACAGGGGCACCTGTCAAGAGTCCAGGGCTGCTGTCCTCGGGACCCCTTCCCATCTCACCCCCCTCGAGTACCCAGGAAGGCACGAGTGCACATTGCAACAGGGAGAAAACAACGGCGCCCTAGTGGCCCACAGATGCTCAGAGCCAGCCCAGAGCAGAGGAAGGGGGGAGGAACGAACCCACCCCTGGTAGGGCAGAGCCACACGGCCGAGCTGGCCAGGTCTGGACCAGAGGCCTGGGCTGGAGAGAAAGTGAGCGCCCGCGGGCTGGGTGGCCAGCAGCCATGCGGCAGGCAGCGTGGCTCTGCACGTCAGCGCCCAGAGAAGCCGTGCTCCTGCTCCCACCTCCTGGTGCCCTCTTCAGGAAGCCACCAGGCCCAGAGGTCAAGCTAGCTGGGCAAGGCCACAGACCCCGCCAGCAGTGCTGGCCAAGGCACTGAAGAAGTCTCAGGGGCCACGAGGAGAACCAAGGAACCCAGTCTCTGGCGGAACTGAGTCCCCAGACACACGGCCACCTCTAGACACAAGGTGATCCTGCTGAAGTCCCAGTCACCACCAGGAGTCAGTCCCTGACCTGCCACCTCGAGCATCACAAAGTGATGGCGTTTGATGTCAGTAAGTTTTGGGATGGGTCAGTAGGCAGCCAGTGCTGGCCAAGACAGAACGGTCACTTCAAACCCTGACAACACAGAATAGGGTATGCTTCAGACATAAGGACCCTGAGTGCACATGAGAGGTGACCAGACGGTAGGTCAGTAAGCCAGTGGTAGGAGACAGCAAGACCACCCGCCCAGGCTGGCGGGGCTGGAGGCAGGTGGCTGGGCCTCGGGGTTTGCATCTTGTCCTTGGTGGGTGGAGCTCTCTGCTCCCTGGCACCACTTCCTGGGCTGCTGTCCCCCTGACTCCTTCTGCCATGATGTTCTGCCTCACCGTGCGCCAGAGCCACCGAGTTGGCCGACCAGGGACTAGACCCCCAAAACCGTGAGCCGAAATGCACTGTCCCCCTCATAGGTTGCTGGTGTTGGTCTCCTGGTGACAGCGGCAAAAGCTGACAAAGCATACATTGAGAACTTCATTCCCAAACCCGTGGCTTCAGCAAGAGGAGCAGGTTCTACACACACGCTCACCTCGGCTGGGTCCAGAAGCAACAGGAGCTGATGGCCCACACGCGGAAGGACCAGAGTCAGAAACAAGAGCTCCAGCCTGGACGGCTTCACCGAGACCTGGGCCTGACCCCCAGGACGCGCTGAGGCAGGTGGGAAGGCGTGGGCCGGGCGGCGGCAGAGCGCTCCAGCAAGGGTGCAGGCACGTGCAGGGAGAGCCGGAGTGCAGCCCAGGCAGGGTGCACGCACACCCATCCATCAGGGCAGCCGCGGGGCCACGCGGGACAGTGCCACCACACCCTCAGGGTGCGTGCTCACTGGGAAACTGGGAGGGACGGGGACCATCCTGTGGAACGCAGGGGAGACCCTGCCTAGCCGGGATGGACAGCAGCTGTCCGCCAGGGGCACGAATGTCACCGTGGGTGCCCAGTCTTCATGTTAGCCTGCTGATGTCCCCGTGGACGTGCAGCAAGACCATTCTCTTCTACACGTGGCCGTGTGGACTTTGGCCCTCGCAGCAGCAACGTGCCAGGAAACAGCAGGCACCAGGAAGAGAGGCCACGCCTGCCGCGGCTGGTCCTCCGGGCAGCTCCGCAGGCCGACTGCACTACCACGCACCAGCGGGTCCACCAGCTGACCACCCACAGCAGTCGCAGCAGAAGAGAGAGGCCCAGGTGGGGAGCCAGAAAGAGCAGAGCAGGGAGGGGCTGGAAAGCCTCGGCGTGAGGCAGGGGCCAGGGCACAGCCCTGCCCAGCCCTCGGGCCGGGCCACTCCTACAGAAGGGCAGCTAGGAGGAAGAGGCAGTCCAGCAGGAGAGGTTCCTGGCGCCCGTCCCTGTGTGCTCCGAGCTCCAGTTAGGAAACGGCGGGTACCGCACATCTCATGGCGTCGAACGCAGTCCTCTCGCTGTTCCCAAGCAGGTGAGACTCCAGTTAGAGAGCGTGAGCGGGAATCCAGGTCAGGAAACCTGGGGGCCTTCTAGGGGCCTGGAGTGCCACACGAGACCTCTGGGCAGCAGCTGACCTGTCCCTGGTCCCCTGCATTGTGCTGGAGCCGAGGGATGGAAACGTGTCTTGGGTTGGTTCCACTGAGTAGATTAAACGAATGGTGCGTGCTCAGCCAACGAGCAACACCCTCCCCTGGGACAGAGGACTGACTGCAGGACGGTCCGCACAGGGTCTCAGCACGGAGCCTCCCGGAGAGCGGCCCGTTTCCCTGCAGTGCGCCTCGGCAGAATTCCTCTGCGCACCGCGGCTGTCTTTTGAAGACACGCCTTTGTTCATTTATTCTGGTCTGGGGAGGGAAGCCAGGCCTCGTGCACGCTAGGCAAGCCTAGACCACTGAGCTGCACCCGGCCTGGCCTCGTCCTCTAAAGCCCACTAGCCACGTGACTGGGCACTGTTTATGACCTGAGAGAAGACACTCCCTGAGCTCCCAGCAACCGGAGTCTCCACGGAAGGCACCTGGTGCCGCGCTGGGCCACTGCAAGGCAGGGCCTTCACCTGCTGCATCCTGCTGCATCCTGACCCGAGGCCTGCTGGGCTGGCTGCACGGCCTCCAGCAGAAGCCACAGGGCAGCGGGGCAGCATGCAGTCCCTGAAGGGCTGGGCTCCCTCCACCACAAACCCCACCCAACAGCAGGTCCCGGGGCGCTGCACACGCTGTGGACCTGGCTACTGCAAAGGCAGGCAGGGCACAAGGCCAAGTCCACCCTGCCCCACCTGCCCAAGCCTGAGGACACGGGGACGGAAGCCCAGGGCTGAGGCCTGCCAAGAAGGGGCACAGCAGGCACCCCACCAGCCCCACCTGGTGTCCACCGAGCCTGGACTCTCAGGGAAGGCAGCCCTGACGGGGGGCAAGCAGGGAGGGCCCTGCACGTGGTCACTACAGCCCTCCCCTAGGTCACGGGTCATGATCACATGGCTGGTACCCAGCAGTGCCCAACTGTACCTCCTTGAACAGCGGCACAGACGGCCAGCAGAGAAAAGCCATGTCCTCTCTGGAGAATCACAGAAGTCCCTGTCCAAGGAAAATGAGCAGCTCAGGCCAGGAGGATTGTCCCACGGGCCATGAGGACAGGAGGATGAGCCAGTACCAACAGGACGTGTGAGAGACAGCAGGGCCAGCTGGCCACCCACCCGCACACAGAAGCAAAAGCTCGCAGAGACAGTCGCAGTGGGACCAGTAACTGGCATCTCCGTCTCAGGGGTCACTGCAGCTTTGGCTTCCTCCACACTTGGCCCTCTCAGGGTGCCTCCAGGACTCCACCCTACTGCGGTTTGCCGCCTCCCAGGCCTTCTTCCTTTGAAATCTTGGTGGGCGCCTCCTTGACCCCCAACTCCAGCATCCTGCATTCCTGCAGAACCAGCCCCACATGGCTGACACCAAGTCGGCTGCCATCTGCAGCAGTGGCCAGGCCTCCAGGACCCTGGCTGCAGAGCCTCTGAGGGCCTGGCTGAGCACACTGAAAAGCTTCCTAGGTCCCCTTGTGCAAGAATTGTGCCCCGCTGGTCTCTTCTCAAGATCATGTCACTTTTACTCCTTTAAGCCTGAGACAGGTGTGGTCTGGCCAGCTCCTGAGATGCCCTCAAGCCATCTTTCTTACTGTTTCTGGGCAAAGCCTTTAGCATTTTAGTGGCCTAATGTCTTTAACAACTGCAGCTTCCTTGGGCCCAGTTTTACTCCTGAGACCAGCAAGCAGAGATTCAAGTGCGCGTTTTTTAAATCTGTCTGCTCTGCTTTCTGCTCCTGATTATCACAATTAATTTGGCTAAAAGCTGCCAGCAATATCCATGCCACTGCCTGAATGCTATGCTGCCTAGAAATTTCCTCCACCAGATAAAGGAATCCGTTGTTTTTAAACCCAGCCTCACAGAAAGTCTCAAGAGACAAGCCAATCAATTTCTCAGCCAGAACAGAACACGAAGGGCCTCTAGTCCATTTACCAATAGTGTCCTCCTTTTCCTCTAAACCCTCTTGAGCCCTGTCTTCACTGCCCACGGTCCTGTTAGCATTCTGGTCCTCTGAGCTCCCACCAGAATCAGCCAGTAGCTTAAACAATCTAAAGCATTTCCAGCTTGCACTGCTAAACATCTCAAATTCCTCCCACCAATTCCAAAAAGCTCCAAAAAAATTCTGGAGCCAAGGCTCAGAGCGCTTGCCTGGCATGCATGAGGCACTGGGTTTGATCCCTGGCACCACATAACAATAAAAAATAAAATAAAGGTATTGTGTCCAGGGCTGGGGATGTGGCTCAAGCAGTAGCGCGCTTGCCTGGCATGCACGCGGCGCTGGGTTCGATCCTCAGCACCACATAAATAAAGATGTTGTGTCCACCGAAAACTAAAAAATAAATATTAAAAAGTTCTCTCTCTCTCTCTCTCTCTCTCTCTCTCTCTCTCTCTCTCTTAAAAAAAAAAAGAAAGATATTGTGTCCATCTAAAACTAAAAAAAAAAAAATCTGATCCACACGGTCGGCAACGACACCCTCCTGGTACCAACGTCTGTCTTGGGTCAGCTTTTTTGCTGCTGCACCTGAAAGACCTGAAAAAAATGGCTGTAGAGGGGGAGAGGTTTATTTAGGGCCTCGCGGTCTCAGAGGTCTCAATTAACAGACAGCAGGCTCCTTTCCCCGGGGTTCCAAGTAAGGCAGGGTAGCATGGCAGAAGAGTGAGCAGAGGGAAACAGCTCACCTGACGGCCAGAAGCAGACAGTCCACCTGCCAGATCCTGACATATAGGCCATGGCCACGCCCCCAGTGCCCCCTCCTCAGCCACGCCCCTGCCTGCAGTCACCAGTTAACCCCAGGAGGAAGGAGGAGTTCACTGACTAGGTTAGTGTTAGAGCCCAGTCGCTTCTCCTCCACGCCTTCCTGCCCTGTCTCACACGTGACTTCATCCAAACCACAACCAAGGACGAGGGGCCACAGAGCAGAACAAAGTGCCCCTGGAGGGCTCAGCACCAGGACCAGGGCAGTGGCGCAGGGGATGCCAGCGTGGAATCGAACGCACGCACCCTCTCACCAACCACAACCAGTGGCCACCAGCTCCTGCCGCAAGAACCCCAAGGGCGTTCCAGAAGGCTTCTCTTAGGAAGAGACACCAGACAGACGTAGCCTCAATGACACCCTGTCAGCCTCATACAACAAACTGGAGGGTCTCCTCAGAAAGGGCCCTGCACCCATGGAAAACACCTAAAACCAGCAAAGGGAACGGAGGCTGCTAGAACGAACACAGATGTTTTCTGATAGTGAGAACACGGGCCACGTGCAGCGCCTGTCCACACGCCTGGCCTTGGGCAGGCCAAGAAGAGGAGCAGCAGAGCTGGGGACACGTGGGGACATACCCTCAAAACAGAGCCAAGGGGGAGGCAGGAGCAGGTGCTGGCCTCCGTCCACGGAGGCGTGGGCACCCTCCCTCTGCCGGCACGTGTGGTCCTGATGGAGGAGGGCTGAGATGGGCTCTGGGGGCCCAGGAGCACCACACAGCAGGTGCTCGCCTGGCCTTCCTCGCACGCCCTGGGGCATCTGTCCAGTGGAAGCAGGCATGGCCTTGCCCAGATGCTCAAAGGAGCCCATCATTTGCCCCTGCCCAGGGAGGGTGGTGCACTCTGCCCACAGCCTGCAGGCGACCCCAGCCTCTCGGGGGCTGACCTGCAACATGGCAACCAGGGGTTGGTGGGTGGCTGGCGGGTAGGGGAAGCCTGCTGGCAGGAGCACAGGAAGGACCTTCAGCTTCCTGTCTGCGCCTCGACACCCTGGGAAACAACAGGAAATACCTCCTGAGCTTGAAAGGAAGCCAATGGGCACCTAGGTTCCAGAACCACCAGGGAACCCGTTTGACACACACCAGGACCTCGGGAGCAGACACTGGGAGGCTGAGAACCAGCGCCAGCGCATGGGCAGAGCGGCAGGACCCTAAAGACATGGGTGCCGTGAGCGTGCGCCCCTGACTAGCCAGGGTTCGCGACACTGGCTCCAGTGAGACCCGCACTGTGGGCAGGGTGCGAGCTGCCACCCTGACGCCAAGCCTGTGGAGGAGCGGAGAGTCTGACGAGGGGCGGCAGCAGCCTGAGTGCTTCAGATCTCGAGGCCTAGGTCTAAGCACCGCCTCCTCAGCTGCAAGCCAGCAGCTCTGCAGTGGACACCAGCCAGGTGTCCACTGGCTCCACTCGGTTCTGATGCCATCTATCTGGACGGAGTGTCAGCTCCACGGGCTGCAGGGTCGGAGGCCGGTTAGGGTCAGGGTCAGGGTCGGGGAGTCCCAGGCCCCTGCTGAGCTCCAGAACTCAGGGAAACAACGGCACTGACCAGTGGAGCACCAGGACATGCAGAGAGGCACGGAAGGGTGAGGAGGGACGGCGTGCTGCCCAGAATCCCAGCCCTGTCCCAGAGTAGGACGGCTAATGGACTCGGGAGCGCAGCAGGCCTGCTCCCCCTCCCTCCTGCGCTGCCCGAGGGCACGGCAGGAGCCCTCTGTACTACCAGATGGCAGTGCCCTGCAGGGCTTATCATAGGCCTGGCAGGACCAGGAAGAGGCCGCCCTCAGGGAGGGAGTGATGAGCCAAGGATGGGGTGAGAGCCAGCACCCCCATCTTAACACCCCATGTGTCCCCCGGTGGGTGACAGGGGAGGAGGCTGACATGGTGGGGCCCAGGGGCAGACGGTAATTCTCTGTACCTTCTGCTCAATTCTGCGGTGGACCCGAAACTGCCCAAAAAAATAAAGTCTAAGTCAGGCATGAAGGCGCACACCTGTGATCCCAGCAGCCAGGGAGGCTGAGGCAGGAGGATCGCAAGTTCAGAACCAGCCTCAGCAACTTACCAAGGCCCTGTCTCAAAATAAAGAACAAGCCAAGGGTGTGGCTCAGTGACAAGGTGCCCTAGGCTTAACCCTAACAGGCACAGCTTCGGGCCAGGAGGCAGCACATGCCCAAGTGACCCTGCTGCCAGAAGGCCAGAGACCAATATGGCCCTGGCAGGACTGCGCCCAGCGGGGAGCCTGAAGCAGGAGGGTGTCATGTGGCCCGTGTCCCAGGACTCAGCCAGGCAGGGAACAGGAATGGCGCTGCTCTTAGCTCTGGTGCCAGGGGCAGCACTTGCCAGCAGCAGGGTGGCACGGTGGGCTTGGGCAGTCTGCTGCAAGGTGGAGGGTAGAGGACAGCCAGGGCAGGAAGGGTGAGGGGCTGCCCCAGGAAAGCGAGGCGCTGGCCGCAGCTCGCCAGCGTTGGGAAGCGTGCTCTGTGGCAGCAGACGCCATCTGAGATGACCCGTCCACGTGGGGGCCCTGGACACGGCTAGACGGGGACTGGTCGAGCCAGAGCGCCCGGAGACGCGAGAGCTGCCAGACACCAGCAGCTGCCCGAGGGCCAGGACTGCAAGGGGCTGACGTGCGCCCAAATGCATGTCCTCCAACTGCCCTGGCAACTGTCCTGCTCGTCCCAGGAGCTGAGGTTCCCGCCCACAGCCTGTCAGCTCAGCTCCTGAGGGGACAGAGCAGATGGACAGCTCCCCGTGGCCAGCACCACAGGTTCCGAGGCCCGAAGACACGGCTGTCCTTGGCGGCCACCAGCGCTGCTTGCCAACCAGCCGGAAACAAGGAGATGACAACTAGGGCACAGAGTGACAGGAACACATCCAGTCGGCCTCAGGGCAGGAGCCGAGCTCCCTGGGCTCACCAGCCAGGGAGAAAGTGACCCAGAGGAAGGTCTCAAACCCCCTTTCTTCTCAGAATCCAGAATTGACGAGGTCAGTGAGAAGCAGCTCCTGCAGCCGGAGGGCGGGGCTGAAGGCACAAGAGGGCTCCCCTCACACCTGACCGCCCAGGGCTCCCGGGGCGAGGGCTCCCCTCACACCTGACCGCCCAGGGCTCCCGGGGCGAGGGCACCCCTCACACCTGACCGCCCAGGGCTCCGGGGGCGGGGGCACCCCTCACACCTGACCGCCCAGGGCTCCCGGGGCGAGGGCACCCCTCACACCTGACCGCCCAGGGCTCCCGGGGCGAGGGCACCCCTCACACCTGACCGCCCAGGGCTCCCGGGGCGAGGGCACCCCTCACACCTGACCGCCCAGGGCTCCCGGGGCGAGGGCACCCCTCACACCTGACCGCCCAGGGCTCCGGGGGCGGGGGCACCCCTCACACCTGACCTCCCAGGCACAAGCCCTTGAGGGCGGGAAGAAAAGACCGCCGCAGTGTGCAGCCTGGAACCCCAGGGATCAGCCCTTCCAGGGAGCTCCTGCCCCGGGCAGCCAGGGAGCCAGGCGCAGGTCTGCTGGCCGTGCCTCACCAGGGGGAGTGGGCTTTCCTATCCATGGAACTGAGCACTCGGGGGCTCAGCCAAACGCTGGCTCAGCACTCAACTTCAGAGAACCAAGAGTTGGCTCAAAACCCCAGGGAGCGTCCAGCACAAGTCCCCATCCACACCTGCTGACAGTCCCCAGGTGGGGATGGAGCTGTAAGGACAGCCAGCCTCCAGGTGGACATGCACAGCTGAACGACGCCACAGAGCAGATGGGAAACTGCTCCCAGGACATTCAACAAAGGAGCTGGCAACAAGCCGGCAGTGTCCCAGGAACGTGGCAGGGGCACTCCTAGGGCACAGAGGGTGGAGAGTGGTGCACACGTTCCTGCCCCGGCCCGGCCTTGGCTGGCCGTCCTCAGGCGGGGGCAGAGCAGTGCCCACAGGCCTCCTCCTTGCAAAGTGCCACCTCCGGCCAGCTGCACGTCTGGCCTGCCGAGAGCCCCGAGAGCCCTGCAGCCCTACGGAAGGCAGCAGCGCGGAAGCCCTGGAGGAACGACGTCCAGGCCTGGGGGTGGGCGGGGTCGGGGAGCGTGGCAGCTGGAGCCAGCCGCAGGACAAGTGGGCAGAGGGCGTCCAGCAGCTCGGGCGGGCGTACAGGTGCGTAGAGCTCGGCGCAAACGCGGGCCCACAGGCGAGCAGCGCCCTGGCTGTGCGCGCAGAGCGCAGAGCGCAGAGCGCAGAGCCCAGACGCGGGCCACGCCCCCACAGCCAGGACCGCAGGCGGCCGGCTCCGCCCACCAGCCCCCCTCCCCGGCCCGTGCGCTGTCCCTTGCTGTCTTCTGCCCATTTCCCACAGGATTCGGGGTTTTCCCCTGAACTACACACTGATACGCACGATGCGGAGATTCCTCATGATGGGTGTTTTGTCCTGATGGCGCTCACAGGATGGTGGGGTTGGGTTCCGGTTGAGGACATTTTTGCTGCAGGGTCTTCTACTGCACCCGAGTCCCGCCATCCTTCCTTCCTCAAACCTGACCTGAGCCACACATTCTGAAGGCCCCCCCCCGGCCCACTGGGAGCCCCGTCCAGGGAGTATGACATGGACCCATAGTGCTCCACTTCTCAGAAGCCCACCAGATCCAGCGACGTGCGACCCCACCTTTGTCCCACGCTGGATCTCCACCTGAGCCAGGTACAGGGCTGGACTCCCCGCGTCCACCTGTGCACACCACCATCAGTCATTGCTCAGGAGGGACATCCTGAGACGGCTCGCTGTGGACACCCAGGGCTTGCTCCAGACAGCTGGGTGCCGCTGGGTGGGCACCCTGATGGGATGTCTGTGCAGTCTGCTGTGACCCGCCGTCACCAGGCAGTATGTGGCTGCCTCTCCCCAGGTTGGCCAAGTGCTGTGGAATATGGGGGACCAGCCACCCAGGTGGGCCGTCCTTCCCTAAGCTTCCAGTCAGCCACGTGCTTGGCTTCTTGTTTCAGTTCTGGGACCAACACACCCCCACCCCCAGTGCCCTCGTGGCTTTCCTGCCCCCAGGCCTCACCTCACCCTGCAGACCACTCGGACAGGGACCGGACCCCGAGTCCTCTGCCCTGTGGCCGCTGTACCATTCCCTCCACCGGGGCTTTGGCAGCTGGTGTCCTCCATTCCCAGCACTGTGTCCACCACTGCGATGGCCAGCGGGGCGTCCCTTCTCTAACATCTTCTGCCTCTCTTTGCACACGTGACAGTCACTACCGATGCCTGCAGGGACCCTCGTCATCTCCCTTCTGCATCATGACGCCCTGGGGTGAGCGACCCACAGCTGCCAGCTGCAGTGCTCAGGGCTGCGCCCGTTCCCGGGCACCATGCCAATGGAGGTGGTCTGGCCCCTTTCCCACATCTGGCACCTGTATTCCCTGTCCTGTACTGACCTGGCCAGTGGGGACATCAGGACACCCAGGGGAAAGGAACCAGCAGCCCCAACGTGGACCCTGTGGCTCTCCGAGCCCCGCAACACCTTCTCTCCCTGGGCCGCTGGTGGCCTCCGTGGGGACGGATTCAGGGAGGAAGCGAGATTTCCTATGCACAGCTGCTGACTGGCGCTGCAGCCCTGAAGGCTGGATGCTGGGGCCTCTGGTGTCCCTCAGCAGAATGGACATGAGGGGACGTGGTTCTGGACTTCACAGCTGCCACAGTCCTCCAGGGACCTCAGCCTACCTCGCCTCTGACCCCACGCAGCATCTTCATCAGGACATGGTCCCTGTCACCTGTGCACCACCCCGGGACCCCAGCCTGTCAGACTGTACCGAGCTTGTTCATGAAAGTGGTGTCACCATGATTTTGAGAGTCACTAGGAAAATACGCTTTTTATCAATTTGTCATTTTGATGAATCCCCAAGTCACCCACTGTGGGGACAGTAAAGAGCACAGCAAGGGCACCAGGCTTGCAGCTCCCTTTACTCCCCGCGGATCTGGGAAGTAGACCTGCAGGTGACCCAGCCCTCGGACTGTGCACTTCTCTGTCCCCAGGTCAAGCACTGAGCAGGGATGGCCACTCCAGACGCAAGCTGGTGAAGGCACAGCTCGCCCTTACCACACCAGGTCTCAGCATGACCACCTTCAACCGGCGCTCCCCGGGAGCTTGCTGTCCCCGGCCAGGGCTTCAAACCCAGCAGGAAACACAGCCCCGAGAAGGGCACAGCACCCACCTCCCTGGAGCTAAGGAGACCGCCCCAGGGCACTCCAGCCACAAGGGGGGTCACGGAGAAGCTGCTGTGGGAAAGAAAAGGAGGAGACCAACCCCTGGGAAGCTGGGTCCCCTCGGAACGCCCGAGAGCCCAGGGGTGTCCCCAGCAACCCGTGGCCGCCACCAGCCCGACACAGCCATCTCCCTCGACCATGGTTTCCCAGCACCATCAAAACAGGCCACAGTGAAGAGCCGATTCAGTCTGACTCCTGGACGGGCAGGTCAACGAGCAGGGTAGTGGCCAGGGCAAGGAGGGCAGCAAGCCCCCCACAGACGGGAGGCCAGGCTTCCAGCCTCGTCTCCCACAGCCCTGGCGCAGGTCCACAAAGGACACTGCTCAGAACTGGGTCCCCTCGGAACGCCCGAGAGCCCAGGGGTGTCCCCAGCCTCCCCGCTGCTTCACTGCCCTCGGATCCCATTACCCACAGTCAGCCCCAGCCTGACAGCGACGTTCCAGAACCAGCAGTTGGTAAGTGCTGAACTGTGCCCTTCCCAATGGCAGAAGCAGCCGTGTACCTGGGAGGTGGATGGCCCCTGTCCAGCACATTCGTGCTGTGCGTCGGCCCAGCTGGTCACCTGGGGGCCCTCTGGGTTGTAACTGTCCCAACACTGCCGGCTCCCTCAGGTGAGCCTCACGTGGCAGCCTGGCTGCACATCAGTGCTTCCTCCCACGAGGTGTCCTGTCCTCCAGCATCGTCATAAGGCCCGAGCAAGCAGACACTCGGAGCCCAGACGCGTGCGCACAACTCGCACTGCACTGTGCTGCTCACGCTGCCCGCGCAGCAGGTCCCACTGCCCACCCTCTGCATCTGCTCAAGAACCAGGCTCCATCCCAGATGTCGGTGTAGCAGGAGAGCTCAGGTAGGGGCCATGCTTGGTCCCCGGCCCCAGGACCTCCGGGAAGGCTCCCTGTAAGGGAGGGACCAGTCTGCACTGCCGGAAGCAGACCTCCTGGGGAGCACCATGGCCACAGGGTGTCCCAGAGCTCTGGTCTTGGCAGTGCTTCTGGGGCTGGCTCTGGCAGGCTCTCCCGCTTAAAACATGATCAATTAACTGCGATCTGAGAACCTGCATGGCCGAGAGGGAACAGATGGGGACCAGTGAAGAGCAGTTCAGGAAAGGAGAGCCACAGGCCTCCCATCTCTTCCGTCACCTTCTAAAGGCCAGAAAGAAACCCCAGCTCCTCTAAAAACCATAAACCACACTGTCAAACCCTAAAACACAAAGGACCAATGACACACTCAGAACTTAACAGAAGAGTCTCTTGGGAGGCCAGTCCTAGACACTGCTGGCCTCCACAGTGCCACCAGGGGAGTTTAACCAGCCCTGCATGGCAACTCAGCCTCAGGATTTGGGCATCTCATCCGGAGGCACCCTGCCCAAGGGACACAGCAGACTTTCTGTTCTGGTCACTAAGCCGAGACCCTCTTTGCAGTCAGCACGCCCCCAAAGAGCTCCAGGCACCTGTGGAGCTGGGGCCCAAGTGAAGACCTGGGGGCAGTAGGGTAGGTCACCGGGACAGCAGGCAGCAGACCCAGGGCCTGCACACAAGCAGCCAGGGAAGGTCCTGCTGGCTACAGTTCTCCTGGCCACTTGGCACACCCTGCTCTAGGTGTCCCCTTCAGTGTCCCCTGCAACACCACATCTGTCTGACTCCACCAAGACAGACACCGGACCTCACAAGAGCTGCCACCTGTACAACAGGAATGACATCTGAAACCTCTGCGGCCCCTCCTGACAAGCCCCCAGTCCCCCCCCCCCCGTCTGTACCCACACCTCTGTTTCTACCAGTAGGGCCCATCCTTCCCCTGACCCCCATACGTCCCAAGTTGCCTTGCACGGCCTTGGCCACACAGCCTCGGATGGCCTGGGGTGGCCCTGAGTGTCTCTGGTGGTCAGCTTGGGTTTATGGGGTACATTGGGGTCACAGGCACTTCCATGAAGGGTGAGGTGCTGTCCATGGCCAAGGGCTTGAGCAGCGTGGACTTGGGAGTCTGCCCGTGCAGCAGGTCCCACAAAGGAGCCGGCCAGGAAGGAGGCTGCCCATGTTAGACAGGTCTGGGGGCTGGGCCAGCAGTGAGCCATGGGGTGCTTCTGAGCACTCTCACTGGCAGGCATGGGCTCCCCGTGTTTCCCGTCCAGACTTGGCACAGGTGTGTCTCCAAGGAGCCCAGATCCTTTATATGGAGTATGTAGGTACTCAGCACCTTTGTGCTACCTTGGACTCATCCCCTTCCTTTTAACAGCCCCCCAAATGTTCTGAGGAAATGACCTCCCCCGGACATGGACTGGGTGGGTCTGTTACAGGGAGTGGGACTGGGAAGAGCCTGAACTGCCTTCACAATTCTCTCCAAGACATCAAAACTTGTCTCACGTGCTGTGTGGGTAACAGCAGAGACGACTTACAAGGGAGGAGACTGAAGCCAGATTTAAAGTTAGGTAGTCAGTGTAGTTAGGTCAGTTGGGACTAATAGGGAGTGAGATCTAAAATGGAGGCCATGCTGAGAATGGATTTCCGGAAACGCTGAGCAACTCTCGGAATGTTAATGAAGCCCAGGAAACAGCCCCAACAGACTTGAAGACAGCCCATCCCAAAGAAATGTTAATGAACAGCAAACTTAACTCGGAAGTGCCCAGATTACTTGTTTGGCCCACCTGTGTCCCAACCCTTCCCACCTGCATTCCATCACCAAAAAACTATAAAAAGGGGAACGTTTGCCCTTCCACGGATTCCACCTCTTGGGTCCCCTTCTTCCTCCGGGAGAAGTCTTTTCTGCTGTCCTTTAATAAACTTCTAATTTTCCACTCTGACCTTGCCTCGGCGTGCTTCTCTGGTGTGATTCTTCAACATTGGGGAAGCCAGGACTGGTCACCGGTCAACAGCGGTAACAAGATGACACTGAAGGCTCTGATTTACGCAAGACACGCTCACTGTGGCACAGGCCCTGCCTGCCAAGAGCAGGTCCACTACTGATACTCTCTCTCCCCAGGGCTGCGGTCTGTGGCACTCTCCACCTCGTGGCCACAAGACAGGCTTGCAACATGCGCAGCACTGGAGGAACCCAATGCCCAGTCACTATCAGAGAAGAGCCCGCGCCTGGGGAGAAACCTTCAAGCTCTGAACAGGAACTGGCCCCACAGTCCAGAGCCAGTGAGGGCTGCCAGCCAGAAGGCAGGCTCCTTGGCCCTCCAGCAGAGGGAGCACCAGCACACATCAGCAAGGCCACAGGAAAGGTCCTGGTTACTCCTCAAAGAGTGGTGAGGCCAGGGCGCTGGGCACGGCTCTAGAGAAGGCTTTAACCACACGTGGACCAGACCCCTGGGCAGGGTGGGACGGTGGGGGGGAGTGGATTCCCTGGGGGATGAGGGAGGTGGCTGCTGGGTAGTGTGGGGAGGACCGGAGGGAGTAGTGAGAGGTTGGGCAGGCCAGCGGGGAGGACCAGGCTGCTGCAGGCAGGACAGGCTGTTGAGGACCAGGCAGCCATGGGCAGGGAAGGAGGATCAGAGGTCCAGGAACAGACAGGGCGGGCGGGGAGGACCCAGGGGTCTGCCACTGGGGCAGGAGGTCCAGGCTGCCGTGCTCCAGGGACTGGATAGCCCGGGGCGCAGAGGGCCATGGGAGGTGGGGGCAGGAGCAGGCTGCCTCGGGGCTGCAGGGTAGCGCTGTGGGGAAGACCAGGAAGCCACAGGGCTGCGGGCTGCAGGAGGGGTGAGGAAGGCAGCAGCAGGGCGGGGCGGGGCAGGGCGGCCCTTGCAGGCGACCAGGCGCCGGCAGAGGGTGCAGCTGGCTCCAGCCGCATGCAATCCTGGGCCGTTACCCTCCACAGGCAGGGTTCGGGCTGGGGTACAGCTGCCGGACCTCGCTGGACAGAACCCCAAGAGGATCACGGGACTTCCCGGACTAGTCACTCCCAGCAGCAGCCAAGTCAAGTCGGGTACCAGTAGAGGACAGGAGATGGCCGAGCGCAGGGTCATGCTGGCCTGGCCTGCACTGGCACTGGTGCTGACCCTGCTGCTGCTGCCCGTGCAGACCCACTGCGGACCCCGGTCCACAAAGACCACACCCGCCCTCACCCTAGGCGGTGGCTGGTCTGCAGACCTGCCACCACCGGGCAAGGAGCTCCGCACCGGAGGCCAGCATCCCGTGGCCAGCCTGCTCGTCCTGATGTCCGTGCTGGTCCTGCCGCCCATCCTCGGCTGGGGCGCTGCCTGCCCTGCTGCCCAGCCTGGCCACCCAGCCTGGCCACAGCCACCGGACTGCACCAAGGGAAATACGCAAGGGAAACGCCCCCCTCAAGGGAAACGCCCCCCTCAGGAAAGAAGATCCCCAGGCTGAGCGGGAACCTCTGGCCTCCCGAGAGATGGAGGGAGAGAGGACGTCCTTCCAGCTGGGTTTAGGACTTGGGTGCCTGCAACTCCACCTCGGGAATCAAAAGAGACCAAAGTCACAAAATGATCAGGTGGTGTGGGAAGGCAGGATGTTCCCAGGCAGAGCCAGCAGAGTGGCCGCCATCCCTTTCCCAGGTCCCCTGTGGCACCTCTCCAGCCCTCCTGCTCCCCTCTGGGAAAAGCATTTGCTGTCTTGACTTGGGCCAGCAAAGCACTGCTGGACCATGCCAGTGTCTCCTCCATCCTCCTCCCATCCCACTGGACAGTGCACCCACAGCCCCCGTCTAGAGCAGGCTCCAGAGAGCCAGGACCGTGACCCACACAACCTGCGTGTGCTCTTTATGTTTCCATGTGTGGTGAATAGTCAGACCGTTGGCCAGCTAGACGTCCGGACATTTAAGAACCTCTATCATGAAGGGAGGTGCCGCAGTCCGGCTGCAGCAAAATAACCGGGGGGTGACGAGCAACTTGTGTAGGCTGATACAGCAGGAGTGGGAGCCGTTTAATGTAGGACAGGAGGGGTAGATATACATTCCACCCAGCTCATCTTAATTAGCATAAACTAGATACAGCAGTCAACCAATAAGGAATCTCCACACTTAATGGCTCGCTGGCGTTACTTCACCAACCACTCCCTCTGGCAAAATGCCAGGCGCCATCCTGACTTGTTCACAGACCCTAACAGGGAGGAAAGGTGAATTGGGGTCTGGAGAGGGAAGAACAGAAGAAGGCCCGAGGCAGGCCTGAGCCCTGTCCACCACAGGTGCCACTTTCCACCCTGTGGACAGGCCTGACCAGGCTCCCACACACCCCTGCAAGCATGTCTCCAACCCCACCATCCCCACCTCCAACAGCAGCCCCACAACCTGCACATGGTGACCTCTCCACACCTCCGAGTCTGTCTCCACCCAGGGAACTGGGGCTGGCTGGGGGACAGCACAGAAAGGGAGAGCCAATGACCCCAAGCTTTTTTTTTTTTTTTTTTTTTTTTTTGTAGTTGTAGACGGGCAGAAAGGCTTTATTTTTCGTGCAGGTGAGGGTACTAATCAGAGTGGACCTCGCTCCCAACCTCAAGAGGCCACAGTACACTCAGAGAAGGACGCCACCAACATTGACCCTAAGAAGGCTCAGCACCCACCGGAACACGGCCGGGGTGCACAGCCCGCAGGACTGTACAGAGAGCTCCCGGCGGGCTGTGGCTTAGCCCCACACCTGCCTGGCAGGTGGGGCACTGGGCCAATCCTCAGCACCTCATAAAAATAAAGGCAAGCTCTCCATCTACAGCTACAAAAGAAATTTTTTAAAATGCTTCTGGATACTTCTGAGCAAATAAAAGGGCCTACTTTATTCCTCAAAGGTCTCGCTTGTTCAATACAAAATCACCAGAAAGCCATTCGTGAAAGAAAATACAACGTGTATATTCACTGTATATGTAAGCTATGTACCTTGTCATATCACAACATACACAGTACACACAACAAGAAGCCACCTTTTAAAGTCACGTGACAGCCACATGCGCAATCAGACGTGTCCCAAGTTGAGGATGACCTCAAGCAGTGACTAACAAACCACTGGTGACGACCAGGTGGGCAAGGTAGGTGGCCACAGGCACCTTGATCTTATCAAGTGACATCCACTCAGTGCCCACAGGGTCACCAAGCCTCACCCTGAGGTGCTTCCAAGGGCAGAATCGAGGTGTGCAGAACACAAGAGACCCAGCCTGGACACCACCTTAGGGTGCGGACGAGCCCTGGCCCCAGCAGTGGGCAGCCACCAGCCCGGACACTGAGCTGTGGCCTCTTCCCCAGAGGAGAGCAGAGCAGGGGGGGAGGCCCAGCCAACAGGCCACACACATGAGGCAGCAGGTCTCAGAAGTTCCAGAACTTTCTAATCCCTGAACCTTCACCAGACAGGACAAACCTAGATCCAGACCATAGAACGGCAGGCAAGAGGCAGCAGAGAAACACAGTGTCAGTGGGCACGCAGGTGTCCTGGAAGCCCGCGGGGGCAGCCAGCCGGGACCACAGAAGCCCTCTGCCCATCTGGGCCTGCCACATCCTCCTCCCGAGACTTGGGGCCACCCCAGGACGTGGAGGAAGGACACTCAGGACATGCACTGAGCAGCTGCAGTTTTGGGGTGCCGCCCGCCGGGGCTAGTTCCAGGGAGGGCGGTGATCCGGAGGGAGGGCCAGCGTGGTGGCAGGGCTGGGCTGCTTCCTTCCTCGGAGGCCGCGGCCAAGAGCTTATTTTGCAGCCTGGGCTTCCTGGTTCTCATCATGCCGCAGTAAACACAGGGAGGACCCAGACGCATCCAAAGCCTCGGTGGTGACAGACGGCAACCAGGTGACGCCAGCTCCCCTAGCCAGGACCCAGGGAAGGAAGGTGTGGGGACAGGTGGCTCCTGTGTGGAACAGGAGGCTCAGGCTCCCAGAACCCGGGTCTGGAACTGGGCTGCTGTGGGGAGGGAGGCCGGAGAGGCGCCTGTCAGGGCACAGACCAGCGCACCGCGAAGAAGAGACAGGCCTCGCAGGTGGCACTGGGATCCGGGTTAGGGTGACCACAGGCTCCACCTCAGGCCAGGAGCTGCTCCTGGACTGGACCTCCCAAGATCGGCTTCCCAGATGTCACGAATACAGACAAACAGCTCTACGTCCATGCCCACGCCTCGTCCCTCTCACCATCCAGGGGCATGCAGTGGAGGAGAGGTGGCCCAAGAGCTCCCCTTCAGAGAGGGCGGGAGGAGGAGAGGGAACGGCTGCTGGGCTCAGCCTGCTCCAGGGCCCGCGCCCCTCAGCTCCAGGCTTCGCAAGGTCCAGCTGTCCCTCCACACCCTGCAGGAGCGCAGGATGGGGAACACTGGTCTCTACTAAGCAGAGAAGAAGAAACAGCCATCTTCCCTTATGGGAGTAAAATACTGATGCTTCAATTAAAGACAAAGCAATTCTGCAAAGGATCAAAACAGCAGAAACCCAGATCAGTGTGGCAGAAAGTCGAGCAGATGGGCCTTGGAAGGCCACTGGCCTGCATCCAAACTCCAGCCCAGCATGCTGCGATCTGCACACGTCCACTCCTGCAGCCACCAGGACCACCATACCAGAGACACTGACCATGCTGCAGGCAGGCTGGTGACCAGGCTCTGGCCCTTTGGAGCCACCAGGTGCCAAAATGCACAGTCCCAAGAGGAAGCTGGGAAAGTGCCACCAGTACACCCACTGCCCCTCTAGGCAGCAACAGACCAGGCCACTCTGCCCACTTGGCACGACAGTTCACACCCCTAAGAAGGGCCATTTCACCAACCTTTTCTAGTTACCATGCCCTCACCACCCTGTAAGCACTAACCTGTCCTGAAGTAAAAACCATCAGGGTCAAGGGCGTGGCCTGCTCCTCTAAGGGCCCAGCGAGGGCAGACACATCACAGAGGAGCTGGCCTACACAGCAACACGCACCAACCCTGAGCTGTGAACCTGGACAGCTGGGGCACCTGGCTGGTGGGTGGTATAGGAGGCTACCTGGGGCAAAGACAGCGGATGTCGGAGTGGGCAGAAGACTGGGAAGGATGGTCCAGTGGGCCCCAGCCAAAGTCCACGCACTTCAGGATGGCACTCCCCCAGGGAGCCAGTGCTACCGACACCACTCCTGGCACCCAGAGGGCCTGATACACAGCAGGCGCTCAGAAGACTGCTCACCCACTGCAGGAGCAGCCGGGACAGGACCACGCACCTCAGGCTGGGCCAGCAGCACACACAGCACACCCGGGTGCCTGCTCGGCCCTCAGGAGGCACAACACAGACGCTCTTCCGCCCCCAGGGAGGAGGCACCACGGCAGTTCAGGGGAACTGTGAGGCTCTAACGGCACAACCTGGGACAGGCCAGCACCAGGGCTGGTGCCCACCGACGCATGGACAACGAGGGTCCCAGTGGCCACCAGAAATGCAGGAGCAGAAGAGCCATCAGATGCATGCTCGGGGCGGCAGTGCCCAGGTACCAGCTCCAACCTCTCACCTAAGGAGAGGCTGCACCTTCAGGAACCTCGTCAACCAGCCAACGGAAACAGAACACAGGACCATGACACCCCGGGAACTAGCAAACGCTGCAATTCAGGGCTCCCCACCTCCCCAGGGGCCGGGTGTGGGGCATTTACACCACATCTCACAGCCTGCCAACGCACCTCAAGGGACGAGAGGCTGCGGAGTGGGAGACTCGTTTTGAAGGAGAAGGTATCACGGGGAGAATGCCATTTTGCAGTGTTAATGTTCAACATGGGGAATCTACTAGGAAAGGCGCTGCACTCGCAGAGTGAAGGTGGGCCCACGGCCATCTCGCGGAGGCAGAGAGCGCCACGCAGTCAGTGCTCCTACTGTCCATGGCCAGCCAGGGAGAGAAGGGAGCAGGGAGCTGCTCCAGATGAAGACTGGGGTGAGGGCCACGTCAGCCTGAGGCGCCCAAGGTCAAGGACAGACGAAGCTGCTGCCATGCCACTGTCCAGACCTCACAGCCCACCGGACACCAGAGACGCTGGGCACCGATGGGGAGGAAAAGCACCAAGGTCGGGGAGGAAGAGGCCACCACAGGGTCCTCTCTCCAGCAGCCACGGGACCGAGCAACAGCTCCGATGGCCACAGCAAGCTCCTCGGAGGGACCCTGGAGTGGGACAAAGCAGGCTGTCCCACGACAAGGCCGCTCCAGCCGACCTCAAGCCACACAAGGTCAACTCCACACAGGTCAGTCGGCTAACTGGAGAGCAAACGCGGACCGTGTAGGAGAAAGGAGAGCAGGACCGCGAGGTGGAGAGCTCCTCTGGAACACAGGACGGAACAGAAGAGACACCGCCCACGTGGAGGTCCAGAGCCTCTCCTGGGAAGACTGAAAACAAATCCCAAGGCCAAAGAGCTAAGCCAGAAAACTGAAGGAGCAGAACCTGCAGGGCCCCTCTGGTGTCCTGGGCAGGGCCGGCACCTGCCCCGGGGCCTTCTCCAGACGGCACTGCCTCAGGTGTGCAGGGACCTCCAGGTGCTACGCCCTGGAGCCTGGAGCTGGAGAGGCAGGGCATTGCCAGGAAGAGCCGTCCTCCCTGGGTGGGCAGAGGGAGGCGGGCCCTGCCTGCCCCTGGCCCGAGGCTGTGCTCCCGGGGGTCCCACTGTGGGCTTGTTTCTTTATTTTGGAATTTCAGGCTCGCGGGAGCTGACAGCACCCTTGTTTTCCTGCTGCTGGGCTCTCTGCTCCCAGGCCTCCCAGATGGACACGAGGAGACACGCATAGGGACATGGACGCCTGCGGAAGACCCTGGGGTCACAAAGCACCCGACCACTCACCCCCTCCAGCCCTCCATCCTGGGGCAGGGAGACCTCCAATGCGCAAGCAGCTTCCCACAGGGACCTGAGCCCTGGGAGCAGAATCCCACAGGAGCACTTCCCTCCTGCCTTAGCCTTGGCCCTGAGAAGCCGGTCAGGAGGGCGAGGGCTCCTCCCCCACCCTGCCGAGGGTGCTGGCCATTTCTTTCCCACCTGGGGCTGCGTATCGACCAATGGTCACCCTCTACTCCCTGGGATATGTGAAGGGCCCATGGTTGTAAGCCTGGGGCTAGACAGGAGAACTCAGGAGTATGATGCCACCCCCTGAGCTGGGCCTTCCCTGGCCGGGCCTCCCCACACCCATCTGGCCATGCCCGGGCTCTGTGTGCCAGTCTGTCCTCACTCGCATCCCACCTCCTCCCACACGAAGGCAGTACTCCAGATGCTCTCCGTCTCTTGCCCTGTTCTAGCCCAGAGCCGGTCCCGAGTGGTCCTCATTCTGGAGCTGCAACCCTGTCCTGCAGGTAAGCATCTGGGTGGCGCCCACGTCCCTGCAGCCCGCTGGAGGTGTCTTTGGGGCAGGCTCCTAGAGCAGAACTGCTGGGCCAAAAGTTAAGTGTGCGGTGGCTCTGCAGGTGCTGTGGTCCCAACAGACCCACAGCGCTTCACGGCTGCTCTGTGAGCCAGGAGAAAACAGACCCTGGAGAGGCCCCTCTGCTGAGGCCCCTCGCTCACGCCGGGCGCAGGCAGCCACCTCATGAGGCCCACAAGCTCTGCTCCGCGAGAGGCCACCCAGGCCCCGGAGGCAATGGGGCACGTCAAAGTCCAGCCTCAGGAGCGTCCCTACTGCACTAGTAGCACAGAGGAAGGCGGTGCCAAACCCCCTCCAAGCTCTTCCGGAGCCCCGGGGACCCGCCCTGGGAGGGAGGCACATGTCTACACAGGACACTCTGCCCACATCAGAGCTGCGGCACCTGCACCTGCAAAGGAGTGGAAGCAAGACGCGCCACGTCCACACCCCAGAGCACCCCAAGCCACTTGAGCCACCAAGGCAGCTTGCCACACAGCAGCCCCAGGACCACCAGGGCACGGAAAAGGCAGCCGGGGCAGACATCGGTCGCCCAGGGTTGGGGCAGGGTCAGACCAGCAGGGAAACTGCTGAATGGTCCACCTCACGGCGAGGGGCATGTCCCCATGTCCTGCAGGTCTGCCCCAAGCACTCGAGGATGAGCTCACCAACAGCCAGATCCTGTATGCAGCGTGACTGCTCCTCCCATGGCAGCAGGACCAGCAGATCACCAGGCCAACTCGCCCGGGGACGTGAGAGGCACGTGGGGCCAGCACCGCCCTGTCCTGGACTCTCACTCGGCCAGCGGAGTCCAGCAAACCCCAGCAGGTCCAGGCCACGTGGGCTCAGTCACTACTAACCAAGGGAAGGCAGGGCCTCGGGGCAACAGACCCACACCCACCACACGGCTTTGTGCCACACCACGTGACCACCACGCCACGTGTCCCTGCCGTCATGCCACAAGCCCAGTGCACATGTCCCCTCTGCACGCCATGTGTGCCCAGTGCCCCGTGTCCCCTCTGCTGTGCCATGTCTCCTCCTGCTGTGCCACATGTCCCCTCCTAACCTGCCACATGTACCCATGGAGCCACATGCCCCCTTGCTGTGCCACGTCTCCTGCTGTGCCACGTGTGCCTACAGTGCCACGTGTCCCCCTGTCCTGCTACATGTGCCCACAGTGCCACATGTCCCCTCTGCCATGCCACATGCCCCCTGCTGTGCCACGTCTCTCCTGCTGTGCCACATGTGCCCACAGTGCCACACGTCCCCCTGTCCTACCTAGTGTGCCCACAGTGCCACATGTCCCCTCTGCCATGCCACATGCCCCCTGCTGTGCCACGTCTCTCCTGCTGTGCCACATGTGCCCACAGTTCCACAGGAAGCTGAGCAGGAAGCTACCTTCTATGAGGGGTCACGGTCACCACAGGGCAAGCCGCCCACTGCAGGGCAGCAGGGCTACAGGCAGGACCCCGAGAGCAGACCTGAAGTCTGTCCCGGCAGCACACACAAGCCCCAAGGGTGGCTGGTCGCAGACTGACCAGAGGGTTCCTTGGGGCCTGCCCGGAAGCCACCGAGATGTCAGGGAAGCTGTTCTCATAAGGTTTCAACAGCGGTTAGATCTAGGTTGGACTCAGACTCCGGCTGTGCGGCTTGAAATCCGCCTCGTGCTGTGAGCCCACCTCTCGCGGAGACATTCCACCCATGCTTCATCCTGGACTCCCCAGGCCCACTCCCATGGGCGGCGAGGCGTGTTCATGGTGCTGCTACTTCCGTGGCACTGGAAATTCAGACAGAACGTTCTTAGGTGAAGCTCCGGTAGTTCTAAAGAGAACAGAGTTTCCGTATATTGGGAAAGAAAAGGCGGTCCCTTCAAGAATGCAGAGAAGCACCGGTACTGTAACAGGGACGTGCAAACCCCATGCACAGGTGACAGATGCCGCTCCAGAATAAAATGCTGCTGGGCTGCTATCTGGGGTGGACAGCAAGCCTGAAAGGAGTGAGCTTCAAAATTACCAAGACCAATAACCCTGCATTCAGTGTGACACGATGCTCGCCCCTGGGACAGCAACGGTGCCATCAGCAGAAGCAGAACTCCACCTGGGCTCACACCGCAGGGTGCACGTGAGTGGCAGCCTCTGCCCATCAGACAGCCCTCAAAACCCTCCTCAGAGAGGTGTGAGGACGCAGGCACCTGCAGGACCCTCACCTAAGAATGAGGCGCCCAGCCCAGAGGCCAGCACCAGCCGCCCCAGCAACCAGGTGCAGCGTCTGACCCCAGAGCCTCCCAGAGCCAGGAAGGAGTTCCCTGACACCCCGATGCTGCCCTTTCTCAAGGGAACTGGTTCCTGAGCAGGTTAACTAACCATGGCTGGGCTGGCGTCCTGGGAGCTATACTATCAGTAGCCAAAAATGATAAGAAATTGGGTTTCTGGTGCTGTAATCAAAAGCACAAGGACACATGACAACCACAGGCTTCTGCAGTAGCAAAACATGCTACTGTAAGTCACCAAAAGTTAACAACTTCTGCCTTGACCTCTGCATCAGTAGAGGCCGGGTTAGCTGAATCCTAACTGGTTCTGTGTGGCCCCTTGTGATGTCTCTAGGCTTACAGAGCTGCTCAATTCAAGAGGATGGACAGCTAGTCCCTAGCACCAAGAAAGTACAGAGAAGGGCCAACTCCAGCCCGGAGTCTCGCTCCCTAATTCCACTGCCCCAGACCCCACCCCAACCCTGCTCGGCTCTTAAGACCTCCCCCCCTTCCTACACCCTGTGTCTTTCCACAGAGCTGAAGGGAAGAGAAAGAAACCTCTGTGCTGGCCTCACAAGGCCTTCAAAGCCAGGTGTGGACTGAGCCATCTCCCCTGTGGGGAAGGACTGCTCAGGGTTCCAGGACTGGCATTTGCCCTTGGAATACACAGCATACTTAATGCCACTTACAACAGTCCCCTGGGACAGGACAAGCCTCAGAAGCCACTAAGTCACCACCCCATCTCACATGCAAGGGGCCTGTGACAGATTCAGAGCAGTGCTCGAGAGCTCCCCAGATGCCAGGTCTCACCTGCCTGCTTCCCTGCCCAGCCCTGCCCGAGAGACCCTTCTCCAGAGCTGACTCTCTGAAGCTTCCACAGCGGAATCGTCTATTCTGTATGCTACCTGGCTGCGTCTTCCAAAAACTTCCCATCTTAGCCAAAGTGTTCTCATCTTCATGGAGGTGTACTTCTTCTCTCTCAGACACTGCTGTCATTTTAGGGGACACTTCAACTACACGCAGCCCAAAAGGCATGAAGTGACCTTGGCAGGACACAGCCGGTTTTTCAGGACATGAGCTCCCGTTTTCAACAGATAAATTTACTATATTGCACTTCTGTGGTTTTGTAACAATTCTGGATGTTTTGTAAATGTTTCTGTTCTACGAAGAAAAGCAAGGAAGTCTGGAGATAACACAGACATATGGGCATAAATATAGGACTGATTCACCAGGCACAGGAGGACCTGGGGGCAGCGTGGGCGGGGGAAGGCCTGCGTTCAGAGGCAGCCGACTCAGGTTCCAGCCCCACCCCCACAGGAAAGCAGAGCCACCCACTCCCCAGCAAAAGTGTCCATGAGCACCTGCCTAGGCCGGGCACTGTCCTAAGGCTGCAGAAGAGCTTCAGGGCACCTACCCTGCCCTCCAGAGACCTCTGTCCCCACCACCATCAGTGCAGGGAGGGCGGAGGGGTGGTGAGGAGAGATGGTGAAGATAACCAGAGGGACTGGTCCCCAGAGGGCACTGGGAGGACAAGGGTATGTGGAGAAATGAGGCCGGCTGACCCTGAGCCCCAGAGAGCAGGAGCCAACGCCCAGGCTGGGGAAGGGGTGGCAGGGGGAGGGGGGCAGGCAGTGCCGGGCTGGAGCAGGAGAGTGACAGGGTGTGTCTGCTCCACAGGATCCGATCTGGCCAGGATCAAGACAGGAAGGCCCAGAGCAGAAGAAAGGAGACCGGCAGGCGCTGCCCAGGGGAGGCCCAGAGCTGCTCACAGGGAAAGGGAGGGTGGCGGTTCCCAGAATGGCGGCCTCCAGAGAGCCCCTCGAGACTCCAAGGAGATTAAACTCACTTAACTGGCTGACCACCATCCGGCTTCCCAGATCCTGAGCCTGTGGGCTCCCAATTCCTCACCCGAAAACCATGCCAATGAGACCTTCACCGGGGACCGTGAGGAGTGACCGACCCCAGGAGGAGCCAGTGCTGCTGAACCAGAGCCGGACGCTGGCCTACGGCGCACAGACCACCAGCAGGCAGCACGCTCCTCAGGCGCTAGAGGGCAACCCACCCTGGACACGGGAGGGCTCTTCGCCCACACCCTGGGCCTGAGCCACCTCGCACCCACCAGAGCTCTGAGAGCCTTCGTGATCCTGCAAAATTATGACCCACGTGTCAACAACGTGGACTGGCTTTCTCCCACAGCTCCTGCGTCATCACTCCCTGCCCAAGAAGCCCAAGGCGGGTCACACGTCCCCCGGCTCCCCACCCTTCGCTCACCCTGCAAGACCCCACTTCAGAGGGAAGCACACAACACAGAGGCCAAGCAGACTGCCCGGCAGCCCTGGCCAGTTCTCCACCACGTCCACCAGCAGCTGTGCCCACACAGCAAAGGCCCCACAAAACCCCACAGGACATGGCTCCAGACCGCTGTACAGCTGAGTGTGGAAGCCACCCACACGCCAGGAGGGGCGCACCCAGCTCTTCGGGGATGCAAGCTCCTGACTCGCGACCCTGCCAGACCCTGCCAGACCCGACCCTGTTAGGATCTCTGTGCAGCTGCTTATCTGTATCCCTTAGAACAACCGGTAAATACAATGTTTCCCTGAGCCTTACCAGTTGCTCTAGAATGAACTGAACCCTGAGGAGGTGTCACAGGAACCCGGTCTACACCAGGGTCAGAGTTCTGGAGGCCTGGATTTGCAACTGGGGTTGAAGCAGGGGTGCCTAGGGGCCAAGTGCTTAACCCAAGGGACAGGTCATGGTCCCCAGGTAGACGGTGTCAGCACTGAACTGGCTAAAAAGAGGCTGGGCTGTCTGTGGGGAGACACTGCCACCTTCTGAGGTCACATAAGTGATCACGCTGAGTGTCCAGCAATGGAAACTGAGCCTGGGGTGTGCTTCCTACTCGGTCCCCCAGCCCCCCAACCCCAGTGCACACCTCTCCTTTCCCCCAGCTCCACCGCCACCCTGTGTGGCCCCCCGTTACCACAAAACCCCAGCCAGCACCTCGGGGACGCTGTTCTCTCTCCTGCCTCCCTGCGTAAGATCCCCGCACAGACACCTGGTGCACACGGCCCTCTAGCCCCACGGCCTGGATGGGGGTCCGGCTCCCTCCACAACTCCAGCAGCGCCCCCACACGGCTCCTTTACCCAGAGGTGCTGTGTCCTCCCTGACGCAGTCCTCACCCCGTAGGCCTAGCACACACTGGCCTTGGGGACACCCGCCTTGCAGAGTGGCCACCTTGCAACGCACCCACCGCAGCTGCACTTCCTCTAACTCACTCTAGCTGTGCCACAGGTAGGGTGATTCCAGGGTGTCAAGGCACCCTGCCGGACTGCCTCCCAGAGTTAGTCCACAGACAGCGCCCTCCTCCTCCCGTCCCTGGTACCGTCACAGAGGACACTCAGAGAAGGCTCCCAGGAAAGCCTGCACCTAGAGCCAGGGGTGGGGGCCTCAGAGCTCCCCGAGCCAGGAGGCACTCGGCACTGACAGACAACAGCTCCGACTTCTGGCCCTCCTGGTCCCACGGGCACCTCGGGACCCCAGACCTGAACAACCAACACGCTGCAGACCACAATGGAGCTCAGGCAGCCCACCAGGCAGAGCGCACCAGCACCTCAGGCCTGCCCTCCCAAGTGCACAACTGGAGTCTCCCTCCAGAACTCTGGGACGGGGTCTTCGGGACCTCTGAGCAGTGTAGACCAGGTGAATAAAGGTGCCAGTGTCCCCAGACACTAGGGAAACGTAGAAACGAGGGAACTGCTTTAATAAAGAGAAATTCCATTTCCACACATCTTCTGCAGGGAGATCAGCCCCACTGGCCTAGGAATGTGCAGCCACTACTGCCACTAACCAGACTCCCTCCAGCTGCAGTCCCCCAGGCTGCTCCCTGTCTGCCCTGAAGCAGCACCCCCACTGTTCTCTCTCCACCCTGCAGGAACCAGCCAAGGTCGACTCCAAGGGGAGATTCTCCAGCCCCTCCTCAGAATGAAGAACCAGCCCCCATTTCTGGATTCCAGGCCTCAGGACCTCCTGCAGGCCTCTTCTCCAGCATTGCTAGACACCCCCCACCCCGACAGTCCCCGCGACAGTCCCCATGTTCCGCCCAGCCTACGGTCTCTCTCAGCTACCAGCAATGTGCAGAAAGACGCACATATACACCCGTGGCCCGGCTTCTTCTTGCACCCGACCTTGAGTTCCATCCAGACGCTAACCTCTCCACTCTGATGACTAATCATAAAAATAATAAGCAAGCAAACCCTCTCAACTGCTGCTAGTCAGGTACTATTTCCGGCACTCTGCGCTAGCTCAGTCCATCGACTCCACAGCTCTGCGAGACACAAGTTGCTGCTCTCCTCCCTGACCCATGCATGAAACCGCAGCACAGGAGCCTCCAGCAGCCACCCAGGACACACATCCTGTAGGTGGTGGGACCATGACCCCACCTGGAACAGGTGACTGCTGGGCAGAGCCTCCTCAAGCAGCCTCAGCCTTCACTGTCCAGCCCCAAGACCCAACCCCACCCAGAAACCAGCCCTCCCGGACCTCCAGGGCACTAGTGCACAGCACCCCTGAGAGCCGATGAAGAGGAACCAGACTGCAGGCATGAAGGCAAGTCACGGTGACTTCATTGTGCTTTACTTACATTCCCCTTTATCATGAAAGCAAAACAAAGTGATGCCACTGTAAAGGTCTGGCTCCTTGATGAGTGTGAACGAATGCCAAGTGACAGGAAAGCATTGTGTCACCCTCTAATTGGCAACACTTCCCTTGTTAGTAGCATAAAGACAACAATGCAACTTACAAACGATGGCCTCTTACGTGGGCTGAAACACAGTCAGGACTCTGATCTCACCACCCCACCTGGCCGAGGCACTAGCCAAGTCACCTGGCTTCCACCAGGGTCTCTTCACTGATCTCCCAGCTTGCAGCAGTGCCGGTGGGAAGAGCCGACTCAGGAGGAGAGGGACACAATCTGCTTGTGCATCTTGCTATGTGACCTTGAGTAAATGACTTCACTGCTCTGTGCCTAGGTGTCTCACCTGTACCATGGGAATACCAATAATGTCCTCCCTTTGGACTGTCGGGAGAATTAAATGAATTACTACACATACGGGCACATCAATCTCAAGCTCCCAATAACCCAAAAGCTGGAGAGATAGTTGAGATGACAGCCAGACCCTGTCCTTCCCTTGCCCACAACTCCCTGAAAGGGAGGAAGGAGAAATGCAGGCAGGCCCGTCTCCCCAGGCCTTCCATCACACTGGATTAAACCTAAATCCCTGGCCACAGCCTGTGGCTGCATCTCGCCGCAGCCCTCACCCCCTCCTGCCGCTCCTGCGGCAGTGGCCTCCCTGGTAACCAGCACATGTCGAGGCTTTGCCCAGAGTCTCCTCTGCGCCAGGCCACAGGCGGCTCACATCCTGCGCCCCCCACCAGCTGCTGAACCTCCTCCACCTCCCTGCTCCACTGGCCCTTCAGGGCCTCAGCGCTAGTATCTCCTGGGCATTCTCCTGCGCCCCAAAAGGGAACACCACATGGACAGTAACTACCCTCATCACACTCACTCCTGCCCCCCGCACCTAGGGCGGCACCCACCAGTGCATGAGATCTCAAGACTCCAAGTGTAAACAAGACAAAACGAGGCTCGAAGCCTCTGCCCAGGGGAAGCAGCTGCCCTCAGTGGACTTCCAGCAGGGACAGGACGCACCTCGGAGCACTCCAGCCCTTCCAGCCACACTGTGATCTCAAGCCCCTCCCACCTAAGATCAGAAAGCCACTGCTCTGGGGCACCCTCCTAAAATGACTCGCGAGTGATCAGATGGCAAGAGCTGCCAGCAGGACTAACTGAGATGCAAAGACAGGGTAGCCGGACATGGCCCTGGCCCAGCAGGTGTCAAAGTGTGAAGCAAAATCCACCCAGCAAGCAGCGCGATGCCCCTTCTGGCCACTGTGTCTCCCTTGCCCACTGCATCATGCCTGGGAACACAGCCACTAGAGGCAGAGGGAGAAATCTCAAGTGTCTCAGTGTGCTACTGTTAAGGGAAACCCTCACTATCTGCTTTCCCCCATTCACAGGTGAGCACCAAGTAAAGGATCCTAAGCACTACCATCTCCACCACACTGAACGCGGTCCTGGAAGCTCACATTTCAGAAAGGTGACACAGACCCTCCAACTTTCCAGTACCCTGGACCTCTCCAAGCTCTCTGGTTTCAACTAAGCTAGATAATTTGCCTTAAGTTTGTTATAGGCTGGTACATGCATAATTTCACTGATCAGTCTCGAAAGGCTGATTTCTAAATACCTACTGCCTATTTAAATAATGTTCTTTGGTCCTATGTACTTACAGAGCTAATCACAGCACTTAAGGGAATAAAACTGTTCTCACGTAAAACTTACAGCTAAGGAATTTTGGTAATTAATTAAAAATATACAATCAGGTCTTGTTTGCACCTCTGTGTAAGACTGTCCACTATAGCACTGCTAAGGAAACATTAACAATGATGTTAGAACTTATCTACCACCACGCCCATGTTGGACCATTGCTGGGAAGGGGGTGGCAGCTGATGTAACTGGAAGGGGGACTGAGAAGGAGCTGTCCGTGCCTGGGTACCTTCTGAATGTACCACACCTGTGCCTATCTTTTTAACTCTACAAAAATTATATAAAATAATTTTTAAACTGTGATGCTTTGAAAGTAATAACTGCCAGTGGCATTGTAGACTCTGCCGTGTCCAGCACTGTGTCTCCAGGTAGGGCTGCCACATGACAAGCCAGAGAAAGTACTGTCACAGGAATGCAGTTTGTTCCGTTCGGTCATCAGACAACCGTAACTTTATTTTATTCCAAAGCTCTAACAGTAGGCCAAATGTTTTGCACATGAATTCAAAGAGAAGTGAACTGGCCTGAGCCAAGGTGTGCTCTGAGAACGTGGCCTCTGGGAGCCAGTTCTGCTGCGGTGGCCTCCCAGCAGTGGCCACATGACGCAAGTCATCAGTTTCCCAGCGCGAGCCGTCTCTCACTGGCTCCTTTTTCCCTTCCAACCAGAGCTTCAAATCTGACCTCAAGGTAGCTGAATGCCCATTTCGGGAACCCTGACAGCCAACAGGCTCTGCTCAGAGACAATGCCTTCCTTTCAAAGCCTGAGTTCATCCCTCCAGCCGCGGGATCCCAGCACCCAGCTCAGCATGTCTCATCCAATATTTATCAGGCCCCCGCTGTGGGTGTCCATGTGAGGATCTGCCCTGGGGGAGCTCTACACTAGTGCACAGCTGACTCTCTCCTCCAAGGAGGAGCTGTACTGGCCAACCTTCTCCCGGTTTTCCTTCCCCTTTCCCACCAAGAAACCCTCAGCAACAGAAAGGCTAAAGCAGTCTCAGCCCCCTCAAAAAGCGGATCCAGCGACACCCTGCACCTGCAGAGCCCAGGGCTACTCAAAAGCCAGCCTGGGGTTTTGGAAAATGAAACTCTGGTAGCACCTTTCAAAGGAACAAATTTAAGAGGGAACTAGGAAGACTAAATACATATCTCTGTTCACAGTAAAAACCACTGTTGGATCACCTTAATTACCGCGCTGAGTATAAAGCAAGTTCACCGTGAGGCCACCTGTCCTTGCGCTCCAGAATGGAACGGCCTAGTGGCTGGCCTAAGGAGGAAAAAAGGCCTTTATCAGAAGTAAGACCAGAAGCTGGAAGCTGAAAACATTCGCCACCAACAGAACACCCCCGCGCGGGTCTGCCTCCCGCGAATCGACAGGGACAGCTTGGGTCCTCGGCAGGCAAGTCGCGCTCCCACAGGGTCAGCTCCACAGCCCCATCTGACACCTGCCCTCGCACACCACCACGACGCAGTAATTTTCCTGCTGCCTGGTGGACGCGTCAAAATTCACCTCGGGCCCCCAACTGCCCCAGATGGCTAGGGAACGCATCGCGGCAGACGCCCAGCGCCCGAGGGAACTTCCCCGCCCCCTGTCACCCGCGGTGCACAGCGTCCCACTCGGACACTGCGCCCTCCCCTAACGAGGGACGCTGACTGTCCGGGGCGCAGTCCCCCCTCCCCATGGGGCAGCCTACCCTCGCTGGGGTACAGGGTTCCCTCCCCGGGGTGCACGCTCTTCTGGGGGCGCACGGTCTCCTCCCTGGGGCACAGAGTCCCTCCCCGGGCGCAGCAGCCTCTCCCGCAGGCACAACATCCCTCCTGGGCACAGCCTCCCCTCCCGGGGGCGCAGCCTCCCTCCCCGGGCCCAGCCTCCCTCCCGCCGCGCAGCCTCGGGTCCGGGGGGCGCACTCCCCGCCGCGCAGCGCATCCCACGCGGACACGGCGCCTCCCGGGAGCGGACGAGTCGCCCCGGGCGCAGCCTCCTCCCGCGGCGCAGCATCCCGGGGGGACGCGGCCCGCGAGGGTCGGCGGGACCGGGCAGCCCGCCTCCGCGCGGGGCAGCCTGCCCTCCCGCCGCCGCCGGACAGCGGGGCCGGGGCCGGGCCGGGTCGGGGTCCGCCCGGGCGGCGCTCCGGCCTCAGCACCTGCCCGGCGCCTGCAGAACAGCCGCGCGCGCCGCCACCCTCACCTGGGCTCCCGCGCCCGCGGCGGTCGGCGTCCGGCCGCGGGGCGCTGCGGCGGGCTCGGTGGCCCGCGCGGCCCGGCCCCGCGCCGCCTCACCCTGCGCTCGCCGCTCGCCGCGGCGCCGGCCCGGCTCGGCCTCCGCGCGGCTCCGCCCCCTCCGCCGCCCCGCCCGCGCGGCCGCGCGCACGCCCAGGGGCGGGGCCGGCGCCGCGACGCCGACGTGCGCGCGCGCCCCCGGCCCTCCGCCAGGCGGCCCGCGCGACCCCCGCGGCGCGGACGCGGAGCCTGGGAGACCGGCGCGAGCGCGGGGTCTGGCGCCCGGAGCGCGCCCGCAGCAGCGGCGGCCGCCCGGCCCCTGCGAGCCCTCCCTCCGGGTCTGGCGCCGCGGCCGTGCGGACGCACCTGCGCGTGGCGCGCGCGGCCGACCCGCGGGTCCCCTGCGCCGTGGGGCGGTGGCGCCCGGGCAGCAGCTCCCTCCAGGTCGGCTCGGTCCCCGACGAAAGCCGGGGCAGTGGACAGGGCTGGTTTTCCCTTCTGTTCGTTCGTGGGATGATAAAGGCATTGAAAGCTTTTTATTATTATTTTAATATTAAAGCGAATTTAGAAAGACACGCAGGGCCAGTGCGCATCCGGGGCCAGGGATGCGGCCAGCACTCTACGTGCAGGCTGGCAGCTTTCCCCAGAGTCCTGTGGCAGAACACTGCCCCAGGGGCGGCCAGTGCTGGAGCATACCCTGACCCCAGAGGACGTGCTGCAGCAGCCTGGCATCTGCCTGGTCACTGACAGAAAGGAAAAGCCTGCCATTGGGCCAGCCGCTGACAAGCCCTTCACCCTGCCCGAGGCCGGTGGTGCCCCCGGGGTTCTCCTGGCAACTGAGTGAGAACCAGGACTCCTGGGATGCCTTCCAGGACGCTCCTTAATGAAGAGTGCTCGTCTTTTTCTGCACAGAAAACCCCCAGAGCTTGGTCACTTAAAGCAGTAGCTTCTGGTGATCCTGTGGGTCAGCAGCTTGGGCCAGCTCGGGCTAGTTGGCTCATCTCTGCCTCACGGGTTGTCAGCAACCTTGCTCACATAGGCCATGGGCAGAACCCATGGGAGGACCCAGGCCACAGGTCACCCACCATCAACAGGCAGACCGGAGCTGCTTCTCATGACCAGGCTCTGTCCACCAGAAAGCAGTTTCATCCTGTGCCTAGCGTCTAGTTCCTTGTGTCTTGTTGGCTAGTACAGACGCTGGCTGGGCACAAGTGGACGTAAGAGGGATGCAAGTATGGCCGAGGGAAGCATGGTTCATCAGAGGCCACCTTTGGAGGTCTTCAGCAGGCCTTGGGTTAGTTAATGGCCTGTCCCAGGGAAAACAAAGAGCTGGTCATGCCAATCTCATCCTCTTGCCCCAGCAGCAGTGTAGAGATAATGGTGGCCATGACCATGCCCCTCTCCAGCCTGCTGCTGACCAACCTCTGGAGCTGCTCAGCTGCTCAGGGGAGACAAGCTAGGAGCCTATGGTCATCCCATCCTGTTAGCCCACCCAGATGCTGCCCTCTCCCCAGAGACTGACTTTATCTGGAACTGTCCTGACCTGGAAGAGTGGCACACCAATGCCCTCTGAAGGCTGACACGGGGGGGGGGGGGGGCAGGCAGTTTCCAGACACCAGGGGCCAAGATGGGTGCCAGCAGGTGGCACAGAGCATGGGCGAGCCTAAGCAGTGCCTCTTCAGGATCCCTGCAGCCCTGAGGAGGGCCCCGAAGACCAGCCAGGACATCTCAGCCATCTGTGCCCCGTCCACCTCTGGGATGAAGCACCAGGGCCTGGAGTAGCCGGGTGAGCATGGCCATCTACTTGCTGGCCTTCAGGGCCAAGAGCACCCTGGGCCTGAGTACCATTTGTTCCGTTGCTTATGTCTCACACAATTTGTGAAAAAGCCACCGTGGTGTCCTGGAAAAAACATGGAGCTCACACTGAGCATAGGAGCCCCGTGAGTCCCCTTACCTGCTCAACCACGGGGGTTGGGTTCTGCGTGAGTGTTGGGGACAGCAGCACTGGAAACCAAGTGAGACTGCTTTTCCCTGCAGCAGAGGTGGGTGGCACGGCGAGCAGAGCCCAAGCCACCAAGCACTGCAGTGCACAGGGCCAGGGGTTCAGATGGCTTCAGGCCGTCTGAGGAGACTGACCTGGAACTAACAATGGATTCAGATGCAGTCCTTCTGGGAGCTGCTGTGGGGGAGAGCACCCACCATACCCGTCCACCTGCTCTGCCTTCGTTGGCTTAGGGGCTCTCTGTGGAAGGATGACTTCTGGGCTTCGGGTGTGACAGTGTGTCCACTCCTTCTGTAGGAGGCGCTGGCAGGGTTTGGTGAGGTGGGCAGTGGAGAATCACAGCCTCCAGCACCAGTTGCCTCTCCCAGCCACTCTGGAGTGTGCTTTCTGGGCCCTGGGTTGACCCCTGCGGCATCTCCACATGGTGACCCACACAGTCCAGTCTCTGTCTTCTGAATGGCAGAGTATGTCCCTGACCTGTGCCAGGCCACTGCCACCTGTGCTCAGACTCAGCCCGGCGGAAGCGTGTGGCTCTCCATCTCAGCCCCAAGGACCGCCTTTGCCTTGTTTTTCTCAAACCCAGTCCAGGGTACCCCTAGGTGCAACCAAAAGTGCAACTGAAAAGTCACTTTTATTAACTCTGCCCAATCTATTCAAGAAAGGACAACTCGGGGGCACTTTTAGAGTACAGATTATTGATTTGTTTCTTAAGAAAAAAATACCAATAAGAGGTGACCAATATCCATGATACTTTGAAGACATAATGGGTTTTGTCCTGTATTTTTAAAAACAAGCTGGACTGGCAAAACCCAAATGGTGCGGCCATTCGGTCAACACTTGTCATGGCAGCAGACCCCGGAACGCAGGCTGCCAAGCTCACAATGCACCCCCTTCTCTGGAGCACCGCCCGACTCCTGGTGCACCCTGTGGTCACAGGATGGCCAGGAACCGCCTTGCTTGTTCTGTGACATGCGCACACCTACTCCCAGCCCAGGCCACGGAGGGATTCTGACTCCCTGCTTGCGCTGGGACGCAGAGCTGGCTCAGGGTAGACAGTCCTGATCTCTCGGTGCTTAGACCTGCAAGGTTGAACCAGCAGTGGGCACGGTGGCCATGAACTGGACTGGCTGATACTGTCCTGGAGCCTACGACCTGGGAGAGGGAGACAGTACCGACCTCTCAGGCTGGCCTGCGGCAGGTGCACAGAAAGACACGGGGGTGGAAACAGGATGGAGCGGAGGCTATGGACTGTACCAGCCCAGAGCTGCGGCCCTCAGGGCAAGTGATGACACTTGGGCAAGGGTGCCCAAGGCGAGGGCAGGCACTTCCATCTCCAACTGGGCGTTCTCTCGGTCGGGCCCCTTGGATCTCCAGCCCCCACCCCCACCAGCAGGACATGGAATATGTCAGTGCTTAAGCCACAGGTGGGTCAATGGGGAGCCCACAGGCTAAGGATGAATTTTACATCTCTGAAGCACTGGGGTGGGGCGTAGAGATGATATGCAGCCGGCTGACGTGGCCCATGAAGCTAAAACATTTAACAACTGGCCCTTCACCGAAAAGGTGCCAGTTCCTGGTTTAAGCCAAGTAGGCTCCACCTCTGGTGGCTGGGAGCTAGATCAGCACCCAAAGTGCACAGGCTGTGTAGGGGGAAATGCAGACCATGGTCTGCACCATTAGTAAGGAGCCAGTAGCAGACTAGTCACCAGTGGTAATGCAAACACGGGCACTTGGGTTAGATGTAGAGAGCTTGAATCAGATGGTAACAGTGCATGCTAGTCAGGTTGCTGGCACTGTGACAAAAAGCCAGAGAATAACAATGTAAACAAGAAAGGATGGTTTGGGCTCTCAGTTTGGGAGGTTTCAGCCCATGGTCTGCTGGCTCCATTGCTTTTAGGTCTCAGCTAAGGCAGAAACGCTCTGGCGGTCTCACTTCATGGCAGCCAGGGGTTGGGGAAGTGGGGACAGAGAAAGGGCCATGACCCCCTTCCTCCCATGGGGCCCCATCTCTGAAGTCTCCACCACCTCCCATGGCTGCCAGTCAGGGCCGTGCCTTGCTCACGGGGCTTTTGGGGCCTGCTCCACATCGAGCCAGCACAGGCGGAGTGGGGGGCCTGCAGACGGCTGAGTGACAGCTGGCTGCGGGAACATGGGAGGGGAAGACCGAGCCCCACGCAGGACTGCGCTCACACCACCTAGTGGGGCAGGGAAGGTGGGAGGGAGCCAAGCGCCTTCTGGCTTGTGTCCAGCGTGCAGTGCCCGTCGGGTGCCGGGTGACCATGTCCAGCGTGCGATGCCCATTGGGTGTTGGATGGCCGTGTCTGGAAGCTAGCTACACACCGAGGGCTGGTGTCCAGAGGAGGAGAGCGCTGGGACACATCAGACCTACAAGGGCGGAAGAGGCCCAGGCACCCAAAGGTAGAGCAGGGAGAAAGAGGACACCCTGGGACTAAGACCTGGGGACTTAACCTCAGAGCTGGACAAGAAGGGAGCGGGCTCAGGAGACGGGGGTCGGAGAGGTGGGGGCGACACCCGGGGAAAGGACGCCGGAAGAAACGCGGGCTGTGGACGGACAGCGTGGCTCGGAAGCCTCAGTGCCCTGTTGGGTTCAGCACCAAGCAGTGAGCCAGCCCTTCCCGGCACATTGACTTCATTTTTATGGGTTTAATTTGGCAGGGCTTGAGCCCAGTGCGCCATGTATGCTAGGCAGGCCTCCTGCCTCCGAGCCACGCGCAGCCCCATCTACTTCAAAACCTAGGAACACAAGGGTGAAAAGCATGGATGGCTGTACCCTAAGTCCTACGTGCACCCTGCACAGAGCCGCAGACACTCAGCAAGCCAGGATCAATCTGTATGACAAGATCACAGGCCTAAGTTGGGCTTCCCAAGAACATGACTCTCAGTCAACACTTCACTATCCGTTTCTCAAATCAGCAAGTCCAAAGATGTAGCCGGCGCGGTAGCCACAACTGTAATCCCAGCGGCTGGGGAGGCTGAGACAGGAGGACCACAAGTTCAAAGCCATCCTCAGCAACTTAGTGAGACCCTAAGAAACTCAGCGAGATCTTGTCTCTAAATAAAAATTCAAAAAGGGCTGGGGATGTGGCTTAATGGTTAAGCACCCCTGGGTTCAATCCCTAGTACCCTCCCCCCAAAAAAGATGGAAGAACATCCATGTCGTCATCTCAGTGGCTGCAGAAAAAGCTATTCACAGAACCCAACATCAGGCACATTTAGAAAAACACTCCGAGAACCAAGATCAGAAGGGAGCTTCCTCCGCTGCCAAGGGACATCCGCAGAACCCCTGAAACAGCCCAGACAGCAAGAGGAGTCTCTTCTGCAGAAGTGGTGCAGGAGTCCCTCCTGTTCCCAGCCATGGGCAGCACTCACCTGGGCCAAGGGGCAAAGACAGACGCGCCCAGAGACTTGGGAAGGAAGAAACAGACGTGTTCCCTGGGAAGGACATGGAAGACCTACAGCCGAACACTTAGTGCAACGAGACGCTAACAAGATGGTCAACAAGTGTGTCACCTAGAAATGACACTGTGACAATAGCAACAAAAGTATGGACTTAAAATAAATCCAAAAAGGAGAATAGGCTCTTTTGAGGAGAAAAACTTTGTGAAAATCAATGAGAAAGCTTGTGATTGTCCAGACACCGATCAATGCACCAGAAGCCTCCACATTCGAGAGGCTGCTTCCCCTCCGCTACCTGCAGCGCCTGGGATCCTCATCAATATTCCACAGGGACTTTCTCGCAGCTCCAAGGATTCTGAAGTATGTACGGGGGCAAAGGGCCTAGGAGAGGAAGGACACTCTGAAGAAGAGCGGCCAGGAGGGGCATCGGCCCTGCCAAGCAGTAAGGTGGACTCTGGAGCTGCAGCAGATGGAGCCTCTCGTTACTGGCCCCAAGATGGGCACGTTGACCACTGAAGATCGGCACACACACGCTTGACGCAGGACAGAAGAGGCCTTGCAGATCAGTGGGGACAGGGCTGACTTCAATAAATGATGATGCCGAGACGTTTTAATTTTTGATTTTCATTTTTATGTGGTGCTGAGGATGGAACCCAGGCCTGACACGTGCTAGGTGAGCGCTCTACCCCTGAGCCCCAGCCCAGCACCACCCTCAGTAATTTCAAAACAGGAAACACAGGTGCTGCAGGTCCGGAGGAGGCTGTGCAGAAGGTTCACAGGATGCAGGTTCCCAGGGCCTGACCAGGGCGTCATCACACGTGACAGCAGGACCTGACGGACAGACCACCCTGCGAGCGGAGGACCGGCACTGAGGGCCTGGGTGCTGCCAACCTCACTGCCTCCTTGGGGCCGGACGAGAACACAAGTCCGTGAGTCCAGCCAAGTCGCCACCTTCTGCCTGGGGCTGCTGGGTTGGTTTGTTTGAGCAGCTACAAAAGCATCCTGGCTCCCGGGACGCGCTGCTCTGCGGCCCAGGACCAGGCACCGAGGGCTTCTCTCTCTCCTTGTCTCTGTTTTACTGATTTCCCTCTTAATTATCATGCTGGCTGGGCAGAGGGGGCTAGGGGGCCCTCTCCCTCCTGCCTCCCAGCAGCTTTCTGGAGAGGGCTGGGCTGGACGTCCCCGGGGCTGTTTAAGGCTGCTCAGGGGGTGGCAGCCACCTCACATTTCAAGGTCTGGTTGACGGTTTTAACCAAATGCCAGGTGCAGCCAACTCTTAGATGGGAGCCCCTGGAGCCGTGGCAGCTGCTAAGGGGGCGTCATACCTGGATTTTCACGTTTTGTTGGGGTATAGGACACGGGAATGTCCCATGCCACAGCTGTCTGCCTGGGCAACAGGGCAAGGGGCGGAACAAGACCAGAGTGTCCCCACTGCCCTCCCGCCCTCTGTCAACTAGTCGGGCCCGTTTTTCCCTGGACATGCATGACATCAGACAGCGCCTGGCCTTGTGTTCGGCATCGTTCCTTCTGTGTGTGGCCTTCTGACTGCTGCCCATGTGTCGGCGGTGGGGAGCACGCACAGCCAGCCGCGGGGCCCTGGGTGGCTTCTGTGAACGGGCCTCTGCAGCACACCTTTCCGCGGGTTCGGTAGTGAGTCAGGCATCCACATGTGCTCCCTGGACTGTCACCTGCTCCAGGCCACCGCCTCAGCTCTGAAGCAGCCCACAAGTTCCCTTTGGACTCCACCAAGGACCTTGGTCCTTCAGCTTTTACGGATGCACTGGGCATTCTGCGCGTTTGGATTGGCTGGTGGAGTTTCGAAGGCCCAGCTAGACCTCTGTTGGAACTGCCCTGAGCTGTGAGTACTCCCGCCTGCTCGTGGCGCCGGCCCAGCTGCTCTCCGTCTCCTGGGAGACCCCACACTTCCCCTAGATTTATCCCTAGGTATCTGGTGCTTAGGGTAATTGTTAATGTCCTGTTTTTATTTGGTGACCACTGGCTTCTGGTTTGTAAAGAACGCAACCGATTCTCCCATGGAGCTGGTATTCAGCCGCCTTCCATCTCCTGGGGAACAATGGCGGCCATCTCTGGGTCTCCAGTCCCTTTGTCCTTGACTGCTCTCTTCCGTGGTCTGCTTCACCAGCTAGTGCTGAGCAGCGCTCTGGCAAAGGGCATCCTCGTCCACCCCGGGCTCAGAGGGGACACTTCCAGCCACTCTGCTCCAAGAGCAGCATCAATGGTGGGGTGGTCAGGTAGATGCCCCCCGCGAGGGGAGGGAGGTTCTTTCTGTTCCTGCTTTGCTGACTTCCACAGGTCCTTGTCTTCTGCCCGATTGAGGTGACGCAGGGGTCCTGCTTGGGCACACTGACGTGGTTGGTCAGGTTGACTGAAGGCCCAGGTAGACCAGCCTGGCTTCAGGCACGAGAGACAGATCCCTCCGTGGACACAGGTTCCTTCCTGGGTCTCAGTGTTCTGGCCAGAGAGGTCATCTGTAGATCACGTATCAACAAAATGTACATGTTCTAACAAAGCAGGTAAAAAGAGACTCGAGGTGGCTGTCTAAGCGCTGTGTGATGCGCACCTGCGAGTCTGAGCCCTGAGCCGCGGCTTCCGCCACGCTGGGGCAGAGCCTACCCACTGGTGGGCGTGGCGCTCAGTGTTCCGGGATAATCCTGTCCAGTGCTGGCCACTGTGGGCACTTGTGACGGGGTTACTAGGCAGAACTGCAGCGAGACCAGGTAGGGCCTCACGTTAGTCACTGTCCCCTCAGATGCAGGTGAGGGACCGTGCCTGCCGCCGTCAGGCCCAGGTAGACCCCACCATAGAGGGCCGTGGCAGCAGCCGCCAGCGCAGGCCCGGGAGCAGGGCCAGGCTTCCAGAGCTCCTGTTGCTGGGACCGCATTCCAGAGAGATGAGCGTGCGCTCTGTGCCCGTCGGCTGGAATCCCGGACGTACACAAGCCCACCTTCTTTTTTTTTTTTTGCTTTCTAGAATTCCACTTCTATTTTTGGTGGAATATAAAATCTGACTATTTCCCAAAATGGAAAAGCGCGTGTGCTCCCTGCCTGTCTGGCGGTATCTTTGCAGCGCGGCCTGTGGGACCAGGGATCGGGAACCCCTTCCCGACCCGGAGCTGCAGCGCCGGGCGCACCGCCCCCAGGTGGCTCTCTCAAGCTGCGTCTGCTCACGGTTCTGCCTGTGGCATCTGCCACGGGTACCAGTAGGTGTGTCTGAACGAGTGTGTCACACGCCCACCACTCTGAAGGGCTCCAGGGAAGCCCGTGTCCTGGCTGTGAACTGCAGGAGGGGGACGGGGAGGGCAGGCAGGAGGGGGCGCAGCCGCTGTCTGCTCACCGGCCTACGGAGACTGTGGTGGACACCAGCCCTGCCTGCCAGACAGGGATGGGAGTTTGGCCCTGAACCCCATCCTGCCCTGGACAAGGACCGAGTGCCCAGCGCAGCGCATGATCACAGCCTTCGTTACAACCTGCTGAGTGGCAGGGGGACTCGCTTCATCAACACAAACCCTCCGGGAGCTGTTGACCTCACTGTGGCTCCCAGAAGACCAGCGGCGTCTCTCGTGCCGAGGCCCGGCTGATATCCTCCTTGTGACGTCTCTTGTGTCCTTGGCTGGCTCCTACCTGACCTCTTGGTCCTTTGTCCTAAGTCTAGGAGCTCTCCACACACGGAGGTGCCAGGCTCCCAGGGCAGCAGGACAGACGCTCTCTCCGTGTTTTCAGCTGCCAACTCTGTGGCTTCCTTGGCTGGTCAAGTTCTGTGCTCAGGCCTGCTGGCCTCTCTCTGAGTCACAGTCACCGTGCCCCACCCCGCGTCATCCCCGTCTTCCGGTCCTTGCGTGGTCCGTCCCCTGGAGGCTGGCCTGGGCTTGATGGGGACTCTTCCCTGGCCGTCCAGCGTGCCTGCCCGTCACCCACAGTCCAGTTCCCCCACAGATGTCACCACCACCTGGGGTCCCGAAGGACCTCGGGTCTCTGCTCCGTTGGGAGCATTTGTCTGCTCTGCCCCACCCCAAAGACGCAGCTGTCTCTGGACCTACCAAGACAGGGCCTTGACTCTGTGGGGGTTTCCTGGATGGCTTTGGGAGTATCTCTCATCTCCTGTGAAGCTCAGGGGTCCTTCGGTCTTGTTCCTTCTCTCCTGTGCAACTGGAGGGAAGCCCTTCCCCTTGGCCTGAGCTGGTGCTGGCTGGCCGCGCAGTGGGAGCCGGAGGCACTCCTGAGCCAGGGGCTGGCCTGCTGTCCCCTGTGGCCTGCGGTACTGTGTGACTCCACGCGAGCCTGCGTTCCTCCTGTGAGACACAACCAACCACTGCTCCAAAGCCGGATTTAAGAAGGAGGAGCCGCCGCTCAGATGGCTGGCGGGGCCTGCAGTCTGCAAACCAGGGCTCACTGCCTTCAGGCATCCTAAAAATACCTCGGGCCGCATCCTCCACAAGCCACTGCTCTGTGGAGAGGCCATTTCTGAGGGCTTCTGGGGCAGCTGCCCATCCCTGGGCTTCCTCCCATTCTGCTGGGGCTGGACACTGCTTCCACCAATAGAAGAAACCGGAAGGCACAGGAAGAGAGATAAATGTCGGCAAATGGAGCGGTCTCTGCCCCACAGGTCAGCTCGGCCTCCCTTTTACAATAAAAAAGGTTTTTCTGGTTCTTTTTCCTCGTGGCTAATTTGAGAGTCTGGTTATTTACGGAGACCAGAGATGGAAGCCAGATGACTCAACCCGCAGTGGGGGGGTTTCCTTAAAAGACCTCTGGGTTTGCGGGAGCAGGGACCAGCGCGCCTGTTCCCAGCGTGGGCTCTTCACGCCTGGAGCTCTGTGCTCCAGACACCAGCCACGCGCGGCAGAGTCTAAAAATACCCCCTTCCCATCACAGCGCCCTGTTCAGGAAAGCCACCGAGGCCACAGCTCCTGCATGTCTGGGCAGGGGCCAGAGCCGCCTGAGCAGCTGGGTGGTGGCCTGGAAGTGCGGCTGCTGGAGAAGCCATTGAGGGGGGCACCTGGCCTGTCCCCGGCCTGCACCCAGCGGCCAGAGCTCCCTGCTGCACGTGCTCCTGGGACCCTGAAGATGGGACCCTGCCTGGCGTCCCCTAGTCGGCTGCGGGCTCCACACACTGACCATCTCGACAGCCCGAGCTCCTCCCCTAGGTCTGCAAGGACCTCGGGACCCAAGTGGTCACTTGTACAGTTGGGGAGGGCATCCTTGTGGGCAGTCCTGAGTGGGCCTGCAGACGCTGGGCAGATGAAGCCTTCCCGCCCCCTCCTCCAGCAGCTGGCCCGCAGTGGGCGTCTCGCTGGCTCCTAGGAGAGGACACCACCCTCCTGGAGCTCCCTGGTCACCTCCGCCTGACCCAGTGATGCACACCTGCGCACTCAGGACTGTTCTCCAGCCCTCCCCTCACGCTGGCCAATTAGGAGTGCACGACCAGTCCTGGCGGCACATGCACACAGTGACTCAGGAGGCTGAGGCCGGAGGGTCACAGGCCAAGGCCAGCCTGGACAACCTAGCGAGACTCTGACTGAGGATGCAGCTCTGGGGCAAATCACCCCTGGCTCCAACCGCAGTGCAAAGAAACAAAAGGAAAGAAGAAGAAAGAGAATTAACAGGCCCCAGGCAGAAGGGACGCCCAGACCCTCCCACCTACTCCTGTCTGGCGCTGCTCAGTGGAGACCAGAGGTGCTGGGCACGGAGTCCAGCGGTCTCCTCGGCCCTCAGCCTCCAGCTGGCACGACCTTTGCCCTGAGAGAGAGGGCCACACGCAGGGACACCACAGCTCCGCCCCTGAGCAGGTCACCTCTCCTGCGCCTCAGGCTCCTGGGGACAGCCTGACCTGGCAGAACCTGCAGAGGTCAAGGGCCGGCCCTCCTCTCCCTGCAGCCTGCCACACTCGAGGCAGGTGGCTGGGCACCTGAGGGCCCATCAGGGCCCCGTCTCCCAGGATGGCTGTTCTCCATCGTCCGACAGCCAGCGTCTTGAAAGCCATGGTTCACGTGTTTTGTCCCTGGGTCACTGGGGGTCATCTCAAGCAGAGGGGTACACACCCTCCCCGCCGCTCCACCTGGGCTGGAAGCCAGTCTCTGGTTAAAATTGCGTGTTCCTGTGCTGTCTGTCACGGAGCCACCTCGGGGCAGGAGTCTCCAGGCTCTGAGCTGGAGGGTCGCCATGGTCTCCCCAGGGTCCACCCAGATGGGGGACTGGGCTTGACCCGTCGCAGAGTGGGCCTTGACACACTCAGTGGACCCAGCACCTCCGGACAGCAGCCTGCACAGCCCAGAGCCTGCTCCTCAGCAGGGACCCTCCTGCCCCAGAACCAGGCTGAGGACTTCTCACACACCGCCCCTCACCCAGCCAGCCCTGTCCCGATGTCCGATGTCCCTAAGGGAAGCACAGACGCTCGTCCCAACACCAGGAGCTGCTCCTACCAGCAAGCGGCCCCTGGGGGCAGGTCGGGGAGCCAGGGAGGGGACCCAGGGTCCCGCCGACCCCGAGCTCTGTGCGCACCACCGTCTCCTGGATGTGGGACGGGGCGCTGGGCCAAGTTGGGCGGCGTGAGCTCTGCACAGCCCTGCTGCCCCTCCTCACACCCACCCTGGGCAGCTGAGGTGCTGGAGCGGGCCTCGTGCCTGCTACCCAGATGCTCTACCTCTGAGCCCCACCCCAGCCGTCGGATTTTAATTAAAAAGAGATTTCAATTTAATTCTCTGAATAGGCTATTATTGCGGGACCAAACCCAAACAGTATAAGAAGACAGGTGACAGGGTCCCTCCCAGCCCCTGGGGAGTTGGAGGCCACAGCCACCAGACTCAGGGTCCTTCTTGGCCTGCTCTTTGCCGCTGCTCCCAGCCCCAGCACTCTCCAGGTCCTCGTTGACACCACAGGCAGCAGGCACCGCCAGCCTCGGGACGGCGGGCACAAACTTGGACGTGTCTGGGTTCTGAGTGGACCAGTGGTCACGAGTGCCCCTTGGAAGCGTAGGCAGGCGGCCAGGCAGGGGCTGGACCAGGGAGCTGTGTAGAGCAGGGAAGCCGAGCTTGGGGAGCGAGGCAGAGGGAGGGAGCCCCGTTGGAGGGAGAGCACACCAGGCAGGAAGGGGGGAGCCCAGGCAGAGCTGGGCCGCAGCCATCCAGGAGGCGCCAAGAGCTGGTGTGCGGTGCAGAGGGTGGGCCCCTTGCTGGCCACCAGGCTTCGAGATGGGCAGCACCAGCCGGGGGGGTGGCCGGGCTCCATCCCCCCGGGGAATGCCCAGAGGGGGCTCGGCCTGCAGGCCAGCTAGGTGGGCTCTTCAGACCCGGAGGCAGAGCTGCCACTCCATGGTGCCGGCAGGGCCCAACTGAACCTTCCCTGGGTCCAGCCTTGCTGGCCAACAGTGGAGAAGGCCCTCGGTCAGGCAGGAGCCGGACCCCACTGCTGCCCACAGACTGTCAGCAAGGGCTCCCTCCACGGGGCCACAGGTGCCAGGGTGGGGTGCCAGGCTGTGGAAGGGGCCTGCAGCTGGAGCTGCCCCTGCTGTAGGCAGTGGAGGCCAGCCCGGGCACCTGGCAGAAGAGGCCAGACTCTGGGCAGGTGGAACCCCATGACAGGCAGGTGGGTTGGCGAGATGGGCCTGGGGTGGCCTGAGGGCTGGGCCAGGCTCCGCACCCCACAGTGGGCTTGGGAAGGAGGGCAGAACTTGCTCTGGACTTCGTTTTGAGGGCCCCTGGCTGGCGGGATGAAGGGGCCTCCAGCCACCTGGCTGCTGTGTGGCTAATTTACATGCAACTTCTCTGGGCCATGGGGAGTCCAGAAAGCTGGCCAAACACCACGGGGTGTCTCTGAGAGGGAGTTTTAGGGTGAGGCGGAGATTTTACGTGGGCAGACTGAGCCGGGTGGCTTGTCCAGTTTGTGGGCCTTACTCAGTCACTGAGGCCCGAGCCGGGGGACCGGTGGGGAGAGCCTGGTCGCCAGTGGGAGCTGACTCAATGGCCCCAGTTCCCGGCGAGAGCTGAGCCCATTGTCTCAGGGTGACAGATCCCGGAAGCTCTCCGCATGGCTTCTAAAGAGGGCTGCGTCCCCCCGGGCCAGGGGCCAGCTTGCACGGACGTTCCTGGAGGCCTCCTCGTTCCACGCTGTCACGGGAGCCCAGGTCCATCAGCACCTGCCGCAGAGCCACGCTGGCATCTGAGGACAGCCCCAGGAGGGCCACTCTGCGCCTTCAGGTTCCTCTTCTCAGGACCGCCTCCTGACCACCCCTGTCCTTCCAGGTCCGTGCGGCAGCAGCCCTGGCCTTGATGCGCTCGGGGCCACCTCTCCTGTTGGACTCAAGCCCTGAGTCCAGGCTCCCGGGAGAGGAGCTGTTTGTCAGAATGTAAGCACCACTTACTTTTCGGTCCCCGTGTCCCTGGCCTAGCCCGCGTGGACCTGGTGGCCAGGGGCAGCTGTGGAGAACCTGAGAAATGCTGTCGTATGGGTGATGGGCAACCTGCGCTGGCCAAGGAGAGCCCGCTCCACAGTCCCCACCCGCCCAGGCTGCTGTGGGCCAGAAGCCAAGACCAGCACCTCGCACATCTGCTGGTGTGACCGCGGACTAGCCCCGGGGACGGGGCAGCGCTGCTGCTCACCAAGAGGCCTCACAGAGCAGCGGACGGCCCGGCTGGTGGGCAGCGGTCTCCTGAGGACCAAGGACCCTGAGGCTGCACCACGGGGCCTCCTCCAGGAAGCCCTCCAAGGCCTCTGGAGGGTGGAGTAGGAGACCACCTGGGGCGGAGCCGCCACGCTCTCCGGGCAGCAGCAGGACAGACCACAGGAAAGGGCGGGCAGCCAGAGGGCGGAGGGCAGGCCGGAGGGCAGGCCGAGGACATTCGCAGCAGCCTGAGCAGTGGACTAGGGGACGGCGTCCTGACCACGGGGAGGACGGCAAGCTCACCACCAAGCTGCGTGTTGAGGAAACGCCAAGGATTGCTCAGGACCCCGGGAGGGCACTGGAGCATGCAGGCTGTCACTTGCTGCTGTGACCCTGGTGACCCCATGTACCCCAGGGTGTGGTAGGAGCGGGGGCTGGAGGTGCCCACAGCCCTCCTCACAGCACCGGCAACAGCCGCGAGAGTCCTCCTGTGCGCAGAAGCCACGGGCAGCCCGCCCTGGCCACCCAGCCTGGCCACCCAGGCGGGACGAGCGTGGCGGAAGCTGCGTCTGCCCCCGGTGATGCTGGCCTCCCCCTCTTCCTCGCTACGGAGTTTAATGTGAATTCACAAGACACTCAGCAAAAGGGACAGATCACTCCTCACGGGGGGCAGCGGAGTCTGGGCTCCGCTTCTTGGATCTCAGTTCAGTGAGAACCAGGCTGGGAAGGACTGGCCTTCTAGAATCTTCTGGGGCTCTGCTCGGGGCAAAGGATGGCTCCTCAGGAGCTCCCGCCTGGAAGGCCCTCTTCTGAGCACAGACGACCCGATTGGAGCTGGTCCTGCCCCCCCTGAGCACCAGCCATGCACCCAGACTTCCCCGGGACGGAATGTTCTGGAACGGAGCAGCAGGTCAGAACGGGAGCTCTGGCACAGACGCCCGTCCAGATCCCAGGGTGGATAAAACAGGGCAGGAATGAGCTGCACGAGAGCGGAGCCGCCTGCAGCCCTGGCTGTGGGAACAGCTGTACTGACGGGGTGTTCAGAAGCCAGCGTCCAGGGGGCCCTTCCAGGCCCAGCTCAGACGGGGCTGGGTCGCGGGTCTGTGGTGCCGGCCCCCAGGTGACGCCTGAGAAGCCACAGAGCCTCTGCTGTAGGGCAGCCGTCTGGGCTTAGGGTGACGAGGGACCGGAGGCCTCCAGCGGCAGCTCCGCAGACATAGTGACCGTGGCCCCCATCAGAAACAGCGATCGCCGGACCACAGATGGGTCCTTTTTCCTTCCAGTGAGCCAACGCAGACCGTCCAGTTGTCTGTGAGCCACGGGGAGGCCCGTGAGGGGGCGGCAGTGCCCGGGGGCCTCTGAGCGGTTTGGGGGCCGCGGGAGCCACCGAGGTGCACCACGGATCTCCGTGGGGTGAAGACCCTTCAGCGTCTCCACCCACAACCAGGCAGCACGCCCCGAGGGCACCAAAGAGCTGCCGTGGGAGCCCCAGGGAGCCCCTTGTTGTGCCAGGGCCGGGCCAGGGCCACCCGCGGCAGGGCCCAGCAGCTCTGCCTTACAGACGAGGATGTCGGGCCCACAGAGGACGGCAGTGCTCGCCCTGTGCTCCGTCCAACCGAGGTTCAGTAAGTGGCCTAAAGACGTGGAAGGCTTGTTTCCCTGGAAGAACTTCTGGGGCGGAAGCTGCGCACCTTTCTGTGGCTTCTAGGTTTTTAGAGAGATTGTCTTGTCCTTCCGGCGTGTTCTTTTGTGTGGTTTCTCGACGCCTGGCCAGTCGCTCTGGCCACACTTGTTCCCCTAAACCCTCTGGTAATCCAACCTGCATTTCCAGGTTGTGCCCAAGTGACTGAAAGTCACTCAACCACAGAGAGGCTGATGTTCGCCAGAGGGACTGGCGCCCGGCGGGACCCACCAGGCACATCCATGGCTGACAGCTGCCTTGGGTCCTCAGTGTCGCTGAGGAGAAGGGACTCCTTCCAACTGAAGGCCACTTGAGGGAAAGCCGCTCCCAGGGAGGCTCTAGCGCGTTCCGGCAGCAGGCGCCTGGTCAGCCACCTGGTCAGCGACCATTTCCACCCAGCACACCCGAGTGAGTGGTCCAGCCACGGCCCTCAGACCTGGGATTTTCCTTGCAACCTCTTTCTCTCCAGGGGAACCTCTCTATCTCCGGGGTCTGCTTCTGTAGGCAGTGAGTGCCCAGCCGGACCCCAGAGGGCCATGCGGTTCCAAAAGCAGCCCAGTCTTCAGGCCTTGGGCTTCAAAAATGTGGAACAGACACTGACCATCCAACCGCTCGTCGGCCTAAGAAGCACAGTCTTCACCAGAGACCTAGAACCGCCCGCGGTCTGCCCTGGTGCGCTCCCCGAGAGCGCGGCTACGCAGTCAGGACGTGGAAGTGGCTCTGGCCACAGCCCTGCACCCATCACACCAGCCTGGACGGGTGGTGGGCGACCCGTGCACCTCCATCCGCCAGGCTCTGCGCAGCCCCGAGCTCCAGGGGCAGCCCTGGGTGTGCCCGCGGGGTTCTGGGACACTGCCTTCTCCCGCCTCGGGCACCCTGGCCGAGCCCCTTGGGAGCGACGCTGGGCCAGGGGGCCTCCCCGCCTCACTGTCCCTCGTTGCTCCTGCTCTTCACCGGGACTCGCTGTCCACTGTCACCACTTGCCTGGACACTTTCCTGCCTGACGCCTCCTTCGCCCTCTCACCCCGACTCTGTTGGCTTCACGGTGTCTCTGTCTCAGAAATCGTCACATTCTTTTCCTCTTCTTTGGAGACAGGGTCATGCCAAGTTGCCCAGCCTGGCCGCAACCATGTCACATGCCATCCTCCTGCCTCAGCCTCCCAAGGAGCTGGGATGACAGGTGTGGCCACCATGCCCGACTTCAAATGATTAGAAAAACAAAGCAGAACAGAACCTTATTTGTGGAAGACACCAAACCCGCACAGACGCAGCGCACACCCTGTCACCGTCCCCAGCAGCGCCAGTCCTGAGTGACTCTGGCCACTCTTACACACTCACATGCTATGCAGCCATGGCTTCCCCCACTACTCCTGGTGACAGGGTGTCCCTGCTGTGTCCTTGGAGTTGCTGGGGACAGGGCAGCAGCAGTAGCCAGGGTCTTCGGCATCCGGCAGGGCCCGGCCAGCTGGCTCTTGAATGGACAGTGGAAGAGAGGACGTGGCAGGTGGGTCCGGGAGGAATCTGCCCCCTGTGCCCCTGACCAGCGTGGCCTGGGACCCCACAGGGATGTGCCATGCCAGGGATCACGTCACACAGACCCCCAGCATGGCGGGATGCCACTGCTGCGGCTGAGATCATCTGTCACTCTCCCGCATCGCCCGGGTGGGGGGGGTCTCAGAGAAGACCCGACACACAGCTCTCCCCTTCAGGTCTGGGCTGACTTCTCTGTGGGCACAGTGACAAAGCCCTGAGACACTGCTGGAGTGGCCGGCAAGGAATCCATCACCCTGTGTAAACTCGAGTGTGAGTGAAAGGAGTTTGGTTAAAATGCAGAATTGGATTTAGAAAACTTCAGGCTGGAAATGAACATCTTGGAGCCTCCAACTAACAGCGGCTCTGGCAAGGGCTGTCCTCCACCTCAGTCCTCGTCCCCACCACACACAGAGGCCCCCGCTGGGCCGGCTGGGCCATCTCGCTCTGCGCCTCACCGCTCCGCGCCCTCCAGGTGCTGGGGTCCTGGCCCACTGCCACCTGCCCCAGCTCCAGGCCAGGGAGTGTCCTGTTCTGTCCCCGCCCATGGCCCCCAAGTGAGCTGCAGAGGTTCTTTAATCCCAAACACACTCCCACCCAGCATCTAAGTCAGGTCGGGGTGGAGCCGTCCAGTGGGAAGCCCCGTGGAGGGCCGAGAGGTGTCCACGGCCACAGACTCCCTCCACAGCCCCAGGCCCTGGGATCCTTCCGCAAGGCGGTGGTCCTAGGCAGTGCCGGTGCTGCAGGGCCCCAGGTCTGCCCCTCTGGAGGACACGGCCCCGCGAGGTGGGTGGGCCCTGCTGAGATGCAGCAAGAGTTCAGCAGGGGACTCGGCTGACCCCAAGAGCAGGCAGGCCTGGAAGGGGACCCTGCTGCTGCCATGACCCCTGACCCATGGCCAGCCCAGCGCTGCTGCGATGGCAGTGGGGGGACAGGAGCACTCCTCCTGCCCCACAGGCAGAGCCTGCTGTCGCCCCCGTCTCACCTCCACACGCGATGGCCGAGACAGACCGCTCCTGGGCACCGTGAGCCCTGCCTGTCCGCCACCCCCCTCCCATGGCGAGTCCCGGGGAAGAGCAGGAGCAACGGGCACAGTGAGGAGGGGAGGCCCCCTGGCCCAGCGTCGCTCCCAAGGGGTCGGCCAGGGTGCCCGAGGCCGGAGAGGGCAGTGTCCCAGAACCCCGCCCTAGCCCTGGCTAGTCCCTCTGCCTGGCCTCCCAGCCTGGCCCCGGTGGCCCCCCAGGGGCACTCCCCAGAAGCGGCTCTGCTCCCCGGAGCACCCTGGTGGCCTCCATGGGCAGAGTCCAGCCCCATCCAGGCCAAGCTCCAGGACCACGCTGGAGGACACTGGAGTGAGGGGCGCTTGGGACTCGGGTGGACCCACCCTCCTGTCCCAGCAGGCACATGGTGCCACGTTCCAGCCCCCCTAGCGGGTCCCAGGATCCAGGCCTGGAGACCTCTCGGGTCAGAACCAGGGGCACCAGTCTGGCATCGGGCAGCGATCTGCCCGCAAACCACCGAGGCTCTCGCCTTAGCGCAGGGCAGAGGGGGTTCCAGCCTAGGAGGAGCGCAGGGCCCCTAAGAGCCCCCGGCCCACCGACGGTGAGGCCAGGGTCAGTGCTGGCCGTCAGTCCACTGTGTGCCACTGAGACCACCACCTCGGGAACTGCCTACAGGAGGGAAGTGTGTCTTGGCTCTGGCTCCAGAGGTCGTCCACGACGAGTGGACTCTGGGCCCAGCCCGGGCAGCACATCCTGGCTCACGGAGCCGGGGGCAGGGAGAGACCACAGTGAGGAGCAGGGGCGGAGGACACACGGGCCCCACACACCCCGTGCCCTTCCTCCTCCGCCACGCACCCTGCCTACAGTTCCCTCCACCCGTCCACTCATGGGCTGGTCCAGCTCTCACAGTCTAGTCCTCTCACCTCTGAACATTCTCGCCTTGCTCACATATGAGCCTTGGGGGACACCTCACGTCTAAGCCATCACCGGGCACCGTGGCGGGGGCTGAGCTGGGTTCCTCCGAGGAACACTTTCTCCTGTGGTCTGGAAACATTACCTTCACTGTGGGCGTGTGAATCCTCTGACCTATTCTTTCTCCCTTTTCTACTGTGACTCTTTTCCTTCTTGATTTCCTGGAGCTCTTTATATACGAGAGGACTCAGGTCCCTGTGGGATTAGAAACAGTCTAGTCTCTTTTGACCTGGGTTCCATAGCTCTTGCCATGCAGGAGTTGGTTTTTTGTGTGCATGTGGTCAAATTCATTAGCTGTTGAGCTTCTGGGTTTTGTGACAGCTTCAAAAGCCCTTTTCCCATTCTCAAGTTTCAAAGAATGCTCTGATTTTAGAAAAGCGCTTTTAAGATTTTATTTTTAACTATGAACTGTCTGAGCAGCAGGAATGCGCGCTGCTGTACGGTGTGATGGCAAACCCAGCCTGCCGTTTCGTCCTGGGCAGCCCCTGGGGCCCCACCCACTGCGTGCATGAGGGGCCACCTCGCGCCCGCAGGTCCTCTTGCTGCGCCGGCTGCGGGCCCCTGGCTCAGCCGGCCCCTGGCTCAGCCGGCCCCTGGCTCAGCCGGCCCCTGGCTCAGCCGGCCCTGCTGCTTTGATCCCGGCACTTACAGCTTGTTTCAAATGCGTTCTTCTCAGACTGTGGCTCCGGGCTCCTTTCCTGCCACCTCCTCTCCCTGCCTCAGTGCAGCCACCGCTGGCTGGTCCTTGTTTGCTGCCCTCTCTGTCACCCCACACCGCCTTCCCTGCCACTCCGACCCCGCCATCTGCAGCCTGTCCCTTGGTTGCAGATAGCAGAGCCGCGTATCTGTTTCTCTTTGTGGCTTTTGGATGTTTTCCAGGGAGAAAAGAGGGCTCTGACCAGCCCAGTGGCATCCGGGACTTGAAATCCAGGCCCCGCTGACGTCCAGCGGGCGCCCAGGGCCCAGAGGGCGGTGCCCCCCCCCCCCCCGGCTGAGGCACCTCTGTGCATCTCCCGGACCCCACTGTCCACATTCCCTTCCCTGCCAAGACCCACACCCTCTGCCTGCCGGGGCTCAGCCTTGGGCTGTGAGCCGCACGTCCTTCTCAGCCCGGGGCAGACCTCTGCGGCTGGAGCGGACACAGCAGCTCTCCGGGGGGAGACCCAGTGTGTGCACAGCAATGGAGGGTCCAGGTGAGGGGCGCTCACGGGACACACCTGGCCTCAGCCCAGGGCTTGCGACTGCACCTGCCCCAGCAATGGCTCCAACCGGCTGCCGAGCCTGAACCCCACAGAAGGAGGCTCCTCTGCTCAGCTGGTCCATCCCCTCACCCACCAGCCTCTCAGAGGGCCCTGGTTTAACCCCCAGCCCAGCCCACGGTGTGGCCTCTGGCTCCTCTAACTGCTCGGAAAGGGACTCGTGTGCAGTTCACGGGTGAGAAATGGCAGTGAGGCCCGAGACTCCTTCAGCCTCCCCACAACCACAGTGGGTCACAGCAGCCGCCTTCTGGGGCAAGGCCGGCCTCCCGGCCTCTTCCCGCTGTGGGAGGGAGCTCGGGAACTGATCCTAAACCCACCCGAAGCCGCCCGACTCCTCCTTTTCATGTGCTGATTAGAATTTGTACAAAGGAAGTGAATCCTGGTGGGACAGACATGTGTCACCTGGAGGTCAGTGCCCCAAGCCCGAGACCAAGTGGACCCTGTCCTCACACTGCGCGGACGCCACCTCTGGCCACACTCTACGGTCTTCGTACATGGACGGTCGTGCCTGTCTTGGGGTCCCCAGCTGCACTCTGTTCGCAGAGACGGCAGCTTGTATTGGCCGGCGCCCTGCCGTCTCGGCCACACTGCGGTGGAGGCTGCACCAAGCAGGAGGCTCATCTGAAGAGACCTGGCCTCCTGCCTCACTTGGACAGGGAGGGCCTGGGCCCTGCCGCCAACCGCCAACCGCGCCCAGGTCACAGGGAGTCGGTGGGAGGGCAGGTCCGGGCTCCCGCTGGTGTAGGATTCTCAGTTCCTACATCGTTTCTCGGGAGCTTGACGCACCCTTTCCTGGACTCGTGACACCAGGGACACTGGTGAGGAGCCAGGGCCACTGTGACTGTCACCCTGGGCGTCTGGCTGCTGTCCTCTTGGTGCTTGACCGTCTGCGACATCAGTGGGTGCAGCAAGCCTGTGCCCTGCCCGCGTCCTGCTGGACCCCTTGGTCCTCCCACCCTGGGGTCTCTCCTGCCAGTTCGCCCAGTGTCCCCCTAAGTGTCCCTCCTCACTCTGGGCTTCCAACAGGGGATGTCCGCAGCCCCCGCATTAAGCCACCGTACTTCCTGTGTTTTCTCTCATGGCCACATCTTTGTCTATTTTCTCTGCATTTTAGAGAATTTTCTCCTGTCTCCCAGGCTCTCACTGAATTCCAAAGGACTCCTTCTTGCTCGCCGGCTGCTTGTTTTCTGGGGGGTGCCCTGCTCTGGCCGTGTGGACGGGGTCTGCCTTGGACCTCCTCAAAATCTAGTCAAACTGTGACTTCACAAGCTCTTCCTGTCACGGCCTTGCGCTGTGGGCTGGGGAAGCCTGCTGGGCGCTAGGCGCTGGGCGCCAGCTCCAGGTCACACTTCACCTTTAACAGCTCCGCACAGGACATCCGTCTTCTCCCAGAAACTTCTAGGAGGTCATGTCAGTCCCCTTCTGCTACAGCAAGACATGGACAGGGTGGCCCTTGAGGGGCCCCTGTGTGTCCTGCACCTAGGTGTCACCCTGCACCGTGGCTGCAGGGCACAAGAACTCAGCCTCCTTCACAGGCTGGAGGGCAAGGTCCAGCGAGAAGACACACCAAGGGGACAGAGACCTGGAGAGTGACCGCAGGAGGCTAAGGACATTCGGAGAGACACAGGGTGGTGCGCCCAGCAGCCCTGGGAGACAGCTGCTTGTCCCTGGCCCAGGGCCCGGTAGGTCCCCCAAAGCTCAGCCAGGCCTTGGGGGCCAGACCCCCACCCCGTGCTCCCTGATGGCAGATGCTGAGACTGGGGGTGACTAGAAACTGCCAGGGCCACTTCTGGGGAGCCAGGCAGGACTGGGGCAGGAGTCTCGATCCAGCCCAGGTGTCCTCTGCCCCCTGCTGCCCCTGCAAAAGCCAGGTCCTGACCCCGCTCAGAGGCCACTAGAAGGCCTCCCGCAGGCGCAGGCTGGAAGGCACCGCGGAGGCCACCAGCTCGGGGCGGGGGGGGGGAGGGAGCAGGGGGCTGAGGCCCAGGCACCAGTGGCCCTGTGCAGCGGGGGGTCCCGGCCAGAGCAGCACAGCCTGTGCCCCAGCTGGAACTGTCACCCACGCCTCCAGACAGAGAGCTAGGGCTTGGCCTGGGGTCAAGGGACACGGCTGTATCTTAAAGTTGGCCCCTCTTAAAAAAACTCAAATGCTATCGAGCCTCGCATTCCTGAGGCTAAAAATAAGTGTGGATCCGACATTTCCTAAGACCCGCACATCCTGGCCAAGAGCCTGCGGCTGCGAGTCCACGAAGGGCTGGGCAGACAGGAAGAGGGGTCACTCCCCAGCAAGGATGGGCAGAAAGGGCCGCGGGGCCACCCCCTGCTCTGCCTGGCCAGAGATGCCCCACACCTGGGGACACAGGCCTCGCCCGGACGGGCCACAAACCTCACAGGCACGAGGACACTGAACAGACTCGGGCGCAGACGGGCGAGCCCAGACCTTGAGGAGAAGTGGAGAATCCCGAGGACTCGGTGGAACGTGAGGAGAGGAGCGTGGGAGGCAGGCCAGGGGCAGAGCCCGGTCAGCAGACACGGGCGGGGACAGCAGGCCAGGAGGAGCAGACAGAGACCAAGGGCACCCCCAGGCCAGGGAAGGAATGGCCTCAGGCCCGGAGCGCTCAAGGGGCAGGAGAATGGACTGCAAAGAATGAGACAGGGACAGCCAGAGGGACAGCCAGAGGGACAGACAGGGACAGAGGGACAGACAGGGAGAGAGAGGACAGAGGGACAGACAGGAACAGAGAGACAGGAACAGAGAGAGGGACAGAGGGACAGGCAGGGACAGAGGGACAGAGGGACAGACAGGAACAGAGAGAGGGACAGAGGGACAGGCAGGGACAAAGGGACAGGCAGGGACAGACAGGGAGAGAGAGGACAGAGAGACAGACAGGAACAGAGAGAGGGACAGAGGAACAGACAGGGACAGAGGGACAGGCAGGGACAGAGGGACAGACAGGGACAGAGGAACAGAGAGGAAGAGAGGGACAGACAGGGACAAAGGGACAGAGGAACAGACAGGGACAGAGACAGACAGGAACAGACAGGGACGGACAGGGACAGAGGGACAGGCAGGGACAGAGGGACAGAGAGGAAGAGAGGGACAGACAGGGACAAAGGGACAAAGGAACAGACAGGGACAGAGACAGACAGGAACAGAGAGAGGGACAGAGGGTCAGACAGGGACATAGGGACAGAGAGGGACAGAGGGACAGAGAGGGAGAGAGAGGAGGGACAGAGAGAGAGCAAGAGAGAGACAGAGGGAAGGAGAGACGCAGAGACAGAGAGAAACAGTGACAGAGGGACAGAGGGACAGACAGACACAGACAGACGTTGCTATTTTAAGGAATTTGGTGAAAACGTGGAGAACCAGATCCGGGGCGGGAGGTCCATCTGAGAGACCGGCCACTGAGGCTGCCCAGGGGGCACCAGCAGGCCACGGCGGGACCCAGCGGAGCCCCAGGGAGGCCAGGCCACTCCAGGGCCTTCTGCTCCGCCCAGCGATGGCGTCACGACGTACAGAGTAAGTCACCCAAGGGGGGCTTCGGGAAGAGGGGCCGTGCCCAGTGGAGGACGCCCAGGCCGGCAGTGGCCCCAGCTCCAGGCACCGTGGCTGCCTGGACCATCGTGCAGCCATTTGGGAGACCGCTCTAGAGTGAAGCCTCCAGTGACCTCCAGGCCCCACCGCCTGGCCTCCGGCTGGCCCCGGGCCGGAAGGGCTGCGTCTGTCACGATGTCAAAGCACGTCCCTCACCCACAGGGCCTCCGTCATGCGCGTGAGTGAGTGTGAGCATCACCTAAGACCTCACCCGTGTCCCACACGAGGCTCTCTGAGATGGACGTGGGACTGGGATTGTCACCAGGACCCAGGGCTTAGGGCAGCCCTGCTCTGAGGGACACTCCGCTGACCTGCGTGGCAGGAGGGGTGCTGCTGGAGGCAGGGTCCATGAGCAAGCCCACCCCAAAGGGGCACAGCTGCCCCAGAGCAAGGGCCCAGAGTCCAGGGCTGTCCCAGGAGGGGTCCTCGGGGCTGCAGGCAGCTGGCCCTGGCACGGGCCCAGGAGCCACAGGGCTCAGAGGGGAGGGCCATAGGGCCTGTGGGTGGACAACCGTGTCACAAACCAGGCTGGGGACAGGGGCTGTGGCCAGGAGGTGGAGGGTGTCCCGTGAAGGGCTGGGCAGCATGAGGGGTTCCCCAGAGGAGGCTGGTGCCCACAGCTGCCCTAGCCTCCTGGTGGGTGGCGGTGTCCGTGGGTCAGACAAGGGGGAGGCAGCCCTGGCCAGGCTGACCCTGGGTGGTCTCCCTTGGACCGACCAAGCCTCTGCTGGGACACTGCCCCCAGGTCTGGTCTTCCGCTGGCAGGTCCACCTCGGGGCTGCTCAGGGTGGGTCAGCTCTGGGTCCTGCCAACGTGGGTCCTGGAACCTCTGTGCCGAGGTCGGACCTCTCCTGGCACCACGGTGGGCACCTCAGGATGGGAAGGAAGAGGGGCAGGGACCTGGGAGTTGGCTGGCATGGTGCAGCTGCAGGAGGGAGACTGTCCCCAGGGTGGGGACGGGGACAGGGGCCTGGCTGGCCCCAGCCCAGCAGGAAGGAGAATAGCATTTGGAGCCACTGGAGAGTCGTGAACCCCAAGCCGCTCTGTGACTGGACGTGGGGATGTGGCTGGCCTCCTGTGGGGGCTGGGGACCCCAGGGCTCTTGGTGGCAGCCTTCAGCACCACAGGGGCCCCTCTCGACGTGGGTGTCCGGGGCACCCCGGGGGACGCAGGGCTCTGGGCCGCTCTGCCCACTGCTGATCCAGAACCTGAGATGGAAGGGGGCCCAGGCCCAGGACAGCAGGACCCCCAGCCTGGCCTGCACCCAGGGCCTGTCCCCTTCTTCCAGCTGCCTTCGCTTACGGACCCAGAGGTGGAGGACAACAAGGGGATCTGGGAGACGGCCCCGTGGTCACTTCCAGGGCAGGAGCTGCAGAGTTGAGCTACACAAGTCCACCACCAGCCGCGTCCACCTCACATCCCCCATGGTGACCAAGACCCTTTCCCAGGGCAGAGTGACCGAGGCAGGTCCTCTCTCCAGATGCTCAGCCCCCAGGATGGACTCGGGCCACAAGCTGGGAGGGGTCGGCTGCGGGCACAGGGGTGTTGGGCAAATGCAGGCACAAGAGAGTCATGTGCCTGCAGCCCAGTGCCAGGGCCGTGCATGGACACTGTCTTCCCGCCTGGCCCCTCTTCTGCTGCCTGGACGGGCTCCTCTCGGTCGGGGGCACGGTGCAGGCAGCCGCAGGGCCGTCTGCCCTGAGACGCTGGCCCAGCTCCGGTGGAGACTGGGTCACCCCCGCTCTGACCGAGCAGGCTCGTCCTTGGAGCGTCTCTCTCAGCTATAAATACACATTTGAGTCAGAAAATCAAACGCTTCCAACCCAGCAGCCGGCCCTTCCCAGAGGCTCCGCGCGCGGTGGGGGTCAGGCCCTCCCTGCCCAGCAAGGCCTACTTTCCAGGGCAAGCAGAGTTGAGACGGAAAATAATGAACACAGAAAGGCCGCTGCCCCTCTGGTCCTGGGCTCCTCTGCTGGCAGATGGTGACCGCAGGCCCAGAGAGCAGGGCTGAGGAGCCCTGTGAGGGCCTGACCCGCCCCGCCCCAGCCAGGGCGAGGGCCCCAGAGGACGGTCAGCAGAGAGGCCACCACTGAGCCAGGTGCCTCCAGGGACCTGGCCTAGAGCCGCAGAGGGTCCAGGAGTCCCCAACTCCTTCAGCTTCCACAGAGACTCTGGCCCCTGACCTCTCCAGGCCCAAGCCCCCGGCAGTGGGCACTCAGATTTCATGGGCTCCCAGCTTGAATGAGCGTCCTGCAAAGTAGCCAGGGCCACGAGCCTCCGGTTAGGAGCGGTGTCTGGGGCCGGGCAACCTTGCCCTGCCCTGGCTTGGATACCTCTCCCCTCCAGGGACGCTCCACCCAGGTGGGTCCCCAGCGTGTAGGTAGAATTTTCTATAAATCAGGAACGTGTCCATTAAACGTGAGCTCACTGTGGGGCAGGCATCGGCCGGAGGAAGGGCTGGCCACGGCCAGCGTGGCTCCTTCCACATCCTCAGGGATGTCCGTGCCTTCCCACCCTGATGGTCTACCACTCACACTGACCCCTGCCTGGTCCACCCCCCAGGGTCCTCCCTGCAGGCAGGCCAGCCCCTGAGGTCCCAGGGGAGAAGCCACCAAGCCCTCCCCGCTGCCTCTGGCCTCCACAGTTGTAGCCACACCGCACCAGGCCTTCTGTCCCCAGAGAGGGGCTTCTACCCTGTGGAACAGGAAGGGGCTGCCCCTGGGGTCCCCATACCAGAATCAGGACCTAAGTGTCCCCCAGGTCACCTGATTCGGAGAAGCGACACCCTGAATGTTTTCGGAAACCCACCCGTGGGAGCTCCAAGCTGTCCGGGAGGAGGGACGTGACCCTGGGGAGGCTGGGGTTCCTGGGCTGGTTCTTGGGCAACACCTTTGTGATCCCAAACCTCGCCGTGCGCCCTTCCGTCTCCCCGTGACAGCACAGGCTTGGCGCTAACCAAGAGCACGCAGGTTTGTACGCGGATCACGGTTTCACACACCAAGTCGGCTCTCGGCCCACGACGAGGATTCAAATGGAGCAGCCGCTGCCAACCCTGCAGCTCTTGTGATCCAGAAACACGCATCCTTGTAAGGGAAGGCGGTCTGAAGAGGAGGCAGAGAGCGGCGGCCAAGAGCCAGAGATGCCTGGAGCCTCCAGGAGGCAGGAGAAGCTCCCCAGAGCATTCTGTCTGCTGCCCGAGGAGGGAATAAATCTTGTTCTCAGCCAGCGTCTGCAGCAGCCACAGGACACTTGCACATGCTTCCACCCAACCCCAACATTCACCCCTGAGCTCAAGGCCCATAGGTGGGCCAGGCCCTGCAAGAAGAGAGGCTAGCCTGCAGAGGGACTGCTGCTGAGTGCCCAGGGAGACCAGGGCCAGCACCCAGGGCTGGGGGCCTCTGCTGGCACATGCCCAGGGAAGATGGCAAGGCACTGCACTGTAGTCGGAGGCACATTCTTACTGGAAAAGGTCCCTGGGTGCTTCTAGAAGGGGAGTGTTCATCTCTAGGCCCCACCCTCTGACCACGCCCACTGCAGGAGGAAGGAGGCACCGGAATTCTGGTACACCTCCTGGTGGGCCCCCGGCCCCAGGAGCCCAGGGCCATGCTGGGGACCTCATGGCCCCCTGTACCTGGGATCCACGTGTGCAGAGAGGGGACACTTCCAGCACCTGGCTCTGCTGCTGCAGCAAGAGCCCCGGAGCTCCCTGTCTGTCATACTCTGCCACTGGCAGTCCCTTTGCACATCTGACCTTCGTGTGACCTTTGGGCTTGAGCCCTCTTGCTCAGATACCCTGCTCGCTGCCTCAGTGACCACGGAGGGAAGCTGGTGATGCCCACAGCCCTTTCCAGAAGGCCCCTGCTCTCTCGGCAGCTGGTAGGGAACACGTCTCACCACCTGGCTCCAGATCATGACCTAGTGTCCCCGAGGAGGTCACGCCCCGGTGGCTCCCACCAACCCAAGCGGCAGAAGAGACTGAAGGCAGGTGCCGGGCCTCGCTGCAGACCCCTTCCCCCCAGGGCTGCCCGCTTTCCACGCCAGCCCACGTCCCCCAGTCCTGGCTGCGCTGCTCCTACAGATGTCCCCGAGGAGGCCTCTGGCTATACAACAAGGCCCCACTGTCACAGAGGCCTGTGCCCAGCTGGACTGCAGTGGGGACAGGACACCCTGTGGAAAGGCAGCAGCCCCCGGCCCTGAGGACGCTCCTGACCCTCCAGCCTCCCAGGAGTTCAGCTCTTGCTGCTGTCTCCAGCGTGAATGACCAGCCATGCCCACTCCCATCCGGGTGCAGAAGAGCTGCTCACTGGCCATCTGCCAGGAAGGGCCTGACGCCCAGCCCCGGCCCCGCACAGCGGCTCGCCCCCGGCACCACACATGGCTGCTGAGCGCAGTCCCCAGGTCCCCGGGTCCCACGTGCTCTGACATCTACCTGCTGGACAGAAGGGCCATGGGTCCTGTGGGGCAGGCTCTGGGCTGCACCTTCCGGCTTCCTCTGGGCCCTCAGGTGAAAGGTCCCCTTGCTGAAGTGCATGGGAATCGCAGCCTGCCCTGCACGCTGGCAAGTTTTCCTGCGATACGTGGGTCCGCAGGCGCGACGGCTGCCCGGCCATCAGCAGGACACAGAGAGGGTGCACCTAGACAGCAAGCCCCACCCTATCTCAGGCCTTCAGGGCTGCGACCACAACCCACAGAACAGCCTAGGGAGGTCGGTCGGGCCCAGGCTTTCAGAGGCTGGGCCCACGGCTGGCCACTCCACGGCTCCGGGCGGAGCAAGAGAACACCATGGGGGGAGGGGTGGCAGAGGAAAGCCGCTCACCTCTTAGTGGCCAGGAAGGGCCCCATGCGCCCATCCCAGAAACCCCCGGGAGCCCTCCTCCAGCCACACCCACCTGCTGCAGTTACCACCCGGTCAGCCATCCGGACTAGGATGGTAGGCTCAGCTGGCCGTCCACTCACCTCTGCACATTCCTGCCCTGACACGGGCTGGGGCACCTCTCATCCTCGCCACCGTGAGCAGCACTCGCACCCGGCGCTTCTTGCACCAGCCAACTGCCCACATGGCTCCACCAACCAGGGAAGACCTATGGCAACCCCATCCCCTTAGCTGACCTTCCAGAGGGGCTGGAGGACTGGGTGGCTGTGCTGTGGCCTGAGCGGCCAAGGAGGAGCAGTGTGGCCGCCAGTCTGCCCTGCCCGGCTCATCCGCAAGTCTGAGCACTTGTCCCCTGCCAGGGTTCTTGGCCCCTGACCCCATTCTCTGTTCATTCTGGACTTGTGGCCATCCCGAAGCCAGGTGAGGACTACACTTATACTCGGGCAGTGGGGTGGAAACAGAAGTGGCCGGTGCCTCTCAAGGAATGTCCCAGCAGGCAGAAGCATCGTCCTTCTAACCTCTCTCAGGTGGGCTGTGGATATGATGGCTGGCATGTGGACAGTTCTTGGACTGCGAGCCAGCCACCAAGTGTTGAGGATGACATACAGCAGGACACAGAGAGGGTGCACCCCGCTCTGGGACGCCTGGAGAACGGAGGCCCTAGCCATTCAAGCACCCCTCATGCTTTCTCCCTGCCACTCTGTGGACTCTCCTGGGCTGCGTGGCCTACAATGGTGACGGGGGACCCTGCCTCCTGTGCAGGGAGGGCTTCCGAGGGTCTGCCGTGAAGGTCCCACACAGGAGGCGCTTTCTCTGGGAAGCACTCCTCCCTCCACTCTGAGTCACTTCTTTTCTGTTAGGACCACCTTCTTGCACACTGGTAAAACGTGCCAGAGAACAATCTAGGCCAGGTTCTTTGAAAGATGTTAATCTACGGAGGCAATTAGGTTAATGGTTACAGGACGTGCAAGTTATTTACTTCTTGGCTTTTGTTACATTTCTCTAGAATTTTGTCCACTTCAACCAAGTTTAAATGCATTAGCATAAAAGTCTTAGTGCTGCCTTTGCAACCCCAGAGGTGAGGCTGTGTCAGGTCCTGCCCCTAGGAGTACACCGAGCCTTTTATCTGCATCAGAATTACCAGAGGTTTGTAATTCAGCCATTTTTCAAGGAATCCCCCTCTAGCGATGTTGACCTCCCCCCCCCCCAGGGAGAACACTACTCTACAGTTGAGGCTCTTAAGTCCCTTGAGTTCCCCAAAGTGAACCCGGCCCCTGCCCAGTTGGTCCGTGCCCATCTCACTGTGCCCTCACCATTTCTGCTGGCTGGCGGGTGGAGGCTGTACGCTGCGTGATTTTGAGCTGGGGTCTTCCTGTGTCTTGGGCTTATCTGTGGCAAAGCCTGGAAGCCTGGGTTGACTCGGTTTCCCCCACAGAGGACTTGTGCTTGCAGCAGTCTGAACCCACCTACACCAAGTCCTGGCTTTCAACCGCCAGAGAGTGTGAACTTGGGACAGCCACCTCCTGGGCCAGTGGAGGTCACAGACCTCAAGAGAGAGGCTTTCTCCTCTGCTCAATCCCCATTCCAAGCAAGTTCCAGGGAGTGGGCCACCAGGCACTATTCTAGCTTGTCCTTAGGTGGAAGGTATGTCCCCTATGAGGGTGGGCTTCTCCCACTAGACTACCTTTCCCAGTGGGCTCTGGGCTGTCTCTCTCCCACCCGGGCCTCCAGGCCAAGCCCGAATTCAGGTTTAAAATCCAGCAGATGCTAGTCCAGGATGGCGGCTTCAGGCTGCCCTGAACCCCATTCCTGCAAACACTCCAGGTCCGGCTTCTGAGAGCTCCTTCCCCAGCTGCCAGCTCCGTGGGGACAGCACCTTGTGCCTCCAGGGGGACTGACGTGCCCTGCCGGGATGAGTCCCATCTGCACGACCCCACTGGGAGCTGGTTGTGGGCGCGGGGAGCCGCCTTCTCCTCCGCTGGCTCTGCTGGCTCCGGGTCTGTCGCCCTCCCTCGGTGCCGGCGGGAAAGCGGCAGTCGCAGTGTGGGAACAGAGACCCAGAGTGCTCTGACGGTGCCACACTGCCTGAGCCCTGGTGGCGACAGCGCGTGTGGGAGCCAACAACCCGCCTCTTCCCAGCGCCGCTGCCCGCCGGGGCCCGTCTGGGAATGCGGACAGGGCCGGGCCGGGGCGAGTGTCCACCCGGCCGGCCAGAGCCCGCCACAGGCGCACATGCCTCCCGCTGGCCCAGCCTCTGGGCCCTGGCCGCCCACGTCCGGCTGGCCCCCCGGGGGACGCGGAGATCCGCCCGGCACCTCTCCGGGTTCCCTGGCCGCAGCCGTGCGCGTCTGGGCCATGGTGCAGTCAAGGGCGCGGACCAGCGGGCAGAGCGGCCAGCGCGGGACGCGAGCCCGGGGCTGCGGGAGCGACGGGGACACGTGGGCCCAGCGGGCTTGGCCGAGCTCGGAGCCGCCTAGCCTGGACGGGGACCGTGATCGCGCCACCGGTCCTCGCGCTTTCCTTGTGCGGCCTCGCACCTGGGGTGAGCTCCAGGGCACCGACAGGAAGCGCTGGCCGCCCCACACGCCGCGGGGCAGGCGGGGGCCAGACCTCGAAGCACCCCACCCGACCCCCTCGGCCCCGCCCCCCGGCCGCCAGACCCCGCCCTGTCCCCCGCCAGTCCAGCCCCGGAGCACGCCACCCTCGACCCCTCCCCGGTCGCCAGACCCCGCCCCGTCCCCTCGTGGCACCCCCATCCCCTTCCCAGGCCACTAGACCCGCCCGACCCCGCCCGATCAGCCCCGAGAGCACCCTATCTCCTCCCTCGACCCCGCCCCCGGGCACCAGACTCTGCCCCTCCCCCTTCGCCCTGCCCGGCCCCCCCACCGCTGACCACTTGCGCTGTCCGCTTGCCCCGGCCTTTGCTGCAGTGTCCAGCCCTCCCGCGGCCTCCGTCCGAGTGCTGCGCCTCGCGCACTGCTTGGAGCCCCTTCCCCCAGGACCAGGCCGCTCCGGGAGACCACAGCCCGGCTCCCCCTGGCAGATTTTCCTCCTATGATCCCCAGTGTTGAAGCCGCCTCTTTCCGGGTTCTCCTCCCACTTGTCGCTGGGGGCAGCCCGCGGCCAGTCACCCCTGCCTCGCTGTGGTCCTGCCCCGCCCTCCTCTCAAGGAGGACGAGCCCCTCCTGTTTCCCCTGCTGACAGACCACAGCCCGGTGACCTGTGCCCCGCAGGCCATGTAGATGGAGATACTTAAGCACCCACTGACGGTCCGCTGCGGTGAGAGCCCACGGCACTGCCAGGAAGAGGGGGACTAGGCCCCCAGGCACCGGCCAGGGCTGTGGTCCAGTGCTGCTGGACACTCATGTTGGGGCCTGAAGAGGGGTCCTAGTGGCCGGCCGCTTGCTGAGGGCACAGTAGGGGTGGGCTGGGATGGCAGCATTTCAGCTGTCCCAGGCTGGAACAGTCACGGCCTTTGTGTGTGGAAATCAGGACTTCCTGAGCTAGCTTCACTCGTGTGAGTAGGGGGACATTCAGGACAGAACCTCTGACCAGAACCTGGCCTGGGGTTTCCATCTCTTGGCCACAGGCCTGCAGCCCTGTGCTGCTGCATGGTCCACAGACAGGCCTCCTGCTCCCACACTGGGGGAGGCTCAAGCCATGGAGAGGTCACTTATTCCCAGTGTCACTTTGAGCTCAGGCAAGCCCTGAGGGTGTGCAGCCTCTGCTACTTCCCCAATGGACAGCCTTCTCCCTGTGACCCGTCTCCACACCCTGCGGCCAGAGGACCTGGACTGAGTCCAGCATCCAAGGGCCCATCATGGTACAGATGTCCCCAGGCCAGGGAGACCCACCACGCCATGCCTGCACTTAGCTGCTCTGCATCTGTTGACACTGTGACTGAAAGCCAGGCCCATCTCTGGTGGCTGTCCCACTCAGCTTGGCCAAGCAGCAGGCATCTTCTGGCCTGAGAGAGATCTGCCTTAGGGCCAGCTGAGCCCTGCTGTCCAGACAGAGCCTCAGGCCACTGACCCTCTCATGCTCAGCACTGTTTCTTTTCATTTCTTTATAATATTTTTATCATGGTATAATACACATAAAATTTACCCCCTTAGCTATTTCTTTCTTTTTCTTGATACCAAGGATTGAACCAGGGTGCTTAAAACAGCCACATCCCCAGCCCTTTTTATTTATTTTGAGACAGGTTCTCACCATAGTGCTGAGGCTGGCCTTGAAAATACCATCCTCCTGCCTCAGCCTCCTGAGCCCCTGAGATTAGAGGTGTGCACCTCAGCGCCTGGCCACCTCAGCCCTTTCTAAATGTACAGCCCTATGGTATTAAATACTTGTGTAACTGTCACAGCACCTGCCTGCCAGTTCCTTTCATCTGGAACAGTGAGCCTGCACCCCTGACCACCAACTCCCCAGCCACAGCACCTACCTTTCCAGCCCCTGTCTCTGTGAGTGTGGGGACTAGGGACCTCATGTCAGTGCAGTGACATGGTGTTTCTCCCTTGTGTGTGGTCAGCTCCACTGAAGGTGAAGTCCTCAAGGTCATGCTGCGGGCTGGATGACATCCACTGCACAGAGGGGCCACATCCTGCTTGTCCCCTTATCTGTCAGTGGGCAGCTTCCGTGCTCTGCTCTGGGGACCGATGCTGCTGTGAACACAGTGTCTTCTTAAGACCTCTTTCCCTTATTTAGGGCACATACCCAGGAGAGGGCTGGGGATCAGGTGGCAGTTCCACTTACAACCGTCTGAGGAGCCCTGTTCCCCATGTTGAAGTCAGAGCGTTAGAGAAGCAGCCGAGGCAAGCACATAAAGCAGGGTTTATTTAAAAAGGGGTAACGTGGGTATGGGGCTCGGGCTCAGCGGTCGCACACTTGCCTGGCACGCGTGAAGCACTGGGTTTGACTCTCAGCACCTCATATAAAAATAAATAAATAAAGGTCTATCGACAACTAAAAAAAAAAAAATTTAAAGGGGTCACATAGACTCCTCCTGGGAGGGAGAAGGGGCCATAGCTGGTGTCCTGGTATCCCAAGAGGCGAGGAGTTCCGCCTTTTTATAAGTCCTAGGCTTCCTGTGTTCTCCTGCCATTTCCCCCTTATCTTTCTCCTTCCTGTGGACGTGACTAGGCCCAGGAATGCTCCGTGGGATGGCCAAAGGTGGGAGCCAGGTGGGCTGAAGGGGGAAGGGCAGGTGGAGCAGCCCAGGACACACTATTAACAACCTGTGGCTCCCAGTAGGGGGGGGGCAATTCCTGGGACAGGCTACCTCTCCAGTTGTGCTGGACTCACTCAAAATTAGCCTCCTTGATGACCTGACTGGATTTACCCACCTACACTGACTGCCTCTTCTGGCTTCACCACCACCCAGGCTCCATGGAGGCTGCATCACGGCAGCCAGGGTGCACAGGGCCCCCTGCGCCCGCGCCCCCTGCGCCTGCGCGCCCAGAGGGCATGCTCCTCTCACTCACACCTACACCCGCGCCCGCACGTGCTCCTCTCACTCACACCTACACCCGCGCCCGCACGCGCTCCTCTCACTCACACCTACACCCGCACCCGCACGTGCCGCTCTCACCCACACCTGTGCCCGCACCCGCACGTGCCGCTCTCCACCTGAGCCTGCACCTATACGTGCCCCTCTCCACCTGCGCCTGCGCCTGCACGTGCCCCTCTCCACCTGCGCCTGCGCTGCACGTGCCCCTCTCCACCTGTGCCCGCGCCCACACGTGCTCCTCTCCACCTGGCTCCGCAGCACCATCTTAATGGTGGATCGCTCCTCATAGTCTTGTTTGTGCTTCACTGGTGACCAGTGACCTTGAGCCCTTCTCTGTGCTGACCACTGTGTGTCTTCCTTGGAGAACTGTTTTTTTGAGTCTTGGGGGTGACTGTCCCCCATGGTGGTCCGAGGCAGCTCCATGGGCAGCAAGCTCCAGGAGTGGAGGGGCTGCTCTGGGTTCCAGTGACAGGCCTGGGAGGAGGCGGGTGGGCTCAGCTCAAGGCCAGGACTGTCCTCTACCCAGAGCTATCACCAGGAGGACATGGGCTTGGGGGGGCCCAGGCCTGGGCCAGGGGAGGCCAGCCCCTCCACGACAGGTGGCCTGAAAGTGGGGGAGGGGTCCCCAGGAGGACCTTAGGCAGGTAGTGGCTTGGAGCCAATGCCCGAGCTCATGACCATGTGGCTCGTAATGGTGACAACCTGGGATGCTCGCTTCCCAACGGACTGCTAAATGGGGTCATTTGGGCCCACAGTGGACTGTGCCCATCCCTCTTTGGGCTGAAGGCCTCTGCCCTATTGCTGCTGGCCCAAGCCATCCCCAGCTGCGGAGAGTCCCAGCAGCCCCCACAGTAAAGTGTCTGTCACCAGGAAGCACGCACAGGACCCTGCAATTCAAGGGCACAGTGCCCCCAACCTGGCTGGCAGGAGCTCCAGCCTGAAGCTCCAGGTCCCCTGGAGACTCTGATGGTGCCTGTTAGCATTTAGAGATCCTCTGAGGAAATCCAAGCTCTGGAGCCAAGTATCGATCTCCTGGGAGGTTTTGCCCGTTTCAGGCAGGCCCAGTGCTTACACTTGAATGTGGATTCCTCGGTCTAATACCCATCAAGCAAATGGATAGAAATATTTAATTTGAAGGAGCGCACGTGCTGGCACCGGCCATTCGCTGCGGCCTCCGTCCTGGCTACTGGGCTTTCTCCTGCTCCAAGGAGCTTCCTGGGGAAGCAGCTTCCCCTCTGGGCAGCACCAGGGGCCGAGCCCGCCTGGAGCCATAGGGCTGCCGCGCTGCTGGCTGAGGCCGGAACAGCTGGCCTCATGGAGGGAAGCAGCTGTGACTGCTGACCGTTCAAAGAGACCGAGCTCACACGGATCGAAGGCAAGTGATGCCTTGTCCTAGAGCTTCCACCCTGGGGTGCCGAGGGTGAGACGCCCCGAGCTGGGCTGCTGTGCTCTGTTTCCAGCAGCTTCTGCAAGTGGAGACTCCCAGCCTCACAAAGCACAGGGCACCGAGGGACAGGACCAAACACACATTGGACTGCAACAGGCCAGTCCCACCCCAGCCATGGCGCCCCCACCCCTGTCCCTGTGGATGTCAGCCTGCCTGAGCTCCATGAAGGCCTTGCCGCTGCCCCCGCCCCACAGCTCACTGAGGTGGGCTGGCCCTAGCCCCAGCCCTTCCCCAGCAGTCTCTGAATCACATTAAGGGTCGCCTGGCAGGGCAGGCTGGGAAGTGACCCCACAAAGAGGCCAGTGGATGAGAGGCTCATGCTGCACAGAGCAGGGGTCTGCAGAGGCTGGTGCCGGGTGGAAGGGCCGCCTCAGGTCCTTCTCCTCCTCCCCTCCCTGTGTCTCCCCTCTTCCTGCCCTCGGCAATGTCTCGTCCTGCAGCCCCCTTCACCACCAGGATGCTCCAGGTGTGGCCAGCAGGACACTTCCCCCTGGCCACTCCACCAGGGGTCACTGGCTCCCAGAAGAGTGGCAACTCGGAATTTTCAGCCTGGAGTGGGCACTTGACGAAATCCGGCTCTTTCTGATGAACTCGGCCAACGGGGTAGAAGGGTGTCTCTGAAAATCCACAGCAAGCTTCAGGCACTGTGAGATGGGACGCCTCCTGAGGTCAAGGACAAGGCAGGTGTCACTAACATCGTGCTGGAGGTACGGCCAGCTCAGTGGGAAAGGGAGGAGAAAGCCAAGGCATAGTGACCAGAAGCGACATCTTTATCTGCAGGGGATGAGTTCATCGAGGCAGAGAATCTGGCGGGATTAAGAAAACCAGGCGGCTGCCACGGTGAGTGGAGGGTCCAGCAAGGCCGCAGAAGCAAGGCCGGTGTCCAGGCACCAGGTGTATTTCTACTAGCAACAAGCCACCAGAAATGACAATGCAAACAAGGCCACTTGGGAGGACACGAGCACCAGGACGTGCTCAGGGTGAGGGCACACGGGGAGGTCTGCACACCTGGAGCAGCGGCCAGGAAAGCGGGGGCCCTCAGGGGGGGGACGGGCCGTCTCCATGGGAACCAGCACCAGCCGACCCACCTTCAGCGCGTTCCCGCCCAAGACCAGAGGTTCTCTTCCGGATAGGATTCGATAAACTCGTTCTGAAATCCACATGGAAATGCAGTGTCCCAGCAGTCCAGACGGCTGTGGTGGGGGAAGGAGCCTGGGGGCCACACGCTGCCTGCGTGCCAAGGCTCACGGCACTGCACCAGCCGGGGCAGCCTGCTGGCACGGGGCCCAGGAGAGCGCACTCCCGACACACTGACCCGACAGGAGGGCCAAGGCAGCGCAGTGGAGAAAGGACCCCCAACAACAGAACTGAGCACAAAGCCACAGGGGAGGACAGGAGCTGCGCCGGTGTCGTGGGCAGACCCGAGTGCGCCCTGGACGGCAGACACGTGACTCCAGGTTAGGCATCCATTGTCCACCCAGCACCAAAGATGATAAACTAGACTTGATCAAAATGGAAACCTGTGCTCTGCAGACACTCTAAGAAGAGAAGGGGGAGGTTCTGGGAGGAAATGCAGGTCAACAGTATCTGGTAAGACGCGTGTCCACAGTGTGTGAAGAGCTCCGCAGGTGCAGGAAGGAGAGACCAGATACTGCAGTGAAAACCAGGCAGGAGGTTGAAATGAAATCCACACACGCTCAGGCAGCAAACGAGAACACACAGTGTGTCCACGGTACGCCACGGGGGACTAAAAGACGGGACGTCACCGGACCCACAGCATGACTCGGAGGAAGTACTGCCATCCAGGCTGGCCAACACTTGTGGGCGATGACCTCTAAAATCCCTGTGCTGAGCCTAACACCAGCTGGCTATGAGGAGGTGGGGCCTCTAGGGGCTAATTAGGGTAAGAGGAGGTCCTCAGGTGGGATCTGAGGGGGTAAGGTGAGGTCCTCAGGTGGGATCTGAGGGGGTAAGATGAGGTCCTCAGGTGGGGATCTGAGGGGGTAACATGAGGTCCTCAGGTGGGATCTGAGGGGGTAAGATGAGGTCCTCAGGTGGGATCTGAGGGGGTAAGATGAGGTCCTCAGGTGGGATCTGAGGGGGTAAGATGAGGTCCTCAGGTGGGATCTGAGGGGGTAAGATGAGGTCCTCAGGTGGGATCTGAGGGGGTAAGGTGAGGTCCTCAGGTGGGGATCTGAGGGGGTAAGGTGAGGTCCTCAGGTGGGATCTGAGGGGGTAAGGTGAGGTCCTCAGGTGGGGATCTGAGGGGGTAAGGTGAGGTCCTCAGTTGGGATCTGAGGGGGTAAGATGAGGTCCTCAGGTGGGATCTGAGGGGGTAAGATGAGGTCCTCAGGTGGGGATCTGAGGGGGTAAGGTGAGGTCCTCAGGTGGGATCTGAGGGGGTAAGGTGAGGTCCTCAGGTGGGGATCTGAGGGGGTAAGATGAGGTCCTCAGGTGGGGATCTGAGGGGGTAAGGTGAGGTCCTCAGGTAGGATCTGAGGGGGTAAGGTGAGGTCCTCAGGTAGGATCTGAGGGGGTAAGGTGAGGTCCTCAGGTGGGGATCTGAGGGGGTAAGATGAGGTCCTCAGGTGGGGATCTGAGGGGGTAAGGTGAGGTCCTCAGTTGGGATCTGAGGGGGTAAGATGAGGTCATCAGGTGGGGATCTGAGGGGGTAAGGTGAGGTCCTCACGTGGGATCTGAGGGGGTAAGATGAGGTCCTCAGGTGGGATCTGAGGGGGTAAGAGGAGGTCCTCAGGTGGGGATCTGAGGGGGTAAGGTGAGGTCCTCAGGGTGGGATCTGAGGGGGTAAGATGAGATCCTCAGGGTGGGATCTGAGGGGGTAAGGTGAGGTCCTCAGGTAGGATCTGAGGGGGTAAGGTGAGGTCCTCAGGTGGGATCTGAGGGGGTAAGATGAGGTCCTCAGGTGGGATCTGAGGGGGTAAGATGAGGTCCTCAGGTGGGGATCTGAGGGGGTCGGCATCCTTGTAAGGGGGAGGTCAGTGGGCACTCTCTGTGCACACCAGGAAAGGCCAGCCAGGGTGGGTTAGGCAGAGGCGCCTTCGAGCCTGTTGCCCTCGCCAGCAACCAGCATGGGCCCCTTGACCATGGGCTTCAGCCTCCACAGCTGGGAGAAGACGGTTCGGCTGCTTAGCCACCCAGCCCATAGCACTTTGTCACAGACAAGGCTGCAGAGGATGTGGACCATCATGGCTGCTGGTGATATCAGATGGCCCAGCCGTGTCCACGGTAGCTCGACTGCTCTCAGAGGGTCATCAGGTGCCTCCCAGGCCACTCTACTCCTGGGTATTCCCCAGGAAATGGAAGCGTATATTCAAGCAGACTTGAGAGAAAACGTGTCCCATACGTGGAGAAAAGATCAACAGAGACTGTCCTTGGGAAGCGGAGACATCAGACCTCCCAGCTAAGACTGACGGCGACTTTGAACGTGTTTAAAGACCTAAAGGAAATGCAGAACCACATATCACCAAATAGAGAGTGTCAACAAAGAAAGAAGCCATTTGAAAAGCAAAGTCTGACGTGGAAAGTCTAGTAACTGAGACAGAATGTTCACCAGGGGCTCATCAGCAGAGAGGAGCGAGCCGAGGCCGGAATCGGCAAACTTGACCACAGGACTCCCACCTGGTTCAAGCAACAGAAAAGCAGAGAATGGAGAAGCCCAACAACACACAGCGGAGTCCCGGAGGCCGAGGAGAGAGGATGGCAGGAAGAACGTCGGAAAAGCGAGGCCGGGACAGTTCTGAAGGAAGCACGACCCTGCAGGTCCACGGGAGACCTAAGTGGGAGGACTGGGGCCCCTCAGCACACGCCGCACCATCAGGCCTAAGAGCGCACGACACAGAGTCTTGATTACCAAAGCAAGAGAGTGGCCAGTCACACCAGGGCCCCTCCATGCCACACCAGGGCCCCTCCATGCCACACCAGGGCCCCTCCATGTGCCTGACAGCCACCTTCTCCCCAGAACCCCGAGGCCAAGCGGTGGGAGAGGAAGCCTGCCCAAGGGGCAGCCCCCACGCTGCAGCGGCCCCTCAAGGGTGAAGTGAGGGACAGCAGTGGAGCCACAACAGGCCAGCACACAGACACTCTCACAGTTGTTAGCGGAGGCTGGGACGCGCTGCAGGCTGTGTCCCTGTGTCTCTCTGTTTGTGCCTCCAGGGGAAAGCACGTCCACGTGGAAACCTGCCCACGAGGTTCTTAACGCAGCATCCTTCACAGTACCCAAAAGGCCAGCGCAGCCGGCTCACCAGCGGCAGGTGGGCAGAAAGTGGCGGCTTCTGCAGGGGAGTGTCCATAGCCACCAAGAGGCGTGCACCCTGCCCGTCTGCACAGGGACCCTCCAACATGGGTATGAGGGAAGGCTCCAGGCACGGTCCATGGCTGGATCTGAAGCGTCCCTAGAGGTCCATGTGTTGAAGGCCAGGCCCCAGCTCATGTGCACTGGGCAGTTGTGGAGCCTTAGGAGGCAGCGCCTCACGGGGGAAGACCGGCCATGGGTGTCCCTACCAGGCCTCGGGATCCTGGATCCTCCCCCACTCTTGGCTTCCTGGCTGCCACCGTGGTGTGTGGTGCCCACACAGGCCCAAAGCAAAAGGCCCAGTGACTGTCACTGAAACCTCTGGCACATGAGCCAAAACAAATCTGTTTCTTTATTAAGTTACTGCCTCAGGCATTTTGTCACAGTAACGGGAAATGCATAGAGGAAGAAGGTAGATGATGGCTCCAGGGTTGGGAGGGCAGGAGCTGGAGGCTGCTACTGTGCGCTGGACTTTCTGTTTGGGGGATGAGGAAGCTCTGGGGAAGATGGTGGTGCCTCCACTGAGTGCCCCTGAACCAGGCCTTCGACAGGTTGAATTCTAAGATGTGTAAATCATTTCTTTTTTTCCTAATTCAGTAAGAGATGATTTTTTTTTTAATTTTCTTAGTTGTAGATGGACACAGTACCTTTACTTTATTTATTTATTTTTATATGGTGCTAAGGTTCGAACCCAGTGCCCCACACGGGCCAGTCGAGCGCTCTACCGCTGAGCCACACCCCAGCTCCAAGACATGATCTTTTTGAAAAAATGGCAACTATGATCAAAACCACACACCAGTGCCAGCCCAACCCTGTGCTGTGTGGTCCTAAGGGTGGCGCTGCTGCCTGCCAAGGAGGACAGTCTAGCAGCGCACCAGGCACGGGGCTCTCCTAGGACTTGGGCCCCTGGACCCTGCGCTTCCCCCGAGGCTCTCAGCAGCAGCCCCGCTGGCCCTGCCGGACGCCCATCCGACTCCCTGGCATCTCGCCCGGGCGGCAGCCTCTGGCCGGCGCCCAGCCCCCCTGCGCCCTCCACAGCCTCCCAGCCCCCACTGCCATCGATTTCTAATTCTGAGTACAGTGTGTTTACAGTGTCATAAGATGGATCCGTGCCCTGGCGGGGCCCACAGGGACACGGCAGGGCAGACGCCAGACTCCAGGTGAGGCCCGGGCTGAGGCTGTGGGCTGGGCTGCCTGTGGGGTCCGGGGTGCAGGGGAAGCTCCAGCCCCTTCCTGGGTCAGCAGGGCTGGTCCCAGCAGAGGTGGCAAGGCGAGCCCCGCCTCAGGCAGCTGTGGCCCCTCCGGTTGCACCGGGGTAGTCCTGGCCAGCTGGGGGCTGAAGCCCAGGGTCTGGTCAGCGTGGCTGCCTGCGCCCTGACCTGAAGCTTGACGTCCTCTGGGATTGATGTCCTGAGCCCAGGCAACTGGTCCCCAAGGCATCCTGCAGGCGGTCAGCTTTCCCTCGACGCCTGCCCTTGGGAGATGGGCCAGCACAACAGCTGGACTCTGGCCGCCCCTTCAGACACTCGTGGGGGCGTGGGAGAGTGCTGCTGGGAATCCAGGAGGCCCCGTCCAGTCCCAGCCTGGCCACGAGCCAGCTGCCTCCTGGCAAGCGGGCCCTGGCCAGGCCACTTGGACAGCATGGAGCTAGAGGGGTGTCAGTCCCGAAGCCCAGCTGCTCTCGAGGCCTCCTCTGAGCATCCCTGTGAGCTGCCTGGCCCCGCTGACCTGAGCTGCGTGGCCAAGATGGCGTTCTCCTGCTCCAGCCCTGGCCTTTCTCAGTCTTCCCACCCGGTCAGCCTCTCCCACCTGTGCCCTGGGCTCCCACTGCCACCTCCTCACGAGCCACCAGGGACAGCTGCCAACCTGAGAGGGGAAGCTGGGTCACCCAGGTCACGCAGCAGAGGGGCCTCAGCCAGATGGAGTCCCCCCGAAGGCAACCAACCTGTGGTGACGACTTCAGCAACAACCCCAGGACGACTGGACCTGAGTCCCAAGGAGCCTGAGCCAGAAGACCTGTTGGCAGGCCTGGGTCCTGTCCCACAGAGGCCTGGCCATCACAGCAGGGCCAGCAACTGGACCATGTCCACCTCCGTCCTGTAGCTTGCCGTTTCCGGCACGTCGTGTGAATAGGGTCCTACGGTGCAGCCTGGCGGGCCTGGGCTCCTCATTTGGAAAGGTGTGTGAGACCCTTGGGGGGCCTTCAAGCCTGTGGGTACCGGTGTGTGCCACTGTCACCTGCTCACAGGCCTGAGCTCCCTCCAGGGTTAGGTGACTAAACAGGGAACCTCCGCACAGGCTTGCAGCTCCCGGGCCACAGCCAGAGGTTGCTCTGGTGTCCAGGCCCTGACCTGGGGCTCTGCTCAGGAGGAGGGTGGCTAGCAGCCACGCCCTGACCAGACGTTAGCGGACAGGCTGGCAGCCTCACTGGTGCGACTCCAGCTCCTCCTGCTTCCCCAGCGCCCTGCAGGACCTCGAGGCGGCATCCTGGACCCTCCTCTCCCACCAGTGTCAGCTGACTCTGCCTGTCCCAGGGACTCCTCATCCAGAGGTGAGGGCATTCGCCCAGGTGACCCAGGACGACCTTGCTTGGAATCCCAGAGCCCGACACACCCTCTGCCCCACAGGCCACATCTGCTCTGCCAATCAAGTGAGGTGCAGGGTTCCGTGAATGTACCTTGGGGTCATTTTCCAGCCCCCACACAGCAGAGGGCTTCTGCTAGGCAGGGGACACTGGCTCTCCCAGCTCTGGTGGGAGGCGTCCCACTGACCTTCCAAACCTGCTCTTCTGTTTTCCCAGCCAATTCTCAGGCACCAGGGTGGCAATGATGTCACCAACAGCAGTGACACATTGGTTATTTTTCTTCAGGACACTGCCCCGAGGAGGATGGGCTGTTTACTTTGAGGTGATGTGCCGAGAGCTGGAGACGGGTTCCACACGTCCTGAGACCGCTGCCTAGGAAGTGCTGCTGACCAGCCTCCTGCACGCAGAGTGAAGTCCATGCCGAGCCAGCTGAGATCCGTGAAGTGACCACCAGCATGGCCGACACTCTGCAGAGAGGTCTTGTCATTGTCTTGTATTTGGAGTGCCACAGACTCAGGGCTGGAACCCTCATGAGAGTCCCCATCTGGTCACAGAGCACCGTGTTGGCTGGGCAAGGAGAGACGTGTGACCACAGCTGACTGACTCGTTAACGAGTCAGTGGGGACAGGAGAGGAGGTAGAGCCACACTCAGCACCTCACCTGGGCCACAGCCCTCGGGGCTCACCTGGCAGGCGGCAGAGGCGGCCGGGCGTCTTTGGCACAAGGTGCTTCTCCTGGGGATGCAGGGGAATGTGGGAGGATGGGACTCGCTACTGCAGAGCCAGGGCCTGTGACATCTGCTGTGGCCACGATTCCAAGTCATGGTGCACTGAGCCGTGAGCCCCACAGCTGGCCTGGCTCAGTGACTGCCCAGGGGACAGGGTGAGCTGGACACATCCCTGTCGTCACGTCAAGAGAAGAGGATGTCTTCACAGTGTTTCCGAAGACAAGAAGGGCTCTTTGGAGCTTTGATTTCTTGGAAAATACCACACACAGCAAAGATTGGCACACTGTTGCAGAGTTTGCACATATCACACAATGACGGGAAATGTCCTGGCCTGGGACATTCTCACTCAGTGGACCCTGAAGCTTGCAGAGAAAGGCGGCAGAAGGGAGCGCAGGCTTCTCTTCCAAAGACAGACACTCAGATCTGTCGCGTTCCCGGTAACTAAAACACTCAGGGTCACTCCAGGGAACCTGGCTACACGAAATAACCACACAGAGACAGAGAGACCTTTTTCTTTGGGGGCCCTGTGATGGCTCCTCTGACCTTAGGGGTCCACAGAAAGACAGAGCAAGCGCAGGCTGAACCCTTTTTTGAGGAGAAGCCATTCCAATGAGGCCAGGGGTCAGGGTTCAGGGGGCAGAGTCTAGCTTCCTGATGTCCACTGTCAGCAGGTTGACTGACGTCTAGGAAGGCCACACCCAAAGGCAGAGCAAGAGAAGGGGACACACAGAGGGCGTTTCCATGGGACATTCTATCCCAAACAAGGGTTCAGCAAGGGGGTGATATCACAAAGGAACAGTGAGCGTAGCTTGACCCCTGGGGCTGCAGGAAGGTGCGCCTACGCATGAAGACACATTTTGCGACATTTTGTGACTTCCAAGATCAGGGCAGCCATCTAGAGCCACTTTGATGTGGCCAGATCACTTGGAAGTGACCAACAGCGCCTCAACCGATCAGAGGATGGAAATGCTGGTCACCTAGTGGGATGGCCCCCCACAGATCCATGAGGGACTCTAGTTTTGAAAGCCCGGGTGCCTTATCTGCCATGTGTCCCTTGGGAGCCGTGCCTCCCAGGTGCACCAGAGCATGGGCCAGGCTGGACCATGGATCAAGCAGTCTCCAGATCCACGATGGCTCATTTCCATCCAGGCTCCGTGCCCAGGAGAGGTGACAGGTTTTAACTGTGGTCCTGACCCCAGGACCAAGCCGGCCCCTGGCCAACCAAACACCACGCCTCCTACTGTGCAGGGGTGGGGCAGCAGGTGGCAGCCCAGTGTGGTGCTAGGAGTGACGTGGCAATAGCATCTGGACCAGCAGAGCCGTGCTGGGATTTCTACAGTCCCTGAGCCACCTCAGCTCCTCCTTCTCACAGGCTTGTGTCCGGGAGGCCCCATCACTGGCCGACCCAGGGAGGCCCAGCGCACAGGCTCCTGAGCAGCCACTGGCTCCTGGGCACAGCAGGAGCCACAGGGTAAGCAGAGGCCTGGGGGCAGCAGTTCTGCGGTCTGTCCAGAGGTCAGCAGCACAGCTCTGAGCCTCGGCACCCATCCACTCCCCAGTCTTAGGAAGCTGCACTCTCGGGGCAGCATGTCCAGCCAGTGTCCAGTTGGGTGCTGCCGGGCTGAGGATGGCCTCCTCTTGATGGGGTTTTTCTGGCTGCCAACCCCTGCTCACCCAGATGGCTCAGGCCCACCTGCCACCCCTCCTCCTGCCCCGGGGACGTGGGGCCTGGCAGACGTCATGGAGGGCACACCATCCAGGTGCAGATGGCCCCTGGGCCAGGACCAGCTGGCCCCTGGGCCACACTGGGAAGGGAAGCTCCTGCCCAGGGCTGCGAGAAGCACCAATGTTGCTGCTCAGCCTCCTCCAAGGTGTGTTAAAAATGGGACCAGCAGAGGCACCTCGTCCTCCGTGCGCCAGTGACACTGACAATGAGACTAAAAATAACAGGCGCTTCTCCTGCAGGCGAGAGTGCGAGCTCACGCTGCCTCCCGCACAGCGGCTCCCTCCCACACCACCGAGGGGCACAGAGCCAGGCAGCTGGAGCCACAGAGCAGAGCAGGGCCCTGGGCCCCTGGACCCCCACAGATGGCCGCAAATCCCACCTGACCAGCTGGCGTCACTGCCCATGCACACTTGGACCCCACCAGCCAATGGTTTTTGGAGTGGACTGGGAAAGGGCAGTGAAGGGCCACTTGGGCCTGTCTTTCCTGCTTCAGAACCGCTCTGGACTTTCTCCTGGTGCCATTGGATGTCCCTGTCCAGTGAGGAGGCTGGCATGTTGGGGCAGTGGGCATCACCTGAGCAGCACCAACCTCTCTCTCCCCTGGCTCATGGCAGAGGGGTCTCCAACCTAGAGCTAGGGCCACAGGCTCCAGAAGCTCCAAAGTCCCTCCTCCACAGGTCAGGAGGCCGGGAGCAGGGGAGGTAGTCCAGTGGGTGGTGTAGGCCAGGTGAGGCCCCCGCCCTTGCTCCCCACCTGTTCGCCATGTCCCCTGCCCTGTCGGGACATGCCCCAGCAGTGCCACCTGGGAGCTCAGGGCTTGCACAGCCTAGACTGGGGCCCCTCACAAGTTCCTCCCAGTGGAGGGGCTGAGAGCCTCCTGCACCCCTGCTCCTGCCCACTCCACATTCCCTGGCCACAGCTCCAGCACATGGACCTGGACTTGTGGGACTTGTGAGGCGACAGGAGGCACAGGAATCTCAAGCCCAGAGAGCACCCAGGGCACCAGGCTCCTCCTGTCTCCTCCCATCTGCCGACGTGTCCTCCCTGCCAAGTGGGGCAGGGCCTGGGAGGAGGTCGCAGAGCCACCTCTAGATGGGGTCTCTCCACTGGGGCCTGGCTTGGAGACAGTGGAGTCAGGGTCCCCTCCAACCAGCTGCTCTGGGGCAAGAGCCACGGCCTCCATGCAGGCAGCAGCTCTGTCCCTGCCACGCCTGCAGGGCCCCATGGCATCCACATTGCCCAGTCTCTGCCCAGGCCCTCTGGACAGGACCTGGTACCCAGAATGGGGGAGGCACAGGAACCTCAAGCCCAGAGAGCACCAAGGGCTTGAGCCGGTGTTGAGGGATGACTCTTGCTGAGGGTCACCAAGGACCCCACCCACCCTTCCTCTGGCCCTCAGGAGACCAGCCTGCCTCCAGTTCCCTGGCCATCTACTCCCAGGCCAAGGAGAGAATGAGGCCCTTGTGTGGGGACAGAAGCCCCTGCAGGCCAGGGTGTGCAGACAGGGCCCCGTCCAGTCGTGCTCCACTGTCCCAGGGTGGTGGCAGCAGCTTCTTGGCTCCCTTCCCCTCCCAGGAGGCGGGCAGCTCTGCCAGCTGTCTCCAGAAAGTGTTTGTGATCCGACTCCTGGAAAAACCATCTGATTGACAGGCTCCGAGAGATGGGCAAACCCCACCGCAGGGCAGGAGGCAGGGGTTTCTTCAGATCCCCTGCCAGGCTGGAATCCAGCACTAAGTGGGGACATGAAGGGCCCTGGAAAACTCAGAGCACGTGGGTGTCCGGCTCCCATGGGCACTGATGCCACAGAATCTTATTTTGTAGGCCCCTGCCCCAAGCAAATGGAGGCCTTGGTCCAGGAGGTCAAGTCCAAGGGGGCTAGGGATATAGCTCAGTTGGTAGAGTGTTTGCATGCACAAGGCCCTGGGTTCTAATCCCCAGCGCACACACACAAAAGGTCAAGTTCAAGAACAAAAAGACTGCCCCCCAACACACACACACACACAGGGGCAAAAACAAAATCTACACACACGCATGCTCGCACACTCGCTCACACAGGCATGCACACACCAGCCCTGTCTCAGCACTGTGGGGTGTGTTGAGGACCAGTGGCTAACGAGTATTGAATAACTGAACATAAGGGACATGCTGCTAGGTCTCACCGTCGGATGGGAGTCCTGCTGTAGCGCAGCGTTCGGCAGAACGCATCCACTGCCACCTCCACTGGCCACCCCATGAGCATCACCGTTGCCCAAGCTCTCAGCACCCCTGCAGCCCACAGCCATAGGCCCACAGGCCACCAAAGGGCTAGATCTGTGTGTAGGAGGAACGGCCTCTGAAAGGGACTGCTCCATCGCAGCACCAGCCAACCAGGACACACCTGGACAGTCCCCTTGCTCTGCCCCTGCAGCATCCTGAGGCTCACTGCAGCTGAGCTCTGTGACCCTAAGGGTGGGAAACTGCAGCTGGACCTCAGGGCCCTCTCAGGACACTACAAAGAGCCCAAGGACACAGGCCTCACTGACAACACCCCATCTCAGTGTGGCCCTGCTGCCTGTGTGGGTCACACACGTGGGTGGGGCCTCATCAAGGTGCCAACATGGAGGATGGCTAACATCAGCTGCTCCTGGTCTATCTCTGGTCATCCGCAGGGTGCCAGGGCCTTGACCTGTTGAGATATAGGCTTGGCCCTCCCCACAGATGGTTCTAAGTCTGTGACCCAGGAGAAAAGAGCCTAGGGTGGGTACACCTGTAGAGGTGTGCTCTGGGCAGAGATGTCACAGTGAGGAGGTAATGGGAGCAGGAACCCTGGTGCCCTCCAGGACAGGGGGTACAGTGCCCTGAGAGAAGCAGAGGTGGCCCTGGAATGCTGCTACCTGTTGGCAGCAGCCAGGCCCCTGGGTGGCCCCATGGCTCTGGGCCCCCACTCCTTGTCCTCACAGGGGAGGGCTGACTATAAACTGGGAGTCTTACGTGAGGATCTCCAAGTCCAGTTGCACCCCGTCTGGGGCCTGGCAGCTAGTGAGGCTTTGACTTCATACCCCACCTCCTGGTGTCACGTTGCCAGGAGCTGAGGAGGGAGACCCTGCTGGGCTCTCCCTCTGCGGCCTGCCTGAGCAGTGGCCCTCTGGGCACACAGAGGCACGCTGCAGAGCAGCTGGCCATAGTTCTTGGCATGCACTCACACTAGGCTGAGATGCTGCTCACATTTTTCTAGGTGTGTATAGTGGAAACAAAACCAAAATATTATCACAAGGCTAAGTTTGTTTTACAGCTGCTTATGATCTATGATGGTGCTTGTTTGAGCCTCATCTAAACAGCTTCCCGGAGCTCCCAGCCACTTCCACCCCCACACACACTCCCTGGCAGCTGAGTCTGAGGGTGACTCCAGAGGTTCTCCACGCAGCACCAGGGGAGAGAAGCCCTGGCCTGAGGGGTGGGGTCTTCTCAGCAGGAGGCTGACACCCTGAGGCTCCAGGCCCGGTTTTCTCCTGGGCATAGCTGGACAAGTTCCAGTTCTTAGGGTTGAGATTGAAGGAGAAACTCATTTTCTCAGCAGGGGTGTTATCTGCCAAGGGCTTGGGATTCCTGTATTTGCTGTGACTAACCTGACCATGCGGTTCTGAAGCTATGGAGCTTGTTTGTGGGAGGAATTTTGAAAAGTTCAGAGTTGCAAGCTGGAAAAACTTTAGAATGTTATAGCTTAACTGAAAATTCTGGTGGGAGCTCAGAAGACCAGGACTGTGGACAGTAAAGACTGGGCTCATTAGGTTGCAGAGCAGAAATAGGACTCTATCGGAAACTGGACTATAGGCCATTTGTCTTATGTTCTGGCTATGAAGTTGTCTGCATTTTGCCCACATTCTGAGATTTTCTGTGAGGTTAAATTTAAAGGTGGTGGATTAATTAATGTGGTGGAAAAAATTTCAAGGCAGCTCAGCATTCAGGAGGTAGTGTAGATATTGCTGGTGGCTTCTAGCCAAGTTTACTTTGATAATCAGGAGTAGGAGGTAGAGCAAAAAAAATTGAAAAACTTGCAGTGTGTAAAACTAAGGCCAAGGAAGATATGGTTATTAAAGAAATTATAACTACTACAGAAATGCTAAGTACTTTACCCAGAAACAATAAGAGAGAGGGTTTGAGGGGATCCCAGGAATTGGCAAGACCACACCCATCTAGGGTCAAGGGTGTAAAAGTAAAAATTCCTTTGAGAAGAGACCAGTGCACCCTGCATGAACAGGAGTTCCTAGCAAGTTGTTTCACTGTGCTTGGCTGCCCAGGCACTCAGAGGCTGCTGCAGCCATGGTCCCTGGAGGTGTGGCTACTGCTTAAGATGGAGGCAGACGCTAGTGTCATCCATGTGATGCTGGTTTTGCAGAAATGCAGGATGCTGGAGGTAGGGGGTCAGGGACGATTCCACTGAGATTTCAAAGAAAGGCCTCAGAGGCATAAGCAGCCTCTGTTGACGTCTTGCTCCTGCATCAAGGCCACTGTGAGCCATCAACTCTGCTCAGCTCCATGTGGTCCTCACAGCAGGACCTAGCTCACCAGAGGCCACATCTGCAGACTAGTAACAAATGCACCCCACATACACACACTACAAGCTGACAGGTGCTATGCAGAGCACCTCCCAGGGTCTTGCAGGAAGGCCTCTGCTGGGCTCAGCCATGATGGGCAGGCACACAGCCAGGAAGTCCCTGCTTCCTAGGAAGGTCAAATGGGAACAAAGGCTGCAGGCGAGTCACCCATGAGCAGGGGCCAGTTTCCAAAATGAAGCCCCAGGAAGGAAATTCAGCAGGCTAAGGACTGCTCTGTACCCCGATGAGACCTCAGGAACACAAAGTCCCAGGGCCTGAGGAGTTGAACAGGCTCACCCGGAGGCCTGGCGGGGGAAACAGCAACAAGCTCAGAGCTTCTCAGCGGATGCAGGAAGCAGCTTGACAGGTCCCGCCTCTTCTGAAAATGCTGCACAGCCCGGAAGAGCAGGACCTGCTCCTGAACCAGGGGTCCACACTGAAAAGCCAACGCCTGGCCTAACTGGCAGAAGGCTTGGGTGAGCAGCTGGGGGAGGGGGGGCAGTGTGTGCATGTGTGCACGCCCACGGCCATCCCAGGGAGGGCTGGTGGCACACACCTGGCAGTGTCCAGCTTAACTATTTGGTGGCTGTGCTTTTTGGCAGGTGTTTCTCCAAAGACTCTGGAAAATCCTGAGTGACTTCTCCAAGATCAAGGCCTGATGCAGCGAGGTGGGACCCAGCCAAGGGAAAGAGGGGAGTAACGGGGGAAGGGCTGCCCAGCCCGGTGCGGTCAGCCTGTGGGGAGCAGGGCCCCAGGGCGGGGAGCCCTGCGGATAGTCCACCATCTCTGCGAGCTGTGCTCCAGGTGCCCACCCCGGCTGGCTGTTTTCCCATGCCAAGGCTCTGGACACGGCAAATCTCGTCACATAGTAGTGACACTGACAGTAATAAGTGGCACGTCAGAGATGGACGAGGTGACCTACCTGTGGGTGCTGAGGAGGCAAGCCCCTCCCCAGACATCCTGACCGGGACAGGCGAGTCATCCAGACTGCCTGCCTGCTGCCCAGGCCTCCTACATACTCCACCCTGAGTTTAACCCCAGCCTGCGTCAAGGGCCAAGTTGCTACAAGTAAACCTTCAGCTCTGCAGAGACCCCCATCCAGGCCCAGATGTGCGGGGTCCCAGGAGGGGGCAGTGAAGAGTGGGCAGGACCGCCGGCAGCCCTGAAAGGCCTCTGCCTCCAGGATCTCAGGAGGCTCTTGAGAGGAGACACAGTGATCCATGCAGCCAGGAGGGGTGGACAGGTCTGCAGTGGGGCAGGGGAATGGTCTCTGTAGGGGCCCAGAGGTGGCAAAGCAGACAGGAGTTCCCAGGAGCTGGAGGGAGCCCAGTGAGACTGCTGCTGATGAGCCACGTGCTCAGGGCCAGGTACTGGAGGCTGGGGTGGGCAGAGGCCCTGAGCCAAGCCACGGGTGGATGGGGCCTTCTGGAAAGCTGCAGGCCACCTGAAGGCGTAGGCTGGCCAGTGGGCTGCACCCAGGCCCCCAATTCCACCCAGAACCGCCTGAGCAGGCCAGCCTTTTACCTGTCCTGGAGGGCCATCCCTGCTCCCCTCCTGGGGATGGCTGAGTGCCTCCAGGCTCTTGTGGAAGGCAGCCAAGGCCACAGGTCTTCAGATCTCAGCTTTCGAGAGCTTCAGAGTCCCAGACCCCGCAGATGAGAAGCCCCAAGCTGCTCTCACAACCTGAGGGGTCTCACACTGGACCCCGCCCCCAGGCAAGGGAGTGGTGGGCTGTGTCATGTGGTCACTGCCCAGCCCTGCCATCTGGCAGGACTGGGTGCCTCTGTACTCAGCACCCGCCCATCCGGCAGAGGTCCTTGACTCCTCGCTGAGCCCTGGCGAGCAGGAACATGGCCGGGCACCATCTGAGGCTGAACACTGGGGATTCAGGTGCCAAGCCACCCTCCGAGTACAGGACAGATAGGCCCTGGAGCTCGATCCTGTCCCCACACAGGTGGCAAACCAGCAACCAGGGGCCCTCACAGTGGCCTCAGTATGGCCGCCCAACCTTACCCCCTAAACCCCGGGAGGACAGAGGGTGAGGGCCCCTGGCTGTGTCAGGGCCAGCATGCAGCCACATCACAGCTGGAGCCCAGGCCCCTGAGCCCAGGCCCTCAGGCTCACGGCCCTGGGGCAGCCTCTCCCCAGAGCCTGGCTTCCAGCCAAGCTCCCACCCCCTCCAGGACAGATCAATGGCTGGACCTAGCCTGTGCCCACAGAGGGTGTGGCACTCCAGGTTGGTCTAGTGCTGAGAGGAGGGGCCGGAGCCCCATGCGTAGGTGGGGAGCCCAGTTGACCCGAGAGGGAGGTCAGGGACAAAAGCTGCCCTTCACTACAGAACTTGGGAGCACAGAGCCTGGAGCTGGTCATGAGGGAGGTCCAGGGAACCAGCAACAGGCCAGGGGCAGGGGGGCTCCCGAGCTCAGGCCCCACCAGGGCTTCTGTGCCAGTCAAGGATGTCCTGCACGTTTTGGCACTGATCCTTGCCCAGGCTGCTCAACAGGCCATGGACTGTCCCTAGCTGCGGCAGGAGGACCTCCTGAGGGAGTGATTTTGGAAGCAAGTCACTGAGGTCTTCTGACACCATCTCATGCCACATCTGTACTGCAGGGGACAGGTGCCCTCCCAGGGCATAGACCCAACGGCCCAGGCTCCACAGGGTCAGCCTCAGCGCCAGTCACAGCCTGGACTCCTCTCCACTTGGCTCCCTTCTGGAAGATGGGAGTCTCCTGCCCAAGCTGGGCCCTGTGGAGACCAGCACCCCGGGCAACAGCTTTCTTGTCACAGGAGCATCCTGCCTTGGGACTTTGGGCCTAATCCTGGGCTAAGAAGAGACAGTTGCAAGGAGGTGGTCTTCCTCCCACTATCCCCAGGGCCAGGTCACTGCTTCTGCTGGACACCTGCTGCCAGCCCCCTGCCACTGTGTGTACCCACTGGTTGTGAAAAGCACTTGCAGGACCTGCCGCCTCATCAGGGGAACTTAGAGCACAGACCATGGCCTGCAGTTGAGGGCAGCCCATGGACATCCATGTGGTCAGTTCCTGCGGAGAAGGTCCAGACCTTGGCTTGTGGTCACTGGGTGGGAACTCAGGGGTCCTGTCAGGCCAACCCCTCCTGGGACCTCGTGGCCTCCAGGAAAGGTGTTGGAAGCAGGGCTGGCTGACCAGTCAGGGCTGCACCCAGGCCCCCAACTCCCCACCCACCCAGAACTGCCAGAAGAGATGGCCTCGACCACCCACTGCTGAAGAACCCTGTGGGCGTCTCACATCCCCTCAGCCCCGTCTCCACGGCTGGCAGGTGGAGCTGCGGGTGCAGGACGTCCCTGTGGTGCCAGGAAATCAGGGGCACAGTGGGGTCCTCTGCTCAGGGCTTCCTGGCCTGCATGCCCAGTCTGGCTGCAGGACAGACCCACTAGTGTCCTGGCCCCCGTGCACAGCCCCATGGCAGCATCACCAACCCCCGCCCCCGCCCCACTGACTACAAACCTCAAAGGGCAGCAGGGTGCACTGGACACAGCAGGCCCGCTGCCCTGGCCAAGTCTCTGACCAAGGTGGGGTCACGTGGTCAGGAACAGGGCGCTCCCAGGAAGGAGCTTTCTTCCCCTCGCTCAGCTCTCCTTGCTGCCCCACCTCCCTCCCACCTGGGGAGGGGACGCCAGTTGGGTGCACTGGATGGCATTTTCGCTGCTGACTGGAACCCCACGACTCGCACAATTCAGAGGGGAAAGGTCATCTGGATCAGGGCTAAGGCTCAGCCCATGGCCAGCGGCTGCAGCTGAGGCAGAGCTTCACAGCAGCTGGACTGTGTGGGGAGGAAGCCACTCGGCTCCTGGCTGCTGGACGGATCCACTGATGAGGTCGGAGTCCCCATGACCCAACCACCATCCCAAAGGCCCCACCACTGTACACTGCTGCACCAGGGACCAAACCATCACACCAGCCCTGGCTAGAGGTGGAAGTGGACATGGCTGGGTGGGCCTGGAGAAAAGCTTTTACAAGAGAACAGAAGTAACCTTCCTAGTTCCTTCTTCCTCCTGCCTGGGATGTGCATGTGATGGCTGGGGCTTGCTCGGCCATACTCTAGAATGAGGACAAGTACGAGACAGTGGCGCCTGGGCTGCTGATGGCATCATGAAGTCTTGCACTGACACATCCACAGATGAGCTTCACGTGGGATGGGTCTCTTCTCTCCTGCAGCACGTGGCAGGGGCTGGACAAAGATCACACCAGAACAGATGGCTGAATGAATGGGGTGGAGCTAGACATGGCCCTGCCAAGGGACAGGCTTGGGCAGGAGCTGGGCCACAACTGGGCAGGCCAGGCTGCTCCAGTCAGATCCTGGGCCACATGCCAGAGACGCCAGGGTCCCAGGAGGTGAGAAGAAACGCTGTAGAGATCCTTCCTGCAGAGTGAGCAGAGGCCTGCCGTGTGCCCAGCCCCCAGTCACGCCTCATCAGGTAATGAGAACCGGCTCCCGACCCCAGCGGAGGGGAGAGCCAGGGTGGAAGAGACCACCGCCTCTCCAGAAAACCCAGACACCAAACGACAAGAAGGCTTGTGGCTCACTCCAGGAGGTGCAGTGGGGGTTGTGCCCCGGCAGTCCTGACATGGGTCCTGCCTGTCACCTACTGAGGTGACTGGGGGACACCAGGGGAATCAGGATCCCTCCATGAAACCATCTCTCTCCAGATGAGAAACCAAGGTGCCTGGAGGCCTGTGTGTGTGTGCGTCTGCAGGTGTGTGCAGTATCTGGTGCACACGTGGTATGGGTGTACCTCACTTGCCCTGGGTCAAGGGCGGAAGGCCTGGGGGTAGGCTCACGGGCAGGGAGCAGCCCCACACCTAGCACCTGGTTCTCCAGGTCTAGTGGGCCTGGTGGAAGCCTCCCCTCGGGCCTCGTCTCCCCACCAGGGAGGACAAGCCCCACCCCTGGGCTTCCCAGCCAGGGATGCCCGTCTCTGGCTCCAGAGCCTGTTTCTGGTGATGTGGACAAGAGGGATGAGGCCCCAGGCCCCAAAAGGCCTTGCAGGGACCCCAAAGCCTCTGCATCTGCTCCTTCAGGAAGAAGCACCTGGATTCAGAAACACAAGTGACTGCTCATTTTTCTCCGAGTGACATCCTACAAAATTCTGACATTTCAATTTCAGTCTTAAGGAAGACTCGAACACAACCCAGCTCCAGGAGTGGGCCTGAAATCACTGTTTTAACTCACATTATTTTTACACCTTTACAAGAAAAATACAGCCCAACTGGGACTCGTTGACTTTACAATAGGGCCAGGGTCTGTGGAGGAGCCAAGGCCAGATGCCCCAGGAGCAGGGCTTCAGAGGAAGGTAGCAGGGCCACCTCCTGCCATCTGCCAGCCTGCAGCTCCTCGCATCCTCAGAAACCCAAGCCAGGTCACAGGCTGCAGTGGAGAACACGCTGGAGGCTGGAGGCCTGGTATCCCGGGGAGTCACATGCAGGCAGGACCTGGGTGGCAGCCAGCACCTCCCAAGGTTTCGGATGATGTTTTCACTGCACAAGGAACATTCCAGAAGCAACATGCCTGCTGTGTGTTCAGCACTTGGCTCCCGAGCCGCATAGGAGCCTCCCAGCTTGGGAGCCGCGTCAGCATAGGTGTCTTGCCCACCTCCAGCTCTGCTGGGGCCACTGCCCACCTGCCCAGGACACGTCTGGCGATGTCTCATCAGCCTTCACTCAGTAGCCATGCTGTGGCTCAGGCGGGGGTGGACGAGCCAGAGACAGCCTCTTCTGAACAAAGCCTTGTGGACAGGGTGGTCATGCCTCCAACCAACTTCAGTGTGGAAGTGTGAAGCCAGGCAGGCCAACCCCTCAGGGCCGGGCACAGGCCCTGCTGCTTCCAGGCCACCTGGCCCCCCTCCACCTCCTCCCAGACCCCCTGCTGGGGTAACCCATCTGCTCCTCCTGGGTGCCCTAGTTGGCTCATGGCCCTGACAGCAGGGAAGGAGGCCAGGCTCTAGGTGGATGGAGACCGAGGGGGAGGGCTGCTGGGGACGTGGGAGCCAGGTGCAGGGCGCGGCCACCCAGCCCTCCACTCACTCACCCAGCAGCACCCCTTCTAGGTACCCTACAGTGCGGGTCTGTGCCCTCAGGAATGAAGGGACACAACCAGCAGGGAACCTTCAGGCACAGGCGTGCAGGTGCTCAACCTCAAAGAGAGAGTCCTGCCTCCCAGCCCAGCCCCTCTGGCAGGGCCCCTCCCCACAACCCCAAGCCCAGCTCTGCTGCATACAGGTCCTCGCCTGTGTCACCAACACCTTTCTTCCCTGCCCCACCAACCCATGTGTCACCAGGCAGGGATGGGGGCTTCTAGAACTGCAGGGCCCGCCGGACTGGTGGTGCTTGCCTGTAATCTCAAGAGGCTGAGGCAAGAGGATTAAAAGTTCCAGACCAGCCTCAGCCACTTAGTGAGACGTCATCTCAAAAAACAGGAAGGGCTGGGGTGCGGCTCAGTATAAAACGCCCCTGGGTTCCATCCATCCTCAGTACAAAAAAAAAAGTTCTGGTACCCAAGAAACCCCCAACCCAAGGACATCTTCAAATTTCATGTCCAAAGACCTCAGAATGTGGCCAAATTTGGAAATGGGAGTGACTGCAGACAGGACTGGTTAAGATGAGATCACGAGGAGTGAGGCTGAGTGGTGTGCTAAGACCAGACAGACACAGGATACGGCTGGAGCCACGAGACACCCGGCTGTCAGCAACACCAGCAGCCAGAAGCACAGGCGCTGTCCCCTGATGGCCATGCAGGGAGGGCAGCCTGGGGACCCCAGGCCCTGTGCAGCCACAGGGAAACGTGCACTTCAGTGACACGGGTGTCCTGCGCCTGCCACGGCTGCCAGTGGGCACTGAACGCAGTTCCGACCTCAGCATCTGCCACGCGCACACACGACGCTGTTCAGCAAGGGAGGCCCCCTGAGATGGGGGTGTGGAGGCAGAGCCTGAAGTCTGCCATGCTGCTCGTCAGGCAGCTGGTGACTGGGACGTGGCTGCCAGAGCAGGGAGAAGGGCCTGCCGTGGGCAGAGGTTGCTTCCTAGGGATGGTGTGTCCCGGGTGCTGGGTCCTGGTCCCCTCCCCTCCCTTCCCCAGACCTCCACAAGTTCCCTTCCATGGGCAGGTGCAGCCCAGCTCAGGACAAAGGGGTGCAGGGCAATGGCCTGGGCCTGCCTAGAGACCCCACTGTGTGGGCCCCTTCCTCCAGGGAGCCATCGTCAGCTGTCCCTTGCTGACAGAACCCTGGAAGAAGGAACCTGGAAGGAGGGGGCTCCTTCTGTCCCATCGTTTCACGCATGACCGCCTGGCTGCGCTCTGGGCCTGCTCACCTCGCAGTGGCCAGGGAGGTGACAGAGGAGAGGAGGGCCGGGGTCCTGACACTCCTTCAAAGGCCTGACCCCAGACCTGACCTCCTCCCACAGCACAGGCCTCTGGAAGACTAAGGTCCCACTCCAGCAGCACCCTGCCCGCCCTACAGGCGCCCACTCTCTAGGAGACATGTGCCTGCGCCTCCCCACTGTGCGTGGGCCAGTGCTGTGCGTGATGAGGCGTCCCAAGCAGGGTCTGCAGCCTCTGCCTGTTAGGGAGGCCCCATGGCCTTGCTGGGCCTCAGAGGGCTTTTATCTGCTATTTACCCTTTAAATCGGAACTCAGGGCTCCAGGGTCTATTCACGAAAACAACTGAACCGAGGCTTCTTCCCTTAACCTCACTAAAAACCTTCATATTCATTTTATGAAGACAGAGGTGACCCAGACCAGCTGCTGCAGCACGCTCAGACCCCAGCGCCCTCCACACGGGCGGCTGGGGAAGTGGTGGGCTACTTGGGGAAGAACAGCCTGACCTACGCTGCCCAGAGACCCTGCCTCCACGAGGTGCCCCAGCAGCACAACACTGGGTGACAGGTGCTCTGCTCCTGTGAAGAGAGAGGCAACACCCCACTCTGTTGGGCGACCGAGAGGCCCACGCAGGCAAGGGGGTGCCCGTTTAGCTCCTCTTCTGTTAAGTCTGTCCCATGTCCCAGGACCCTGGCTCCTATCCTTGTTCCCAGCAAGCTGGAGGCTGGCTTCACAGCCTGTGGTCTGCTCTCCCAAGGTAGCCCTGGTTTCCAGGCAGAAGACAGGGCCCCCAGCCCTGATAGGTGCATCACCAGAGGTGGCCACGGGCCAGGACAGCCAGGTTACACAAAACATTGAAGACCAGGAAGCCAGGAGCTCTCTCTTAAAATAGCACATCACGAATACACCTTCCCCAGGAAGACACCTCGGGCTGTACCAACTATCACGAGGAAGACATGGCCACCTGCAACCCAGCCACCGAGCCCCACTGAGCTGTGTGCACCCTCACAGGCCTGTCCACAGTGCCCATCTGTTCTTGTCACGGGCAGCCTCTGTGCAAGGCCATCTGTGCCCAAGTTCACAGAGCACAGCTTGCAGCCCACAGACGATGAGGCCCACGTAGGAGGGAGGGCGGCTGCTGAGGGAGAGCCCACGGGGTTGCACAGCACTGGGGACCTGTGGGCTGCGTCTGTGGAGGAGCTCACCAAGCAGGTGCTGTCCTTAGGCCTTCCCTGTGATCAGGGTCACCTGCAGTGAGATTCCTTCTCCAGATGTGCTGTGGCTGCAGCAGGGCATCGGTGGTGCCTCTTGGTGATGTCCAGGTGGTCTGAGTGCAGGCCTGGCAAACCCACTGGTGTCTACCACAGGAGCGTGGAGCCCAGCCTGGGGGTGTGGCTTGTCCTGAGGGGAGGTGGGGCAGCTGTCCTAGGGTCAGCCCAGCTGTAGGAAATGCAGGAGATTCCAAAGTGGAAGTGGACCCATGGGAAGGGCCTGGTGACGCATAGGAAGGAATCCATGAAGTCCTCCATTTGTTCTAAAGACTGCTTTCAAAGACCTGGGAGAGGATGTCCATCTAGGCTCAGGGGACAGTCAGAGGCAGATAGCCCTCTCTGGGCACCTCTGTCCATATGTGCGTCCCTCAGAGCTCATAGCACACTGCTGCCCTTGTTAGAGCTGGCTGCCACCTTCCAGCTGCATCTGGTGAGCCAGCTGCTGCCCTATGGCCAGCAGGGGGCTGGCTCTGTAGGCTGGGCTGGTCAGCAGCTCTTGAAACCGGGTCCTTTCTTCCTCACTGAAAGAATGGAGACCAGAGGTCAGCAGGTAGCAGGGCAGGAGTCCCCTTAAGCCCCACAGAGAAGAGAGCCAAGGGCAAGCTCTCAATACCCCAGGACTGACCTCTCCCCAATCCCAGACACTGGAGTGGATACGTGGAACACAGTGCTCAGTTCCCAGGGAAACCCGACAGATGGGGAATGACAGCCCTGGAGTCTCCTCACAGCCCTAGACCCACCTGTGGAATTTATAGTGGGGGTCGCCCAGCGTGCCCAGGAGGGGCCTGACGGGCTGCTGCTAAGGTAGGAACTGAGAATGGGGAGTGGCAACAGCACGCACACCCCAGACATGCTGCCTTACGTAAGAGGTGGCTTTCTCCCTGGCAAGCCCAAAATAGATGCACACGAGAGCCACGAGCAGGCGGGGAGAACACCAAGGACCTGGGTGCCATGGTGACAGGGTGGCACAGCCCCAGGCCACCCTGACCCCTACAGCCAGCCTGTTCTGCTTGGAGATGCACAAGACCACAGGGCCAGGCCCTCTCACCCTACAGGAGAGCTCTGTACTCTGCACTTCAGCCAGGTGACCAGGGGGTGACAAAAGGAACCTAGGTGCAAATCCCACACGTGAAACCGAGGCTGGAGGCTCCAGGACAGGCTGCGTAGGGCTCACAGGGACAGCCTGAGTGAGTGCAGAGAGGGCCAAGCCCATCCTCTGGCCTTGCCCTGGAGGCCCAGGGTGTTGCCAGTTGTTAGCCGATGTCTCACCCTGCAGCAGAAGGCTGCCACCTTGGCCCAGGCAAGACCACTGGGGTGCTGGTCAGTCATAGCTAGGACTCAGTGATGGGCTCTAGGCCAGGACCTGGGCCACCCTGGCAGTGAGCTTGCTGGCCGGTGGCAAAGTCCTGAACTGGGTTCAGAAGTCTGGTGCCTCAGCCAAGGCCAAGGGCTGGCAAGGGAGCCAAGACTCCCTGAAAGGTGCTCGGAAGCACATGTGTGGGTGGAGGCTGCCTGGACGCAGCACAGGGCTCCTGGTTCCTAGCAGCTGGGTTGACCCCCAGGGGCGCACTGCACCACTGGGGGTGCCCATCCACCTGAAGACAGCCCCTTCCTCGGTCAGTGGCACCTGCCCCCAGGAGCACTGAGACATGTGCCCAGCCAGTGCCCCTCAGGAACAGCTCTGCCTGAGCATGCAGGGGACGAAGCACAAACTTCCCTCAGGTCTTGGGGTCAAGAAAACCAATTCTCTGGGTGATCTGAGCGCCCCATGTATACTGGTAAGGTACTATGGACACAAGGAGGAATCTAGAATTCTGGCTTCAAATCCAGTTAGTAAACAAGTTGCTTCCTCTTTCTCCCCTCAGATACTGCACACAAACAACAGGAAACCAAACTCAACCTAACGAGGCCAGGGGTCACAACCCTGAGTAGCCTCCAAAGGCAGTGCAGTCAACAGGGACAAGGGAGACTACTGGGCACCACACACACAAGGCTGGAGCTGGGTAAGTCCTAGGAAGCAACAGCCCTACCTAGCTACCCTGCAGAGGCAGCTGCCTGGGCAGGCTGGGCTCCGGGAGAGGCTGGGGCAGGGAGACGGACAGGGAGCAGCAGGCCACAGAGAGGGGTTTTGCCTACACAAACTGCCTTCAAAGCTGCTGATGAAGAAGTTGGTTCAAATCGGCACAAAATCTATAAGAAGACACAAACTCAGGGTCAGAAAGTATCCAGAGTGAAACAGGTTAGGGGAGGATGTGGGAGACAGGGAGGCCCAGCTGAGGCACAATGGTTCTAGAGAGGAGCCAGACACAGGAGGCCCCGGTTCAACACAAGCTCCCCCCAGGAGCAACCAGAGGTCCTAACCATGCACAGGAGGCACAGGGGGCTTCAGCACACTGAAGAGCATTCCACACGAAGGTGGAATGAAGAAATGCCTCGGCAGAGTCACCCGAGACAAAGAATACAACTGCTTCTGAAGGGAGCAGAGACCTCACCACGGTGTGAAACGGGATGGACCCTGTTTCACTCAGGACAACACCAGGGCACCAACTTCTGCAGACAATGGGGTGCTGGCCCTCCTGATGGGTTCCTGGCCTCGCTAACAGGGGGCTAACTGCAGCCAGGGCACACGCCCCAGCAGGGGAAGGAAGGGACACAGCGTGGAGGGTGTGGCAGTCCCCTGGAACGCTGCCCTCGGCAGCTGGCTGCTGCACTCAGGACCTGCCTCCAGGACCCACTGCAGCTTCTCTCTTCAGGAAGAAGGAAGACAGCCACCCAGAGTCAGCATTAAGCAAGAGCAGAGCCTCGAGGGGCGAAGCCGGTACTCACAGCAGCTGCCGTCTCTGGGCTGCGCTCATCCGGCTGAGCTCGGCTGGTCTGGGTTTGCTGCTCACCCTGCTGTGGACAAAGAGAGGCCACAAAGTCAGCCCAGGACCACTTCACCCCACACCTGCCCTGAGTGTACATGGCTCCCAGTTTCTCGGACCAGACGGTGCAGTCCCCACGAATCTGCTCTTCTGCTCAGCTCATGCAGGCCTAGCCTCACCACCATGTCCAGAGATGACACCCACACAACTGGGACTTGTCCACCACTCAAAGCTCCCATGTGACACGGAAGAGGCGACCACCCAAGGGTGCATAGCTCCCGACTTTCACACTGAATCCCCCACCCACCAGGCCTGAGCCCAAGAGCACGCCATCCAGATGGACAGCCAGTAAAGACCCTGGGCCCAGGGGACACGTGAGACTGACTGCCAGGGCAGAGGGCCTGCTTGGGAAGTCTACACCACTGCTGCCACAACAGGCAAGTCCCCAACATCTGCCATCCTCTGACCTCTCTAGAGGGCCATGCTCTGTGACTGAGGAGTGCTCCACCTGCCACTCTGCTGTGACCCCCCTGCAGGAGCTGAGGGATGCTCCAGGAAGGGGAGACGCAGCCCACCACGAGGCTCGGGCACAGACCAGGCCACTGTGACATGCCACTTCCTGGGAAGCTTCAGACCACCTCAGGGGGCCAGACTGAGGGGCGGGTGGGAATGCCTAGCAGAGCTCCCACACCTCCTGGGGACAGTATCAGGCAGCTCTGCCCACCCGCCCTGTGGTCAGCGGGAGGGAAGACTGTGATGGGACATCCACTGGGCTTCTCCCCAGGGAGCTGCCAGGCAGAGCCAGACACCCCAGAGGGAGGTGGCCCAGAGAGAGGACAGAAAACCACCAAGCCCCAGGCCAGCACCTAAATTTAGCCTCCAGAACAGGAGACCTGATTTCTTATTCATGTTTCTTTTAAAATATGAATGAAAGACATTCAGTGTCTACTCAAAATAGTGCCTGAGCTCTAGCTTTCTACGACTCTAGCCCTGGCCGGGCTCCTGACCCAGAATACCAGGAGGCACCTCGAGTCCTCGCCCGCCTGCTCCTCCCTCCAGAGGCCCCAGGAATCATCCAATGAGGCAGAGGCAAGTGGGGCAAGGGGCAGTGGAGGCCCAGTGCCTCTGGGGCCACCATGCAGTGGAGCTTCTCTCCCAGTGGACAAGCAGCTGGCTCCGCTGCCTCGCTGGCTGTGGGAGCCGCCTGTGAGGCTCAGAGTGGACTGGGCCTCCCCCACCAGCTCTCCAGACTCCACGGGGAGGGGATGGCTGGAAGCCCACCCAGGCCTCCCTGTACTCTGGCCTTGTGTCTTGACAACTCAGCTGGCTTTAGCCTCTACGCCTCTGCTATACAACTGTGACCAAGGAGTCCAGCAAGACCTTCCAGAGACCACCAAGCCGGAGAGTGAGCAGTCCTGAGCCAACACTGGCAACTGGTGGCAGAAGTGAGGCGTCTGGGGAACCACTCCCCACCAACCCCATGTGAACGGCACAGGCCGGCACACACGTGGGCGTCTCTCTGCCAGCTGACTCCCCAGGAGTGAACGGCGCCCCAGTGCCAAAGCTTGGCATCACCCCTCTAAGGCAAAGAACCAGGGCTCCTTGGAGAAGCAGCGGGTGGCGGGCCTGAGCAGGAAGCACCTACTGATGCCTGCAAGAGAAGCACTCAGAAGCACCCAGTGACCCCGCCCTGACACACAGGTCAGAGGGACCCAGGGGCTATGAGGAGGCTGGGACAGCCTCAGCAACAGAGGAGCAGCCCTGGGCTAGAGCCCAAGTACAAAATACACCTGTGAGTTCACACCGCCATTAAGCAAGCATCTGGTCAGCAAGTAAGTGGGGAACGGACAAAGCCCCCACTGTGGCAGCATCCCATGTCACTTCTACAGAATCCCATGTCCTCGGCGAACAGGAGCAACGCTCCCCACCTGAGCTTGGGCCATGCAGAGCCACCTGCTTCCAGAGAGCACCGAGGAAAGGGAGAGTCACTGCAGAGAGACCTGCTGAGCACACCTCCCCAGGTGGCCCAGGTGCCAAGCATCATGATATCCAGTTGGGTTGGTATGTGCGCCTGGTAGGATGTCATAAATGCAGCACATCCCCTCTGGGGCTTCCTCCTGACAACTCCACCCCCAACCCATGCACGGACACGTGAGAAGCATTCCATCTAAGGACATCTAAGATGTGCCTGACTTGCCCCCTCAGAACTTTCAAGGTCGAAGCCAAGGACAGTGAGAGCCTCACAGCCAGGAGGAGGCTTCGAGACACGAGGGCCAAGTGTCACATGCTGCCCATGGGGTCCTGGGTAGAGGGGAGGACTTCAGGAAGTATCATTTGAAGTTTTCTATACTCTGGCACACCGCAGTCCCTCCATCCCGAGATGGCAGCGTCCCAGAGGGGGCCGCTAACAGGCAGCTGGGGGCGAGGTCAACAGGCTGAGCTCTGCCACGGGCCGGAAGCTGCTTTCAAGTGGACAGTCTTCCAATGGCTGCCCACAGCCAAGATGCCCTGACACCTGGGGTGCCCAGGAGGAGGGCAGGGACCCCAATGAAGAGGAGGCTGAGCAGGTGGGATTGCCCCTCCCACAAGCAGCAGCCCAGAGCAGCCCAGGCCAGCCCAGGCCAGCCCAGCCTACTTGGAGCGCCACACACCCCCTCCTCCCTGGGCAGGCGGCCTGTTTACACAGCCTTCTCCCTGCTGGGAGCCAAGCACATTTTTCAGATGAGAAAACTGAAAAGAGGGAAGGGACCCTTGGCCAGGGTCACATTGTTTGCTCCAGAACCAGGAATGGAATCTGTACTGCTGGCACTGTCCAACATCCAGTCTCGACCCGGTGGCAGCTCCTCGTCTGGACCGAATGTTCTGGGAGCGTCTGTGTCGGGAAGCCGGCCTGTGACCATCTGGCCCCGTGGCATGTCACCACCAGCCCTGTGGAAGGGCAATCCCTCATCTAACTGCACAGAGCCCGTTTCTCCTCAGATGGAAATTCAGTAGGAGAAAGAATTATTTTTAAAGAAGCAAAATTAGAAATGACAGAAATAAATGATGAAAGTCCAGCAACTGTGACAGAACAAAATGCCCCTGACGCTTCCCATCTGTCCCCTCAAGCCCCTGTCAACCGGTGCCCAGGCCAGACCTGCCCTGCGCCTGTCTTCTCTTTACTGCCCGATGTGGATGAGCTGGGCTCTGTGCACTGAGCTTGCAGGCGGGTTCCACACTCCTGCCGGGCACCCCTGGCCCAGTAACGAGGAGTGCCTGTCCCCCGGGGTTGCCCTCTGCAGGAAGTGGAGGAGCCCTGTGGTTGAACGTCCATGCAGTAGTGCCAGGAGGTGAGGCAGCTGGGCCCTAGTCTGCATGGCGGCCTGGTGCTCACTGCAGGCAGGGGGCTGCCCTGGAAGGGTGCCTCCTCCCTGCGCCCTCCCCTTCCCCTCTGCTCGCTGGCTGCCTGAACAGAGCAGCGCTCTTCCACCATGCCCTTCCATCACCCTGTCCTGCCTCTCCTCAGGCCCAGAGGAAAGGAGTCAGCCGTCTACCAACTGAGACCCCTAAAATCAAACTGAACATTTCTTCCTGTTATTCTTGTCAAGTATTTTGATCACAGGGACTAAACCAGGGAGGGAGAGTGCCGTCAGGTGGCTGGCGAAGGTCAACTGGGAAATGGACGCTGTGAGAGCAGCCGGAAGAGCAGGGAGATGCACGGCATCTGTGGAGGCCCTGAGCAGGCTCAGGCACACACGCAGGGGCAGCTGAGAGAAGGCTGAGGCCAACAGTGGGACCAGCTGCCACTGAGCCAGGAGTGACAGCAGCATGAGAAAAGAGCTGGCCAGGTCACCTGCCGGGGGTGGACCTGGAACTCGGCCTGCAGAGCCACACTGGCTCAAGGCTTCTGCACAGTGTGAGGGTCCCGGGTCAAGCACGGCTGCAGCACTGGTTCGTGGCCCCTGGCCCCCTTTTCTCCCCATGGGACACATATCCTCTGGCCACAGCTCTGGAAGTGTGCTGGACACTCACCCTCTGGCTTGCTGCCGCCTGCCTGCCTCCAGCTCCTGAAGCTCGGGCAGGGCGTCCCTCAGGGGGTGCAGGTCCCCCACCACAGCCGTGGCCCTGCGTCTCCGCTCCTCCTTGAGCTTCTGCTCTGCCAGCTTTATGGCTTCAATTTCTGAGGCAGAGGAGACAGGAGTTAGGTACAGAGTAGATGCCAAAGTACAAGACACAGCTCAGAGCCATTGGTGGCTGCCCATGGTGACATACCCAGAGGGGCCCAGACGCAGGCCCACCAGCGCCCTGATCCCGGCTCTGCCTCCTCCGTGCAGGCAGACAGTACCCCCACCTCCCGCTGTCCCCAGCACCCCACTCCTGAGGACTGGGGGAAGGCCGGCTCTGAGTTATTTTTTCCCCTTAAGCACAGAGGCACATTTTTTAATTACAGGGCTGATTATGAGCCTGGAGCTGTGGCAGCGAGGACTGAGCTTCCTCTGCACAGAGAGGCTGGTGCAGGGCTTGGGCACGGGGTTGGAGAGTGGGCACAGAGGTACAAACACGCCCTGGGCTTAGCACCTACAGGCTGCTAACGGGAGAGCTGCGCTCCAGGCAACTAGGGCTTGCGTGGCGCCCCGCTGAGCCCTCAGGAGGGGAAAGAGCCCCATGTGGGGAGGGGGGTAAACAGTATAAGCTGCGCAACACAACAGAGTGTGGAGGGCCCAGAGGAAAGGCCCAAGGAAGGCAGAGGGCCAGAGACACAAAGGGGAGGTGCAGGCTCTACCCTGTACATGGACTGCAGAGGGCGGAGGCAGAAGGCACAGCCTTAGGGTCTGATGTTCACCTTCACAACCACCATGAAGATGTGTTCCAACGCGACACCTGCCTGCAAGTGGCTGGTGGGAAGGATGCAGATCCTGGACAAAAACCTCCTTCCCAGGTGCTGCAGCAGACAAGGCCCTGTCACTCAGCCCTTCACCAAAACCAGTCTCTCTTTGTGGGAGCCAACACACCCTGGAGAGCTGGACTGGCCCTGGGTGGAAGGAGGGCAGCGAGCAGGCAGGGCTGCTCCAGGGCAAGGTCCCTTGGGGCTGCAGACCCCAGAACCAGGACAGCTCGGCAGAGGCCTGCTGTGCCCCTGAAGACAGACACAAAGGCCACACGTCAGCTATAGGAGTGCCCAACTGGGTAATGCACGGCATGCAAGGACGCTCAGTGACAGGGAGGTGGCGACTCCCACAGCCCCAACTGAGGAGGGACCAACGGGGAGAAGCCTGCCCCTGCAAGGAGTGCCAGGAACAGAGCTGGTGAACTTCACCAACCAAGGTAAAGGGTCAATAATGCCACCAACAGAAGGAGCTCCTCAGAGAAAGCCCTGCTAAAAGCCCCAAGCAAGCATCAGAGGACTCCAGGATGAGCCCAGTGCAGGGGCAGGAGACTGCGGCCTCATGGCACTCCCACCTGGAGGCTCCTGGCTCAAGACAGACAGACAGACAGACGGTGTGTGGACTTAGCATAGCCAGTGGCCGTGTGGGCAGGGCCTCCTGTGCTCTTCTGATTAACCATGATGTGATGCGGCCTAAGTAACAGGATGTTAAGCAGACCCTGAAGCTCATTCTCAATGTTATTTTTTTAAAAAGACTCAATGCATAAGAATGGTCAAGCACTGTTTTAAACAGAACAGGCAGCAAGAGAGCAGGACCGCTGCATCTCAGAGCGGGTTGGAAACAGCGCCTGCAGCAGGTGGCAGGAGCGTGAGCCCTCGGGCCAGCAGAGAGCAGCAGAGCTGCCCCACCTCCTCCGCCACACAGCTCCTAAGGTCAGTTACAGGTTAAGCGAAACACACAGAGGAGCAAAGGGGAAGCAAAGGCCACTCCCACACACCAAAACTATGGGGACACGGCTCGCCTATGGGACTGGCGAACTCCAACAAGTGACCAATGACCAGCGTGAGGACAGCAGGAGCAGCAGTGGGTGTGCGCGGCCAAGGGGAGTCAGGTGGAACCCACCATCCTCTGGCACCCCCACCCAGGGGCACGAGGACCACAGCCCTGACAATCTGGCGACACGCTGCAGGTGTCAGTGGTGGGAGTGAGCAAAGCAGAGCAAAGGGATAGAAGGTGACGGGGGAGGCTGGGCACCCAGGAGGAATGGGAAGGGCAGGGGTCACGAGCTGGTCCTCAGGGCTACAGAACAAGTCAGTGTAACCCAAGGACAGGAGCAGAGCCACGTACTGACGGGAGTTCAACACATCTCAACCCAGGGAAAATCAACACCCACAGAAAACATGCATTCCCAAAGACCCTAGGCCCCACAGAATAGCTCCCCGGCCTGACATGTAATGTCACTGAGATCACAGGGTACAAAGAGAAATGTAAAAAAATCAATCAAAGATTTTAAAAATCAATAATACTTTTATATACTAGAAGTGAGAGAAAATTCCATTTAGAATAGCATTGAAAACTATAAAATACCAAAATAAGTTTATCTAAAGCAAACACACACACAAAACCCTTCTATATTGAAAACTACATAACACTGGTGATTATTAAAGAAAATCTAAATAAATGTTGAAATATACCATGTTCATGGACCTGCAGAGCCAACACGGCTGCAAGGGCGATGCTCCTCAAACTGATGTGTAGTGCAGATTCAATGCGATCCCCATCATAACTGCCGCTGCTGTTCTTAAAGAAAGTGATGTGCGAATGGTCAAAATTATACGGAAATGCCAAGAACCAAGAATAGCAAGAGCCACTGAGATGGAGGACGTGTGCGCGTCTGCCTTCCAGCCTCACCTGCGGCTGCCACAACCCAGACAGGATGAGCTTGTCAAGGTGCAGTTCAGACCCACCCCAGAGGCCTCCTGGATGCCACAGCCAGCCAGTGAAGAGAGCCTTCATCAGGAATGGTGGGCAATAACTGCACAGCCCACACAGGTCTGCAAAGGGAAGGAGAGCAGCCCTCCCACTGACCCACGGCAGACAACACAAATGCAGATCCAGACCACACAACTTTCAAAAGAAAGCATCCTCACGACCCAGGGTTAGGCTAAGTTTTCTCAAGTAGGACACACACACCATAACCACATAAGAAAATATAGAAGAAACTTCTCAAAACAAACTCCTGTCATCAAAGAATCTTTTTTTCTAAGAAAACAAACGGGCAAGCCATGGTCTACAAGAAAATATTTGTGAACTCACAAATGACCAAGGACTGGTCCCCAGGACTTATAAAGAATGTTTACAGCTCAATAATAAGAAGGCAAAGGGCCTCAAGAAAAATGTAAGTCACTGAAGACAAAGCACATGAAAAGTCTCTGCCACAGCGTGAGGACTAACTGCACCATGACCCCAGGCCAGGGTCGCCAAGACAGCCAGGCCTGGAGACACACACCTCCAAGGCTGCAGGCCACCACAACTCTCACACAATGCCGCTGGAGGTGCAAGTGCACAACTACTTCAGAAATATGTCCGGCAGCTGCTTGTAACACTAAACATACACCTACCCTATGACCCCACATTCTATTCCTAAGTATTTACACAAGAGCAACAAAAACATGTCCACAGAAAAGAGTTGAAAAGAATGTTCATTACAGTCTTATTCACAGTGGCCAAAAATGGAAAAATCCAGGCGCCCACAAACAGAAGACTGGGCCACAGAGATGCTTCTTTGCCATGAGGGGCATGGGCTACCGCATTGGGCAACCTGGCAGGAAGACAGACACAGAGCACATTCCACAGGACTTGGCTCACAGGAGTCACCAAACCTGGCCTTCAGACAATCACAGCTGACCACTACGCTCCCTCTGGCAGCTAGGAAGGGAGATATCCTAAAGGGAAGGGATCTCTGGGTGACGGGAAAGGTCAGTGCTCTGAAGGGGACTTCAGCTGCAAGTGTTCTGACCTGTTAGACACCAGGGTTCATTGTACGTAAACACAGTCTTCAAAGGGGGGGGGGCAGGGGAGGAAGTCTCCATAAACCAACCGAACTCCAGCAGAATTATTTGGTGTGAAGCCTACTGAAGCCTGCAACCTTCTTTGGAATCATTTAAAAATTGTTGATGGATGGACAGGAAAAGATAAATAGTTACATAATAAAGACAGGGTTAGTTGTAAAATGCATGTGGTGAGTACAAGGGTGTTCACTATAAATTCTTCTCACTTTTCTGAATCAAGTTTTTGAAATTAAAAAAAAAAAAATACTAAGTAAAAACAACTTGGGAGATGTAGCTGTAGCTGCATCCAGAGGCCAACGTACAGCCTTTCGTTGCTAATGAAAACAGAGGAACTAGGTCATTCAAACAAATCTAAGGAAAGCCAGCACAGGAGATTAATAAAACAGACAGTCATTTGGAAAACAAGAATAGGAATGACAATTACAAATTTTCTGTATTGGACAAGATAAAAGGTCACCAATCAGAAATGGTGGGGGTGCAAAGAAAGACTGATGGAGAGAACATGGCAGATGTTTAGGAACAGGAAGCACACACATCCTCAACTCAACATCAAGGTTCAGAGCTGACTTGGTTATTTCAGGGGAAGACATGAGCAGCAAAAATCAACTCCAAGACAGCACAGAGATGAAAAGTTACACATCCCAAATATGTGTGAGAACTACAGTCCCGCTGGGCACAGTGGCCACACCTGTGATCCCAGCAATCCGCAGGCTGAGGCAGGAGGATCCAAGTTCAAAGCCAAGCTTGGTAACTTAGTGAGACTGTCTCAAAATTTAAAAAATAAAAAGGGCTGGGATGTGGCTCAGTGATTAAGTGCCTCTGAGTTCAATTCCCAGTACCAAAAATTAAAAAAAAAAACATACCCCAGAAATGTTCAAGTCTGAATGCCCAGGATCCATTAACTTTTACCTTACTAAGAGTATTTTGTACAACTTTGTGATAAGGAATTGTGAAAAAGAAAATGAAGGAATGAATCATTTTTTTTTTTAAACATACAAAAAGTGACAGAAAACAAGAAATCAATTATGGAAGAAACTGAAAACTGCCCCAAGCACTGCCTCTGAAAAACATGACACTTTCTTTAAAATCTTCAAGAGTAACTTGATCCATATTTCAACATGTGAGAATATGAAGAACAAGTTCCAAATTAATTTTACAAGGTTGGCAGAATAACACTAAAAACATAACTAATAAAAAAAATCACAAACAATTTTTGGTATTTTTCCAAGAAAGAAGAAAATCTTTAGGAAAACATTAGCAAGTATCCAGCATCACAAATAACTACATTTTCCAAACCAAAAGGAGCAAGGAGAGAGGCATGGCCTGCTGGAGAGGTCTAGCTGGATGGAGCAGAGCCGCCTCCCAGAGGCCCTGGAGGAGGACCCAGAAACAGGTCCTCTTGACCAACAAGGGGACAAGCACGGCAGCTTTCCAAAGGAGCAGATCCTGACCCTCGGGGGCTCACAAGTGGTGGGCAGCTGCACCCCAATCCAGGACAGCCCACTGCACTCTGCTGTGTAACCAGGCCTGCCTAACGCCCTCCAGCACCTCGGTGGTCAGCGGGCCACACCAGTGGTCATGAATGCAGCTGAAGGATCCCCCTTGGGTGTCTGCCTCTGGTTCCTGGTGCCCCCAAGTGGGGAGTACAGCTGGTGCAGAAGCCCAGTTATGGCAGAGGTGCCGCCAGCTGAGGAGAGCAAGGCAGGTGTGGGTGCCCAGCTGATGGGGCACAGACTTACTCTGCAGCCATCGCTCCCTACGCAGCCTCAGCTTCTCCTTCTTGGGCAAAATGGCCTTTGCCTCAGCACCTGAGGAGAGAGAGTAAGTGGGTGAGTAACGAGCATCCAAGACAGTGTTTCTGCAGAAGCAGGCAGCCCAGAGCTCCCACAGGGAGGCTGAAGAGCCTGAAGTCGAGGCCAGGGCAGCAGTGCCCCACACCCAGGCCGCTGTGACTCACAGCAGCTGGGCCATGCAAGCCCTCAACTTCCATAGGCTCCATGTGGCACTGGGGACAGTTTATAGTGTGCCAGCACAACCAGGTAGCTCTTTAAGGCAACGGCCACAGACCCCTGGACTTCCCCCAGAAAGCCCAGGCCATTACTAACAAGAAAGCCTTCCCTTTCTCTGACCCACCCCAAGCTGACCTTCAGGACTGACTACAGGACAGCCACACACTAAGAGGCTAGTGGACAGCTTGCAGGGAGGAACCTGAACTGGGCAGAAGCCTGTGGACGGGTAGCGGGCTCTCCAAGGAGATATCCCCCTGAGAACACAAGTGTTCTTCCAGCGTGGACAGGAAGGTAGTTACATCCAGTGTCTGCTCTTGGCTGTACCTCAAAGATGTGTGCCAGGGACTGGAGGAACACCGTCTGTTGGTCCCATAGCACTGGGGTTCCTGGGACTCCATCTAGGAAAGCTCTCAGCCCACACCACAGCCCCAGTGAAGGAAGAAAAGAAGGATTCCCCGTGGGGTGGGGTGGGGTGGTGCGAAGGCAGCCAAGCTGGACACCTTCACTGTCAGGGACCCCCAGTGCTGGCCTTGTGCCCACTGGCCCCATCTAGTCAGAGGATGACAGAGTACTCAGCTGTCATCCGGCTGCTTGTCCCTTCTATAACCAGGCTGACCACATTCAAACTAAGAGCCTCCCGCACCCCAGGTCTTCTCCACGTGCTGCACCTCAGAGAATTCTGGAGGAGCACACTGTCCCAGGGCGGGGCAGCAGTGGGAGTGGGGCGTGCTCCTCTAAGCTCAGACAAGCGAACAGCCTGGGCCCCACAGATGCGTCAGTCCAGCGCCAGGTCTGAAGCCCTGCCAGCCACTTCTGAAGGTGATCCACTCAGCACAGCTTCACCTGGCTCCAGGGCAGGGGAAACAAGCACAAGCTGCACCCGACAGGGAGGGCCGCTGGTCCCCTGAACAGCAGAAGCCACCGCCACACTGCAGGGCCACAGAGCCTGGGCCAGGGCAGCTGTGCCCTCATTCAGGGAAATGAGGAAAGCTGGAGCAGTGTGTGCCAAGCTACAGACAAAGGCCCAGGGACAGCTCCCCGTCAAGGGCTGCCCTCTATCACTGACCTACCTCCCACCCTACCACCAGGGTGGCCCTGAACTTGGGATCCTCCTGCCTCAGACTCTGGGTTGCTGGGCGTACAGGAATGCACCACTGCACGCGGCTCTGACTGGTGTTCTTAAAACATCAGGTTACAGGCATAGAAGATGACCCTGTGAGAAGACACTGTCTACACGCTCAGGAGAGAAACCAGGCCTAGGAGACATAAACTGCCACTTAAGCCACAGGGTCTATGGTGCTGCTGAGGCCCCTGGGCTGCTGGAGACGCCCACCTCCTCAGGAAAGATGCAGCCAGATACAGGCCTTGCTCCCCAAGGCCCACACTGCCACCACCAATCACCTGTGAAGGCAGACGGCCACTCTGTGAGCTCAAGTTGACCACCCGAAGCCACTCAGAACTGGCTACACTTCAGCTAGGAAACTGATGAGCTGGGTGTGGTGCTGCATGCCTGTAATCACAGCTACTCAGGAGGCTGAGGCCCTCAGCAACTTAGTGAGACCCTACCTCAAAAATAAATAGGGCTGGGATGTAGCTCAGAAGTAAAACACTCTTGTGTTAAATTCCCAGTATCAAAAAAAAAAAAAAAGAATGTGACAAACCGGCCCCACTTCCCAAATGGGAAAATTGAGGCTCAAAAGGGGCAGTAACATGTCCAGGGTCACAGGGAACTGTTGTGGATGAGGACCTCAGTGCAATGTGATAGCTGGGCCCTGATCAGAGAGGTAGAGCAGTCTCAGTCTGGGCTGAGTGGAGACTTCACCTGTGCGCAGGGGACCGCATTGCTGAAGGGATCCTGGGAATATGGGATCTGGAAGTTTAGTCCCCCAAATAAACCAGGACTCAAGATGTGGTCGTAGGTGTAGCTTCACTGAGCTACCAGAAAGGGCACTAGGCCTCCAGGTGCAGGGTGTGGGACTTTCCAGGCCCATCATGCCCATGTGCCCCCAATGCACAGACCTGGGGCAGGACCAAAAATCATGTGCCCTGTGTGACCTCAGCTTACCCAGAAGTTAACTGATGGCTGGACACAGGTTGCACAAGCCAGCCCTGCAGAGGCCTGAGCAATGCCATTTGGAGCCTCAGGCAGCTCTAAGACTGGCACTGCAGACAGCCACAGCTCAGAGAGAGTCCAGATTGGCTATCGCCAGCAAGGGGACACTACCGGTGGCCAGTGCAGAACTTTCTGCTCCTGGGTGTAGAAGCAGGACTGAGGACAGAGGCCAGGGCCAAGCACTGGGCTGCAGGAGTTGGCGTGTAGGACAAGGGGCCCCTCACTTGTTACTGAACCCCTCACAGCCCGTGTGTCCTCAGGCAATGGGTAGAATGAACTTCTGCCATGATGTGTAAGTTTATGCCATAAACCAGAGAGAATGGTCACCACCCCTGGAGAAGAAGACCACCCTACAGGGAGCCCCAGCAAAGTGCATCCCTGGCTCAGTCCTGCATGCAGGAAAAGGAGCCTCACTGGCTGGGCACAGTGTGGGTGGCGATGAGCTCATTGTGCGCAGCTCTCTGCCCAAGTCTGCTATAGAGCAGAGCAAACAGAGCTCCCTATGTCCTTGGCCTTGACTGATTGTCCCAAGGTGACGTGGTTGCAGCCTCAGGCCCACTCTCCCCAGAACACGTCTGTACAAGACTCTGTCTCCTGACTTCTGATGCATGCAGATTTTCCTGGCCAGCACAACAAAGAACTCACGATGTCTAAGGACAAACAATACAGAAGCAAGTTCCATCAAGCTACATCAGACATCACTTCAGGAACAGGCACGAGCCTCCATGCCCTGACTCCCCGGGGACTCAGGCCCTCTCCAGAGCTACGAGCCAGAGTTGGATAGTCTGTGTCCTTGCTTCCAGATATACCTGGAGCCAGCTTGCTCTCCTTCTCACTTACCCCTGCCCTCTCACTGCCTATCTGAAGGTAGAGGCTAGAACTGTGCACACCTCAGCCCAGGTGGAAGGCGGGCAGGGGCAGGAATGGTGAGGTGAAGGGCAGGCAGTGGGGCCCAGGGCTCCTCACAGCTGCTCCTCTGGTTGGTGGGACAACCTCCTAGTACACAGCACCCCAGCACTGCAGCAGGTACAGGAGTGGGGTGGCAGACCTGTGCACATGCCAAGGAGGGTAGGGAGGGTGAGGTATCCACGTGGCTGGGCACAGCATCAAACCACAAGTAAGGTGATAACAGATCCTGAAGGTTGGGTGTCAGGGATGCTGTGGGGCTCAGGACACGGAGGGCACGGAGGGCACGGAGGGCTGAGAGGAAAACAGGACTGGCCCAGCAAGGACAGTGCCGGAGAGAGGAGGACGGCAGCCCAAGCGGACTGCCCAGTGGTGGTGCACCCCAACCGCAGCAGGAATGGATTCTCTCTAGTGATCCCTGCAACTTTTCTGTAATTCTGAAATTACTTCAAAAGAAAAAAGAAGAATCTAAAACCAGTGGAAACTGACCCAGACAGTAACCTGCCTATGTCATGCTGAAATGAAGGAAGCTGGAGCAGGCCAGGTCAGGAATCCTGGCGAGGGCCCCTCTAGCCTGGCCCCTGGGAGCTCCCAAACATGCATCTCCATGGTACCCAGGAAACAGGACCCAAACAGGCCATTCCCGCAGAGCTGGGGTATGGAATGCTGACTGCAGAGGCTGCTCAGGGCCACTGCAGCAGCCCTGGGGGCTGCAGACTCAGTAGGCTGCAGATGCTTTGTGGGCTGACATCTGCCCCCACCTCCTTGGCCGTTGGACAGGCCCATAGTCACCTGGCAGACCGAACGCCCCCCCAAGGTTTATAAGGTTGCAACTCTTGACAGTCCTATGGGCACAAAGCCAGGCCCAGGCCCGCTCAGCAATAGGGCAGGTGTGTACACCCCACCATGAAGACAAGGGGCCTTGTGTGACGTCAGCTGGGCTATTTGATGTCTGAGCTCTGAACAAGGCACACAAAACAAGCAAACTGACTAGTGGCTGCTGCCAAGCACAGGCCACTCTGTGGAGCAACTGCAGCAGAAGCAGAAGCTGGGGTGCAGGCCCTGTCCTGACCATGTCCATGACCAGCAACACTTCCGAAGAGGGACAAGGTGACAGCCTCGCAGGGCACATCATCCCAGCCTGAGCTTCTTTACTAGAGAATCAGAACTCGGAGCAGTGCCAAGAGTCCAGGCAGGCCTGGCCCAATCTAAAGCACCATCTGACCCAACACAGCTTATTCTCAAGGACGAGCAAAACGCCCCAGAACTGTAGCAAATCAAGCCAGCATGAGCAGTCAACCGAGTGCTGGGAGCCCAGCCTCATAGCCTGCACCCTGCATGTATGCCAGGCCACCTCTGCACAGAGGCCCAGAGCTCCACCGGGTCCTTCTGGCTGCTCAGTCCACACCACACCATGCCAGAGAAGCCAAGTTCCCAGTGTGTGTCAGCTGTCCATTCTGCCAAGACAAAATATTTGAAATAATGGCTTAAAGGAGAAAAGACTTATTTTGGCTCACAGATTCAGAGGCTCTAGTCATGATCCGTGCCCTTCACTTTGGGCCTACGGCAAGTGGACCATCACGGCAGCATGTGTGTGCAGGAGCACAGCTGTCACCTTGTGGCAGCAGGAAGGATGGAGGAGGAAGCTGGGCTGGAGCTGGAGCTCAGTGGTGGAGCACTTGTCTCCTATGTGTGGGCCCTGGGTTCGATTCTCAGCACCACATAGAAATAAATACATAACATAAAGATATTGTGTCCATCTACAACTAAAAAAATATTTAAAAGGGGGGGGGCGGAGAGGAGGAGGTCTCCAACATCCTTTCAAGGGCACGCCCCCAGTGATTGGCTTCTTGCCATCAGGTCCACCTCCTCTAGTCTCTACCAGCTCCCAACAGCACCATCAGCTGGGGACCAAGCCTTTATGTATGAGCTTTTGGGGACATTTAACATCCGAATCACAACATCTCCATTAAACCAAACCCTGCAGAACCCTAGCCAGTGAGGGGCCAGTCATTCCCTCAATGGCTCTAAAATGACCTCCCTGCCCCTCCCTGGGAGGATCATCTCTCAACAGCCCAAGACATCTAGCACCTGGCAGGGATCAGCTAGGACTGCCCAATGCTGCCCAAGCCCAGGACCAGTCTCAGTGTAGGGGAAATGTTGAGGAGAACTGATGGATCACCCCGCAACAGAAACTCTGGGGCTGATCATGATGACTGCTGCTGACTAGCCAAGAAGGTTAAGGAGGACGAGCCTTGCTTAGAGCAGGCACTGTTTGCAGTCTGTGCCAGTGTCTACCCTGGGCTGAAATTCAGCGCACCAGCGCCTCCTGGTGACCACACAGATGCACAGCTGAGATGAGTCAGAGTGGGCACAGACTGAACTCTCACAGGACACCAGGCCTGGGCCACACCGCACACCACAACTCCTCTCTGAAGCCTCATGAGGGCCCAGAAGGCAGTTGACAGGGGCCCACCTGAAGAGGGGGCATGGCTCAAGAAGGCAGCTGGGCGGCCAAGGCCATGACTGTCCAAAGTCACTGGGGTTTCCAGAGCCCCCTCCAGAGGGCTCCAGCTGATGACAGCACTAGGGGAGGGTGGTTCTTGAAATAACCTCTCTGACCTTGATCCTAGAAACACCCACCATGGCCCTGCCTTGCAAGTGGCTGTAAACAACTCTGCTGCCACACCACAGCTCCCTGCAATGGCCTTGGTCACCAGAGCCCACTTGGCCGGCAGTCCCCGTGGCATGGCCAAGAGCTCCCAGCCCAGAGAGGACAGGTGGCTCTGAGGACCCTCAACAGGAAGAGTGAAGGTGAGATGCTGCCAGCAGTCCTCCTGGAGGCAACACCCCCGAACCCCCTTGTGAACACCAGCTGCTCCAAGGAGCCACACCACGCCACAGCACATTGCTCAGCTGCACGGAGCACACCAGGCCCCTGTGATCCCCCACTCTACAGAGCTACCAGGAAAGTCTGTGCACCTGGCTTCTCTGCAACAGTGTCAATCTCCGCTCCCCATCTCACACAGGCCTGGGCACATTTCACCACGACCTCCAGCAAAGGCAGCTCTAGCACAGTGAAAGGGTGGGGGTCACAGCCTCACTCTGGACACCAGGACAGGCCTGACGGAAGGTGCACATGGATATGAGAGATAACTTAAAAGCACGACAAAAGCCAGTGTGGTGGCCTCCCCTGTAACTCCCACTACTGGAGAGGCTGAGGCAGGAGGATCACAGGTACAAGTCTGATCTGAGCAATATAGAGACCATGCCGCCAAAAAAAAAGTTAAAACAACAACAGAGGAGTTACAACACACATGCACACCAAACAACAACAAATCTTACCATGATGAAATTTAAAATCTTCACAAGGTAAAAAAATAAAAATTACATAAACAAATTCAAAAGGAACTACTAGTGGGGGGATATCATCTGCAGAAAATAAAACAGGACCCTTTCTTACTACATAAGCAGCTTTTTCACATTAATAAGAAAAAAACTAAAAGCCTACATGGGGGCAGGAAAAAGGCACAAACGGGCAGCAGCTGGGGCTGGGGTTTTGGCTCAGTGGCAGGTCCTTAGCACCACATTAAAATAAAGGCATTGTGTCCAATTACAACTATAAAGTAAATGTTAAAAACAAAACAAAAACAAAAATCAGGCAGCAACTGAGGAACACTGGCCTGTGGAACCTGTCATAAGGAACTGCACATCTTGGGCTGCGCCTGTGGCCCAGTGGTAGCGCACTTGCCTGGCATGTGTGAGGCACTGGGTTCGAGTCTCAGCACCACATATAAATAAAATAAAGGTCTATCAACAACTAAAAAATAAAAAAATAAAAAAACAACTGCACATCTTGCCGGGAGCAGTGGTGCACGACTATAATCCCAGCGGCTCATGAGGCTGAGGCAGGAGGATCATGAGTTCAGAGCCAGCCTCAGCAAAAGTGAGGAGGTAAGCAACTGAGTGAGACCCTGTCTCTAAATGAAATACAAAAAAAGGGGCTGGGGATGTGGCTCAAGCGGTAGCGCGCTCTCCTGGCGTGCGTGCGGCCCGGGTTCGATCCTCAGCACCACATACAAACAAAGATGTTGTGTCCGCCGAGAACTAAAAAATATTAAAAAAATCTCTCTCTTTAAAAAAAAAATTTAAATAAATAAATAAATGAAATACAAAAAGAGCTGGGGAAGTGGCTCAGTGGTAGAGTGCCCGAGTTCAATTCCTGGTACCCCCCCACACCAAAAAAAAGAACTGCGCATCTTGTAAGATAGAAACCATTGTCCTCTCTCCATCCTAGCAGGGCCCAGGTCTGGACCCAACGGGCATGTACTAGAGGGGCACTGTGAACAGGACTCCTAAGGGCAGCATTTCCAAAAGGCCACGTGGCAACATCCGATGTCCTAAACTTCAACTCAGCAAAACCCCACTATGGTTGTACCTCCAAATATGTAAGCTTCTGTTCACAAAGATGTGCACACAAAGACAATCCCACACTGACAATCACATCACACAACCAACAGAACCTCTGCACCTCCAAGAGGAACGCTGTGGGACAGGCAGGAGGATCAAGAGTTCAAAGCCACTCCCCAGGACATTACCAGGAGGTAGTGCTTCAGGACAAGCCCAGCACCAGAGGAACAGGGATGCCTCTGAGCTGCACCTTGTCTTTCTGCTTCCTAGTCTCCTCTGTACCTCTGTAATAAAGAAAAACCCAAAGGCATTTTTAAACACTGAGGACAAACTACCAAAATCAGAGATAATGCCCTGGAAGAAAACTGGCAAGATTATTAACCATAGAGCTCCATCAGCACATTTTCTAAAACACACAGCACCAGGTTTCCTGGCTCAAAGCACCCTTTCTGTTGGAAAGAAACCTCTCCCAGGATGAGTTCTCAGGTGCCTGAACCATGCTGCAGGTCAAGGGGGGACTCCAAACCCTCTGACTGACTCACAACAGAGACCACATGCAGTTCCCAGAGCTGGGAGGCCTTGGACAGTAGTCCACATGGGCAGCTCCACTCCCGTCCTGCTCCCCATGCCGACCCTCTCTCCCACCTCTGCCCATTCTGTCCCCATCATCTTCTCCTGGGTCTGAGACGAGGTAAAGGGCTCATCCCACAAGCACCTTCCCTCAGGAGCCCAGGTGGGCTTTCAGAACCACAGACAAGCTTCCATGGTGGACAAGACTGGCTGACATGCAGAGCTTTCCAAATCGCCATCTTAGGTAGCCCTGATCCACAGCCAGCATCAGCCTCCTCCTGGATGTTGCCGGGTGAGGGCTCCACATCTGCCCAGACCGAAGGGCGGCCATGGAGAAGATGACCAAGCCCCAGGTGCCCTCCCACCTCTTTCTGCAGTCCACTATGGGATACAAGATCACAGAGCTGATACAAAAGACAAATGAGGACTCGATACCCCACGGTCTCAGTGGGCACAGAAGAGACTTCTGATGACCCACAGGCATGCATGGCAGGAGCCCAGGACTCCCCAGCAGCACGCCAGCTGTGAGCTGGAGCCTTCACTCCACTACCAGTCAAGTCAGCACGGCAGGAAAAACACATAAAGGGATATAAATGGGAAGAGCTGAGCCAGACATAGTGGCACACGTCTGTAATCCCAGCCACCAGAGAGACTGAGGCAGCAGGATGGCAAGTTTGAGGCCAGCATAGGCAATTTATCAAGTCCTGTCTCAAAATAAAAAGGACTAGGGATAAAGTTCAGTGATAAAATGCCCCCAGGGTTCAACCCCCTATACCACAAAAGAAGGAAAAAAGAGAGAGAAAAGGAAAGAAATAAAACTGTCATCATTCACATATATGACATCGCTGTGTATGAAGAAAACCCCAAGAAAGACCTACAGATTACTGGAATTAAGTAAATTCAACCAGACACCTAGTACCCTTAAGCTAAGTGCACACAGCCACCGAGGCAAAGGGCAGCCTGCCAGCCACACTGACCTGCGCAAGGAGAAGAAATAAGGCACTGGAACAGGAAGTGCCCCGTCACCTCACTGTGGCCAGCAGCACTGACCTCAAGCAGCGCAGGTCAGCCTTGTTACAGCAGTTCTGGGGCCACCTCTGCATCTGCTTCAACTACCCATCTTTCTGGGGGAGCATCAGCCCAACTACAACTTCATTCATTCTTCTGCTCAGAACACAGACTCCCTGCAGCCAGGCCCACGGGGACGGTGCCAGGCCCTGTGCTGTGGTCTACTTGCTGCTCAGGCGCACAAAGAACACAGGTGAAATCCACGGTGCTTCCCACAACTGGAGTCCATCCCAAGAAGTTCCTCAGGATGTCCCTGAAGACCTGCCTGCCATGCACCACACAGCAGCACAGCCTGGAACCAGCATGTGTGCAGAACCCAGCATGGGGAGGAACCGCACACCCACACCAACCTGCTCTAATGCCACGCGGCTTGAGGTGCCTGACCCACAGCTGCCTGGCAACCAGCCACATGGAGGGAAGCCCACAGCCAGGCATGCACACAGCATCCCTCTGTACTGTTGTCTGGGAGGGCTGGGCTCAGAGGACAATCTGCAGCACACCCAGAACAACCAGCCTCACGGGTCCTGCATGGCAACTGCATGAGGGTTTGGAAAATACCCATGGTAAAGACACAAGAGGGAAGCTGACAGGTCAAGGGCAGGCCCAGCAGGCTCAGGACAGCGTCCACTGGACCCAGAGGCAGTCATCTGCATTCATCAGCAACAGGCCCCCCATCGGCCCAGCCACCCAGCGGCGGGCTCTGTGCACCCTGCCAGCCAAGCTCCACCCCAGCAGGGACGTGCTGAGGACTTCCAACAGCTACAGCCACCCCAACCAAAGGGCCACCATTCAAGACAGCATCCGCTTCCTCAGGAGCACAACTATGAATCAGCTGGAGACAGAGCCACAAAGAAAGGAGGATGCAGTCTCTGAGCTCGTCATGAAGAACCGACAGGTCAGGCCCATGTCCCTGACAGAAAGTTCCAGAAATGACTAACATCTCGCCCACAGAAGGTAGCTCTAACCAGACACCTCTCCTTCCCTGTGGCCAGAGAACCCGTGGGACAAAGCTTAGTCAGGGTCCCAATGACTGCTAGGCACTGGCTGCCTCCTGAAAGGGCAGGGCGCCACAGCTCTGAACAGGCTGGTGAGCAGGCCAGAGACAGGGCCCGGTCCAGAGGCCACATCAGATGAGACCAGGCGTCGACTTCCTGATAATGCAAGTGCTGTTTCCTCACCGCTAAACGTCATCTTCTACACGAGTGATTTTCAGAGGAATCAGGACTCTAGTGGCCATGTCTCTGCCACAGGTACAGCATGAGGAGCACTGAGCAGAGTGACCCCAGGGCTGGCTCCACATCTGGAGCAGGACAGGCTGACGGGGCACGCCAGCTGTCCCGCCTCCTCTGAGACCCCTCTGGCCCCCAGAGCCAGACGGCCAGCATTCTCTAGCCCCTCCTGCCTCCCTTGCTGGAGAGGCCGCCACTGCAGAACCCTGGCCTTCACAGTCGAGGCTGTCACCACCACCAGCAGGCGAGGAGTCCCCTCTGTGCCCAGGTGGACATCCCACACGATCCCTTCACCAGCTGCGGAGCACAGGGAGCACTGAGGTGGCTCAGGAGGGGGTGAGCCCAACCAGCTCCTCGGCATGTCCTCCTACTGCTGCCTCACAGGACACTCAAGAGCAGATCACATCCTCCGGACGCTTACACATCCTGCCTTCTGCTTGGAGATGAGCTTCATGCCCAAAGTCAGCAGACAAGAGCACCACGGCCATCTGATAGGCTAGAGTGTGGTGCACAGGCTGACTGAGGGAGGGGCGCAGGAGGCAGGGACTCCCAAAACTGTTCATAAGGCCTTTAAGCCCAGCAGGCGGCTCTAGTCCACTGTGCTGTCTGGAGCAGGTGACAGTTACCACCATGTGCAGGACAGGGAGTGTGGGGGTCATAAGCATCACAGGCACAGCCTTGCCTTGTCACCTGCCTGTGCTGGCCCCTACAGAAGAGCTCACAGGGTCCCATGGCACCATGAGGATGACAAATGGCCAAAGAAAGCTCAGACTGCCGGGAAGGAAGTGGTGGGCAGGACAGAGCCCAGCCAGCTGGCTCCACTCTGGCTCCTAATCACATTGGGGCCAAGATGAACACTCTGGCACTGCCCTGTGCAACTGTGACAGCAGACCTAAGGAATGCCACTGGCAAGGGCCACACAGAAACACTCCCTGAGCTAGTCGGGCACCCTGCCGGGCCCAGTGTCTCGACAAGGAGCTTCTCACAGGGAGGCTTCTGTCACAGCTGCCATCACAGCTGTCTTTTAAAACAATGCCTAAGATAACCCTGCAAACCTCCCCAGGTTCCAGGCAGCGTGAGGAGCTAACTGTCCAGACCGGAGGTCCCTGCATGTCTCCACCCAGGACTGCCCTTCAGCTAGGCTGCTCTAAAAGGAAACAGTTTTGCTGCCCTCTGCTGGACAGAGCACCACACAGAGGAGGGACCACAGCCTCACAGGAGACTCAAGAGCAGATCACATCCACAGGGGAGGGGGATGCTCACACATCCTGCCTTCTGCTTGGAGATGAGCTTCATGCCCAAAGTCATCAGACAAGGGCACCACGGCCATCTGATAGGCTGGAGTGTGGTGCACAGGCTGACTGAGGGAGGGGCACAGGGGGCAGGGACTCCCTAGACCCTCCACACCCCCTCCACCCCCTCTCAGAGAGAAGCCACTTCACACGTGGTCCAAGGCGAAGCCTCTTCCAGCACAGGCCCTGGCCCAAAGACCAAGGCTACTCTGGTAGGGGGCGGAGGGTCCTTAGGGGTGGAGGCTGACTGAGGGGGGATGCTCTGGGTCAGCCTCAGCTCACACCCACACCCTCCCCCCAAGGAGGAGCCACACATTGCTGGCTGCAGAGCCCAGCAGATCCCGGCAGACAGCACAGAGCCCCTGCCTGTAACAGGCTGACTGCACGGGCGCAGAGGGAAGCTGAGGGGCAGAAAGGGATCCCAGGCTGGCTGGCCCCCAAGGTTCCAGCAGAAACACGAAGACGCCAGCAGTCATGCTCCCACAGGAGTCAGGCCAGCCACCTTCCGGGGAGCAGGCGCAGCCTGGCAGGCAGTGAGGAGCCCATGTGTGCATGTGAGGAGCCCATGGCAGTCGCCATCCTCCCTCCTCCAGCCGTGCCAGACAGAGGTGCACAGGATTCTGCCATCTCTGACTGCACCCAGGCAAGGAGGGCGTGTGGGGAAAGTGCTATGCTAATGCAGGCAGCCCAGCAGGGCACTAAATGGTGGCCAAGCCAGGGATGCAGTCCTGTGCACAACCTGCACCCACACGGCTCGGCCAAGGGAGTAGGCAGCCATGAACACCCACACCTGCTGGGACCAGGCCCTGACCGTTAGGAACAGAGGTGATGAACACCAAAAATGGAAGGGGGTCTGGGAAAGAGGGAGACACGTGGTAAGGAGAGGCACAGCCTATTGCCCCAGGGACCTCTGGATACCTCAGCCAAGAAAAGGGGCCCCTCCACACCCATGGGGACTGCCTACTTGAAGGTCTGTAGGGCTCACCCTGTGGGGCCAGCACTCTCACGCTCCAGCCACCAAGCTGGCCCTCAGGACAGAGGAAGAGTCAGCCTGCCACCTTCCGTCAGAATGCTGTTAGGTCCAACAGTCACCTACATGGCCCAGGGTGGGAGAGGGAGGGCATGCACCAGAGCCCTGGGGCCCAGCTGTAGTCAGCCAGAGGCAATTCCCAGGAGATGAGCTGCACTGTACAAAGGCCCTGAAAGGCATCTCAGGATCCCCCAAGGACCAGTGTGGCTGGGCTGGGTGGCACTGCAGTCAGGGGCAACTTCCCCCGAATCCTCCCGGACACCCAGGCAGAATCAGGACCTCAGGAATGCGGAGCCCCACTCCCCACACCAGGATACCAGTCTAGAACTCCAGCCCTTGTAACCCTCAAGGGTGGGCTACAGTGTGGGAAGCCCCTCTGAACAAACACCTTCCAGTCTTGATGCAGGGGGCTCTGGTAGTGACTTAGGCCTTGTCCCAGCTCAGATAGCAAGGCGTGGCTTCAGGTATAGGCATACCAGCTAGGGTTGAGTTACACTCACCTGCTCCCTTGTAATCCTACCCCTTCTGCCCTTTTTCTAAGAATAGCGTCCCCCCCCCCCCCCAAATAAAAGCTCACTTCTGAATGTGCCCCTGTCTCTCTCTCGTCAACCTCTAGTGACTTTTTCTTGCTCTCCCTTTTGGGGAGCTTGAGGCCAAGAGTCAGGGAAAGCCATCCTGAAGCTTGTGTAAAGGTAATTCATGTCTGTTTTACTTTGTGTCACCCCAAATTCACACGGGTCACCTTAGTTCAGCCGCCCACGCTGAATGGGCTAAGGGAGCCACAGACACAGACCACACTAGCAGAGCTTGTGAGGACGCAGCGCCTGACCCTTACTGAAGGCATTATATATATGCACTCTCCAAAGGACGCTGTGCAGCATGACCTCCAAGGCTTTGGCTGGCTGGCTGTCAGCTAGCCCTCGAAAGCACTTCTGCCATGGAGGAGACGGGGGAACCAGCTGAGCCACAGGAGCTAGGCAGAGGACAGGGAAGACCAGACAGGGTTGAAGGAGGTCACTGCCAGGCAGGGTGCAGTGGCAGCAAAGCTCCAGGACCCACAGGCTTTTGTGACCTATCCACAGTGAGTACACAGTTCAGGTGAGCATAAGGATTCAGATTCCTCCGGAACCACCTGGCCTGGTCGTCTGCCTCCCTGGGTCCTCCCCAGAGGAGCAGGGAACCAGCATTTGCTGACCGTGTCTGGGCCTTTCTGGATACACAGGTAACCCCAGCAGCTATGAGGCAGGTCTGTCACCACCTTATGGACCACAGGACCGAGGGTGGACAGTGCCCTTGATCACAGGAGTTGTGAGCAACAGTTAGGCCTGGCCCCACTGGGCAGTCACAAAGCCCTCTCCTCTCTACTAGCCAGTCTCATCCACAGAACAGGATCACCGCCCGCTTGCCAATGGCAAGGACCACTTCACAACAATTAACTCATCTTAGCCTCAATAATCAGCAGAACTTAAGAGGTAAATGCCATGACCATCTCCAATAGAGGAGAAGCCCAACAGAGGGAAGAATCATCAGGTGTCTAGCCAAAGCCACTGGCTGGAGGGGAGCACAGCCCTGAGCCCCTCAACCATACCCAAGGCTCCTATCCCATGCCAAAACACAGTCACTGCTCTGACACTCTCTGACATGCTCAAGGGTTCCTGTAGTCCCACCCCAGGGCTGTCATAGGTGTAGATAGGGCTCCTTTGGGGCTGGGGTTGTGGCTCAGTGGTAGAGCACTTGCCTAGCATGTGTGAGGACTGGATTCTCAGCACTGCATACAAATAAAATAAAGCTTCAACAACTACTAAGAAAAAAAAAAAAAACGTTTTTATAAAAGGGGGGCCTCTTTTGCACCCTGATGTCCTTAGAAAAGTAAGGAAGTACCTCTCTGGGTTTACTCCTGGAAAGTGACATTTGTGGTTGCTGTCTTCCAGGCTTAGGAAGCCAATGCCACCTGTCTCAGCTATGGTGACCTAGAACTGTCTGAAACACCTCAATTCAGTATGAAAGACAAGGTGACCCCAAGCGAATGCAAGTTCCCACGCCCCCTCTCTGCAGGGCAGGGCTGCTACTTCCTAGATACGTAATGAGCCTTGGTGGCTGCAAGGACCTCTCCACCAGGGAACCAAGACGACCCAGTTGTGCATAGTTCAGACAAATCCAGAGGACTCCATGGGGCTCAGGATCTGTCCAGGACACTGGGAGGTGGGAGGGGCTCTGAGGAGAATCCCAGCCTCAGGGTCCCTGAAGAGTATGAAAAACAAGGTTGGGAGCCCTGAGGCAGGACTGGTGCTATGCATGCTAAGGGTGCCTGGTGATGCTGGTGCCTGCACAGAGCCATTCTCTCAGCAGGTGGGCACTCAGGCCTCTTCAAGTCAGGTGTCCCGAACTCACTGAGATGGTTCAGACCAGCGCAGTATTGTCAGCAGCCAAGGACCTGAAAACCACAGATGGCGGAGAGCCCTGCACTTGTCATGGATGACCAGAACTCAGTGGAGCTTGGTCAGCCTGAGCCCAGTGAATCCAGGGAGCTCAGGGCTACATTTCCCTCACACTCAGCCACAAGCCTTACTGTCCACCCAGGAGGGTGCTGCAGAGCCACAGAGAACATGCTGTAAATAGAGGCATTTCTCTCCTGCCCAGTGGCCCTCCTACGCCCCATGGACCTTTCTGGCAGGACCAGGGACACCATGTTGGGCAGGTGCACCCCAATGTGTAGGATAGCTCGAGAGGGACACACTACAGGGGCAGGAATTCCAGAGCCCAGTGGATCTCAGAGCACCCGGCACAGAAATGAGAAGACCATCTCTCTGCATAAGAGAACCGAGGCTGAATAAGCAGAGGGGTCGGAATGAAAGTGAACTTCACGTCCACCTGACATACAACAAAGCCTGTTTCACAGTTGGGAAGGGGTTGCTTTAAATAGTGCAGCAACACACAGGGAAGGGACTGGAAAGAAACCTGGCCGGAACTGCTGCTGGAGAGAATCAACCAGGCCGCCAAAGTGGCCAACTCTCTGCAGCAAATTTAAACACTCAAAAAGTTAATTGCATAAAACTATGAAGAGCTAGCCTCTACAATACATAAAGCACTCATTCAAATCTAAGGAAACTGACCAAAGTGGCCCCAAACACAGACAAACCTTCAGAGAATGAGTGAACACACAGGTCATGGAAGCAACCGTAGCTCCTAGGCTCCAGCCTCAGGCAGTCCTGGCTCACACTGCAGGCCGGGGCACCAAGAGTGGGTTAGCAACACAGTCAGGGAACCACGGGGACAGGATGCAGCCCAGAAGCAAAGCCAACAGCTGCTGTCCACTCCAGGGAATGTGCCCTAAGACTCTGTAACAGGAGGAAGCCAAGACAGAAAGGACAGCAGGAGACTCAAACACCTGTCCCCAAGCAATCCTAAAGACCCAAAGCAACAAAACAGGTGAGACCCCTGGAGATCCACTGACATGCAACCCCACCTGAGTGCAGTTACAGCTTACAAGAGCTGCCCACAAGCAATAGATGCAGACCTCAAAAACTCACAGGAAAATCCCAGGAGCTGTGTGTGTACTCACCCAGCAAGAGGTGTGGGGAGACCAACCTTACACGTGACTGAGTCACACTCCCCGGCTGGGTGCTGAGGCGCTCAGTCGCAGGAATATGGCAGAGCTTTCCCTACCCTTCTTGGGTGCGAGGGTCAGTGTCTAGTGCATGGGTGTGTCTTGCTACAGCCCCATGGGTTGAGCTACGCTCACCTGTTCCTTTGTAATATAACCCCTTGCCCTGTTTAGGATGGAATCTTCCATGGAAGTGCCTTGTGTGTGTCCCCTTCTCTTACTGTGCCCTTGGGTGTGGCCTACCTAGGTGTCAGTGAACCTGCTGACAGTGGACATCATGAAGATAGACTCAGCCCCCTGAAACCTGACCCCTTGCCTCATTTGAATAGCTTCTCCTCAATAAAAGGGGTCAGCGCGTGCTCTTGCTCTCTCTCTTTCTGCGGACCCTTAAGGTCAGAGGAGCCGTCACAGCGACCCCAAAGAAAAAGGTATTTGTGTCTCTTGTGTAGTTATTTCGTGCAGCCCAGTTAGCCCAGTTTAACTGGAGTGACCCCTGAGCCTTTTAGTCGCAAGAACAGAAACCCGGCAAAGAGGTAAGAAAATTATGTACAGATTCCATGGAGTGCTGGGAGACCACAAAGAATGACTGTCAGGGGCTGGGGCTGGACTCAGTGGTAGAGCACTTGCCTAGCACATGTGAGACACTGGGTTCAATTCTCAGCACCACATTAAAATAAACAAAGGTCCACCAATAACTAACAAAATATTTTAAAAAAATGACTGTCAGAGTAGAAAACAAAAATGACAGCTACCTAAACACTGAAGATTAAAGTGCACAATGGGAGGGTTAAAAAAAGACCAGGGCAAACAACCCTGCCCAGAGGGGCTGTGTTCCAGTCACATCCACTGCCGGTCTCAGGGCTCTGCTATCCCAGGGCAGAGAACACCACTTAGGCATCTAAGAGGCTTCTCTCCAGAACACGTGGTGGTGGGTAGCCCCAGGCCCAGTGCCTCACCTCCCAAATGTGCACCATCAGGCAAGGCCACCCTCCACCCTGCAAGCCACAGCTCAAAACAGAAGCTTGGGCTAAAAAGGCTACTTGGTCAGAAACAAAAGACACCAGGAGAATGCAATTAGCAAAATCCAAAATAGGGGGTATGTGACAATAAAAACAGCCTGCTGCCACATGATGAAAACAGCCAAGAGGAACAGCAGAGACGGAGGGAGGCAATGTGCAGCCCACACCAGCACCTGACTTGTACAAGGAATTTGCGTGAGACAGTCAGGAAGCGGTAGTCATATGTGTGCAATATTGAGGAACTATACTGCCTATTTATCTAAGTTCATCTTCATTTAAGAGCCCTTAAGAATAGACACTAAAGAGCTTAGGAATGAAATGCTATGGAGTCTGGCACCGCTTCAAGATAATTCCATACCTGTCTGCTGCAGGCGGTAATGGCCGTGTGTGCTTCCCATCACTGTTCTACTTTAGCATCTTCAGACAAATCTTTTAACAGTACGGGTACCATGGGTAACCTACAGGGCACCCAGATCCCTCCCTCCCTCCTGCACCTCCCGGGGCAGCCACGCACCTTTCCTGAGGGAGGCGAGGCTCGTCTGGTCCAGCTCCAGTCTCTGCACCAAAGCACTGGGGTCTATCTGGGTCTTGGCAAAGACGTCAGTGTGGATGAACGCCCAGTCCTAGCCCCCCAAAAAGAAAGAAGACATCAGGCTGGCTCCATGGTTTGAGAGGGAAACATGTCCCCACTCTTCTCTGCCAGGGAGGACCTGGGTGTACCTGTCCCCAGAGCAGGCTGTGCCAGGCCACCACTTTGCCTCCGTCCACAGGCAGTCTCTGCTCCTGCTACGCCTCCCGACTACACTGCAAGGGGCAACTTCAGTGGGCAAAGCCTCACCAAGGAGCCAGCTCCCTCCAGCCCCTCACGGGCTTTCTACCACACTCCCACTTCACAGGAGATTCTGCCCTCCAAGTCACTTCCAGCACACTGAAGGGGGAGGGACCCATGCCACCTGGCTCCTTCAAGACCCAAGCTCCATGACCTCTACAGGGACGCACCATGACCCCCAGGGAGGGTTCCCCTCTTGCAGAAGCTAAGGGCACTGAAGATGATGGCAGGTAGAAGAAGAGATGAAACCCAAACAGAAAATGTGTGCCCTGTGCTGTACCATCAGGGATGGGAAGCTGAGGTTGGAGCTCTGTACAGACAGAGCCTGTGGAAACAGTTCTCGGCTTCCTTTAGCCTCCCACATGATCTAGTCACTTCTCACAACTGCCTCTGGCCAACCAAGGGCAGCAGCACTGGGGAGAAGCACTGGAGGTGCAGCTGGATGGCAGAGCACATGTGCTTAGTATCTGGCAGGCCCTGAGCTCAACCCCAGCACATAGGCACGCGCACACGCACACAGCACTTAGGTTCTGCCTGTGGATCTTTATTTCCTTACCAGCGCTCCCATGTCATGTGTTAGCTCTAAGCAAACCAGAATGCTTTTCTCCTGTCCCTGTGTCTTACATTGCCCCATCCAAAAAGCCCTAAGGTCAATGTTGCCTCCCCACCTGGCAGAGACAGAGACAGGAGGGAGGCAAGGCAGAACCAGCCAGCGCCAAGCAGGGGCAGGGCAGGACCACAGCTACCTGCGCTTCTCCCAAGGGTCGGAGGAAGTTGGCAAGGGAGGAGGAGAGGTCAGAGGGCTGCCCGAGAGGGAGCGGCCCCTGGGAGGGGAGGGCCTGGTGGGTGCCCTCGGGATCACCACATGCCCAGGTCTGTACCCATACTGGGACACTTTCCCAGAGTGCCACTTTGTATCTCATCACTGCACAGCTGCAGAGATTAACACATAGAATACTGACTTTATACTGTCTGGCTGTTCAAGGACAGGCAAACAGTATCAATGTAGAAATTAATAATCCTGCTTCCCTCTCTACTCCAAATTAAAGTTCAATGACTGCATTCTTCATATATCCAAGCTCTATTTGTTAATTTTTCCTCCAAATATGCCTTTTTTTTTTTTTTTTTTTTTTTGCTTTCTGCTGTTTTTGAGACCAGGTCTCACTGTGTGGCACAGGTGGCCTCCTGGGCTCAAGTGACCCGCCCAACTCAGTCTCCCAGTACCCTGTGCTGTCGTAACCGCTCCTCCCTCTCACTGGGCTCAGTGTCTAACATTTTCAGAAACACTTTCAGGCTCCATGGCCCACTCTGACGTCACATGTCATGTTCCGGCTTCCTGCTCAACTCAACTCACTTCCTTCTCCCTGAGGTTAATCTTGTTTCCAGCAGGATTTGACCTGCTGCTAGAATCTCACAAGCCTGGCTAGCACAGGGGGAAAGCCAGAGCCACAGGGGAGATGTGGCCTGGACAGGCCAGTAGGGTGAGAGAGACTCCCCACAGCAACCATCTCAGCACAGGAAACTGTCCCCTCACGGGGCCTCTGGCCAAACCCTCTCCACCCTCACCTCACAGAAATGACCCAGGATCTAGGGCTGGGACCTCGGTGGAAAGGAGGGGCAGGTGCCAGTGTGCCCTCCCCCACCTCCTCTGTCCCATGCTGCCCAGGCAGGGCAGGCCAGAGAACCAGGCTCCCACCCCTGGCCACCCTGGAACAGAAGCTCCACACCAAGCAGGCTGCTCAGTCCTGATCAGCCCCAGCCCAATTCACCAGCAGGCCCAAGAGAGACTAGAAAGCACCTTCCACTTCCCTCTAGGAGACAGGGTGTCACCTGAGAGACACTCATGCTGCTCCTGCCCTACTCCTCAAGCCCCATCAGAGATCCTGTCCAGAAGAGGTAGACCATAAGAAGGGAAAGAGACCTTGGCAGGATGAGGACAGGGCCTCCGGGCTCCCAGAGATCAGCAGCACCAGCTAAACAGAGTGGGCCAAGGTTTAACAGAGGCCAGGGACAGGGACGCCAAGAGCCCTCTGGACACAGCCAAGAGAGGGTCCAGGCTGCAGTCACAGCAGACAGGGGCACTAGAAAGCAGGGGCCCAATGGCAGAGGGACTGGAGCACAGCCTGAAAGAGCACCTGCTGACCCAGAGCAGCTGCCAGCATGAGCATTCCTGGCCACCAGGCCACCAGAGGCTTCAGCACACCCAGGCTGCACCCTCCTGGCAATCAGCCGAGGGAATTCCCAGGCCACCAGTCCTCGGCCACAGGAGGGTCAAAAATGTAAACATCCTGAGCTGTGACAGCAATCTCCAAGCCACAGATGCAGGGCCCAGGGCAGAACCTCAGCAGGCCAAGAGGGCTGAAGAAGAATCTCTGACACCTGGGGGCTTACACTAAGCCCAAGGGCCTGGCCAAAATACAAAACAGAAAAAATATCAGAGGCTGCACACGGACAGGGAGAACAGATAGAGCTCCCCGTGTTCAAGTCAGAACAACAAGCAAAATGACCGAGCAGACGTCATCAAAATGATACACCCAGTACAGAAAAGCATGATCCAAGCCCCAGAAACTGCATGAAACACCACCATGTACATCAACATAGATATGACTCAAGTCCTCGAAGGAGAGATGAGACCGACAGAAAAAATATTCAACCAAATAAGGGTGGAAAACAGAAGCAGGGGTGCACCCCTGTGATCCAGACTCTGAAGCTGAGCAGCAGAATGCAAGCTCAAGCCTCTCCTGGGCACCTCAGCGAGACCCTGTCACAAGATAAAAAATAAAGGGCTGAGAGTGTAGCTCAGTGGTAAAGCATCCCTGGGTTCAATCCCCAGGACTGTCAAGAAAGAAAGCCAGACAGACAGACAGACTGAAAGCCTGCTGAACTGGACTTTGGAAAGAATTCACTTCAATGAACACCAAGTATGATAAATGAACTCCAAAGAGAACAATGCAAAGAGATACACCAAGACACATCACAATCAAAAAGCTTAAAGGCAAAGACAAAGGCAAATAAAAATATGGAAAACAATAAAAGAAAAAAGACACATCTTATACATGATTCTAACAGCAAACTCCTCGTCAGAAACAACAGAGGCCAGGAAGCCTGGAATCACACATTCCAGTGCTAAAAGATTAAAATGTCAACCAAGAACATGTCCAGAAAAACTATCCTTCAGAAACACAAGCAAAATGAAGACATCCCTAGATCAACCATGGCTCAGAGAATCTGTTCCTTGTAAGAAGTGCTAAGAAGGCCGGGCATGGTGGTGCACACCTGTAATCCCAGTGGCTGGGGAGGCTGAGGCAGGAGGGTTGTGAGTTCAAAGCCAGCCTCTGCAAACAACTAAAGCGCTAAGCAACTCAGTGAGACCCTGTCTCTAAATAAAATACAAAATAGGAGGGATGTGGCTCAGTGGTTGGGTGCCCCTGAGTTCAACCCCCAGTACCCCCACCTTCCCAAAAAAAGAAGTGCTAAGAAGTTTCTGAAGGTGAAAGCAAATGGTTACAGAGTAATTCAAACCCACAACACCACCAGGAGCACTGGAAGGCAGGCATGTAAATACAAGGGTGATTCAATAACTCACAGTTAGGCTTGTGACGCTCACAGACACACCTTCCACAATAATACCACAACGAGGGTGGAAGGAGCAGAGCCACCAGAGGAAAGCCCATGCCACTGAAATTAGTATAAACTGGAAGCCTGTTTCTCCGTTGTAAGCCTTAGATCAACCACTAAGAACATCCATGGAAAACCCACAGAGAACATCGCAGATCAGTAACAAGCATGTCCTGGAGTTCCAGCCAGAGCAATTAAGTAAAAGAAATAAAAGGCATCTGTACTGGAAAGGAAAAAGTAAAACTACCTTCTCATAGATGAGAACAACTTGTACAGAGAAATTCCTAAGTAATCCACAAAAATTATAAACAAGTTCAGTAAGGTTCCAAGATACAAGAGCAATATGCAAAATTCAACTCTATTTCTACACATGAATAATCCAAAAAGGAAAATAAGAAAACAATTAACAATGAGATTCAATGGACCCAACCTCACACCACACATGAAATTAAATTAGACCAAAGACCTAAAATGTTTAACAGCTGAAATATAAATTATAAAGTCATAGATGTAAATCTGTGTCTTGGCTAAAGCAACAGTTTCTTAGATGAATCAAAAGCAGAAGCAACAAAGAATAAAGCCTCTCTGAACTTCCATGAAAACTAGAAACTTTTGTGCTTCCAAGAACAGAATCAACAGAGGGGAAAAAAAAAAAAAGAGAGAGAGAGAGAGAATTGGAAAAGAAAATCTGCAAACTTATCTAATAGGGATATATTACCCAGAACATTCAATGAATTCTTATAACTCAACAACTAAAGGACAAACAATCCAAATTAAAATCAGGTAAAAGACTATAAACAGATACTTCTCCAAAGTTCCACAAATAGCCAACAAATTCATGAAAACTTCATCACCATTAGCCCTTGGAGAAATCCAAATCAAACGATGACAAGAGACCACTTCACATACAGCAAGTTTCTAACAGAGAAGATACCAAGGGTTAAGGACGTGGGGACAGCCAGTGGGGACCCGAAATGGGGAAACCACTGAAGTAAACAATCTGGCAATTTTTTGAAAGAGCTAAAGTTACTATATGACCCTGCAATTCCCCTCCATAGGTCCACAGAAATATCTGTACATGAGTGTTCACAGGAGTGTAATTCACGGCAGCTAAAAACTGGAAACCAGAACAGCATAAACTTACTAATGGACAAAGTGCAGCATGTTTGGGATGCCTGTACGTGGAATATTATTGGTCCTAAAAAGAATAAAGAAATAAACACTACCAAAAGAATGCTTCAAGGATGAACCTCAGGAACACGTAAATGAAAGAAGGCACAAAGCCTCAGGAAAAACAAGGCGCTAAGCAACTCAATGAGACCCTGGCTCTAAATAAAAATACGAAAAATAGGGCTGGTGGTGTGGCTCCCTGGTGGTGTGGAGTTCCCCTGAGTTCAATCCCCAGTAAACCACTGGACCCAAAAAAGAAAGAAGCCACACAGTACATTACAGTACTACTTCACATGTATGAACAGGCGCATCTAGAGAAAGACGCAGGCGGGCGGCGGGTGACTGAGGGGCCTCAAAGGTCCCGGAATCTCCAGTAAGGGTCACGTAGGACGGTGCGGTTCCGGGCTAGAACACAGTCCTGCCGCTCGGCCGCTCACGACATGTTTGTTGACATCTTGGTCCGGAGGACTGGAGCTACGGATGCTCACAACCGAGCCTCGTCCGCAGACCTCTTTTCTTTTAAATTCTGAGACAGGGTCTCCCTAAGCTGCTGAAGCTCGTCCGGAGCTGGCCTCTGCTCCGGGGCCAGGCTCAGCGGACCTTCTCCTCCCTGCTCCTCCCCTCGCGGCACTCACCCCTCCAAGGGACCGCACCTAAGATCTCAGAAAAGGCGCTCCCAGGTCAACACGTGAACCTCAACCCAACAGAGAGCCCGGGGACGGGGCCTTCGGGTCACTCCGGAGGGGGAGATGCGGACGGGCCTGGCAACGCCGGGGCCCGCCCAGCCCGGGGCCCGCCCGAGGCGGCGGCCGCGCTCCCCGGAGCCCCGCAGGGCCGGAGGCTGCCCGGCCCGCCGCACGCGCGGCGCCCGCCCCGGACCCTCCCGGGCCGCCTCACCTTTGCCCCCGCGACACCGGCCGAGGCGGGCGGCAGGGTCACCTCCGGGCGCGGGACGGGGGGCGCGGCGCCGGGCGCAGCCTCCCCCTTGGGCCGCACTGCGGCCTGGTGCACACGGGCTCGCAGCCCCCTCACTTTGCCCATCTTGCCCGTGCCGCCGCACACACGGAAGAGCCTCCCGGAAGCCGTCCAGTTGCGCTAGCCGCCGGTCAGAAACGCGCTCCGCATCCACCGGGTTCCGCGCCTGCCTCCCGGAAGCGCCGCCCTCTCCGGCGCGCGTGCGCAGTGCTGCCGCCTGCTGGCTGGAATGCGGCGCTTCCGGGCGGCGCTGGAGCGAGCTGCGGCAAATACTTGCAAAGACCCCCGGGGCGATGCAAGGAGCAAAGGCCTCCGGTGCGTGAAGGAGAAATGGCCTTTCTCTAGGGAAGGCCTGGAACCGAGCAGGTGCCTCTGGCCCGGGCCAGGCCGCGATGGTGGAGCAGGTCCTTTTGACTTGGCATTGACCTCTTTGTGTACACTCCTGCATGTAGTCGTTAGAATAGTTCCCTGAAAGTCAGCTTAAAAGGGAACTGTCAGATCGCTGGCGGTGACTTAGGAACAAAGCACCAAGCAGCCCTCACCGTGAAAGAAACATCAGTCAGCACTGACGGAACTGCCCGTCCATCAGCGGGGCCTCCTGGCCAGGCCCGGCTCTCAGCCAGTTCCCCTGCCAACTCCGTGGGACAGGGGACTCTAAAAATCATTCTTCCTGTCCCAAGCCCTTCCCCTCCTGCCATAAGCCCCATAAAATGCCAGTCCTGTAGAGCCCCCACGCGGTTTCTCCTCTGACCTGTCCACTTTGTTGGTCTGGTCGAGTTCTGCCCGGGAGTGAGTCTCAATCAAGCCTCCTTCAGCGGCCTTTTAAAAATCTGCCTCCTCTTGGTTGCCGCCTTGCCTGACCTTACAGGAAGGAGGCCAGCACTTTGCCTTCCAGGGCAGTCGGCCCAGTGCGCAGCCCACCCAGCAGGGGTGACTAGAAAACCAGACCAGCCTCAGCTGTACAGCTCCCTTGGACACACAAAGCTGACCTATCTAGAATACAACAACAAAACAGGCCTTGTTTTAGGCCACAAAGCAAGGGGTGGAGACTAGGCCCAGCCAAGGTGGCCGTGGTGACTGTCCATCAGGGAACAGGGAGTGTTAGGACCCGGCCAGACACAAACTCCACCGATGAGTCAAAACCCCTTTATTCAGGACTGAAGTCGTGGTTCAGGTGGACCCACTGTCCTGTTGGAAACGAGCCACTGAAGGAAGGAGGGACTAGGCTTATATAGGTTGGTGAGTGTATCAGTCTGGGCACTCAGGAATGTGGGGTCTGCTTTATAGATCCACGAATGTCAGTTTGAGCACTCAGGAATTTGAGTTTGGGGGTTGGGGCCCGTGGTCAGCATCTGGAGAGGATTTACTTTGGGAACGATTCATGCTTGCCAGAGACTATCTTTCAGGTTTGAAGAGACACCTTCTCCCCACCTCAGCCAGCACCTGGGGAGGATCTATTCGGGGGTAGATGAAAGCTATCAATGTTTGGCTTTCTTTTTTGCTCCCTTTTCCCAGGCCTCACTGTTTGGAGGTTTGTCATTTTCCGTATCTTTTACATGGGAACTTTCACCTCCTGGCTCCAGACAGAAGAGGGGACACCAGGACAACCCTGTTGGACCTGCCTCTTCCCCTGAGTGATCCTCAGGTCAAAGTAGCACCTCTGGGGCCCTCAACACCAGCAGGAAAGTTCTGAGGGGTATTGCAGTGGGAGTCTTCCTGCCCCTCACCCCAGTCCTTAGTTCCCTCCCGGTCTTAACTCAGATTATTGGCTTCCTATTTGCTTTCTAGAAACTTCCAAACAAAAAGAACTGTACTGATGACAATAAATTTTTCATTTTCCTGACGTCACATTGATACCACCAGTTATACTGGTGACAAGTTCTGCTTCCTCACATGAAATCTGAACATTAGTGAAGCACACCAAGGCAAGCGCATGAAGCAGGGTTTATTTAAAAAGGGGTCACATAGACTTCTCCCTGGAGGGAGGAGAGGGGCACAGCTGGTGTCCTGGTATCCCAAGAAGTGAGGTGTTGTCACAATAGCAAACGGTGGGACTTACACAGTCGAGGGAGAGAAATAAAGAATGTCTACACGCTTCTGCCCTTTTCGATGCTTTATTCACTCCATACAATTTCACACTATAGGTTCTTAATCAAGAAAACAGCAATCCTTAACTCTGGGCATGGCAATAGACATAATCAATTCACAGCAAACAATTCTAGATTAATTGTAAGCACTGCAAACACACTTAATCATGACAGCTCATAACAGACTGCCGCAGTCTGGCTGGGCACAAAATAACCGAGCCGCCACAAAGTCTTGTAGGTTCAAACAGCAACCCTTTATTCCCGAACTCTCACCGGCACTCTACACATACTTCCCGGGAACACACACACTCCACCGGGCTCTGTGTGCCAATTCTCCCAGAACCCTGCAAGAACTCAAGGGGAACTGCAAAGTAGCGGGCGACAGGAGTTCCAAAGTAGCCAGGCAGCAAGATCCGCCCTCATCCCTGAGCTGCCCTCTTCCTGAGCAGGGTCACCTTTCAACCATTCCCTCTGGCAAAAATGCCAGGCGACGTCCGACTAAACTGTGGCTCTCAACAACAGACATTCCCTCTGCGTGCTAAGCTCAAAAGTCTTCAGCCTTAGGTTTTGTATCCTGCAGATGCACACTCACTCAGACCACGGTGACCAGGTCTGGAACCAAGTCAGGCTTTTCCTGGTGTGGAGTGGACGCCCAGTTGAGGAGGGGGTCGTAGGGAGGAGTTGCAGCTCTCACCAAGGTCCAGATGAGACTGTAGAATGTGAAAGTGGTGAGGATCAGGCGGAGGCTCGGGAAATGATGACAGTGATGGGACGTCAGGTCCTCAGCAGGCTCTCCAGCTCGAGTGCATCCTGGTTTTGGCTGGCTGAATCCCTGTTCATCAGCTCTATTATTTATACTAAATTTTCAGGCTTTTGACCCCCCTGTCAATCCTTGTCAGCTACCACTGGATTTCTCAGTGACATAATTTACCTGGGGTCAGAAACGTCTGGTCTGGTGGTCTCCACCCTGATCTTCTCGCCTTTCCCTCGTATCAAGCGAGCACAGCCTGCCAGGGGCTTCCCTCTGTTTATCAGGGTGAGGGGAGGTGACTGGAGGGCTCTGTGGGTGTGCCTGGTGAGACTGCAGGTTTCAAACTGGAGTTTTAAGATGGAGTTGCTCAGGCTCAGGCCTCAGGCCATCCTTACAGGTGTTCTTTTTATATATTCCAGGCTTCCTTTGTACTCCTGCCCTCTCCCCTTATCTTTCTCCTTCCTGACTAGGCCCAGGAATGCTCCCCAGACAGCCAAAAGGTGGGACACCAGTGGGCTGAAGCGGGAAGGGCAGGGTGGAGCAGCCCAGGACACAAAGGAGGGGCAATTCTGGGACAGGTGACCTTAGCAACAGGTTGGAGCAGGCCAGGTTACCTTGATAAGGGTGGAGGGAGGGCTCTGAAGGAATCAGTCTCCAACTTGCTGGACTCACTCAAAATTGGCCTCCTTGATTGGACCTGGCTCCATTTACCTATCTGCACTGCCTGCCTGTCTAATTCTGGCTTCAACATCAGTCCGCTCTCTCTACGCTGTTCGTTCTCCTTCCATGAAATAGAGGGCCCCCCATGTGTCCCCATGGCTCCGGGCAGTGCCAGGGACCTCTGTACTGAAAGCTCCAAGTCTCCTCTGACCCCTGGGCCACTGTCTGTGACAACTCTCCCTCACAATCTGGTATTCTGCTCTTTCAATTCAGTGGGGAAAGTCTTGGTGTAGTTATCAGATATGGAAAATGACAAACCCCGAAATAGTGTGGCCTGGGAACAGGGAGTACAGAGAAGGGAGCACCCTGATGGCATTGATTCTTTGCCAATGACAGATCAATCCCAGGAAAAGAAGCATTTATCCTCACCCAAATAAGTCCTTTCCCAGGGACAGTACATGGGGACCCTGAAGGGAAAGAGATAAGCTCTGAATGCTGACCCCAGACCCTTCATTCTTCTCCAAGTAAAAATATTGCCCAGTAACAATAAATTTTCCCTAAACTCTCTCAAACCTGTTTCCTGAATGCCCAAACTGACCGCTGTCCCTAGACCCTTCCTGTGAGGATGGCCTGAGGCCTGAGCCCAAGCAACTCCACTTTAAAACTCCAGTTTGAAACCTGCAGTCTCACCAGGCACACCCACAGAGCCCTCCAGTGTGGCCCTCAGGCACCAATAGGTCACTTCCCCCACCCTGACATCAGAGTGAAGTCTCTGGCAGGCTGGCCTCGCCCAATAAGGGGGAAAGGCAAAAAGATCAGGGTGGGAACTACCAGACCAGATGCTTTAGCCCAGGACAAATGACGTCACTGAGAGACCCCCTTGGCAGCTGATAAGGATTGAAAGGAGGGTCAAAAGTGAAAGGAAAGTGACCACAACACTCAGAGCGACCAAGAGATCTTTATTGCAGCAGTGCAACAGAGGAGAAAAGGGAGAAAGAGAAGGCGGGGGGGGCTAGGGAAGGCTTTTATAGCCCTTCTGCTGTGCTGCCTAAATCTAACAGGGTCTCTGGTTTTGCAAAAAATGGGAGTATTAAGGGGGTTAAGTGCTCGGCCTTGAGAGACAGGCTGAGTATTCAGCCTTGAGCATTTGCGCTTGAGGCAAACAGTTGATAAAGAACCAGACAGAGGGTTTGAGTGGCCAGGTCATCCTGCAGCTGACTTTGTTTGGCATGACCTGCAGACAACTTATTCAGCCTGTCCTGCACCTAACAAAAAGCCCCAAAATTTGATATAAATATTGGAGCAAATGAACGGACTTTCAGCCAGTCAACACTGATGCCCTCATGCTGGAGAACCTGATGAGGACCTGGACTGACATCCCAACTCTTCTCCTCCTTTGCCTGATTTTCAGCATCTTCCTCATGATAAACCCAGACTAATTCCCTCTTACGATTGGGAGCCATCTCGCCACAAAGGCATGAAAAGTCAATTTTGGCTTCACTATAAATTACTGCGATTTCTAAACTTGCTTGGAATGCCTGCCCATGCCTTGAACTCCCCCATGCCTGGCTTTCCCTGACCAGATAGCCACCGGCTCTGAAATTTTAGTGGCACCTTATAAATTCTGGCTTTCCCCAGCCAGATAATGACACTCTTTGAAGCTCTCATGGCACCTCATAAATTCTGATATTGGGATCTGAATTCACTCCCCAAGTGCTGGACCAGCATTAGGCAGCCTTTGTGTTATGCTTGTCAAAATCCTGTTATCTGTAAGTTCTCCAGACAATTCCCTCCCCCTTTTTGCAACTTTCTGTGCTATGAAACTGTGCTCCTAGAGAGCTGTGGTGTTGTCTTCTGTTCCCACTGGTTTCGGGAGAGACAGCCCCAGCCCCGGCCGGTCAGAATTACAAGCTTGCTTTAATTTGATTTTAATTGGAGTCGGTGGTCTTTTCTTTGCATTGTGGTTTAACACCTCACTGCTCTCAAATGCTACAGCCAAATCTTGACCCTGCTGAGAGCTGCAACTTCTCCCTATGACAGCCAGCCATCAGTTCCACCCAGGAGAAGCCTACCTTGGTTCCTGACCTGATCGCCGTGGTCTGAGTGAGTGTGAATCTGCTGGACTTGAAGCCTAAGACTTGAGACTTCTGATCTGACACTTGAGCTTTGCATGCAGAGGGAATGCCTGTCATGAGCCTGTCATGATGAAGAGTGTTTGCAGTGCTGAGAATCAATCTAGAATTGTTTGCTGTGAATTGGTTATTGAAAGGCAAGTGACTCACCGAAGATGGAAATTAACCAGGAGATTTTATTGCGGGGGCTGCCCGAAGGGGAAGAACAGAAGAGGACAAAAGCAGCAGCATGAGCCTGCGAGCCTCAATTTCAGAAGGGTGGCCTTGGCGACGTGGAGGGTGCTGATCGGCAGGGTGACTCAGGAACGGGAGAGCAGACACTGTGTCCTGGTCAGAAAACTTTTGACTTTGGCGCCCTTCAGGGAGGAGGTGGAGGGGTAAGGGTTTATATGATGTTCTTCTTGAGACGGGAATCTAACTTCAGCAGGGAGAAACCAGAAAGCCAAAAGGCAAGTCTCCCACACACCCAACAATTATTAGGGGCCTAGCATTAGGATTGTCGTTTTCTTGATCAAGAACCTACAGAGTGGGCTGGGATGTGGCTCAAGCGGTAGCGCGCTAGCCTGGCATGCGCGGGGCACTAGGTTTGATCCTCAACGCCACATAAAAATAAACTAAAGATATTGTGTCCACCTAAAAAAACTAAAAAATAAATATTAAAAAAATAACCTATAGAATAAAATTGTATTGAGTGATTTGAGTGAATAAAGCATTGACTAGGGCAGAAGCACATAGACATTCTTTATTTCTCCCCCTGGACTGTGTAAGTCGCACCTTTTGCCCATCGCTACACCTCCCCATCTCTCCAGTAGGAGATTTCTAATGCCCAAACTGACAAGCTCATTAATTAAGCACCTCTCAGTATAACTTATAAGTTATATCATACCCTCCTTTGTCCAGGGACTCATTTTCCACCAGGAGAGTGGTCCATTCCCATGGGTGTAATCCTGTTCCTGAGTAAAAGACTGAGATGCTCTGTGAAGTTTGTGTCTGGCCTGGTCCTTTTGTGCTAACAGTAGGGAGAGAGAGTCAGACAAGGTCGCTGTGGATGTGCAGGGCTTTGAATCTGTCCAGAACTGGGCCAGGTGGTAGCCTGCTGCCTCCTCTGCGGCTGGTGATAAAGGGGCCCAAGGAAATCATGGATGCCCATGGAGCAGTCTGCTTAGGAGAGGAGATCCACTGGGGTCCCAAGGCAAGGGACACGGCAGGAGCTGCAGCTCCGGGCAGAGCCATGTTGGGCTTGGGGCTCACGGCACACAGGGTGCCTCCACCCAGAGGGATGCCTTCTGTCCACTCCCGCTCCTGGAGTGGTGGGTGCTGGTGCCAGATCAGTAAGAAACTTGATTCAGAAACGCTTCCCAGCAAGCCACCTCTGACCTGCGTCTGCCGTAGGACCACCAACTTGAGAGAGGATGCTGCCCTGCTGCTGAGCCCTGTCTGCTGCCTGCTTCCTCCTTGTGGCCTGGTCTACCTGGCCTCCACAGCTGTCCCCGCAGGCCTCTGCCCTGAAGGCTTTGCAGGAGGGCGGGGGCTCTCTGGACCCTGGACTTGGTCTGCAGCGCGTGCCCTGCACAGGAATTGCCCCTATCACAGGAGTTCCAGGAATTTCCTCCTCTCCGACTTTTTGCTTCAGCGATAAAGCCAGAAATCGCAAGCCTGGGTGTGAAGGAGAAGGGGGTGACCAGATGCCCTGGGAGCAGGGAGCCCTGGCCTTCCCATGGCCTCCCCAGCTACAAACCGGCTTTGGATACCCCGGGGATAAACACCCTCCTTGGGCGCAAACTAATTTTTCTGTTGATGCGCCAGCGAATGTGCCCACATTTCCGTCTGAACCCTGCTCGGGCCCCTTTTCTCCCCAGAGCGGCCCCGGGCCACACCGCCCTAGAGGAGGCGCCTGGCGGCCAGCTCCAGCCCCGCCGCGCTCCGCCTGGTCCGGCCCCGGCCTGCGGATGCTGCTCCTGCCGCCGGGGGCGCTCGTGCCCGCGCTCGGGGCTCGCCGCGCTCGGGACTCCCCGCGCTCCTCGCCTGGCTGCTCCTCCCGCCCAGGGCCGCGGGCAGCTCCGCCGAGTGCTGCTCAAGGCCAGCGGCCCAGAGAGCCCAAGCGCCTCTTCCACCTGCCGGGTTCCAGGCTTCCCCTCCCGGAGAGCAGCGCCCAGCGGGCTGCGGGCTGCGGGCTGAAGTCAGGCCCCGGGCCCGTCTCTCTTTCAGGGAGGAAGGCTCCCATCCACCCGCAGGGGTCAGCCAGGCTTGGAGAGTGGGTTTCCTGCTCCGCCTCCGGCCTCAGGAGACTTGGCCAAGGCCCGGCCTTCCCGAGCTTGCTTCCCCATCTACAAGGGGCTTCAAGGAGGGTCTTTGAGGACCCACGAGTAAGCCCCAGGAAGCCTCTCCAGCAGCAGCGAGCTCAGTAGACTTGGATGGGAAGTGGCACCCTCAGAGTGGGCACTGCTAGCAGACGCCCAGGTCCTGCCCTGCTGCAGCCGGCAGGGAGCAAAGTCCTGCTCAGGGCAGGGGTCAGCCTCTCCCTGGCCCCTTCTTTGGGACCAACTGGCAAGCCAGAGGAAGCTGCTCTGGGAACCGAGGGCATGTAAACCGCAGGTTATGGTGACCAGACCTGCTCCCCACATGTTGAAGTCTGCACATTGGAGAAGCACATCGAGGCAAGCATGTGAAGCAGGGCTTATTTAAAAAGGGGTCACATGGACTCCTCCCCGGAGGGAGAAGGGGCCATAGCTGGTGTCCTGGTATCCCAAGAGGCGAGGAGTTCCACCTTTTTATAAGTCCTAGGCTTCCTGTGTTCTCCTGCCATTTCCCCCTTATCTTTCTCCTTCCTGTGGACGTGACTAGGCCCAGGAATGCTCCGTGGGATGGCCAAAGGTGGGAGCCAGGTGGGCTGAAGGGGGAAGGGCAGGTGGAGCAGCCCAGGACACACCATTAACAACCTGTGGCTCCCAGTAGGGGGGGGCGATTCCTGGGACAGGCTACCTTGGCAACAGGTTGGAACAGGGACAGGTTCTTTTTTTTTTTTTTTTTCAATATTTACTTTTTAGTTGTAGTTGGACACAATACCTTTATTTTATTTATTTATTTTTTTTAGTGTGGTGCTGAGGATCGAACCCCGGGCCCCCCACTTGTGAGGCGGGTGCTCTACCACTGAGCTACACCCCAGTCCCAAGGACAGGTCCTTGATGAGGGTGGAGGGAGGGCTCTGAAGGAATTGGCCTTTCAGTCCCTCAGGGGACAGTCTCCAACTTGCTGGACTCACTCAAAACTGGCCTCCTTGATGACCTGACTTGATTTACCCATGTACACTGACTGCCTCTTCTGGCTTCACAGCAGCCTCCAGGGTCAGCTGCCCAGGCCTGCCCCTGCCCTGCTGGCCGTGAGCTCCTCTCTGGGCTGCAGGTTGGGAGACTGAGGTATAGAACAAGTCCCACAGCCCAGCTCCACCAGGGCTGATGCTGCAGAGACGCCCCAGCTGCTTCCCAGCAGCCACCAGGCCTGGGTGTGCCCCCTGTGCCAGGTGGTGGTGCTGGCACCTGCTGTGGCCAACCTCCGTGCCGCCTCTGCACTGCCAGGCGAGCTGACTTGGTCTCCAGGACCAGACTGACCAGGCAGGGCCTGGCAGGCTGGGCTGGGAGAAGACAGCTGGGTGAAAAACCATGACCAGGCACCATGGCACACACCTGTGACCCCAGCTTCTCAGGAAACCGAGGCAGGAGGATGGTGAGGTTGAGGCCGGCCTGGGCACCTTAGCAAGACCTGCCTCAAAATAAGAAGGCCTGGGATATGGCCCCTTGGCAGAGGCCCCCCCAGCCTGTTCGAGGCCCTGAATTCGACCCTCCATACAAGACAAACAGACAAGCAAAGACAGTGAGTTTCTATGTCCTGTTGGTCACCCGTCCTCCCCACATCCTAGTCCACAGGGTGGCCTACCACTTGGCTTCTGGGGTCACTTCTGCCTACCTGGGACCCAGTCCGCAGCAGATGGAGCCCCTCCCGCCTGGTGCTGGGCTGTGAAGTTCCCACCTTTGGAAACCCCTGGGGTAAAAATAACCCAGAAGACTCGAATTGGATGCTGGGGTGGTCAGGAGGAAGCAGTGGGGCATGGGAGGAAGAGGGGGACAGTGCCTGGGCGGAGGGAGGCCCAGCACAGGCTGTCCCCTCCTTCCCTCCCTGCCACCCTCTTCTGAACTAGACAGGGGGCTGGCTTCTGGGTCTGGGTCCTTCTGGGTCTGTCTTAGGGTTTGATGAACTGATTTGTAACAACATCCTTTTCTGAATATATTGGGAATACATGGCATTGTGGGTAGTTGGGAAACACAGAAAACTGTTTGAGAATGTTGAAATCCGACACCATTGTCCAGGGCTGCGCAGGGCATGGTGGCCACCCAGGGCCTTGTGTTCTCCCTGTCCATATGCAGACTTTTTTTTTTTTTTAATACTGAGGATTGAACCCCAGGGCACTTACCACTGAGCCACATCCCAGCCCTTTTTGTATTTTATTTAGACACAGGGTCTCACTGAGTTGTTTGGGGCCTTGCCTAGATGCTGAGGCTGGCCTGGACTTGATCCTCCTGCCTCAGCCTCCTGAGTTGCTAAGATTACAGGCTCGCACCTCCATGCCCAACCGGCTTTCGGCCTTTACGGACCTGGGATTTCCACCGTTGCTCAAGTGTGAAGGGGTGAGGTCTTCTGGCCATTAGCCCAGCCCTCCCCTGTGGGACCTCCAGTGAGTCACTGTCTCCGAGAGGGTCACACCCACATGAGAGAGAACATGCCCTGCTGGAGGCCGGCTCGACCTCAGCCTCACCCCATGGGGACAGCCTCTGGGTCAGGCCCAGTCATCTAGAGGGACTTCCAGCCCTACCCTACCTTGCATGCCAGGCTGCTGGGCCCTGACCCCACCCCATGTGTCGTCTGGGAATTTCCAATAAGTCACCTGCTTCAGCAGGTACCTCACCCCCTCTTACGGATGCAAAAAGGGGACATCCAGAGCTGACCTGGGGAGGTGCGGCCAGCTGCCCACACTGCAGCCCAGCTTTCTGCAGCCGGGAGGTCACTGCTCACCTGCTCAGTTCTGTGTGCCAGGAGCCGCCCAGCCCTGGGGCGTCTCTTTTACCATCTAGGGGTGTGGGTTCATTGTCTCTGTTCAGCAAAGAATTGAAGAACAGGACATAGAGACAGCAGCAGAAGCAGGTTTGTTGAAAGACAACAGATACAGAGGGAGACTTCTCGGGAGAGAAGGCCCCAGAGCTGGGAGTCTGCTGGGGAGTTGGGCCTGTTATAGGTTGGCTGTTATAGGTTGGTGCCCCCCCCCCCCCCGTGTCCCCGTGTCTGTTTTAGTTTTTCTATTGGGTCCCCTGCTTGGGAGCATGAGTGCAGAAGTGTCTGCTCGTCAGGTCCCCACGAGTCCACGAGCTCTTTCATCAAGCAGGAAGGGGGCCATCAGGAGACCCTCTCCACGCTCCTCGGTCCGGCCCTGCCCCGACCTCCTCAGTCGCCATCCTGCCCTGGCTGCCTGGGCCCCGCTGCAGCTCCCTCGTTTCCGCCAGGACCTAAGGGGAGAAGGAGAGAGAGGCAGTGTCTAGCTGGCAGGGCTTCCCGGGGGAGGAGGGGAAGATGGGTGGCAATCCTCTGGGAAGCCCTGCAGGATGAGGGCCCCCAGAAGGGCGAGGGTAGGGAGAGACGCCCTCCTGGCCGCACTGCCACCCCTGGGCCCAGATGGGCAGAGACTGGAGCACCACCCGGGGTATCCTGGGGGACTGGGGAGCCAGATGGAGCTTCGGTCCCCTTGGGGAGGAGGAGAAACTGGTGGGAGAGGTCCAGACAGGGTCGTGGAGAGAGGGAGACACGTGGGAGGCGTCAGCGTTGGGTTCCCAACTCTGTCCCCACTTTGCTGTCCTCCACGCTGGTGCCAACACAGCCCTCCTGTGTGCTGGCCAAGCCGGCCAGGCCCTGCAGCGAGGAAGTGGCCCAGGCCTTCACCACCACTTGGCTGCCTCTGGGAAGCGAGGGGGAGCTTTTGATTCTTACCCATTGCATCACCGTGATTCTAGGAAGGCTCCAGAGAACTGGACTGAGACTCACTTGTCTTAGTGACTTCGACTTTCTGTTCACTGAGCCCCTCTGCAGGACCCTGCCCTGTGCCCTCACGAGTCCTCGCAGCCAGAGAAGGAAGGGCCCCGAGTGTCTCCAGGTGCATCACTGTTCGTGGGCCGTCAGACCCAGGTCAGGCTCCACCGTCGTTCACCCCTCCTGCCCCCAGCCAGGCCCAGAGCTGAGAAAGTGGGAACAGAGTCGTGGGGGTGGATGCACGGCTCGTCATGCAGGGGCACCCAGTCCTGACGAATTTCAAGGCAGTCTGGGGGTTCCTGGAACCCACACATTGAACAGGAAATGGTGATTTGGTTAGAACCAGAAAGAGAAGTGACACTGAGTGCAGGCAGAGCCCCCAGGCCAGGCTGGGCCTGGGCTAGGCTTAGGCACCCCATCTAACCTTCAGCCCCCACACAGGTCAGCCCCTACACAGGCCTCTATAGTAGAGAGAGGAATCAGGTTTGAATGGCAGAAAAGCATTATGACCTTCCGGAAGGCATTAGTTCCCTTTCTACCACCAAAGAGCTGTGTGCCAGTTTTATTTTTAACCCATGTCTAATTTTGTTATTCTAATCATGTGAATGCATTCAGTGCTGGCCCATATGGACAGACTGCAATGACATGATCTTCCTTATTCAACTTTTTGGTTTTCCTCCAGAGTTGATAATTGCTTAATTTTTCTCCTTGCTCAATTTCCTTTGAATCAGACCCAAGTCTCCCCCACCCCACCCCCTCACAGGTCTGAAAAACACTTCTCAGAATAATTCTCCACATGTGAGGAGTGTCAGCTCGGCTGTGTCTGATGAGGGCTGGGTGTCCCATGCAGGTCCCCTCAGTGCCAGCCCAGCACCTCTGTGCACTGGGCCTGAGCCCCAGCCCCTCCTGGGGTGGAGCAAGACCTCCTAGGGTGAGAGAGGGAAGCAGGATGCTACCTCCCACAAAGGGAGAAGCCACAGAGAGGAAGGGTGGGGAGGAAGTGCCTGTCCTGGGCCTGGCTGTGTGGGGAGCTGGCTGTGGGAGCAGCGGTCAGGACTGGGGCTGCAGAGGCCCACCCCCATCTCTTCCCTGCACTCACCGGCCGCCCAGCACCCCCAGGCCTGGGGTCTCCCCTGCCTGTCTTGTGTGGCTCAGGGGATCCAGGGAGAACTCCGGAGCTCACCCAGAGCCCCGTGGGTTTCTGGGCTCACCCCTCCTACGCCCTGCCTCCTGCCAGCCCCGCCTCCCGCCTCTGCCTGATTCCACCCTGCAGGAGGAAGTCACTGGGGGAAGGAGTCAGAAACAAAGAAGAGGCGACCTGGGGGCAGAGACAGCCAAAGGCAGGGCTGGTCAGGAGGGAGAGCCAGGCGCCAGCCACTGGGGAGGGGAGGTGGGGAGGGGCCAGAAAAGCAAAGCCAGAGAAGGAGGCTGAGGCCCGGAAGGCTGACCAGCTCTGCTCTGCTCTCCAGGGACCAAGTGTGTCCTGGCTCTGGGCTGAAGGCTCATTCCTCTCCCTGTTCCTCTGCTGGACTGGACCACTGGTGCCTCTGAGGGTGGTGCTGGCCTCTCAGTTCTCCTCCCTCACCAGGCCCCCAGGCTCAGCCTCCAGCCTTCCCTCAGTGCTAGCCCAGCACCTCTGTGCACTGGGCCTGAGCCCCTGCCGCACATCCTCCACCACGGGAGCCTCTTAACCTTCAGCCTCTGTGCAGATGGGGTTTCCTCGGTGGGACTTTCCAGCCTCCTACCGGTGTTACTCAGCTGACCGTTGCTGTGACAAAATGCCTGAGAACAACAATTTAAAAAGAGAAAAGATTTATCATGGCTTACGATTTTATAGGTTTCAGTCCATGGTTGGGCAGTGCTCTACCACTGACCTACATCCCCAGCACGGTCCTTGGTGGGTTGGCTCCCTTGTTCTGGAGCCTGTGATGAGGGAAACATCATAGCATGTGACAGAGGAAGGCACTCACCTTATGGTGGCCAGGAAGCGTTATGGTAGGGAGCACAGTAGTGAAGCAGACCTCCTGGGGGTTGTGCTGTTATAACAAAGCCCCTGCCCCCAAAGCACTTCAGTGTGAACCCATGAATGTGTTAGTGCCCTGAGGAGTCAGGGCCCTCAGGGTCCAATCACTGCTCAAAGGGCTCCCTCTCCGAACCTGGCTGCACTGGGACCAACCTTTAGTGCTTGAGCCTTGGCAGGACCTTCACACCCAAACCACAGCACGCCTGTCACCAAGAAGCCCCTGCCCTGCTCTTGGGCTGCGTGGGGAGGGTGGCTGGGTAAAGCGAGGCGGGGACACAGGACAGTGCTCTGGATGGGAGGGGAGGGGAACAGTCTCCCTTCTCCTTTCTATGCACCCCTGGCTGCCCGCTGGGCCCAGGCTGGACCTCCAGGGTCCCCTCTTGTCCTGCCGGCTGCTGGCTTGCTCTTCTCTGGAGCTGACCCAGCGTCCTGGAAGGCAGGTCATGCACCCTCTGCACAGGGAGCCCCACCGTCCATCCACAGCAAAGCCCCCCACTGGGCCGTTTCTAGAAGGCGCTGCCCAGAAGGTGGGAATGGACCTTCTAGCTGGCCCAGGGCATAGAGGAGCCCAGAAGGCTGCTTGCGGATGCTGAGAGGCCAGGAGACGGTGGCCTGGTGCCCGCTGGAGCTGCTCCTCAGCAGGTGCAGGTAGAACGTACCCGAACTCCTAGCCTGGACCAGCATGACCCCCCCTCCAAAGAAGCTGCAGTGGCTCTAAGCTAGCAGGGCTCTGGGGACCGGCCCTCCAGCCCGGCGCCCCGCCACGGCCTTCTCCAGCCACCACTCTCTCGTGCTCCTCCGAGCTGTAGTCTCCCCTGACTTGGCCAGGCCTGGATTTTGTATTAAAGCTCCAAGTACTTGTTGGACCCTCACATCAAGAAAAGCCAGCAGCCTCTGACTCCAGACGTGCATCACATGTGGGGTGAGGGACAAGTATCAAGTGGGGACAGTGGAACAGGGTCTGCAAAGGGACACAAGGTCAGGAAGGGCTTTCCTGTCCTCAGGGGGCCTCCCTGAGCAGGTCAATGTCCTGCAGGAAGTCCAGGGTCCTCACTGTCCCCTGCACACCCCAGCCTGGCCGGGTCCCCTCTTGCTGGACGGCTCCTGCTGTCATTGGATGCTTGCCTGGCCCCTCTTGCCTCCTGTGCCGTCGCATCCACCCATGGCCACAGCCCAGCGAGCCCCACACTTCCCAAACTGAGCTGTGTTCCGCCTCCTACTGCTGCAGGTCCCCAGCTTTGCCCCCGAGTGACCTTCCTTCCCCAGGGGCCAGCCTTGGCTTCACAGACCACCTCCTTCCCTGAACTCCTGCTGGGTGCACAGACACTTGGGACTGCCCCGGCTTCCTCTGGACAGAGCTCTGTCATGGAGTGCCATCTGGACACCACCACAGCTGTCCGTGCTGCACAGCCGCCGTGCAGGCATCCGGTCACTCAGATTTCTCTGGGCTGGAATTTGAATGGTGCATCTTTCCGACCCCTTCCCTTTATCCTACCTGCACCACCACCTGCAAAATGGGTTTCATATGGGCAGCAGAGTTGGGTCACTTATTTATTTATTTATTAGTTGAAGATGGATACAGCACCTTGATTTTATTTATTTATGTTTATGCAGTGCTGAGAATCGAACCCAGTGCCTCACAGGTGCTAGGTAAGCGCTCTACCACTGAGCGACAGCCCCAGCCCACTCGGGTCAGGTTTTAAAGACCCCACCGGCCTGCATTTGTCTTGGACTCCGTGTGATTATGAAATGGCTGGAGTTAGGCAGGCTGTTCAGTTTTGTTTTCTGTTTGCCTCCTGTTTCCCGTTTTCCTGTGCAGTTATGAGTTGCATAGATATTTATACGTCACATCTTAGTTCATCCATTGGCTCTTGGCTGATGCTCCAGGGATTCTGACACCCACAACCCTTGCTGTCTCCCAGGGAAGTGCAGAGACAGCTGGCAACTCTGCCCCTTCCTGTGTGCCCCACCCCTTGGTGCTGTGCTGGTCTTGTAGTTTACATCTCCGTATGTCGAAAACCCACCAGACCGTGTTGCAAGTTTTGTGTTTGATGCGTTCGAAGGAACTTAAGAAAAAAGTGGTCAGTGGTGTTTGCCCTGATACTTCTCCTTTCCACTGCTCTGTCTTCATTTCTAAGTTTCCAGGTTTCTCTCTGGGATCATTTCCCTTTTGCCTACGATGATTTATTTCCGCTATGTTTTCTGGGAACAAATTCCCTTAGTTTTCCTTCATCTAAGAATGTCTTTATTTTCCTTTCATGGATATAGAAATCTGGGTTGAGAGTTCTTTTCTTTAATGTCTCTAAAAACTGTTGCTCATGTTCCCCTGGCCTGCAGGTTTTCAGATGAGAAATCTGAGCTCCGGGGGTTCCTCTGAAGGTGTCTTACCACCCCCCACCCCCACCCCACCCCCACCCCACCCCCACCCCCCACCTCCCACCCCCACTCCCCCACCCCCATTCCCCCACCCCCCACCTGCAGGTGTCTTACCCTCCCACCCACTCCCCTCCCCCCACTCCCCTCCCCCACCCCACCTCTCCCCCCTCCCCCACCGTAGCTCTCAAGACTTCTTTCTTCATCTTTTGTTGTTACAACCTGAGTGAGATGAAGGGAGCAGGTTCTCTTTGAGTCCGTCCTTTTTGAAGTTCACCGACTTCTTGCATCTGTGAATGTGCATTTTCACCAGTTTGGGGAAGCTTTGGGCACTAGAGCTTCAATCCTCTCTTCTGTGCCCCCTTGCTCTCTCTGCCGGGATCCAGGGCCGCGTGCTGCCCGGCTCTTGTTCACGTCACTGAGCACGTTTCCTCTGGGCTCTCTGTCATCCACACTGAACGGCTCAGGCGGGTCTCCATATCTACTCACTCTTTCTCCTCTGCCTTCACCTTGTCCTGTTAAACCCATTCGGTAATTTTTATTTCTGCCGTTGTGTTGACTTTTAACGTCCACAGGCTCTATTTTCATGCTTCCGTATCCTCCTGGGAATTCTCACCTTTGTGTTTATCTCAAGAGTGCCTGGCTCTTCACGGCCATGTTCACACCGATTCAGACAGTGAGAGCATTTCAACGGGGCACCGCATGTTGGTGTCTGTCGGTCATCTTTTCTCTCACAAGGCCTCTGGGTTTTCTCTGTCGTTGTTGGAACAGTCCTAGCTGTGGTCTGGGCACTCTGGACGTCATTCAAAGGGACTGGTCATCAGGATCCTCGGGACGGCATCGATCGTTCTGTTCTGGCAATCAGTCTGGTTAGGCTGGGCCACAGGTCCAGACCTGCCTCTCGGGGGCGGTGATTCAGGGTGAGTTCAGAGCCTGGCAGTGTGTCTGTGTCCACCTCACACTTGAATCCCTCTGGTGCAGTCTGCGACCCTGGCGGAGGCCCGCCCCACAGCAGTTCTCAAAGCTCTTGGGTCATTTCCACACCTGCCCAGCTCAGGGAGCCTGGAACTTGTACACAGCCTTCTGGTTCCCTCTCCTGGTCTCCTCCTTACCACCCTCCCTACACTCCTGGGGCTCTGAGGACCCTCGCCCGGTCCTCCGCCCACAACGCAGGGCGTGAGCCTCCTTGCCCTTCTTCCTGTTACTGGTTCACCTCTGGGACAAAGCGACTCTGCTGTCACTTCTCTGCTGTAGCTGGGGGTCAGGATTCTGCCTTGGGGTCGACCAGGAGAAGGAAACTAAGACGGGGGCTTCCCCCATGCACTCCAGCCTCAGGGAGCCCCTGGCCGCCCTGGTCAGGAAGGAGGGCCTCTCTTGGTCAGGCCTCCAGTGCTGCTGTAAATCTAAGCCAGGCACTACGGCAGGGGAAGAAACAGTGCTCTCGCCACCGTATCAGCCCTTTCCCAAGCTCTGATTATCGCCTGGGCTGTCCGTTATCTTATTCTGTGAGGCGGGTCCACTGTGATTGCCCTTGGAGGGCCAGTAGCCCACACTGGCTCCAGTTCAGCGGGCACCAGAAGTACCAGTCATTTTAAACTTCGAGGAGGAAGGTTCTGAAGGCAGAATCCACGTGCCCACGCGCGTCGTCTTCAGGGCCCTTCATTGATTTTTTTGGTTTGCAGAGCTGTGCCATCATGACCACGATCCACGGAATGTTCCGTCAGCCCAGCAGGTCCTCCTGCTGGGTGCTCTCAGTCCCCCCAGGTCCTCTTTAAAGGTCAAACGTGTGGCTTTTTAAAACTCTGCGTATTTTCATTCTTCAGGTGCACACCTGTGGGGTTCAGTGTGTATTTCGACACATGCACAGCGCGTGACAATCGGATCAGGGTAACTGGCATTTCCCTTGAATATTTATCATTTCTTTGTGTTGAGAACATTGAAAATCCTGCGAGCTGTTTTGAAATAGGCAGTTAGTTATTGTCCGCCTGGTTACCCTCCTGCGCTCCGCAGCCTGGGAACTCATTCCTCCTGTCCAGCCGCCCCTGACCCGACTGTCCCCGGCCTCCCCCAGCTCTGCCCATTGCTGCTCTGCTTTCCGTTTCCTTGGAGCAATTTTTAGCTCCAGAAAGAGTAAGAACGTTGGTGTCTGTTGCTCTGTGCTAACGTGTCCCACTGAGCGAGGTGTCCTTCACCTGCCACCACGCACCTGTGCTGCGCCCTCCGTGCCCTGGGGTGGATGCCTGGACGCCCTGCGAGCAGCGCTGCCGTGAACCTGGGAGGCCCCGAGACCCTTTGGGGTTCTGCCCAGGCCCTGCTGGTCACGGCTCCTTATATTCACAGGCCTGGAGCAGTGCCCTACTCTCCTCCGCGGTGGCAGTACCCGTTGTTTCCCACCAACAGTGCGTCAAGTTCCTCTTCCTCCACACTCTAACTGGCACTTGTTTTCGTCTTTATGGTGACAGCCATTCTAACTGGGGTGAGGTGACAGCTCCCTGCGGTTTTGATTTGGCACGTTGAGGACTTTTTCAAATATTTGTTAAACATTTGTGTGTCTTCTTTTAAAAAATGTTCGACCAGATCATTTGCACACTATTAAATTGGATTATTTCCCCTTTTTTTTGCTGTGGGACCTGATCTGAGAAGAATCTGAATGTTGTGGTTTTGAGATGAATGACCTGATCCTCTCCCTCCAGGTCACGTTGTCAATGTTGCTCATTAATCCAGCCTGAACGGGCCACAGTGCATTTGCTTATTTTATGCCACATTCGCCTTCAGCTTTTCAGGGTGCTGCGTTTTCTTCAGTGCTCTCCTGGTCAGGGCTCATTTTGCTGTAGTGTGTCTGAATCCCCCCTCTCAGGAGGTCTCTGAGATCTCCTTGGCAGCCTGGGAGCGACCTGGTTACTGTTGTCCCCCATGTTTTAACATTAGGTTCTGCAAGTTAGAGAGGGAACCCTGTCCCCCAGGCCCACTCTGATACGCTTGTGGCTGTGTCAAATCAGCACAGTTGTCAGGGTTTGCTTAATGGGTCTTTTTTTGGTACTGGGGAGTGAACCCAGGGGTGCTTACCCACCCAGCCCCATCCCCAGCCCTTTTATATTTTATTTAGAGACAGGGTTTCACTAAGTTGCTTGGGGCCTCGCTAAGATGGCTGGCTTTGAACTCATGATCCTCCTGCGTCTGTCTCCTGAGCCACGGGGATTATAGGCGTGGCCACTGCACCCAGCTAAACATTTTTTTATATTCCTAGAGAAAAATTTCACGTGCATATGAAAGTGGAGGGAAAGGGGTGATGGACACACAGGTCCCCAGCACACCTCCTTGGTGCTCCCACGCCCCTCCCCGACCCCAGCTCACCCTGATCATTTGGAAGCACATCTTTACCACATAACTCTAAAAGATGGGGGCCCCTTCACACACCACAAACAGTATCTCACCTGCAAAAGCCCCGACTTCTTTTTTTAATATTTATTTTTTAGTTGTATTGGACACAACATCTTTATTTTATTTATTTATTTTTACGTGGTGCTGAGGATGGAACCCAGGGCCTCGCACATGCTGGGCGAGCGCTCCACGGCTGAGCCCCAGCCCCAGCCCCACAACTTCTTAATAATGACAATGTTTGTGATTGCTTGATGTGTCCCTAGGTCTCTTACCCCGCCCGGGACTCCCCCTGCAAAGCCTCCGGCTCCCCTCCTTGGCTCTGCATGACCCTCAGTGGCTGTCTGGCGGGGCCCTCTCCAGCCTGGACTGAGCTCAGTGGCCTGCAGTCACACGCTCCTCGGTGCCGGCTATTTCCACAGACAGGAGACTGGACATGAAGGCTTGGTCTGACTCGGGTTCAGCAGACAGCTGCAGATGGACACATGCCTTTATTCTATTTTATTTGCTAAACTTTTGTATGTGGTGCTCAGGATGGAACCCCGCGCCTCACGCTGCCAGGCGAGCGCTCCACACTGAGCCACAGCCGGGCCCCGGTACTTTCCTTTCTTCCGTGTTGCATTCTCTTGATACTCTGAAGGAGACTGAACCATTGTGTGCGCATAGCCTTAGATTTTTTTTATCAAAATGCCCACCAATGAGTACTGTTCCCCTCCCGGATCACATGGGCAGCACTGTGGCCCGTCCGCCTGTCTTTCTGCTCCTCGAGATTGCTGATATTTTTACCATTATTTTTTAAACCAGCAGGTTATAGACTTCATGATTTTTACCTATTTTTGGTTCAGTTTCTCATCGTCCACTGTACACTCACCCGCCTGTCTACGTCTAGGGTACATCTTTTACGAAGGGTTGAGGGTGGTGATCTGAGGCCATCTGACGGTTTTGGGTGGGTGTAGGGGTCCTCCTGTGTCCCTCCCCCTCCCCTCCCGGTCCCTGCCCAGTCTGGCCCCCTCCTCCACGCCTGGGCCAGTGTCACTCCCTCAGAGCTTGCAGACTCTAGTTTTCTTTTATCTTATAAGACATCGGCAGAGTGTTCCAGGTGCAGGACTGATTCACCCAGCCCTGGGCCACCCAGTGGCCTCCTCGGTGGGGCCTCTGGGCTGGAGTCTTCTGTCGTCCGAGGGTCCCCCCGTCTGTGGGTCCCTCCTGGAGTCTGTGCTGGAGGTGCCGTCTTGCCTGGCTTCTTGCCTGGCCCATGCTCACCACCCTGGGCTGCTGCCCGGCCTCCGCCCTGCCCGGGCCCCGCTCGGCGGCCTCCTTCCTCCTGCTCCGTGCTCTCGGAGCGCTGAGGAGCTGCTCCCTCTGTCTGGCTGGTCTGCAGACGGTCTCCCACCAGTCACCAGCACCATTTCACAGGGTTCCACTTCCCAACAGGAGAGCAGCAGTGGGACGCAGGCAGGTCCCGCCCTTGCTTGGGGCTGTCTCTAGTCCCGCCTGCTGCAGAAGGTGAGCAGAGAAACTGGGGTGAGGGGCCCCCAGTGGGGCAACCAGCCACATGTCACTCTGCTTCCTCTGAGGAGCTGACTGAGAACAGGAAGCATCGCGCCTCACAACTGGGCCTTCACCGTGTCCTCCAGAGGAGACCGCGAGCCAGCCTGGCGCGCAGCTGGGCAAGCCCCAGCCAGTCCAGCCCTACACAGAGCCGAGGCCGCCAGGAGACAGAGTGAGTGAGTACGGCCCGTGGCCAGGATGCTCCTAAGGGACACTCAGTGCTCGGCTTTTCTCGAGTAGCGGCTTCCTGGGGAACAACTCCCTGCGACTCTGGGCCTGGAGTGGGCCCTGGGGACCTGTGCAGGCTCCCAGTCCAGGGCGTCCAGCGGGAAGGGGTCCTGGGAATGTGAGTCCAAGCCCCTTTAATGAGACCCGGCAAGGGGAGGTGGCCTGCCACTCAGGGCAGAGCTACAGGAGGGCCAGGGGCACCTGTAACTGAGGAGCCTCCGTGGTGGAGCCCGGCGGGTGGGGGAGCTGTGGGCAGGGAGGCGCGCTGTGGCCCACCTCCCAGGAGTGACACTGGCCCAGGCGTGGAGGAGGGGGCCAGACTGGGCAGGGACCGGGAGGAGGGGCGGCCGGGGCCTGGCTCCAGGTGGAACTGCTGGAGGGGTCCCAGGGGGGACCCCCGGTCTGGGCTAAGCCTCTGGACTGTGACGCCTGGGCCCAGCCTGGCCCAGAGCATTCAGATGAGGGAGGAAGTCCTTCGCCCAGAAGAGGCCCTCGCAGAGGTCCCTGAGCAGTGGTGGCTGAGCCCACGCCTCGGGCCCTGAATCCAGTGCCTGTTGGGGGTCACAACCCAAGTAGGACCAAGGGGTGGACACCCGACAGGGCCCAGACCCATGGCCACCTGACCTTCATGGGGCTGCGGCATCCGACAGACCAGGGTCCTCTGAGGTTGGGTCTCTGCTCTCAGGCACCAGGACAGGTGGAGCACCCAGCCACCAGGGCCGCTGTCTCTGCAAGAGCACACGGGCAGTTTCTGAGGGCAGCAGAGAGGCAGAGAAGCCCGCTTCCTATCCGGACTCCCCTGCTGAGCCCAGCTTGCTCAGCTCAGTGGCTGCCTGCCCCAGGTGGCATTCACACCGAAAGGGGCACACAGGCAGGCTGAAGTCACAGTCATCCCGGGCCACCTGGGAGAGAGCCCGAGGCAGCAAGGCCCCTCACGGGAAGTTCTGCAGAGGAGCCTCCTTCCATCCGGGCAGGGGAGGGGGCTCTGTGCTCACCGTCTGGAAGGGGCGTGAGTGAGCAGACCCCTGGCCCCCTGGGACTCAGTTTCCCCAACTGTGAAGTGGGGGTGGTCCAGTTGTCAAACTCCAGCTGCCTCACTTCCCTGGGGAAGAGACCCAGGGACACCTCGGGCTCCCCGGACGGCTCTGTCCACTCAGGCCAGGTGTTGTCCTGCAGGTGACAGGTGGCTGAGAGGCCTGAAGGCCATGTGCAGCCTGGGCCTCTGCTCTGTGGAGAGGCCCCCTGCAGGCCCCCCTTTCTGCAGTGACCGTGGTCCCTCCTGTAGCCACGTCCCCAGTGGCTTGCCAGTGCAGGTGTGGCAATGCCAGGTTCGCCCTCAGGTACAGGCCAGGCTGCGGAGAAGCCCCACTCAGGGAGCCCGCACCTGGGTGGCCGGCAGTCCCTGGTGACCCCCGGAGACACCCTCTAGGTAGGAGGCAGAGCCCTAACTGTGACCAGTGTCCATTCTCCTTTGCACAAACTGGATCTCAAGGGGGACCACTGGTCCCCTCCTGGACTCTGCTGGAGTGTGCAGGGCCATGAGCCTTCCACAGCAGGGGCAGCAGCAGGCTGAGGGCGGGCAGCCGGTGACTGTGAGCCCCTTGTCCCAGCCTCCTGGGCTGCAGCGGGCGGTGCTGACAGGGCCTTAGCTGGCTGGGGCCAGCCTTGACTCTCCAGCCGGCCTGTGTGGTCAGCCTGGCAGGAGTTTGCCTCCACTCTGGCCATGGCTCAGAGCCCAGTCCTTGCCAGGGCAAGGGGCAATGACTCTTTGCTCCTGGGCAGGAAAGTCGCCTTTCTAAGGGACACTTTCTTGGGGCAGGACCTGTGGCGTGGCCCAAGTCCTTGGACAGGGCTAGTGTCCAGAACCCACCCTGTGCGTGAGCAGCCTGTCGTGAAGAGGTGATGTGTGAGGCCTGCTCTGTGCGCACCCCCGGGGGCCTCCTCCCGGCCCTGAGGCCTTCCAAAGGGGGTGTGTCCACACTGCTCCCTCCCCCGGGGTCAAGGCAGCAAGGATCAGAGTCAGGGAGCAAGAGACCTGGCCGGGCTTCTTCATGAGACTCTCAGAGCTGTCCCCTGTCCTCCCAGTAGAATAGGGAGCAGGCACAGAGCCCCACCCAGGAGGACATGGGGAACTCGGGCTAAAGCCAGCAGGGTGGACCTGCAGGTAATGCCCAGTCCTATTTCTGTACAACCACCGCCCCCTGCCTGGAGTTGACCCTGACCTTAATGCCATGGCCTTGGCCTTTCACAGCCTTTGCCCCTCCCCCAGCCATGACTGGCCATGACCTCACTTCCTGTTGGTGAAAGACGTAGGGCAGGGCTGGCCTCTGGGATGCCCTGGTCTGGCCAGTCTGAGACCTCCATTCCCAGGGCATGCTCCCGCTGCTCGGGGGAGAGGGTGTCGGGCTTCTCTCAGTCTCCGGGGCTGGGGTGGGCAGGGACTCAGCCCTGCGGCAACAGTCCCGCCCCCTGGAGTTTCAAGCACCGAGGTGCCGGGTGTGGGCCTTTTGGTGTGAGGTCCGAGCATCTGGAGTGTGATGGAAACTCGGTGGAGTGGGGACTGTGGGCCTCAGCAGGGGCAGAGTCCATGACCCGCCAAGAGCCTGGACACCCAGGCTGCCCCATCCCTGAGGGGTGTGTGAGCAGGTGCCAGTGGGCCCTGAGGCCCCATTTGGCCCTCCCCGTGATGTAACTGTCCCCAAACACGTGGGCAGTAGGGAAAAAAACCTGGCAGGTTGGGAATCTGGGGAAGTGACTCCAAATAGGGCCCTGGGCACTGTGGAGCTCAGGGCTGTCAAGCCTACAGCAGAAAGCCCAGACGGGACAGCGGGGAACATCAGGAGCGCTCTCGCTGCCTCCCTCGGAGCTGGAGATGACCCCTGCCTCTGCCGTCCACCCGCTCACTTTCCTCCATGAGCCTGAGTGGCCTCAGCCGTTGGTCATGCGTTTTGTTGCTGGGCTCGATTCTGCAGGGCGTTGGTGATAAAGGCTAAAAATCTCCAATTTGACAGCTGCCCGAGCGAGATCCAGGTGCTGCGTGGGCAGGCCGGCGTGGGCGAGGGTGACTTCTGTTCATTTCCCAGAGTGGTTCTGCTTTTGTGACTCTCCCGCCCACCACCTGTGGTCTTTCCTAGGATATGTTGACCCATGCAAAAGCTATGAGTGTCTAAGGTCTCTTCAGAGATGAAGATCACCCTTCACCTTTTACACTAGATATTAAGTAGCTTCCTTTATGCAATTTTTAAAAAATGTTTATTTTTCAGTTGGACACAGTACCTTTATTTTGTTTATTTGTTTTTATGTGGTGCTGGGGATCGGACCCAGGGCCTCGCTCATGCTAGGTGAGCGCTCTCCCACTGAGCCCCAGCCCCAGCCCCCTGTTATGCATTTATGATGCACAAAATTTGTCATATTCAGGGTCCACCATCTTCTTGGGTTTTCCCTCGTCTGAGACCACATCTTCCATTTCCTGATTGTTTTATTTCTTAAAACTGATCTGCAGGTGTTCATTGCCGTTCCTTTATGTCCACACAAAAGCTGTGGGGCTGCTGCCTCCCTGGGTTCCGGCTTTAGCTTGTAGAGGACGGCTGTCCCTGTGCTCGGGTCTCATAAATATGACGTCTCTCCTTGTCTTGGGGTCTTCACTGGAGTGTTCTAAATGGTGATTAATATGGGTTGGAGGTTCATTTTCCCCCATTTGGTCAGAAACCGTGGCTCCTAAAACGGCAGCCGCGTGACTTCACGGCGTGTTCTCGCCTCACAGGCACCTGGGGGTCGCCCTGGGGGCTGGGGAACCGTCTCTGCTGCCTGTGTTCCCGTTGGCCCTCTTGCCCCCCAGATCTGCCCAGAGCCCCTGTGGCCACCCATCGGTGTTCCAGCCCCTGGAGCCAGCTGCTGACCACTTCTTTCGTGTGTGAAGCAGAAAAGATGCCATCGTGACCCCCCAGTTTGGGGAGAGACCTGGGGGTTGGGGTTGTGGCTCAGGGGCAGAGCACTTGAACGGCTGTCCCTGGGCTCAGGACAAGCAGGTGGACAGGCAGGTGTGAGGACCTGGGTTTGATCTTCATGAAAATAAATAAATACAATAAAGGTCTTGTGTCCAACCACAACTGAAAAAAAAAAAAAGGTGGGGGAGACCTGTCATCGCAAATGAGGGAGCGGGACGAGGCCATCAGGACCCGGCTTCCTCCCCTCTCCACCCCTCCCGGCACCTGGGCCCCACCTGACGTGCTTATCTGAGGGGCGCTGACCCGGCAGCACAGGTGGCTTCCTTCTCCGAGCAGGACCCTCCGGCCAGGCTCCGATGCAAAGTTCTCTGGGGCCAGCGGAGCTGGGTTTTCTCAGGCAGCTTGGCTTAGGGTTCTGCAGGTGGCCAGCCTGTGTCTGTAGCGGGAGCCCTCCCACCAGGCTCCTACCCTAACACCTGTGTCCAGCCCTCCCACCAGGCTCCTACCCTAACACCTGCTCTCCGCCCTCTGCGGTCTTGTTCAAGTTTCCTTACCTCCTCCTCTCTTTCTCTTTCTTTTTTTTTGTACTGGGGACTGAGCCCAGGGGTGCTCTGCCCCTGGGCCACCTCCCAGCTCTTTTCATTCTCATTACCATGGGCCTCACCCAGTTGCCCAGGCTGGCCTTGAACCTGCCATCTGCTACCTCCACCTCTGGGTCCTGGGACTTGGGTGCAGCCCCTGTGCTGGCCCTGTGCGAGGTGGGGAAGGGTCAGTCCTGTTTCTCCAAGGGCCACTCAGTTCCCAGCTTGCTACTTGGTGAACTAGGGTCCTGGTTTCCGGCGTTCCTTTGGGGTGGGTGGTACCCGGGCGGCTGGCCCGCGGCAGCACTGGGACTTGGTGACACTTACCACTTCCTGAGGTTGCTGGGTTCCGATAGCACCCTCCCCAGCGGGTGGGTGGAGGTCAAGGGCAGCTCTGATGCAAAGGTCTGGCAGGTCAGTGGCTCCTGGGCTTCTCAAGTAGCCTCCTGTAGGGCTTTGAACCTTAATCTTGGCAAGGGACGCACCCTTGTACCCAGGAAGGTTCTGCCAAGCCTCCCAGGGCTGCAGGGGCTGGGGGTCGGCGCTGCTACTGCCTCCCACATGGAGGGAAGCCTGGCTGCCCAGCCAGTGCTCAGCCCCACCTCTGGGCTCTGCCTCTCCTCCGGGAGCTTGGCCTTCATCCATCTACCCACTGCGCTCCCAGATGCACCCTTGGTCTGGCTCCACTGTGGGGTGGGTGGGGCTGGGGGGGCTGACTATTCTTAGCAGCCTCCAGCTCCCAGTTACCTTGGGGCCTTTCATGGTGTCAGAGTGACAGGGAGGTGGTGGCCCTTCCCATCTACTTCCTGTGGTCAAGGTCAGGACTCTGTGGTCTGTGGGTTGGTCTTGCTGTAACCAAGTTGTGTTCCCCCTCTCGGGGGTGCATGGAGGTGCTGGGGCACCTGCTCACATCCTGCTGCCTAGGGCCCCCGTTTCCCCACTTGGGACCCAAGGAGTTCGCCTGCTGGTGGTCATGAGTGTTGTATGGGGAGGGGGCCCTTCTGTGGTAGCCCAGGAGAGAGCACGGTGTTTAAATGGGTCCCTCCCCAGAACCAGCAACGGGCTCACCCACTGCATTGCTCGGAGCAGCTGTGGCCTCACAAGAGGGGACCATCTGAGGGCTCCTTGCAAGGCCCCAGTCAGTTGAGGGTCGGGGCACAGTTGTGGTCCCCAGACAGGGCAGCTTTGAGGTGTGGGTGGAAAGGTGGGACCAGACACAGCTGCCTCAGCTTGACCCCCGTGTCCCAGGTGGGGAGATGCCGGTTCGGGAGGCCGGAGCTGGGGTGGCCCCTCTCCTGCTGCCGCCTCAGGAAGCCAGACCCAGTGGGAGTTCTGCTTCTGAGCCCAACGGGAAGACATCTCTGAGCCCTGATTGCAGTCTTTCTGGGGAGGGAACAGGGCCATCTCCCAGAAGACGGGGATGTGGGGCTTGGCAGGGCCACTGGTCTGGGGGAGCCCCACCCAGAGTGCCAGGGGTAGATGCAGGGTTTGGGGGAGCAAGGGTGAGGACAGGTGCATCAGAGTCCCACGGGCCACAGCACCGATGAGCACTGTCCCCAAGGTAACCGGGCTTAGCCAGCACGCCCAGTTCTCACCCCAAGGCACCACAAGCAGGACCCCTCAGTCACCCAGGCCCTCCCTCCACAGGACATGCTGGGCCGGTGCCCCCTGCTGCTCTCCCTGGTGGGGCTGCTCTTCCTTGGGTCTGGTGAGTTTGGGGAGGGGTGTAACTACACACGTGGAGTTTCCAGATGGGGAGGAGCGGGCTGCGGAGTCGCACGCTCCCTGGGAGGCCGAGGAAGGACCCCACACTGGCTTCTGCCCCACAGAGCCGCAGGTGGTGGCTCTGATATCCTCCTGGGGATCTGCTCTGCACCCCGACATGGGGCGACTCGGAGCCCCTCCTGGGCCCCTGTAGAGCTGCAGACGCTGCCTGGCCCCGTCCTCTCCCCAGGGCCCCCTCCACCCTCCTGCTGTACTCACCCCACACGGTAGGCCAGGGTGGACACGGGGCCACTCACCTGCCTGTCCGTATCCCCAGCCCTCTCTCAGGAATGTACCAAGTACAAGGTCAGCACCTGCCGGGACTGCGTCCAGTCGGGGCCTGGCTGCGCCTGGTGCCAGAAGCTGGTAAGAGCCACATGGACGCCTCTGCTGCCCTCGCCCTTCCTGCCCTCCTGGCCTGGGCCCCATCCCTGCTGCTAAAGCCAGGGACAACAAGGGTCACCATCTCCAAGTCCTGGAAGGTGGGGAACAGAAGCAGCTCAGAGGCCACGGGATTGTTAGTCTGACAGGGCTGCCCTGGGACAGCCCAGCCCCAGCCCCAGCCCCAGCCCCGTCCCCCGCCCCAGACCCAGCCTGTGCTGAAGGCCTCTCTGTAACTCAGGCAGCACCACTATGGGGGAGCCCTGATCAAGGCCATGGGAGATAAGCTTCCCCAAGTGGACAGATGCAGCACCAGGTGTGGGGGGGACAGTCCAGCCTCAGAACGTGGTGAAAAGCCGGACTCTGGTGGGATCTTGCCCCCTCTCCTCTCAAGTCACAGTCTGTGTTTCAAAGTGATGACCTCAGAAGGGAATGACCATGGCCCGCGGTGGCCCTGCCTGGCGGGAACCTCCAGTCCCTGAGCCCCAGGCTTCTGGTTGAGGTACACTTTGGTCACTGTGGTAAGGTGGCATCTGCCAGGCTTCGCCACACCATGCCACTGTCTGCCCTGGCAGCTGGCAGCGGGGCTGGCTTGTGGGGAGGCCTTCTGAGGCTGGCAGATATGGGTCTGCCCCCAAACCAGCACCGGCCAGTAGCCTACGCTCTGTGAGGGCTGTTCACACTGTGACCGCCCTATGGCCCCGGGTGGCACAACCCCTTCCCGTGGGCTCTGTACCTCTATATTTCTGAGCACTGTCTTGCTTTCTGGACTGACAGCTGCCCCGGGTCTGACCTGCACTGCCCTTGCCCTGGCCCCAGAGTCTGCACTTTTCTGAGGGTCCCTGGCTCCTTCTCCTGAGCAGGGGCCTCCAGCCTCCTCGGCACATCTCCTGTCACTCCCAATCCTGACACGTGCAGAGAGAGGCTTTAGAGTCACCAGCTGTCACTGCAGTGACACCCACATAGAGCCCAGTGCTGCTGGGGTCATCTGTGTTCTTTGGCCTGAGGAGTGTGGTCCAAGCCTGGGTGTGGACGTTCCTGGGCAGATTGGAGCCCCCGCCCTCCTGAGGTCATTCTGGTCATTTGAAATAAAGACAGGGAGGCTCACTTGTTCTGTCTGGGCTGCATCTGAGGTTTCTTTTCTCTTGTCGATCGCTTGTAGTTCTCAAGGACGCAAGGCATTAACACAGTGTCACAGGTCAAACGAACAGGGACACGCTGCCCGGGAAGGGTCAGCCTCCCTCCCCCCACACCTGCCGGCACTAGCCCACCCCATGCTTCTGGGCTGTTCTGAGTGCACTGTGAGAGCGGCGGCTCATCCAGTCTCCTCTCAACGCTCTGTGATTTAACAGTTTTGATGCAGCGGGTGCTGGCCCAGGGCCAGGACCAAACACGCCCGTGTCGGGATCCAGGGGCCTCTGTGAGGACAGAGTGATCGAGCCCCCTGGGCCCAGGACCCTGCTTCCCTCTGTCTGCATTTCCCACTGAAGTGCCAGGACGTTTGCGGGGGCTCTGTCTGTGGCCCGGGGTTCCTGGGCTGCCCGTGGCTGCCCGTGGCTGCCCGTGGCTGCCCGTGGCTCGAGCTCCCTGGGAAAGCCGCTCCCTGGGAAGAGGAGCTGCTGGGGAGGCCCTCAAGGCCTGCTCCCTGCCCTGGGGCCAGCTGCCGACTCTCTCCATCAGCCTTTGGGCAGGAGACTGGACCCCAGGCGTTTTGCTGGGGAGGCCGAGGGTGGGGAGTGGTCTGCTCCCCAGGGTCCAAGTGTGTGCTGGAGCCCAGAGAGAGGCTGCTGGGAGACGGTCAACTCCTCCGCGGACTCTGTCCCAAATTCCAAGTGCAGTTGAGGGGGGGATAGGGCTGGGTCTTCAGTTCCAAGGGTCCAGCAGCCCCCTGCAGCCCTGCTGTGTGGCCCCTCCCGACCCGTGACTGCCCCCTCCCAGAACTTCACGGGGCAAGGGGAGCCCGACTCCGTCCGCTGTGACACCCGGGAGCAGCTGCTGAAGAAGGGCTGTGCGGCTGATGACATAATGGACCCCAGGAGCCTCGCCGAACCCCAGCAGGACCTGGAGGGGGCCTGGAAGCAGCTGTCCCCACAAAAAGTGACACTGTACCTGCGACCAGGTAGGCTGGGCCTAGGCTGTGCTTGAGCCGGCACCCTGTGTGTCCAGGAGCATGGGCCCACTCCAGGTGTTAGGGTGGACCAGGTGTGAGGTGGGTCGGGGGAGGCTGGGGCTGCTGGGGGCTGCTGGGGGCTGGCCAAAGTCTGAGCGCCTCCAGGTCCCCGCTCTGTCCCCAGGCAGGTTCCCACCCCTCCCCACTCCATGTCTGCACTGGGTGTCTGGTCTCCCTCTCAGCCCTGTCTTCTGTCTGTTTTTAGAAGGAACATTTGGAAAACAATGTTCTCTCTCCCTCTCAACAAGCCTGGAACTTGTGCCAGAGTTAGGGCTCTGATAAGTCCTGCAGTCAAGAGACTGAGGGACTGGGGAACTAGTGCCACCCACAGATGGGCCACACACCGGCTTCAGAGCACACCCTGCCCTGCTGTCCGAGGAGCAGGTGTGGCGGAATGAGCCCCAGGCCTGGAGCTGGCAGCCCCCTTGGATGGGCCAGTGGCTGCGGCTGCCCCTTTGATAAGGAGCCACCTGGGGACCTAGTGCCCTCCACAGCCTACGTGGGGGGAGGGCTCGGTGTTTGGATGCGGCCTGGCTGTCCTGGGTCCTACCCACAGCCTCCGGAGGCCATGTGAAGGGCGGTCTGGAGGGCCTGGGGGTGGGGACGAGGGCCAGCAAGGCACAGCCAGCTCATGACCCTTGAGATGCCCTGGACGAGGTGCCAGGAGCCTCTTGCTGTCTCTGTCCCTGACGGCAGGTCAGGCGGCTGTGTTCAACGTGACCTTCCGGCGGGCCAAGGGCTACCCCATCGACCTGTACTACCTGATGGACCTCTCGTACTCCATGCTGGACGACCTCATCAACGTCAAGAAGCTGGGCGGTGACCTGCTCCAGGCCCTCAACGAGATCACTGAGTCCGGCCGCATTGGTGAGGCCCTCGGCCACCGCAGGCCGTGCTCAGCCCTTCCCCGAGGCCTGGGCAGCTCTGCCGCCCACACCCCTCCACACACGCAGGACCCCAGGTGCAGGGACCTGGGGCTCCAGACATGGCATCCCCAGCACACCCGTGGGGCCAGAGTTGGGTCTGTGTCCCCACCAGGCGCCGCGTCCAGTCACTGGTGCCCTGAGACTCAGGGACAGCACCCAGCGCTCCTCTTCCCCTCCTCAAACTCAGGGCTCCGTGTGCGCCAGGCAGAGCTGCGCCACCGAGCCTCTCCCCAGCCCCTTTGTTCATTTTGTGATACGTTTAAAAGACAGAAGTCTCACGGAGCTAATTCCTGCGACTATGTGAACCACGCAGCAATCACAGCATCAAAGAAATAACCACGGTCAAGTCTGCAGGCTGAGGGGTCTCAGACTTGACAGCTTCCGCCACGTCCATAAAAGGCAGGCCCGGCCGGCCAGAGGGAGGGGTGAGGACACCTGCGGTCCCCACCAGTGTCATCCTGAACAGCCCTGCCTCAGCCTTTCTGAGTCTGTGAGGGCACCGGGGATTGAACCCAGGGACACTCGACCACTGAGCCACGGCCCCAGCCCTGTTCTGTATTTTGTTTAGAGACAGGTCTCATGGCGTTGCCTAGGGCCTCACTGTTACTGATCTCGATCCTCCTGCCTCAGCCTCCCAAGCTGCTGGGCTTACATTGCCTCGGTCCTGATGTGCACACATGAACACACTGACGCATGCTCACACATGTGCTGGTCATATGTGCGCGTGCACACAGCTGCTACACCTATGAGACACACACGACCACAGGTGCCGCCGTGTTTCTCCTGGGCCCTGCCACAGGATAGGGAAACCAAGGCTGTCTAGGACCCAGCCTGCCACCTGTTCCCCTCACCTGCCCACCTCGTGCCCTGTGCCCTCAGGCTTCGGGTCCTTCGTGGACAAGACAGTGCTGCCCTTCGTCAACACGCACCCCGAGAAGCTGAGGAACCCGTGCCCCAACAAGGAGAAGCAGTGCCAGCCCCCGTTCGCCTTCCGGCACGTGCTGAAGCTGACCGACAACTCCAACCAGTTCCAGGCGGAGGTCGGGAAGCAGCTCATCTCTGGAAACCTCGACGCTCCCGAGGGCGGGCTGGACGCCATGATGCAAGTCGCTGCCTGCCGGGTGAGGCCCTGCCCCTCCAAACCCGGCACCCCAGCAGGCGCCACAGGGTCGCGTGCCCTGGCTGGCAGCTCATCTCAGGGACCTCCGCTGGCCACCACTGGTGGCCGGGGCCTGGGAGGGCAGCCGGCCTCCCTGCAGGAGAGCGAGGTCTGGTGGCTGTGGGGTCTTTGGCCTCGAAGGCGAGGAGCGAGACCAGGCACGTCTGGGCCCAGCAGCCCTGTCGGGGCTCTCGGAGTCGGCTTTCCCTCGCCTCACTCGTTTGCGGGGCATCCTAGGCGTCTGCCGGGGCTGGCTGGGTCCTGTCTCTGCTGTGAGACCCTGGGGTGGACCCAGCCTGGGAGCGGGCATGACCCCTGCTGCCTTCTCCCCAGGAGGAAATTGGCTGGCGCAACGTCACAAGGCTGCTTGTGTTCGCCACTGATGATGGTTTCCATTTCGCGGGCGACGGGAAGCTGGGTGCCATCCTGACACCCAACGATGGCCGCTGCCACCTGGAGGACAACCTGTACAAGCGCAGCAATGAGTTTGTGAGCCTCTGCGGGCGGGAGTGGGGCAGGGCTCTGCTGAGGGAGGAGGCCTTGAGGACCTCAGGCCCTGGACATCACCTCCTTCAACCTGAATACCAAGTCTGAAGGAGCTTCCCAAAGCCCTGAGTGGCCGCGGTGAGGTCCCTCAGACCCTGCCTCCGGCCAGGCAGCCCTGACCCTCACCCCCAGGGCATGGGCCCTGCAGACAGGCTCCAGGCCCACTGTCCCCCTGGCCGGTAAGGTCAGGTGCAGGAACTGACCCTTTAGCCCCAGGCTTCAGCCAGGGCCCCCTCCCTGTCCTCAGGAAAGGCTCGCCAGGGCTCGGTGTCCGTAAGGTCAGGCAGTGGCGACCCAAAGGAGGCAGATTTAACAAGGCCACTGAACGAGGCTTTATTGAGACCCCACTCCCGGGCAGAACTCTCGGACCAGGAGAGTAAGAAGAGGGTCTGAGAAGAAGTGCTGGGGGCTCGACCCGGCTTAGGGCAGGAAGGGAAGGGCTTGGGGCAGGAAAAGGGGTTTTCAGAGCCCCTTGTCCCACTGGAGTTGGTCGGGGGAACTGGCTGAACTCCAGGATTGGCCAGGAGACCCTGCTGATGGACAGGCGGTTCTGTGGGTGCCTGACTGGGGTTCATTTCGCTCACGCGGGCTGTGTGGTGCTCTGTTCCCAAGTCACCTTCATCCACCTAACAGTGTCCCCACCCCTGGGCGGCCCATCCCTGCCCTCCCAAATGTGGTGCAAAGGGTTTTAGAGATGGTCGGCTCAGGGGCCCCCACCTGGAGCCCACAGACTCTGAGGGCTGTTGTGGCTGTGATCCACATGTCCTGACCTTGATCATGGTCTCTGTCCAAAAGTGAGTGTCCTTTTCCCATGCAAGTGGGCGCCACTGTGGTGAGCAACGTGTCCCAGACTCTGCCCCGGTAGGGCCCCAGGTGTTCCCCAGCCCGCACGGCGGCACAGACGCCCCACAGTGCTGCTCACACACTGGTCAGTGTGGGGAAGGTGGAGCGGCCACGTGCCCTGGCACAGCCATTCTCCGTGTTCTCCGACTGTGTCTCCTCTCTGCTTTGCCACCTCACGCCACCTCTGGGCACTCTCTTGGACCCTGTCCAGAGGAGGCATCGTCCACGACACGGGGACGGGCAGGGCCTGAGCTGGTGCTGGTGCCCGGGGGCCTAGGCCACTTGCCTCCTCCGTGTGGCCTGGGAGGCTTGTCCCCAGCCTCGGGGGCCAGCTGTCTGACTGGACACCCCTCTCCCCAGGACTACCCTTCGGTGGGCCAGCTGGCACACACTCTGGCTGAAAATAACATCCAGCCCATCTTTGCAGTGACTGAGAGGATGGTGCCAACCTACAAGGTCAGTGGGGCTGCGTCCTGGGCCAGTGGGGTGGGGGCCGGGTCTTGTCAGCAGGAGGATGACAGCCCAGCACTGCCACAGCGTCCCTGGGTCCTGCTTCTGTGCACTGCTGTGTGGGCGTCCGTGACCACGTATGGATGTGACCGGAACAACCTAAGGCTGAAGTTCCCTTTAGGGGATGTGACCCTTCCATGGGGACACAAGGACCCCGCCTACCATCAAGGCCCTATGCTGACGGAGGTGTCTCCTTTTCTGCTGGATGCAGCAAGTCTCTTGTATCTGTGGATCCAATTTTTTGTTTTGGGGAAACTTTCTTGTTTTCTACCCACACACCTTCGAACATGGACACTTTCACCAAGAAAGATATGCACAGGCAGATGGCACCTCGGTGAGCAGGAGCCCGAGCCTGTCATGCTGTGCGCCTCCCCTGGGAGCTCCCGCTGTGCTGGCCGAGAGCACCTCTCTCCCCTCGGTGGGCTGGGCACACCTTCTGTGAATGCCCGCGAGCAGGAGCCAGGACCAACACAGCCGGCCCTCGGCTTTGAAGCAGCCGCCCAGCGCTGGGGAAGGAAGCATCCCCCACCTGTGCCTCGGGCTGGAGGGCACAGTTGGAATCAGGCCCCGCTCCCCAGGCTCGGTGTCTGAAGAGCCCTTGTCCCCTGACCGCCATGGAAACCTGGGGGGAGACGCCCCCGTCTTCTCGGGAGTCCTCAACCTCTCAACTCACAAACCAGGGGTCTGGCCTCCACCCACGCATCTGTGAAGAGAGTATCGATTGGATCCAAAGGCGTCCCGGAGCGAGGAGCAGCTGGCCGATGTTTCTGATGGTCAGGGGGGCTTCCTGCAGCCCCCTGCTAGACCTGTGGCACCATCTCTTTCTGTCAGGGCAACAGCCAGGCACTGGCCGACCCGTGCCTTGTCCCACATTTCCGCTGCTGGTGACCCATGCCTGGCCTGGTGTCAGAAGGCAGCCACATTCTCGGGTGGCGTCTCCAGGGGTCGATGCCCAGGGATTTGGTAGATGGACCGCGAGAACTAGCCTCACAGTCAAGCTGTTGCCTGCAGGATGCAGACTGAAACCAGGTGAAAGGCCCCCGGGGCGGAGTCCAGGACACGGGGCTCCCTCCCCACGCAGGCGTGGGCACTACTCAATGCTCCCAGCAACAGCATGTGACCACACACAGGGGCCCTTGCCATGCAGCGTAGTGCTCCCCAGCTGCGGTCCCCAGGGTTTTTATTCAGGTCAATTGCATAAACATGGCTGATGACTGACCTCCAGCCCCTTGGGAAACCAAGCCGATCCAACCTGGCCCAAGGTGCCCCTAAACCACACTGTTGGGCTGCCTGGAGTGGCCCCAGCCCAGGCAGGACATTCTGAGGTCACCTCCTGGGGCCAGCCGTGTCTACAGTGCCCTTTACCCTGCAGCAGGGATTGGGTACAAGGGGAAGTGCTGCACCTCACTCCTAGAGGAGCCCTCTGCACCCAGCAGCTGCCCGGCACCTGGTCCTGAGGCCAGAAGGAGACGGTGCAGGAGGCCTGAGCAGAGGAAGGTGATGTGGCCATCGTATTTATGCAGCCTAATGACCAGTTCTTCAGAGCGGACAGGCCCGGACGGCCAGCCTCAGGTCCCAGCTCCATTACCGCTGGGCCACCTGGGCCTGTTTGTTAGCATGAATCCTCAGCTTCCTCCATGAGGGGTGACAGTACCCCTGGAGGACGCTCACAGTTACCTGAGCTCCCCCGCAGTGAGCTCAGAGGGAAGAGTTATCCTTGGGTGGCAGAGACCTTTCCTTAGCTGAGACTGCATCCCAGTCACCTCCAGGGGACAAACGTGAACTCCAGCTGTGTGCCTCTGCCCTCCCGCCTGTGCTCTGTGCTGCCCCTCTGCAGGTCAGGGCTGAGGGTGGACGTAGAGTCTGGGCAGGAAGAGCACACAAGGGCTGCCCGGGAAGGCGGGTGCTTTCATAGAGCGCTCACTGTAGAGCAAGGGTCACGCGTCACATGCAGTCACAGGTATGAGTCACACACGGCCGAGGTGTACGGGGGCTGGCAGCCACCGGCATTCCCGCGGCCAGGTGTGCCAGGCTCCAGAGAGGAACAGGACACTGGGACACGGGGTGGGGCAGGTGTCCAGCCAGCCCTCCAGAGTGGGTAGTGGAGCTTGCCAGGCTGCCAGGACCGTGGCTCAGCTCAGCACAGGGCAGACAGCGGGCAGCAGGCAGGAGGACTGCCCGCCATCAGGACATCACAGCCCCATGTCTTCACCTGCCATGTCCCCTCTTGTGGGGTCGTAGCTGGTCCCAGTGCTCTGCAGGCATTCCAGGGAGCAGCAGGGTGCAGACAGGAGACCCGAGTCCCAAGCCCACCACCTCGGTGCCTTGGGGTCACAGGCCTCCTGAGCCTCGGTTCTTGCGGTGGTCAAGGCCACAGGGAGTGTGTAGGGCAGAGCCCCCCAGCCCTCCTCAGCGTGCGTTTCTGTGGGAGCCGGGGACTGGACTCCACTTTGGCGTCACAGAGGGTGCTGGCCAGGAAAGTGGCCCGACCATCAACTGTGTGCTCCTGGGGGCGGAGCGGGGGGCGGCGACTGTATTTTTATTTTGAGAAATCGGCACAGCACTTGAACAGCGCCAAGGTGGGTGTGGGAGGGACTGGTCCATCTGTTGTCCAGGCTCCACGTGGCCCCCACCATGGACACTTTGGACAGCAGGACTGGTCTACCAGAGCTGTCACAGGGTTATGCACACAGTCCCTGTCAAAATCAAACCACACCCACCACACGCTCAGAGCCCCCCCCCCCCCCCGATTCCTGCTCGCGGTGCTGGTGTCTGGGCTGGGTGTGCTTCTGTCTGCTGTGCTTGTGTGCTGGGGATGCCACCCAGCTGACCAGGGCGTGTGTCCCCAGTTCAGCCATGTCACCAGCTGCAAGTCCACCAGGGTACGAGCATTTAAACCACAGAACGAGCAGAGCCTCTGCTGAGGGCTGTCTCTCCCCGAGGGCCGGTTGGTCCACGGGTGCCACACATGCCAGGTGCTTGTGCACCGCCAGGTGCCAGCTGCCCCCTGCCCGGCCTTTTCACCCACAGAAACTCACAGAGATCATCCCCAAGTCGGCCGTGGGGGAGCTGTCTGAGGACTCCAGCAACGTGGTGCAGCTCATCAAGGATGCCTACAACGTGAGTCCCCTCCACTGCCCCGCAGGGTGGGCCGGGGCCCTCGGGTGGCCAATCCTGTCCTCCCAGCTGCTGGTCAGCAGAGGTGAGGGAGGGGCTGCATCACAGGGCCCAGCTGTGGCCTCCTGCAGCCCCTGCAGGCCCACTCAGCCTCCTGGACACAGCCAGCTCTGTGTCCTCTCAATAATGGTGTGGCTTGTGCCACCCCAGACCCCCAGGGACCCTCCCTGAAACACAGGCCCCAGGCCCTTGTCACCCAGGCTCTGCTAGCTGGTGGCCATGAAGTGGGATGTGGACGGCTGGGGGTCAGATGTGGCATCCCAGGTGGGATGGAAGCCCTGGAAATCATCATGGTGGACCCGGGTCCAGCCCTCGAGGTGGAGTCTCTGCCTGTCAGCCCTACCCCTCCCTGGGCAAGCCCCTCAGGGGTCCTCGACCCTGGTCCTCCCCCTTAGTGTGGGTCATCCACCTGCAGCCCAGGATTGCTCCCTGGGGGACCCCTGGTCCTTGTGGGCCAGGGCATGCACCCGAGTGGTGCCTGGACACAGGCAGGCCAGGCCTGCGGCACACAGCAGGCAGCTCCCCTGAGCGCTGCTGCCCCAGATTGAACAGAGGCCTGCAGGAGGCCCGTTGGCCTCTCACCTCTGGTGAGCTCCGAACCCCAGCAGGCCTCCTGTGCCCTGGCCACTGCCTGCGTCTCTGTCTTCACATGAGGACTGGGTGAGCTCTGCCGCAGCTCTCCTCCTGGGGTGGCCCTTCATCTCTCTGTCTCTGTCCACGTCCGTCCCCCCATCAATCTCTCCTGCCCCCTGTGCTGATGCTGGGATTCGGTAGTGAGAGGACATCCTCACGGGGCTCAGGGCCCGGTCCATGTGGGTCCTGGCAGGTGGCCTGTCTTGCTGCCCTCCAGTCCCTGGCACATCCTGCTGAGCTCCTAGTGGACCTGTGTGTCATTTACCCATGTGGGGCTGGGAGGAGAGAGGCAGGTCCACGGCCAGCAGGGCTGGGCAGCGGGTGGGAAGCGCCCTGAGCAGGCCTCTCTACCTGCAGAAACTCTCCTCCAGGGTGTTCCTGGAACACGGCACCATCCCCGACACCCTGAGGGTCTCCTACGACTCCTTCTGCAGTAACGGACAGTCACACAAGGGCCAGCCCAGAGGGGACTGTGACGGTGTGCAGATCAACGTCCCGGTGAGCCTGGCTGGGGTCTCGGTCCCTCACACTAGGAGGTCAGCTAGGGATCTCGTGACACCAGCAGAGGCTCCCAGGGGGCCAAGGAGAGGGGAAGCATTGTCCCCCAGCCAGCCAGGTGTTCCCACCTTTAACATCCTCTGATGAGGCCAGAGAGGCCCCCGTGAGAATGTGCCCAGTGCTGGGGAGAGGACGCAGGGAGGGCACCAGCAGGTTTCTCAACACTCCTAAGAACCCCAACTCCCTGGTGCTCCCCAGGGTAGAGGAGGCTCTCACAACGACAGCGCCCCCTGGGGGCAGCCAGTTGTCACGCAGAGCCGGGCAAAACGCCGTGAAAGTGACCAGAAAGTCACCGAGTTCCCTAATGGTTCAGATTTAAATCGTCATCAAGTTATTCATTTTTTCTTTTTTCTGTGAACTAATATTTATCAAAATGTCTGCTTTTATTGCATTTTTAAATATGAGCCTGGACTTACTTCAGATGCTACTTCCTAGATGTTGCTTATGAAGTTCTACCAGAATGTCCCCCATGCCCTGCGGGGGAGCATAGTTCTAACTTGCAGCTGTTAGTTATGCATTTTTACGACATTCCTGCTCTATGTTAAAGTACTGTGCAAAAATCATTCGGACCCATCCTGGACATGGCTGAATTTGACCAACGCTGTGGCCAGTGGTGGCGTCTGCCCTCCTGGGCCAGCATGTACAGGGCCTTCTGCTGGGCTGGGGCTGACTGCGCACCTTCGTGCCCCTGGTTGACGGCCCCTGGACTGGGGCTTTCCCCCTTCCCGGGCTCAGAATGTAGCTCCACCCCAGGCCCAGGACTCCCGTGGGACTCTGTCAGCCTAGCACACTGGACTTATGGACGGGATACGTGGACATGTTGTCCCCACAACTTGGCCCTTCACCCTGGTCTGGGCCTTGGCGCACTTGGTGATGGCAGAGCCCACGGGCCTCCCCCGCCTGGTCCACGGCACTGACCCCCGAGCACCAGTGCTTCCTCTTTCTTCTCAGCTGGGGACAGTCCACATGGCCTCCTTCCCAAGTTAATCTGAGAGGCCAGCACCCTCCATCCACACAAGCCCCATGTCCCCTGAGGCTGGGTGAGGGGACAGAGGCAGGCTGTGACCCTGGTCGCCTACGGTCCCACCTGAGCACTGCCACTCCTCTCGGCAGATCACCTTCCAGGTGCGGGTCACCGCCACCGAGTGCATCCAGGAGCAGTCCTTCGTCATCCGAGCGCTGGGCTTCACGGACACAGTGACCGTGCAGGTCCTGCCCCGGTGTGAGTGCCGGTGCCGGGACCAGAGCCAGAACCGTGGCCTCTGCGGAGGCAAGGGCTCCCTGGAGTGCGGCGTCTGCAGGTGAGGCGGGCGCAGGTGGCCACGGGACCCCACCCACCCTCCCCAGGGCAGGAGGAGCCCTTGCTCTTGCTCCGGAGCCGGGGCGACCCTCAGCAATGCCACCTGGGCTCCACTCTCAGCCCCGGAGCGTCTAAGGCCGGAAAGCGGCTGGCAGAGGGGCGGGTGCTCTCACCAGAGGACAGAGACTGCCCTACGCCCCTGGGCCAGCCGTCCACCCACCCCATTCACCTCCGCCTCAGCCCCAGGGAGCCTCCAAGCAGAACCCACAGCCCTGGGCTGCCCTGGCCGTTCTGCTCCCCACTGTGAGGGGGCACCAAGCCCAGGCAGAGGGCGGAGGGCTGGGGCAGGCCGCGGAGCCAGGAGGTGACCGTCGGCCCCAGCAGCCGCCCCTGCTCAGAGGGGCCAGCTCACCCTCTGGCCCCTGTTGGTAATGTCCATCCCCCGCACACTGCCCAGGCTGCCCACCTTGGGGCTAGACAGCTGTCAGAACTGCCAGGGGACCTGCCTGTTTGTCACCACCACCTTCTCCCTCCTGACTGCTTTCCTGGTTTTCGCCTCCTGTGGTGCTGTGTCCCCGCAGGCCTGCACTGTCCCCCCACATGGCCCTGTCCCCGCAGGCCTGCACTGTCCCCACCCCCTCTTCAGCCCTGTCCCCTCAGGCCTGCACTGTCCCCACCCCCTCTTCAGCCATGTCCCCTCAGGCCTGCACTGTCCCCACCTCCACAACTCTGTCCCCTGACACAGCAGAGCAGTGTCCTGGCAAGGCAGCAGGGCCACGTCCAGCGGCCCCTGAGGCTCCGGTCACCTGTGGGCAGACATCACCCCTGGAACAGGCTGGCTCTGTGGGGAGCCTGCCCGAGGCCTGTGCTCACGGGCCAGGTCAGGCACGGTCCCCTCCCGGAGTCCTTGCCCAGCTCGTGGTGGGAGCAGGTGCCGTGTAGGGCAGGTCCTCGGCCCACCCCGGGGCCTGACCTGCGCCCTCTGCAGGTGTGATGCTGGCTACATCGGGAAGAACTGCGAGTGCCAGACCCAGGGCCGCAGCAGCCAGGAGCTGGAGGGAAGCTGCCGGAAGGACAACAGCTCCATCGTGTGCTCAGGGCTGGGCGACTGCATCTGTGGGCAGTGCATCTGCCACACCAGTGACGTCCCCAACAAGGAGATCTTCGGGCAGTACTGCGAGTGCGACAATGTCAACTGTGAGCGCTACGACGGCCAAGTCTGCGGTGGCCCAAGTAAGTGGGCTGAGTCACCGACAAGGACCACCAGTGGGGCTCTCGGCCACTGGCCCCAGGAGCCTGAGCAGGGGACACTGGGGCAGGACCTGCAGCAGTCCTCCTCTCTGCCAGGCCTGTTTCTGTGTCCATGAGGGGGAGGTGAACTCGCAGGAGGGTCCATGGGCGATGGTCGTGGTCTGACCACGAGTCCCATTCACAGTGGGATGGGAGGCCTAGAATGGCCAAGTGGCCATGCTGCTGGTGGGGGCCAGGAGGGCTTGCCCAGGGACTATTACTCAGGCACTGGTTCACTGCATCCCCAGGGCCCCGGGGGGTTCAGGAGCGGAGGGGAGGGGAGGCAGGGCAGGGGAGGAGGCCTGCGTGCAGACTCCCAGCTGAGGCCGAGCTGGGGTGGGGGAGCCGGGGCAGGGGAGCCGGGCTCAGGCTGCACTGTCCCCTCAGGCCTGCACTGTCCCCCACACGGCTCTGTCCCCTCAGGCCTGCACTGTCCCCCCACACGGCCCTGTTCCCTCAGGCCTGCACTGTCCCCCCACACGGCCCTGTCTTCTCAGGCCTGCACGAGGGAGCCGGGGTGAGGGAGCTGGAGTCAGGGAGCCGGGCCGGGGAGCCAGGGCGAGGGAGCTGGGGGGAGGGAGCTGGGGCTGGGGAGCCAGGGCGAGGGAGTGGAGCCGGGGAGCAGGGGGCAAGGGAGCTGGAGCTGGAGCCAGAGAGCCGGGGGCGAGGGGGTGGGGGGACCCAGGGAGCCGGGGCCAGGGAGCCACCGGGCAGGATGGAGGCTGCAGTGGCCCCTGCTGTCTTCCAGAGAGGGGGAGCTGCTCCTGTGGCCAGTGCCACTGCACAGAGGACTTCGAGGGCTCAGCGTGCCAGTGTGGGAAGTCCACCGCAGGCTGCCTGAACGCTGCGCGGGTGGAGTGCAGTGGCCGCGGCCGGTGCCGCTGCAACACGTGCGAGTGTGACCCTGGCTACCAGCCACCCCTGTGCCAGGACTGCCCGGGCTGCCCCTCTCCCTGCAGCATGTACATGTGAGTCCCCCGCCACAGCCTGCCTCCCTGCCAGGACACCTGGAGAACACGCCTTCACAGCCGTCCTGTAGGGTCCCAGCAGGCCCCACATGCCCCAACATGTGCTTGCACCCCATGGATCTCTGCACCCTGCACACCCGTAGCCGCCGCACACACCCACACACCCCCTCTGTGTCCCCTGCAGCTCCTGTGCCGAGTGCCTGAAGTTTGAGAAGGGCCCCTTGGAGAAGAACTGCAGCACAGCGTGCAAGAGCAGCCTGCTGCCCAGCCGCCCTGGGCAGGGCAAGGCCTGCAAGGAGAGGGACTCGGAGGGCTGCTGGATCACCTACACACTGCTGCAGCGGGACGGCAGGAACCGCTACGACATGCACGTGGACGAGAGCCGAGGTGAGGCCACCTGCGCCCGGGCCCAGGGCAAAGGCCCTGCAGTGGGAGGGTCTCTCTTCCTGGGGCAAGGCGAGCTGTGCAGGGCAGCTGGCCAGGAGCGGTGGCAGGGCAGACTGGTGCGTCCTCCTGCCCTCCCAGGGACCTCTCCTTGAGTCCTCTCCAACTCCACAGCGTTGGGCAAGGTGCGGCCACAGGGGTCCCAGGGCTGGTGCAGCTGCATGCTGGGCACAGCACCCCTGGGTGCTGCATGGCCAGAGGCCATCTCCCACCTGATGTGGGAGCCATCAGCTGTGTCAGGGTCCCCACCTGGAGAGTCCCAGGCACTGCCACCCCTGATCACTGCCAGCTGTCCCCTTGCCCCCGGCCCAGTGACACCTGTGAACTGAGGCCCTGACCTGGACTTCTGGGTCCACATTCTAAGGGGCTACCTGGCACAGGGCCACCGTCAGGCACAGATGCCCAGTGCAGGGTGGGCTGTGGCCACTGCGTTGGGGGTTCTCCTGGAGGGAAGGATGAGAGCCTTGGGGCAGGGAGGCGGAGAGTCTGGTTGGGGCAGTCCACTCCGGGTCAGGGGCCTAGGAGCCTGGGAGGAGTCCAGAGATCCTGCAGCAAGGCGGGTCTGAGGAAGAAGAGTGGACCTGCAAGTGTGGTTTTCCAAAGCCCGCCTGGTGGCCAGGTGGACACCATCCTGTGAGGGCATGAGGTGGACACTGTCCTGTCAGGGCTGGGTGGACGCTTGTGTGTCAGGGCACGAGGTAGATGCTGTCCTGCCCTGCTGCACCCTCTCACCTCTCTCTGAGCCACAGCTGCTAGTAAGGAGATTCCAGACAGGCAGGAGCAATGGGGGATGCAGACAGACAGACGGACGCAGGGAGAGAAAAGTGGGGCCAGATGGCAGCCCGGCTTCGACGGAGTCTGGCCGTCCCAAGCCCGCTCAGCACGTATGTCCCACAGCGTTCATCATCGGAGGTCATTTGTGGGAAGTCCCAGCGCAGCAGGCAGTCTGAAGCATGCAGGATTGGAAGACATTGGGTCATCTTGTTTTGCCCAGAAACCTCCATCCCTGGGAGAAGGTGCTGAACCAAGGTCCTGACTGCAAGGAGCCGCTGTTGTAGGGACAAAGGAGGCAGGGCACCCAAGACAGCAGGAGACAGTTTTACTTGGCTGCAGCCAGGTCCAGAGGGCACAGCTTTTGCTGTAATCAATCAATCCCCCTGAACCTCGAGTTCAGGGAGTTTCAGAGTTTTATGCCCAGCGTGTAAGGGGAGGGGCTCAGAAGTTCACAGTCTGCAGAAGTTCACATAAATCAGCTTTTTCTCTCACTGTTCTGGGCACGTTAACCTTCAAGGACCACACCTGAGAAGGGGGGAGCTGCTTCTCCCCTCTCTTTCCTCCCCTGCCAGCTGTTACCATGGAGCTGTTACCATGAAGACTGATGCTCAGGATGTGTGCTTGTAACTTATCTTAGAAATGTAGACATCTCTGTGAAGCCCAACTCAAGGCCAGAGCCTTGTTTGCACATTTCTACAAACTACTATACTGGATACATGTGTGAAAAGCTGGTAAGGGGTGTCCAGCACCTGGAGTGCAGGTGTCTTCCCAGCCAGTGGCCAAGTAAACAGGGTGACATGAAAATAGGAAGTTTATCCACATTGGACTCTTTCTCAGGGACTCTTTTGCCGACAGTCCTAAAGTCAGCCATGGTGGAGAGGGCTTTTCTGTGGAGAAAGGGGGTGCCACTTCACTGTGTGCCTTGGCACGGAGCCTCCAGGGCCCGTGTCCCCATGGCAGCTGGGCATCTGACCTGCACCTTTGCACAGACAGTTCTCAGCCCAGACACAGCCACGAGAGAATCAGAAAGACCGTGATCCGGACCACCACTCCACACCGCCAGGCCTGGGGTGCTGCCCTGTCAGGGGCTGGGTGGGTACAGGGTGTCAGGGCTGCGCTGGGCCAAGGACATGGAGAGTGGAGACGGGCGCAGTGGATGGGGAGAGTCTGGGCTGTGGACAGAGCCTTCTCTGGACGGCACATGGTGGAGGATGTTAGGAAGAACGGTAGGTAGAGGGTCCTGGAGCCCAGGAGACGGAGTGGGCAGAAGGGTGGGAGGTATGTTGTGTGACAATGACCAAAGATGTTGGGGATGCTGAACCTTCACCTTAGGGTTTTAGGTATGCAGCACCCCACCCATTCCTGCTGAAGGGACAGGGCTGGGCGGCCACTCAGATGGCCACAGGAAGCCCAGGTCAGCAGCACACGGGACTCTTACTGATCTGAGACCTGGAAGCCCCTCCACAGAGGGGAATGTGTGGAGGCGGTGGGCTCAGACCTCCCTGTGCCCTGTCTGCAGCTCACAGCCCATCCTCGGGCCTGGGCTTCAGATCCAGCCGCCCACATAATGGCCATCTCCAGGTTACTCTGATGGACAGATATGGGCTCATGGTTCAGGGCAGCTTCCAGCCAAATTCTTTAAACTCTGAGAAGACCGTAGAGCTCTCTGTAAAGGCACAGATGGAGCCACAGAAGTCATTGTTGGGGACCCAGCAAATCGGGGCTTGCCCTAGAGGTTCCTGCCTGGGTTCCAGGGCCCCCAGCAGGAGCCACAGCTGCCTTGCCTGCCGAGTGCAGGTGCTGGTCCTGCTCTGGTCACCACAGACACCTTCCCTGGTGAGCCAGCAGAGCTCAGGAGCCCCCAGAGGGCTGCCAGGCGGCTGGGCCTCGGGCACCCTCCCACCTGGGTGCCAGTGCAGACTCCGCAGGTCCCAAAGTTCAGCAGGTGGTGGCCCTGTCCACAGGCTGGCATCCTGTCCAGGCTCTGCTAGGTCGGCTAGTGACCTGGCCTCGCCTTCTTTGTGAACAAGGGGCCATGCCAAGTGGCCTGTGAGTGTCCTGGTGGGGGCCAGGGCCGGGCTCTCTCATCGACCTGTAGCAACGTGATGGAGGGTGAGCCCCACGTGGGGACCTCCATGGGACGAGGCGCTGACCGGCTGAGAAGACTGATGCTCAGGATGTGTGCTTCCTCAGAGTGCGTGAAGGGTCCCAACATCGCAGCCATCGTAGGGGGCACTGTGGCAGGGGTGGTGTTGATCGGCGTCCTCCTGCTGGTCATCTGGAAGGCCCTGACCCACCTGAGTGACCTCCGGGAGTACAGACGCTTTGAGAAGGAGAAGCTCAAGTCCCAGTGGAACAACGTAAGTTGCTGTCCTTGGTGGTCCCCACAGACCCCGGGCCCTGTGACCCCGTGCTTGCTGCAGGCTGTCCGGGCAGGTCTGCACGCACCCTGCCCCAACAGCCTGTCCCCCAGTGATTGCGTGAGCCCAGGCTCTGCCCTGCTCACCCCCCAGTGTTGACCCGGTGCCCGGGGCATCTGCTCTAAGAATCCACGTCCACATTCCTCACCAGGACAACCCCCTCTTCAAGAGCGCCACCACGACAGTCATGAACCCCAAGTTTGCGGAGAGCTAGGAGCCCTTGGGGAAGAGGAGGCTGAAGGACAGAGCAGAGGGGACCCCAGAGCACGTCTCCACCCTGCGGCCTGACTTGGCTTCCCCTGTGGACCAGAAGTCCGCTCTGTTTCCCTCTGCCTTCAAGTGACAGAGGTGGCCAGGGGCTTGCGGACTCCTCTTCAGGGACAGTCTCCCCCCACCTGCTGTCTTCCCAATGCAGCCCGAGAGTGAGGCCTCTTAGGGGGCTGGTGTGGCTCCCCGTGGGGGTGGGCAGATTCCTGGCCTTTCACGTTCAAGGTGTCACAGTCCTGTGTGTGGAAAGAACACACCCCAGGAGGCTGGGCTCTGGTGTCCCTCCTGGCCTGCACAGTCCTGGGCTCTGTGCTGCCTGCTTCCACAGGAGGGATAGACCTGCCCACCCCTTGGGCTGCTCCTGTTCTATTCTTTCTCCCCTGCTGGCCACGCCCTGCAGAAGGTGGCCTGCTCAGGTGAGCCCAGCCTGAGCAGCTGGCTCCCCCTCCCAGCTGCCAGGTCCTGCCTCAGCCTCTCTCTCAGGCTCCAGCATTCCCCAGCCTCTTTCTCTAGCCTCCAGCACTCTTCAGCCTCCAGCACTCCCCAGCCCCTCTCTCTAGCCTCCAGCACTCCCCAGCCTCTCTCTCTAGCCTCCAGCACTCCCCAGCCCCTCTCTCTAGCCTCCAGCACTCCCCAGCCCCTCTCTCTAGCCTCCAGCACTCCCCAGCCCCTCTCTCTAGCCTCCAGCACTCAGCAGTACATTTCTGCTGCTTACATATCACCCTTCTCAGGTATTTTGCGGCTGCTATAGGAACAGACCAAGGCCCTTATTTGTAAAGGCACATTTGACACAATCACCAAACAATAAACTTAACCATATTAGTGGCACCACATTCAGGAATTGGCTTTATTTTACAATACATTTAAAAACAATAGAATGAAGTTGAGCTGTTTTCTGATGAAGCTGCCTGTAGGCCACGCTTGTCCTCTGGTCCCTAAAGGTTGGCAGTTCCACTGTCCCCAGGCTGGCCCGCTGGGGGAGCCATCTCAGGTGTCTGCACACCTCAGGCCCCACTCCCTTCACTGTAGGCGCCAGCCCTTGCAGAGGCCTCCACCCACAGGCAGAGGTGGCGCATCCTACCACCCCCAAGCTCCCCTCCGGCCAAGGTCCCTTTGGGAGGTGCTCCCCCCAGCCCCAGGCCTGCACTGGTATCCTGGAGGGGGCGCACACCTCTCCTAGAGCAGACGGCGGCTGCCCTCCGTGCGGTCCAGCCTCACCCCCGGCTCTGGCCACAGCACTGCCTGGTTCAGCTTGTGGCCAGCTTGTGCCCCCCAGCCCCCCAGCCAGCTCCTGCCTTCTGCTCTAAGGACCGGCTCTGAGGCAGAAGCGAGTCAGGTCTTGTACTGTGCATCTGAACCAGCTTGGGGACAGCTGGTCCCCGCTCCTCTCAGGGGCTGACGACAGGTGGGTCTGGTCTTCCCAGGTCCTAGTCCAGCCCTGCACATGCTGCCGAGTGTCCACCCGCTTCCCGTTTGCCCAGGACCTGTTCCAGGCCAGGACGGCAGCAGCCCTGGTTCCATACCTGGCACCAGCCATCACGGGTGGTCTGAATGGCCCCTCCAGGACCTGTCCGATTGCCCTTGTGACCTGCTTGACCCAGGGCTGACACCAGAAGCTGTCTCTGGCTGACACTGGAAAGGGCAAGTCCCTGGCTTCTCTTGCAGCTCCACGACAGGGTACAAATGATGCTTTTGTCTTATTAAAAAGTCACCATGGGCCCTGAGGGAGGCTGGCTGCTCCCAAGGAATGGTGGACAGGCCCCATGTGGCACGAAGCAGCTCCAGAACCCACCGGGAGTGATCGCAGGGTGCGAGTGCGCCTCCTCCCAGCAAGAGCTGCTGCCCCCTGGGAGCCACCCCACACTCCAGGATGCACACCCTGCGTCCTGGCTTGTCCAGCCAAGGGAACTGGGCTCTGGCTGAGCGTAGCTCCTCCCCCTCCTGGCCTCCCATCACCCCAGAGCCCACGGCCCTGCTGCCCTAAGGCTGCACGTCAGGCCCCACCCACGGCTCCCCTCCAGGTGTCCAAGATCTCAGACCTTCACAGGCTTTTGCCCCCTGGCAGTGCTGATGACCTTGGTGGGTTGTCACGAGCCATCCCTGGGTGTGTGTGTGTGTAGACTATTGCCCACAGTAGCGAAATGAGGGGACAGGCCTGGCAGTGCGAGCTCCCTGTCAGGAGTGATCGCAGGGTGCAGGTGCGCCTCCTCCTCCAGCTCTGCCTAAGATCCCACACAGCACCTGAGATGGGTGGGACTGGCCAAGATGTCAATCCATCTGCTGGCCACAAGACATCATGAAGCAAGACTCCACCCTTGAAACCCTATCCTTGCCTCTGATGTTCCCACCATAAAATAAACCCACCATGGGCTCAAGCCCTCTTTGAAGCGTGGAAGCTGACCCTTGAGGTCAAAGAGCCGTCCCGCCCCTGATTTGAAAGTTATGTCTGTGTTGGGTGATTTCTCGCCACCGCCTTCTAAGCTTAATGTTGCTGCCATCCCTGGCTGCAGTGGAGAGTGGGTGGCCGTGCTAAGGCTCGGGAAGTAGTGAGCATTTTAAATGCAACTTCTCTGGAAGTAATTCTTCAACCAACCAAGGAATGTACTCAAAATAATGAAAAAACCAGCACAGACACTTCACTACCAAATCAAAATGGGGGTGAAAATCCCCAGCAGGTACCCCACCCTGCCCAACTCCAGGTAGGTAAAGGGCACCGCATGGGTAGTCCCCTGGAGATCCACGATGACGGGGCTTTGGCCTTAGCCTAGTGGTGGCGTCTCCATGGCTCTGCAGAGCTGCTACCATCTGTCCCAAGTCGATGTCACTGTGACTACAGCAGTCTAGCCCTTAGCCAGCGTTCCTCTGTAATCCCAGACTGCTCAAGGACCCTTGGGTCTCTCTAGGGCCCCCCAGTTTGTGCTGCCTATGAGCTGGGACTCTTCGACTCCAAGGCTGCATGGGGGGCTCCAGACGTGTTGGGCATCATGCACCGACTCTGGGTGATAAACAGGACCTCGGGCTGTATCCACCCAGCGTTGTTTTCTTCACTTCTGCATTACTGAATTGTTCCAATGAGGGAGAACAGACAATCCCTGGTACCAAAACAAAAAGAAAGGAAAAAATAGGAGAAATAGTAGGTAGAAAGGTCACAAATGGGGAAGGAAGGGTCCTCTGTAGAATCAGGCAAAGGTATGAGGGAATGGGTCTCTGTGGGGACACCAAGCTGGAGTGTCTAGCACTGACCAGGAAGGCACAGCACCAACCAGGAGCATGCAGCTGACTCAAGCCACAAAGGGGACAGCAGGCGTTTGAGGTAACTAGCTTAGGTAGATTCCAAAGGTGTTTCTCTGTTCCTGGGAACACCTCAAGGGGGAGGTGTCAGCTGTTACATCCTCCTGTCAGTGCCTCATGGTGTAGACGCACGCCCATGGCTCAGGAGAAGGCCCATCTCATAGGAGCAGCCCACGGTGTAGGAGCAGACCATGGTGTAGGAGCAGGTCATGGTGTAGGAGCAGCCCATGATGTAGGAGCAGCCCAAGGTGTGGGAGCAAGACATGGTGTAGGAGCAGCACATGGTGTGGGAGAAGCCCATGGTGTAGGAGCAGCCCATGGTGTGGGAGCAGCCCATGGTGTAGGAGCAGTCCATGGTGCAGGAGCAGCCCATGGTATAGGAGCAGGCCATGGTGTAGGAGCAGGATTGGTGTAGGAGCAGGTCATGGTGTGGGAGTAGCCCATGGTGTGGGAGCAGCCCATGGTGTGGGAGTAGCCCATGGTGTAGGAGCAGCCCATGGTGTGGGAGCAGGCCATGGTGTAGGAGCAGCCCATGGTGTAGGAGTAGCCCATGATGTAGGAGCAGCCCATGGTGTGGGAGCAGGCCACGGTGTAGGAGCAGCCCATGGTGTAGGAGTAGCCCATGGTGTGGGAGCAGGCCATGGTGTGGGAGCAGGCCATGGTGTGGGAGCAGCCCATGGTGTGGGAGCAGGCCATGGTGTAGGAGCAGCCCATGGTGTGGGAGCAGGTCATGGTGTAGGAGCAGTCCATGGTGTAGGAGCAGCCCATGGTGTAGGAGCAGCCCATGGTGTAGGAGCAGGCTGATGGTGTAGGAGCAGGCGATGGTGTAGGAGCAGCCCATGGTGTAGGAGCAGGCTGATGGTGTAGGAGTAGCCCATGGTGTAGGAGCAGCCCATGGTGTAGGAGCAGGCTGATGGTGTAGGAGCAGCACATGGTATAGGAGTAGCCCATGGTGTAGGAGCAGGCTGATGGTGTAGGAGCAGCCCATGGTGTAGGAGCAGCCCATGGTGTAGGAGCAGGTCATGGTGTAGGAGCAGCCCATGGTGTAGGAGCAGGCTGATGGTGTAGGAGCAGCACATGGTGCAGGAGTAGCCCATGGTGTAGGAGCAGGCTGATGGTGTAGGAGTAGCCCATGGTGTAGGAGCAGCACATGGTGTAGGAGTAGGCTGATGGTGTAGGAGCAGGCTGATGGTGTAGGAGCAGCACATGGTGCAGGAGCAGCACATGGTGCAGGAGTAGCCCATGGTGTAGGAGCAGGCTGATGGTGTAGGAGTAGCCCATGGTGTAGGAGCAGCACATGGTGTAGGAGCAGGTCATGGTGTAGGAGCAGCACATGGCATAGGAGCAGGCCATGCTGTGGGAGCAGGCCATGGTGTAGTAGCAGGCCCATGGTAAAGGAGTAGCCCATGGTATAGGAGTAGCCCATGGTGTAGGAGCAGGCTGATGGTGTAGGAGCAGCCCATGGTGTAGGAGCAGACCCAATCATGTAGGAGAATTCCCACGGTGTTGGGGATGGCAAATCAAGTCAAGATGGCGCCTGGCAGTTTGCCAGGAGGAGTGGTTTGTGAAGCAACACCACCGAGCCATTTAGATGGTGGGGATTCCTATTTGGCTGCTTGCTGTATCTAGATGATGCTAATTGAGTCAAGCTGTGTGTAATCAGTTAGGTATATATACACCTCTGGTGTCCTGCAATAAAGCGGCTCCTGCTACCTTGGGTGCCCGCTACCTTAAGTTCCCGCTCAGTTTCCCCACAATAAAGCAGTTCCCACTTCAACCTTCAAGTTGCTTGTCACCTCCTGGTTATTTTGCCCAGCTAGACTGCGGCATATGGTGGCCCATACGGGGAGCTCCAGGACGCTTGGGAGTAAGTGACAAGGTAAGGCTGCTTGCCCCTGAGGATAGGGCGAGAGGATGGGTGACCATTTCAAGAAACAGTGTGTTCTTGTTTCATTTTTTTTTTTTTCATTTCATTTTTAAGCTGCCTGTCCCTAGAAATAAATAGGATGGGAGAAAAGCTGATCGGCCCTGAGGAACAGATAGGGCCAGAGAACGGATGCACATTTCAAGAAAATACAAAAGTTGATACAGTGTGTTTTTGTTCCGTTTTGTTTCGGTTTTATTTTGTGTTATCTTAGTGGATTGTTTTATCTTTGTTATGGAAAAATGGGATCAGAAGTTAGTTAAAACCAAACCGAAAGGGTGTTAAGTAAATTGCTAGAGGAAGGAGGCCCCCAGTAAAACCAAGAATAATTAGGGCATACGTTGATACGATACAAAAATGTAGCCCATGGTTCTTTAAGGAGGAGTTGTTAATATCACAATGGGACCATCATGGTGAAGATTTAAAAAAGATAGAAAAGGAAAGCCCAGGAACTCTGCCAGTTGGCACATTACCATTATGGACGTTGGTACGATCCTGTTTGCTTAGTCAAGAAGACATCTTTGATCAAGTAAAAGAGGAAGTCTCTCGAGCTAGTCAGACAGGAGAAGAAAGTTTAGAGGAGGAAGGGCTATCAGGGGAGGAGTTACAACGGGAGGCTGCTACTAACACCTTTCTAACACCAGAGGGTGTAAGTATTCAACCAACAGCTACACCTATAGAGACAACATATGCTGGGTGGCCCCCAACCCCCATAGTTGATAGATGGGATCCTGAGACAGGACCTTGAAGATTAGCATGCCCTGTACTTGAGGATGAGAGAGGGCAGCGATATCACCAGGCTTTGGATTTTAAAACTGTAAAGCAGTTAAAAGAAGCTGTAGCAGCCTATGGTCCTCAAGCCCCTTTTACCATAAGCATGGTTGAGTCCATTGCAAATTATAACTTGACACCAGCAGATTGGGCTAGCATATGCAAGGCTGTGCTAAATGGAGGACAATATCTGTTATAGAAAGTTGCTAATCAAGAATTGTGTATGGAGACTGCCAAGGGAAATGCAGCAGCTGGGTATCCACAGAGAAATCTAGATATGTTGCTAGGAGAAGGACCTTATGAGGATCAGCAGCAACAAACTAGATTTGATCCTGCCATATACTCACAAATCGCTTCAGCTGCAGTTAAGGCATGGAAGACTTTACAAGGACAAGGAGATTTACAAGGTCAATTATCTAAGGTAATACAAGGAGCTAATGAACCTTAAGCTGAGATTGTAGATAGGCTTATACAAACAGCAAGCAGAGTCTTTGGGAATGTAGAACAAGCGATGCCATTAATAAAGCAACTAGCCTACGAACAAGCCAATAGATGGTGTAGGGAGACTATTAGACCTTGTAAATATAAAGACTTAAATGCATACATTAAACTGTGTAGAGATATTGGTGAACCAGTGATGCAGGGGCAAGTCTTGGCAGCTGCAGTAACCGGAGAGTACAACAGGCTTTAGGTGCCAGGCCAAAAACATGTTATAATTGTGGTCAAGCAGGACATTTTCGAAGAAATTGCCCTATAGGAGGAGAGTTTAAAACAAGTTACAAAACTGGGTATGATCAAAAAAGAAAAATACCAGGTGTTTGCCCACAATGTCATAGAGGAAAACACTGGGCTTATGAATGCCGTTCTCAGACTACTGTAGAGGGTACTCCGTTGCCAAAAAACGGATGAGGGGGCCGATGCCCCAGGGCCCACAACCGCAAATATACGGGGCACTGAAGGAACCCAGCAACACCATCAGGGTAGTGCCCAGGACACATTATCCGTTAACTCCTTTATCAGACAAACCAGAGGAAGCGCAGGATTGGACATCTGCGCCTCTGCCAGAGCAGTACTAACTCCAGAGATGGGAGTTCAAATCATTCCCACAGGGGTAAAAGGACCTCTTTCCAAAGGAACAGTAGGCTTATTATTAGGACGCAGTTCTTCTACTCTAAAAGGACTTATGATAAATCCTGGGGTAATTGATTCCAATTATGAAGGTGAGATAAAAATTATAGCTAGTTCTCCAAGGGGTATCTCAGTAATTTCACCAGGAGATAGGATTGCACAGTTATTAATACTCCCTAGCTCACATGACAAATTTGCTAGTCATAATGTAGAAAGAGGTTCCAAAGGATTTGGCTCCACAGGTATAGATTGGGCTATGCTTTCTTTAAATTTAGATTCTCGCCCTACGTTAAACTTAACTATTCAAGGAAAAAATTTCAATGGACTACTAGACACAGGTGCAGATCTTAGCATCGTCTCTCGTCAAGAATGGCCAAAAGATTGGCCTTTACAACAAGCCACTCAAATGCTTCAAGGCCTAGGAGTGGCAACTAATCCCCATAGAAGTGTGATGGTATTAAAATGGAAGGATCCTAAAGAATGTAATGATTGGCTCACAGCGGCCCCAGCAAACTTCCAGCTGCCAGCTGATTGGCTCCTCTGTGGTGATGCTCATTGGGCTGTTTCCCCACCCTTTCAGACCATGGAGCTGCTCATTGGGGGACTCTTTTGGCTCCACCCACGCAACCCAGCCAATCGGCCTCAAGAGCAGGAGGAGTGTGTGGTGGGGGTTGAGAGGCTGTGGGAAGCCGGTGGTGGTAGTTGGGCTCCCAGGGAATTCCTGAAGAGGTCATGTGGTGTTGCCTGTGTGTTCTAAAAATAAAGTTCGTTTCTGCTTCACAAGTGCCTCCTGAATTGTGCCCAGCCAGACTGCAGCAGACAGTGAGGAGCTGAAGCTCCACGCCTCAGTTCTTCTGTCCCAAGGAAAGAATTTAAAGTCAGACACAAAAAGTCAAGTAAGAGGGGGCTGGGGTTGGGGCTCAGTGGCAGAGCACTTGCCTAGTATGTGTGAGGCACTGGGTTCGATTCTCAGCACCCCATAAATAAATGAAATAAAGGTCCATTGACAACAAAAAAATATTAAAGAAAATAAAAGTCAAGCAAGAGTATTTGAGTTAAAGTCAGGCTCAAGCAGGGAAAACACAGGCCATCTCTGAGCTGCTTCCAAATGCGTTACTTGATAAACTGGGGGCCACCTTCTGCAGTCTTCACCATTTGTTCGACTCCTTCTTCACTTCAGGCAGGGGTCCTCTCTGGAACACTCAGGGGGCTTCATCTACAAGCCCTGTATCAAAACCTAGGTCAGTGGGGGTGCTGGGGTCACTGACCTGACAAAATCTACCTCAGTGCACCTGAACAGTCATGAAATGCCCTTCTGAAATACACCAAGGAACCTGTGGCCAAAACTCCTACTTTTACTAGGATCCCAGTAGGCCCTGCCAGGAGCCAGCCCTACCCATCTTTCCTTCCTCTTTTTCTTTTTTTAAGTTAACTATCCCCTATTTTTTATTATTATTTTTTAATTGTAAATGGACACACTTTTTTTTTTTAAATGTCGTGCTGAGGATGGAACCCCAGTGGCTCTCAAGTGCAAGGCAAGTCCTCCACCACTAAGCCACAACCCAGCCCCCACCTTTCCTTCTTGATGCAATTCTTACCTGGCCTAGGGCCTACGCGCAGAAATGAGCAGTGCACCCTCTCTCCAGTGCTAACAGCCCTGGGGAAGTGCAGCCCCCTCCCCAAGGCTAACAGGCGGTGCACACGGGAAGTGCACACCCCCCCTGCTAACAGCCGGGTGGGCGGGGAAAGTGCATCCCCCCTCTCCCAGGTGCTAACAGCCGGTGGGCGGGGAAGTGCCACTCAGAGGTGAGCTGATAGCAGCTCATTTCCTTTCCTTTGATAACCAATCCTTGGCCCTGGCCTCAACTTCAACAAGATGCCTCCCTCTCCTGGGGAAGATGCGGGCGGCTCAGGACGTGACCCAGAGCGTGAGCGAGGGCGGCGGGCAGTGCTGGTCACGGGGCCACCCCACCCCCCAGGGCGCCCCCGCGCCCCTGCAGCGCTGGGAGCTAAGCCTACAGGGTAAGACGACAGCCCGGGGACCCTAGTTAAGAGCACCTTGAGGTGGTGTCTACCGTTCTTAAAGGGCCGTGAACGGACCTTAACGGAATAATGTAACAACGCAAGTAGCAAGTAACGCACAGTAACGTGACGTTCCTACCCTCAGGGCTGCCGCGGGCCCCTCAAGGACGTGGCAGGCTTGAGGCCACCATCTGCAGCCCTTCAAGGCCAGGCCTCGCGCCTTCCAACCCAGGACTCGCAGCCACAGTCTGCTCAATCCGCACGACCCACCGATCCCCAAGGCGAAGGCGCAGGCGCACTGAGCCTCAGGCGCCTCAGTCTGGCGCAGGTCCTCGCCGCGCAGGCGCACTGAGCCGCAGGCGGCCTGGAGGCTGGCCCGAGCCCCGGGCCGCGCACTCCCGGCCCCGCCCCTCCCGCCCACTTCCGGCGCCGCGGCCTTCCGGGCAGAGACCGCAGGGCTGGCGTCGGAGTAGGCTCGCGTCCGAACTGCTGACCGGCCGACCGACCGACCATGGCGCCAGGCGGGACTCGCGGGCCGACGCCGCGCTGGGCACTGCCCCTCGCCGGCGCCGCGCTGGTCCTGCTGCTCATCCCGGCGGCCGCCGCACAGGAGCCGCTCGGAGCCGGTGAGACCTGGGGTCGGGCGGGGGGTCGCGGGCGGGGCGCCGCTCTGCGCGGCCGGGCCCAAGCGGCTCTCGGTGGGGCCGCAGCGGCTGTGGCGCTCGGGTTCACCCCGCCCCCGGGGGTCGCGGACAGCGGCGGACGCTGGCCGGCCCTTACTCCCCAAAGGCGCGGAGGAGGGGCTTGGTCGGCTCCGGGCCCGTGGCCTCTGCCTGGAAGTTGGCGGTGCGGGGTCTTCGTGCGGTAGACGTGCGGTGGGCACTCTGCGTTCGTGGGTCCCACCCGCGCCAGCTGCGGGGCGCCAGCTGCGGGGCCCCAGTGGTGACCCACAGAGTTCCTCCAGACACCGGCCAAGAAACAGGCGGGCGCGGGGTGCAGGGGTTGTGGAGGCGGAAAGTGCGCACTGGCTCGCAGAACCCAGCAGCATTTCTAGAGGGTGGCTTCCTGGAGGGCAGGGCCGAGCAGAGCTTGGCCTCAGGGCCGTGCAGGCTCCCTCCAGGCTCTAAGCTGGAGGGTCTCGTTGGACCTGTTTTAGAAATGGTGCTCACTTGTGTATGAGTAAGGAAGCCTCCGTGTCACCTTCGCCTGATTCCTGACTTTTGCAATTAGGGTTGACCTGGCCCCGTTGGAGGGGCTATTGTTTTTTTCAACTCGTGTTAGATCAGCCTCTGTCAGTTCTCTTGACTCTAAAGCACCTTTTCTCTCTGTGACCTTTTTGAGTGTTATCCATTGCGTAGTGTTTGTTTCTAATGCATTTCTAATGCGTTAGTGACTTCAGTTAGGTGTCTTTTGAGTGTGTTGCTGAAGACACCAACTAACACTGTACAGGCTTGGGGTCTCAGTTGAGTTGTGAGCACAAGTGTACAGTGAATGCTCTTCACCAGACAGTGGGCATCTGGGAGAGTCATGGAGGCCTAAGACAGGGCTGTGTGTGCTTTTTTGCCGGAGTGGGAGTGAGGAAGGCAACCTGAGGAGCTGGGTGTGGCTACTCTGTTTTTCCTGCCCTGGACTTCTCAAGGGCAACTTGGGAATTCACCCAGTAGTGCAGCTTCAGTGTGTCAACCAAGAAACTTCCTTCTCCAGGTGGTGGCTGCCCTCCTTGGTGGGCAGACTGTTTTCTTATTGGGGATATTTTGAAAGGGACATTAGTTTCATGCCTGTGTAGCTGTTCTTCACCTAGGTGCCCTCCGGGTCTGCATTCACCTTGTCCCTGGAGAGGAGCACTACTTTTCTACAGAACATGGGCTTGGAATGAGATTGTTACTGTTTATTGTTCAGTGGGAATATGACTACTAGTGTTTAAAACATTGTCTTTACAAGGGTACTTCACGGTGTCATGCCATCCAACACCCCCACTTTTTAATACCTTTTAAATACTTCTCTGTGTGATTTGGTGGAGGGTAGACATTAGTAACTATATTAAAGATCTTTAGAGCAATATTCATGAAATTAAAAGAGACCTTGATAGGGTTTTGGATCCCATATTAATTGTTTATAGAATCCAAGAACTTCATCTAGGGAAGACAGTCCCTATTAGGACTTCAGCTTCAACCTTCAACAGGCATTCTAAGGAACAGTGGCTGTTGTCAAGAGTGGTGTGTCCTTATAGTGGGACTAGGCGTGGAGGTGCATCTTGCCCACCCTGAGAAACATGGGTTAAGGCACAAGATGCCGTGGTGGCATGCTCAAGTGGTTTTGATGACACTATCACATCTCACCTCATTGCCTACTGAAGTGGTGGCTGCCCTCTTTCTTCACCTGAAATTGACAATGAAGGTGTCCTCTGCACCTGTCACTGTGCAGAGTGGGCACAAAGCTGTGGTGGGGTGTGTGTGACAGGTGCTGCATGATAAAGAATATTTTCTCTTGTTTCCTTGTTTTTTGTTTGTTTGTTTTTTTGTACCTGGGGTTGAACTCAGGGACACTTGACCACTGAGCCACATCCCCAGTCCTGCTTTTGTATTTTATTTAAAGACAGGGTCTCACTGATCTGCCTAGTGCCTCGCCATTGCTGAGGCTGGCTTTGAACTTGAGATTCTCTGGTCTCAGCCTCGTGAGCCACTGGATTACAGACGTGTGGTGCCTACTGTTTCCTTGGTTTTAAAAAGTATATCTCATGTGCTAGCATGTCCTTTTGTTCATAATGAATTAATTGACCTACCTGAAACTTTAGAAAAGCACTAAAAATGAGTTGTAATGATTTAGTATATTCTGACAGAACTTTTTTTTGGTCTTTATTTAATTTCCAAAGTGAATGAGTCTGAAAATTCTTGAAAAATTAATCAGTAGACTCTAAGTGAAGCTTCAGAGTCACAGGAGTCAGACATTCACATTCGGTATTACACTTAGGAAATCCACAGGCATGTTTTCTTATTTCCAGCACTTGTTTTTCTGTATCCCATGATGAGTAAGGATGGTCTGTGGCTTCTGAAAAATGCACACTGCCTTTCTCATGAGCAATAACAGTGCTTATTGTATTTCCTTCCTTACTATTCGAGATGGTGAGGTGTGATGTCATCAGGAGAATGGAGTAACCTTTCCCATTTTGGAATTCATCTTAACAAGGACTGCCTGACGGTGAAGACCTCCCTGTTCTTGGTGTGCAGAGGAGGAGGGTGGGAAGAGCCGCTGGGCAGTTCTTCCTCTTCCTCTGCATCTACTCCTTGACTCAGACTGGCCCGTAACCCAGAGTGTATCTTGGAGCTTGGTTCTTTCAGTTTACACAAGACATTTATCAGAATGAAGATCCTGTGAAAGGAGGTCCCTATATCATCATCACTGTCCCCCGGGCCACTTGACTGATAGGAGGAAGGTGTTCTTGCTTGTAGACCTGTGAACAGAAGTGGAGAGTGGGCATGGTAGGCAGGCCCCGTGCTCCCTCTGGGGCCCTGAGGAAGCTCCTGAGCTCAGGAAAGCCCAAGAATCCCAGTGCTGGGTTGCTTGGTCATCTGTCTGTTGTCTCCTTATTAGTGTCTTAACGTTAAAATACTTATATTTTATTTCTTTAAGAGTGTTTATTGCAGATTGACAATTTGCTTATTATTATTTAGCCAACCCAGAGAATAAGCTGCTGAGGTGGCCCTTTACCCCTGGGTGGAATTTCTCCCGAGAACAAGAACACTCTTCTGCACAAGTGGATATAATTAGCACAGTCTGGACATTTGGCACTGATACTTGCATATTATATTTGGAACATTGATATTATAATATTTGCAATACTTGATTTAACATGTAGTCCATACATAGATTTTACCAGTTACCCTGATATGTCTGTTCCCCACTCCTGAAACCAGTATGTCACACTGCCTGGTTTTGAGTCAGTCACTGATCTGGAACAGCCCTCCAGCTGTCTGTTTTGGAAGCCAGTCAGAATTGTCAGTAGGTTCACCGAGGCCCTCACTGCCCAGGGTCAGGGAGCTCAGCCATCTCTTTGCTCCATAGCTGTGTTTTCCCATCTCTTGGAGCAAGACACTGGCGACTTTTAAAAATGGGTGGTCAGTTTTCTTTACCTCCTGGGACTGAATAAAATCTTCTGTTCCTAGTATTTAAAGTGATTTACAGAAAATACCAACATAGATCAACAGTACATAGCAGGAGACTGAGAATAGCACCATTCAGTGACAGTCACTGTGGAATGGTAGGGGTCAAAATGTGCTTTTATTTCAGATGAAGTAGATTTCATTTAGAGAAGTAAAACGTAGAGAAACTGGACTGTTAACTAGAAGGACTCCAGTGGGCCTGTTAGTTCAGGTCTTCCCTAGAGAGGGAGGGCAGGGAAGAATTGAGTAGTTCCTGTTCTCGTCCTTCCACTTAGGTTTGGTCTGCACATTTGCCAGTCCACCTGTCCAGGTCCAGCTGCAGCCTCCCATAGTGCACCTGGAGTCACTGGTAGACATCTCCTGTACTTTCACACCTGTCATTATCTGAGGTTGTCTTGTTTTTCAAGATGAATTTCTCCTTTGGTGAAGTGCAGGAAAGTTGAACGTGCCTTTGGACGAGTCCCCCCACATAACCCTGACCCCTGCCAGAAGCAACCATCAGTCCAGAGTGCTCTGCCTCTCCCACCCAGGGCTGCACTCGCAGCCTTTCCCTTGCTGAGGGCCGAGGAGTCCCACGTGTGGAGCTGTGGAGCTGTGGGGCGTGGGTTTGAGGTGCGCCTTCTCTCAGTCCATGAGTGTTCTTCCGTCGTCTGCTTTCTGTCTTTTGTGACTAGATAAGTGTTCCACTGTGGATGTTCTGGCCTGCCTGTCCATCCTCCTAGAATGGACCTCTGGGCTCTTTCCAGTGTGGCATTGTTAACTTGTACTGTGGCAGTGAGCGTCCCTGCTGGGGTCTCCTGTGACGTGTGTCCGTTTCTCTGGGTGAAGTGCCTGAGTGGGATTGGCAAGTCATAAAGGGTGCCTGTTTGCTTTTTGAGCACCTCCAGGCCGGTTTTGAAAACGGCGGCATCAGCCAGGCTCTGTTGCTGTTGTCTTTGTCACCACTTGCAGGGCAGTCTCTAGCCGTTCTGTGGGTGTGCAGGTGCTTGTCCTCGGGGCCTTAATTCTCATTTCTCTGGCGACCAGCAACGTTGAGCATGAGCTCTTTGCACTGTGTGTTGCAAGGCGTGGTGGGGAGAAGCAGTTGGCAGTTGACCAATAGCTTGTGGGGAATTCTTGGTGTGGACCCTAGTCTTCACTTCTGACTAACTCGTGTTCCAAAGCTGGTAGCCACTTGGAGTTTGATCTTTTCCTGCAGCTAGTGGGCAGAGTCCCAGGTGTTCCTCGTGACTGGAACAGGCTGATAGGCCATTGCTTCTCCCTTGGGATTGGGGAGAACAACCCTGTCCAGGGGAGGCTGGCCACAGGCTTATGAGATTTTTAGGTAAACGTGATTGCTGCTTGTTGCTGTGACACATACCTGAGATGAAGAGCATGAGGAAAGATTCAGTTAGGCTCACAGTTTCAAAGGTTTTAGGTAGGAGTTCAGGGACACCGAGGTGGCAGAGGCAGGCACAAGAAAGATGCTGCTGGGGGAAAGACAGGGAGAGGAGCATCATGTCCCTGTTTTAGATAAGTTCCGTTACCATAACAACTCCCACCATGACATCTGCCACCGGTCAGTGTTTTTAAATGACCAATGGGGGTAAACTGGGCAGTATTCTAATTAGGTTTTCCAAAGTCACCAAGGGGGGAAATTGGGCAATATTCTACTTAGGTATCTAAGTAATCAGTGGGGTAAACGGGGTGAGGTCCTCAGTCAGGTCTGCTCAGGGAAGAGAAGCCGCACAGCTCAGCCTGGAAGGCCTAATTCCAGACCTTGGGCCTTGACCCCTGCTCTGCCCACTCTGCTCTTCTTAGGGAGCGCCACTTCCACCTCTACTTGCAGTAAATGTTCTGTACTCTGCCTGTTACTTGTGTGGGCCTTGTTCAGTTCCTTGTTAGGGACACCAGGGACCTGGGCTGCACCTGGCCATCCTGACGAGAGCGGTGGGCTGGCTCCATGTGTTGGGCCTGAGGTAGAGCAGAACGTCCTGGCACAAGGGTGGGAGGAGGAGGGATGTCAGCTCGTGGCAGCCAGGGACAGTGTAGTCCCCAAGGGCCCACTCCTTTCAACTAGGCCCCCACCTCCAGTGGCCAATTCCCATGATCAGTTCCCACATGAACTAACCCACTGATGTGGTCGAGCTCACGATCTCGTCATTTCCTAAATGTCCCACCTCTGGACGTTGCTGTGTCCAGGACCAAGCCTTCAACACACGAGCCTCTGGGTGAGGGGGTCCAAACCCTAACGGTAAGTCTGCAAACTTGGCTGCTGTGGGCAGTGTTGCTGGCATTGCCGTGCCTCCTGGTTCCCTGGAGGGGTGCTGAGACCTGCTGCTCAGGTCACATTGATGGTGGTGCGCAGCCCCACGGCTCACCTTCTCCAGAGGCCAGCGGCAGAGCGCAGCTTTTGTGTTTGGAACCTTTCTTCCCTGAAGATCCTCGCTTCTGCTCTTCCAGGTCCCCTGCTAGCAGCAGCAGTTGATGTTTTTCCTGCGTACCTAAAGCAGGCTGGTGCCGGGAGGGCCCTGGAACTCCTTCAGAGGTCTGCCCCGCCTGTGAGCTGTCTTTCGTCGTGACCCTCACGATGCCTGTCTTTCCCCACAGGTTGTTCTCAGTACACAAACAGATCCTGTGAGGAGTGCCTGAAGAATGTCTCTGTAAGTAGTGCAGATGAGGTCGCTGACCAGAAACGGACCGGCTTCCTCTATCCCAGGAGACACGTGGGTGTAGAGAGATTGTAGGGTGTTCGTGGTGACGGCCATTACAGACACTGTCGGGCTCTCCCGGGCACACTGCACCTCCTTACCTTTCACCACACAGGCAGCGAGGGCGACTGTACTCTTGCAGCAGGTGTTAGCGAGGAGGAAGTGTGCAGGCAGGGTCTCCTGGAGCTCGTTGGCAAGCTCAGGAGTGCTGGTGCTTGGTGGCCAGTGCTGAGACAGAGTCCCTGGGCTGAGCATCTGCTGTACAGCCACTTCCTGGCCAGGCCTTCCCTCTAGGGCCGTCAGCCCTGAGAGTCTGTTGGGGACGGTGACTTCATCTCACTGAGGGGCTGGGCCTCCACAGCAGGCCCAAGGCTCTGTTGCCCACTTGTGCTCAGTGCTGTGGCAACCACCCCCCTCATAGGGCCTCATCAGGAGGACCTTGGGCCACTGTCTGCGACTGTACCATGCCTTCCCTCCACAGTCAGGGCCTGTGGGGTGCGTCAGTTCCTCTTACAGGAGGGAGAGGTTGCTTAGGGAGAGGCACCTGGCAGGTCATTGAAAGACTTGGGGCCAGCCTGTCCACTGAAAAGACAGCCAGCATGTTTGGATTTTGTCCCCAACGTTTTAAAATCCCTATGTGCCCTTCAGTAAGAGGGTGGTCATTCTGGAGCAAGATTGCCCAATCCTCCGCTTTATGAGGTGGGTCAGAGACCCAATTGTCTCCCTGTAGATGGGTCATTCTAGGCTTGTTGGAAATGGGTACTCCATCTGGGAGAAGTAGGAGCCAGCTGTGGGGATACCCCAACATAGATCCTGAGAAGATGCATGAACGTCGGCTTGGTTCGGGGCCTTTGGCCTTTCTGCCGCGGTGGCCTGCCCCCAGCCACCTCTCAGCAGCTCTGGCCGGCCAAGGGGCTCTCAGTTGACCCTGTGTAGTCCAGAGCCCTGTAGTAGCTTGAGAGAAGGCTAGCAGTGGGGACCAAAAGCAGCCTTCTGTGGCCTCTTTCTGAGGTCCAGGGAGTCCTCCTCCCCCATCTCCAGGAGGTTGTCACGGGTTTTCAGGACTAGAGAGCCTGTTTCTTCCCCAGCCGTGGGAAGCAGCAGGAACTGAGTGGCAGATGATTTCCACTGCGTGGTGTGTTTTTAAAGAACAACTCTCACCCACCTGACAGTGGTGCGGTTTGTGATGTGTCTTGTCACTTAGTGGGACTGAAAATCAGGATCAGCTGCCCCTGTAGCCTATCTTTCTTTTTTTTATTATTATTTTTTAGTCACCAATGGACCTTTAATTAATTTATTTACATGTTGCTGAAAATCAAACCCAGTGCCTCATACATGCTGGGCAAGCGCTCCACCACTCAGCCCAGCCCAGCCCAGCCCTGGGCAGCCTGTCTTGACACCACTGTTTTGTGGCTGTTTGTTTTCTGACTCTGGCTTTCCTATTGGAAGTCATTTCAGCCATAAAAATAGCTTGTCGCCAGACCTGGCCTTGTAGTCTAGAGCTGGTTTGTGCTGTACTGCCCTGGGTAGGTGTGGTGACAACAGAGTCCACAGAGACCCAGCCAGGTCACATAGGTGGGGCCAGTCCTGGAGAGCCGAGTCCTGACCCCACACTAGCCACAGGGCAAACCAGAAAGGCCAGGTACAGAGGGCTAGCCCCAGACCCTCTGGGCCTCTGCTGGAGTGCACTCAGGCTTCTGGAGGCCACAAGAGGACCAAGTAGGATTTGAAAATGGAAGACTAGCCAAAAGTGGTTGACCTCTGGAGTGGAAGATGTTCCAGATGGCAGGTGCACAGGGTCTGACTGTTGTTACCACGTTGTGCTCTGAATTGTGTGGAAACAAGACATTAAGGCATTGCTGTGCTCTTGCCCTGGGGAAGGGAGCCCAGGGTACACTTTAGTATTTTTGTAATAGATGTTCACCCTAACTTAAGATCAAAATATTGTGATTGTTTTTAGTCCTGTTAAAAATTCCGGGGCTGGGATGTGGCTCAATGGTAGAGCGCTTGCCTAGCATGTGTGAGGCCCTGGGTTCCATCTTCAACACCACATGTAAATAAAATAAAGGTCTGTTGACAACTAAAAAAATATTTTTCAAAAATAGAAGAATGGCTCAAGTGGTAGCGCGCTCGCCTACCATGCGTGAGGCACTGGGTTCAATTCTCAGCACCACATAGAAACAAAATAAAGATATTGTGTTCACCTAATACTAAAAAATAAATATTATTAAAAAAACCAGGAGAAAGAAGAGTTCTGTAATGCTGTTAGCATCAGGGTTTGCAGTGCAGGTGTGCCCCAGCGTAGGCTGGCAAGCTCGGTGCTGCTGGGGCTGCGGCTTTTCAGCCCCATCCCGTGTGTTAGCTGCCCTGGCATCCCGCTCTGGGAGCATGCCCAGACTGTTGTGCACACCTGTGGCGTCTGGTGGGCCTTGTCCTGCCCTGCTCTTGACACCACTGCAGGTGTGAGGGTGCCATCTCACACAGCTGCACCTCACCATGACCCTGTGGGGCTCAGCGTCGACCGTGAGGTTCCCATAGGTCTTCAGCTCAGGCAGTTGCCTCTGAGCCCTGGCCATGTTGTCTTCCAAGCTGTAGTGATGCAGTGCCACTGTAAGGAGGGACCTCTCAGTGATTGTTGAGGTCCCCAGTTCCTTCACCAGGCACCTCAGGAATGCCCACTGGGGGCCAGGCTGCATCCCAGGCCTGTTTGCACAGATGCCTGTGCTGGTGCAGCGTGGCAGCAGGCATGTGAGCAGGGCAGGCTAGCGGCACCAAAGGGCGGACAGTGGGGTGGGGAATGTGCTCCCTGGACAACAGCCAGCCTATGTAGCCAAGTCCAGTTAAGTTGTGCAGGCTGTCTGAGGTACAAGGGTTGTTGACAGGACTCCTAGCCATTGTATGGGGCATTGACTGAAGGGCAGCAAGGATGAGAAACACGAGTTGGGGGCCAAGGCCATTGTGGTCATCTGGGGAGAGGTACTGCTGCCCATGGCGGTGGAGGTGGTGAGAAGCGCCAGGTCCTGGCAGGCTGGCTCTGGGTTTTGCATTGTGTTCTCGTTTGGTCTTTTCCAGTGTCTGTGGTGCAACGCTAATAACGCCTGCTTGGAATACCCCGTCAGAAAAATACTGCCCCCTGCCTCTCTCTGCAAGCTGAGCTCTGCACGCTGGGGCGTTTGCTGGGGTGAGTTGTTTTCATTTATTTCTTGCAAAATGGTGCTGTTTTGAAAATTCTAACACATCTCAGGTAGTGTAACATGCGGCCGTAACTCTGTGACACTCCTAGAGAGAAAGAAGTCAGGGAGCCAGTGGTCATCTGGTGTCAGGTCAAGCGGCCAGGTCCTGGGAGTTTGAAGGAATCCTTCAGTGTAGTTGGCCTCAGCATCTGTAGTCACACAGGTTCTGAGGGAGATGGCCTTGTAGTGGCAAGAGGGAGGGTTCCCTGATTCCCAGATGAGCTCGGGTTGGCTTATCTGGTGACTTCTGAGGGCTGAGAGAGACCTGCAACCTGCTGCTGGGGACAAGCCCATACTGTGTCTGTCCCATGTGTGAGAAGGGGGTTGTGAGCTGGGGGTCCACATCATAGGAGCGTAGTGGTGGGAGTTTGGAGGGCCTCTCAGCATCTCCTGGTGCCAAGAGGGGTCAAGGCCTACCTGGGGGTGGGTGTTTATCCTTAAAAATAACTCTCTTGGCAAACTGCCACCTTCCAGACCTGCCAGGACGGCAGCCTAGGGAGACAGCTCTCTGTGGTATTTCTTGATGTCCTTGAACAAACTGAGGCCACGGTGCACCACCGCCCAGAGAATCTGTTCTTAAAGCTGTCTTCAGTAAACTCTTCTAACTGGGTGATGGAAATATGTTTGTAAAAGCTGTACAGCATGTTCTTTAATTGGCTCTGGTTTGAATTGAGTAGAATTGACTACTTTCAGTTTAAAAAGACCTTTAAGGAAAATTGAAGAAAATGGTAAAACTTGTTTTGGATTGGCTTGAACTAGCAAGTCACACCACTGAAACTCATTAGGCAGCCACATTGAACAAACCCTGGGGAATCGATAGTACTCAGATTTGAAGACCACCCCACATGGCCTGTGGCTTGGGCTGCTTCTCCAAGCTCCTTCCTTTTGGGTCTGGTGGTCACTGTCCCCTGAAAGAAGTTTGTTTTTCTGGGGAGTGGTTGTAATCTTCTTGACGTTGATTTAAATGATAAACAGAGCTTCCTCAGGGTGCCTAACCTGTTTTTACAGTTCCGCTATGTTAGGAGTTCAGGCTGTCCTGGGACAGGACCAATAGACAGCTTGGTGGGTTTTTTCTTTTCTTTTTAAATATTTTTTTCAGTTGCAGTTGGACGTAATACCTTTATTTTATTTATTTATTTTTATGTGGTGCTGAGGATCGAGCATTCTACCACTGAGCCACAACCCCAGCCCGATTCTTTTTCTTCTTGCTGGTTTTTGTTAATCTTCGTTAGTTTGTGAACATCTTTCCAATCTCAAGTAAAAGAAGCTGTTGTGTCCCTTTGATTCATTGTGGTTAACCTAGAAATTGTAAGTCACACATAGATGTCTAAGGAACGCGGTGCCAGGAGCCACAGACCAGGACTGCCCCGGTGGCTGAGGGGAGGGAGGTTCAGTGGTAGGTCCCATACCTGAAGCAGTCCTAACTCCAGCTGTTGGATTTCCAGTGAACTTCCAGGCGTTGATCATCGCCATGTCAGTGTTGGGGGGCATCTTCCTCCTGGGCATCACTGTTTGCTGCTGCTGCTGCTGCCGCCGGCGGAAGAGGAGTCAGAAACCAGATAAGGACGACGAGCGCGCCATGAGAGAGCACGAAGAAAGGAGGGTCCGGCAGGAGGAGAGGTGAGGTCTCAGCAGGGGAGTTTACTTCAGGGAACTCAGATCTGGAAACATTTATGAGTCATGAATTTTGTTTTTTCAAAAGGAGAATGTGCTCAGTGTCCACAGGGTGGTCCTAGGCTATGTAAAGAGTGAGAAACTGGCAGGCATCTCGCGGAATGGCTCTAGCCGTGGCCCAGGCCTTCGTCTGTGGGTTTTCTCTTGGTGGCAGGCAGTTGGTGGTGCAGCCTGGCTTGACGTGTGCTCCTGTGATGTAATGACTGCCCTTGAGCCTGCAGAGGTGTCTGGGCTTCTGAGCCCTCTAGTCCCTGCCCCATCTACTCAGCTGAGCAAGCGGAGGCTCCGGCACGGATGGGGTCACCCTGACACTGTGCAGCACAGCACTCTGCTGGCCTGTGCAGGGGCCTCAAGCCCTGGTAGCTGGAGGGGCTGTTGTCCCCTCAGACTGGCAGCTGGTGTCCTCCTGAGGTTTCCACCCTCTGGGCCACTTGATGCATGTCTGCAATTGCGTTTTCCTAACCTCCCTCAGAACCTGGCGGGGTTGGTGCATTTTCATTGTACAAAAGGAGATTGTAAAAGATCACAGTGTTGGGCATTTGAGGAGGTGTACTGATGAGGAGACTGGATGCTGAGCAGCCTTGGGGACTGCTCTGCCACCCTGTGCTGCCCTAGTGGGCCCGTCTGATGGCTCAGCTCACCCAGCTGGGTCTCCTGGGAAGCGTGTATTTTTTGAGACAATGTTGTGCATTGTGGTTTGATGCTACCTGATGTTTTTTATGCTTTTTAGGAGAGCTGAGATGAAGTCAAGACATGATGAAATCAGAAAAAAATATGGTAAGGCTCCATTGCACCTCCTTTGGGCTGTCCTGGAATGGGTACCATATCTTGTGCCGCAGCTACTCTCTGTGGCTCTCCGACATGAGGACAGCAGCTGGTGTTACTCTAGGCTCAGTGCTTAACGCGTGATGGCACGAGTGTCTTCAGAGGAGAGACCCCCGCAGGCGTTTATCTGGGCCAGACTTGTTTTTCTTGGGTACTTGTTTGTTCCTGAAGTATGGTAACTTCCAGAAAGGCCATCAGTAGCTGGTGTGTCCTCCTCGTTGCCTTCAAGTGGGCGCACCTGTGCCACAGTTAGGCTGGTTCCCTGTGCAGCCCACAAGCCCTTCACCCTGGCCTGCCTCCTGCTGTGGGCTGAGTGCAGCAGACAGCCCTCCTTTCTCAGGCGCTGGCCTGAGCTGCAGCTGGTCTGTCAGTGCCTCTGCTGTCCCCTGCACGCTTGCTCTTGCTGCCTTGTTTTGGGGTGGCTTTTTTTTTTTTTTAAGAATTTTGTTTTATTTTTTTTTTTAAAGATAGAGTGAGAGAGGGAGGGAGGGAGGGAGGGAGAGAGAGAGAATTTTTAATATTAATTTTTAGTTCTTGGCAGACACAACATCTTTGTTGTACGTGGTGCTGAGGATGGAACCCGGGCCGCACGCAGGCCAGGGGAGCGCGCTGCCGCTTGAGCCCCATCCCCAGCCCCTGGGGGTGGCTTTGAAGGGGTCAGAGTGAGGTGTGTGTGTCTCATGTAAACCTTTCATCCTGGTGGCAGGGTCTGGAAACCCAGTCACATGTTGCTGGGAGCATTGGACCCTGCTGTCTTCTGTGCTCCTGTGCTTCTGAGCTGATGTGGAAGCCACCAAGTTCCAGAATTTTCTGTGCTGGGTTTGGTGGTTGCATGGTGGTGGGCATATGAGCAACTGCCTCCCTTGCTGTCCAGGAACCCAGGCCTCTGGGTCCCTGTCCTTTCCTTCACTGAGGCCCTGTGCTGTCCTGGAGAACTGTGTTAAGGGTGAAATCCTATGAGGAGAATTTCTTTTTTTTTTTTGGTGCTGGGGATTGAACTCGGGGCACTCGCCCACTGAACCACATCCGCAGCCCTATTTTGTATTTTATTTAGAGACAGGGTCTCACTGAGTTGCTTAGCACCTTGCTTTTGCTGAGGCTGGCTTTGAACTCAGGATCCTCCTGTCTCAGCCCCCTGAGCTGCTGGGATTATAGGCATGCACCACCGTACCTGTCACCTGAAGAGAATTTCAGAATCTTTTCCCAATGAATGCAGTTTGAGTCCTCTAAGTAAATGCGATATTTTGAGATCTTAGCCGTTGGGATCGTTATTATCACTCCTTGGTTTCTGTGGTTGGGGGAAGAACAGAACCCAGTAGCACTAGTAGACAGTGTGGTGCTTCCAGGTGTGAGCTGTTAAAATATTAAATGTGTGTGGGTTTAGTTCCCTGTGGTGGGGCCACAGGGGCCCCATTGCTGCTGGTGTTGGTGCTGTGCACAGTGATTAGCTCTGTCAGCTGGCCAGGAGGTCTCTGTCCTAACTGGTCAGACCGCTTCCCAGTCACACTGTGCACAAGAAGCCAAGACTGGGTTGCAAAGGCCAGGACTGACCCTGCTGGCTTGGCGTGTGGCCTCAGGCTAGAGATGGCCCTGCTTTCCCGAGGCCCGGGACTCCTCTCCTTCCAGGGGGATGCGCAGCAGCTGGTGGAGCTCCTGCCCTCGCCTGCTCCAGGCTGCTGCACTGGCCCCTGCTCTCTCCTGGCCAGCCTGCCATCCCCACTGCCTCTGCCGCAGGGCCAGCCTGTTTCTAGCCCTCACCTGGCCCTCTGCACCCCCTGGCTCCAAGTGTGGGTGGCGATTGGACTTCCTGGTGCGACTCCCATGTAGAGCAGGACATCAAGCATCCATACCACCCCTTGGCTGGACGCAGCTTACTTTGAAGAGTCCAGAGGAGCTTTTTGACACTGATGAGTGTAAATATGAATAGAAGACTAGGTGAACATGCATGCTCACGCGTGCACACAGAGCACAGTGTTGGTCACTGCCACGCACCCTTGGACTTTGGCTTTGCCTGACTTCTGTGTGGGCAGAGGCCAGTTCATGGCTCTGGGTGGGTCGTACTGCTTGCCTGTTCCTGCCATGGTGGTGCTGGACTTGCCCTCTCCTTGGGCCTCTGCTTTTTTTGCTCGCTTATAATAGAGCCCATTGAGTGGCCTGCACTTTGAACAGCCTTGGCTGCGTGGAGTAAGTCCCCGGAGGTCCTGGTAGGGGAAGACACTTGGGTTGACTTGGTCAGCTAACAGGGTCCTTGGGCCTCTCGTGGTTTTGGAAGGCATTTAACTTGTTATCACAAAATGGCTTGCCTCGTGTTTTGCCTCCAAACTGGCATGAGAGCCAGGAGCTCTTCTCTCACTAAGGCCTTGGCATGGCTGCTCCTGTGTGCATTCAGTGTCTGGGCTATGGGCCAGAACTGACTGCAGCCTCCTCCACTGAGGTCTGCACAAACAGTCCTGACCGGTCGCACCCTCCTGTTGCCCTGCCCGCGTGTTCCCTGCCCCTGCTTCCCCGCCCCCAGCAGACCTGCAGTAAGTAGGTTTGTTGTGCTGGCTCCTGGTCATTTTGTCACACACAGTGTGTGTGTGTTTCTGCAAGGTGAAGAGGAAACGTCGGGTTTGGGGTCAGTACCACGGACTGACTTTTGTGCATACATTCTCTTTTTATCCCAGTTATGTTGTAATGCTCAAGTCAACTTGGTGGTCGGCTTCCTTTTGTAACTTTGATTCTAAAGTTTAATAGCAATTATAGGAAATTCAGAGTGAGGAGGTTGGTTTGGTTTTTCTGTATAATTCTAGGAGCCAGTACCAAAGGAAGCATTTGCTTTCTCTTTGTGCTTTCTCTTCAGCAAGTCAGTCTTCACTTGTTAGGATCTGTCACCATTATTGTTTCTGGTAAGTTTTCAGTTTCAGAGTCCACTGTGGTTTGACTTCAGGAAGGGTCCGGCAGCTTTGGCCTGCGGAGAACCCGTTCCTCGGCCTCAGTACATGTTCATGTGAAACTCAGCCAGCCAACATTGCTTTCAGGCGTTCTGTTTCCAGTTGAGTGAGTGCATTTCTAATTCAAGTCTGTTTTCTTTCAGGTTTGTTTAAAGAACAAAACCCATATGAGAAGTTTTAGGACGACTGCGTATGTGTCCGAAAGATTAGGCGGTCCTGGGCCCTCCTGCAGGCTCATGCTGCCCAGCACAGGTCAGGAGCCCGCTGCACCCTGGGCTAGCCTCCAGCAGAGTCCTGGAAGCTGCCCTGAGAGGACAATCCTGCTCTTGCCCTGTCGGCTGTGGCCTTCTGTCCCTCCTGCCTCTGTTCTGTATTTAGCTGCTCAAGACATTAATCTCGCTGGGCCCTTGCTCTTTTCCGTTCACTGTCGTCTGCCTGTCTTGGTCTACAAGCTGATGACCAGGTGAGCAGTCCACAGTCCGATGTGCCAGCAGTTCTGCTGCAGCAGCAGAGGTCCCGAGGGCCTCTCTCCACCAGCAAGCTTCACACAGTGATGGGGACAGTCACCTTCACTGTGTCATGGGCGAACTGAGCAAGCCATTCTCATTTCCCAAAAAAAAATCCATGGGTGGCACTTCTGTGTGCCCATCTCTTTGAACCTTGGTGTGTCTTAATGCAGGTAGCTTTTTGTAGAAAATAGTGTCCCATACACAGTTTGATAAGGATCTCTTTCCTCACTGCAACTATGTCGAATAGCACTAAAGAAGAGTTAAAATCACCTTAATTAAAAATAATAATTCTTGGATGCCATCACCAAAGTATTCCCACCCCCAGATATTCTTGTAAAAGATCAGACCCTTATGAGATGGTAGTTTTAAATTTACATCTATTAAAGACCCGAGAGTCTTTCCCCATGGAAACACAAATTGCCCTCGGGCTGGAGTGGGTGCTCTGGTGCCCACCTCACCTTCCCTCCAGCTCCACCAGCACCTGGGCCGTCATAGGTCCTTGGGAATATTCTCGTAAGCCTTCTGAGAGGTGGTCATTTTGGGTCATGGGCCTGGCACGTTTACCCCAAGAAGGGAGAAGGTCATCCATAGGCCAGCCCCTCTTCAAGGCCCAGTATGCAGGACACCCGTGTGTTGGGGCCTGCCGAAGGTCCTCCACACACTGCCACAGGTAGGCTGCCTGCAGCAGGCCACCTACTCCAGCTGCACTTCAGCTTGGGCTGTGGGAGGCTTTCTGTCTGAGGCGGCGACTGTAAGTTATCAGAGAAGCTCCAGGTGCCCCAGGCTGTGCATTTCTTTAAAATCAAGACACATGAGTAGTGAGCAGAACGTTCTTGGTGGCACGGACAGCTAGATGCTTTTCCTAAAAGATACTAGACAATACTTCCAGTTGCCAGGTTGCTTTGAATTTAAAAAAAAAAAATTCTCCCCGGGAATGTAGGTAGCCAGCACCAGTGGCAAGCAGCGTGTTCCGTCCTCACGCTCCTGATGATGCTGTGGGTGGCATCCGTGACTGTGGCCCTCGTGACGGGCAGGTCGCCTGGCAGTGGCTCTGCCAATTCTTACACTAAGGATGTGGCCCTTGACAAATGCTTCAGTCTTATTTTTCTGACTTCTTGGGAATTGGATAGTAATTTTTAAAGTATTATGAAACATTCCTAAGTATGTGATGGCAGCTGTCATAATAGGCTTTAATGAACTTTGTATTAACCTGATAGTATGTATGTAAAATCACAGTTTCTTTCATTGAGGTTGCCACGTTAAAGTAGAGCAACCTGTTTTTAAATACAGTGTATTTGATTCTCACATCAGGTGACCTTAGGCTGGTCTTGGTTGAGCTTTTCTCTGAACTGAGGCTAAGGGAGCCACACAACTGTGAGCTTGAGGAGACTGCCGTGTTCAGAGTGCCTTACTTTTAACCAGTTTCCAATAAAATGGTTCTGTGCCTGCTTTTGTTTACTAAACACAGTGTCCCTCTCTGGGTGGCGACTCCTCTGTGGCTGGGGGCAGGTGGATCTGTCAGGTGAGGCTGAGCTTCTGGGCTATCCTATGATGCCGTGAGCCGATCCAATGACACCATGACCCCCAGGGCTGGACCAGGCTATGTCCTGGAATTGCCCCACCTGCCAGCGGCTTTCCTTCTGCTTCTGTGCGGGGCACAGAGGAAGCCGTCTTCCTTTGCAGTCTTTGAAATGCCATGGTGACAGGCACCTGGTCTAGAGGGCCTGATTCTGCAGAGTGCCCGGAGACTGCCTCTGTAGGGCACTTTGGGGTGCAGCAGAGATGGAAGATATCCAGGTGACAGCAAATCTGCCCCTGCAGAGACAGCTGCTGAGGGCTGGGGATGTAGCTCAGCAAACTTGGTGAAGTGCAGGGCCCTGGTTCAACCCCCAGACCACCAGGAGTCTCTGAGCCCCAGTGTGCACAACCAGAAGGTTGTGGGTTCCCTGGCCACTAAGAGCTGGCTGCCCAGCGCCCAGCTGCAGTGCAGGACAGCCAGGGAAGGGGCTCAGAACAGGAATCCAGGGAGGTAGCTACATGACCTTGGGGAAGAAAGGAGCTTGCTGGGCAGAGTGCCACCCGGGCTGTTTGTGTGGGAGGCCTTGGGAAGCAGAAGTGCCCGTGTCCCCGCCTTTGCAGGCAGGGCACTGAGGGATGGTGATCCCCAAATGTCCTTTGCATCCTGGTCCAGGGCCCTCATACCTGGTCACTCCTGGTGCCACAGGGCCCCCGGTTTCTGTGACACAAGCAGACTGCTCTGGGTAAATAATGTTGGCAACATTCACCAAAAGCTTTACCAAAGAAGGGCTGACGGGCGGGGCTGATGGGTGGGTGTCAGCCTTCCAGGGAGGTGGGTGAGCTCCTGGGTCTGGCTGCTGCTGCTTCTGCAGCAGCAGCAGCTGCACAGGGCCTTGGTGGCCTTGAGACGATGAGTCCTGGGCATGTTCCAGGAAGGTGGGACAGATCCGTTCACAGTTGACCTGGGCCCTCAGACTTGGTGATCATGTGGAAATGCGGAGCAGAGGTGACCTGCAGCCTCCGCAAACCTCACACCTCTGTTTGCAGAGCAGAGGCCCCTCACAGCCCTCAGCCCACACTCTACCAGATCACCGTGGTCACCACTGAGCCTCACTGTCACACCCTGTGCTGCAGGGTGGCACTGAAAAGACAAACCCCATTTTGCAGTGAAGAGTCAGCTGCACAGAATGCTGGTCTGGGTTCTATCCCAAGGAGCATTAGCACAGGGAAGAGCAGGAGGGGCTCCCACTGAGCTCAGGTGGGGCCTGAGTCTGGCGCTCATCCCAGCTGTTCTCTTGCTCCCTCCCAGGGCTCAAGATAGGCACAGGTTCCAGCAGGGGAAAGGTGTCCCGCACACAGCCAGTTGGGAGGCTCTGAGCTGTGACTTGATGGGATTCTTTCACTGGAGGCACCTGGGTTCCAGGAGATGTTCAGCCAGGAAGAAGAACTTTCATAAACTAGGACTTAGGAGCAGTGTGCTGAGCTCCCAGGGCCCCGTGCTCTCTGCCCAGGTCTTCCTTTAAAGTCTCAGGGCATAGTCTGTCACAGGAACTGCCTTGGCCTGGCCCTCAACCGGGGCCCTTGCAGGTCTCAGAGGCACTGACCCCAGGTGCCTGCCCACCAACCTCAGCACTGAGCTCAGTGCTCAGCCTTTCTCTGCATTTCATCCTGGCCCATGCTCTTGACTCCCACCCTCCAACCTTGGGGTACCCACCTTCCCCAAAGAAAGACCTCCAAGACATTGTCCTGGGTTGTGCTTCCCAGGAACCCCTGGAAGTCATCACTTATGGCCATCTGGGTCTAGGAATGTGATTAGCCAAGTTGCAGCAGGAGGTAGAGTTCCCTCATGACTAAGTTCATGTGTCACCTTAGTGGGTTCAGAGATGTCCTTGTACCTGATGAGGCACTGTTTGTGGGTGTCTCTGCGGTGTCCCCATGAGGTTAGCATTGGACGACCAAGTGAACCCAGGCAGAGAAGAGAGAATTTGCCTTCCCTCTGCAGGTTGCTTGAGCTGGGGCCTGGCCTTATGCATGATTGTGTGAGACTCCCTAATGACAGGTTTGCTGAAATATTTAAGAGTTTTGCATGTCATGCTGGGTATGGTGGCACACACCTGTCATCTCAGCTGCTTAGGATGCTGAGACAGGAGGATCATCAAGTTCAAGGCCAGCCTGGGCAACTTAGTAAGACCCTGTATCAAAAAAAAAAAAAAAAAAAGGGATGGAATGTAGCTCAGTGGTAGAGTACCCCTGGGTTCAATCCCCAGTACTGCCCAAAATCTTTTTATCTTTTTTTTCTGCCCAAAAAAAGATAAAAAGATTAAAAAGTCAGGGCTGGGATTGTGGCTCAGCAGTAGAGTACTCCCCTAGCACGGGCGGGACCAGGTTCTATCCTAGCGCCACATAAAAATAAAGGCATTGTGTTGTGTCCATCTACACCAAAAGAAAATAAATATTAAAAAAAAGGATTAAAAAGTCGTTTTCATCTTTACTCATAAGTTTAATATAGGTTTTTGCTATGCTTGTGGGTTTGGGTTTAGGGTTAAGCTAGAATTGTAATTAACTGTGGTTTTCTGTATCATGAACGGTTTGATAAAAGACCAGGATGTAGTGTTTTTTTTCGGGGGAGTTGGTATTTCAGTACTGCTTTGGTTTCTTTCACAATTCTTGACCTATTGTTGTCTAGGTTTTAAGTCTACCATTTAGTTAATGTTTTTCTCGAAAGTCGTCCATTTAATTTAGTCTTTCAAATGCATACAAATATTTGCCTAGTGCAGAATCTCTCATCAGTGGTTGTGTTGTTTCTCTGTATGGTCTTCCTGATCCCAGGTAACTTGTCCCTCTTCACAGGAGCAAGGAGTGAATCTGCTGGTTGAGTCCCCACTTTCCTTTTCATTACCTGGGGGGTCTGGGCAGCAAGGTACTCTTGGCCCTCCCACGCTGACCTACTGGGACTCAACCTGGGCCTCAGGGGACCTGGCGTCTTCTGCTTTCCTCTCATTTATTTGCTTGGTGTGAAGGAGCCCCAGCTGTCCTGCTGGTGCCGTAGCCTAGTGATGACCAGCACCACATGCCAGACACTTGCTGGGGTGGAGCCACTTGCTGACCAGAGCCACAGGGTGCCTGGCAGAGTAGGACAAGCTGTTGATCCAGAAAACATGTGTCCAAAGAAAATGGTAGCTGTTCTAAGCCGCCAAGTTTTGGGTAATTCATGATTCACCAATAAACACTCGATACATTCCCCCCCCCCCAAGTATACTAAAATCAATGGTATTTTTATATAGTAGCCAAAATAATGGAAAATGAAAATAGTATTTACAATAGAATTGAGAACATAAAATTCGTAGTAATGAATTTAATAAAGTATATGTAAGACGGGTACACTAAGAACTACATTACTGAGAGAACTTAAGAGCTGGATAAATATGCACATTATTCATGAATCAGATGACTCAATTTCTAAAAATTTAGCAATATTTTTATTGTGTTAAAATACACATAAATTTACCATCTTGCCTTTTTTTTTGTACTAGGATTTGAACCCAGGGGCACTTAACCACTGAGCCACATCCTCAGCCCTTTTTTAAAAATATTTTTTTAGCTGTTGATAGGCCTTTATTTTATTATATGAGGTGCTGAGAATTGAACCCAGTGCCTGCCTCACACATGCCAAGCAAGTGTGCTGCTGCTCAGCCCCAGCCCATTTTTATATTTTATTTAGAGACAAGGTCTACCTGCATTGCTTAGGGCCTTGCTAAGTTGCTGAGGCTGGCTTTGAACTTGTGATCCTCCTAAGCCACTGGGATTATTGACCATTTTTAGGTAGACTTTTCAGGAACAAGTACGTTCATGTTGTACAACCAACACAACCATCCATCTCCAGAACTTTTTCATCTTGCAAAACCGAAACTCTGATCCCATAAAACAACTCCCCAGTCCTCCCTGCAGCTCTTTCAACTACTGCCCTGCTGAGCCTCTACAGACTTGGCTGCTCCAAGTATCTTGTATAGAAAGGGAATTGTACATTATTTCTTTGTGTGACGGCCTTATGAGAGTTTCCCTAATCTCTTGAGGGTACCACTTCTTTTTACATTACCATCTTCTTTTGAGTTTAGCTAATTTTTTGGTTAAAAAAATACTAAATTCATTCATCATTTCTTTTTCATATATTCTAGAGCTCTTTTCCTTGTGTTACCATGGAGACTGAAATGCAACAGTGGTCCACTTTATGCTTTGAATGTAGCCCTTGCTGATCTTCCGCTGCAACTTATTTTAAAAATGGACCTGTTTCTGGGGCTGGGATGTGGCTCAGCAGTAGAGCACTCGCCTGGCACGGGCGGGACCCAGGTTCGATCCTCAGCACCACATTAAAAAAAAAAAAAAAAAAGAGGCATTGTGTTGTGTCCATCTACACCTAAAAATAAATATTTTTTTTTAAAAATGGACCTGTTTCTTTCTCTTCCTCTCTCCCTGATCCTCCTCAATCTTAGGGGGAACAGGGTCACCTTCTTTCCCATCCTAGGCAGAGTTATCTGTCCCTGAGCATGCACCCACCCTGGGAACGAAGTAAACAAGACTTTGGGGATGGCACCAGAAGATCTCAGAAATGACTGTCTCCCAAATTAACAAATCACAATTCAACAGAGAACCCTGGGATGTAGCCTTTGAACCACCTCTCTAACAGCCCTCTGTTCCTGCAGAGGGGCAGAATCACAGCCTCTGGGGCAGCAGTCCCCTGTGTTTCCCCTTTGCTATCAAAGCAAGAAGCCTTTTTTCTCAAAATCATATGTTGCTAAAAGCTTGGTCCTTGTCCCTGAAGCCAATCCAATAACAAGGACATGCTTTTGAGAAAAAGGAAAAAATTAGTTTATTGCTTTTAGGAAGGATAGATCAGGGGAAAGAAGATCAGGGAGAAGTTGAGGGAAAAAGATATCAGAGAAGATCAGGGAAAAGTTTAGGAAAATGAGGATTATAGAGGAGAAGTTGAGGGAAAAGTAGATCAGAGAGGAGAAAAAGCTTGGGGAAAAGAAAAAAAGTTCTAAAGCCACAGGGATATAGTCAAAGCATCAAGTGGACCCTGTCACATCCTCATTACTGGATTGGCATCCGGGACAAGGACCGAACTTTGGGCAACAATTACTTTAACATTCTAAGACTTTAATGTTCCAATTTGAGTTTGTGCCATCTTAACCTCAGTAACGCATGCCAAAAATGTGCCTCCTCATACCTCCATTCTCAACCCATTTAAGGTGCTAATGTGACAAAATCACGTTTTTAACACTGTCCAAGAACAAACTAGTAATTGCACATATAAATATATATATGTATATGGGGGATACCAGGGATTGAACTCAGGGACACTCAACCACTGAGCCACACCCCAGCCCTATTTTGTATTTTATTTAGAGACAGGGTGAAGGGAAAGCAAGGAACAAGAGATGGGTAAGCAAGAAATGAAAGATGAGACCAGCAGGCAGAGATGCGCAGGAGAGTGTATTGTCAGAGTTGACAAAGGCCATCTCTGTGGGAGAGTCTAGTTCTGGGACTTTTATGGGGAGGTTCAGGAGTGAGAGACGGGTGGGTCCCAATGCGGGTGGATAGGGGTTGAGTTGGTGTGAGGGAGTGCTGAGCCTTTCTCAGAAAGGCCCTTGGGTGGGAAAGCAAAGGCTGTCAAGATGGCCATCCACATGCTAAGCAAGGACCTTATATTCCCCCTTTTTTGTGTGTTTATTAGGCCCCTTAGGGAACAGGGACAGGTCAATCTCCTATAACTGCTTCCTGCTGGGAAGGGGTGTTTGAATCTCTCATTAGGGGTGCAGGATGTCACTGGAATCATGATGGAGGTCAAGTGGTGGTGGAATACTGTCCCCGGTTCCCCAATTTTTGGTGAGCGATTGGTATTCCTATAATAAAAGCTGGTTTACAGTTTTGTTACAGATTATTTGGACCTGGTCTTGAGCCAATCTAATGATGCAGGGGACAAGCATTAACAGAAGGCCTGTGACAAGGAGAGGGGTCAGGAGAGGAAGTGCCCACTGGAGAAGGGGTGACATGGTGGCCACCTTCAGCAGAGGAGAGCTGTTGTTTCTGACCTTCAAGGTCCTGTTGGAGTTGTTTATCTGTCCTTTGCTCTGCAGATTGATTGACACCAAACAGCATTCATCCTGTAGAGACAAAGTCCGCCTCTTTTGGCCATGAAAAGATCAAGGCCCCTTGGATTCTGCAGTACCACAGCTGCTGAAGAATCGAGCTGGGACTGGGTGGTTAGTATGGTTTGAGCAAGTTGCTGTGAGTCCCTAGAAATTGGACTGGTAACTCCTGGTGAGTGCAGAAGGAGGGAGGAGGGCAAAAATGAAAAGGGAAGTGTGGGCCTCAGATGCCGCAGTCTGGCTGGGCACAAAATCACGAGCCACTCAAACAGGAACAAACTTTATTTCCAAAACTCCCGCGAACACCACACGCAGCCTTCTCCCGGGACACACCACACCAACCGGAAATCCCTCCTCTGGAAATCCCTCCTCCGGAAATCCCTCCTACCGCACTTCCCCAACCAATGGGAACTCTCCGGAATCTCCGCAAGAGCTCCAAAGTAGCAGGCCCAGGTGGACAGCAGGGGTCTAATATCCAATTGAATACACATCTTAACATAACCATTATCATCTCAATGGCTTGCTGGTATCACCTTTCAACCAAAAATGCCATACATCATTCCTACTCAGCTATGGCTCTCAGCATCTACCCCCTTCTGTTTAATTAAGCACCAAGCATGTGGCTTAGGGACCGTGCCTGTCAGGCTGTCCAATGCTACATATGGCCCTTACCCGTCATTGGATGAGCTGACCTCAAGGCGTCAGCCTGCTGTCTTAGGTTGGTACCACTGCAATTGGATCTTACCCATCACTGACTACCGGTCCAGCATACAGCCATACTTGTGGATAGGCCTATGCACCAGTGGGGGGGGGGGTGTGTGAGGTTCATTGCCTCACCTCTGTTGGCCCCCAAATTTGTCCTTGGTGCCAGTGGGGGGTGGTGAGTTTCTTTGCCTCACCTCTGTTGGCCCCCAAATTTTAGACCATCACTAGTAGAAGGTAGGAGGATACAGAAATGCCATGACACTAAGCCAATTGACGGCTCCTTTGAAAAATTGTACCACTGGTGACTCTATCAGCAAAGATACGCCAGCAGTACCACAATTCGCTGCACCAACAGATAGTTCACAATGCATACAAGTGATGCATAGTCCAGGCAAGTTCTTCAAGCAGTTCAAAGCAGAGGAATCTATCAATATGTCCATTTCCTCCCAAAGTAAATCGACTCCTTGATTGAGCATTACTTGTTGAGTTATTATTCATTGATGCATCAGTTTATACAGTTTACTATGATAGCTATCGAAGAAGCTGTAGTTTGGTTTTATCATTGTCTTCACTGGCACTGGGATGAAGATAGGAATTCTGGCAATGATGGCTAAAATATATATATATGTAACATTCCAACAGGTACTAAGAAAACAATTTTCTGAACAATTTACATTATCCTGAACAGAATTATTAAATATAATGAAAAGGAAAGGTGAAAGTAAACAAACACATCTGTTAACCTCTTTATTTGTTCACATATTAAAACAATCCTCAACAGCTGTTCACCCAATTTAAATTAAACCATTTAAATCACTTGAATAATAAAAATATTTGGATCCATTTTTTCATGAGTGCTCCTCATATATGATCTATGGACATACGCACATATAGACATACAACACAAAACACAAGTGTGCACACATAACATACAACACATAAGCCAAAGTAAAGGCCTTGTAGCTTTTCACAGGTGAAATCTCCATTGCAATGTTTAAAAATTCCACAGTCAAAAAATAAAACTGATCAGAAAAACGCTAACCTAGGTCTGAATGAGCTCAAAAAATGAAATAGAACTTTATGATGTGGGAAAAGGCAATAATAAAATAGATATTGAAAAAGACATCCTGGTTACCACCTGGGTTTGACTCCTTTTTGGATAACCCATCCTTTTTCCTGTAACTTGCATAATGGGTCTGAAGGTATTTCCATAAGCAAGCCCCAAGGTTTTTTACATTTGAAATAGGCTTTAATGGTGTTCATTATTCATTAGCCTCCAGGTGTGGGAGAACCACTGTTGCAGATCAAGAATAGCCAAGTTGGAGCTCTGGATATCAGCTGTTATGGATTTGAGCCAAATCATCTTCTTTTTGGTCTGTAGAAATCGCTTTAGTTAGTCTCTCTGGAATCCAAATCGGCTGCTGTTCTCCCGGTGGAAACACACAAAACAGAACCCGACTCCAGACAATCACTGGGTCAGGACCTTTCCATTGTCCTGTTAAAATATCCGTCCAAATTACCTTAGGCTTATGTACATTTTTTGGACACATATGCCTTTCTGCAGCACTAAGCCCTGATGAATCCAAATTTAAAAAGTTTAGAGTAAAAAGGGTTATTTTAAGTTTACCTTTGGGGATATATACCCCTTCCCAATTCCCTCTTTTTGCTTTAATAAGTACATTTTAATAGTTTGATGAGCTCTTTCAACTATGCCTTGTCCCTGTGGATTGTATGGGATTCCTGTTATATGAGTAATGCCAAATGATGAGCAAAATTGTTTAAAAGAGGTAGAAGTATATCCAGGGCCATTATCTGTTTTTTACTGCTTTGGAACGCCCACAGTGGCAAAATTTTGTAAGCAATGAGCTATAATATCTTTAGTTTTTTCTCCGGCATGAAGGGAGCCCATCAAAAATCCGGAAGAAGTATCAACTGTAACATGCAAATATTTTAATTTTCCAAATTCTGGCAAGTGTGTGACGTCCACCTGCCAAATATGGTTAGGTATCAGTCCTCTAGGATTGACTCCAAGATTGACTTGTGGTAAAATGGTCACACAATTTTGACATTGTTTTATTATTTGTCTAGCTTGTTCCTTAGTTATTTTAAATTGCTTTTGTAAAGTATTCGCATTGACATGGAACCCTTTATGAAAATTTATAGCTTCTTCTAGTGTAGAGAAAATATGTATGTCATGTGTAGTTTTATCTGCTAAATCATTGCCCAAACTAAGGGCTCCAGGCAATCCTGTATGTGCCCTGATATGTCCCATAAAGAATGGATCTTTTCTGTCCCAGATTAGACTTTGTATAGTGGAAAACAAAGAGAAAACAGTAGAGGAAGGGGAAATCCTACCAGCATCTTCAAGGGATACTATAGCATTAACTATATACTGACTATCAGAAAATAAATTAAATACCGAATCTTTAAACATCACAAAAGCTTGTAATACTGCATTAAGCTCTACCTTTTGAGCTGATTGTTTGGGTACTAAAAATGTAAAAGTTTGATCAGGGGTAACTACTGCTGCTGTACCATTATTTGACCCATCAGTGAATATATTTGGAGCATTCATGATAGGTGTTTTTATTGTCATTTTTGGAAAAACAACAGGATGTGAAGACCAAAAAGACAACAAAGGATTAGATGGTAAGTGATTATCAAATGAAACGTTAGATTTACACATGATCATTGCCCAAGTATTTAACTCATTAGCTAACTCATCAATTTGATCCATAGTATATGGAGTAATAATTTTATTGGGAGAAATGCCAAACACTCCCTTTGCTGCTTTTATTCCTTTGAGTAGTAATTGTCCTACAGCCTCAGGATACCTAGTAAGAATAGTGTTAGGAGAATAAGATAAATGTGTCCACAATAATGGACCTTCTTGCCAAAATACTCCTGTAGGAATATTTTTTGTTGGTAGTACAATAAATAAGAAAGGCAAACTTATATCAATTCTATCCAAATACATATTTTCCATATATGTTTCAATAATTTTTAATGCCTTTCTTGCTTCAGGCGTTAACATGCGGGGTGAATTTGGATCTGATGGACCTTTTAGGATATCAAATAAAGGTCCCAACTCTCCTGTTGGTATGCCTAGATAAGGCCTTATCCAATTTATGTCTCCTAATAACTTTTGAAAGTCGTTAAGTGATTTGAGTTGATCTACTCGTATTTGAATTTTTGGTGGACGGACCATGGTTGAGGATAATAGAACTCCTAAATAATTAATTATAAAATTTAATTGTACTTTATCTATTGCTATCTCTAGATTATAATTTTTTAATAAATTTGCAAGTGTGGCATAACATTCTAGCAATGTGTTTTTATCTTTATGTGCTAATAATACATCATCCATATAGTGAAATATTTGTAGTTCAGGATTTTGAATTCTAAGTGGCTGGATTGCTTTGTTAACATAAATTTGACACATAGTTGGGCTGTTAGTCATCTCTTGAGGGAGTACTTTCCATTCATATCTCTGATCAGGACCTTCATGATTCAGTGCAGGGATAGTAAATGCAAAACTTGGACTATCCTCAGGATGAATTGGAATTGAAAAAAAAAACAATCTTTAATATCTATTAGCTAAAACCTACCAGGTTTTTGGCAAAGCAGACAATTGGGGAATCCCCGATTGAGCAGGTCCCATAATAACCATCTCATTATTAATGGCTCTTAAATCTTGCAATAATCTCCATTTACCAGATTTCTTTTTGATGACAAAAATGGGAGTATTATGGGGGAGATACAGAAGGTTGTATATGTCCCTCCGCTAATTGTTGTTTGACCAGGTCATGGGCTACTTGTATCTTTTCTTTAGTCAGGGGCCACTGAGGAATCCATACTGGTCTTTCTGATTTCCAAGTAATTTTGATTGCCTCAGTGACCCCTTCTGAAAACCCAGTCCATGTCTATTTATTCCTTTATCTATTTGAATTGGTGCTGCTATACCTTGTTCTTGTTCTCCTAATCTTTTTTCTTTCCTAAAACCTTGTCTAGCCCTAGTAGTGGGCACATTAGGATTGATGTTATTTGTTAATGTCAAACCTAATTGATCTAGGACATCTCATCCCCATAAATTTATAGGAAGATGATCCAATACATATGGCTGTATAGTTCCTTCACATCCTTCAGGATCCTTCCAATCTAAAACCATCACACTTCTATGGGGATTAGTTGCCACTCCTAGGCCTCAAAGCGTTTGAGTGGCTTGTTGTAATGGCCAATGTTTTGGCCATTCTTGATGAAATATGATGCTAAGGTCAGCACCTGTGTCCAGTAGCCCATTAAATTCATGTCCTTGAATATTTAGTTTTAGCATTGGGCAAGAATCAAAATTTAAAGACAGCATAGCCCAATCTACACCTGTGGAGCCTATTCCCTTGGAACCTCTTTCTACAGTACGACTGGAAAATTTACCATGCAGGCTGGGTATTATTAATAACTGTGCTATTCTATCTCCTGGTGAAATTACTGACATACCTCTTGGAGAACTGGCTATAATTTTTATTTCACCTTCATAATCAGGATCAATTACCCCAGGACTTATCATAAGTCCTTTTAGTGTAGAAGAACTGCATCCTAATAATAAGCCTACTGTACCTTGGGGAAGAGGTCCTTTTACTCCTGTGGGAATGACTTGAACTCCCATCTCTGGACTTAGTACTGCTCTGGCGGAGGTGCAGATGTCCAACCCTGAATTCCCTCTGGTTTGTTTGATGAGGGATTTAATGGACAATGTGTCATGGGCACTACCCTGATGAGGTTGCTGGGTTCCTCCATTGCCCCATATATTTGTGGTTGTGAGCCCCAGACCATTGGGCCCCCCAGTCCGTTTTTTGGCAATGGAGCCCGATGCTTTTCTCCATGATATCGTGGGTAAACACCTGGTCCTTGTCCGTTTTTTTGATAATGGAGTACCCTCTATGGTGGTTTGAGAATGGCATTCATTAGCCCAATGTCTCCCTCTATGGCATTGTGGGCAAACACCCGGTATTCTACTCCTTTGATACCTAGCTTTGTTAAACCCTCCTCCTATGGGGCAACTCCTTTTAAAATGACCTATTTGTTCACAATTGTAGCATGTTTTTGGCCTGGCATCTAAAGCCTGTTGTACTGTAGCTGCCAGGACTTGTCCTTGTTCATTAATGTCTCTACATAATTTGATATATGTGTTTAAATCTCCATGTTTTCATGGTCTGATGGCCTCCTTACACCATCTGTTTGCTTGCTCAAAGGCTAGCTGTTTAATTAATGGCATTGTTTTCTCTGTATCCCCAAAAACTCTGGTAGCTGTTTGAATAAGCCTATCTACAAATTCAGCGTAAGGTTCATTAGCTTCTTGTATTACCTTAGATAATTGACCTTGTAAATCTCCATGTCCTTGTAAAGTCTTCCATGCCCTAACTGCATCTGCAGCAATCTGTGAATATATAGCAGGATCATATGCAGTTTGTTGCAGCTGACCCTCATAAGGTCCCTTTCCTAACAACATATCTAGATTTCTCTGAGGATAACCAGCTGCTGCATTTCGCCTAGCCGTCTCCATGCAAAATTCCTCATTGGCAACCTTCCATAACAAGTATTGTCCTCCATTTAGCACAGCTTTACACACACTAGTCCATTCTGCTGAAGTCATGTTTAAGTTGGTAATGGATTCGACCAAGCTTACAGTGAAGGGTGCTTGAGGACCATAGGTTGTTACAGCCTCTTTTAGCTGCTTCACTGTTTTGAAATATAAAACATGGTGAATTCGCTGCCCTCCTGCCGCCTCAAATACAGGGCATGCTACTCTTTGAGGTCCTGTCTCAGGATCCCATCTATCAACTACGGGGGTTGAGGGTCCCATAGGTGGAGCTGTTGGTTGGACACATACACCCTCTGGTGATAGAAAGGTGTTAGTAGCAGCCTCCTGTTGTAACTTTTTCCCTGATGGCTTTTTCTGCTCTAAACTTTCTTCCCCTTTCTGACTATCTCGAGAGGCCTCCTCTTTCTCCTGTTCTAATATGTCTTCTACCATAATCTGAACTGAAAGATTTGGACTAGGCAAACAAAATCGTATCATCATCCACTATGGCAATGTGCCAACTGGCAGAGTTCCTGGGTTTTTCTTTTCCCTGTCCCTTAAATCTTCACCACGATGGTCCCATTGTGATATGTTCAACAACTCCTCCTTAAAAAGCCATGGGCTACATTTTTGTATTGTATCAACGTATGCCCTGACTCTTTTTGGTTTTACTGGGGTGCCTCCTTCCTCTAACAATTTACTTAACATTCTTTCGGTTTGTTTTTTGCTAATTTCTGACCCCATATTTCTGCTACAAGGATAATGCAACTCAAACAGATAAAACAAAACCGAAGCAAAATGAAACAAAAATCATTGTATCAATTTTCTCTTCCTCAGGGTCGAACAACTTCAAACCTTGAGCCAACCATTTTTCCCAGTTTGCCTGAGAAAGTTCTAGGGACAGGAAGCTTGAAACAAAAACAAAATAAATCAAAACAAGAACATATTGTTTTTTGAAATGGTCACCCATTCTCTCGCTCTCCCTCAGGGGTGAGCAATTTCACTTTCATTTGGGCCACCAAATGCCGCAGTCTGGCTGGGCACAAAATCAGGAGCCACTCAAGCAGGAACAAACTTTATTTCCAAAACTCCCGGAACGCCAGGCACGCGGCCTTCTCCCGGGACACACCACACCAACCAGAAATCCCTCCTCCAGAAATCCCTCCTACCGCACTTCCCCAACCAATGGGAACTCTCCGGGGATCCCTGTGAGAGCTCCAAAGTAGCAGGCTGAGGTGGACAGCAGGGGTCTAATATCCAATTGAATACACATGTTAACATAACCATTATCATCTCAATGGCTTGCTGGTGTCACCTTTCAACCAAAAATGCCATACATCATTCCTACTGGGCTATGGCTCTCAGCACTCAGAGACTGAAGGAAGAGGGGGGATTCCGGCCTTGGAGAAAGGCAGCTTGAGAGGGCCTGTGGGTGTCTCTGTATAAAAGGGGGAGAAACCGCTTTAAGTGGGAGTTATGAACCCAATATGGGAGGCCCTCAAGGTGGGCCGTCAAGGGAGTGGTAAGAATGACTGATAAGGTCCAGTCCACTTTGCAGAGAGTTAAGGGGAGGTGCCTGTTGGGGGGTTAAAGGTACCAGGGCGCCAGAGACCGAGTGGGAAAGGAAGAGGCAGAACTAGGCTTGGCCAGAACAGCATCACTGTGTTGCCAAAGAAGGTTCCTAATGTGTGCAAGAAGGGGCCAGAAAAGATGAGGAGCAAGGGGCAGTGGAGAATCAGAGGGGCTGAGCTGAGCATGGAGGTGGTTCCATATAGGAGCTCAGAGGGGAGATGTGGAGTGGCTTCCTTGGGAAGGCTTGAGACCTAAGAAGAGCCCAAGGAAGGATTTAGTCCAATCTAAATGTAATCAAGGGATAGTTTAGTGAGAATGTTCTTCAAGGTCCAGTTGGTACGTCCACCTTGCCAGAGGACTGGGGATGCCAGGGGACATGAAAATGCCAGGAGATGTTGAGTGCCTTAGCTACTGACATGAAACATGGGGAGTAAATTCAGGACCATTGAGACTGGAGCGAGGAGGGGAGGCCGAATCGGGAAGAATGTGTTCAACCGGGATGTGGCCACCATAGGGGCACACTTATTGGTGGTAGGAAAAGCCTTGACCCATCCCGGAAAGTGTTGAAAGTACCAAGAGAAAGTTGTGCCTCTTGACCGAGGGCACATGGGTGAAGTCCAGCTGCCAATCAGAGCCAGGGAGATGTCCTCTTGCCTGGTGTAAAGGAAGGCAGGGGGTGGAGATTGGAGGTAGGATTGGGTTTCTGGCAGATTTTACAGGAGGTAGAGGGTAGAGAGGAATTGTAGGTCCTCTGGAGAGAGTTTGAGGTGGGATGTGAGAAGTTGTTTTAAAGGTGTGGTGTTGGGGTGAGGGGGTGAAGGAAGGTGAGCCTCTGTTGAGCATCAGCTGGGGGAGAGTCCGTCAGGGACTAGCAAGGCCGAGGACTGCAGGTGGACTAGGCTGTCGCAGCACCGCGGCCCTCGCATTGGAGTCTGCCTTGTTGTTGCCGAGTGTCACACAGGAGGTGTCTGTCTGGTGGGACTTGAAATGTGATTTTCCAGGGGCTGGGGATGTGGCTCAAGCAGTAGCGCCCTCACCTGGCATGCGTGCGGCCCGGGTTCGATCCTCAGCACCACATACAAACAAAGATGTTGTGTCCGCCGAAAACTAAAAAATAAATATTAAAAAATTCTCTCTCTCTCTCTCTCTCTCTCTCCCCCCCACTCTTTCTTTAAAATAAAAAATAAAAAAAGAAAACTAAAAAATCAATAATAATAAAAAACCTCTCTCTCTCTCTCTCTCTCTCTCTCTCTCTCTCTATCTCTATCTCTCTCTCTCCCTCTCTCTCCTTAAAAAAATTTAAAAAAAGAATTAAAAAAAAAGAAATGTGATTTTCCAGTGGCAGAGGGAAGCTTTGAGCCCTGAAGAAGACAGAGGTAAAGGGGCATTAGTAACAGAAGTCCCCTTGGTGGTCAGGAATCCGCGCTCCTTCCACGTAGCAGAGTGGAGAGAAGTAGGTGGAAAGTAGAGTCAGTGTAGACATTGGGGGAGGTCCCCTTTGCCACAGTGAAGGCTCTGATGAGGGCACCATGTCAGCCTGCTGAGTGGATGTGTTACCGGGGAGGGGAGCGGCTTCCACAGCCGAGGGTAGAGAGACGGTAGCAGACCCTGCCTGACGACGCCCTCCTGAAGGAAGGAGAGGCCATCTGTGGACCCTGTGCATGTGGCCTGGAGCAGGGCCTCCTGTATGTGGGAGGGGTGTGGAAGGAGCTGCCCCAGAGTCTCAGTGCATGAGTGGGTGAGAGGAGGAGGGGGGAAGGGTCCTGAGGAGCAGGAGGAGGGTAGCAGGGTTTAAAGGTGAGCAGGTGTGGACAGTGAGACTGGATCTCCCACCAGGGAAACCTGTAGAGATCAAAGGTGACAGGGGTAAGGAGTGTAAGCCCTGGTAGGTGAGGAGATCCTTTAGGTGACGGGGAGCCAGGATGGTGAGTGGGGCCCCAAGGTGGGTTTCTTTATGAGTAGAGAGGCTGCGGCCAACATCTGTAGGCAAAGGGTCCATCCCTCATCAGTAGGGTCAAGACCCTTGGATAGATAGGCCTCAGGAGCAAAGGTTGGCCCCAGCATGTGTCCGAGGACCCCTAGAGCAAATCCCTGCTTTTCAGGCACCTGAAGGTGAGGTGGGCGTGTGAGCTCAGGGAGATGGAGAGAGGGGCTGGAGGAGGCCTGCTGGAGCCTGGTGAGGGGCTCTGTAACGGAGGCAATAGGGGTTCAGAGAGGGGGTCCTGGGCCATCATATAGAGGTTAGCCAATATGGAGTAGTTAGGAATCCAGGCTCTGAGGAATCCCGCCACACCCAGAAAGGAGAGAATGTCTTCCTCAGTAGAGGGGTTGGTATGTTAGTGATGAGGGCCTTTCTGTCAACCGACATGGCTGTGTGTAGGGTCAGGAGGAGGCCTAGGTCTGTCACCATGGCCAAGGAGAGCTGTACCTGGGATGGAGAAGCCCTATAGCCACGGGCAGAAAGGAAGTGGAGAAGTTCACAGGTGTCCTGATGGCTGACCTCAAGGGGGGACTGCAAAGAAGGTCATCAACATGCTGTGGCACCACAGGCTGAGTGAGATGTGTGGATGCTAGGTCCTTAGCCAAGGCCTGTCTGAAGGTATGAGGGCTGTCCCGGAACCCTTGGGGGAAACTGTCCCCATCAGCTGACTCAGGGTCTGTCCATGGGAAGGCGAAAGTGTCCTGAGAGTGAGAATGGAGGGGATAGAGAAGAAGGCATCTGTCAGGTCTAGCACTGAGCTCTAAGAGGTCCCGGAAGGAGTGGAGGAGAGAAGGGTACAAGGATCCGTTACCACGGGATGGATTGGGACCACGCAGAGTTCACGGAAAGGAGCTCTTGGACCAAGTGGTAGGAACCATTAGGCCTTTCACTGCCAAGATGGGGGTGTCATAAGGGGAATGAGGAGGTCTGAGGAAGCCCTTTTGCACGAGGTCTTGAATGATAGGTGTAAGCCCAGGAGTTTTTGTCAGGGGAGCAGGTGTTGTGATTGGGCCAGAACATGGAGGGGGCCTTTGAGACAGATGTGAATGGGCTTGTGGCATGAGGCGATAGAAGGACTTGAAACATCCCGGACAGTACGGTCCACCTCAGAAGTGGGTAATGGGAGGCCCTGGCAGATGAAACAGGGGAAGGTCCTAAGGTCAGGGTGAGGATCAGGGGAGCGGCTGCGAGTTTGGATGGAAGCGTATATGAGGGGAGAAGGAAAGCGTAGCCCCCAACTGTGTGAGGATGGCCCTTTCCATAAGGGGAAGAGGACACTGTGGAATGACCAAAAAGGAGTGGGTAAAAACTAGAGAGCCCAAGGCACAAACACGGCCGGGTGTCTGTAGGGTTGGCCAGGTTTACCCTCTACCCTGGCAGTCGAGGTCACAGAAGGAGTGGTAGGCCCTCACAACCCCTTGAGGACTGAATGTGTAGCCAGGTGTCTAGGAGGAAGGACACAGGCCCACCTGAAATATGCAGTTACCCTGGGCTCCCGCAGAGTGATGCTAGTGGTCAGGTGATGGGGAGCTGGGCCTCGTCCGTCCTCTGCAGCCAGTCCTAAGAGTTGGAAAGGGGAACCAGAAGAGCTGGGTGACTGGGGCCTGCTATGGGCTCGGGGACAGTCAACAGCCCAGTGTCCCTTCTGATGGCATTTAGGACAAGGGCCTGGAGGCTTGTAAGGCTTAGGACATGGACGAGCCCAGTGACCCATCTGACCACATATAAAACAGGGTCTGGTGGGTGCAGAGAAGACATTCGGCAGAATGGAGGCCCTGGTCCCAGGATGGAATCCAGATTGGGGCTCGGGGATGTTCAGTGACTGTGAGGATGGCCTTAGGCCTGAGCCTAAGCAACTCCATTTTAAAAAACCTGCAGAGACCCTCCCGTGGGCCAGTGCAACCAGGGACAGATGCTAAGTCTGGACAGACGGCTTGAGCCACCATCTGATATTTCTCCTTCTGTGCCTTCTCGTCTCCCCTGTTCTCCACCTTAAAGGCCCCTTGCAGAACCTCAGCTTGGGGAGTTAGGGGCCCCCATCAAGGTGCCTTAGTTTGGCCTTAATATTGGGGAAACTCTGGGAGGAAAAGTAGGTCTCCCATCTGGAGCCTCAGGTCCAGGTTAGTATATTGCAATAAACCCTGGTCAGGGGTCTAAAAATGCTGAAGGTTTCATTCTTATCTTGGAAGATTTCCTGGAGCCTTTCATAATTGCTGGCCTTGTGGGCTGCCTTTCTCAGTCCTTCCATGAGGCAAGTATGAATTGGTTTCTACGAGTCACTCCTCTAGGCAAATTACAATCCCAACTGGGGTCCCGATCAGGGACTGCCTTAGTGCCCATCGGATGGCAGGGGAGGTCTGATGTACCTCATCAGCATAATTTCTAGCTTGCTCTCAAACTCGCCTGCGGTCCTCAGGCAGGAGGGTGTTAGACAAGATCATATGGACATCGTGGAAGGTCAAATACCTGACTTATCAATATCAAATACCTGACTTATATGATTGACTCAGGTATTGAAACTCTTTGGTCTATGTGTTGGGACTTGAAGTGTAGGACCCAAGCTGCTTTTCCATCTGTGAAAGATCTGACAAAGAGAAAGGCACATGAACCCGATTACACCATCCACCCAGCCGCCTCGCGTAGAGGACACAGAGATGCAGGTTGAGCAGTGGTAATCCGTGAGTGTGTGGCAGGAGGACAGAGAGCGGAGGGGCGTGGGGACAGTTGCTGCAGAGGCTTCAATAGAAACAGAATTGTGGCATGGTGGGGGCTCATCTGCTGGGTGGAAGGAGAAGGAGTCCTGGGTAGGGTCTTCTGTTCCTTTGGAAGCAGGCGCAGAGGAGGTGAGAGCTAAGAGGACTTGTGCAGGAGAGCAGGAGTTGCAGAGAGAGGGCTTAGAACGTAGGGAGGAGAAGGCCTGAACATATGAAATCTCTTTCCAAACACTCACGATAGTTGAAAAGATCCCTGATGATATTGGGATCTAGAGTGCCATTAAGCGGCCATTTAGAGTCATCATCCAAAGGATATTGAGGCCAGATCTGATTGCACAAGTGGATGAGTTTCTGGGGGTTTAGGTCCGGGGTGAGAGAGAGAGACCCTAGGTTAGCCAGGAGGCTTGAGAGGGAAAGCGAAACCTTTTCCTTAAAATGGCAGCTGTCACTTAAGATGGCCATCCAGATGCTAAGCAGGGTCCTTGTACTCTTGGTCTGGTAATTCAAAATCTGAGTCTTTTTGTTGGTATCTGTTGTCATTTCCCTTAAGAAATCATCATATTTTCTTTGTTATTTGTATACCAAGTTTGTGAGTTCTACGCTGAACATTTTGAAGTTCTGTCGCATCCTCTGGGTCCTGCTACAGTTCTTGGGACATGTCAGTGTTCTTCTTGGGGCTTGCACACGTGTCCAGGCTCTTGGCTTTAGCCTACCTCTCTACCCGCTGTCTGGGGCCAAGAGTGCTCTCAAGTTGGGTCTTGAAACCCTTCTGTGCTGCCGCGTCCCCTTCTGTGTGAAGGGGCAGCACGGAGGTCAGCCTGGAGCTGAGGCAATTCACACTGAAACACAAGGTCCCTCCTCTGTCTCTCTTCTTCCTGAATCATCTGTCACATTCCCCAGTTTCCAGGGGCCTCTTCCCAGAACTCTGGCTGTGAAGGGGAACTTCCCTAGGAACCTGCACCACTCATACTGCCTCGCAGGCCAAGGGTCCCCGCCCTGTCTGGACCGCAAGCTGCCCTTTCCTGATGACTGTGGCCAGAGAGATGCTTTTGCCTTCAAGAGCAGCATGGGTGTGCGACTTCCAGTCCACCCTCGCACGCCTCTTATGATTGGGTCCTCCTTGAGAAGGAGCCGAGAGAGTCCAGACCAAACTGGCAGCCAAGCCTGGGAATCACCACTTGCTTGGCTTGCAGGGTCTCTTTATCCCTGGAGCTTTTGCTGTGTGTCCATGTGTAGAGCCCACAGGGCCACGTGTCATGCTGGGAGGCAGGAGCAGATGGGAAAGCCACCCCATCAGGTCTTTTGTTACTCTGGGTCTCATTTGCTATCGTGGTTATTACTTTTCATGTTTTCTGGAGTTTTTAGTGTTTCTCGGTAAGTTTGGTGGGCTGCAGCGAGCTCTCTCCATCTGGTCTGCCACTGGGGCGCCTTCACTTTTGGAAGACATGTTGCTGGGTATAGAAGTTTACTATTTCCTGTCACTTCCTTATCTTCTGGTTTGAATATCTGGCAGTGGGTGTGTGATTCTTCTTATTCCATTCATCTCTATCTACAGGCAAGATGTTTTCTTTATCCTTGGTTTCAGAGTTGAATATGGTATGACTGTTAGGTCGGTGGTGGTGACTTGGTGGCGATTAGTGGCAACTTAGAAGAAAGCAGCCCGCGCCAGGAAAAGAACAGCAATCAGATGCCGGCGGAAATGCCTGTCAATCAGCCAGATCTCCTGACTAACGCCTGTCAATCAACAGGACCCCCTGGCCAATCCTGGAGTTCAGCCAACTCCCCTGACCAACTCCAAGGGGGCAAGGGACCCTAGGAACACCTTTTCCTGTCCCAAGCCCTTCCCTTCCTGCTGTGAGCCCCATAAAAGTCCAGTCCGGTTGAGCTTCCACATGGTTTCTCCTCAGACCCTTCCCCTGTCCCCTCTGTGGGTCTGATCGAGTTCCGCCCTGGAGTGATATCTCAATAAAGCCTGTTCAGTGGTCCTTTTAAATCTGCCTCCTTTGGCCATTGCCTGCCCCGACTGATCTGACATCTTGGTGCCGACACCCAGGAAGGGATCTTTGGGCTTCTCCCTCAGGGGATTGAAGCCCATCCCTTCCCCCTTGAAACCAACTGGGAAATTTCTAAGCAACTCTTTCTCTCTCCCTTCATCCAGCTGACAGGAGTGGGGTAAGTTCCTCCTTTCCCCTGACCTTCCAGATCCTGTCTGTCTGTCCGCGGGGTCTATCCATAAGTGCCATAGGCCCTGCCCATTCTGTTCAGGGCTCTGGGGACTGTGGAGACGTCCTAGTCCTCCTGAGAGCCCCCCCCCCCCGCCAACCAGGTTGGCCAACTGCTGGGGCCCGCGGAGGCTGAAGGGACGTCTCAACCTCCGCCCTGGCCCATATCTCTCCGTAGGTGAGTGCAGACAGAATTTGGGATGCCTTTTTTCTGCTCCCACTCACCCCCGAAGGTGCCAGAAGGTCATGGGAAATGCAGAGTCCTCTCCTTAGACCCCAAAGTCCTTGGGTGTCTATATTCAAATTTTGCCAAGTTAGGGCTCATTTAAGAACCGCCTGGTATTTTACTGCACTGAGACAATTGGTCATAATGGCTCCCAGAAAGAACTGTTGATTTTAAACCCTCACTGAATTGGACAATTTCTGTCGCCTGACAGGGAAGTGGGAAACCACGTTCAGGATTTTTGAGATTTGCTCCCGTCCTGCCCTCTGCTCTCTGCTCCCGACCTGCCCTCTGCCTCCTTCCCTCTGCTCTTAATGTCTGTTCTCCCTCCTAGTGCTGAGAGCCATAGCCAAGTAGGAATGACGCATGGCAATTTCCTTGTCAGCCTACCCAATGTTGCTTAGAGGGAGGACTCTCCATTGTGAAAATGGGCTTGCCTTGGACCCAGGTCATTTGCAGTGACATTGCATGAATATTTGAGAGTTTTGTTTTGAAAGGTGACCTTGCTCAGGGATTAGGGTGGATCCGGGTTTAGGGTGGATCCTGCTGGGAATAGGGCATATCCTGCTGCCTCAGGCGCTGGCTCCTTGAGTTCTCGCGGGATTCAGAGGGTATTTGGGATGCAGAGCCTGGTGGAGGTGTGGATTTTCCCCGGAATGGAACGTGCATGTAGAGTGCAGGTGAGAGTTCGGGAATAAAGAATTGCTGTTTGAATCTACAAGGCTGTGAGTGGCTCGTGATTTTGTGCCCAGCCAGACTGTGGCATCCTAGCGGTACCGTGTCCCCTCCTCCTCCCTGCTGCCACTTCTGCAGCTGCTGCTCGCTGCTCGTGGCCCAGTCTGCGCACTTCCAGTCTGCCTGGCTACCAGACACGTGCGCCCTTCCTCCCTCCCTTGCTGGCTCCCTCTGCCACCCTGGCAGGCAGAACGGGTCCCACCTGGCTGCAGGGGGTGGGATCTCCGGATCCCTCCGAGCCTCCTCCCCCACTCTGCTCACCTCTTCTACTGATAAGCCCTTCCCCCTCCCCCACTCTCTTCTTCCTCTCCTGCTACCTTGATTTCTCCGCTCACTTCTTCCACTGATACCACCCTTCCCCCTCCCCCTCCACCCCTCTCCTCTTCCTCCTCTCCTACAGCCATGATCACCTCCACCCACTCACCCCTCCCTTCTCCTGATCCCTCTTATCAGATAACCCACACTTTCTTTGTCCTCTCAGAGAAGTTCGATTCAAGATCTTTCCCAGATTGAAAAACCTCTTGGGTCCTTCTCTGCTGACTCTTCTGCTTATATTAAGGAATCCCGACATCTCTCCCAGACCTATGATCTTACCTGGCACGACGTCTTTGTTGTTCTGTCCTCTACTCTGACCCCAGATGAGCGAGCCCGCATTCAGCAGGCTGCTGGAGATCATGCTGACCAAATTCGTTTAACAGATATGACTCTCCCCACAGGTGAAGCAGCTGTTCCCCTAACCGAACCTAACTGGGACTATCAAGATGGCCAACAAGGTCGCCGTCACTGTGCTCGCGTGGTCCAATATCTTATAGCAGGCATGCAAGCAGTTCCTAATAAGGTAGTTAACTTCGATAAACTGAGGGAAATTACCCAGAATCCTGATGAAAATCCAGCCTTATTTCTCAACCGCCTTACAGAGGCTCTCATCAAATATACTAAGCTGGGTCCTGAGACTCCCACCAGGGCTACAGTGTTAGCAACCCATTTCTTTACTCAATCAACCCATGATATTAGAAAAAAGCTCAAACGAGCTGAGGAGGGCCCTCAGACCCCCATCCAAGACCTGGTGAAAATGGCCTTAAAAGTTTATAATGCCCGAGAGGAGTCGGCTGAGTTAGTCAGGCAGGCTCAATTACAGAAAAAGGTAACACTCCACACCCAAGCCTTGGCAGCGGCCCTGAGGCCTACGGCTCAAACGAGGGCTTTTTGGAGGATTCAGCATTCCTCTCCATCAGGGGCTTGCTTCAAATGTGGATGTGAAGGTCACTGGGCTTGCCAATGCCCAAACTTATGGCCTCCTTCCAGGCCATGCCCCACCTGTAACCAGACAGGACATTGGAAGATTGACTGCCCCATGGCTGGCCCTTCCTCGGTGCCTCTACGCAGGGGGTATGACCAGTCAGGCAGTCCCTTCTCCTGAACTATTGGGGTTTGCAGAAGACTGAAGAGGCCCAGACTTGAAGATCCCCATCACCCTCGCTGAGCCCAGGGTAACGCTCCAGGCAGCGGGTAAGTCCATACGGGGGCTACCTATTCTGTCTTGCCTGCCCATTCTGGCCTCTGTTTCCTTCCCAGGTCTCAGTTATGGGGATTGATGACCAACCCTTCTCCCAGACAGAACTGTAAGGCTGGCCTGTGCCCTGGAGGGACACCCATTCACTCACTCTTTTCTGGTCATTCCATCCTGTCAGTTCCTCTCCCAGGCAGAGATGTTCTCCAATTACTAGGAGCCACCCTCCAACTACACCCCAAGAATACTACCACCCATCTCCTTCTGCCTTTAATTCTTACCCTCTCTAATGACCTGACCTAATTGTCCCCAGATCTGGGACATCTCCAAGCCAGTCATAGCCTCCCACCACAAGCCAGGCCGAATCCAGCTGAAACCCCAAACTAAACTTCCTTGAGTCCCTAAGACTCCCCCTGCAACACTCCCATATTTCTGGTACGCAAACCCTCAGAAGCTTATCACTTAGTCCAGGACCTTTGCCTAATTAACGAGGCTGTTATTCCCATCCACCCGGTGGTTTCTGGCCCTCACACTTTTCTTACTCATATCCCCCTTTGACCACTCACTTTACTATCCTGGATCTTAAAGTTGATTTCTTTACAGTGCCTCTGCATCCTGACTCTTAATACCTCTTTGCCTTCACATGGAAAGACCCTACATTCTTTAGGTTTCAACAGCTGACATGGACAGGCCTACCCCAAGGCTTCAGGAACAGTCCCTACCTCTTTGGTCAGGCCTTGACACAGGATTTAACTGTTTGTGATTTTGGAATAGCACTCTCTTACAGTTGGATAGAAGCCTTCCCTACATCCAGGGAATCTGCTGACACCGTCACCTCCATCCTCATTGAGCAGATCATTTCCAGATTTGGACTTCCTACCTCCATCCAGTCAGACAACGGTCCAACCCTCACTTCTCAGGTTGCTCAACTAGTCTCCAAAGGCCTCAACATCACGTGGAGGCTCCCCATCCCCCAACGACCCCATACAGTTATACTTCCATGCTGGGGCCCACCGAACTCAAGATTTCTCGCCAACCCTCTCCTTCTTTTACTAATCATTAATCTCTCAAGCTTCTATCCCAACCCACAGATGGCGCTTCTACATCCAAGGGACATGGCAACAGGATGGCACCACCCGCTCTCAGTTTATGGGCCAAGGCGATTGCCCTTTCACTGGCTGTAATCGGGCCGTCACCCTTAATGTTACTGGATTCAGCCGGGCCACCTCATCCCACTTATGTTTAGCAATGCTACGCTTCATATCAGACCAAACTGAGGAATCTTGTAAGCGCTGGCCTGACACCTATGGTTTGGATCATACTCCATTGACTGCGATTCCCATTGATTTTCCACTCAATACCTCATCTAGACCCCAAGGACCTCCCTCTCCAGCCTTTGAGGAAGTACCTCTTTTTCGTAACTCATCAGGGAATTTCTCTTGCTGCTACGCTTCCTCAGGTTCTGCACCCTGTGACCAGATTGTTCGAATTTCTTCCTTAACCTTTGCTCCGCCTGGGTTTTTTTTCTGGTGCAATGGTACCCTAACAAAAAAATCTAAGCCTCAACATGCCCTTTGCTTTTTGTGTTCCTTCCACCTTGGTCCCCAATTAACTCTGTACAGCGAGGCTGAGTTAACATGGCTTGTCACCACCTCCCTTTCCACGACAAGAAGGGCCATCTTCCTACTGAGTAGTTGGACTCTCCCTGGCCTCCTCCCTCGCTGCCTCTGGACTCAGGGCAGGAGGACTTGGTTATGCAGTAACCGCTACTCAGAAGCTTGAACAACAACTTCGGGAAGCAGTAGAGGCATCAGCCACTTCTCTCCCTTCCCTACAAAGGCAAATAACATCTCTTGCCCAAGTCTCATTGCAGCTCTAGATCTCACAGCAAATAAAGGAGGAACCTGTTTGTTCCTGAAAGAAGAATGCTGCTATTATATCAATGAAACTGGATTGGTCCAAGAGAATGTTGACACCCTCCGTCATTTGGGTGAAAGGCTTAAACAGCAACCATCAAATGACCCCTGGCCAGGCTGGCTAAATTCAACCCTCATTGCGTGGCTGACTCCCATTCTCACTCCTATTTTAGTAATAAGGCTTCTACTAATGATTGCTCCCTGCCTCCTCAGGTTTGCTCGAAAGCACGGAGTGAAATTGCCAGAGTGACCTACAACCAGATGGTCCTACACCCCTACAGTCGCCTCCCCACCGAACCTACATCCGAGCCACTCCCCCCTATGACATCCCTAAACAAGCAGGAAGTAGCCAGATGAAATTCGCTGCCCTATATCACCAAAAAGGCTGGACTGTTAGGTCGGTGGCCATGACTTGGTGGCGATTAGTGGCAACTTAGAAGAAAGCAGCCCGCGCCAGGAAAAGAACAGCAATCAGATGCCGGCGGAAATGCCTGTCAATCAGCCAGATCTCCTGACTAACGCCTGTCAATCAACAGGACCCCCTGGCCAATCCTGGAGTTCAGCCAACTCCCCTGACCAACTCCAAGGGGGCAAGGGACCCTAGGAACACCTTTTCCTGTCCCAAGCCCTTCCCTTCCTGCTGTGAGCCCCATAAAAGTCCAGTCCGGTCGAGCTTCCACGAGGTTTCTCCTCAGACCCTTCCCCTGTCCCCTCTGTGGGTCTGATCCAGTTCCGCCCAGGAGCGATATCTCAATAAAGCCTGTTCATTGGTATATCTCAATAAAGCCTGTTCAGCGGTCTTTTTAAATCTGCCTCCTTTGGCCATTGCCTGCCCTGACTGATCTGACAATGACTTTTTTAAAAAAATAATTTTTATTACCGGTTAGGACTTTCTGAACTTGGATCTGTAACATTAAATGTATTATTATTTTTAGAAAATTTTTTATGGGGCTGGGGATATGGCTCAAGCAGTAGCGTGCTCGCCTGGCATGCGTGCGGCCTGGGTTCAATCCTCAGCACCACATACAAACAATGATGTTGTGTCTGCCGAAAACTAAGAAATAAATATTAAAAAATTCTCTCTCTCTCTCTCTCTCTTAAAAAAAAAAAGAAAAGAAAAGAAAAGAAAATTTTTAGCCATTATTTTCTCAAATATCCTTTCTCTTTTTTATTTATTTATTTAGGTACCGGGGATTGAACTCAGGGGCACTTGACACTGAGCCCCATCCCCAGCCCTATTTGGAATTTTACTTAGAGACAGGGTCTCACTGAGTTGCTTAGGGCCTCACTGCTGCTGAGGCTGGCTTTGAACTTGTGATCCTCCTGCCTCAGCCTCCCAAGCCACTGGGGAGTACAGGCATGCACCACTGGGACCGGCTTCAGATATTTCTCTTCCCTCTTCTCTTTTCTCCTTGTTACTCCAGTTATTTGAAATTACCCTCAGACTTTTGCTTGCTCTGCCTTGTTATTAGTTGTTGTTTGTTCCTTTTCCAGTTTCCCTCTTGGTGTTGGTGGAGGGACCCTGCACTTAGCTCAAGTGACCCTGCACTGACCCTTTCTGGGGACCTCTGGGAGCCTGTCAAGGCAGCCTCGTCCCTCTGACCGGGTTTTATTTCTAGCGGTTTCCTTAGACGGTCTTCTGTAGTTCTGTTTCTGTGCTGGGACCCTTCGCCCTTTCCTTCACCCCTTTACCAGGGCACGTGGACCTTCCAGGTGAGTTCTAGGAGGTGGCCCTTCCCTCGGAGCTGTCCCTGGGTCTGGCTCTGCAGGCCCAGCCTCCTGACCGTGTGTGGGAGTTTACTTCCTGAGAGAGACTGCGGCGCACGGTGGTGACTGGTGACGTGGTGACAGGTGTCTTCTGGCAGGCAGGGGCTGAGCTGGGCTTGGGTTTGGCCCATGTGGCTACTGCCCCGCCCTCCATGCCCCAGCGTCACTGTGCAGCAGGTGGGAGACGGGGTTGCTGGAGGGTTTTTCCCTCCATGTTCCCGCCCCACCTTGGAGTTCAGGTCTCCCCATGTTCCTGCCCCTGCCAGGGTTCCCCTGGGTGCTCTCGGGCCTCGTGGTGGTGAGCTGCCCTCACTGGCTCTTTGATGCTCGCAGCCTGCTGTCCGGGGACCAGCGCAGTTCTCCGGGCCCTGGTCCCGTCTCAGGCTTAGGCAGGCCTGATGGACCCGGGTCTTGGGTTTTCAGGATCCTCTTCCTTCTGCAGGGAGAAGAGACGCTGTGCCCAGAGGACTCTGACCCCCTGAGAGGTGGGCTTTTTCCTGGTCCCTTCCCCAGTCCCAAGGGTCCTCATACGTGCCCTGGGGGACAGCCAGGGGTTCTGCCTCTCCCTTGCCCCCTGAGGCTTTGTTCTAGATGGGGTGGGGGCCCCGCCCTCCCTGCACTGCCCTAGCACAGAGGGCTCCCTGCCCCTGGGCCCCCCAGGGCACAGCCAGTCTCCGGGCAGGCCCACTCCCTGGGCTCCGTGGAGGGACGCTGTGCTCACACCCTGCCTGGGTTCCAGCCTCCCACTGCCCTGCCGTTTGGCTCCCTGACCGTGCAGACTGTCCCGGCTCTCCTGTTTCAGGGTGGGCAGTGCTCTCCCCAGCTGCCCGCACTCTTGGCACGTGTTTTCCTCGGCTTCGCAGCTGTAGGCACCTACTGCACGCCACCAGCGCATGGGCACTGTGACAGATCACCGAGAGCGTCAGAGCAGGGAGGTCATTTCCAGAGGTGGCAGCCCATGGTGGCCGGCTCTGTTGTTTCTGGGCCTGGTGGGGCAGAGCTGCGGGGGTGCGGTGGGGCACAGCTGGGAAGCAGAGCTCATTTCATGTCGAAGGGACTCCATTGCTGAGGCCAGAGCCCCCACCCCCATCACCTTCTGGGGTCCAGCCTGCAGCCCAGGAGCCTGGGGACCGCCAGGGCCCTTCACACTGCCACAGAAACCCCTGCGGTCCTTATGGCTGGGCTTCCTTGACTCACTCCAGGAATTTGCTGGATTGGTCAAGTTTTGTCTTTGCATTGTTTTCCTCCCAGTAGCTTGAAAGCTAATTTTTGGGGGGATAATCCTAAATATTGTTCTTTGAAAACCACTTTTTTTTTTTAAAGAGAGAGTGTAGAGACAGAGAGAGAATTTTTTTTAATATTTATTTTTTAGTTCTCGGGGGACACAACATCTTTGTTGGTATGTGGTGCTGAGGATCGAACCCGGGCCGCACGCATGCCAGGTGAGCGCGCTACCGCTTGAGCCACATCCCCAGCCCCTGAAAACCACTTTTTAATTGAAGTTAAACATACACACAGAAACTTGCTCACCTAATCTGAACATTTTTCTGTGTGTTCAAACTCGTCATTCTGTTGGCAGCTGTTGGTGGCTCTAGGTTCTCGCTGTGAGCCGGACAAGGCCCAGGCCTTGCTTTCTCTCTCCTGCTTCTCCCACACCCACTTCTGGGGTTTCAGTCTCAGTTTTTTTTTTTTTTTTCTGAATTATTTTTTTTACACTGTTAGACCACATATTGAGCATTAAATATGAGTTTTGCTGTTTCTCTGCTCATGACCTGTTCATTTTCCTGGTCAGGAAATACGGCTTTTGAGTCTGCAGTCTCAAGGTGTTTCTGGTGAGTGGTGTTCCCAGAATTCTGCAGTGCGCAGCCCGCCCAACAACACAGGTGGCTCTGCTAGATTTTCTGACAAGAGTCACGTTTGCATTCTGTTGCAGTGAACCCTTAGTGAGCCCCTTCGCCTTCACGGTCTCATGTCTCTTGCTGAGCTTCTGCGTCTCTTCAGGGCCCAGCTCCCTCTTGGTGCTCATGGCGGCTCCTCTTTCCAGGCTCACCTGGGGCCACTTCCCTCTGCTGAAGAAACCCCGTTAGCTCTCTGCCTGTGCGCCTCACCGCAGCGGGTCTGCTGTGACTTGCTTGTTCCTGAAGGGCTTCATTGTGGGTCTTTGACGCCATCTTCCCTCTGGGTGTGAAGTTCTAGGTTGGACATTATTTTCTTAGCACTTTGAAGTATTCCATGACCACCCAGTTTCTGTGCACAGGCAGATATAGGTCCTTCTCCTTGAGACACACAGTCTTGCATCGCTTAAGGACGGGGACACCTTCTAATGAGAAATTGTGCTGTGAAATCGCAGTGCACCTGCACACACACCAAGATGCTGCACTGTCCCAGGTGAGTGGGGTCTTGTGGGTTGTGGGTGGGACGCCGCTGCCGGGTCCTGGTGGCCTGGCTGCTCTGCCTTTGTCTCTGGTTCTCAGCAGGTTCACTCTCAGAGCCAGGTGGGGTTTCCTGCGGGTTCCTTCTGGTCGGGTTGATGCTGTCTCTGCAATCGTGTTTATCTTTTCTTAGTTTTGAAAAAGTCCTCTTTTATCTTGAAATACTGCTTCTGGCCCTCTCTTCTCTCCTTTGGGTTCTGTTTTACTCTGTGTTGGGCTTCCCTCTGTGTGGCCTGTCTTCCAGGCCTCCCGGGGAATCTTGAGCTTCTGTTTGTATGCTTTCCTCCAGCCTGCCGTCCAGCCTGCTGACCCTCCCTTCCACGGTGTCTAATCTGTTTTAAACGTTCATCCTGCTTTGGATCTGGAGCATAAGGCTCATGCATTGATGATTTGTCCCCAGTACAGCAGTGTGCAGAGCTGGGGGAGGTGGTGGGACTTGGTAGGTCCTTGGGGGCATGCCCTTGGGGGATCTTGTCCCTGGCCCCTCCTCTCTCTGCTCCCTGGCTGCCATATGCTGAGCAGCTTCCCTCCACCGTGCCCTTCTGCTGTGAAGATCTGCCTCACTCAGGCCCAGAGCCATGGAGGAGGTTGACCTTGGACTGAGACCTCTAAAGCCAGGAGCCAAAATAAATCTTCCCTCTTCTAAGTTGATTTTCTCAGGTATTTTGTCACAGAGATGAAAAAGCTAATACACCATCTACTAAATTCATTATTTTAGTTACTGTATATTTTTATTTTTAAATTTTAATTGAATTACTTTTTTGGGGGGTGGGTACTGGGGATTGAACCCAGTGGGGCTTTACCTCTGAGCTGCATCCCTAGTCCTTTTTATTTTACTTTGAGAGAGGGTCTTGCTAAATTGTTCAGGCTTGTTGTCAAAAGCTTGGTCCTTGTCCCTGATGCCAATCCAATAATGAGGACATGGTTTTGAGAAAAAGGAAAAAGAAGGTTTATTGCTTTGCTAGCAAAGAAGAAACACAGGGGACTCCCATCCTAGAGGCTGTAATCCTGACCATCAGTGGGAGCAGGGGCTTTAAAAGAGGTGATTCAATTCACTTGTTAATTTGAGAGACAGGCATTTCTGAGATCTTCTGGTGCCATCCCCAAAGTCTGGATTAGTACATTCCCATAAAGGGTGTGGGCTCAGGGATAGATAACTGCCTGGGGTAGGGGAAAAAGGTGACCCTGTTTCCCTTGAGATCAGGGAGGAGCAGGGAGAGAGGCAGAGAAAGAAACGGGTCCATTCTAAAAATAAGTTGCAGTGGCCGAGCAGCAAGGGCCACGTTCAAAGCATAAAGTAGCCCACTGTTATAGGCTGACCTTGTTGCTGAAAGCTCAGTCTGTCCCCAGTGCCACTCCCAATCATGAGGACATGGTTTTGAGAAAAAGGAAAAAGTTTATTGCTTTGCTAGCAAAGGAGAAACCCAGGGGACTCTTGTCACAAAGGCTGTGGGGGTACCAGGTATTGAACTCAGGGGCACTTGACCACGAGCCCCATCCCCAGCCCTTGTTTTCTGTTTTATTTAGAGACAGGCTCTCACTGAGTTGCTCAGGGCCTCACCGTTGCTGAGGCTGGCTTTGAACTCAGGGTTCTCCTGCCTTAGCCTCCTGAGCCACTGGAATCATAGGTGTGTGCCACTGCACCAGCCAGGGGGCTTTAAAAAAGGTGATTCAGAGAAGATGAGATTAGGGAGGAGAGATCAGGAAGAGAGGATCAGGGAAAAGAAGAACAGTGAGAAGGTTAGGGAAAGGAAGATCAGGGACAAGTGTCAGGCCAGATTCTGGGACCCCATAGACCTCCAGGAGCCGAGTCCGATGAAGCACACCAGAGTCTTTATTGCAAGCTCGAGTCTGGACTCACAACCGTTCCCGATGCAGCGGTCCCAGGGAGTGAGTGCCGGCCCTTAGTCAGTGAGGATTTATAGGTTTTGGGGGGATACTTTATGTGTCACCACATCACACAGCAAATCATTGCACACTGCAGGAAAGTCAAACACAACTCTTACATGGATCAGCACCTTCACTGGCAGGAACAAGTTGGGTGGGTGATTGGTTAGTTCACATGGTGGATACCTTTGAACTGATTGGTTTAGGCCGGAGGGGTTGCAAGAGTGTGTGCTAAACTGCAGGTGAAAAACCAGCCTCTACCTCAGAGCAAAGCCTGTCCAAGGAAGGGACATGACCTTGGAAAAACCCACAGAGCACTCCTAAGCACATTCCCACCCTGCTAAGTTGTTTATCTACAAATAACAGGAGAGATCTGCTGCGCCAGGTGTCCCTGACTCAGTCAGGCTAGGTGGGGATCCATAGCAGCCCCCTAGCAGCCACCAATCAGCCTGAGACAGGGAAATACCTGGGATGCCAGATGACCCTCTCAGTGGTTTATGGTGGTTGATAACAAGTTGGGAAACCATGTAGTTCAGCACGTACACCCCTCTTGGCTTAAACCAATCAGTTCAAACGAATACCCCTTTTGTACTGACCAATCACCCCTACCCAACTTGTTCCCGCCAGTGAATGTGCTAATCATGTTTTAGAGTTGTTATTTGATTTTCCCGTGGTGTGTGATGATTTGCTATGATGTATGTGAAGTCCCTGCCCTCTCCAAAGAATGTATAAAACTGCTGCAAACCCTGGGCTCGGGGCCTCTCAGTGTCACCAGTTGCTGTGTGTGTGCGGAGGACCGAGCTAGCTCGCAATAAAACCTCTTTGCTGCTTGCATCGATCTTGGGTCTCTGGTGGTCTTTAGGGGTCCCGAATTTGAGCATAACACAGGGTGGCCTGATCATGTTACCAATCTCAAACCCCTGGGGGCCCTGGCATTTCAGGTGTCTCCCGTGTCACCTGGTGGGTGGTTGCTGTGGCCTGGGGCATTCTTTTGGTCTTTCCAGGAACTTGCCTTTGCTGAGTCAAGGACCTCTGGTGTGGACAAATGACTCGGCAGGTAGCTGTGTGCCTAGGAACAGGTTTTCCAAGGACAGGGCCACCCCACTCCTTGGACAGGCCCTGCTCTGAGGTACAGGCTGGTTTTTCAAAAATGGAGTCACATCAGTTTCTCAGAAGGTTGGGAAAAAGAAAAAAACATGTAAGTTTCAAAGTGACAAGGGATGAAGTCAAAGCATCACGTGAACCCCTGTTACAATCCCCTTGCCTCAGCCTCCCCTCCCTCAGGCATGCCACAATGCCCGGCTGTATTCCTTTTTTGTTGAGGCCACAGCCAAGTTGGGATGATGCATGGCATTTTTGCCAGAAGGGAGTGGTTGAGGTGACGCCAGCGAGCCATTGAGATGATAATGGTTAAGTTAAGCTGCGTATTCAGTTGTATATAGACCCCTGATGTCCGCCTGGGGTGCCCGCTACTTTGGAGTTCTTGCAGGGATTCCTGGGGAGTTCGTGTTGGTGGGTGAAGTTCCCGAGGAGGGATTTCCGGTTGGGGGTGTTCCTGGAAGGGCCACGTGCGTGGGTGGTGTGTGAGGGAGTTCAGGCAATAAAGGAGTTCCTGTTTGAACCTACAAGTGCCTTGTGGTGGCTCAGTTATTTTGTGCCCAGCCAGACTGCGGCACTGTTTTTTTTTATTTTTAATTTTTTAAAATTAGTTATCCGTGACAGTAGAATGCATTTATGCACTTTGATAAATCATACATAGATGGGATATAATTTCTCATTTTTCTGAGTGTGCATGTTGCAGAATCATACTGGTCCTGCAGTCACATACACACTCACAGTAATCATGTCTGTTTTGTTCTACGTCTTTCCTATCCCCACATCCCCTCCCCTCCCCTCCCATCACTTCCCTCTACCTAATCTAAGGTAATGCTAATTCTCTAGTGTTAGAGAAAACATTCGACCTTTGGTTTTGTGGGTGAAAGGAAAGCAAGGATAAGGGCCAGCAAGAAATGAAGGTCAGAGACCAGGCGAGACACACACTGGAGTTTATTTTTCGGAGCTGACAAATTAAGGCCATCTCTCCATAGACAGAGAGAGGCAGAACAGGCTTGGGGTTCAGAATTCTTGGGCAGCTCCTAGTGCTGGGGGTGAAGGGTTGGGTTGGTATGAGGGAGTGGTGAGCTTTTCTCAGAAAGGCCTTTGGGTGGGAAAGCAAAATTTTTCTTAAAATGGCAACTGTCACTTAAAATGGCCATCCAGGTGCTAAGTAAGGAACTTAGAGTGGGATTGACTTATTTTGCTTAGCATGATATTCTCCAACTCCAACCATTTACTGGCAAATGCCATGATTTCACTCTTCTTTTTTTAAAAAATTTTTTAAATTTATTTTTTAGGTGTAGATGGACACAACACAATGCTTTATTTTTATGTGGTGCTGAGGATTGAACCTGGGTCCTGCCCATGCTAGGTGAGCGCTCTACTGCTGAGCCACAATCCCAGCCCCAATTTCATTCTTCTTTAAAGCTGAGTAATATTTCACTGAGTATATATTGTTGCATTGCTCACAACTAAAACACTCAGGGTCACTCCAGGGGAACTGGGCTGCATGAAATAACCACACAAAAGACAGAAATGCCTTTTTCTTTGGGGGTGCTGTGATGGCTCCTCTGACCTTAAGGGTCTGTAGAAAGAGAGCGAGCATGTGCTGATCCCTGTTATTGAGGAGAAGCCATTCAAATGAGGCAAGGGGTCAGGATTTAGGGGACTGAGTCTAGCTTCATGATGTCCACTGTCAGCAGATTGGACTGACATCTAGGAATGTAAGGGTAAAAGAAATTGAAGTTAAAGTGTAAAAGACCGGGCATTGTAAAGTTTCTAAGCTGCAAGGCCTGAGTTAAAATGTAAAGGACCAGGTATTGTTAAGTTCCTATGCTACACGCAAAACCTGAAATTCCTGTAGCTGTTAAGACAACACTTGGAACCGCCCAGTAAATATTCCCCCTGACCGCCTGGTTGTTTGGTAACCTAGGACCCTGTGTGACTTTGCACGTAGACATCGCAGGGCCTAAACCAATCAGTTTGAATGTACCTCCCCCCTTAGAACTGACCTATCACTCCCGCCCGACCTGTTCCCGCCAATGAATGAACTAATCATGTGTAGGAGTTGTTGTTTGACTTTCCCGCGGTGTATGATGATTTGTTAAAGGAGACTGTGATGTATGTAAAGTCCCCGCCCTCCCCAAGAAGTGTACTTAAGCAGTGCTCAGCCCCTGCTCTGGGCTCTGGGCTGCTCTCCCTTCTTGAGTGAGCACAGAGCCCCACCGCGCTGGATTGGATCCTCAATAAACCCCACTTGCTTTTGCATGAGCCGGTCTCTTAGTGGTCTCTTCCTCCGACGCTCGCCGGACCCTTACAGGAAGGCCACACTCAAGGGCAGAGCAAGAGAAGGGGACACACAAAGGGAGTTTCTATGGAACGTTCTATCCCAAACAGGGCAAGGGGTAATATCACAAAGGAACAGTGAGCGTAGCTCGACCCTTGGGGATGCAGGAAGGTGGCGCCTACCCGTGAAGACACATTTGGCTGCATTTTTACTACCCTCAAGATCAGAGCTACCATCTTCAGCAACTTAAGAGAAGCCAGATCATCAGGAGGATGATGGACAGTGCCTCAACCCATCAGGAGGGGAAAATGCTGGTCACATGATGTGCCGGCCTCCCACAATATATACATTTTCTTCATCCATTCATCTGTTGAGGGACACCTGGGTTGACTCCATAGTCTAGCTATTGTGAATTGAGCTGCTATAAACATTGACGTGGCTGCATCACTGCAGTGTGCTGATTTTAAGTCCTTTGGGCATAAAACAAAGAGTGGGATGGCTGGGTCAAATGGCGGTTCCATCCCAGTGTTCTGAGGACTCTCCATACTGCTTTCCATGGTGGTTGCCCCAATTTGCAGTCCCACCAGCAGTGTATGGGTGTGCCTTTTCCCCACATGCTCACCAACACTTATTGTTGCCTATATTCTTGATGATTGCCATTCTGACAGGAGTGAGATGTAAATGGGATGGATTCAAATTAAAAAGCTTCTTCTCAACAAAGGAAACAATTAGTAACTTGAGGAGAGAGCCTACAGATTGGGAGAAAATCTTTACCACATGAACCTCGGATGAAGCATTAATCTCTAGAATACATAAAGAACTCAAAAAACTTAACACCAAAAAACCCAAATACCCCAATCAATGAGTGGGCCAAGGAACTGAACAGACGCTCCACAGAAGAAGTACAGTCCATCAACAAATATATGGAAAAGTGCTCACCATCTCTAGCAATCAGAGAAATGCAAATCAAAACCACTCTAAGAGTCCCTGTCACTCCTGCATCCCCTTTTTTAGACATGCTCCTCCTCTGCTGAAGATTTCCGTCTATTTTCTTGCACATATTAATCTGCTGCTTTCTTGTCTGACTATGTCAATATCTTCTTCTCCCAAGGATCTCTTGGATCATTTGGTTTTCTTTGTAAAAACCCACTCCTACCCTCTGGCCCATGGTGCCCTTAGCTGAAGCCTCTCAGAGCCCCCATCTGGCAGGTCATTGCCACGTGCTCCCACCCTACAGGTTCAAGAACTGCTGTGGGACTCACTTCTTGTCACTGCACTTTAGGGACTGAGCCTGTCCCCAGATTCATGTAGGAAGCCTAATTCCCAATGGGACTGCTTGGATCCAGAGCCACTGGGCAGGTAGTGAAGGTTAACTGAGGTCATAGGGTGAGGCCCAAAGTATCCCGGCTGTAGAGACACCAAGGAACACTCCCTGTCTGCAGGCACAGAGCGAAGGCTGGTGAGGGGACAGGGAGAAGGGACCGCCCACAGCCAGGAAGAGATCTTAGCACACCAGCCCCAACAGCACCTTGGTTTCAGATTTCTGGCCTCCTCTGAGATGCAGAAGCCCAGGTCTGTAACCCCTGTAACTCACAAGTTGCAGGCCAGCCTCATAAACTTTGAGAGACCCTGTTTCAAAAAGTAAATAGAGGCTGGGCGCCAGGGTGCAGGCCTGTAATCCCAGCAGCTTGGGAGGCTGAGGCAGGAGGATTCCGAGTTCAAAGCCAGCCTCAGCAAAAGTGAGGCGCAGCAACTCAGTGAGACCCTGTCTCTAAATAAAATACAAAATTGGGCTGGGGACCTGGCTCAGGGGTTGAGTGCCTCTGAGTTCAATTTCTGGTACGAAAACAAAAACAAACAAACAAACAAAAAAGAATTGCTGTCTCTTTTCTAGGGTCTTTGCCCATATGGGGGCATATTTCAGGTAGATTTTCTGGCTGACTTTAGCAGGAGGGCTCTGACTGCCCCAGGAGTCCTTGCTGCGGCCCAGCGGGAACCCTCATTCCCAGGCTTAGGCTGGCCCCTCTCCCGCCCTTTCCGTTTGTGGAGTCACAGTTTTCTTTAGTCCTGAGAAATGCCCTTCATGGGGCTTTGACTTGTTCTTCTCCCACTCTGTTCCATCTTCTGACGCTTCTGTCTGGTGGACATGGTCTTTGCACTGATCCACAGTGCTCCCACTTTCTCGCTGTCCCTGCTGCCTCTGTAACTGGGGAGTCCTGTGATGTTTCTTATAGTTCCCCAAGTCCTGCCTGGGCCAGGGCCTTTCTCCTGTTCAGCACATACCAAGTCTTAAGCCATAGTCCTCCCACTGACTTTCCAGCTCCATGTCTTCCCAGGGGGTTGTGCCTACTCCCACGCCCCAGAAGGGGGTGCTGGGCACGTGGTGTGGGTGTTGGGGTCTGTGGTGGCGGGCAGCCTGGTGCCTCGGTGTTCCCCACCGGCTCGGGCCTCCTGCAAGCCCACAGCCCTCCAGGGCCTCCTCAGGCACAGGATCTTCTTTGGAGTGAACTCTGGGGTCTCAGCCTGGTGTCATGGCCCAAATCCTCCTGTAGCTACAGCTCTGGGTGTGGGGACAGGTCAGGGCCAGCCTTTGGCTAGCCCAGGCCAGGGCCCCTCCTGGAGCTCAGCTGTGAGCAGCTGTCCCCTGCTCGGTTCTTTCCACCTTGCTTCCTGTGGGCGGCAGTTTTTCCTGGGCTCTTGTCTGTCAATTTAACCCCATTTTGCTAAGTTTTTTGTGACTCTTTAACCCTCTAACAGCATTCTTTTGTGTTTTCTCCTGTTGCTGTGAACACTGCATTTTTTTTCTGTCATTTTAAAGGATCTGGAACAGATGGGAAAGTGTGGGAGCTGCAACCAGCTCCATCCACTATTTATACACACAGAAATACGAATCAAATCCATAGCTTATGATCTGCTTGGTAAAACTTACCAGTCTTTTTTTTTTTTTTTTTAACATATCTCTTTTAATAGTGACATAGCCTTCCACTGTGTGAACAGATCATAGTTCAGTTAATTTCTGTTCTAGCACATTTAGTTTTTTTTTTTTTTAATCAATTCTAAGCTGTATATTTTTCACGTCCTCAACTCTAACCTGGAGCCTTTCACTCATAGCCCATCATAGTTTAATAAGTACATGGTGTATGCAATAATGTCATATTTTATAACTCATGGTATCCTGGACTTAGTGGTGGGCTATGGTCTCTGAATATGGCCTGTCCTGGCTCACCAGTCACCCTGGGGCTGGCTCCTAGAGGAGGTGCTCATCTTCTAGAAACTGAGCTGGCTATTTTACCTGGGCATGTTCTAGCTAGAGGCCAGCCACGGTCCAGTTTTAGGAACCAAACTGTGGAACTGGTTGGAGGTTGGCTCCAACTCCTTCATGAAGAGCCCCTGCCTTTTCCCAAGTAGGCAAATGCTTCAGAGTGGAGGGCTGTGAAGTCAAGTACACACACTGGACTCCATGGCTGCAGTGTTAACAGGGGGTGAGCAGCACCCTCTCTGTGGGCCTTCCTTGGACAGGATGGAAATGGGATGCACACTTAGGTACACATCCAGATGCTGCCGCCGTTTCCTGGTTGCTAACCCCGTTCATCCAGCTTCCTGGCTTCAGGATTCAGAGGCTGCTGAAGCCAGATTTAAAGTTAGGTAGTCAGTGTAGTTAGGTAAATCGGGTCTAATATCGAGTAAAATAAAAAAATGGAGGCCATGTTGAGAATGAATTCCGGGAAAAGCAGGACAACTCATGGAATGTTAATGTCCCCAAGGCCCAGAGCCCATCCCAAAGAAATGTTAATGAAACAGCTCCCAGCAAACTTGAAGATGCTGACCCAAAAGTCCTAAAAGATTACTTCTTTGGCCCACCTGTGCCCCACCCTTGGAGCCTTTCCACCTACCTCCATCACTGAAAGAACTATATATAAAAGGGGGAATACATTCGCCCTTCAGTGGATTCCATCTCTTGGGTCCCCTTCTTCCTCCAGGAGAAGTCTTTTCTGCTGTCCTTTAACAAACTTCTACTTTCCACTCTGACCTTGCCTCGGCGTGCTTCTCTGGTGTTATACTTCAACATTGGGGAACCAGGTCAACAGCGGTAACACTGCTATATTGCTCTGGACACAGCTGGCCAGCACGTGGCTTGGCATGCCTGGGGGTGGGTGAATCAGTCCTAACTGGTCCATCCCTTCTGAGGACATCAGGATACAGAAGGAAGGACAGGGTGAGGTGGCACTCATACTCCCTGACACATGGAGGACATCCTAACTACACAGGTTCAAGTTCTCTGCCCATTTTCTCTGACCACCTGAGAACACATTCTGTTTCCTTGAGATCTATCCCTGGGTTTGCAGTCAGAGTTGCATTGGACACAGGTCAAGACTGCTGCCTTAACTCAAGACTCCAGTAGTGCTTCTTAGAGTATGACCTTGGGTGTGTCACTCACCTCCAACAGACTGTTTCCTCCTATGTAAAATGAGTTGGGAGGATTGGGTGTGGGTGACTTAGGACAGCATTCTAGAAATAGCAGAACCGTGAGTCACAAGGGTGTCCTCCTGTGTCTCCTGCCACTCTGTTCTCCCAGGTGCTTTCTACTTTTGGGGTTCCGAAGGCCCCAAACTGGAATTAGGTAGGAAGGAGGATGGAGAATGCAGTCTGGATTTAAGTGTTGAGTGGGAGGTGCAGCCAGCAGGACTTGGCAGCTCTCCCCTGTCTAGGGGACTTTGGATGGTTGGCTACCCCACCTAGAATTCAGGATCCAGGAATCTGTGCAGGCTCACTCAACCAACAAAATGTGGGTTATCTTCAGTGGATGAGGCTTGCAGGCCTGGAACACTCCCGGCCTGCAACTGGGACCTTCACCTCAAGTCAGTGAAGGGCGTAGAGCCTATTCCGAAAGCCAGGACAGGTCACTTGCTGCTTTCCCTGGGCCCCTGAAGAGGGTTGGCCAGGCTGCCCTAATTTTCCTTTACCTCCTAGAAGTGCAGTCCGCACCACAGGAAAGGGGCCTGGGCTCTGCCCACGGAACTGAACTTGGTAAGGGCTAGGTGGGTGGAACGGAACCACCAGGGCAGGTTGTGCCCAGGCCCCGCAAGACACCGTCCAGGCCCTGACCTTGCACACCGCTGGGCCTGCCACGCCCGAGAGCCTCCCAGGCCTGAGCGCAGGCACCCACTACCCTGAGCCCCCGCCCCCACCCCGGGCCCTGCGCACCTTGGCGCCGTCCCCAACCGAGAGCCTGGCGCGCCCAGGGCGCCCTGGGTCCCTCCTCACCCTGGAGCTCTGCGCGCCCCCGGCCCTGCGCGCCCCCGGGGCACGGGACGCTCGGGGACCCGCCCCGTGACGCATTTCCAACCGCCTGGAACCGCGACCGGCCGAGCGCGCCCCCGAGGCACGGGGAGCGCGCATCGTGCACGCGCGCAGCCACGTGACGCCGCCCAGCCAACCGGCACGCCGGGATTTGGGGATAAAGCGCGGCCCCGCGAGCAGTTGCGGCGGGAGAGCGGCGGGGCCCAGAGCGTGACTCGCCCGCTTCGCGCTGCCTCTTCCGCCTCCGCGTCTCGCTGCCGTCCCCGCGCAGCCATGTCCGAGGAGAAGCCCAAGGTAAGCGCGACGCCCGTCCCGCCAGCTGCCCGCAGAGCCGCAGCCGCGGCCCGCCAACCTGCCGGGAGCTCGGCTCGCGGACCGCGCCGCCGCCCCTCCCCCCGCCGGCGCCCGCGGCCCCCCCTTCGCGCCTCGCCACGCCCCCGCCTCGCCCGGCTCCGCCCCCATCGCGCCTCGCCACGCCCTGCCTCGCCCGGCTCCGCCCTGGAGGCCTGGCTTGCCGGGCCCCGCCCAGATGGTGCCTCGCTCCCATATGGCTCCGCCCCGGAATACGCCCCGCCTCCCGGGCCCGCCCTGGCTCCGCCCCCGGGCTACGTGCCCGCTCTCGACTCCGCCTCTTAGGCCCGTCAGCCTGGAGCTCTGGGGAGCCGCTGGGCTGGTGGCCTGGGACCCGGTCTGCTCAGCCTGCCGTCTCTGGCTGCCGCGGTCGCTGAGCGCAGAGCCTGCTGCCGAGTGCAGCGCCCGCATCTGCACCTGGCGTGTTCTCCTCAGTCCTCACTCGAGTGCAACCGCCCCTCTCCTCGGCATAACCTCTGGCTGCAGGTCGAGTCCAGCTTCCCAGGCAGCGCGTTACTGTGCGAGCATCAAGTCGTCCCTTCTGAGCAGTCCCATAGCTCCTTGGTGCTGGGACACCCCCATAGCAATCCTGTAGGGCAGGCACCTATGAGAGTCCTGGGCTGCACCCCTCTTTTACGTCCTGGGGTGCACGCCCTCCATCTGAGTACTGAGGTGGGTGCCCACCCCCCATCGCTGTCCTGGTTGCACGTGCTCACCTTGATCGCAGTCCTGTGATGCATTGCTGGCTATCGTGGTACTCGGGCTTGCGCCTCTCAGGCCCCACTGTAGTCCCTGGGAAGGCCAAGGTTGCTGACTCCTAATTAAATGTAAAGTTTTGGTCCTGTGTTCTGACCTGTTGAGGTCTGTTTTAATCAGTAGATAATAAAGTGTTGAGCCGAATGCTTTTTGCCTCTCCATCACCTGCCTGGTCCTGAAATAGATCATCCTCTCTTTCAGTTGAGGGCTCCTGGCTGTCAGGACTGGGGGAACCCACCCGAAAGCCTCCGCTGGCCCCATGAGTGATAGTTTTGAGGAAAGGTCCAACTGCAGCCCTGGGCCTTATTACACCACTGTCCACCCAGACCGTTTGGGTGAGCACCTGTTGATCCTAGGCCAGGCACAGATGCCCTTGTGCTTTGTAGGTAACTTTGTAGCACAGAGCATGGGGTTGGGTGGGTTCTTTGTCTTATGAATTTGAATGAAATCCAGGGACACAAAGGGCAAGAGCAAAGTAACAGGATTTATTGGAGTAATAGAAAGCAGAGCTCCTGAAAGGGTGGGTCCCAGGAGAGGGTTGCCAATGGATGTCTGTTGTCTGGGGTTTTATATGGTAAGATCAGAGGGGAAGAGGTTGGCCTTGAAGGCTGTTGGCTGGAGGTTAAAAAAACAGTGGGTCTTTGAGTCCAAGTACCAGGAATCTGGTGTTCATGTGTGCCCCTGTCCAATTAGGTTACTGTGTTGCAGTTTGTCTTTTTTTGGAGAGAATATGGTCACTGGGTCACAGATGCTTCACTGTCAGTTTCTTGAGCTTGCATGGGTTCTGGGTTTCTGCTTTGTTACATGGGAATGTGACCTTGGTGGGCCAACTTTCCTACTTCTCCCAGCTCTTTTTTTTTGGGGGGGGGAGGTACCAGGGATTGAACTCAGGGGCACTTGACCACTGAGCCCCATCTCCAGCCCTGTTTTGTATTTTATTTAGAGACAGGGTCTCACTGAGTTGCTTAGCGCCTCGCCTCTGCTGAGGCTGGCTTTGAACTCGGGATCCTCCCACCTCAGCCCAGCTCTTTTCTACCCCACCTTCCCTTAATGAAGGTAAATATAATAAGATTTATGTGGTCTTTTCATTTTCTTCTTTTTTGAGGTACTGGGGATTGAACCCAGGGGTGCTTTACCACTGAGCTACATCCTCGGCCCTTTTTAGTTTTTATTTTGAGATAGGCGCTAAGTCGCCCAGGTTGGCCTCAGCTTTCTTTCTTAACTCCTGAGTTCACTTGCTTATTAGATTCACTGAGGGCTGGGACAGTTCCCTCTTGGTGTCTCTGTTAGGGGGCCAGAGTGTCTCAGGCCTGCCCCCTGGCCTGTGCTGGCACCTGCTGTGCTTCTGCTGGCTTCAGGGTTCTAGTCCTGCATCTGTTTAGATGAAGAAGCCTGAGCATCCTTACTCTCTGGGCAGTGAAGGGGGAAGCTCAAGGGGTCCTGTGGCGGAGCAGGGGCCTTGGGTCATTCACGTCCCTTGATCGGCATTGCCACCTTGCTCAGGCCTGGAGCTGTGCTCTGGAGAGGGCTGTGGCTTGCAGGGCAAGCCCTGGCATTCCCCAAGAGGAGGAAGGCACTTGGCCACTGGCCCTCTCCAGAGGGGTGGGTAAGTGCTACAGGGACATGTGTCTACCAGCTCCTTGCTGGAGCCCCTGACCCCAGGTGCCACTTTTCAGGCCACCATAGCTCCCTGGACAGGCTCTGCTCCTGCCAGATCTCCAGGGCTGTGCACAGGGAGCTCCACGGCTCATGAATGTGCAAGCCTTCCGCACCTTGCTCCCCTTTTCTGGCCAGGTGTGCCAGGTGTTCAGGGAGAGAGTGAGGGCGCCTGACTCTCCCCATTAGGAAAAGAAGGGAGCAGCTGGCATCAGAGGGACAGGGTGCTTCCGTGTAGTCTGGGCTCTAGCCAGGCCTGTGTGTGAAGACATACAGACTCTGCAGACTGCCCTGGACTTGGCCTTCCTCTGGGTCGGGGGGCCTCACTGGGTTGTTAAGAAACAGGTCATTCCTGTGGACTCCCAGGTAGCCAATCTGGTGGGCCAGACGTACTTTGGAAAACAGAAAATAGCTCTGGAACCTCACTTCCTTTTCAGACTAAGTGGCCTATATAGGTGGCTCACTGCCCCTTAACATAAAGTTTGGAATTGATTCAAAATGTGCTTCCAGGCAACAAAGAACCCTCATTATGCTATTGTTGGGTAGCTTGTGTGTCTCTTGAATTATATAAAAATAAAGCACCGGGATGACTGCCATCAGATAGGCTGATGGGTTTGGTGGGTGGGGGTAGAGCCCAGGGCCTTGTGCATGCCAGGCACCTGCTCTACCACTGAGCTCCCCCAGCCCCAGGACAGGACTGCTCGGAAGTGGAGACTTCACAGAGGTGGCTCCTCTGGTCCTAGTGATGGCATCGCAGCGGGGAGCCCCCCGATGGAATCTGGTCCCCACAAAGCCCTCAGGGTGCCAGGGTCCCTCAAGGTTGTGGATGTTGATTTTGTCTCCCCAGTCAGGTAACCTGTGGACATGTGTTCTTATTACCTTCATAAGAGCGATTTTAGGACAAAGAAGGATTTCCTCTTAATTTTTTCCAAGATTGTTATTAAATGACTTTTTTTTTCTTTGACTCAATCAGCTTTTTCTGCGGGACTCCAGTTCTGCCCCACATTTCTTTATGCGTGGGTGCTTAGTGGGAGGAAGTTAGAAATAAATTCTGTGTAAAAATAAAAGTCACATGAGTGACTCTGAATTTTAAGAATTAGGTTGGTTTTAATGACTTTTTAATAAAACCAACTCTTACCTAAAGACTTGCCTTTTAAAATCAGTTATCTTTTTTTTATACCTTTATTTATTTACTTATTTTTATGTGGTGTTGAGGATGGAACCCAGCGCCTTCACTTGCTAGTTGAGCGCTCCACTGCTGAGCCACAACCCCAGCCCCTATGCACATTATTTTGATATGATGAGAGAACAACATTTAACTTACATGAAAAAACATACATAATTCATTTTTGTACTGTGCACCTGTTATTGTACTATTTTTATTTTGTATGTATTGTAAGAATTAGAAATGGGCTAAATTATTTAAAAATATTTTGAGGCAGACTGAACAAGGGGAATGGAGAATGTCATTAAGTTCAGATCTTTTCATTTATCATTCAATATTTAATAGCACATTGGTAATTGGCAGAATATTCTTTTTTTGGAGAGGTACTAGGGATTGAACTCAGGAGCACGTGACCGCTAAGCTACATCCCCAGTCCTATTTTGTATTTTATTTATTTAGAGACAGGGTATCATTGAGTTGTTTAGTGCCTGGCTTTTGCTGAGGCTGGCATTGAAATTGTGATCCTCCTAATTCACAATTATCTTGAGCCAACTTTTGAAGCTGTGTCCTGTCTTTTGCAGGAGGGTGTGAAGACGGAGAATGACCACATCAACCTGAAGGTGGCGGGGCAGGATGGCTCCGTGGTGCAGTTCAAGATCAAGAGGCACACCCCACTGAGCAAGCTGATGAAGGCCTACTGCGAGAGGCAGGTGCGGGCTGGCCACAGGCTGCTGCCCCAGTTCCTAGGCGGCCTGGGGACGCAGGTGCCCTCCCTCCACAGTTGCACCAGGGTTCTGAGGGCTGCCTCTGGCTGGGGCATGGGTATCTCCCATGTTCCTGCAGTTGGCAGATGGTCTTGGGCTAGTTCCCACCAGTGGGACTCTTTCTGCCCACGCCTTCATGGGTGGTGGTGCATTATGGGCAGGCACGGCGCTCTGTGATGCCTCCTGTCCAGCAACCCCTACAGTCTTTGGATCCTGGGCTTGCTGCTCTCTGCTGTGTGCCTGTGGTGGGCCAGGCTTGCTCTTCCTGGATTCTGCCCCAGCCCTGTGGTTGGGTGGCCCTCGGCAGGGGCCTGTCCTGAGTGGGCCCCTGGATGTGGCGTGGCTTGTGAAACTGCCTTTCTTCAGCACACTGTCACCTCTGCTTTCCACACTGGCTTTGGCAGTCCCTGCTTCCAATATGTTTTAAACAAAATCTCTGGAATGCAGACCTGGGCCTCTGGCCCCCACTCTCACACCCTGCTCCTGGGGCAGCCGCTGTCGGCCCCTGGGAGTGCAGTAAGCTGCACACTCACACTCCTTCTTCCTAGGCTGTGGCCTTGTGTGATTCTCAGCTGTGGAGGGTGGGAGAGGAGCCCCCGAGGTTGCCCTCTGCACACTGTCCCGTGGCCCCGAGTTGGCACCCGTTGCATGGTCGCAGCAGGACACGTCCACAGTGCTGGGCTGCTCTCTGCTGTCTTTGCTTTGCTGGTCTGTAGTGTCTGGGTGTTGGTGGATGGAGCCCCTGCATCTTCCAGTACTGTCCCCTGCCTCCCCTGCCTCTCCTTGGTCCTGCTGAGGGCCTTGCGAGTTCCCTCTCCTCAGCAGCCACTGCATCCCTTCCTTTCAGCCTGCAGCGCAGTTTCCATGACACTGATGACGTCCTGATACAGTCGTGTGTGGGGCCCGTCTTCTCTGTGAAGCTCTGTCTTGGGTATCCTGAGCGTCTTCCCGGGCCTTAGTTTCACCTTCCTCCTTAGCCTCCCTCTCCGTCTGAAGTTGGCTTTGACTAGGGGGTGCACTCTGTCCTTCCTGGTCGCAGTCCCTCCTGGATTCTTGACCCTGCTGCAGTCACCGTCCTCCACGGTGTCCTTTGGCTGGTTTTCCTCTGTCCTGCTCTGGGTGTACCTGTTGCTGTGGGTCCCTTTCTGGGCATTTCCCCCGACTCTGTCTTTGTACACGGCCATTCTTATTTCTGTCAGGATTGTAATTTCCAACAGTTCTTTGTTCCGTCTGTTCTTTGCTTGTGCCTGTTGCTCAGCAGCAGCCAGCGGCTGTCACCTTGCGGAGGGCTCTGTGTGCACGCATGGGGCCCTTCTGGTGCGTGTCCCCTCTCCTCGGTGCCTTTCCCCTTCTGTCTGAGCTCACCTTCTGTCTTTCCTGGAATGTCCTCTGCCCCTAGTTCCCTGTTCATGGTGAAGGAGGAAACACCAAAATGCTGATGGCGAGGGCTGTGCTCGGGGGTGTGCTGAGGGGCCCACATGTCCACAGGTGCTGGCCTGCTGGGACTGCTGACTGGGGCACCCAGATGCTGCCATCTGAGGGTCACTAAGCATCCCAGGAGTGGATGGCTCTGTCCTGCATCCTGGAACACAGGTGGAGGACTGAGGGGCTCAGGCCCATTGGAGTACGGTGCCTGCTCCCAAGTCCGCGTCTCCAGGAAGTGGACATTTTGTTGGTTGCTTTGGGAGGGACACTTGGTGCCATGACATGGGGATCTGCTCAGCAGCCATCAGAGTCAGCTGCATGCTGATTCTGTCCCCGGTCACTGGCTGACCCCTCCTGCAACTCACTGGTTTCTGCACCCTGAGACCCGAGGTCCATGTCCTTGGACCAGCAGTGACCAGCCCTGCGGCACAGCCTGTCTGCTGGCTCCTCCCTTCTCCATTTGTCCTTAGGGTTTGTGCCTTTTCATTTCTCCATGTTATTCCTTGCAGCTTCCTGCCACAGTCTGGCTGGGCACACAATCACGAGCCACCACACAGCTTGTAGATTCAAACAGCAGCTCTTTATTCCCGAACTCACACCAGCCGTCTACAATCACGTTCTGGGGAAATCCACGTTCTCTTCCCAAATCCACGTTCTCTGCCCAAATTCACCTTCTCTGCCCAAATCCACCTCCACTGGGCTTCTGTCTCCCAAAATATACTGTCTAAATCCCGTGAGAACTCAAGGGGAACTCAGGCAGCAGGATACGCCCTATTCCCAGCAGGAATAATCTTAAACCTTAAACCTGGAACCTAAACTGGGAACGCCCTAAACACGATTATCTTAAAACCGGGAACACCCTAATCTGCCTTGGTCCTTGAGCAAGGTCACGTACATTCAATGTCACTGCAACATGGGGTACGCTGGCAAGGAAATTGTCATACCTACTTGGGTAATGGCTCCCAGCAGCTTCCGGAGGCAGCCAAGCCGCAAGCCCTGTTTGTCCTGTTGCAGGGAAGCAGAGCTGCTTGACCAATGAGTGTTTCAGTCCTCAGCCACCTTCACCTGCTCCCTCAGGACGTGGATGGGTCATTGCCCCTCCTTCCTGCTGCCCTCCATGTGGCTTTCTTGCCACTTCCTTCATTGCCACCTGACCTGTGTGTCCATGGGGACTTTGTAAAGGGGAAGCAGTGGTGCTGGCTCACAGAAGCGCTGCTTGGCTTCTGGGTGGAATGGAGAGGGTGGATCAGGGAGGAGGAGGGTGTCAGAGGGCCACTGTATTCATACTCAGCTGGGTCATAATTCAGTGCATATTCAGAATTCTGGTAGTTTGACAGACATTCTTGTTTCTTGAATTAAGCTGTGTTATCTGGGATATTTAATGGTGATTGCTTTTTCTTTCCAGGGCTTGTCAATGAGACAGATTAGATTCAGGTTTGATGGGCAGCCAATTAACGAAACAGACACTCCAGCCCAGGTATGAAGCCAGCTCTGTGTGTCCAGGACCTCCTCCCCATCTGCGTTTGCACAGTGGCCATTTGGAATGCTTATTTGAGAATTACCGAGGGCTGCACATAAGAGAATGCCTTACATTTTCTTGATCATTTGAATTATTAGATTTTAAGTTTTGGCATTTGGGGATGTTTTTCAAATGAGAACATGGCACTGTCAGACCTCACCCTGTCTTTGAGGTGGGATCTGAGGGTGGGGCTTGTGCTGTAGGGCCATTGGTGGGACTGCCATTGGCTTAGTCATGTTGATTTCCAGGGCCATTGGTGGGACTGCCAGGACCCCTGCCGTGGCTCTGTGGACTCCTAGCTTGTGGTTGCAGTCAGTCAGTGGCTAGACGTGGGCCTGATTCCTGTCTCCTGTGGCATCTTGTGTGAGTGCTGCGGGTGGGCAGGGTGCCCGTCATGTCCTGTGCCATCGGAAGTGCAGGTGAGCACCCGCATTCCTCACGGCAAAGGGCCTGGTGCTGTGGTGCAGAGAGCTTGTCCCTGGAGCCAGATGTTCTCCAGCTCGAGTCCCAAGTGCAGCTCTTTCACCACACCCGGCCCTTGTGGCCTCAGTCACTTGCTTTGGAGTCTCAGTTTTGTCCACCTGTGAAATGGAGATGGTACTTGTTTTTTCTTCCTTAGAGGTGGTGAGAATCAATTGGAATGTTTCACGTGAAAATATTTTTGCAAGACATTTAATAGCATAAATATTGAAAATATTATTGTAATATTTAGCCACCTTTGGGAATATTATTGCAAAATATTATTGCAAATATTATTGCAAAAAATATTCTAGCCACCTTTGGAAATCATACATGACTAAGCCAAAGGGGTGGGCGCTGTAAGGACTCCCCAGGGAGGCAGACAGCAGAAAGGGTTGGTGGGCATTGGGCTGGAGTGGGGAGCCAGGAGCAGGTGGCATGGAGGAGCAGTGACGCTTCCTGGCTCCAGCCTCCCCAGGTGTGTCTGCAGCGGGCCTAGAAGGGACTTCTGGGACGCCTCCTGGGAGCTCCCACTCCTGTCCTGGGCTCAGTCAGTCTTGGGAATTGCAGAAGCTCCCGTGCTTAGAGAATGGGGAGAGGTCGGAGGATCTCTATCCCTCCTGTGTCGGAGGAGCAGGAAGCTTGTCCACCTCTGCCTTGGTCTCTGGGTGACAGGATCCCTGTCCGCAGTGGGCTTTTACTTTGTGGACCCTTCCTTGGAGATCCAGTTGCCTTTGGGTTTTGTAGGCATGACCATCACACTTGCATGGCTAACTGGAAGCTCTTCACTGGAATTTGATTTTGTGTAGTTGTCCCAGGAATTTTAGATATTTCAGTTTACTTTATTTATTATTATTTTTTAAAATTCCTTTTAGTTGTAGATGGACACAATGCCTTTATTTTATTTTTTTAAAATGTGGCGCTGAGGATCGAACCCAGTGCTTCCACATGCTAGGCAAGTGCTCTATCACTGAGCCCCAGCCGCAGCCCCAGTTTATTTTATTATTCATTTGTTTTTTTGGTGGTGCTGGGATTGAACCCAGGGCCTGGTGCATGGAGGCGAGCCCTTCACCAACTGTGCTGTATTCCCAGCGCTCAGTGTATTTTTTAATCACTGCTTTTCTATCAGAACTCTTAGTTGTGACTATTCTTCTGAGCTTTGCGGGAGCACACGAGGTGGGGAGCAGTCACTGTGATTTCCCTGCGTGCTGCACAGGAGGGGTGGCACAGCACAGCAGGGGGTGACTAGGCTGTGGGGGGGGGCAGTCGGACATCTTCCCTTCCTCTGATGTTCCCTGTCCCTTCTCGCTGGGCTGCCTGGGACTGTGACAGCTGGAGATGGAGGATGAGGACACCATCGACGTGTTCCAGCAGCAGACGGGAGGCCTGGCCTCCAGAGGGACCACCCCACACCCTGCCAGCGTCCTTGCATTTCTTATTGAATGGTGAGCGACCACGCTGATCACAGAGGAGTCCGAGAAAGACAAGGACAGTCACCGAAACGATCCTTGAAGCACTTCAAGTGCAGCTCAAAACTCTGCAGGGATGAGTCTACAGCTTACATTGGGCCAATCACATTGTTCTCTTTGTGAAATGAGTTTTAAGGTTTTGGGTTTGTTTTTGTTCTCGGTTTTGTTCATCGCCCCTCTCAAAACATGTTTTCCTTCAAACCTGTGGCCAAATGTTGGCGTTCAGTCTGTGGCCAGGCTCTCAGCCCTGGAGAAGTGGTCACTGCTGGAGCTACCTGTCCGAATCACGTGGAGAGCTCATGTTCACACTGTGCGTCTGTGGGAGAGTGTGAGGGGTGGAATTCCTCCAGGCGCATTATTAAAATTCTAAAAGCTGCAAATGACAGACTTCATCAAGCATATGGTATAGCTGGAGGCAAAATACTGGAACGCTTCTTCAAAGGTAAAAAACAAAATAAGTCCTTCAGTAATAAGGCCCAAGTGCTTTCTGCTCCTGAGTGTGTCCCCTCTGGGTCTGAGGCCCAGGATGCCACCTCTGCACTCGGTGCCTGGGTGTGGGTATGTGGGCAATGATTGGCACGACCAAAGCCAGCTTTTATCCTTTCAAAACCAGGAAATAATTACCATGTTTCTCATTTGGTAATTGTATTGTGGCCTCAGATTTACTTCTAACAGATAATTATGGTCTTTATATAAAGTAAGATGAAATATCACTGAATTTGCAGTTATGTTGTATAAAAGAGCTGCTTCAAAGTGTGGTTGCAAAAGAAACCCACAGAAAGGTGACTTAGTGTTCTTATGGATTTTTACTTTGCCACTGTCCAAATAAGTATCGAAATTATGCATTAGAACAGTGACTCCAGTTCTGTGAGATATTTGGGAATCTTTACCAATTAAAATGTTCATAGTTCTGCCTATCGTCCTGTAAGGATCCATTGCTGCTTGATGGCCATTCTCTGCCTTTTATAGTCACCTGACAGTGACCCATCACCTCGCTTGCTTGAGATCTTGCAGAAATGTCCTCATTTCCTGTTTTGCTGTATGGGCTCTGGTGGGATGTTGTTGGCTCTGTTGTTTGTTCACCAATTTGTACATTATGTTACCCTTTACTACTGTAAACAGTAAAGATAGTTTGGTATTCTGTCTTTTGGCTTTTATTAAACACTGCATTTGAAGGTTGGGCACATGTCATAACTCAGCAAGGCCTCTGGGGCACCTGCTTTGGAAGCTAGCTGCTGGGCCGTGGAATGCCCCGACACCTGCTCCCCCACTGGTACATCATCCATGTGGTCCACCTTCCTTTTACCCAGAGTTCATCCTCTGCCCTCACAGAGCCCACCTTTCCTTCAGCCTCACCTTCCTTGCCTGGACTCCTACGTAAAGAGGAGGAGGATTTTGGAGGCAGGCGAGTCTGGATGTTAGCTTGGGATGTTTCGGTCTTAAGATGTGCAGTTGATGATAACTTATCCCCCCCTTTTTTTAATATAAATGTTCTCTTAGTTGTCAGTGGACTTTATTTATTTATATGTGGTGCTGAGAGTTGAACCAGTGCCTCACACTTGCTGGGCAAGTGCTGTACCACTGAGCCACAACCCCAATACCACTTACCCATTTTGAAAATGAACTACTACCAATTTGCTTTGAAAAGTCTCAGTATAGGGGCTGGGATTGTGGCTCAGCGGTAGAGCACTCGCCTAGCAGGAACAAGGCCCTGAGTTCGATCCTCAGCACCACATAAAAATAAGTAAATGAAATAAAGATATTGTGTCCAGCTACAACTAAAAAATGAATATTAAAGTCTCAGTATATGATGGTGAGACAAGACCAGGGTTGAGTGGCTGAGCTGATTTGGCCCATTGCCTGTGTGAGCACTAGGACAAAGATGGCAGGCAGCTGGGACAGTGGAGCTGCAGGTCCAGCGATCAGCAGAAGCACATGGATTAAAGCACAGTGCAGAGATGGGACCATTTGCCAAATCACCTTCATGGCACATGGCGGGAGGTGGTCTGGGGGTGCCTTTGGTTTGATAAAGGAGGCCAAGAGGTACCTTGTATGTAGAACAAAGTCACTTGAGCTTTTTTCACCTCAACAACCTTGAGGTTGTCCTTCATTTTTAGGAATTTATGTAAATTGTGAATTTGGAGTAATATCTTTTGGCATTAAGAAGCTTGGGGTTCGATGGAAGCCTTAGGGGATAGGGCCTACTGCAATCAGAGTTTGAGATGAAGCTTGAGGCTCCACTGCCTTGGGTAGTGGTGGTGTCTGGGTAAGCCAGGGGCCTTAGCAGCCAAGAAAGCCCATTATAGTGTTAGCACCTAATCACAGCAGGGGATGCGGGACAGCTCCCTGGGTGGCTGGGTTCTTCTCCACTCTCCAGTGGTGCGGTGCAGCTCTTAATGTGGGCTGTGCCCTCCAGCAGCTCATCGCCAGTTTCTTTTGGGATTCTTGTCTCATAAATGACATTCACGGGCAATAACCAATGGCAGGAATGAAAGGAATAGGATTTATTCAAGCGACTATAGACAGCTCCTGCAGGGGTAAGAGGAGACCCAGCAGGGGTTGGCGGTCTAAATGTATCAGTGGGGCATTGCTCAATGTTTGCTAATGGGGTCTTGGGAAAATACCAATGCTATTGGTCAAAATGTACGCTGATAATCAGCCCCCGGAAAAGTACTTGGTTAGCCCTGGAGCCCGAACATTCTTGTAACTTCCATTTGGGTCTGCCTCCACTTGGGTTTTTCTGAGGTTCAGGGGAAAAAGCTTGGCTGGAATGTTTCTACCGATTACTATCAATGAGTAGTTTCTACATTTTGGAAAAAAAACTTCAGTTGGGGCCCCATTGACTATTCCATCTTAGGCCCCCGTGCAACTCCGTGCTGGCTGAAGGGCCTGGTCCCAGGAGCCCCCACCCGCGCCCAGCAGCCAGGGCCTTCTCCGCTGCAGACCCGGGCTGGGGCCCAGGAGCCAGGCGCTTGCTCCCACTTGCTGCTTAGGAAAGCCACACTGGTACACACCGGCTGGGCAGGACCCTCGCTGGGGGAGCACACGACGCCACGGGGCGCCCGGCCGGACCGCTAGGAGCTGCGCGGTGGCGGGGAGACGGGGCGAGCCCGCTCCCTTCTGGCCCGCCGAGGGGCCGCCTTCCGTCCGGCCTCCCCGCTGCGGCTCGGGGATCCAGCCCCTCGAGGGTGGCCGCTAGCGAAGCCGCGACTGCGGGACGCCGCGCTCGCAGCGGCAGGAAGACAGTGGGGTAACCCCAAGCACCGGGCAGAGGCTGCAGCACCGCGGCGCGCTGTGAGGCGGGGACGTGCTCCGCGCAGGCGCGGCGTGCGAGTGGGCGGGACGCCCGGTGCGCGCCCCTGCTCACCGTCGTAGACGCTGCGCACGCCGCTCCGCGCCCCGGAAGCGCTCCTGGCGAGGTGGTGACCCGGAAGCGACCCCGGCGTCGGGGCGCGGGCGAGGTGAGGCGGCCAGCTCAGCTGCTGGGGGCATGGCGGGTACGGCGCTCAAGAGGCTGATGGCCGAGTACAAGCGTAAGTTGGGGTCCCCGCCGCACCGGTGCCGGGCCTCCGGGTGGATATCGCTGTCGAATCTTCGCGGCTGCCGGGGCGTTCGCCCCCCGGAGGGCGGGAGGGAGGACGGGGCCGGGGGAGCCGCGGAGGAGCGGAGACCAGGGTCGGGCCAAGGGACCCGGGAAGCCACGGAGGGCGGGAGGGAGGACGGGGCCGGGGAGCCGCGGGGAGGATGGACTGCCCTCGCGCCCCAGCTCCTGGCGGCCCGCCCGAGTTGCGCCGGAGTTTCGGGGTGTCTGGGTGGAGCGTGCGGCCGCGGGATTGGCCGGTGCAGACCGGAGCCGGCCTGGTTGTGGCTCCCGCCGACCCTGGGCGCGGGATCGGGTGGTCCGCCTGCCCCTGCGTGCAGCTCTCAGCCCCGAGAGCTTAAAGCTGGTCCTGCAGTGCGAGAGCTTTGGGAGCCTGACACCTGACCCTCCAAAGATTAGCTTGTTGCTGTTGTTGCATTGAGGCAGGTTTGGGAGAGCATTGAAAATAAACTGATATCATGAATCTGATTGCAGCCTGGTGACCCTGCGCCTGGAGTTCATGTTTACCTGAGTAAGCTTACGTGTTGCAAACACAGGCTCATTAACCAGGGTCCTCTAAAGAAGGCTCTTGTGTTTGCCCATTTAAGAGAGACTTTTAGAGGGCAGTAGGGACAGAAGGTTCACTCTGAGTAGGGTTGGCTGTGGGGGCTGTTAAAGTCAGGAAAGTGGTCACCTGTGAACAGCATTTCTTGGCATCTGGGTTTTGTTTCTGTCTCTTACATTTTTTAGCTCTGTGTCTGGACTGTGAGCAGATATTATTTTCTCATTTTTATAGAGAAGGAAACCATTAAGCCCCTTTATAGGAAATCAAGAAGTTGCTGCTGCATCTGTCCAGTCTTTGCATTGTTGAACCTGTATTTCCTAAGGATATGTGCATTAAGAAAGATTTATTTTCCCCCTTTACTGCCTTTAATAAAAGCCTCATCCATTATTTCAGTCATACCAATTAAATTGCAGTAAGAAAACTTGAGTTACTATTGATTCCTAAAACTCTGTCACAGAAGTGTATTATTATTATTATTTTGGTGTGTTAATAAATGAAATTTTGGATTGCATTTGGAAGGCAGCACTCTAAAGATGTCTCCTTTGAACCTCAGTGCCCTGATTATTTTAAGCACTGTCTAGGGCTACTGAAGTGGGACTTGGGAGAATGTAGTTGAGGTTACTAATGAGCACCCAAAGAGAGGAAGATTATCCTGGCTTGTTTTCATGGGCTCAAAAGTGAGAAGGTCAGAGGAGGAATAGAGAAGGACTGTGTCTGCTGAGCTGCTGTGAATGGAAGGAAGGGGGCCCATGGGCTGATGGGGGGCAGGGGGAGAAGTTGAGAGTGACCCTGCTGCAGCCCATCTGGGGCCTGGAACCTCAGTGCTGCAGCCATGTGACTGAGTTAAGTCAATAGTCTAAACCTGGACCATGGCCCTACCAGCACCTTGATTTTGGCCCTGTGACCCAGTAAGCAGAGAACCAGTTGGCCCATGCTGTGCCCAGACTTCTGTTGCTTGGAAACTGTGAGGTCATCAATGGTATTGTTCCAAGGCACTTAGAAGTTTGTGTTGAGTTGCATAGCAGTGATGGGAAATGAATACAGCAGTACAGAAAATCAGTGCAGTATTTAGGGCATCTTTTCCTGCCTCCTAGTAATGTGATAGAATTCCTTTCTGTGTTTCTTGTCTTAGCATCTTGTCCTCCGTGTCCTTAAGGTAGCATGTTCCAATGTACAGGGAGACTTAACAGAAACCTTCTGTGTGGAATGGAGTGTAGGGAGATTGGGATAGGTGTGCAGGCATACTTGGTTGTATTTGGACTAGTCAGAGTCTGTGGGCGTTTAGAGGGGTAGGACTCTGGATGTGATCTGTTCAGGCCCCCTAGTTTTACAGGAAATCTAATAAGAGGCAAAATAATTTGCCTCATTCATACAACCAAAAAAAAAAAGAAAAGAAAGAAAAGAAAAGAAAAAAAGAACCTGGAGAAGAACCCAATTTTTTTCCCCCATCAGGAATTGAAATCAGGGCACTCAATCACTGAGCCACATCCCCAGCCCTATTTGTATTTTATTTAGAGACAGGCTCTCTCTGAGTTGCTTAGCGCCTCACTTTTGCTGAGGCTGGCTTTGAACTCATGATCCTCCTTTCTAAGCCTGCCAAGCTGCTGAACCCAAATGTTTTAAACAGCTGTTTGATGTTGTAACTTCACACTTCAGCCTTTCCTGGGACTGTGGGAGAGAAACTGAGGGAGGAGTGTCTTAGGGGTGCTATAACAAAGTACTGCCAACTGGGCGGCTTAATGGAATTCACTTTCTCTGGAGGGACAAGTCCAAAATCCAGGTGAGGGCAGGATCATACATGGGAACAAAAAATTTGCAAATACCTGCCTGCCAGGAAATCCTGTTTAGATAGGAGATGGCATACCCGTGTTTAGGGCTTACTCGGGACTTCAGTCCATGCTCAGGGAAATGTAAATAAGTCATTACACGTCTGACTCGATTTCAGTAAGGTCTCCTGAAAACATGCTGAATTTCATTTGATGTCTAGGGTATGGTTGTAAAGTTGTCAGCCTTCTAATCTGACCTGAAGCTGCATGAAGGGTTGGTTGCTCTATTTTGATTTCTTTGATATAAACCTGAGTTGCTGCAATAACCTTTTCCTGACAAACTAATCAAAGTGGAGTTTAAAAATTTTATTGGGCATATTTGTTTTATGGAAATTTTGCGTTTCAAAAGAAAATATTGTGCTTCCTGTTTTTTCTATTTTGGGGATAAGTGAGGTAACAAAACTGTATCGACTATTTTTCCATCCCTTGTCTGAAAAAAGTAACCAAAATTATAGCCAGGTGAAAATATTGTGGTTCCCAGCAAACTGCAGTCACAGATTCCAGGTGTGGTACCCCAGAGTATTTTCAGGGAGTCAGAATAGAGTTTCTAGTACCAGTTTCAAAATGCTAATTAATTTGTCCAGAGAACAGACTCCTCTTCTTGCGATGCCTTTTCATGGTGAGGTGGGTTTCCACAGATCGCTCTCCCCCTGGGGTGCTGGCACTGTGCTGGATGAAGACCAGTCCTGACCACAGTGACTGATGGCAGCTCGCGGTTGTTGAAGCTGGGGTGAAGGGTTCTGTCCGACACACCCAGGTCTCCATCCCCTTGGAGGCTGTACAGCTTCAGAACCAGTACTCCTCAGGCTCAGCCTCAGGGAGCGGTAGTTTCTGGCTCCAGCCTGGCGCTGAACCTCATACGGGGAGCCACTTGAGTAGGGCCACTGCCTAAGAGTCCAGAAGCATCAGTAGGGCCCTCTTTCAGGGAGCCATTCTCCAGGGAGTGGCCACGGCTGGGCTCTTAGCTTGGGGTCTTCCTCATCTATACCTACTCTGTCTGCTGTGCCTCAACAGGTGGAAGAGAGCCCTGTTTTCAGCCTTTTTGTGTGTGTGTGTGTGTGTGTGTGGTGCTGGGGATAGAACCCAGGGCCTTGTGCATGTGAGGCAAGCACTGTACCAGCTGAGCTACATCCCCAGCCCCAGTTTTCAGATTTTATAGACATGGCTGAGCATTTTGAACACCCTTGGTATGTGTGTTCATGGTATACATTTGGAGGAAATGAGGCCATGGAGTTGTTCTAGAGGGGCAGACCACTTGCTGTGTTCCTCAGGGCCTGTGTCCCTCCAGTGGCAATTGAGTCAGTCCTCGGTGTGCAGTACCTGGTTCTTACTAGTTTGGGAGTGTGTGGCATCTGTATACTGTGGTCATAAATGAGGTAGAGCATCTTTTCTCATATGTAGGATTTTTTTTTCTCTACATACAAGACAGAAAAAAACAAGTTTGTGGTCTTTTTTTCTCTGAAGTGTTTATGTCTTTGCTAATTTTGCGCAGGGCAGGTTGTCTCTCTTGGGGACTGCTAGGGGTCCTTTCTCTGCCCCAGTCCTATGTGGTCATCTGTGCTGCAGTTACTCTGGGGCTTTGTCTTTTCTGCCCTGTGGTATCTCTTTTTCCCGCACCTTTACAAAAGTAGCCTGTGGGGTATCATTGCTGTGCAGCGAGGTGACCAAGCCTTCATGTGGTCGAGGCCATGAGCACGGCCATTGTCCTCATCGTCCCCTGCCCTGGTCCGCCGTCTCTCCCTCTCTGCCCTCCTCTGCCCACTTCCCAGGCCTACTGACCTGCTTTCCTTCCCTTCCTGAACGTTGTTTTGGGCTCCTTCTGTCTGACTTCTTTCAACTCCATGCAGTATCCCCTGCTGTCTTGGGAATCATGACACCAATACATGGAATAATTAGTATACTGTTACCAAAGTGAGGTGAGCATGATCTCTCCACTCCAGGGCGCATGTGGTGTGTCCAGCTTGTGCCTGGAATGGTTCACATCACATTCTGGTGGCTCAAGCAGGATGGCATGAAGTTTCATTACAGTCTCTGAATTTTAAATTTATAAACCGTTTATTTCTGGAATTTTTCATTCATATTTTCAAACCTTGCTGGGCCAGAAGTGATTGGTACTGCAGAAAGTAAAGCCAGATATAGATAACAGGGAGCCACTGTAGTCGTCAGTTCCTTTTTTTTTTTTTTTTAAATATTTTTAGTTGTATATGGACACAAAACCTTTATTTTGTATTTTTAACTTTTTTATGTGGTTCTGGGGATCGAACCCAGTGCCTCATGCATGCTAAGCAAGTGCTTTACCACTGAGCCACAACCCCAGCCCCAGTTGTTCCTTTTTATTGCATGGTAGTAAGTCCTTGTGTGATAGACTGTATTTGTATGTTGATGGGCATTTGGGTTGTTTCTAGTTCTTGGTTGTCACAAACTGACCTGTGTGTGTTGGCTCCATGTCTTAGTTTTAAAGGCAATCTCCCAAGCAGTCGTAATGTTTCCTTCTCACTGCAGTGTGTCAAGAGTTCAGTTGCTCCACCTCCTGGCTAATGCTTGGTATGGTTGGCTTTTTGTGTGTGTGTGTGTATGTGTGGGAGGGGTACAGGTGATGAACCCAGGGTGCTTAACCACTGAGTCACATCCCCAGGCCTTTTATTTTTTATTTTGAGACAGGGTCTCTCTAAGTTTCTTAGGGCCTCTCTAAGTTGCTGAGGCTAGCTTTGAACCTGCGATCCTCCTGCTTCAGCCTCCAGAACCTTTGGATTTGTATTCAGGTGTGTACGCCCAACCTGGTATGGTTAACTTTAAAAATTTCAGACATTTCCTGGCTGCAGTGATGCAGGGCTATGAACGCAGCTACTTAGGAGGCTGGGGCAGGAAGGTTGCAAGTTCAAGACCAGCCTCAGCAACTTAGTGAGGCTGTCTTAAAGAGCTGGGGATATAGTTCAGTGGCAGAGCACCCCAGGGTTCAGCCCCTAGCACCATTATCCTTTTATTGGGTGTATATGAGTATCTTAACTGTAGTTTTAATTGGAATCTCTCTAGTGACTAGTGGTGTTGAGCATCACTTCATGTATACTTGCCATCTATATGACTGTTGTGATAAAACGTCTGGAGTTTGTTCATTTTTAAGTTGTGCCGAGTGTTTTCTTGGGTTGGAAGATTTATGTTTCGTAATGCAAGTCTTTTGTTGGGTATTCATCTTGGGAATGTTTTCCTTATTCTGTGTTTTCCCCACTCTTGTGTTTATTGTGGTTACAAATGCGTATTTCTGCCTCTTTAACAGTCTTTAGATACACATTGTAGTTTTGCTACTGGTGTTCACTGTTTTAGCTGGGTATCTGGAACTTCCTCACTTCTCCTGGCTAAAACTCTACCTTTGACAACACCTCCTATGGCTGGTCTTCTCCTTTCACAGTTGTGCCTTTAAAAAAATAGACTTTTAAAAATTTCAGAGAAGTCCAGTAGGTTGACTTGAAATGATTTCTTGCTTTTGTTTTATATTTAAGACTACTAAATGTAAGGTCCCTAAGGTGTTATCTTATGATTTCTTCCAGGGGTTGATAGTTGTAGCTTCTACATTTTAAATCTGATTCATGTCAAGTACAGCTTTATATATGGTATGCGATCAAGGTTGAGGTTTGTTTATGTATTAGTTGCAAGTGTTCCACTCTGGTAGTTTTCTAGAGCTGCTAACTTAACAAATGAAGCTCTTTTCTCACAGTCCTGGAGGTGGGAAGTCCGAGATGCAGGTGTGGGCAGGGCTGGTTTCTCCTGAGGCCTCTCTGTGCTTCTGTGTGTCCTGCAGTCTTCTCATAAGGACATGGTTAGACAAGATTAGGACCCATCCGGTGCTCTCATGTGCAGGCCCTAGTCAACACTTCTCCACCTGCAGTTCATTCTGTAGCGGTCTGTGGAGGTATTTGCAGGTGCAGAGTGCTCCCCTGCATGCTGTGATTCCACTGGCCCCTGCTGGCGACAGTGGAGGATTTCCAGGCCTTCTTGCTATTAGGGGTAGTCCTGCAGTATTTTTACCAGTGTGATTGTGGGACAGGCTCTTAGGAATGAGATGTCTGGGTCAGATGTCAAATGTACTTCATTTTGTGTGGCAGTTATGTTTTAAGCCACTATTTTAAGAAAAGCAATGTTTAAGCAAATCAGTATGTTTAAGGAATTAGTAGCAAGGAATGTGCTCATTGAAAATTTCTTGTTAAGAGTTGCTTCTCGTTTGTAATTTGTTTTTGTTAGTAAACATGAAGCTGTATATGGATGTGCGTGCGTGCGTGTGCGTGCGTGCGTGCGTGTGTGTGTGTGAAGCAAAAACAAAACAACCAACCAACCCATAGTCTTAAGTGATCCTCTCCTTCTCTGGGGGAACCCCTTAACTGCAGTTCTCCAGTGACCAGCAGGTGGCGCTGTTGGCTGACGCTCCCTCTCCAAGGAGCTGTCTGTCACAGGGAAGTGCCAAAGGAGAGCTCCACCCCAAAACGAAGCAAGGCCTCTTGGTGTAGGTACCCCCTCGTGGTTACACCACCACAACTGGAAGAGCTCTGCCGCGTTTTTTTCTGGCACCCAGCGGGTCTGCCACTGGTGTGGGTGTGGCTCCTGTCTGTCTGCGTGGTCCCTAGTGCGCTGTGCTCTGAGGTGCCCTGCTTCCCCACCTCCACCATCTCAGCAATTCAAAATGCACATGCCTTAATTCATTACTTGTTCTTATCCGGGTATTGGTTGTAGACACAAACTGGGCTAGAATTCTGGTGACTGGGCGTGGGAAGCTGAGTGTGGGGTGCGATGTTCTCTGCCATTTTGCTCCCTGCGAGAAGGTGCAGCCATGGTGGAAGTGTGTCCTGCTTTCTTGGTGCTGGACCCTCCTACATTTGCTTCTCCCTCCTTGACGTCTTCAAGGCACTGGACTTCAGGATATTGCTCTTTGCTTTACTTGGCTGGCCTCTGCTTGATGTCTCCAGCTGTCCCTCTCCTTCCCGGGCTCAGTACAGCCCTGGGCTGTCCTCTGCCCTCTAATTGTTCCCTGGATCAGCGCTGTTGCTGGCATTTTGTGTCAGTTTTCTCTGCTGCAGGCCTTGCTGTGCCAGGTGTTGAGCACTGCTGGCCCCTTTGTACTATTCTGCAAGATCATTTCTCTGTTCTTGTGAAATCTGTAATGTCACCTATTTCCAGATGCTTCCTGGGAAACACTGCTCCGAGGGTCCCCTGCCGTCCCCTGGGGTCACGCATATCCTGTGTGAAATAGCCCAATTTACGTCTCCACCCTGTCTTTCCCCAGGCAGCTGGCCACTGTCTCCCTTGCTGTTAACTGGACATGCTAGCATGAAGCGTTTAAAGGGGAGCACCTGGCTCCCTGCCCTTGCCTTCCCCACTTCCCCCGGTCCTCCCACCTGGGACCAGGCTGTCTTCTCAGAGGCTGTGCCCACCTCATCAGCAACCCTGCCCCCCTGCCTGTCGCCTCTCTCTTCCCTTCCTGGCTGGTTCGGGTACAGCTTTTACAGCTGCATTAGTGTGAAGGAGAGGAGTTCAGGGAAGAGTCCCTGCTCAGGAGCCACTGCCAGCCTCAGCCCCTGCCCAGAAGAGAAGGGGCCTGCTGCAGATAGGACGTGTTGTGCCATCCCAGGGCAGCTGTCGCCTCTTCCTGTCCCTTTGCATTCTTGGACAGTGTGGCTTTTTGCTTGTGTTTTGGAATGTCTGTACTTGTGTGTTGTGTACCTGGGCCCTGGCTTCACTTGGCAGCAACACTGTGGGCAGTTGTGGATCGTTTATTTTCATCCTTGTCCCATGGTATGAAGACCACAGTGCGCCGATCCCTCCTGGTAGGTGTCTGGGTGCTGTTTCCGTCTTTTGCCTTGGAGTAACCTGCTGTGGGGCCTCTTGGAGCTGTGGCTGGAGCGTGCTCTCATTGCTGCGGAAGGCCGAGGCTGGAGGGGGCACTCTTCACCCCTGCCCACGGCGTTCGCTCAGTCTTCGCTTTGGCAGTTGGTGCTTCTGGTGGTGCCATGGCTGTCCTGTGATTTCAGTTGGCATTTCCCCAGGTTAATGTGCCATGCTCCTTGCTGTGTGTCTAGGCCACGTACTTTTTTTTTCTTTCTTTTTTTGGTGAAATGCTAGTTCAAGTCTCGCTTCTTTTTTCTTTTGGGTTGTTTTTGAACTTGGAGTGCTTTACCACTGAGCCACATCTCCAGTCCTTTTCATTTTCATTTTATTTTGAGACAGAATCTCGCTAAATTTAAGCAACTTAGGGCCTCCCTAATTGCTGACACTGGCTCAAACTTGCGATCCTCCTGCCTTAGCCTTCCAGATCACTGGGATCTTAGGCGTGTGCCACTGTGTTGGGTTTGGGTCATTCATGTTTGTAAGTGTTTGTAAAGCATTCTTGAAACATTCTGGACACTGCCTTTTGTGGGTCATATCTGTTACAAATTTCTTCCTCTCTGGGACTTGCCATTTTCCTTAAGGTATCTTCTGATGTCAGAAGTGCTTGGCAGGGACTTTTTTCAAAATATATTTTTAGTTGTAGATGGGCACAGTACATTTATTTTATTTATATGTGGTGTTGAGGGTGGAACTCACACGTGTTAGGCGATCGCTCCACTGCTGAGCCACAACCCCCCCACCGTCCTGGGCAGGGGTGTTTGCTGTGCCCATTCTTCCTTTTATGGCTGCTGTTCCTGGTGTCGACTTTACTGTTGGTCCTGTGAAGAAGTCTGTGTGAAGAGCATGAAGAAACTCTGCATTATCATCCTGAGATTTGTTGTTTTAAATTTCACAAAACAACAAATTAATTTTGTGGGCAGCTTTATTGAGATAAAATTGATGCATAATAAAATGTTGGGTTTGAATACATAATTCATTATATAGTCATCATTACAGTCACACTGTAGAATACTCTGTTGCCCCTAATGCCCCTTTGTGCTCTTTTGCCATCCCTTCCCTTCTCTCTGTTCTCTGGCAACATTGGCTTTGGTTTTTACAACAGGTAGAGACCCATAATTCAGAAATCTGGAGTCCTAGATGCTCCAGAATCCCGAGCTGAGCAGGTGTTGGCTGAGCCCAGGCATGTTTGATAGGGGTGCTCGCCCTGTGCTGCTGTACTTTGCTTTTGCTAGAATTTCATGTAAATAGAACACAGTCTTTTGTGTCCCACTTGTTTTACTTAGTGCTTTTGTGAGGTGTCTGTGTTTTTTGTGTTGGTGGCCTGTTCGTTGTCCTTGCTGTGTGATGTTTTGTCATTTGGATGTGCCATTCTTTTGCTCATTTACCAGCCAGTGGATATTTGAGGAGTATCATTTGGGGGCTGTTGGGAATAGAGCTGCTGTGAACTTTCACATAAGCTTACGGGGACACGTGGCACAGGAGAATTGGGGGTCTTAACTGAGCTTCACCAGAAGCAGACTGTTCCCCAGAGCTATGCCAGCTCTTCACATTCCCTGCACATGACATCCAGCTACTAAACTTGCCAGTACTTAGTATTGTTGGTCTTTTTCAATTTTAGCCGTTTTGGCAAAATGGAGATATTTATCACACTAAAGAGACTGTGCTGTACCTCATTGTGGTTTTAACCTGCTTTGCCTCATGGCCCACAGTGTTAATATCTTTTTCTGTGCCTGTTTGCTATGGTCGCTCAGTCTGCTGGGCCAGGGAGCTTACTCGGGAACGTTGATCTTCATACTTCTGGAGGCTGGGACGCTGAGGTCCAGGCACCACCCTAGGCTGCTTTGGGACTGAGTCAAGGGGCTGTTGGGAAGGGTCTGCTTCTGTTCCCTCCGGCACTCTAACTCTTGCTGGTACCACCACCTATTGAGACTTGAGCTTTAGAGGAAGCCTGGGCAGGGTGGGGGTGGTGGGGGGCCGGTGGGCGGGCAGGCAGGCAGTGTTTCCTTCTCTTTAAAGTGCCCTGGCTGCTCTTGGTCATTCACATTTTCTTGTATCTTTTAGAATCATCTTGTCAGATTTAAATGGGAAAACTTGCTGGGATCTTGACTGAAGTTGCATTGAATCTACAGATTCAGTTTGAGGAGATTGATGTTTTTAATCTTATGAATGGAATACAATCCCCATTTATTAAGCTCTCCTAGAACTCTTTGTTCATGTTTCCTGCTTTGGTAGGGATCTTGTATATCTTTCAAAAACTTATGTGTTTTCCATTATAATTTCCATTACATAACTCATTTTTTAAACCTGCAAATAAATAGAAAGACTATCCAGTTACTCAGTGTTGACCTTACATCTCACAACTCTGCCACACTGTGTCAGTCTGTTTTTCATTGCCACAACGAGAGAGAGAACTTTACAAAAAAGGGGGGTTTATTCAGCTCACACTTGGAGATTTAAAGGTACAGGATCTTTTTTTTTTTTTAATTTTTAATATTTATTTCTCAGTTTTCGGCGGACACAACATCTTTGTTTGCATGTGGTGCTGAGGATCGAACCTGGGCCACACGCATGCCAGGCGAGTGCGCTACCGCTTGAGCCACATCCCCAGCCCCAGGATCATTTTTTAAAAAATTATTTCTTTTTTAATGTGGGGCAGAGGATCGAACCCAGTTCCTCTCATGTGCTAGGTGAGTGCTCTACTTCTGAGCCACCACCCCAGCAGGATCTGCAGCACTGACTCTGGGAGGGCGGTGGGTGGCGTCACATGGTGGATGGCACTGGCTGGAGCATGTGCCTGATGGCTGGTATGGCTCTAGCAGGAAGCCAGAGTGGAGGGCAGTGTGCTAGACCCCCCCATGGGTCCCCCTGCAGTGCCACCCCTGGGACCAGACTTCAGCACCTGGGCCCTTGGGCACTCACCAGCTTCAAACAACAGCACAAATGAAAGTGAGGCCAAGGTTGAAACAACCCGTGGTGGCTTCACAGTGGCCGCACAGGTCTGTCTTCAGCAGTCCCCAGACCTGAGTTGTGGGGCGCGGGCAGGGCACCGTCTTATGTGCTTGCTGTCTGTCAGTGCTGGTGTCTGGCTGTCCACCTGCAGAGCCTTTGCTCTACTTGGTGTTGTCAGGGTTGTCTGCTTCAGAGAAGTCTGTGATGACTTAGGGTGACAGAAACCCATGTGGGTGGAGAAGAGTAATGTGCTGTATTAGACTCCTGAGCTTAAGTCCAGGTGGCAAGGAGGAGTATCCTGGAAGGACAGTTTACTGCCTTTGTTCATAACATGCAAAGGTTGGTGGCTCTGAAATTGTTGTGTTTATGTGGAGGACTGTTCTCAGTCCTGTCGATATGGTGACCGCACTGGCGTTCACTTGGGGCAGACAGAACTGTTCTCTTTCTAAATGTGTTCTCTATAACTCACAGTCCTACACTTTGTGAAAAAGGTTTTTAGAATGTTTCATAATGTTTTGCTTTTTCATTTTATAGAATTAACCCTGAATCCTCCAGAAGGAATTGTGGCAGGTAAGGTACTTAAGTAACTTCCTCATATAGTTTTCTTCTAATTGCCAGAGTTGTCTTCAAAATTAAGATGTGGTGGACTTTTTTTTCTCTTCTCCTGCAGGTCCCATGAATGAAGAGAATTTTTTTGAATGGGAGGCGTTGATCATGTAAGTTAACCATGTCTTGCTGATGTCTGGTGCTTCCTGGGAGCTGGACCTCAGTGCTACACTCTGCAGAGCGCTGGCTCTGAAGCACTGGGCAGGCAAGAAGGCCCAGTGGGTTTGACACGGTCAGCTCCTCTCCAGCTCTGACCTGAAGGCCGAAGACAACAGGCATCGGGCAGAAGGCACCAGGTGTTTCCTTAGAACTGGTGGAAACCTTAGTTGTCTGAGTGCTTCCTGTTTGTTGTTGGGAGATATTAGTATGGTTCTGTCAGGAAAAACAATGGGCCTTGTTTTTCCCTCTGCTCTCATGTCACAGTCAACACAGAAGGCTCTAGTGACCCCAGACAGGATGGGTATTTCTCCCCTCCAGTGAGCATTCAGTTCTCAGTGGATACCAGCTGGATGCCCTCTAATTTTATTCATTTCAACACCATCTGCCTAGGGCTGCGTCATGTCCCACAGGTTGAGCACTTGGGCCCCAGCGGGAGGCATCGCCAGCTACTGGACCAGCCGTGCTGTGGTTGGGTACGGTGTTAGGGTTCTGCCTGTGTCCCTTTGCTCCTGATGATCTGTGTGCTCGTCTGAGAAGTCGATGGCTGCTGTGGTCGGGAGGGTTAGGTGATAGGAGCTTCGATGTGAGAGTGAGGGCTTAAAGGATGGTCACTGAACACACTCTAGAGACTGCAGTGCGGCAGACGCTTCCTGGTAGTGCAAGGCCCTGGTTGCTTGGGTTACGGGTTAAAGTGTTTGGAACTAATGTGTGGTGCATCGTCTCCCTTCATCCTTGGGTCTAGCCAAGACCCCAGTGGACAGTACCAAACCCTGTATGGACACTGCCTTTTCCTGTACATGTCCATATTAAGTTTATAAGTGAGGCAAAATAATAATAGTAAACAGAACAGTTATAACACTGGTCTGTAATAAAATTATTTAAAACTTAGAAATTGTTTGTTTCTGGAATTTACCATTTCAAGTTTTCAGACTTTGGGTAACAGAATGCAGATAAGGGGAACTACTCTCATGTCTGTTGCCCAGGCAGCCACGGGTGGTGGCAAGCCCATGCAGGTGCTGTCCTGCAGTTGGTGGGCTGTGGTGCTGGCCCGTGTCAGGTCAGCTTTGTTTACATTTCAAGAAGCCATAGATCGTGTATGTGTGAACCCATGTGTGACTTGCTTGTTTCATCTGCCATGTGCTGTGTCAACACAGACGCACCTGCACGGCATTCACAAGCTTCCGCCGCCCCCCCTCCCCGCCCCCCTGTCCCCCCCCCCAAGCCTGCCGCAGGGTGCGTGTGTTGTTAGGAGACCTGCTGGAGTGCAGAGGTCAGAGGCACCTGAAGGTTCTGTGGCACTCAGGAGGTGCTGGCTTATGTGCATCCATGGTAGGCATGTTCAGAAGCTCGTGAGGGAACAGTTGAGCCTCCAGTGTGGATTTTAAAGTGTTCATTGTTAAAATCTGTTAGGGTAACTACCACTAATTTTAGATAAACAACATAAAATTAAACTAATATTTTGAAAACCTGCCTTAAAAAGTAATTAGAGCCATTTTTAGGGAGAGTGTTTTTGTGTTTGAATAAGGCTTTTGCATTCGTGTGGAATTCCCCTGCTTGAAGATCTGGTTAAGTTTGTGGGTTTTGGTCCTATTCCAGACCCTTCACAAACAAGAGGCCGTTTACAGATGTACTTAAAACATCTATTATGGGAGTTAACTGTCCTCCGTGATTCGTCTCACCTGCTGTTTTGGCAGACGCCGGCTGTGCTCTTCCTATGGGTGATAGGTCCCCTTCTCCCTCTTTTTTGCTGCCTTCTAGGGCCTCCTGTGTACCTAGTGCTCTGAGGCCTCTGGCTTGTGCCCACACCTGCCTTCAGGCCTGCAGCTCCTCCACACTCTTCAGCTGGCCAGGCGATGCGACTGAGGTCTTTTACAGCAGGGCCCTTGTGCGCACATGCAGCATGGACCCAGATCTTCACCTCAGCACATAGGCTGATGGCACGGGCTGGGAACACCAACTAAATGGATAAGAGAGGGCCAGGTCATAAAGTTCCTGGCAGTGTCTGCAGTTAAAAGTGGAAGGTGGCTGAGCACAGAGCTGGCCGCTGCCCTGCTGAGTGTGGCTGAGACCATGGGCCACAGGAAGGCATGCACCCTGCAGCTGTGCTCGGGACTGGGCACTTGGCCTTTCCAGCCCTGTCTGGGGTCAAGATGGGCCCAGGATTCTTTGCATGGCTTGAGGTCTCTTCAGCCACTGGGTCAGTGGCTGGTGCCACCCTGTTGCCACTAAGCCTAGCTGTTGGGGTGCAGCACCTCTGTAGAACAGAGAGCAGGATTGGCAAGGTGGAAGTCATGGGCTCTCATATCCCGTTGTATCCTGCTCTGTGTTCCAGAAGCAGCTAGCTTTGGGGACCTTCCTGCCATGGGTTATCGCCGCCTCTCCTAGGTGGCAACTTAATGCTGGGTTCACAAAATCTAACTACTCCAGTTACTCAAGAAGACAACAAAGAAAGCACGCAGACACAGAAATACCTTTCCAATATTCCAGAGACAGCTCTGCGACCCTAAGGGTCTGTGGAGAGAGAGCGAGCCACTGGAATTTTTTATTCTTATATAGGGAACGCACAAGGGGAGGTTCCATGGAAAATTCTGTCCCAAAAAGGGCAAAGGGGTAGGATTACCAAGGAACAGGTGAGTGTAGCTCAACCTTCACAGGTGACGCCTATACCTGGAGCCACGCCTTGCTGTCCACGCTGGGACAATGCCCAACTTATGTGACCTGGCACTCTCATGCCAGACTGAAGGCAATAATTAGTGCCCCGGCATCAGGACTTGAAGATCTGCATCCAGGGCAGCTCCCGACAGTGGCTCACAACTGTATCCTCTCTAGGCCAGCAGGCTCTTGAGAAGGACCTTCCCTTTCCTGAAAGGTGGAGGTCCCTGTTGACTCTACCTTTGTGTTCCTGACACTGCCTTTGGGGCCCAGGTTCTCTAGCTGCCTTGCACAGTGAGCTCATGTTCCTAGCCTGTTGTTTCTCTTGCCAGGGGCCTGGCCTGGTCTGGTACTCACAGTATGATTCCTGTGGCTGTCTTTTATATGAGCACTTCTTGTACTTGGACTGCAGAGCATCTGGTGTCAGTGTGAGAAGACCCAGGAGTCGGCTTCTTGCAGCCTTCATGGCAGACGTTACAAAGAGGAAGCATTTCTGTCCAGCATAACCTGTGGCACCTCTCCACAGTGGGATGCCCCTGAGCACTGTGCAGGGTCCTGCAGTGTGTTTGTGTATGTGTGTGTAGAGCAGACCGCAGATTTGTGGGTCTCCGCCAGTTGTTTGATTTTTTTATTTCTTGAGGGTCATTTGGCAATGTCTAGAGATGTTTTTGGCCATCACCACTAGGGTGGGGGAACGCTACTGCAGCATCTAATGGTGGATCAAGACAGCCCACAGGGCCAGGACAGCCCTGGAGCAGAGCCGTCTGGCAGTGCCGAGGCCGGAAGCCCTGGTGTCCTGGTATCTTCTCTAGCAGCCTCAGGGATGTCTTTCCTGTGCCATAAGTTCTACCTGAACTAAGTGTGTTCGCCCAGAGTTGGGTAGATTTCTAGAATCTTGCGGCCATCGCTAGGTTGGTTCTCTAGCCTTTCCAGAGAGACCCTCTTACCTGCTGGCAGCCCCAGGCAAGTACACGCCTGCCTTCTGACTGTGGTGCCTTTCTGGATACTTCTGTGAGTGGGGCCATACTATGTCTGATGTCCCGTGGGGCTTCACTCACAGTGTGACTGGCCACCAGGGTCATGGCGGTCAGTGGCTCCTGTCTCCACCTCTGTTTTGTCCACTCACTGGACACTGTATGTTGGATTATCCTCACTTCTTGACTGCTTTGAACAATGCTGCTTTGAACACTGCATACAAGCCTTTGTCCAGAGGTTTCATTTCTTCTGGCTCACTGTGTAGGTGTCCAGTTGTTGGGATGTGCAGTGGAGGTTGATTTCCAGAAGCCACCAGGGGTTCCAGGAGCAGCTCACCATGGCTCACGCTGTGGGCAGTGGACCTGGGCCTCTACTGTCCCCTTCCCAGCACTGCGTGGTCTCACCAGAGCTGGCGTGGCCATGTGGAGCGCTGCTTCCCTGTGGACTTGACATACCTTCCCTAGTGTTTGCGGAGGTCCATTGTCTTCTCATGGACTCGATAGCCACTCATATGTTGCCTTTGGACTTCAGAAGTTCTGCCCATTTTTTAATTATCTGGTTTTCTTATATTTATCTACTTATTTTTGGTTCTAGGGATTGAACCCAGATGCACTAAACCACTGAACTATGTCCCCAGCCCTTTTTATTTATTTTTTTTAAATTTGAGACAGGGTCTCACCAAGTTGCCTAGGGCCTCACTAAGTTTATGAGGCTGGCCTCAAACTTGTGATCCTCCTGCCTCATCCTCCCAAGCCACTAGGATCACAGGTGTGTGCCACCATGCCTGGTCTTTTTTTTTTTTTTTCATATTAAGTCATAAGAGTATGTATTTTGGGTACAAGTAAATTGTTTCTTTTGATGACATGCAATTTAGCAGTTTTTTTTTTAAATGGGTCATGCTTTTGGTGTCATTCATAACTAAGGTTACAGAGTTGTTTTTTGTTTGTTTGTTTGTTTTTTAAGAAGTTTAATGATTTGTAGCTCTTGATGTTTAGTTAGAGCCATTCATAGTTGGTTTTGTGTGTGTTAGGTAGGGGTCCTTTCTTTTGCACCTGGAGTCCGTTTTCTTAGCACCCTTTGTTAAAAAGATAGCCCTCTCCTGTTGAGCAAATCAGGCCCTCTTATCAAAAGTCCCTTGAATGCAAGGTTTATGTTTGGACTCTGAGTTCTGTTGCACTGATCTGTGCTCCCTCATTGTGCCAGTGCCACAGTGTCTTTATTACTAGTAAGTCTTAAAACTGGGAAATGCAAGTCCTCTAGCTGGGTTCTTGTTCGGGTTCATTTAGGCTGTTCATGGCGTTGTGCGTTTCCATACACGTTCTAGGATCAGCTTGTCAGTTTCTGCCAACACGCAGGTGATCATTTTGATAAGGGATTTCCTTGAATCTTTAGATCACTTTGAGGAATATTGCCACCTTAACATTGAGCTCTTCAGTACATGAAGGTGGAATGTCTTTCCATTTAAATTCTCGGCAATACCATGATACCTTTTTTACCTTTAAGAGAGCCTGTTTTGGTGCTAAGGGCAGTGAGCTACACATAAGGAAAGCCTGAAAGAAGAATGGGCAGGTCACCTCATTTCCTGTAGGAGGTGGGGGAGGGCAGGGAGGGGAGAGAGGGTTTGCTTTTGGGTCTATATACTTCTGTATTTGAATATTTTCCAAGACTTACATATTTTTCTAGATAGATAAGGTTTATGTTAGAAAGTGATTATGTTATAATTCACCATAAAGTAATTGATTGATGCACTTTTGAATGTAGTTTAAATATTTTTAAAGTTTTTCAGGAATTTCTATTCCTGAAAAAATAATCAGGGTGTAGCTGTGTTTCCTTTTGGACAGGTTTAGTCATGAAAACAAGGGTATGGGATGATACGATCTTCGTTACCACCACTGTTTTCCAAATGGAAAGCTCCCTCCTCGTCTCCCCAGAGTTCTTGGCTTGGTTCCTTTCTAAAGTCACCTGGGGTGACCAAATCCATGCAGGGCACTGCTCCAGCAGAGGTTCGGGAGGGCCCTTTCCCCAGGTCACAGCTTCCTATAGCCAGCAGTGGGAAGATCTGGAGCAGGCGCCTCCCAACTGGGCTCCACACCCACATGTAGTCAGCACCCCTTAGCCCTGGCTGGGTCAGCAGGCAGGCCCAGTGCGGCTTGTGTGTGGCCTCCTCGGTCTGTGGCACTGGCAAAGGGGATGCCTGGTGACAGCCTTTGTGAACCACAGAGCCAGGGCTGAAGGGAGGTGGGCCTTCTGCTGGGTGCCGGTCGGGGTGAGGGGTGGGGAGGGGTGGGGTGGGGTGGTGTGGTTCTGTTGCTCAGGGTTCCCACTTGCAGAGCATAGTCGTCCCTTACTGGTGTAGTTCAGGTTCCCAGTAGTGACAACTGGGTATCGTCTCTGATATCTTAGCACCATGTTGTATGTGTGACCGAGGTGTTCTGTCCTGTGCTGTGACACACTTTGTGAGAGTGAGAGACAGCAGCCTCCAACACCTGCCTAACCTCCCGTCACAGGCAGACTGAGGGGGAAGGTGCTCGCAGCAGATGCCCACCCAGGCATGCTGGCCCCCTGCACCATCCACCCCACCCCCACCCCCGTGTGCAAGAGGTGAAAGCCCAGCACATTTGTCATGGAGTTTGATGGAGTTTGACTCTCACAGGGCAGGTGAGCCACGCCTGTGGGCTGGCCTGGGGTGGGGTCTGGGGAGTTAGGCTCTGGCTTGCAGGAGTGGGAGCTGCAGTCGGTCAGCCTTGCCTTTTCTCAGGCTGGTTCACCTGAAAGGTGGCTTCCCGTCTGCCATGCAGTACTGTTACGACGCCGCACTCTGATGTGACTGAATTCCCTGTTGCAGGCCTTTGAGGTCACTTAGACTGTCTTTTCTTTTTTTTGGTTGTTCAAAACATTACAATGCTCTTGTTAGACCGTCTTTTTAATCAGGGAGATGAAAAGTCATTGGTAGACTCATTTGCTTTGGATGAATGTTTTGTTTCCTTTCTTCCTGTTCTCTTTTTCTCTTAAGGATCTTGAGCCGAGGCTGTCTTTTTTGTTTTGTTTTGTAGTTGTACTTGTAGGTGGACAGCATGCCTTTATTTTGTTTACTTTTATGTGGTGCTGAAGATCTAACCCAGTGCCTCACATGTGCGAGTCAAGGGCTCTGCCACTGGCTACAGCCCCAGCCCTGAGGCTGTCTTTAGTGACAGAAATAAGGTGTCCAGAGTACGGGAGTAAAACTTGTCCACAGGCTGTTGGTTCTGTCTCCTGACCTGGCCAGTCGTGCCCTCGGCACTCCCAGTCAGCAGGATGCCCGCACACTGCCCACCTGCATGCTTATCCAAGGCCGGGCATTCTAGGAACGAGAGAGGTCCCTGCGCAGACCAGCTGTGAGCTGTGGCTCTTCAAGTAGCTTTGAGAGTCAAGGTGTGGGCGCACTTCAGGAAATGTTTGGTCATGCTTCTGAGACTGGGAGTGACCCAATTTTTTTTTTTTTTTTTTTAAGAAAGCCCCATTATGAGAAACAAAGAACTGTTATCAAAGTGTTGGGTAAACCCCACGTGGCTCATTCCAAAGGCACTACCCAGTCATTTTTCTGTTCTAGATTCTGGTGCCAAAAGTAGGCGGCACAGGCAGGCTGGCCTTCTGACACGGTTACAATGTTACTATTAAAGATTGTGTCTTTGTCTCACCTTCTGACTTGCATTTTGAGCTGGGTCTGTCCCTGAGGCCAGTGCTGAAGTGACTTGGGACCTGGACTCAGTCCTGCAGTCCTTGGGTTCCCCGTTGCTCGGCAGTAGATGAAAGCAGCAGTCGCGCCCCCTTTCTTCCAGCCGTCGTGTGTGTGCTGCGAGCCCTGGTGCTGGATGAGGTTTGGGGGATGGCCGCATGCTCCTGAGCATGTCTGTCCCTACCTTGGGAGGGGGATGCCCTGCGGTGTCTCTTGAGGCCTGGCAGGAAGAGCAGCATGACCCTCGCTGGGGGTGGCTCCCAGCAGCTCCTGGCCGCTCTTGGCTGCTTCTGGCCTGTCAGGCCCGCTGGGAGTGGCTGTGCCCAGCCCTGTGACACACTGCTGCTGCGCCAGTAGCTAGACTCAGGCCTGCCCCTCTTGGTGTGGTGGCCATGCCCTGGCCTCGTGCCAGGGCTCCCGAAGGCTGTCGTGCAGTCACTCCTCCAAACAAAGGAGCTCTTTTTTTTTTTTTTTTCCTGAAAAAGTAGCAGGACAATTTTCAGAGGCAAGGTTTGTCTCTTAGCTTGAAAAAAAATGGCTCCACAAAGCAGTGCATTGTTCTCCTAAGGCCCTGAGTGTCACCATCAGATGAAATTACAGCTCTTTCTGTCTTTTTTCCTTAATTGTAGAAGTAATATTACCTCTAATGTCTCGAAGACCTGGAGCAAAATAATTCTGTTGGTTTTGAACAGGTTTGTACTGCTGAGAGTTCTGTTGGAGGAATGCTAATTTAGAGCTCCTCTCCCCTGTGCCGTGCCTGGATTCAGCTGGGAGAAGGCAGGTCTGGGGGTGACCTCTCCCTGGAATCCAAGTCTTGGACCCTGCTGGGTTTTTTTCTGCCGCGGACCTGCGACCAGGAAGCAGGCTGTGGGCGAGGGCCTCATCCTTAGTTGTCCACGTGCTGGGTGCTCCTGAGGCAATTCCTTGGATTTCCGTGTTGGTGACGGTGAGTTGGACCCAGCTGGTCCAAGACCTCCTGAAACTGCTCTTGGCGGGCTTGATCGGTGAGGGGAGTGTCTCCTGGGCAGCTGCAGGCTGGCTCCTGCCACTCGCTCTCCTGCTGCCTCCGGACCTCCACCAAGGTGAGAGGATTTCAGGATGTGAACAGACCTCTGAGATGGCTTGGTGTGTTTCTGCCATGACGTGTGAGGAGCACGGCCCCATGGGGGTGGAATGTGTTGGTGGGGGCCGGGGCTAAAGGTCAGGTGGTCTTGCTGTGCACCCGAGGCCTGGCCTGTCGCCCTGGGTACACACGGGATCACACACCTGCTCTGTTAGAAAAAAAACACTCCTTAGGCTTGTTTAAACTTTTAAAATAGAAATAGCTTTTAAGGGCTGGGGATGTGGCTCAAGCGGTAGCGCGCTCGCCTGGCATGCGTGCGGCCCGGGTTCGATCCTCAGCACCACATACCAACAAAGATGTTGTGTCCGCCGAAAACTAAAAAAAATAAATAAATATTAAAATTCTCTCTCTCCCTCTCCCTCCCTCCCTCCCTCTCTCACTCTCTCTTTAAAAAAAAAAAAAAAAGAAATAGCTTTTAAAACATGACTCTTCACCCTCGTGGGAGTGCCGTGGCTGCACTTGGTCCTTCAGTAACCTTGTGCCACCTGCTCAGGAGCGGGTCCCTAGGCCCTGCAGCGCTGGTGGTGCTTCTCTTCCGGGCCGTTGTGAGGCAGTGCTTGCCTGGCGGCTGCCTTCCTGATGTGAAGATGGCTGCACTCTGTCTAGGTGCTCACCCTCAGGTCCCGTCAGCTGAAGGGGACCCTGGGACACACTGGCCACCCACAGAAAGGAGCAGTTCCTCCTCCTCCTCTTTCTGGGCACTTGTGGGTGGAAACCCGTCCTTCCCTCACTTCTCAAGTGCGGTGGCCATTGCGGAGTATACTTTGAGGTTCTGTCTACGGTTCCTTTCTTCCAGGGGCCCCGAAGACACCTGTTTTGAGTTTGGTGTTTTTCCTGCCATCTTGAGTTTCCCACTTGACTACCCACTGAGTCCTCCCAAGATGAGGTTCACCTGCGAGATGTTCCATCCCAACAGTGAGTACTGCTGCAAGCAGTTTGGGTCCACGCCACTCTGAAAGAACTCCCCAGGAGGAGTCCCCAGCGTCACGTGCTGCTGCTCGCAATGCTGGGGACTGACCCTAGGGCCGTGGGCATGCTGGACACGTACTCTGCCGCTGAGCTACACTACTTCCCCAGTAATCATTCATTATTTTTAATGTTCAGATAATTAATAAACATCTTTTAAATTTTGACATACCATAAAATGGACATTTTTATTTTGCAAAAATAATTTTTGAGAACTTTTCTATAGGTCCATATATATATTAAGACTGGTCATTTAGTAAAAACTGTAAGAAATAATTCAACCTCAACATGGTGGTGCATGCCTATAATTTTAGCAGTTTAGGAGGCTGAGTCAGGAAAATTGCAAGTTCAAGGCCAGCCTCAGCAACTTAGTGAGACTCTGTCTCAAAAAATAAAAAGAATGATAAAAAAGGCTCAGTGGTAAAATGCCCCTAGGTTAAATCCCCAGTTGCCTCTCACTTCTCTCCCCCCAAAATAATAATGCTGCACATTTGTAGAGTTGCTGGGTGTCATGGTGAGTGTGACAGCCCTGATGTGGGGGAGTCACTGTTGAACACTGAGCCACAAAGGAAGGGCCTAGCACCGTGGAGGTGTGAGCTGACCACCTGTGGGCGTGAAGCAGGAGTTGCCAGCCACCCGGGTGGGTCTGATGTGGGGGCCCAGGGTCAAAGGTAGACCCGAGCAAGGGGAGGAAGGCAGGCTGAGTCAGGGCCTGCCTGTGGTGTGAAAGTGGAGGCTTATCCTAGGGCCTTTGGAGGGAGGGAGCTTGACCTATGTAGTGACACCCGGAGGGCTACTCTGGTATTGTAGAGCGGGCTACTCTGGTATTGTAGAGCGAGCCTGGGAGGAGCTTGGGCCTTGTCCCTGCAGGGGAGGGGGAGGGTAGCCAGCAGCTTGGCGTTGAAGCTGTAGAGACTTGGCAGATTCACAAGAGACTTGAGGACTGTGCCTGATAGAACTGAGTGAGAGAGCACTGGTGGGTGGGGGACACTTGAGTTTTGGTCTTTCTGGGGTGCAGTGTTGCCACGTGACATGAGGAGGTGACGTTGGGGTTGAAAACTTCTGATGTCTGTGGTCCTTCTACTGTGGCGAGAGAGGTTCTGTATCCAGATTCTCTGTTTGTGGACTACAAGTGGACATCCTGGGGCCCAGGACCAGTGTGCACCTTGTTTTTCAGACCCTTCTTGAACAAAAGTCAGTGATGTAGTTCCTTAATATTAGAAGGAGTTACTGCAGTGCTGTTCTTTTTCTGGGTACTTAAGTAATCCCAGTTCCTTTATCCTAGCCACATGAGTGTGTATTTTATGGTCACATCCAGGGATTTCCTGGTAAAATTAGGAATGTCCATGAAACCTGGCTCTCAAGAATATTGTGAGTAACCCTGATCATGTTCGATATGTTGGTGAAATACATAGCAGATTGCCTCTCGCTCACTCCTCTTGAAGATCATTCCTAAAGACATCCTAAGAAAGTAGGCTCCTGCTGTGGCTGGTTAGGCAGGCTGGCTGGCCCAGAGCTCCGTCAGCACACAACAGGGCCTTGGGAGGCCCAGCCCCTGGCTCTCAGGCCCTGTGCCCTCTAGCTATGCGCGTGGTGCTGTGTGTGTCCGCAGCCTTGCCCTCTGTACCCACGAGCCCGCCTCATTCAGCGCCCCCTCAGTCGCTGCTCCCTGCGCTCACCTGCCATCCTGCCCCTTGCAGTCTACCCAGATGGCAGAGTCTGTATCTCCATCCTTCATGCGCCAGGCGATGACCCCATGGGCTACGAGAGCAGTGCTGAGAGGTGGAGCCCTGTGCAGAGTGTGGAGAAGATCCTGTTGTCAGTGGTGAGCATGCTGGCAGGTAAGACACCGAGCCATGGGCCTGTGCGGCGCCGTCTTCCTGAGAGCCACTCACAAACACTGAGCAGTCTGCCCTACTCTGGGTAGTTGGCTTGTACCTGCGTTTTACACTTAGTGTAGCTCGTCTGCACTTTTCAAGCTGAGGGCATATTTTCCCTGTCGTGAGTCTTAAAGGCAGTCTGGTGTCTTAGAGTGTGTTGACCATGACTAGCCATCCTCTACACCTGGGGTGTCTTGTTCTCAGTGTGCATTTACTGGGGTTCTCGTGTATGTCACACTGCACTGGGTCTGCAGAGCTCAGTGTGTCAGAGACCCAGCTTCAAGGTCCCATATCCTAGGGCAACTTCTTCAACCCACAGTCACGGGCTAACGTGGCAAATCCTGATAAGCAGATGCACGCTGGGGCTTTTGGACCACTTCCCAAGATGAGGAAGGAAGGAGGGAAAGTGTTTGGGGCCAAGGAAGCAGCCGGGCTGAGGCTGGAGGTGGTGGGAGCCAAGGCTGGGGAGGGAGGGGCCCTGCAGAAGTGAGCAGGGTGGCTGGCAGCTCTGGGAATGGCAGTGGGTGTCATGTCCTTGAGTGGTGCCTTAAAAAGACATGCCTACAGCGGCTGGCAGATGATGTGCTGGATCAGGAGCAGAGCCGAGGGGGTTGCGGGTCTTTGCAGCCCTCAGTGGTCTCCGGAGGGTAGGTGGGCTCAAGAGGGCCTGGCTGTGCGGGCTTCGGGCTTGGTCTCAGTGGTGTGCACAGACTTGTTTCCAGTGTGAACATGGGTATTGTACCATCTCAGTCAGGAATAGAGAGGGGGGAGGATTCTGGCAAGAGGAGAATTTGGGGTGTGTGGGATAAGGGCCCCTGTCCCTCTAAAGGAACCACCCAGACACTGGTGGTGGGAGCTGCCGATCCCAGGGCCTGGTGTGGGAGTCATGTGCCTCCAGGCCAGGCAGGTTGCTCCTGACCAGTTCTCAGCCTCCTTCAGGTGCCAGGGCCCTTGCTGAAGCCACAGACCTTCTTTCAGGGGCCCGCGTTTTCAGGTGACATGGTGGCTTCTGCTCCTGTGTGCGGTGATGGTCTCTCTTTTCTTTCAGAGCCCAACGATGAAAGTGGAGCTAATGTGGATGCTTCCAAGATGTGGCGGGACGACCGGGAGCAGTTTTACAGGATTGCCAGGCAGATCGTGCAGAAGTCTCTGGGGCTCTGAGGCTGTGCTTCTGCGGACGGCAGGATGGCAGGACAGCACGGCGTAGTTCCAGTGCTGCCCTCAGGACACTCAGTGACAGTGCTGCCCATGCTGCCACCAAAACAGGCAAGCTTGCAGAACCACAGCGCTTCTTGTTTCTTAACCTTTCCACCCCAAACAGGCTGCTCTTCTGGAGTCATGACCTGCATAGTGTAAGGACAGCTTTGCGGTTTCCAAGTGCTCCTCCCCATGGGGGGTTCAGGAAGGGCACCAGGCTGTCGTACCTCCCAGCCACCCTCAGTCCACATTCCCTCCCGCACCTGCCCCGGCACTGAGGGCCCGGGCAGACCACCTGCCTTGTGCAAAGGCATGGGGCCTGTGGCAACCCTGGGGAAGGGGCTGGCACACTTTGTACCCCACCCCCAGTTCCACCTGCCCTGTGAGGCGTCCATGACGTCTCATCTGTGTTCTACAAGCAGAGGTTGTAACAGCCTAGGTAGAGCCTCTTCATTTGTTGTGCATTACAATCACACTTAGAAATATTTCTGGGGATGCTTTGCAAACAGTCAGTGAGAAATGGGGACACAGAACAGAAGATTATTGCTGGCCATGAAGACCAGTGGCTTTCCTGCTTGCAGTTTTAGGAGACTAGCATTCTGTCGCCATTGCTTGTGCACTGCCAGAGCAGGCAAGGGGAGGTCTTCAAAGTTTTACTGACATTTTCTCCTGAGTCCTGCAGGGGGTTTTCTTTTCTAGACTATAAGCTGGGTCACTCCAGGGCTCTGCACCATGGTGTGGTTGTGCCAGGACTATTCTTTGCCCTTGGGGTCAGATGGGACTCTATTATTAGTTGGCACAGAGTGCAGAGGTGTGCCTTTCCCCCGCAAAATGGACCTGGGCTGCAGCTCCAGCCCCAGGAGGAGGGAGCACTCCTTGGCAGTCTGTGACTTTGATGCTGCCTAGGTGTCTCTGACAGCAGAGAGCTGGGCAGCACAGTACCTGGAGGGGACACCACAAGCAATAACACACAGATCTGTTGTGTGGGGATGCCAAACAGGTTGCATTTCCCCAGGAGTCTGTTTTTTAAAATAGGAGATGGCCGGTGTGACATGCAACAGATCTCCCTTCACACTAGCCTCTTCACTTCCCTTCGCGAGTGTGCCCGTCTCTCACCAAAACTCACTTTTCATGGTGTTAACAATTCCTAGTGCAGGGCCTCCTTGTTGAGCTTCTGTGGAGGCCAGTTTTGTTCCTTCTCAGAAACGTTTAATGAGTAAACATTAAATGTCTGAAATTCTGTAGGAGGACTTGAGTTTGGAAGGGTGGGAGGCAGGGTGCTGCATAGTGTTTGCAGGCATGAGCGAGATGCAGCCTCCTGGAGTAGGAAGCGGTGGCCTTGTGGGAGGCTGCTGGCCTGCTTCAAGACCACGGGGACACAGTCACCTGTAGGTGTCCATGGGAGGTGGGGAGGAGTGGCAGTCTCTTTACAAAACATAGTATTTTTATTAATTTGTATTTATTGAGTGAAAAATGAAAAACAAAACGGTGTCCCTTTTTTTGTGGTGGGATTGAACTACCATGTTAAAAAATAAAGTTCTGTATTTCCCCTTCTTCCACAGTGTGGTTTTCTTTGTGGCATGCTGGCTGGACCCCTGGCAGCTGCGGTTCCCCAGGCAGTGCACAGCCCGACTGCAGGCATCGCCCACCGCAGGGGTGCTCTGCTGCCGACTTGGCTTAGCCCTGGGAAATTGCATTTGCTTTACGTCTTATGTCTGGTGTCCACTCCTCCATTCTCTGTGTTGTCCCTCTGGAGCCCCCAGAGTTCTTGCTTGGGGTCTGTGACAGGCTACAGGAGACGGAGCTGCATTTTGCATTTCCGAGTAGTGGGGGTAGGCAGCAGTTGTACGAGGGTCTGGTCACCAGCAGACTGCAGCAGGATGTGTGGATGGCCCAGCACTGCAGTGGAGTGTGTCTAAACCATGTTTAATGTGCTGCTCTGGTTTTCTGCAGTGGCCTGGTATGTCTTGGTCCTGTGTCCCCCTCGGTTGTGCCCGTCTGGTTCCTGGGAGAGTGCTGCTGGGTGGCAGTGGGAGTGCCAGGGTTGCAGCTTCTGGGTGTGGGGGCTTTGCACCTTTCTGGGGATTGGTAGCTCACACTCACCGTTTGAGCCCCGGTCTGGCCCTGGGCAGCGGCGGCTCCTGCTCCCCTGGCTGTGGCTCACAGCTGCCCCGCCGTGGGTGCATGGGGCCCCACAGCTGCCCAAGCCCATGTGCAGCCGGGGAAGCCCGGTAGACTGCTGGGAGGGGCCTGGCTGGCACGCCACAGGGTGGGGTTGGTTCAGGATGCCTGCCTGGAGGGAATGGAGAGACGAGCAGCCCGGGTGTGAGGTGTAGTTGGGGCTGGCCCTAGTGGCCTGGAGAGGGGGGGCATCCCTGGTCGGCCTTCCAGGACCCTCACGTGCGGGGTGGTGATCCTGTCAGAGGTGAGTGGTGTTGGACATGGGTCCTGCCTGTGCTGAGTGGAAGCTGAAGACGTGTGTGTGGATTGTGTCCCCCATAACAGGCAGGGCTGTACCAAGGGGACCAGCGTGCACCGTCCTGCAGAGGTAAGGTCCCTCTGCTGCTGAGCCACTCAGCTGCCTGCAGCCTGTGTCCCTCCTGCCAGGATCTCATGACCCCACCTCTGTCCCAGGACCCTGTGCCCACGGCCATGTGGTTCTATCATGCTGGCTAACCGGTGTCCAGGACAAGAGATGACCCTGTGGGGGTCCATGTTCCTTGCTGCCCCTCCTCTGGCGTCACAGGCCTCTTCCCTGAGCCACAGGAAGTCATACCCCCTCGGAAGGCCATATGCCTCCCTTCCCACACTTGCCAGCCTACATCCAGGGCCCTCTGGAGTCAGAAGTCCCCCAGGGCCAAGGGAATGTGGACATTTCCGCCCCACCTGCTTCTGTATGGACTTACTCACCCAGCTCTGCACCCCTTGTGCAGTCCAGACCAGATCCATCCTCGGAGACCAGCTCCTGCCACCAGCCACCTGCTGCCTGAGAACTCCACACCCTGTGCTCACCTCAGCTCCTGGGCCCTTCTACCACTGCTGGAGAAAGCTTGCCTCACCTGCCTGGCACTGGGAGCCTGCAGCCTGGGGGTTCCTCGGGAGGCCCCATCCTCACTCCTGTAGGTTGGAGATGATGTGCCCTGGGCCTGGCTGCTGCCTGATTGTGGGTGTAGGCAGCAGTAGTACGAGGGGTTCTGATCACCCGAGTCTGGTGTCTCCCCCTTGGGCCCTGCTGCCAGCACTTACTCAGCTCCGCAAACCTCTTGTCTGGGCCACAGAGTAGCCATACCAGCCCTGTGCTGAGGCGGGAGCAGGGCTGGTGCTTGGGGATGGGGACTGAGCAGCCTGCCAGCGGCAGCCCTGCGGCCTGGGCTCTCTCTGCCCGGGAGAGCATGCACACCTGCAGCAGCTTTGCTACTACTCCTGCGGGAGCTGGCTTTCCAGAGGCAGAAGCAGGGTGCACACAGAGTCGCGAGACACAGGCTGGGCTTCATGTGGCCTCCCGTGTGGCATCCTCTGTCCTGTGATGGCTGAAGGACAGGACTGAGCACAGAGCTGCTCTGTGCTGTGGGCACCCTTCACCAGCCCCAGAAGTGGATGTCTCCTGTGTGCAGTTATTCGATTCTACCAGGTGGTTCTCTTTAAAGCTCTTTTCCTTGAGCCTCCGATTTAGGATGGAGGTGAGGGCAAGCGTCGCACGTTCCCCTTGGCCAGGCCAGTGGAACAGGGTGCGCCCAGTGCTGAGCTTTGTCTCTGGACTGTATTGCCCTCTCCCTGGGCGATCCATGCAGGGTGGAGGCAGTGAATGGTAGGGTGGACTGTCCTGGGGGTTGGGTGCCTGGAAAGGTAGGCTGTAAACCACAGGGTGCCACCTGGGCAAGTGGAGCGGGCTGGTCAGCATCGGGGCATGGCACCTGCTGCTACACTTCTGAGAGTGCTGCTGCACCAGCCCCTGACCCGTGCCTGGCAAGCTAGTGTGCTACAAGTGCTGGCTGGCACAGGCCCTGCACTGAGTGGCCCCACTTGCTGCTGCCCAGCTGGCGTTGGTCTGGATGAGGCAGGGCTTCAACTAAGGGTTGCATCCAGATCTGGGGAGCCCCAGGCCTGCCTTTAGCCGAGCCTGGTGCCTGAGGAGCACGTGGCTTGTGACCTAGCCCAGTGAGTGCCCTGCGGCCCTATAAGCCGCACAGAACACTTCAGGTCTGTCCTGCAGGGCTACAGAGATGGGCGTGAGGTGGACCTGCTTGGGGTGTCAAGACAGAAGGAAGGACAGATGCACTTCCTGGTCCTGCTACAGCGGGCAGAGGCCTGATGTAGCCTGTTGCTGGTGCCCCTGGGCTGTTGGCTCTCTGGGCCTTTGGTGTCTAACCTGAGAAACGGGTCTGAAGGCAGAAACATCCAGTCCTGCATAGTGATCACCAGGTCAGAGAACCTGTGCCCTCTCTGCCCTGGTCAGCTGGGAGGGGACAGCTGGCTCTTTTCTCAGAGCCCTCCTGTTGGCCCCCCAGGGGGCAGTGGGCATGAGTGTTTGGGTAGGCGTCAGGGAGCGTTGTGACTGATGGACGGCACCAGCGTCCCTGAGGCTTGTCAGCAGCAGTCAGCAAGGAGTCCCTAGTGCTGCTCCATCCAAGCCTGTCCAAAGGGGAGCTGCCCTGTGTGGGGTGGCGGAGCCTCTGCCCTGGGGGGCACCTGGGGCCTCCCAGCAGGTTCAGTTCACCCGTGCCTGTGCCTGTGAAGCTCGCCGACAGCACTGACCCAGGATACTGCTTGCTGGGAGCTGGGGAGGGGCAGTTCCTTTGAAGGTACGTGTGCGTGTGCATGCGTGCTTGTGCGTGTGTGCCTTTAGCTCTCTGGCAGAGGACCTGACGTTGGAACCGATTCAGGTGGAGACAGGAGACGTGCAGAGTTGTCCTTTGCTGATGGGTCTCTGGAATCCTGGGTAATGCACCAGGTAGTTGGAACCACATGAAACAGCTGCAGCTCATGGGCAGAGCTGACTCGGGTGCTCACGGGTTTCCCTCCTGGACCGCTTCCCATCTGCTGGAGCAGCCAGGCAGGGGTGGAGGCTGCAGCACACCCCGTCGCCTGCTCTGGGCCCTCCCAACACGGTACTCTGGGCCGGGTGTCACCGAGCACGAGTGTGGGGTGACTTGGTCATGTCCCAGGGAAGCGTTTAGCCTGCTCATTGGTGCACCTGCTGTCTCCACCTCTGTCTCCCCTCCCACACTTGGGCTGCCTGTGGCTGGCTGACTGTCCTGATGGCTGGGGAGGTGGAGTATCCACTGTAATGGCAGCTGCAGCTCCTGGGCTTGGCCTACAGATGTGGACAGTAGAGACCTGGCCAGAGTAGAGCTGGCAGGTACCCTGGCAGGTGGACCCCAGTGTGGGACACATTGCTGAGTTAGACTGTGGCAAGAACCGACTCCTGCAGCCAGACACGTAGACTTAGCTGGCAGCATGCAGTGCGCTAGGGGCCTGGCTGGGACAGAAAGGCGGAGGAGGGGTGGGGGGCGCATCTGAGGAGCTGGGGCTGCTGCCAGCTCCTGCCTTGGCCCTCCTGGACCTACAGCTTGCAGCAGGAGGTTGGGGGTCTCCTTACCTCCCCAGGTGTGTGATCTGCCTCTGTAAGTGTGGCTGTCCCTTGATGGTCGCAGGGAATGGGCTCCAGGACTGTGAATCCCTTCAGATGGCTGACCACCGTGTCAGCACAGGTAGATGCTGTGCAGGGAGTCACTCTGTGTGGTCAGGTAACGGCAAGGGATCAAAGACAGGCGCAGGGTGTTCCTCAGCGCTTTGGGTCTGGGACACGTTGGCTCCCGGGACGCGGGACCCACCGAGAGGAGGGCTAGCTCTCACGCACCCCTTCCACCGGGGTGAGTCTGGAGGCCAGGTGCACACACATCCTCAGGGAGGTGCACCTGCCACAAGCCGCCTCCAAGAGGGAGGGCTGCCGAGCGCCACCACCCTCCTGGGGCTCCTGGGCCGGTGGTCCTCCTGGAGTGGGCTCCAGGGGCAGCGTCTGCAGGTTCTGCGGGTCCGCCTTCGCCAGGCTGGCGCCCCTCCCTCCTCACACTCGTGTGTGCACCAGCCTGCCACACCTGCGCCTGCTTCCCACCCCGACTGGAACCTCGCGTGGCTCTGGCTCCTCTTCCTGCGTGCTTGACTCGAGCGCCAGCTTGAAACGCCAGGCTCTTCTGCCTCAGCGGGAGTTGTCTTCCCAGGAGCCAAGGAGGAAGGCCCATAGGGTGAGTCTGCCCGCCCCGTGCTATTTCTGGGCCTGCGCTGGCGTCCTCTGGTCCAGGTGCCCAGTGCTGCTCACCCAGCAGCCCTCACCCACCCTGGCCCCTGTAGATGGAGCCTGCGACATGTAGACTTAGCTGGCGGCATGTCCAGGCTTGAGTGTCCAGCAATAGTTGCCTGGCACAGCAGCAGAGGCAGTGTGTGTCTCGGCTTTGTGGTGATCCCCTAGCTAGAGCCAGGGTGTCCCTTTTATAATTGGAAAAGCAAACCCAGGACGAGAACGCTGGCTCCAGCCATCACTGCCTTCGCAGGTACAGGGCTGACCTCATTGGGGGTCATTCGCTCAGCATGCTGGGATGGGGTTGAGGCCTCCTGTCGCTCCTGCTCAGAGTCACTGCAGTGACCAGAAGGGTCTCTAAAGAAGGATGTGAGCATAAACCCAGTTTTAAAGCTACCGTGGGCTGATTTCACAGCAGCCTTGCCCCACCTGTGGCCTGGCTCAGAGGACATTCCCACACAGCCTTGATGTTCTGTCTCTCTGCAGAGCAAGCAGGACAGAGCCCCGTGGTGGGTGCTTGGAGCTGGGACAAGTCCTGCTGGAGGAGGGGCTGGCCAGCAAGCTCTGGGTGGGAGGGCATCCTGTCTCATAGCTGCAGGCCCTGGAGGGCAGGGTGGGTGACAATGCTGGCTGCTGTGACGCACCAGGGTGAGGGACCCTGGGCAGCTGGGCTTCGAGCAGGGCTGTGGGGCAAGTGCAGAGCCCGCCTGCTGTGGTCAGCATGTTCCGACTGGCTGTGCCAGCTGTGCACAGTTGGGAGCCCTCACTCCCAAGGCCCGCTGGACCTCCTCATCTGTCTGCCAACATGATAACCTGGTGAGCAGGGTGGCAGGAGGAGGCCCCAGGCTGGGGGCACAGCAGGGAGGGCCGAGGCCTCAGTGGACGGGGCCTGGTGAATTCCTGGGCAGGAGTGGAGCAGGTTCTGGAGTGAGGGTGGGGTTCAGGGAGGCAGGGTCTTCTGAACCCAGCCTGGTGGGGCTGAGGCCGGCTCTGCAGCCCAGGGTCCAGATTTGCCTTCTGAGAGGTTCACCGTTAGCTGTTGGAGAAAGGGATTGCGGGCAGGAGATCCGGAGAAGGGGCTGAGCGGGGAGCAAGCTGCCTCGCGGGAAGGTTCTCAGGGCCACTCATCTGATGAGCGCCGCACGCATCCTGCACCTGGGGAGGGCAAGGGTGCCGGGCCGGTGGGCACACTGCAGTCTGTGGACCCAGAGTAGCGGCATCTGGAGGCCCCTTGTGACCAGGCCCCCGGCTGCTCACAGAAGCCTCCAGTGGGGCAGAGGCCTCCAGCCCCTGCCACCTCTGTGCCACACCCGCAGGCTGGCATCCGGTCTATCAGATAGTGTTGTGCTTACCCAGCAGCGCGCAATGGGGCCAGCTTCAAGTATTTTCATGTACCCTCGAGACAATGATTAAAAAGTAATTAACCTAAATTTAGCGTGATTGTCATAAATAAATTAGCCACATGAATCATCTGTGATCTGCCAGCCTACACATGCTTGGCTCCCAGGTGAGCGTCACCACGGGGGAGAGCGGGTCCTGCGGCCCCCACCGCGAGGCTGAGGACGATGCCCTTGCACAGGCCTGCCACAGTCACATCCAGGCCGAGAGGGGGGCACTGTGCTGGCTGCACACTGCCCGGGAGCAGAGCCGCCTGGACCTCAAGCATTGGCGCCCCTCCCGCCCCCGTGCTCAGGGGGTGGTGGGCGATCTCCACCATCAGGCTGCAGGACTGCCAGCCTCGGGAAGGGCCTGGTGGGCTTCCAGGCCACGGGGCTGGTGCTGCAGTCAGATTCTGCCGACCTGCAGAGGGCATTTTGGGGGCCTGGGAGAGGCAGGTCTCTTTGGGGCGAGCGGGGGTGGTCAGGTTCCCTTCCAGTACTGCACCAGCCTGACTCCTGGTCCGCAGAGTCTGCCGTGGCCTGTCCTTGCTGGTTCTCGGCTGGCTCTCTGCCGCCCGCCCACTGCGAGCCCTGCCAAGCCGTCTCCCCTGGTTCTCCTGGAGCCTCTTTCTGCTCCCTGTCCTGAACCTCTCAGTGCTGGCCCAGCTGGTACTGTCCCCTCCTGGGGTCCCTCTCACTGCCCAACCTTCCTGTCTGCTCCCCTACCTGCATCATGGCAGTGGCCTCTGGTGACAACAGATGACCAAACTGAGGAAACCTTGACCCCTACTGAAAGTACGTGTGGTCATTCTGGGAAAGTTGGATAAGATCAGCCAGAGCAGGGGCTGAGGCAGACCTATGAGGGTCAGCAGGGGCAGTTCCTGGTGCCTGGTGCCTGAGCCTGGTCTGTGCACAAGTGATGTCCGGTACAAGGCACGGCACTCCCTGCCATTGCCCCAGGCAGCTGAGGCTTTCCACAGTGATGGATGCCTGTGACCAGCTGCCGAGGGTCCCTCGCTCCAAGAGCTGCCAGGTCCCTGAGCCCAGACGGCAGGGCTCCTCAGCATGGGCGCTGGTCCTAAGGCACCACACAGATGTCTGGTATCTTCTCCCACTGCAGAGCCACTGGGCTGTCGGCTCCCCCGGGGAACACAGGACTGCTCCCACAGACACCATGGCCAACAGCTTCCTGGGAGTGTTCTTGGTTGCTCCCACAGCTGGCTGGACAGTCAGCAGGGGCAAAGGAGGCAGAGGCCCCATCGCAGGCCAACAGATGAACCTCCTGAGAAATGTGTCAGCTGGCGTGAGGCTGGCCAGCCTCCGTGGGGTCTGGTGCTCTGCAAGGCAGGTCCTGGGTACTCTGGGCCTCTCCGCACTAGGACGTGCCTCCTCCTCCAGGGTGACCTAACCCTCCTAGCCTTTGATTTTTTGCAGAACCTTCCCAGAACCTGGTAGCAACATCCTCCCCCTCTTTCCTATCACTCCAATCCTGTCTATTTTTCAATGGATTAAAAAAAAGTAATTTGAAGTTTGATTGAGACGTCTTAAGGAAATTATAAAGAAGGCCAAGATTTTTTTTTTTTTTTTTTGGTTGTTGATGGACCTTTGTTTTATTTATCTCTATGTGGTGCTGGGAGTTGAACCCAGTGCCTCACACATGCCAGGCAAGCGCTCCAGCCCTGAGCCCAGCCCAGCCCATGGCATTCTGTTTTTTCTTGCAGTGCTGGGGATGGAATCCAGGGACACTCTTCCACTGAGCTCTATCCCCAACCTTTTTTATTTTTTATTTTAAGACAGGTTCTCACTAAGTTACCAAGGCTGGCCTTGAACTTGGGATCCTCCTGCCTCCACCACCTTAGTAGCTGGGATGACAGGTGTGTGCCACTGTGCCTGGCATGGTGGTGTTCCTAATTCATAAAAAAGATCCTATAGAAGTGTCCTCCTGATTCTGCAGGACCCAGCCTGGGAGCCTTGCTGCCCCAGGTCTTCGCACTGGCCGGTCCCTCTGCCTGGCCACCCTCACCTTCTCCAGGTCTCCTTTCCCTTCAGTGTTGGGGTGGACCCAGGGCCTCACATGCTGGGGAGGGCTCCATACCGCCCAGCCCCGCGACCCGCCTCTGTCTGGTTCCTCCCGACCCCACCCACTGTACGGAGGCAGCATGTGCCCTGGCACAAAGCACATCCCATGAACATTTCTGGAAGGCCCCTGCTTACCAGCAGCTGCTGAGGGGTCCGCGGCTGTGGACGGGCAGTGGTCTGGTGGCCTGCAAGTCCCCGCTGCGGTCAGGTTCCTGCCGCTCCTCTGGAGAGGCGCTGGTTGTCTTCAGCTGCTTCAGGGATTCCTCTCTGACCTCTGTTCTCTGTAGTCGCGAGGGTGACTGTGGATTACTCAGCTTAGTTTTGCTGGATGGAATCTGTAGATCCGATTTGGTCAATCTGGGGACATTCCCAGCTGCTATGTCCAGATGTCCTTTCGGTTTCCTTTCCCTGTCTTTCTGGACCCTGAGTCTGTTGGAGCTCCCCACCGCGTCCTCTAGGATCCTCGCTCTTTCCTCCTTCCTTGCCTCTTCCTGGGTACAGGTGGTTCTGTTTTCATTGTATCTATTCTCTTTTGTGCTGTGACTTAAGTTTGTTAAATCCATCTGTTGAGTAGTTGATCACGGTTACTGTGCTAGGCAGATGATGGGCCCCAAAGATGTCTGTGTCCTAAATTAGACATCTGTGCATATGTTATCTGATGTGGCAAAAGGGACTTTGCAAGTACAGTTAAGAATCTAGAGCTCGGGAGGCTGAGGCAGGAGAATCCTGAGTTCAAAGCCAGCCTCAGCAATGGTGAGGCGCTAAGCACTCAGTGAGACCCTGTCTCTAAATAAAATACAAAACAGGGCTGGTCAAGTGCCCCTGAGTTCAATCCCTGGTACCCCCTGTCCCCCCCCCCCAAAAAAAAAAAATCCAGAGATGGGAAAATTTTCCTGTGCCATCCAGGTGCGCCCACCCGGACGAGCGAAGAGAAGAATGGCTAGTGACAGCCAGGGAGGAGCGCAGCCCCTCGAAGCCGGGAAGGTAGGAAAACAGGTCTCCCTTGAACACCCCAGAAGGAGCAGCTCCGTGGACACTTGACGTTAGTGCCACAAGCTGGCCCCTGACCTCTGGAGCTGCCGGGGTGGCTGCCTGTTCTGAGCCTCTGTCGTGAGTCCGTTGTGGCAGCAGTAGCAAACCGACAGTTACAGTCACTTTCAGTTGTTGTTTCTTTGTGGTGTTTTAGAAGCATGTAAACTTCACATTTTTTTAACTGATTTTCAACTTCCAGAATCCTCAAGCTTTTCTAGATTCTTACATCTGTACGTGGTCATTCCCCGTCTGAAGTCTTTGGAGACCGTTTCCGGTTGTTGGCGCTGGTTTTTGTTCATGGGTCCTTGGCTTGTGTGCCTGGTTCCTTTCAATCCTGGGCACTGTGTTAAAATACACTCCTAGAAAATCACTTGAGGCTGAAGATGTTATTTTCTTCCAGATTAGATTTTAAAAACTGCCTCTGCTAGGTGCTTGCAGCCACTAGTATATGGAGATTGCCTTGAAGTAATTTCTGGGCTTGGTATTTGGGGGCCACGGGGTGACTGTTGGCCACGCTGTGGCTGTGCAGGGTGGGCTGGCCTCCCCCCTGGACTGGGGCAGGAGTACTCTCAGGGAGTCCGTCCCTTTTGGGCACTGCTGGCTCCTCTTCTCTGCCTTTGGGGAGACTCGGCCTCTGAGCAGCCTCCTGCCATTGTGAGGCCCCCTGAGCAACGGACGTTGTGGGCTCAGGTCGGGTCCTGTCTTCTCCTGGGCTTGCCCGCGGGGTACACTGATGGCATTCTGCAGGCGTGTCCGGCTCTGTCAGTAGTCTCCCCTCCGCCACAGAGGTGACCTTCACCCCACCTCCTGGTTTTCTAAGTCCAGGGTGGTCTTCCTCTCTGAACTGTACGCATACCCATTTTTCCATGGTGATTTTCTGCACTGGGGATTCCCTAATCACCCTGCTGACTGCAGACAGCTTCTCTGAGAAGCTCTAGTGGTTTTTAAAAATCAAAGTGTGGGCTGAACCTCCGTAAGTGCCCTCTTTCTGAAGCCATGGGCATCTTGTCCCCGACACCTGGCAGGTGCCTGGAGATGGGCTGAGCACTAGAACTCTGGGGTCAGGCGGCCTGGGTCTGACCTGGGTCTGGACACGGGCTCTGTAACAGGACGACATGTGGCTTGACGGAGCCTGGCCCAAGCTGTTTGGCAGGCACGCTCCATCCTCCTTCCTCCTCTGGGTGCCTCCTGCTAGGCCAGGCTCTGCCCCTGAGCCACGCCCCCGGCCCTTTCTGTTTTGAGAGGGGCTGGCTTGGTTGCTGGGGTTGGCCTGGGGCTGGGGACCCTCTTGCCTCTGCCTCCTGCGTGGCCTGGACGAGGTGTGCCACCGCCCACTGGCACACTCACTCTTTCCAGCGTGCTTGTCGGCACCGTCACTGTCCCAGGCAGGGGGTGAGCAGGCCCCTGGGGGTCCTGAGGTTGGGGTTCCTTGACCAGTGTCCCCTCCTAAGGGGACCACCACAGTGAACACATAGAGCCGGCCACAGATGCCCAGGGCAGGGAGGGGACCAGGGCTGCAGGGAGCCACTGGCAGTAAAAGTGCAGGATCCTCTCAGGGGAGCTCTTTCATCTTTTACGGGTGTAGACACAGGTCGAGACCCGTCGTGGGCTGCCTCATTAGCGGTGGCTCCGCTGCTCCGTGTCTCACACTTGAAACCCCCGGAGTCACACTCGGAACATGTCCAGCTTCCTCCCCTTCAGCCACCTGCAGATGCAATCAGTGGCTGATCTGGCTCCTATCTGGACCCATCTGCTCCGTTCAAAGCATGGGCTCCCCAGGTAATTACCTGTGGCGGAGGTGACTCAGCCTCAGGCTCTAACGAGGCTGCTGCCCTTGCTGGTTAGGACGCACATGCCACACACAAGCAGACACATACACGCACCTACAGACATGCAGACATGCACACTCCCACCACACGGACACACACATGTACACCTACATATAAGCAGAGATGCACATACCCACTGCACACATGCAGACAGTGCTCATGCGTGTGCACGCAGCGTGCCTGACACAGACTCAGCCACTGGGGCTCTGCCTTCTGGGAATGGAGCCCGGAGCCGAGAAACCCAGAAGTGCCTTCCCCTCGGATAGCTGCACACATACATATGCACATACCCATACACATGCACACACGTGCACCCTCATGCACACAGAATGTACACATGATAGACACACCCGCACATGTCACACATGCCCTATACACGCATGGATGCGCACACGCCACAGACACACCCATGCATGTATGCACATCACCCACACATGCTGACATGCATGCACGCTCACACACACAAGCAAGTGCACACACACCAGAGAGCCACATGGGAAAGCAGGGCCTGTCATTGTGAGGGGGCGTTCCCAATGCCGTGTTCTTCCCATCTGTGTGTAGTAACTCTGAGCAGCAGGTTTAAAAGTGCCGAAGTCACGCATTCATTCATTTCCTTTTGTCCGCTCAGCACTCCCCAGGTGCCTGGGATGAGGGTGGCGAGCAGATGTGGCCACCGCCGAGTCCCTGGTGGATTCAGGACATAGCAAGTAGAAAGGGGTGAGGGGCAGCCAAGAGGCAGCCCCAGGGAAGCAGGGGGCCCTGGGATGGAGGGGTGCACAGAAGGCAGGGGAACAGGCTGAACAGGAAGGTGCAGGTCAGTCCCTGAGCAGAGGGTCCCCAGGTAAAGCTGGGGCCGGGACCCAGCCCAGCGGTCCTGCAGGCAGCGTCTGGGGTTGGGGGCTACCCTTGAGCATCAGGCACGCTCCATCCTCCATCCTTGGGAGGCTGGAAGGAGCCATGTGTGTGTCTTCCGTGGTCCCTCTGGTGAGTGCATGGGGTGGGGGTGGGGGTGGGGGTGGCAAAGAGGCCAGCAGCTGAGGCCGGGAGGTGGCGGTGGGCTCTGCAGATGTGGTGCAGATGGCAACAGCAGCTAACTGGACCTGACTTCAGAGTGGAAGTGGAGGGCTGGTGCTGGGTCAGGGGGGCGTCGGTCTGTGGCTGGAGCGGCAGGGGGCTGGCGGGGGGAGGGCCACAGGGGTCTGCTCTGGACGCCAGGCCTGTGAAGGGCTGTAGTGACGTGCCCCGACTGTGGTGCCCCAGTTTCCTTAGGGCATTGCTCTCCACACGGTGTGCCACTGGATAGGACACAGACTCGGCCACTGGGCTCACCTCCTGGGGATGGAGCCCCGAGCTGAGGACCCCGGGGACAGAAACACCCCAAAGTGCCTTCCTCTCTCAGAGGCCCCAGGTGGGGTGAGAGACCTGAACCCTGGTAGTGTCGTCTTGGGGACCCTGGTGGGCTTCCTAAAGGCTCTGTGACCCTTGGCCTAAGGGCAGGTTTGTCCTCTGCGATCTGAGGAGCTGACACTGGTGCCTCTGAACATTCACCCCACAGGGGCAGGGCGTGCACCCAGAGGCCAGAGGGCAACCGTGGCCTGGGGAGCAGATCCCAGTGACCAGAGCCCTGGGGTGGGTCGGGCTGCAGCTGAGGCGGCCTGGGTAAGACGGGACCTTCCTGGTTTTGATGCTGACCTATAACTGGCACCTTAAGTTTCCGGTGAAGTCCAAGGGAGGCTTCCTGCCAGGCTCTGCTCCCTTGGGGAGTGTTCGTGCCAGCGCCCGGCGTGAGCCAGGAGGAACAGGCCAGCACGGGTTGGTGTGGCTCCAGCAGTTCGTCATCCCTGCGGCTGACAGTTGTCATGCTGCCCCCTCGCCCCACCTGCGCTGGTGAGCTCAGCTCGCCTGTCTGCGCACACACCTGGTGCTCAGGTCTCCCGCCTACAAAGCTCCTCCCCGCTGGGGCTCATGGCGCAGGTCTGCAGTGCTGGGACAGGAGGCCAGGGAGAGCCGGTGTCGCCGCACGCTCCAGCGTCTGTGTGGGTACGGAGCGAGGGCAGAGCCCGGAGAGGCCACTCGTGGGAGTGCAGTGGCCAGAGCTGAGAGCAGCAGATGCTCAGCTAGGCTGTCACCAGAAGGGCCGCCGGATTGCACAGTCAGGAGGCCTGGCTGCCTCTAGTGCTCTGCCTGAGGCCAGAGAGAAGAAATAGGGGAAAGGAGGCACAGAAGAAGGACCACCAATAAAAAGGATTTGATTCCAAGTGCCGTGCCTGTCACCCCTGGGCCTCTCTCTCCCTCAGGCCTGTTACTCTTGAATTCTTGAGAAATCTGTAAATCTACCTGTGCAGTGTTAATTAACTCCCCATAATCAGATTCGGCACGGAGAGATAACTCGAGGAACCTATAATTTAGGGGACTTTCCGGTACTCTCTACTGATCAGATAATGAAGACCACGTCCACCTGAGGATCAGGAGACTGACCAGGACCTCCAGACCTGTCTTGAGGCCACCTGACAGTGCCACTCCCATGCACCTTCCATGCCCACCCTCACCCAGTTCCTCGTAGAGGAAGAGCCGGGAACCAACCTGCCTCTCCCTGGACGCCGCTGGCACTGTCCTTGGTGCGTGGCCCTTGCTTTACCCCCTTGAATGTGTGCCACTTCCCAGATCGTCCCCTCCGCTCTCTGGCTGTGTCTGCTGAAAGTCTTTTCCGTCGCATAAGCCAGGACCCTGCTGGTCCTGGGCCGACTCCCCCCTTCTCTCTGGGGACCCCTGGACACCTCTTCTCTCAAGACATGCCCACTCCAAACCAGTGCAACACGCCTGTGCCCCAGGCCCCGGCCAGGCTCTGGGGGTGCAAGGACGTGGCAGAGCTGCCGTGAGGGGCCTTGTGTGGCCCCCTGCAGGGTCGTCATCCCTCAGCTGGGCCGGGCTGGCGTTCACTCTCTCCTCCACCTGTCCATTTGGCCCAAGGCTGCATTGCACTCAGCCTGGGGGGCAGATGGAGCAGCCGCGAGGCAAAGACAGACGCTTTGGGGAAGATGTGGTAAGAGGCCCCGGGCCTCCGGCAGGCTGGTGTCTGCCTTGCCCCTAGACATGCCTCCCAGGCTCGGCTGCCAGCCCGAGGACAGCTGCTCTGGGCACGGCTGTCTGACGGCAGGAGCTGTCAGGCAGCGTGGCTGGCAGGTAGGGTTGCAGCTATGGGTGGGGCCGGCACATAGGGCCTCCCCAAGGTGCCAGAAGCCCTTCTTGTGCCTGGGAGTTTCCTGGGATCAGCTTGGGAAGAGGTGGGGTCAGTGGCCAGTTCCTGTTGTCTGGACCCCCGTTACCCTGTCCTCCCTCCTCAGCTTCGTTGCCCCAGACCTGGCGGATGTCTGAGCCTGAAGCTCAGCCAGATGGGGACACAGGCAGTGGTCTGGGAGGAGGCCTGGAGCCCCTAGGTCCACAGACCCAGGCTTTCCCAAGCAGCCACAGGGCTCATCCGTGGAGCCCCACCAGATCTTGGTCCACCCAGCCTCTCAGTCCCCCTCCTTCACACTGCTGGCCAGGTGGACAACATCCCGCGGGAGGCTGTGTCGGAGTGATGGTCCTGGAGTCTCTGAGAAATCAACACTTGGTGTGTTTGGAACGGTGGCCGGGATTTCCCAAGCCAGGCTTTCACCTCCTGTGGCCATGTCTATAAATTGCTGGGTGGTCCTAAAAGTAGCCCAGGAATGTTGCCCACAGGCCACTGCAGCCCTGCCCAGTCCCATGACAAGTCCACATGGGCCGTGTTCCCTTTCCTTCCCTGCCCCAGCTGCACTGGAGGCCTCAGGCTGGCCAGTGGCCAGCTCTGTGGATAGTGTCCATGGATGTCTCCCAAAGCCCCGTCCCTCCCCTGTAGCCTCTGGATGCTGTGGGCACCCATCCGAGAACTCCAAAACCTCAGGGCACTTCTCTGCCTGAGCAGGCGCCAGCCCTGGTGAATGAGCTGTTGAGGGTGCTGACACCCAGACCCTGCAGAAGCCCCGGAGAAGAGGAACTGAACGCCCACCTTCCAAGCCCGAGGCTGCGGGTCAGAGTGCGCCTGCCCAGCCTGCCCAGCAGCCCCGTCAGAGGCACTAAAGGCTCACGAGAGGCCTGCTCGGCGCCTTCAGAAAGGGCTCCGTCTGTCTGTGTGTATGCAGGTCCATCTATCTGGCTCTTACCCACAGCACTGACCTGTGCTGGGCACTGTCCTGAGAGCCACCGTATTCTCCCCCTGTGGAGAAGGCACTGTCTTTGAGCCCACTGACCACTCCTGAGCAAAACTTTCAGGGATCACTTCAGCCCCGACTGGGCCAGGCTTGTGGGGTCAGCTCATGGCTCGGTGGGAGTCTTTGCTGAGTGAGGACAGTGATCAGGTCTTCCGTCGTGGTGTCCATTGTGAAGGACCATAAACACTCGGGACTTAACTAACAATGAAGGTGTGGCCCACTACGCGCCAGGCTTGCTTCCTTAAATTGAGCTAAAACTCGCCATTTTCACCTGTGGGGTCCTATGGTGGTGAGCAGCCACGCTGTGGTGCAGCTCTGCCTGTCTACCCAGGACTCTCATCACCCCGGGAGGAAACCCTGCACCCCTTTCTGCCTGGCTTTGCGTCTGTCCTGGGCACGTCTTGTCTCTGGGTGGCAGTCCCTCTGCTCTTTTGTGGCTGGCTTCTTGCACTTGAAACACACTGAATTTGGGGACCCCTCTAAAGTTGAGAGTGACTTCCTCAGGCTGAGAGTGGAAGCTGGGGTGCCCACGGCCTGACCGAGACGGGCTAAGAGAGGAGAAGACCATTGGCCAGGTCCATGCTCCACCTGCGTGTGCCCCGGGACCTGGGAGGGGGCAGGCTGGCTGCCTCTCCGCAGCTGGACCAAACTGCGTGAAGGTCACTTACTTCCCACCAGTGTCTATTTCTCACGTGGGCAGAGGCTGCATCCAGCCAGCTGGGTCCAGGCAAGTCCTGGGCCAGGCTGCCACCCACACACTGAGCAGTGTTTCTGGGCTCATCCTGTGGAGCTGGCTGTTCACAGAGTCCCTTCAGTACAGTGGCCCCGGGGTGAATGACCACTGCCCTCAGGTGGGGCTTTGGGCACCTTGGGCTGGGGAGGGGCCCTGCTCTGCCCCATTCCTTGGCCTTTTCCCCAGGGTCCTGGCCCGACACTTCTGAGTGCCAGATGTCCCAGCACATGGCCATGCCTGCTGACCCTCATCTGCCCGTGCCTGGGGTCGTGGTCACACTCAAGACAGTGGGGTTTGCTGCCTTTCTGTGGCACTTCCTTGAGTTTCATTCCAGTTCCGCCCTCTGCCATCCCCCGCCATCCCCCGCCATCTCCGGCCATCTCCCGCTTCCTGGGGCCCTCAGAGTTCCCACTCCCAGTGGGAGCCCTCTTGCTCCTGCCCGACTGGCCCCAGAGGCTCACCCACAGGGCTGGGCAGGAAAGGACTGCCTCAGTAGTGGGTCCCAGCTGATGCCCCTGGGGCTGGTCCCTGGAGGCAGCAGGACCGCCTGGGCCCCAGGGGAGTTGATGCCAGGGCCAGCCTGGCTCAGTTGTGGCTGGCCCCTGAGCCCAGCCTTCTCTACTGGCCAGGGAGAGCAGGACAGGGAGACCCAGCGGCACGTGCAGCGATGACCTGGACCACTCCCTCCTGGCCCCACATAGCTCTGCAGCTGAACCGGCCGTGGGCGTTGAAATGAGAGTTAAAGCAGGCACTAGACGTTGGATAATTTCTTTCAGATTTTTTTCTGGATTTCTCTTAATTAATAGTAAGGCAAACTGTGTAGAAGTGTCCACCATCATACTTGCTACTGTCTGAAAGAACTTTGAAGCACAGCAAGCGATTCCTTGGAGAGTGCGTTCTTGGGGTAGGGTTTCTGATGCTGCTTCTGTTCAAGTAGCCCCTGTGTCGCTCGCTGGCCATGGGGCAGCTGGGGAAAGAAGCAAAACCACAGGCCACGCTAGCTCTGGGTCTGACGGCCTCAGCTGAGGGACATTGTGCTGCTGCTAGTGTGACCTGAGTCAGCTCAGGATGCCTCGCCCCGAATGGACCCGTGGACGCCTGCCAGCCAGAAGGCTTGTGTCCAGTGGAAATCGCCCTCGATGCCCTTCTGCTGCAGAGATGTGGCCCTGCCTAGCTGCTTAAGACAGCCAGCAGGGTCACCTCACACCTAAGCTGGGTGCTTTGACACAGGGCACCTGTGGGGTTGCAGGTGATGCTGGCCGGGAATGGTCTCTGAGGCTCGGTGGGGCTGGAGGTCACTCCCAGAAGGCTCCCTCTGGCAGTGGTGGTCGTCCAGCATCACGTGGCCTCTCCGGCAGGAGAGCTCTTTCACGCAGCAGCTGGCGCCGAAAGAAGGCGGGCAGAAGTCCTCACGGGTGTCCTTTCCCTCCGAAGCCCCTCACTGACCCTCGAGAAGGAAATGCTGGCCTCCTCCCTGGGACACCGAGGCCGAGGAAGGGGTAAGAGAACCGGTCTCCTCCCTTGGCCCAGAGCACAGGATGCAGAGGTGTGTCAGTGTGCTGTGTGCACACCCAGAGTCGTCCTAAGAGACATGTGTTGGTGGACTGATGGGCAGGTGGGCTGTAGAGGAGGGGACGGGGCTGGGCCTCGGGTCTCAGAGGGGACGTAGAGTCCCACCCCACCTTCGCCTTCCTCCTGACATCACCACCCACACAGCAGCTTCCTGGGCCCCCGAGGCTGGTACAGGTACTGCCACTGCCCCTCCCTGCCCTGGGGACCCTCTTCTCATATCACCCTTCAGCACAGCCCAGGAAAGAAGTGTCTTTCAGCACCGCTTCCGGGAGTGGAGGCAGCCCTTGGGGCTCTGCCTTAGGGCCCCTGTGGCCACGCCCCCTGCTCCAGGGTCTCTCTGTGGCCACACCCCTGCTCCAGGGTCTTTCAGTGGCCACGCCCCCTGCTCCAGGGTCTCTCTGTGGCCACACCCCTGCTCCAGGGTCTCTCTGTGGCCACGCCCCCTGCTCCAGGGTCTCTCTGTGGCCACACCCCTGCTCTAGGGTCTCTGTGTCCATACCCCCCTCCAGGGTCTCTGTGGCCACGCCCCCTGCTCCAGGGTCTCTCAGTGGCCATGCCCCCTGCTCCAGGGTCTCTCAGTGGCCATGCCCCCCGCTCTAGGGTCTCTGGCCACGCCCCCGCTCTAGGGTCTCTGTGGCCACGCCCCCACTCTAGGGTCTCTGCGGCCACGCCCCCACTCTAGGGTTTCTGGCCACGCCCCCGCTCTAGGGTCTCTGCGGCCACGCCTCACTCCAGCTCCCACTGGCCCTTTAAGTCTGCAGGGTGTCCCCTCATCACCAGGACTGTTCCTGCCTCCCCGGTGTGCTGTGCCTGAGTGGGAGGGTGCCTATTCAGAGGAGCTGGCTCCGTGCTGTGCCAGGCCAGGGCCCTGCCTTCCGCGGGTGGACAGGCCAGCTGGAGTGGTCTTGCCTGGTCGCTGATGGAGCTGCACAGAGCAGGCTGGGCTCCCTCCGCCTTCCTGCCAGCTGCAGGGCTCCTGCGCCCTGGGAGGGACAGGTGTGCGCCTTGGCCAGTTTGTGAGGGTCGCTGTACAGTCCTCCTGGCTGCCCGGGCTCCCACGTCCGCAGCGTATGCACACGCACTACCTTCCCTCCCTGTGCTGACGGCCGGACGGGGCTCTCCAGGGACAGACACCGTCCCTGCCTGTTGCCTCACTTGGCCTTCATAGTCGCCCTGGCACAGGCCTCCAGGCAGGGGAATCTGCAGGGGAGCTCTGAGCAGGAGTCGCCGGGTCACAGGCTACTGTTTTCTTTCTTTTTAAATAATTTTTTAGTTATCGATGGATATAATACTTTATTTTTATTTTATTTATTTATTTTATGTGGTGCTAAAGATCCAGCCCAGTGCTTCACAAGTGCGAGTTGAGCACTCTACCCCTGAGCTGCACCCCAGCCCAAGGCTACTGTTTTCAATACTGAGGGACAACCCCGAAACAGGGCGCATGCGCCAGGCTCCCTGAGCTGAGCGAGAGCCACCTGCCCACCGTAAGACACCTGGGTTCTGGCCTGCCTTCCCTACCGCTCTGGGGGAGTTTCTGACCCTCTCCTGGTGAGGTGGCAGCTCCTTTGAGAAACTGAGACTCCTGCTCTCTCTCTCCATGGCCCGGGGCTCCTGTGGCTCCCGTCCTCGCCCAGGGCAACCGGCACTGCGGTCCTCCTGTCTCTGTTTGTCGCTGTTCTTTGACAGCAGGTGGCCAGCTGGGGCTTCGTGCAGCACCACACTGGTTCTGCCCCACGGAGGGCAGCCCTGGGCTCTTTCCTCACCTGCCTTCTGTTTGCTGGACCCTTTCCCTACCCTTGGCTCTGCTTCCTCTGACATTCCCTCACGGTCCCTCGGCCACCAGGCTTTCTGCATTCTGCACACATGCCCTGTCTGCAGCAGCCATGAACAGACACGAATGTCACACTGAGCCCTAGCATCTTGACTGGAGAAGTCTGGCCGCTCTGAAGTTTCCTTATTGAAAATCGGGGGTCGTCAATGGTACAGAATAGAGGACACAGAGGCGAATCCACAAAAGTACATCTACCTTATATTAGACAAAGGTGCTACAAACATGCAATGGAGGAAGGATAGCATCTTCAACAAATGGTGCTGGGAGAACTGGAAATCCATATGCAACAAAATGAAACTGAATCCCTTTCTCTCACCATGCACAAAAGTCCACTCAAAATGGATCAAGGAGCTAGGAATCAGACCAGAGACTCTGCGTCTAATAGAAGATAAAGTTGGCCCTAATCTTCATCAAGTTCCTTAATAAGACACCTATAGCACAAGAGTTAAAACCAAGAATCAACAAATGGGACGAATTCAAACTAAAAAGTTTTTTCTCAGCAAGAGAAATAATATGTGAGGTGAATAGGGAGCCTACATCCTGGGAGCAAATTTTTACCCCTCAAACATCAGATAGAGCTCTAATCTCTAGAGTATACAAAGAACTCAAAAAATTAAACAACAAAAAAGCAAATAACCCAATCAACAAATGGGCCAAGGACTTGAACAGAAACTTCTCAGAGGAGGATATATCATCAATCAACAAGTACATGAAAAAGTGCTCACCATCTCTAGCAGTCAGAGAAATGCAAATTAAAACTACTCTAAGATACCATCTCACTCCAATAAGATTGGCAGCCATTATGAAGTCAAACAACAATAAGTGTTGGCGAGGATGCGGGAAAAGGGTACACTCATACATTGCTAGAGGGACTGCAAATTGGTGCAGCCAATTTGGAAAGCAGTATGGAGATTCCTTGGAAAGCTGGGAATGGAACCACCATTTGACCCAGCTATTCCCCTTCTCAGACTATACCCAAAAGACCTAAAAAGAGCATACTACAGGGACACAGCCACATCAATGTTTATAGCAGCACAATTCACAATAGCTAGACTGTGGAGCCAACCTATATGCCCTTCAATAGATGAATGAATTAAAAAAATGTAGCTTATACACAATGGAATATCACTCAACACTAAAAAATAACAAGATCATGGCATTTGCAGGGAAATGGATGGCATTAGAGCAGATTATGCTAAGTGAAGTTAGCCAATCCCTAAAAAACAAATGCCGAATGTCTTCTCTGAAGACTGCCACTAAATAGAGAAGAGAGGTGGGAGGGAAAAGGAGGGAGAAGGGGAGTTGCACAGAAGATAGAAGGAGAACCTCATTGTGATACAGAATACATGTTTGATGGTGTGATGAGAAAAAGAAAAAAAAAGTGTGTCACATGAGATTGGACAGAGAGAAAGGATGGAGAGGAGGGGAGGAGTAGGGGGATAGGAAGGGCAGCAGAATAGAATAGACAACATGATTGCTGTATTACATTCCATGTATGTATTATATGTCAAAATACACTCTGCTGTCATGTATGACTAAAAAAATAAAAACAAATCGTATGGTTAAAAAAAAAAAAGAAAAGAAAACCTGGGGTCGTGGCTCTTGTTATGGACTGATATCTGTGCCCCCAATTAGTAGGTTGACACCCTGCCCTCAAGGGGGTACCCTGGGGGGGGGCTTTGGGAGGTGTGATGGTCTGGGTGTGGAAGGCTGGTCCCCAGGGCAGCAGTGTGCAGAGGAGGGGCTTTGGGGAAGGGCTCTGACCTCAGCAGGGGACTGACCCACTGAAGGTTCAAATTTGGCAGTGTTATGGGGAGGCCATGGGAGTGTTGGGAGGTGGAGGCTCATAGGAGGAAGTAGGTCACTGGGGTGTGCATTGGAAGGTGTGTCTTGCCCCAGCCTCACTGTCACCCTGCCCCCATGTTCTTCCTCTGCCACACCCTTCTACCATGATTCTCCGCCTCGCCTGGGGCAAATGCAATGGCACTGGCCGACTTTCCATGAAAACCTTTGAAACCACGAACAAAAATAGATCTTTCCTCCTCTGAGTTGAATTCTCAGGTATTTGTCATCACAGAAAAGGGGTACCAGGGGGTGAGGTCACTGCTTTGACTATACCTGACCATGAGGTCTGGGAGATTTTGAAAGCGGTTTCTGGGGGGAAGTTTGGAAAGGTCTGCAAATGCGGGTGAGAGAAGCCCCAGAAAACTAAGTGGAGCTTAGTGGGCGTTCCTGGTGGGAGCTGAGAAGAGCAGGATGCTGGTAGGAAGGTGGACAGTAGGACTGTGCTCATGAGACTCCAGGTGGACTCTAATGGGAGAGGGACTAGAGGCCGTCAGTGTTACATCCTCAGACTGCACAGTACACAGTAGTACACTGTACATTATGTACTAGACACACATCAGTATCATGATATAAAAGTGTCACAGTCTGTATTCTTACTATAACTTGCCTATATTTTGCCTGTGCCCTAAGACTTTGTGAGACTGTGTGGTGGACTGGTTAGTCTAGTTGAGGAAATTTCAAGGTGGCACAGCATTCAGGCAGTGGTATAGGTATCACTGGTGGCTTTTGGCCAGGTTGACAGTAATAACTATATGCAAGAAGAGCAGAAAAATTAGGAAAAAAAATACAGTTTGACCAGAAAAATGCATGTGAAAATTGGGGCCAAAAACCATAGTTGTTGAAGAGATTAACACTATTAAAGAGAAACCCAGTAATTTGCACCAAGACCATAGGAAAGATGCCTTAAGTACCTCTCAGGAGTCAGCAGTTCTCCTCCCATCACAGGCTGACGTCAACGTGAAGACTCACTTGGAAGACTTGGCTTTAGAGGCGGGCAGCCTGCTCAGTGCCAGGCTCTGAGAGGCTGTTGCAGCCATGAAGTGGCCCAGACACCGTTCCATCTGGTGCAGGCCTTGGCGTCCTCCACAGGGATGCGGAATGCAGGCCTTACGGGGTCTTGGAGGCGTCCACCCAATTTGAGAGGAGGAACTAGAGGGTCAGGCGGTGTGTGGCAGGCACTAAGTGACAGGGAAGACTGAGGCTGCAGCTGCAGGGAGACTCCAGAGGTCAGCGGTGCCAGGAGCGGCAGACGCTGAGGCAGCTGCAGGCAGGAGTAGAGCCAGCCCAGGAGAGAGGCCCTGAGGTGGCCAGCAGGGCTGTGGGGCGGGGTGCCAAGCCCTGGGCGCCCCTCCCACGGTCCTGTGATGGAGGTGGAGCTGCAGGGTTTGAGGTTTGCCACGTTGGGCTTCAGTCTTGCTTTTGTCTGGTCTTTGGTTGGTACTCTGTTTCTCCCTCGGGGTGATGGTGTGCACCTTGTGCCTGTGCCACCACTGTGTGTTGTACCTTGTCACTGTGCCACCACTGTGTGTTGGAAGCATGGGACTTGCTTTGAGTTTTACAGGACTCACAGCAAGAGTTTGCCTCGAGTCTCAGAGGGGACGCAGGACTTGTGCTTGGGGCAGTGCTGGAACTGTTGAGAATCTGGGGACTCTTGGAGATGGGCTAAGTACATTTTGCATTGTGGGACAGACATGAGCCGTGGGCACCAGCGTAGAAGGCTATGACTTGGACCTGCGTGTCCCTCTATGTGTTGAAGGCCTGGCCCCGAGGGAAGTGAGGTTCAGAGGTGGGACTTCTAGGAACGACCGAGTCTTGAGGGTCTGGCTCATCAGTGGGCTCACCCCTTTAATTCTATGATGAGGGTCAGTGGACTGGCCTTGGCCAGAAGCCTACAGGGCTGCACGGCCACAAAGGGCTGCGGGTACATGAGGGACTTGGGGGTTATGGACAGTGCTTGTGGACATGCTGCCTGACTCCCTGGAACTCAGAAGACACCGATTCTCTGCTCCTCTTCTCCCTGGGGTCAGGTCCCTTGGCTGTGTCTCTTGCCCTGTCCTCTGCACTGCCTCTGGTGGCCATGCCTTCAGCCCGTGGACCGCTCGGGTTGGCCACATTGTCTTTCCCGGGCGTGCCAAGGCCTGCTGGGGTAGCTCGTGCTGCAGCTGGGCTCGGGTGCTGGTGGGGACGGTGAGCAGAGTCATCTCCACCTGCCCCTTCCCCGCCCTCAGAGCCCCAGCCTGGGCGGGGTGCACGCCCTCCTCTGGCCTGTGGTCCCTCCTCTGACCTACAGGCATTCTTAGGGTCGGGCAGGGAGCAATCCCAGGACCCTGACCTCAGTGGGGAGCCATCTGGTGAGCTCACGCACACCCACTCTGCCACGTGGAGGCGGGTAGAGAGGTACACCCGGCATCTGGACTGGCTCCTGCCCTCCCCATCTCTGTAGGGGGGGGTGGCAGGTGGTCCCCGTCAAGAGCCGTTCACAGCCAAGATTCGATGCTTTGCTGCCCACGCCAGCTGCTTTGGTGGTTATGGAAAGACCATAGCAGGGAAGAGAACCGTGCGGGTTTGCGTGTAGAACTGCATGTGCGTTGTTTGTAGCGTGGGAGTGTGTGCATAGATTCTTGCTGCACATGCAGAGATGCTGGCTCAGTGGTTATCTCTGACTGTGGGTTAGGGTTAATTTTCATTTCCTTCTTTTTCTCATGGGTATGAGATGAGGTTTCAACAATGAGCCTATTATTACTTGTGTAATAAGAAAAATAAAGTTATTTTAAAAAGCAAGTGTGTGTCTAGGTGATGTAATGTGTTTGCTGGGTGTAATAGAGGGGGCTGTCCTGGACTGTGCAGGAGCTTCATGCTTGGTGGCTGACAGCAATCCCCAAATCTGTCAGCAGGAATAAAACTGTGAGCACTCATGGCTTTACTGTCATTGTTATCTTAACAAATTACACAAATAAGACATGAGCACATTCTCATCCAGCAACACGGAAGTGGATCCTCATGTCAGGGGGACAATCCACGCTACAACTCCCCGTGACTTCAGAATCCCACCCAAGGAAAATACAGCTGTTCAGGTGACAGTTGGACCAGCGTTTTTCTTACGCTGGACTTGAGCTGCCCTTCTTCGACCGGCCTGGGTGTGTTTGACGTCTGCAGTCCTCTACACTCCTCACTGCCCCACCTCTCCACCAGTCACCGGTGAGGTCACATGATTCGCTTTCATGTTGCCAGTTCCAGTCCTAGTGCTGAGGGTTGTGGTTGGACCTGGAGTGTACCCCAAAAGCTTGTGTGTTGAAAGCACCATCCACCACGCGAACAAGGTTCAGAGTGGGCACTCAGGCAACGGTGGTCACGGGGGCTCTGCCCTCAGCACTGGGTCAATCCACTCAATGGAATAGCCCATTGGTGGCTGGGCTGATGGAGAGTTGGGACCTAGTTGGAGGAAGTGGGCACTGGGCCGGCCCTGAAAGGGTCTGTCTTCTCCCTGGCCCCTTCCCCTCTCTCTCTTCTCTGCTTCCCAGCTGCTGCGCCCTTTGGAGTCGGCCAACCTTGGCTGAAATTCCTGAAACCATGAGCCACGGTGAGTCTTTCCTCCTCCACGTTGTTTGTTGGGTGTTCTGGTCAGAGCGGTGCAGATCTGACGGACACGTTGAGAGGAGGACAAACGGCATCCCCAGCACCACAGGAAAAAACAAAGGGTGCCTTTATGTGCCTGGGTTCACCCGGTAAAGAAGTACTGACTTCTCTGCCATGATGATGTTCTTTATGTCCCCCAGATTCATATCCCGAAGTCCTGGCCCTAGTTCCTCAGAATATGACCATGTGGGGGGACAGGAGCTGAAAGGAGGTGACCAAGGTCAAACGCGGCCATGGGGGTGAGCTTGATCCAACATGATGCTGCCTTTATTAGAAGAAATTTGGGCACAGACACAGGATGACGCTGTAGGTCACAGGAAGATGCTGTCCACAGCCAAGGAGAGGCCTCCCAGGGGACCAGCCCTGAGGCACCTTGACCTGTGACCTCTAGCCCCCAGGGCCAAGCAGTGGTTCCCAGCGTGGAAGCCACCGGCTGTGTCACCTTGTCACCTCGCCTCACCTGCCCTGGTGAGTGAGCACCAAGGCGGATGACTCACGGCCGCAGCAAGTTGGGAGGGCGCCTGGTGACCCGGCCCGTCTCCCAGCCGCCTCTGCCCCGCGTGGCCTCTGCTTTGGGTGGTCAGGGCCACCCTGGGCACTCCTGAGGGGCTGGTGTTGCCGCAGCCGGCCCTGAGGGTGGTGCCCTGGGGGTGGTGTTCTCTTCCCCTCTGGTCCCGCCTCCCCACACCCTGTGTCCTGTGACGTCCCCCGACTGTCCCCCAGTCCTCTCCCAGGCCTGCTAGGTGCTCCTCTGCTTCCCCCGCCCTTCTCCGCCTGGCTCTCCTGGGCGGTCTGCAGCAGCCGAGCTCCCGTGGACGTGCTCACTGGTGGCTCCTCCCGCGGCCTCCGGGATCTCCTGCCTCCTCGGCTCCAGCCCCACTGCCCCCCCAGGCCAGCTCAGCTCTGGCTGGGACCCTCCAAGCTCCTCCGCCTGAGGTTGCACGCTGTCCCCTGCCTGGAGGCACATGGGCTTCTGCACACCGGCCTGAGCGCCAAGAGCCCCTCGGAGAAGCTGCCTGGCCGCTCTCCACAGCAGCGTCCTGGCAGTGGGTCCCCCTCCTGGCCTGGGCGCCCCCCTCCCAGGCCCACCCTCGCCAGTGCTGATCCCCGAGAGCGGATGGCTCCCTCGCTCCCCACAGCCCTCGCACCACCGTGGTGGCACAGTGGGTGCTCCGTGGGGCTGCAGGGGACCTCAGGATGGTGTCTGTCACCAGCTCTGAGGGAAGGCACAGAAACTGGCATTAGAGCCCATTAGGGACGAGGTGACAGGTGTTCTCCAGAAGCACCAAGGAGGCTCGTGGCAGGGAGGGCCGGGGCATCTGCACACCGAGAGCTGCGTGCTGGAGTGAGACCCCAGGAAGTGTCAGCATCACCTCCCAGGCCCGGGCTGAGCTCTCCTGGGATGCTGTGAGGGGCGGGGGCGGGGGCGGGAATCAGGCTCCAGGGCATCAAGGAACAGCAGGTGGTGGGAGAAGCCGGGAGAGTGGGGAGGGGCTCGCTCTGTAAAAGAGGGATGGAGAAGGTCAGATCCAGATGGGTACAGGCAGGAGGGAGGGGGTCTCCTCTGGGTGACAGAGCTGGAGTGCTCCTCAACGTGGAGTGGGCACTTCAGGTCCATGCTGAGTTCACCCTCACGGTTCCTGGGCACTAGACTTTGAGAATGGTTATCCTAGAATGGTCCTTAGCAGATCCTTCCAGGGAAGAGGTGGCCGTGGAGAAGGGAGAGGACCCCCAGGAACGGGGACTTTGGAAAGGAGGGGGCGGTTGATGGTCGTGGTGGCCTTGGTGGAGAGGGAGGGCTGTGTCTTCCTCTGTAGCCGTGGGTGGGGAGATGGGACGGGCAGGCCTTGTAGGTGCCAGTCCCCCTGTGGGAGGGATCCACCCAGCAGGGTCCCCCATATCTGTGGTCCTGAGCTGCTGGGGGTCTGTGGCAGGCAGGGCATGAGTCCTGCAGGGGAGCCCCGGAGGCGGTGCACAGCGGGTGTGGGGTCACATGCTGTGGGCCCTTGGCTGGGTGGAGACCCACACCCACCTGACACCTAGCCCCCAACCCCAGAGGCAGTCCATGGGACCAGCTCGCCACCTGCAGGGACGCTGCCCCTGAGCCCTCAAGGCAAGAGGATGACAAAGGAGAGTTTGACTCAGGACCAAGAACGTCCCCCAGCTGCCCCAGGCTCCTTCGTACTGAAGCTGGAAGTCCTTGCATTAACTAAACAGCCTCACTGTCACCTGCCACACAACACAAGTAACCCGTGGGACCCTCGGTGACAACATTTGCAAAATCAACGTCCTTTTTTTGAACTCTGTTTCCATGCTCAGTAATGGCTTCCACTTGTCCCCTCCTCCATCTTGACAGTGGCAGGAAGAACAGTAGGAAGAGCCGGTCCAGTGACCCCCTCCAAATGGGCCAGTCCCTGCATCTTACCCTGGTCCCCGGACCATCGGAACAGGCTCAGAAAGCATGGCCATGGTTTAAACTTTTATTTAATTAGCCTTTACTAGATTTAAAAAAATACACTAGAAATCCACAAGGAAATAAATAGCCCATAATCCCAAACAACCCCTTTGGTCTTTCTAGAAGGAAAGCCATGTTGACTAAGGCTGGGCCTCTCAGACACGCAGGAGCTCTTCCCCTGGCCTCGGGCAGGGCACCCACCTGGATGTTCCGGGACATTCTGCAGACAGCTCCCAGGCACAGGCACACCCACAGCCCTGAGCTGAGCCTCAGCCTCACCTGCTCCCAGGGATCACAGCCCTGTCCTGAGCATGGCTTACAACATCTTCAGACCACAGCCTGGGCACACACACACAGAGGCCAGATACTCTGCTTTGGTCATTTGGGGTCCCCTGCCCTCTGGGTAGGGGTCACAGTGAATCCCTTCCTGTCCTTGGGTGGGTCCTTCTGGAAGCTTCCCCTACTGACCGCCTTTCCCAGCTGGTTGTCCCGGGGGCGAAGAGGGTAGGTCTCCTACCGGCCCTTCCCAGGCAGAGGTCCAGGGTCTGCACAGCCTGCCCATGCCTGGGACCAGCTGTGGGCAGCCCAGGCCCTGTCATCCCCTGACCCAGGAAATGTGGGTGGGGCAGCCGTGCTGGGCATGCCGGGAGGAGGGCAGCGCTGGCGTGGCCCTGAGAGGTGCCCAGCTCCCTCTGTCCCAGGAGATCCGCGGCACACAGCGGGCCCTTTGTTCCCCGCACCCTGCTGCTGGGCGCTGGGGAGCACGCCCAGGGCTGCCCGCTGCCGCTAATTACAGCCTCCTCCAGCCTCCTGCCCCAGCCCGAGCCTTTGAAGTGGGTGCTGCTGCCCCCCCCCGGGGCCTCGCACCCCGTAATTGCCATCCCCCAGGGCCCAGGCAGGCAGCTTCCCTTGGTCTTGTCAGCAGGTTGTTGGGGGAAATTACAGTGCGGCTCCGAACGAAGGCAAAGCCTGTGCTTTTCTCGGGCTCAGATGCGTGTGGGTTCATCTGCAAAGAATTTTAAGAACATGCTCTGGGTGCGAAGCTAGGCTTTGCCCGGAGGTGGGAACCAGTGGCCCTGGAAGCCGAAATGGCACGCTGGGTGGAGCAGGGGAGGACGTGGCCTGCAGCCTCGGGCTGTGGCCCAGGAGGTCATTTGTCCCTATGCAGCCGATGGGCTCGGCCTTCAGAGCACGTGGTCTGGTCCAGCAGAAAGCCCGCTGGGGCTCTCACACCTGTAAACAGAGAAGCAGTAAATAAAAGCCCAGCGCAGGTCACGCCTGCTTTCTCGGTAACCAGGGAGTAAAGCTAACCTGAGTGATAAGACAAACAGAATCTGGTGTCTGAAATAAGCCTAAAGGCTGTCATGGAGGGGAAGGAGGGAAACGCCTCCTGCTCGCAGGGCAGGTGGCATCTGCATGGTGGTGTCCGGCTGTGAGAGCAGAGAGGAGGGACGTGTGTCCAACACCAGGAGGTCAGGGAGCAGGGGCACAGGTGCAGCTGCGGCTGCCCAGAGAGCTCCCAGACCCCGAGGATGGCACACACCAACCTCGGAGAGGTGACTGGGAGTGGGCGTGGTCACAAGCTCTCCGCAGCCACAACACGTAGTGTCCTCTAGAACAAGAAGAAACAGAGAGTGAAGAGGGTCAGAGTGGGGCTCAGCAGCACAGCACCCTGGGTGTCCCCAGTGCACAGAAACAGAGAAAGAGGCGGACATTTTAATATGTATTTAGGAGAAAACTTAGATATTCAAAACAAACAGACAGACAATCTTGGCAAACCTAAAGGGTGGGCCAGAAAACAAAGCTGCCCCCTGTGGTGAGGAGGGCGTGGCCCTGGGTGAGGAGGACTTAGGCCTGGGGGAGGAGGGCGTGGCCCTGGGGGAGGAGGGCGTGGCCCTGGGGGAGGAGGGCCAGATCTCCTGGAGGAGAAGCCGCGGATTCTTGGGTAGCCAATCTGCAAGCAGCGTGTGACTTTCCAGGCAGCAGGCCGTTGTCAGCGCAGTGATGAAGGAACAGGAAACTGCACAAGCCTGGAATGGGAGAAGTGGGAAGGCCGGGCGAGCCCCATGGGGGCTGGAGCGGGCGCAAGGTGGCTAATCCCATGGGGTTCACCGCAGTTCTCTTGGACAGGATGATCTCATGGAGGAAAATTGGAGTGACCTTGTTTTTAGGAAGCTGAGGAAATATCTAAGGGTGAAGGTCACCTCGCAGTTTATGTCCCAGTGAATGAACCATGGCAGACGTCTCCGCAGGCGCACCTGGACACAGTGGGCAAGACCATGGGACGAGGCGAGGCCTCCGTGTGCGTGGCCACATTTTCCGTAGGCTTGAAAGACACTAAAAACGTTGCAAAGGGGAGACTCAGATCTCTTCACTAGTGAGTTTAGTTCACCTCCAGGAAACAGTCTTGGGACAGTCCAAGTGCTGCCCACCTTGGAAAAGCACGGTCCGCACGCCCCCTACCCAGAGGCAGCCGCATCCCTGGCGCCCACCCACAGGGAGATAATAAGCTCCTAACTCTTAAATGCTTGACTGACACAGGCTGAACCCCAAGAGGTGTGGTCTGGGCCACCTGGAGCTTCCAGTCTGGGGACAAGGAGGGCAATGGCCACCTGAGAAAGGGATCAGAACCCATGAGGGAGAGGGAGGCGCCTACCGAGGAGGGGGTCCCCAGAAGTTAAGCAAGAGCTAAGGTTGAGAGCTTCAGAACAAGGAAGGAGGACAGTGTGGGGTAGGACCCCGCCTCAGGACAGCCTGTGCGAGGAAGCTGCACTGAGGACAGGGGGAGTGCGGGAAGGCAAAACTGCAGGCGGCACGCAAGACTGACCCTGGGCTCTGTGGCCACATCCTGAAGGGGTCTTCCTTCTAGGAGCAACTGGAAGCCACTGTAACCCGTGCCGGCCTGGGGAAGGAAGGCGGCTGGGCCCGTGGGAGGGCACTGCAGTGTGCAGGTGGCTGCATGGATTCTGGGGTGCCTGCAGCCCTGGATGGGGCCTTGGACACCCGGAGGGAAGTGAGTAAGGTGCCAGGGCCAGGATGCCCGCTCGGCAGCCCCAGCTCAAGTGCAAGCAAAGCCTGGTGGACCTGGTGATTCTGCAAGATCCCAAGGACGGCTGGGCACGAGGATGGAGAATGACCATTAGTTTTGTTGAAAATGAGGCTTGAAAACACGTCAAGTCACATCCACTGATGTGAAAAAACACTTGAGAAAATTCAGCAGGCTTTCTTTCCTACTCTGAGAGAAAATGAAGAAAGACTCCTTAACATGGTGAGGACCTCCACACCCCACACCCATCTCCCTGCGATCAGAATGGGGTCTGCTACGACACTGCCTTGAGGATTGTTTGAATGCTCTAAGTTCATACTGCAAGATCAGAAAACAAATAAATGGGTACACATATTAAAACAGAGGAGTCAAGCTTATTTTTATTTGCAGATTATGTTTAACTAGAAAAACAAGATTCTACACTAACTTTAAGGTTGCTAAATACAAGATAACTACATAAAATGAGCCAATTTTCTTCGCAATAATCAGTTACAAGTGGAAATGGGGGAATTTTTTTCCCAATAATGATAAGATTATAAGTGAATTTATGGGATACTCACAGGACCTACTTTACAGAAAAACTATTAAAATATAAAAAAAAAAAATCATAGCCAAAACTATAAGTTTTTCTGATGAACCTGATTTAAGACTTGAAGAAGCAAAGAGAAATACCATGACCCCGAGTGGGAACACTTCATACCGTAAAAGGCCCACCCTCCTTAGTCTGTAAAGTGTGGCCACTCCACTAGGTACTCCTGCAATGGTTTTTGCTTGTTGTTTGACCTTGGCTTGGAAGATGCAGATAGGAACCCCTTCCTTCCTTCTTCTCTTCCTTCCCTCCTTCCTTCCTCAATGGGGGATGAAACCCTGGACTCCCACGTGCTAGGCAAGTGCTCGACCACTGAGCTATACCCCCACCTGTACCTGCGATCAGCCGTTTTTGAAGTTCACGTGGCGGATTCTCAGGTGAGGAGCGCCGATACACCTGAGCTGGACGGCGCGTGTGCGTGCCCTGTGTCTATCAGGTGCACTTAGTGAAACGCTGACCCAGTGGGTGTGGATCCAGGCAGCCGGACCCGTCACCCATCTCGGCTTCGCGTGGAGGGAGTTGCGTTGGTGGTAGGTGCACCGCGACTTCTGTACAGGGCGCGAGTCGTCGGTCCTTCCAGACGGAATCCAGTCCTGAACACACCCTGCACCGCAGCGGTGAAGGAATCTGAACGCCTAAGGCCCGTAAGCAGATGCAAGACCTGTGAGTCTTGAAGACAGTGTTCCTGACCAGGTAAAACCGCGAGGCACCTGGCCAGACGGCCAGCTAAGCCGGAGCACGGGCCGAGGCGTGGGAGAGGTCTGCAGGGCCTGCAGCGGCCTTCCGGAGGACGCGTGGGGTGAGGGGGAAGCCTGGTCCCTGCTGTGAGCAGCCCGGTGGGTTCTCTCCTCCAGTCACTTTCAAAGTGCAGCTCCACCTGCCTCCCTGGACGCCTGCCCCCGCCTGAGTCCTGGTGCCCGTGAACTCGCCCACTGCTCCTGAGCAGGGAGTCCCACTGCGGCCTGGCCAGGCCCTCCTGGCCTGCTCTCAATTGGCCATGACTGTCAGGTGTCCCTCTGCCTCAGTGGCCGCCAGCGGGGGCCGCTTATTGGCAGTTGTGTTTTCTACTGGGTGTCAGCTTCTCATCATGGTGACAAAAATACCCGACAAGAATAGCTGAGGGGAGGAAAGGCTTATGTGGCTCCTGGGTCAGAGGAGCAGTCCACGGTCAGCGGACTCCATCGCTCTGGGCGCAAGGTGAGCTGGAGCACCCTGGCGAGCACACAGAGGGCGCAGGCACGCCCCCAGCGAGGCCCCGCCCCAGCGAGGCCCCGCCCCCGATGAGACCATGTCCGGGTGAGACCACGCCCCGGAGAGACTCCCGCCCCCCCCCCGCGAGATCCCGCCCCCGGCCACACCCACCAAATGGATGGATCCACTGAGTAGGTCACAGCTCCCAGCACCTGGCCGCCAGCTTTCAGGACACCTCAAACCAGACCCACGACATGATCCAGCTGTCCTCAGTCAACCTTGGCGAAGATATTAATGTCTATCTTGATTCAAAAGAGAGAAAGAGCTCGTTCATGTAACTTTTCTTTCAGTATGTTGCTATGATTGTTCTGTTTTATTATATTAGTCATTGATCTCTTACTGTGCCTAATTTACAAATTAAATGTCACTGTACGTGTGAATAGGTAGGAAAAATCATGTGAACTGCAGGCTCACCATTATCTGTGGTTTCAGGCACCTGTTGGGGTTCTTGGAATGCACCCCACAGGATAGTGGGGTGACTGTAAATGTCAGATGTGGTCTAGGCAGGAGGAGCATTTGTGTTTAAGTCACTGAGACCACAGGCCGTGGCCCACTGAGTGCGGTGTTAGTTGAATAGCTAATTGGATACCAGGGTCTTGTTCTGTAACCTAGAACTACCATTTCCAAATTCTCCTCCCCCTGTCTCTTCCTCGTCCTTGGAGAAAGCGCCATTCCCTGTCTGGTATGAGCTGATCACCCGGAGACGAGTGACCTTCAGAGCTGTCTTAGGGACCATTCCTGAGTAATGCCTGTTCCCAGTGTCAGACACCCTCCTTCCTTCACTCATCTGGTTTCCTTGAAGCAGACCAGGCAGGGAGGCCCGCGGGGGCGGCTGGTCAGCAGGGTGTGTCTGGGGATTCTCCGGAGGTCCTGTTTGTCCGTTGGAGGTGGAGTGGCAGAACTGGGATGGGTTGCCAGTCCCTCCTGCGAGACCTGGGAGTCCTGTCTTGTTAACGGGGAGCGCCTCAGCCACTGTGGGTGAAACTCAGCACCTCACAAACAGCTCTGGCGCAGACACCCAGCAGGGACAGCCAGTTCTCTGTGCCACGTTGCTCTTGGTAGCCTCTTGGGACACCTCTGCAAGTCTTTCGTGTGTACTGTGTGGGGAAACGGCTTCCATGGCAAACCAAGAGGGAGAAAATTGGGGTCACGAAGCATAGAGGGGCTCTCCTTGTTGCCCATGCTCTGCGCCCCACACGCGTGAGCTGAGCCTGGTGTCCCAGGGAGGGAGGTGGAATCTTTACTTTGGCTGCACATTTGGAGCTGGCATGCCCTGGGACCTGCTTGAAGAAACGCTGCTGCGTGTGCCTCACACCTGTCACCTGACTGTCGGGATGGACTCCGTGTAGGTCCCAGGAGACTCGAATGGCAGGGAGAGGTGGGTGCAGAGGGCTGCAGTGACGTGGGCACAGGCAGCTGCCCCTGTGTCCGGGCATCGTTCTGCAGTTTTGCATGTGAGCCCTGGTCCCACCAGTCAGCTCCTGCCAGTCTGTTAACAATGTTGCTGGTGTTGCCAGATCAAATGTGATAGAAGGAAAATCTCCCTGAGGAACCGGAAGATCCTCAACTCTTCAATCAGGATGTTTAAAAGGAACACAATTTTATTTTATCAACAGTTCAGGGGTTCAGAGGTCAGGGGTGGCCTGGGGAGCTTGGCAGAATCATGCAACGTGGCCTGGGTCTATGGCCAGCACAGGTGCCGCCTGCTGGTCTTGCAGGAGGAGTCACCTACCCACCCCACCTGGGCGAGGTCAGAGGCCTGGGAGGGGCCCTGGCCCAGAACAAAGTGCTCTCCGACTTCAGAAGAAAAGAATGGCTTGGCTGGTTCTATGTGAGAGCCTCTCAGCCACAGGGCAGGCCGTCCTCAGTGAATGAGGGTCAGTAGGAAGGCATCTGGGTGCAGTCGCACCTGCGCAGGTGCCCTGTCCCTCACCGGCTAGGGCCCGGGGTGGGAGAGGCCGCCCAAGACTCACCTGGGCCCAGGGAGGGGAGCCTTGTGTGGTGGGAGCCTTTCAGCTTTTGTCTGAGTTACTGAACCCGGTGGCCCTTAGACCAAGGGTGTGCACGTGGGTGCGGATCAGGGGAGCCATCGAGAAAGGGGAGGCAAGAGGCTGACGGACTCCAAGCCCAGGGCTGTCCTGTGCCCTGGGAGGGAGCCTCAGGGCTCTCAGTCTCTCTGCCCCTCAGTCGCCCTCCCTCCTCTGTGATGCCTTCACTCTGTCCCTCCCTCCCTCCCTCTCTGTCTCCAGCTCTCTCTGAAAGCCCTAATCACAGGGTCCTGCTCTTTGTAAACACCTGTGGACGCAGTCTGCCAAGGCCTGTGGCCCGGGGCGTTCCTTCTGCTACCCTGAGAGGAGAGTGTGGTTTTAGGGGCCGAGCCAGGTCCCTGCTGTCACCATCCACATGGACTGGCTGGGGGCCTCCCGGGCCACCCTGCGTGTTAGAGGTGCGGGCTCTCAGGTACTGTTGTGTGGACAGGGCAGGGGCCAGTTTCCTTTTAAAGCCTATCCTATTTAGTAGCTGCCCACCCGGAGCAGCAGGGCACTGAGCTGAGAGGTCAGGGCAGCTCTGAGAGGTCAGACTGGCTTGGAGGCCATGACCGCGCTGTGCCTGCCCCGCGGGCCTCTCGCCCCCTTTCCTCAGGAGCAGTTCCCTTTAAGGACCGACTTCCCTCCACAGGGAAATTCCTGAAACCGACAGTTGACAAACCCACACACCCTCCGGAGGGCTGGGCACCAGATAAAAGCCCTCTGCGGAGCCCAGCCCCTCCTGGGGACTGTGCGGGACCCAGCAGAGCGCCAGGACCAGCCACAGCATCCCGGAGCCCAGCAGAGTGGGGACCTGTCTCGGAGACCCCCAGCAGAGCGTGGGACCTGGTCTGAGTTGCTGGCAGCGTTCAGGGACCTGCTGGGATTCCCCGCAGAGCAGGAGCCTGCCCAGGTCGCCTGCACGCACGTCCCGAAGGCTGCAGTCTGCAGGCGGGGAAAACTGGTTTTCTACGTTTTTCTGGTTTGTGCTCAGCTCCCTGATGAAGGATCTATTTCTGTCTTTCCTTTGGGGAAATGCGATTTGCCAATGACTAATCACAACCCTGCTGAGATGTTATCAGCTGTCACCTGCACAGCAGGACCCAAACCCATCAGGGAAATGAAGAGATAAACCCGGCTGCAGCCCCGACCTGCCGGGCCACCTGCCTGCTGCAGAGCAACTACAAGTTTCTCCACCGCTGCCAGGGCCACCTCTGGCTCCCTGCAGCCTGCTGGCATGTGGCCATTGCAGTGACCACCCCAAGAGCCCACGGCTGCCTGGAAGGGCTGACTGGGGCGTCTGCGGAGCTGCCTCCCTGCAGGCTGGCTGGAGCCCTGGATGGAGCGCGGGACCTGAGCCCCTCATGTCTGCCTTGCTGACACTGTGTGTGGTGCTCCTGCCCCTGGCCACCCCCGGCCGTGGCGCCCAGCGTCGGGAGCCCTGCACAGGTAAGACAGGAGTGGATGTGGGGTGGGCGCCTCCGTGGAGCTGGAGGGATGTCTGGTAGTACCCCAGCTTCTAACCCGAGACAAGGTCACTGGATGTCCGAGGAGGACGCTGACACCCTGGAGACAGGGCTGGCGGGAGGAGCCCAGGGAAGATGAAAGGCAGCGGGAGGAGGGAGCTCCTCACTGCTGCAGGGCGGGACGCGTTTCAAAGAGGCAGCAGCAGCACCAGCCTCTCGCATGTGCCTGCCTGCTTGGCCTCCCGGGGAAGGCCGTACACCTGCTTTAGGAATGAAGTGGCAGCAGCCCTGGCAGGCCTCGGGACGGGGACACCGCAGCCTGCACTTGGCAGAGCCCAGCGCTGCCACTGGGCCTGGTTCTGTCCCCACCTGAACAAGAAACGTGAAACGCAGGCACCGTCCCAAACACCCACGCCTGAGCCAAGAGCTCCCTCCTGGGGGTTCAGCTTCCCTGTGTGCAGAGCCAAGAGCACCCGGGCGGCCCTGCCAGGCCTGCAGGACTCTGTTCCATCCCCGTGGACAGCTGTCTGGGCTCTCTGATGACCACAGCATCCACGGGCCATTCCAGGATCCCCACCAAGGGAGTGCTGTCAGGCCAGAGGTGTAGAACAGGGGACTGGGCCTGGTGTGCGAATCCTGCTAGGGGCAGTGCATTGGTGACGCAGCAGTCTGTGGTGGAGCCCAGGGAGGCAAGGGGCTGGGCCAGGGTGGCCGTGGTGTGCCTGTCAGTAGTTCACCCTTGGTGGCCTGGAACAGTCTCCTCTCCTCCTCATGCAGGTTGTGGCCTCTGCTCTAAGGGCACTTGCTTCCCTGTGGCAGGACCAGGGTTTGACCCCTGTGACCCAAGTCTGGAACACTGACCTGCATGGGTAGTGGGCACAGGGTCCAGAAAGGGCCCCAGCTCTCAGGAATAGCTGGAAGTGACCATGCCAGCTGCTAGGTTGTGGACTGGGCATGAACAGGCTCAGGGGCACTGATAGAGTGTCACTGTGGGTGTCAGGGACAGACAGAAGCCCCCATTCCAGGGCTCCGAGTATCTGCACCTGCCCACAGTGGCTGCCTCAAACAGGGCCCCTGGGCCCCATCGGCTCTCCATCATGCAGAGTCCCCGGGCTGCCACTCATCGAAGGCTGAGCGCAGGGACCAACGCGTCCAGGCCCAGCCTCAGAGGGACCCTGTGCAGTGCCCAGCTGTAGCCATGGTGCACGGCCGTCCTCCCTGGTGGGGATGAGTCACAAACGTGTCTTTTCACGTTCCCTCTGTGCTGGGAACAGAATCAACTGCATAATAATAATAAAGGTTATTTATAAAGCCCGCCCCCTCTCCCCGGGAGGTTTGCTTCAGAGAGTTAAAAGATGACCCAGTTATAAGTACTGTGGACCAGGGAGGAAAGACAAACGCCAAGCCAATGACATGGGGCTACTTGGGAACGCTCCCAGGAGACCGTCATGATGGCCTGTGAGGGTTTCAAATAGATTTTAAAGGTCACTTTGTCACGTTTAATTTTGAAAAGCACTGAGCTTTTGCTGGGACCCTGCGTGTGCTCTGCGGCCCGGGTTCCAAGGTGGTGGCCCAAGTCTGTGACCACGCGTGCTGTGGAACCACAGCTGGTGGCTGATGTGCAGGTCGCCGGTCGCCATGGAGCTCCGGGGTGTGCGTCCTCTGGTGCCCACGCCCCTCTCTGGAGCTGGGGAAGGGGCTGCAGCTGCTCTCCCACCCCTTCCCTCCTCTCTCTTTGCTCTTGATGGCTGTGCTTCTTAGTGTTTGGTTTGCAAATAAGGTGACTGTCAGGCTGTAGGAACCTGCAGGCTGGGGTTTCCAGGTGTCCCCAACCCAGTGGGCAGCAGAGGGAAGATGTGTGCACTCCTGCACCTTAGGGAGCCTCAACGGTCAGATTGGTGCTGTTGGGGGGCCTGAGAGGCCCTAGATGGGCGGGACCTAAGCCCGCGGCTCCATGAGTTCCCTTTGAGTGTTGGGGTGGAAAGAGGGTGTGCCAGTCATCCAGGAGGCCTGGCACTGAAAGGCCGCTTGCTGGACATGGGCAGCCTCCTCTGCCCAGTTTTGGGCCAGGGGCCTGGAAAGGGAGCCGCAGGCAGGGGCTTGGGACAAGGTCTAATCAGGACCTTGCAGGCCACCGCGGCCAGCATGTCGATGCTAGCCAGCTCAGCACTCCAGGGCCCCATGCAGTAGGGGTGTGGCTATTTGCAATGGGGAGTCCGAGGCTGAGTGTCTGATCGGTGCCTGGCTCTCCAAGGGGTGGGCCCTGGGTCCCTTCTGCTCAGGTGCATGTGGAGACGCGTGTGGTCTCATCTCAGGGAGAGATGGCCCAGGTGGGCAGTCAGATGAAGGGCGAAGGATGGGTCCATCCTGTGGACCAACCTCAGGTTGGAGAGTGGTTCCAGGTGGGTGAGCTGATGAGCCACAGGGGCCAGGGTCTGGAAGGGGCTGACACAGAGCCCTGACAGCAGTGTCAGAGCCTAGTGTGACGTGGCCTCCTGCCTGTGTGGAGGTGAGGGAATTCTGCGAGGACCATCCAGGGGTCATTGTCCAGCTGTGGGCCTGCACAGTGAGGGGGTGGGACTGGAGCAGGGTGGAGGCACAGCCCTTACAGGTTGCAGGAGGCCTTTCCCCTGCGTCTCCCTGCGGTGTCCTGCAGTGAGTGTTACCACAGGGACAGTCAGAGATGTCCTCACCAGGGCCCTGATCTCTGGGGCATCCCTTCCTGGTGTCCACTCAAGGAGACGCTGGCCTGCCTGCAGGGAGGTCGTGTCACAGTGACGCTGCAGCTCTGCTGAGACCCCGGGTCCTGCAGGCGGAGGCTGGGGGGGGCACATGCAGGCAGGGTAGAGCGGGGGAAGGGCTCGTGTGGGGCCTCGGGCGGCCGAGTGCAGGGGCAGGCCGGGGTGGTCAGACTGGGCCTGCATTTCCCAGGGCGCTGAGCCCTGGAGGCGCCAGCAGGCCCCGCCTGCTCCAGCCTCCCCTGCAGCTCCTCCCTACAGTTCTTCCACTGACCTGTCCTTGGGCCTGCCCGAAGGTGGGTGCTGGAGGGCTAAGTCCTGAGAGTCCTGGTCCCTGGGCGGTTCCAGGAAGACCCCGAGCCAAGGACGCCCTCTTTCGGCCAAGCACACCTTAGGCCATTGGAGTACTTCAGAGGATTTGCGGTTGGGCAGCCTGTGAGTCCTCACCAGCTGGTGGCCTGTCCACACAGTTCCCTCTGCTGGGAGCCAGTGAGGTGGAGTTTGGGACCAGCCCCACCGGGCCCTGTGGCTTTGGGTTGGCCCTGGAAGGACCCACAACAGGGAGGTGGGCAGTGCAGGAGGGACCTGGTGTCCTCTCCAGGTTTCCCCAGCGGGTGGAGGGCTGGTCCTCACGTCGCGGTCACTTAGAGCTCCGAGAGTCTTTGGCGATCGGAGGCAGCTGTCCAATCTACCCGGCACTTCTGCCGAGGCTCAGAGACTCGGCCCTGGGCCCCAGGAGCCGGGCTGGCCCTTCACGGCCGCTCCAAGCACGGAAAAGGCCCCGACCGTCGCAGTGCGGCCGAACCCGCCCTTCCTCGCCCCTCGGGAGCCGCGCTCCTGCCGAGTCTGGGGGACGACTGGGGACGTGGCCTTCCGCTGTGACCCTCCCGCCCGAGCCTCGCACTCCGCCTGAGGACTCCTGTCCGGCCCGCAGCGGGCGCCCTAGCCCGTACCCCACGGGGCCTCCCTCTCCCGGCTCCTTTCCGGAGTCGTGCGTCCAGTCCTCTGAGGGGCGGGCGGGGGCCTAGGCTCACAGCTCGCCTTTCGTCCCACTCCTCGCTTTGGCCCCAGGCGGGGCTTGGTGGGGGCTCTGGTGAATCTGGTCTCGGGGCGTCTCAGCTGTGTCTGGGGTTCGGCCCCTGGAGGTGGACGAGGAGGACGAGGAGGAGGAGGAGGAGAAAGGCCAGCCCCGCCTCCGCGTAGGTCTGCAGTCCAAGGCCCCTGGTCCCGCCTGACCGCGGGCTCCTTCTCTGCGCAGCGGGTGGAGTCCGCTGGAGGACCGCGTATGGAGCCGCCGGGCGCCGGGTGTGCGCTGCCGGGCGCAGCAGAGCGGTCTGTGCCAGCCCGCGTCGTGCCAGTGCGTGTGCGAAAGCCCGGCGCAGCCTGGCGGGCAGCGGGAGTCCTTGGCTCTCCCCTGGGGCTGCGTTCTTTCGTAGCTGTGGGTGCGGGGGCGTCCCCGTGCTCCTACCGACTTCCCCACGCCTCACTCCGCTCCTGGGGACAATCCAGGGAAGGGTCCCAGAGACCGGGGACAACCTGCGCTTGTACCTTGGGCTCGGTCCAGGACAGAAATGGAATTCGGGGGCGCGGATATTGGATGGGAACCGCTGCGTCTTTGTGGTCCTAGCAGCTCTAGGGTCGGACAAGAGGCCACTGTACCCAAAGCTGGCAGGCTGCCCCTCACTCCTCAGACCTGACTCAGCTGCAGCCCACCCCTCCGGGGGTTAGCGCCTTGATGGAGAAGCTTTTTTTTTTTTTTTTTAAAGGCAAAGATTTCTGAGTCAAACAGACCTATTTATTTTTATCATTTTTTTTAAAGAGAGAGAGAGAGAGAATTTTTAACATTTATTTTTTAGTTCTCGGCGGACACAACATCTTTGTTGGTACGTGGTGCTGAGGATCGAACCCGGGCCGCACGCATGCCAGGCGAGCGCGCTGTGGCTTGAGCCACACCCCAGCCCGATGGGGAAGCTTTTGGAAGCTGTCTGCGTCACAGCGACCGAGTTCCGTGCGTTTCCGGAACATGCTTCTGAGAAGGTCCCTGCGTGTCCCAGGCGGCAGGCTCAGGGTCACCAGGCCAGTGGGGGCCTGAGTGCAGGTGCTAAGGCACCTGTGCAGACTGACAGGCTGCCGGGGGACTGACTCCCTCACTGTCTGGCATGTGGGGTCCTCCAGGAGAGTGGTGGGGACGACAAGGTCCCCCAGGGCAGCAGCCTTCTGAGGTCAGGCTGTGGGAGGAGGGTCCTGGTTTGTCTGCACAAGTCTAGTTTTTGGGGGGTCCTCCCTTTCAGAGCAGCTTCCTGGGGACCCCAGGTTTTGAGCAGGTGGCATTGGAAAAGCTGCCTTGTGTCCCCCCCCCGCCCCCCTCCAGTCAAACTGCTCAGGGTCAGGTGATCTCTTAAAGCTGCTCACAGGGACTTGGGGGACATCTGTCTGGACTTCTGGACCTCCTAGGTGTTAGCCCAGGCCAGCCCACTCCCTCCCACCACCGCAGGGTGGGGGTAAGAGCAGGGGTGCCCTGTGGGTGGGAGCAGGAGTGGAGCCAGCAGGAGGCTCCTGCGGATTGGGGGAGGGGCAGGCATGGGCCTTAGGACTCTGGACCCGGGCAGGCCCCACTACACTGGCCCTGAGGGGACTCTCCAAGGGAAGCAAGCCTGCTTCAGACCCCAGAGGCCTCCTGCCCTCTGACACCCTGGGCTGGACCTGGCCCAGGCAGGGTGGGATGCCTTGCTCTTCATGGGCACAGATTGTGACAGTGAGAGATGCTGGGGTTAAGAGGGACGGAGGGCCTCCTTGCAAGTGGCTGAAGGCAGTGTGTGGGCTTCAGCTGGACCCCAGGAAACCCTGCCCAGCCTCCCCCTGCCCTTCAGTGTCCTTGAACTGACCATGGCTATGCAGACTGGAGGCAGCCACTGGCTAGACGGCTACCAGAGAAATCGCTGCGCGGACCCTGAGCTCAGCCCTGGGAGCCGAGGGTCGGCTGGGCCCTGGGACCTGGCACTGCGGCAGGTGTCCCAGGCCTGGCTCGCCTGGAGGATGCTGGAGCCAACGTGGTGTTAGCCGGAGAAAGAGTCGACTGTCACATAGGGAGAGGGACACGTGGAGGCTGCCAAGGTCCTTTATTAATTTCAGAGCAAGATGCTCAGGGGGAGGGAGGACGAGCTGCTAGGAGAGGAGGGGGGCTGCGTGCCCAGGAGGGACTCCCACAGCCTCAGGGCTCCCAGTGCCCCTGCCACTTAGCCGGGCGGCCGTCTCACCCTCATCTGGACCTGACATGAGGCAGCAGCTCCGACAGCCAAGGCTGACCTGAAGTCATGGGACCGTCACGCTGAGGTGGGCACCAGCATTGTCCTGGGTTGAATCTCAAAGGCAGAGAAGAGGCCAAGGTGGGGCCTGAGCCCACTGGCCTGGGGACATGGCTGGTCAGCAGCAGGACCTCTGGCCCAAGGAGACACCACAGCAGGCCTGGCGGGAGCAGGTGGGGCGGCAGAGCAGGGACACGCAGGAGGCCGGGCGGCAGCAGCTGGGCTGGCAGGAGGAGGCACAGCAGGAGGAGACGGGCACGCAGCAGGCGGGCCTGCACACGGGGCGGCAGAGCAGGGACACGCAGGAGGAGGGTCTGTAGCAGCAGACGGGCTTGCAGCAGACGGGCACGCAGCAGGACGGCTGGCAGGGGGAGGATGAGCAGCAAGAGGGCTCACAGCTAGACTGCTGGCAGCAGGAGGAGGAGGCTCCAGAGCAGACGGGCACACAGCACACGGGCTTGCAGCAGACAGGCTTGCAGCAGAGGGATACACAGCAGGACGGCTGGCAGGGGGAGGATGAGCAACAAGAGGGCTCACAGCAGGACTGCTGGCAGGGGGAAGAGGAGCAGCAAGAGGGCTCACAGCTAGACTGCTGGCAGCAGGAGGAGGAAGCCTCAGAGCAGACGGGCACACAGCACACGGGCTTGCAGCACACGGGCTTGCAGCAGAGGGACACACAGCAGGACGGCTGGCAGGGGGAGCAGCTGGAGCAGTCAGACTGGCAGCTAGACTGCTGGCAGCAGGAGGGGGTGCAGGAGCTGGTGCAGACTGATTGGCAGCAGGGGCTGGACACAGAGCTCACTGGGGTGCAGAGGAGGGTCAGGCGGGGGGCTGGGGTGCAGCAGCTGGGCTGGCAGCAGCTGGGGGCGCAGCAGGGGGGCTGGCAGCAGCTCTCTGGGCAGTCGTCCACCTGCCAGGAGCAGTCGGGGCAGGAATCCCAGGAGCCGGGCTGGCAGACGCGGCTGCCATAGCTCAGGTCGCTGGAGCAGACGGACATGGTGGAGGCGGCCATGGTGGGTGTGCTGGAGGGGGTGGGTGGGTGTGTGGGTGGGTGGGTGAGTGTGTGAGTGAGGAGCTGGACTACTGGGCTTTTATACCCGTCTGCGTGGCGTGTTGTCCCAAAGGAGGCTCCTCAGTGTTGCTCTTTCCCTGTTGGTGTTGGGGCTGGCTGGGGACAGCCCTCATTAGGGCTGGCTTACTTTCCTGGGAGAGGCCACCCAGCTCGTAAAAGTGTGGGCTGCAGGCTGGGGTGGTGGCTCAGTGGTGGAGTGCTCGCCTAGCATGCATGAGGCACTGGGTTCGATCCTCAGAACCACATAAATGTAGAATAAAGATATTGTGTCCACCTAAAACTAAGAAAATAAATATTTAAAAAAAAAAGTGTGGTCTGCACTCGGACCTGGCTGGCTGGCCCTGGTCAGAGCCCCCGGGGGGAGGGGCACCAGGCAGGAGCGTGGCATGGTGAGTGGTGGGCTCTCCACTGGCCTTGGGCTGATGACTGTTCGGGCACTGTGTGAGAGCCCCTCCCTGGGCATGTGCCCCTTTCTTTGCCCTCCCCCAGGCCTGCAGAGACGGGAGGGTGGCGCTCCAGAGCTGTCCTGCCCCACTGTGGCTCTGACAGAAGCGCGCTGCCCGGGAGACGGGTGGCCCGTGCACTCTTCCTTGGGCAGCTGGACATCTTGGCCTTGGTGGCGAGTTGCCTTTGTGGCAGGGACGCAGGAGCCATGTCTGGCTGGACAGTGGCCCCCGTGCCGTGAGTCCCTGCTCTCGCTGCACCTCGGCTCTGGCTTTGGTGGCCGCGACGAGGCTCTGCCAGGGCAGGTTGGGGTGGGGCCCCGCTCGTGGCGGCCTTGGGACCCTTCTGCGTCTTTTGTCCTCCTGACCACTGCCTGTGTCCTGGGGCTGAGCCCAAGAGCCATGTCCACAGGCCTGGGGACGCCTGGGTGGGGGTCCAGGAAACAGTGGCTAAATGAGTCAGGGTGTCCACTCTCCAGGAGGACGCCTCGGGTGGAGAGGTGGACAGGTGATGTCCAAATGAGCAACGGCTGGGTCCAGAGGTAATGGCCCCACTGCTGTGGGCCTGCGGTGAGGCAGAGCCTCCAGGGGGTGTGGGGCGAGGAGGGAAGGGACGAGAAGTGAGTGGGTGGGCCTCTTCCCCCGTGCCCCCAGCCTGTAGTGTGACCTCCCAGTCGTCCACTCAGATGCCAGGGCCCTCGAGCTCCAGTGGCTCTCTGAATGCTGCTCCGGGTTGGGGGACAGGCCTCCACTCAGGAGCCTTTGGGGACATTCCTGATCAAGTGCAGCAGCTGCTGTGGACCGTGTGCTTAGGGGGGCCAGGGTGGGGGCTTTAGGGGGCTCAGCGAGGGGCCTTGGTGATCACAGCTGGCGGCCCTGCGACCAGGTGCCCTCTGCGCAGGCTGGACGGGCCGTTGCGGGAGACGCTGTGAAGAGGGCTTCTCTGTGTGGGGTGGTGGCCTGGGCAGCGTGCGGGCAGGCTCTGGCCCTCAGGTCTGGCTTCGGCCGGGGAGACTCCCTTTCGGGTCTGAGAGCACTCACGTCGCTGTGTCAGGCTGCCTGGGCCTGGGTTGGGCAGAGCTGGCCACCCTGGGCGGTCAGGGAGGCTCCGTGGGCCTGGGAAGGGGCACAGGTGGGCGGTGGAGATGCCAGGTCCTGGGAGGCAGGGAGGCCCTGTCAGGAAGCGTGGCATGGTGAGTGGTGGGCTCTCCACTGGCCGGGAGCTGGGGGCCGGGGACTGGGCACCCTTGCCCTGGAGGTTGGCGGCCTCAGGGGCAGCGCTTGTTTTACGATTGTTTTGATTTTGTCGGGATTGTGTTTGCCGTACGCGGCGGATCACACACGGCAAACACCCGATGATGATAGGTCTCCTGTGTGCTGTGTGCGGGAGCTATTCTGGGCAGGTGATAAGTATCCATCAACCTTGTGACTTGAGATGGTGCTGTCATGATCCCAGATGGGGGTCCCCAGAGCCCACACGAGCCAGCAGGGGGGCCTCAGGGGAGTCCTGTGGGCCTTGTCCTTAACTGTCAGGCTCCGCTGTCCCCGGGTTGGGGGGGGAGGGACATGGGAGGTCAGCCTGAGAAGGGCAGCTTCTGCCGGAGCAGCCAGCTGGGCCGGACGCAGAGGACTTGGAGTGGACAGCCCTGGGTGCTGGAGGCCTGCTTGGAAGGCAGAGCTGCTTCCTTCTGCACAAGAGAACCGGGGTTGAGTGACCGTAGGCAGGGGAGGGCCTTGCTGGACGGGCCGAGCTCAGAGCCAGGGAGTTTCCCGGGAGGCTGCGGGACTTCCTGGAAGCCGACTTCAAGGTGTGGAGAGGAGCTGGGGCACCGGGGGAGCCCGTGTCCACAGGCAGAGGTGTGAGAGGTCCGGTCAGTGGCGGGCTGTGAGCGGCTCTCCAGATGAAAAGCTGACTTGTGTTTGGATGTCTGCATGTAGAGTGACTCTGCTGCACACCTGGCACAGATCCAGGGCCAGGGCTGTAGGACGCAGGCCGCTGGACACCTGGGGAGCCTGGCAGGTGGGCACAGCGGAGGCAGATCTGGGGTGAGGACAGGCCTGTGGCTCTGTCCTGCTGTGGGTCTCCTGCTGGGCCCCAGGGCCGCCCTGCCTCCACCCTCGGGGAGAAACAGAAGAGCGGCCGTGCAGGCCGTGGTGGGGGGCAGTCTGCAGGCGCTGCCCGAGGGGCAGCACTGTCCAGTCCAGCAGGAAGGGGTGCAGGCAGCAGAAGCGTGTGAGTGCCCGGGGGCTTGGTGGGTGGATGGAGGGGCCTCTCACCCTTTTATTTGGATACTGGTGACTGCAGAGGCCAGAGGACTTGGGACACCTTCTAGGGAGACAGCCAGAGGATTCCAGGGAGGTCAGACACTCCTCCAGGGCGGGCAGGAGGGGTCAGTGGGAGGCACAGCCCTGGAACTTGGACCAGCACACAGGGGACGGGAGAGACGGAAGTGTGGCAGCGCGACGGGGTCAGTGGATGCGGATCAGGCAGAGGCGCAGGGAGAGGGTGAGAGGGTGAGGACAACCTGGGGGCCCTTGTGTTGGGTGATGGGCATCTGGGGACGGTGGAGGCCTCCCAGCTAGCCAGGTGGCAGGGCCAGGGTGCATGTGTGGCGGGCAGTGGTGACAACCTGGTCCATTTGTGCTGCTGTGACAAGACACCAAGGAGCGGCTCTTTATGTCCACAGTTCTGGGGTCTGGGGAGCACTGGCCAAGGTGGTTTGGGTCAGGGGACTGTTCTGTCCTAAGGTGGTGCCCCTTGCTGTGTGTCCACAAGATGAGGGGTGGGAGGCAGAAGCCCCCCAGCTCCTACATGAAAGGCAGAGGACTCGGGACTTAATCCCCGTCAGACTCCCCTGTCACGCCCTGCGGAGGGCCAGGTCTCCATGTGCATTTTGGAAAGGATGCGTTCAAACTGCCTGCTGGCCAGTTCCAGCCCTGAGGACAGGGTGTGCTGGTCCCCGAGAGGCCACTGTCCTGAGAGGACAGAGGCAGACTCAGCCTCTCCACAGGACCCACGGTCCTCAGGGTGGGGAGGCCACCATGCAGGCCACTGTATAGACGACAAAGCTGGACGTGGGCGTAGCGAGACTCACTCGGCCTGCAGCGGGCTGGACAGGCAGGGCCCGGCCGGCTCCGGGTGGAGGAGGAGGACCTGGGGCCCAGGAGGTCAGGGAAGCGGAGAGCAGAGGAGGCGAGGGCATGGTCAGGTGAGGAGCCGCCGGGGCTTGCCTCCTGCCCTCGTGGAGGTGAGGCCCCAGCCTCCCACGGAGTCCGCGCCAGGCCCCACCCTCCTGATGGTGGCACCCGAAGGGATGCCAGGTCCTGGAGGAAGCCAGTCCTGGGGACGCAGCCTGGCTGTCGGCGGCCATGGGGTCAGCTCTGGTCTCTCCGTGTGCGACAGCAGGGACACGGGTGGTGCTCAGGGGTCACTGAGTGGGATAGGCGGGCAGCTCGGTGGCCTGTCCGCGGAGGAGCCCACAGAGACAGGCCTCGTCGCCCCCTTGGGGTGAGGATCGCGATGTGGCCTCCGAGCCCCCTCGTTCCCCGGTGCCCCTCGACACGGAGCACAGGAGGTGCCCAGCCAGCGAGGTCCCACTCCCCTCACCTGCAGGCAAAGCCACCTCCTGGTCGGGGCCGGTGGCTGCAGGGTCTCAGAAGCCGGGTGCACGTGGTGACCACGTCACTGCTTTGTCCTCACTGTCTGGGCGTCTATGACAGATGGCCAGTGGGACCATTTATACCCTAAGAACTGTGTGCAGGCTGGTGACACCGCGCAGCCGCAGAGCGCGGGCTTTTGCGCGCGGCCCGGGCCCCCCTTGACCCCAGCACCTCGCCAACACCGTGGTGCGACACAGGGAACGAGAGTGACCTCTGCATCAGTGTTTCAGGGTGTAGTTCAGCGATGTGATGTGGCCTTCTCCCCCATAAACTCTGCCTCCTCACTGTCCCCTGCCTGCCCGGCCCCCCAGTCTGCGCCCTGCTCCTCTGAAGGTGCCGTCACAGCTCTTTCATGCAGGTGGACTCCCACCTTTGTCCTTTGGTGGCCCTGCCTGCCACAGCAGGTGCCAGGGCTTCTTTCATGTTCATGGCTGAATAGTCTTCCAACGTAGCTGTACCTCGTGGTGTCAACCCATTCATCTGCCGATGCAGTCAGTCATTTCTACCCTTTGGCGATTGTGAATGGTGCTGCAAAAGACACTGGCATCCAATTATCTGATTGAGACTCTGTAGAGAGTTTCTTTAAGGTACCCCTCACTTCCTGGGGGCACAACTGCTGGCTTGTTTGGCAATGCTGCGGTTACACTTTTTTGGGGTGCTTAACCTGTGAGCCACATCCCCAGCCCTTTCTATTTTTTTATTTTGAGACAGGGCTCTCACTAAGTTACTTAGGGCCCCAGTGCATTGCTGGCCTTGAACTTTCCGTCCTCCTGCCTCAGCCTCCTGACCTGCTAGGATTGCAGGTGTGCACAGGCACCCACTGTGCCTGGCTGGTTTTCTTAAAAAGGCAGCTGTAGCTGGGGTGTGGCGGCATCTCACAGAGGTTTTGGTTTGCTTTCCCCAGTGACCACCAGCAAGGAGTGTGCCTTGTGTGCTTGTGGACATTGGTGTGTCTGTGGGTGAGACGTCCACTGGCGCTCTGCCTGCTTCAGTCCAGTGTTGGATTGGGTCATGTGTTAGATTTTACCAAAGCTTTCTACGTGGGCCGAGAGGGTCTTTTAATCCAGGAACATGGGATGTCTTTCCATTTATCAGGTCTTCTTTAATTCTTTTAAAAATATCTGTTTTGGTTGTTTAGATGGATATTTCTTTAGAAGATACAATACCATTAATCAATCAATTTTGTGAGGTGCTGAGGACCCGACCCAGGGCCTCACACACGTTAGGCCAGCGCTCTGCCACCAAGTCCCAACCCCAGCCTGTTCTTTAATTCTTTAGCATCCTTTTGTAGCTTTCAACGTGCAGATCTTGTCTGTTGGTCAGGTTTGTCCCTAGGTGCTCTCTCCTTTTCAGCGCCATTGCAAATGGAGCCTTTTTTTGCTTAATTTCCTTTTTGGGTGGTTCAGCCCTCGTGTACAGAAACACGTTGATGTCATGTCCTGAGACGTTGCTCAGTTCTTTAGTAAAGGGTCAGTGGCTCTCTGGGGCGTCTCTGGGAGTTTCTCGGTGCCGCCCGTGTCTCTGCAGTAGAGGGACTTCTTCCTCTGTCTCTGGGCTTGTTCCACCTCTTGTGTGCTCCTGGTCTGGGGGGGGCAGTTCTTCCCAGTCGGTGTGAGGCAGCGGCAGGTTTTCCTAAATGCCCTCCATACATTCAGGAAGCTCCTTCGTCTTCCTGATCTTCTTAGTGTTTTCTTTTTCTTTTCCGCCATGTCTTAGATTTCGTCAAAGCCTTTCCACGTGGGCTGAGAGGGCCACCTGTTTTCCCCTTCAGTCTGGTAACTTGGCGTGTTGCATTGGTCGATCTTTTGGGCTGACCATCGGCCTCCTTGGACAAACCCCACTTAGTCATGGCGTATGATATTCTGAACGCTCCTGCTGCTGGGCCTGCTGAGGGGGCAGGGCGGCTGGAGCTCTGGCCGGGGCAGCACCCAGCTCTTGTGGTCCCCACTGCTTCCTGCCACAGGCCTCTTCCTGCCCACGTCCCCTCCTGGGAGCAGGTCTTGGGGGCTGCAGCAGGGACAGTGGGCTCAGGCCCCGGGCTGCGGGGGACGTAGGACTGTCTCAGAGGTGGCTTCTCATGGCCAATGCTGCTTTTGGGTGTTCGGTGGACTCACCTTGTCCGCCTGCAGGCTGGACACCTGGTTCTCCGAGTGTCCCCAGCCCCTGACCGCAGCCCAGTTCCCTCTGAACAGTGGGCTGCCGCAGTCCGGGTCACTGTTGTGACCTGTCAAGAGCAGCATTCCATTGTGCTTTGTAGTTTCAGTGAAAAATCTCACTGTTTTTCTACTTAGCTACTTTTATTTCCCTGTATTTTGGTTTTTGTTTAGTTATAAAATATTTTAAACACAGCAAAGTTGGGAGACTTAACTGGTGAGTATCCGCCCGGGGAGCGCTGGTTTCATACTGCACACTGGGCTCTCCACCAGATGACCCCAGCAGCCACCTCGGCCAGTGCACCTCGATGCATTTCAGGGTCAGTGCAAACACAGCAGCTTCCCCGGGCCTTCAGCCAGGGCGCGAACCAGGGCCCAGTCCTCCTGTTTCTGTGTGTGAGATCAGTGGACGGACTGGACGCCTGGCCCGACCCTCTCTGCAGACCCTCCCGACCCGGCAGTTTCCTGGCCTCACAGCCTGCTGGCCAGGGCTGCAGCCACACCTGGTGCCCGCTGTGTGCTGGCTGTGGCCGACTTAGGGCACGCCCTTCCGCTGGGCAGGAGGCCCCTGCCTGTCCTGCTGGCCGCGATCCAGTCTCTGGGGCCATGGGCGATGGGCCTCTTTTTGGTGTGAAAGCTCTTCCCACAACGGACAGTGGCCACCGAGCCTCCCAGGCTCCTCCTCCTCCTCCTCCCTCGGTTTCCAGGATCCACAAGAGCCCTGGACAGAGGCCCCAGGGTGAAACCAGGGGACGGAGGTGCCCTGGGACTCAACAACCTGCACCCACTCCCTCCAGAGGGGCCCTGAGCCCAGGCCCCTCGCCCTGGCAGTGGCTGTCGGAGAGACCAGCGGGGTAGGACCTGCAGCCAGCACAGGACAGGACGGCACAGGACAGGACGGCACAGGACCACGAGGAAGCGCTCGGGGGAAGAAAGACCAACCTGAGCTGAGGAGCAGATGCCTCATTGCTTATGGGTGACTAAGATTCAGGGATCAGGACCAGGACACCATTGCCACAGGGGACGTGAGTCCGTCACAGACGTGGGACTAAGTGGAGGAATCTGGTGTCTGGACAAAGAGAAAGTCTTCGGTGGTCACCAGGGGAGAGGTGGTCCTCACATAATTCATCAGCAGCAGGAGGGGGTGCTGCAGGGGAGGGGCCTGCAGACCAGGGTGGGCAGGAGGGCTGGCAGCACACAGAGGGTGGGCAGCTCCGGGCACGCAGCAGGCCCCCGGCAGGGGCTGGGCACACACACAGGGCGGCACAGAGAGTCACACAGGGGCTGGCCAGCAGGAGGAGGGGACCCAGCATAGGGAGGCAGGACAGGCTGGGGGCAGCCCAAGGAGCAGCTGGTGTGGCCCAACGAGGCCGACGCCCTGTCCCTGGCATGGCCTCCTGCTCTGCCCACTCTGCTGACCTCCCTCTGGTCCCTCAGCCCAGGAAGCCCTTTCTCAGCTGCAGGCGCCCGCGACGAGCTGGCTGTGTGCTTTCTGAACTCGGAGGCCAGTCAGCTGGAGGCCGACTGTGGAGGCCAGGGGATGCCACCTCGTGGGTTCCCAAGGTCCCCCACTGCAGACGCCCCGTCTGGTGTCCCCACAGCACCGCCCGCTCCTAGCCCCAGGGCCCCGCTCAGATCCTCCATGTCACAGACATGTCATCCTCGCCTGTGACGGACAGTGACCCACAGTCTGTTTGCCCGTCTGAATTCTTGTCCCCTGTTCTGACTGGGTGACCGCTGCTGCCATCTTCGAGCTCAGGGTCCCTCCACGATGTGGCTCCGTGAGGCCCGTCCGTGTGGAGTTACACGTCGGCTGCTGACTTTTCTGGGATTCCCGTTTCATAAGCTTCGCTCTCCCTGCGAGGCCCTGCTCACGCAGCAGCGGCTCTCCGCTGGCCGCTCCCCTGCGGCAGCTGCCGCTCCCTGGTGCCCGTCTAAGTGCCCTGGGGACGACGTTCCTGGTCGCCTTTCCTGTCTGGTCATTGGGACTGAACCGTGGGGTCCCAGGCTGCGACTCCGGCCTCCGGGTTCTGACTGCTGGTCCTGGCCCGGGAGACGGCGTGCGGTGGGCCGTGTGGGAGGGGTCCTCAGCTCTCTAACCCCAGGGTCTCCACGTCCACCTGCTTCCAAGGAAGTCCTGATGTGGGTGGCCTTGGGCTTCGCTCGGCGACGGTCGATCTCCCCAGGCCCTGGGCCAGGAGTGTGGCTGCACTGGATGCTGTGGGCGTCCACTGTCCACCCTGCTGCACCTCCTCCTGGTGGCCTTCCCCAGCAGTTGCAGCCCACCCCCTCCACAGGTTCCAGGCGTCTCCTGGGCTCCTGTGCGCCTGCTCCATTGCTGGGCCCCCCCTGCTCAGGTCCTGGGCTTCTGCTGTCCCCCTGCTGCCCGCCCCGTGCAGAGGGCCAGGGCTTTCATGTTTTGCTCGTTTTTTGCTGATGGCACGGCAGCTGGGACAGTGGCCGCAGCCTTGGGAGCACGGCCTGCGCTACTGTGGCTGCTCACCGCGGTGGCCGTCTCCCGCCTGGTCTCTGGGGCACAGTTAGTGGAGCGCTCTGCTGGCCGCCGGCCATCTAGGTGCCCAGTGTCCTTCCAGAGTAGCTCCTGTCTGTCCCAGGGGGTCCTGGTCCGGGCAGTAGATGCTGAGGAGGCGCTGGGAGACCCTCACTCGGCTTCGATATGGACCCAGTGGAGAGGGGCTGACAGGCACGGAGCCGAGCCCCTGCTTCCCGCTGACGGGGGTCGGGGTCAGCCAGGGTGAGGCTTCAGAGCCGCTGAAGCGACCTCCGTCCATGGCGGCTGTCCTGGAAAGCCTTCCACCATGGGGCAGGGTCTTCGTGCTGGGCTCCCGGTGCTGCGGGAGGAGTGGGCAGGGCGGGCCTGCAGAGCTGCCAGGAGGACCACGCAGGGGCCGGGAGTGAGCCTGCTCACACGCCTGTCGGGCCCACGCGTGTGCGCTTGTGTGCGGGCTGCGGGCTCCGCGCCGTGCAGGCCTGGGAAACGGCCTCAGGGGGCCACTGCGAGCCCACCCTGCGTCCCCCCGAGGGTCTCCCCCAAGCGCTTCGGAGGCGCCAGCTCTGCGCCATGTTCCAAGGTCTGCTCGCTGTTGGGGGAGGAGAAGGTGACCCAGGGACTGGAGTGGAGGGAGGACGACGCAGGAGGCGGCCTGGGCAGTGTGCACGGCCCAGGGGAGAGCCCGGGCAGGGCACAGCTGCCCACCTGCTGTGTCCCTCCTTCCCTCGGCTCTACAAGGACAGAGCCATCAGAGGACAGGAGAGATGACCCGATGGGAGGCCCCGTCCCCCTGTCTGCCCGGCCCACACGGGGGCTGCAAAGACCCGCCGCTGTGCTCAGAGCGTCTCCCACCACCTCAGTCCAGCTGGGGTGGACACTGTGGGCTCCCACATGGTCCTGGCCCTCCCGGAGCTCATGGCTCAGGTCCACAGGCCCAACCTGCCCTGGCCTGTGGGCCTCCGTCTACCTGGGGCCGCCTGCTTTTCTGGATCTGCCCCTTAGGAGGTGTGGGTGTCCCATCCTGGCTCCCAACCGTAGGCTTCCCTGATGGGCACAGGGGCACCGCCACGTCCACCACCCACCCTTTCCCTCCTGGCCCAGGATGGTCTCCATGCCTATCTTCCTGTCCACTGCTCTCTGGCCCCTCCCTGGGCTCTGGGAATCTCACAAAAGCAACTCAGGAAACTGGTGGAGCCAGCCAGAGCCAGCGAGGCCCCGGGCAGTTCCCAGTGTGCAGAGCTCCAGGAAGGGGCCATTAGTCACGGGGCCCAGCAGAGCAGCCACAGCTACAGCAGCCACGTGAGCGTGGCCCAGGCAGAGGAAGCAAGCCAGGAAGACCCGGCCGAGCTTCCGTGTTGCCCGGACGCCCGGCCGGCATATAAGGGCTGCCAGGGGAGGAGGCGCCAGACCTCACCACCTCCTCCCCAGCACCAGCCAGCCTCAGCCACCATGTGCCACACCAGCTGCTCCTCAGGCTGCCAGCCGGCCTGCTGCCTGCCCAGCCCCTGCCAGGCGACCTGCTGCGTGCCCGTGAGCTGCAGGCCCACTGTGTGTGTGCCCGTGAGGTGCCAGGTGGCCTGCTGTGCGCCCGTGAGCTGCAGGCCCATCGTGTGTGTGGCCCCCTCCTGCCAGTCCTCTGGGTGCCTTCCCATGAGCTGCCGTCCTTCCGTGTGTGTGGCCCCCTGCTGCCAGTCCTCGGGGTGCTGCCAGCCCCCCTGCCCCACCCTCCTCTGCAGACCCGTCTCCTGTAGCACCCCCGCCTGCTGCTGACCACACGCCACAGACCAGCGGCTCCCAGGGCAGGCGGCCACCCCTGCACCCTGCCAGCACTGGGGACGGTGGAAAGCACGGCCAGTGGCCCCTCTGCACTGGGGGAGAGGGCGGGAGGACGGTGCTGATGCCCCTGCCCTGCCTGTCCCCCGGGCAGTCCTGCTCCCAGGGGCCTTCTCTAAGCCCACGTGAGCTAATAAACCAGCTTCCCGTTCACGGCTGTAGCTCTGTCCTTCCTCTGAGTTGGCCTGGCCATCTATCCTGGTGACCTCTCTTCACATGGTTGATGGGGAGCCCTGGGTGGGGAAACGGCCTGAGGCCCAGTGTCCAGGTGGCGCGGGTTGGGGACGAGCCTCTGGCCTGCGGCCTGCTTCCCAGCAGAGTTCCTTCCCGCCGCTGGGCGCGGCCTGGAGGCCTGAGGCCTGGCGCCTCCCCTCAGGGACGTCCTGGTTCCCCAGGTCGGCCCCGTCTGTCTGTGCCTCAGGTTCTCAGGGCTGGACCAGCTGCGATTGGCCCCCCACCGCTGTCCACATCCGGTTTGGGTTGATCAAGGAACACTGTCACAGCATAAGCAGGAGCGCGCCAGGTCCCAGCACAGAAACCAGACGCGCCAACAGCTCACCAGCAACGTCTCGGGGCACCAGGCGGCAGTTCTTACTCGTTATTCTGTCCCCCAAAACTACAGCTGGGGGCTGGGGAGGTGGCTCAAGTGGTGGCGCGCTCGCCTGGCATGCGTGGGGCGCTGGGTTCCATCCTCAGCACCACGTAAAAATAAGATAAAGATGTCATGTCCACCTAAAACTGAAAATAAATTAAAAAAAGAACTACAGTGGACTCACGCTTCTCTGTTGGCCTGGAGTGTGAGCTTTTGAGTCGAGGGCCTTTGAGGACGTGGGTCTCTGGAGTAAGCTCTTCTCCGCAGGGTGCTGGAGCGAGTCCTCTGCTTTGTGGGTGAGCTTCCTCCCTCTTGCCCCGTGGTTCTCAGGTGACCATTAGGTTACATTTCCCGGGAGACGGGCAGCTTCCTCAGGAGCTGGTTCCAAGTTCTGGTGCTCCAGGGTCAGCCTGGGACCTGACTTCCTGGGCTCCACGCTGGCCGCCCCGGGCTCCACCTTTTCATTTATGCCCTAGAGGCCTGTGGTGAGGTTGGAGTTTCGTCATTGCCCGGTGGCCTGGGTCCTGTCGGGTTGTCTACATGGGGGCTTTGGATGAACCTGAGTCAGAGGCGACGGTCAGCCTGAGGGCACACGCGGCTGCATCGCCCGCGCACAGAACCACTCTGTGTGAGCACGCGTGACACGCAGTGTCATGCACCACCCTGGCACACGCCTGCTTCCCACTGTCCTGCACCCCAGCGTCCACAGCCCAGGGCTGTGGTGCAGTGGGCTAGGTTGCCAGGTGACCACAGCGGCTGCTCAGAGGGAATGCTCACCGTCCCTCCAGGGGCGTGGCTGGACCAGTAGCACTGCTGTTTCTCACCAGAAGACCTCCCCCAGCGCTTTGTCTGGTGGTGGCCGGCTGGATGAGGACTAGCCCGGCCAGTGCTCTCACACTGGGCACCGGGGAGGGGTCCTGCAGGTCAGGCTGCTGAGGCAGACGTCACTGGCCCAGCTGCCAGGCATGCAGCGTGGCCGAGAGCAGCTGTCCAGGAGGGCACCAACCTGCCCCGTCTTCAGGACAGCACCTACTGGACGTGCTCACTGTCCCCTTCTAGGCTCTGGGAACACTGAGGTGCAGCAGGGCTTGGTGTCTACTGTCTGTCCCCCACACCTGCCCGGCACCTTCACGTCACGCGTGTGCTTGTGCAGACGGGCGGCACTCGGACTCCAGGTTGGGGAGCGGGCAGGACCAGGGAAGGGGCGGGAGAGGCGGAGAGCTTCTGAGAAAGCCTGGCCTGGCGCAGTGTGGCCGCAGCCTCTGTGGGGACATGCTCACCAGGTCTGGCCACGCAGAGCAGGGGCCTCTCCCGCGACTGCAGCTCCCTCCGGGCTGCACAGCACAGCGGCTGCGGGAGAAGGCTGGCGAGGAGGCCGGTAGGAGGCCGGTAGGAGGCCGCGGAGCCCAGCCCAGGGGCGGGGTGGTGTGGCAGGCGCACAGTGGCTCGCTGGAGCCCTGAGCGGGCGGTGGGCTGCGCTCCGAGGGCACGGGAGGCCTGCCCCCAACGTCAGAGGACAGACTCGACCGAGACCGAGGCTGGCGAGCCCGCTTCCCAGCTAGACCCCGGGGGCTCCTGCAGCGTGGGTGGGCTGGCCGGGAGCCCGTGGCCTTGAGCTGGACGACACTCTGTCACCCTGTCCCCTCAAGCTGCCACGTCTTAATAAAGTCCTGAACACTTCTGCAGGCGTCTCTCTCGCTTGGACTGCACACCTGCCTGCGCTGCTGTGGCTTGCAGCGTCACATAAAATGCAGATGACGGGACTCGGGGAATATCGTGGTTTGGATGTGGGGTCCCCCAGAAGCTCAGGTGTGAGATAATGCGAGAAGTTCGGAGAGCAAAGGGCTGGGTTAGGAGCGCCTTAACCCAGCCCGGGAATTCGTCCCCTGGTAGGGGCTACTGAGTGGCGGCTGGAGGCAGGTGTGGCTTAGGGGTCTCCATTTGTATCTCTGCTTCCTGGTCACCAGGTGAGCTCCTTCCCTCTGCCACACTCTGCCACCACGATGCTCACATCGCCTTGAGCCCGGGTATGGACCTGGCCTTCCTCGGGCTGAGACCTCGGAATCCGAAGCCTCCAAGGGGACTTTCCTGCTCTGCAGTTGCTCTGTCGGGCCTTGGCACAGCTGAGAGGAAGTGGCCCGGACCCTGGGTCACTGGGACGCGAGTGTGTCGGCAGGAGCGTGGAGTCCTTCTGCTGTCAGGGTCAACGGCTCCACGGTCCCCAGGGAGATAGGGAGCACTGTCAGGGAGGGAGCTTTAGCCCAGGTGCGGGTCACGGCTTTCTGGGGCAGGTGCCCGCCATCTCTCACTGTGGGGTGTGCTCGGTCGGGGCTGTTTGCCTGGGTAGAGCTCAGGCCTTCCCGGCTGTCCTGAGCTGTCTGTCTGTCTGTCCTGCTGCAGCTGAAGTCCAGTGGTCAACGCGATTTCTGTTTCTCCTCTCTGTCCATCAGTTGGAACTGTTGGTGTGGAGCTGGCTGTGAGGTGCTGACGTGTTCAGGGTGCAGTTCTTGAGTGGACCCCTGTACGGTCTTGCATTCTCCCCTCTAGCCCTGCGATACCTCCTCCGTGTTCCGTGGGCGCACTTTCCATCTGAGTCCTCTCCGTCTGTCTGAGTCCATTTGAGCTGGGTTTCTGGGAGGTAGACAGCATACTGTTGGACTCTGGTTTTTATCCCATATGAGAATCTGTCTCTTGATTTCGGTGTCAGACCTTTTGCTTTGGAGGTGCTTGTTGGTGGGTTTACATGAACAGGCCACCTGGGTACTTTAGGGGTGAACACACTCCACCCGCCTCCTTTCTCTGTTTCCCTCCGTGCCTCTTTGGGGCTCTGTCTCTCCAGCACCCCGTTCCGTCTCTGTGGGGCTGGTTGGCCAGAGGCCTTCGCAGGCTCCTTTGGCCTCGAGTCTACGACACACCTCAACAGCACTGAGCTTGGGGACCTGACGAGGTCACCTCCTCTTGCCTCCTGCTGTCCGAGGGTGACCATTGTGGTTTAAACCATGATAATCCCGCCACACATCACTGTTTTTGCTCTGGGGGGGCGGGCTATCTTGTCGTCCTTGTACATCCACTTTCTCTTTTTTAATATCGGCTTCTTAGTTGTAGGTGACACGATGTCTTTAGTTTTCTGTGGTGCTGAGGATGGAACCCAGGGCCTCGCGCGTGCCAGGCGAGTGCTCCATCTTCCCTTTAAAGCGCTCTCTGGAGCCGTGTTTTCCTCCGCTGTCCGGCCCTTGGCCTGGAGGGGCTCTCGGACACCCTGCACCGACTCCTGTGAGCGGGCTCTCGGGGTTTCCATGAAAGGTCCTCATTCCACTTTCACTTTGGAAACACGGTTTGCTTCCTGCCCAGGGTGTTAGGTTCATTGTCTCTTCTCAGCAGAAACCTACAACGGGACGCGGAGACCGCAAACGGCAGCAAGCTCCTTCCGACTAGAAGGGCCTGGAGCAGGAGTCGTGGGGTTGGCCTGGGAGTTTTGGTCCCTGGACTTTCCTCCTCGCCTTCTCTCCTCCCTGTCCACGCGCCCCTCATTCTTACTGAGGGTGCTCCCCGTGTCCCCGTTAGTCTCTCTGTTGGAAGGCGGCGTAGGGCATGGGTGCGCGGTGCCCCCTGTGTCCTCGAAGACCCCCCCCCCTGGTCCGGCCCTGCCCCACCCCTCCCTCGCCCCTGGCCAGGCTGCCTGCCCTGTGCGTCTCCCCACCCTCAGCTCCACAGGTCGGCAGTTAAAGATGCCCTTGGACCCTTGCAGTTCTCACAAGCCGCTGTGACTGCCTCTGTCTCCTCTTTGGATTTGGCAGTTGGGGCTGGAGAGCGTCTGCTCCTCCTCTGGGAGGGCATCACCGGGGCTCTCTGGGCTTTGGGACGTGGGGTTTTGTGTTCCATTGTTTCTAGAATGTTCCCAGCTGTCAGCTCCTCACCTGCTGCTTCTGCCCAAGTCTGTCCTCTTTCTGGGGCCATGGTACACAGGGCAGTGTGGCTCACCGTTGTCCTGAGGTCTTGACATCTTGTCCTTGTTTCCCCCTCCTCCGTCTTCTCTGTGTTTTAGTCTTCAATCCAACGAAGCCACACTTGGCTGCGTTGAGTGTGAGGGCCGTTGAAGGGATTCTCCGTGACTCTAATCCCCCTCGCTGCTGGACCTTCGTCGGTTCATACGAGACGACCCCTTAGTGCTCTAGTCCCAGTGTCCGGTGCCTGTGGGTGGCCGTCGTCCTGGCTGTTTATGATCCGCGTCTGCTGGTTGCTCTGTCTTAGACCTCGGAGGGTCTTCCCCTTGCTGACTTGTGTCTTATGATTTGTGGGTATCAGACCCCAGCATTGTTACTGGGGTGCGCGTGTCCCTGGGCCGTCGTGTTCTCACAAGAGAAGATTTCAGGCAAGACGTGAGACGTGCGTGCGGAAAGAAGAGCCAAGGTTCATTAGAGGAGAGAGGAAGCCAGCACCCTCAGGGAGGGTGTGGCTGGTCTCAGAAGGAGAGCGACAGCCCCCGTCCTGTGTCCCAGCTTTTATTGGGAATTTTAGGGGAATTTCCCAAAGGGTCTCGCGTGAGCACCACATCAAAGTTCTTGTTGGCGCTTGTATCGCAGCGCGTTGCAAACTCCCTAGTATGTCATGTTCATTCGTAGGTATCCGACCCGGACTGAGGGGGTGACAGGTCACAGTCCCAGTGAGATCCTGGGAAGGACCGAAAGGCAACTTTTGGGGTGGTCCTGGCTTTGCTGCAGGTTTTATCTGGAGCTTGTTTTTACAGATTTTGTGCCAGCATCTGGCCAGGACGATCTGTCTCTCTGAGGAGGTGCCACCCCACTTGCCTAACTGCGGGGTTGCCCGATGCCCACTGCCTTGGGTCTGGGCTGGCCCAGGGCAACTTTGAATGAATGATTTTACAAAACACAACTGGGGACGGCAGGGTTGCCCCGCACGGGACAGTAGCCCGATCCCCAGTGAGAAGCCTTCTCAGACTTCCTGCCCCTCCTCCAGAGAGCCGCCCTGCCCTGCTTTGGTTTCCTGGGCAGAGGAGGTGGCTTGCCCTCTGTTGGAGGGTCCTTTAGGCCTGTTTCCCACCCACCCCTCAGGGGACAGGGTGTTTTCCACCGTCCCCCACCCTCAGTGAGCCCCAGGAAGGGGGTGGGACACAGATTCAGGTCTCTCCCCCACCAGGGACCCTCCTCGTCAGCTCAGCCAATGGGACGAAGGCTCTTTGGGGAGTGGCCACTGCCCTTCCCTTGTTCTGCACCTTTGGAAATACACGGAGACAGGGGGCAGCAGGGAGGCTGGTTTATTAGCTCACGTGGGCTTAGAGAAGGCCCCTGGGAGCAGGACTGCCCGGGGGACAGGCAGGGCAGGGGCATCAGCACCGTCCTCCCGCCCTCTCCCCCAGTGCAGAGGGGCCACTGGCCGTGCTTTCCACCGTCCCCAGTGCTGGCAGGGTGCAGGGGTGGCCGCCTGCCCTGGGAGCCGCTGGTCTGTGGCGTGTGGTCAGCAGCAGGCGGGGGTGCTACAGGAGACGGGTCTGCAGAGGAGGGTGGGGCAGGGGGGCTGGCAGCACCCGGAGGACTGGCAGCAGGGGGCCACACACACGGAAGGACGGCAGCTCACGGGAAGGCACCCGGAGGACTGGCAGGAGGGGGCCACACACACGATGGGCCTGCAGCTCACGGGCGCACAGCAGGCCACCTGGCACCTCACGGGCACACACACAGTGGGCCTGCAGCTCACGGGCACGCAGCAGGTCGCCTGGCACCTCACGGGCACACACACAGTGGGCCTGCAGCTCACGGGCACGCAGCAGGTCGCCTGGCAGGGGCTGGGCAGGCAGCAGGCCGGCTGGCAGCCTGAGGAGCAGCTGGTGTGGCACATGGTGGCTGAGGCTGGCTGGTGCTGGGGAGGAGGTGGTGAGGTCTGGCGCCTCCTCCCCTGGCAGCCCTTATATGCCGGCCGGGCGTCCGGGCAACACGGAAGCTCGGCCGGGTCTTCCTGGCTTGCTTCCTCTGCCTGGGCCACGCTCACGTGGCTGCTGTAGCTGTGGCTGCTCTGCTGGGCCCCGTGACTAATGGCCCCTTCCTGGAGCTCTGGGGCTCAGGGAGGTTGTTTCTAAAGAGCAGTTAGAGGTGGCCTTGGGGCCAAGCTGCAGGGAGGTGGGGCTCCCCGGGTGCCGAGTGTGGGGCAGGTGGAGGGTTCAGCCTGTGTAGACCAAGGACCAGGCCTGATAGCCCCACACTGGGGACTGGGCTGGGAGCCGGGAGACGCCTGGTGGGACAGAGTCAGCAAGGCCGAGGTCCCTCGGCAGGTCATCAACCCTGAGAAGAGGGAGGAAGAGGTAGGAGAAGTGAGAAGCACCTGGCGATGCCTCACACCGTCCCACACAGGCAGAGGGGAAGGGGGGGACCGACCAGCCATAAACAGGTGTGGAGATGACACAAGATTCCCACAGTGGACAAAGCCAGTTACGGCTCCAGAGTCTCAAGGGACCCCAGCAGGCAGAGAAAGCCCCAGCGAAGCGCGCACTGGAGCGCGGATTCAGAGAAGGTGAAGGCCGGGGGCAGCAGGATGTGAAGGCCACTGGCCCCTGCAGAGAGGAGGGCGCAGGCCGGCATCATCAATGCAGGGGACGGGAAGGGCCGTGGGAGTCTGAAACCCAGCACCCGGGAGCCAGGAGCACGCCTCCAAACAACAGAAGCAGGTGACCCTCTACACAGAGCTGCAGGGGGACATGCAGGGGGACGCGCTCCAGGCCGATGAGAGGTGGACGCAGGAGCCGGAGGGAGGAGGTTGCAAGGCGGTGGCTCCGGTGGCTCAGGTGGCACAGACACAGTTCCCGTCCTCGACAGGTGGCCCACTGAGGGGCCTTCTCACGCTCAGTACGAGTCCGTCTCTGTGGTCACACTGGGTTCCCGTGGTGGTGCTGTGGCCAGCAGCAGAAGAGCCTGTGGAAGGGCACGACCCGTGGCCACTGTGGCTTCTCCTCCGGCCTCCAGGGTCACTCCCTCCCCGTGGACACAGACTGGCTCTGGTGCGCCAGCTTTGAGTCCTGGCTACAGCTTTGGCCTCCCAGAGACAGGGTGGTCTCCAGCCCCGCGGGTTTTCATTACTGTGGGGTCTGGCTGGTCCCAGGTCTTCTTGGACAAAGTCCCCCTTGTCCACTACCAGCTGCCCACAAGGACAGAAGGCTCCCTGGTGCAGCCCAGCAGGAGAACAGCACAGGACACAGCTGTGGCCGGAGCACGTGGAGGAGGAGTCCTGGGGCCGTGAGGCAGGGAGCCCACCGCCGTGGCTGCCGTGGCCACAGGGACAGTGCCCAGAGCCATGCCAGCTCTTGGCTCTGCCCCGGCCTCCACTGAAGGGCGAGGATGAGGGCACCATGGGCTGTGAGGGGGTCTGGCACAGCCCCTCCAGGCCCCCTCCTCCTGGGCTCCCCTCCGGGCTGTGGGAGGCCACTGGTCCAGCAGTGACATTTTGAGGCCCATGTGGTCACACACCCAAGACACGGCCCCCAGGCCCAATTAAGCTGATGTTTTCACCTTTCCACCATCGTCCCTGTCTGTCCCTGCTGATTTGGGACTTTGGGACTGTCACTTTGTGAGCCCCTAAAGCCCACTTTAATGTGCACCCTGGAGAGATGGTGGATCTGGAGCAGCGTCCACCTGCTGCTCCTGTGCCCGCGGTGGCGTGGATCCCACACAGTGCAGCCTGCTGGACTCCCACCTGCCTGTCTGTGCACACGGGCTGCCCCCCCACGGGTCATGGCCATGAGACTGCTCCATGGGGTGTGGTCACGGCGGGGCTCCTTCCAGCCTGTCCTCACTCCACGAAGCCCGGCTCTGGTGGGGAGCACCACGTGGGTGAGGGGGCTTCAGATCTGAGTGGGGCCCTGGGATGAGGAGCGGGCGGTGCTGTGGGGACACCAGACAGGGCATCTGCAGTGGGGGACCTTGGGAACCCACAAGGTGGCATCCCCTGGCCTCCACAGTCGGCCTCCAGCTGACTGGCCTCCGAGTTCAGAAAGCACACAGCCAGCTCGCCTCGGGCGCCTGCAACTGAGAAAGGGCTTCCTGGGCTGAGGGACCAGAGGGAGGTCAGCAGAGTGGGCAGAGCAGGAGGCCATGCCAGGGACAGGGCATCGGCCTCGTTGGGCCACACCAGCTGCTCCTTGGGCTGCCCCCAGCCTGTCCTGCCTCCCTGTGCTGGGTCCCCTCCTCCTGCTGGCCAGCCCCTGTGTGACTCTCTGTGCTGCTGTGTGTGTGCCCAGCCTCTGCCTGGAGGGGGCATGTTTGTGCCTGGGAAGGAGGCCATGGCTCACCCGGGTCTCCCAGGGAGCTGCTTGGGAACCAAGGAGTCCTCAGGAGGGTGGCAGCCAGCGCGTCCCTCTGCAGACTCCCACTGGCCAGTCCTACTGTTGTGATGCCCTGTGTGACGAGGGTGTGACGTGCAGGAGGGATCCCTAGGGCACCTTGCTCATGTGAATTCTTACTGACCAGAACAGCTCACCTGTGTGTACCTGGGCAGCCTCCAGGTGGGGGATGTGTGACAGCTTCTGCCAGGTGTGCCCCAGTGGGGAGACCTCCCATCACATCCTGGCTGTCCCCCAGACAACCCAGGGCTCTTGGCTCTGGCCCCCAGGCAGCAAAGTGTGGCTCTGTCATTGCCTCCTGTTTGGAGGAAGCCTTTGAAGGTAGAGACTGTCCCTGTTCTGTGATGAGGGTCGTGGGGACATGCATCTCCCTCACTGGGTCTGGGGGTCCCGGCACTGAGAACTGTGACCTCTGAACACACTGCCTTGCGTGGTTGAGTGCAAGGAAGCCTGCCCTCCTCTCCAACCCTCACCTCCTCTTCCAAGTGGGCTGGTGTGGCCCTGAGGACATGCAAGCATGGTCAGCTGCTGGTCAGCACAGGGCTGCTGGACACGCGCCATTGTTGAGGGGCTGCACCCACCCATAGCTGTCACTGGTGTCCCATCAGGTGCCCCTGGGATGGGAGGCCACAGCGGTGGCACTCTGTCCATCAGCTGGACTGTGTCTCCAACTCCCTGCAAGTTTCGTGTCACTGGAGTCTGTTGTGACCTGTGCAGCAGCAACAGAGGGTCTCAGGGAGGGTGACAGGAAGTGAGGAAAGACGCTGATGAAGAAAAACATGAGATGTTTTTAAGTGAAGCTGGGGACAGGAGGGACACTGCACTCTGACAGAGGAACAGGGACCCAGAACTAGCTTCACAAGTTTATTATATGGGGTCACATTATCAGGAGGTAAAACTACAGATGATCTGCTAATGGTTCAGAGCCTGTGAGTTATCCAGAGACATGTTTGTGCACTAAGAAGTTGTGGTGTTGGGACGTCTGTGGCCGTCCTGCTGTACCCAGAAACCCACTGAACTGGAACATCTGATAACTGTTGGCTTCAGAGCCAAGGGTGGAGGCTTTTCACACATCCTGCCTTTGGCAAGGAGGGTTTCCCAGGTGTGGCTTTGTGAACACCACAGATCAGCTGATGACTGCAGCTCATCCACTCCCCACATCACCCCACTTTTAATTATTATTGTAACGATGTATGTCTACTTGGAGGTGTTGGAACTGGAATTGGACAAGCTGGCAGTTCACTGTGAGAAAAAAAGCATGGAATTGAGAGCAAGGAAATAAGTCTTAAGAGATACCATACAGTATTTTTAAACATTTTCCAAGGACTAAAACCATTTAGGCATCCCAGAGCTTTTCTGCAAAACTGGAAGGAAATAACATGGGTCTGGATTTCCTGCTTGGCTTGGATGGGATGGTGCAGTTGCAGAAATCTCAACTCACATTGTTATAATTCCAAATTCCTAATAGATGCCTCTTCCCCCAATCCCATTGGCAGCTATTGTGTGGAACAGGTGTTACACAAACAAACAGAGAGTGACATGGCATAGTAAGTGTTGCCTGACCTTAAAACTTTGCATCTGATCACCTAGGCCCACTACAATGCCTCTAAGGCATTCAGCTTAGCTTCAAGTTTATTATTAATAGCTCCCTGATCTCAGAGGGCTCTTGAAGTATTTTGAGCCACAGCATTGGTGATGGGGAGTGCTATTGCCCATTTCCTTTTCTTTTGATAACCAGCTACTTGTCCTTTGCCCTGTCTCATTCCCCCCTCTAATTAAGGGAATCTTTGCTGCTCGTAGGGGAAATGGGCGATGACCGCTCTGGCTGCTTTAGACTGAGAGGGAGCAATGTGGCCAAGCAGTTTGGGTTTCCCTTTAGGAATGTTTTGGGTTAGTTGAGGGGTCTGTGGTTTGGAAAGAATAGGTTGTAAAGTGATCTGGGTGTGGGTGCTTCTATGAGAGAAAAGAAACAAAAATACATGAGTACTGGAACAAGATTAATACAAAATAAATGTTGCAGCATCTGGAATATGTCAGTGAATATCAGGAAGACGATGGAAACCACTAATCTTTCACCAGGAGCTAAGAAGTTGGTCCCATAATAGGGCCAGTGAGGACATGGCCTCTATTTGGGAATGCAAATCTTTTACATTGCCAGTAGGGGCAGTCCTAAGACTCCCTCTTTTGTAGCCTCCATCTTACTTACTCTTGCTGTGGCTGACACAAGTGTACATCTTAAGTTACACTAAAAGAACTGTTGTGTTTTCTTTTAAATGCTCAGGCATGGCTCTGTTTTGGTTATAACTGCTTTGCTAGGTGTTTAAGATCAAGTTGCTCAAATTGACATTGTTCCTATCTATTATTAAGACTCAGCTGAGTTTCCTCAGGGGTCACTCTTGGGAACTTGAGAGAAGCCTCTTTGTTCCTTTAATGCCAGCTTCCAGGATGGGTCTGGGTCTCGTTGACCACGTGGATTTTCTTGGAAGTAGCAGGGACATCTCCTTCCCCAATGCTCCTTCTTTTGCAGCATGGGCACTGGTCAGCTTTCTGTCCTCCAGGGTCTCATTGATCCCCCTGTTTGGGAGGTCATGTGGCCCAGAGTCACAAAGCCCTTGGAGAAGTCCCCTTGTTCCTGGGTCTGAGCTGACCTCAGGGGGCAGGAGCCAAGTATTGGCTATTTTCTTTCTTGGACCTTTAACTTCCTTAAATTTAGTCTCCAAATTTTGGTCTTAAACATCCAGCAAGCAGTTTCATCAGTCTCAAAGTAAAAGCACTGGGTTTTAACTTTAATGTCTGTGATTTTAAGTCATTTACCCCTTCTATTTAATTGGGGTCAGCATTAGTACTGGAAGTTAGCCTTACATCCTATCTGTCCTGTAGCTAATGCCTGTTATCTCCAATTAACTCAGGCTCTTCTACTGAAAGTTGTACTTTTGTAAGGCATGATCTGACAATAGTTATAAAGTTTACAAGAAAAATATAAAATGAAATTAACAAGAGTAAAAACATATTGAGTTTTTTTATAATAGGTATGAACCAAGAAACATAATTTTTATGATCCCCAATTTTGACTTTAAATTTTAGTTTGAAGAACACCAGGTTGGTAAGATGTTCTTCTAAACCTTATATTTTAAAGACTTCTATACTTGGAAGATATGAATATATCCAGTGTACAAAGAAGCCGGTAACAGCACCACAATGATACTGATGTTTTTATATTAATCAAGTTTAGCCTTTAAAGAAAACATTGGAATCTGGAATGTAGTGTAATACTTTAAAATAACAAAATAATAAAATTTGTTATTTAACCAGAGTTGTACAAACCCTAATTCCTTTCAGACTAGTTCCTCTAAATAATAAAACATAACAGACATAAGGAATTATCTTTATAGATAAGAGCAGATTCATGTTTTAAGAAATTCTTGTTACTTCAACCTATAGAGGATTAAACTTTGGTTTATATCAGTATGTTTATATTTGACCTTAGGAAAAGGCCGTAAGTGACTTTAACTGATTGTGCTTATTACATGTAGCCAAGAGAGTTACACATAAAGGCTTTTGAGATTTCCCTACTACAAACCTTCTTCAAGTTACTAATTCTACAATTTTTACCTTACTACACAAAAGACTTTTTCTTTTTAATCCAGAAAGCTTTTTTCTTTTACTTTCCATATTTAAATATATTTTCATACCTAGAACCTTCTTATATCTCTTTCCTAGCCTTTCACTCCTATTCAAATTTATATTCTGAAAAAATCCTTATGAAATGTTGAATTTAGACAAATTACTCCACTTTCATAAGATAAAATACTTTGTTTTAGTAGTACTTTAATTGAAACTCAACTGAAATTTCTTGTATTCTTTGTATATAGAATTACATCTGGGGCTGGGGATGTGGCTCAAGCAGTAGCGCGCTCGCCTGGCATGTGTGCGGCCCGGGTTCGATCCTCAGCACCACATACAAACAAAGATGTTGTGTCTGCGAAAACTAAAAAATAAATATTAAAATTCTCTCTCTCTATCTATCTTTAAAAAAAAATTCTGAGGTTTGCTTGTTAACACAGCTATAGAACTGTGATTGATTGACTACAACATTTAAAATCTGTTCGGGTGACTATGACCAAGACTATGAAGAACCAGACTTAAAAAAAAAAATAGAAGTACATCTGATAGAATTATAACTCTTAGTAACCTTGTTTTTAGTGAAGACACAGAAACAAAGCAATCTCAATTTTTTTCCATTTGCCAATTTATGAAAACACATTTAATGTTTAAATATATTACCTTATGGAATTTAAGAAGTCAAAAGTTTGATTTTATATTTAGCAGTTGATGCTTTAGTACTTTGTAAGTTAATCAGATTTTTTAAACAGACGTTTATGAAGATTGATACCATTCATAGCAAATCTAATTTAATCATTTTTTAACTGTAAAAACCAGGATGTTGGGCTGGGCTGTGGCTCAGTGGTAGAGCACTCGCCTGGCATGTGTGAGGCCCAGGGTACGATCCTCAGCTTCACATAAAAATAAATAAATAAAATAAAGGTATTGCGTCCAACTACAACTAAAAAAATAAATATAAAAAACCCCAACCAAACAAACCAGGATCTCAGACAAGTGTAATCAACAGTACTAGCATCTCGTTCCTGTTGAAGAAAAATCCTAGAAGCTCTGGGTATTACCTTCTAGACGTTTTATAGAAAGCAACACTCTGTTAATTGTCTGACCCCTAGAAAACCTTGTGAGTTAGTAATTTTAAAGACAACTTTACTCTCATCTGATAACCTAACTTGAACTTTTTTTTTAAAGTCACATGAACTAAAGGTATTTGGATCCATTTTTCATTTAAACTTTGATTTATGAGAGCTCCTTTATCTACCTGCAATTTTGACGCCATGCACCTGACCTGTGGGTGCAGCACACATGCAGACTCAGCGCCACCCCCTGGGGTCCACATGCACAGACAGGAATGAGGCTCTGTGGCTGTTTGCAGGTGACCTCCCCAGGTGGGAGGCGACACTACAGATGGTTATGAAGCCTCTATGGATCTCACCTGTTAGACTGAAGTAGAGTCCCCCAGACTTTTGCTTGGTGACTGAAACACAGAGGCTGTACACCTGGAAACGTCAGGTGTAGGTCTGACGATCATGGTGGGCGCCGAAATCAGAGGTTTGGCTGGCCATTGCCCTCAATGGCTATCAGATTTATTCCCAACATCACCACGACTATGTCCTTTTTAGGATTTTGTAACAGGAGATTTTCCAATGTATTTGAGAGCTAACCCTTGAAAACTTGGCCTCTGAACAGAGTGTAAAACCTCTATAGTTAGATTAAATAAGATCGATGAGAAAAATACATTGATTTAGGTGTGCAGACCCAGTGTGAGTTCACACAGCAATGGACCCTGGAGAGCAGCCAGGCACCTCCAATTCAGCCACTTTGCGGGGGACCTCTTAGGGTTTGCTGCCCCTCTTCCTGGGGGTGAGCTCAGCTGGGGAGCACCTTGCAGAACCCTGTCCCGGGGGCCTCTGTTCCTGGTCCCATCCACCCGACTCCACTCTTCCCTGGTTCCCAGGACTCCTCCCATCTGTGTCACAGGGGCCAAATGGGGTCCCCCTGCTGACCTGGCTAGTCTGACTGTTGCCCCCCCTGGCTCTCCAGGCTACAGGTCCACTGAGACCACGGCCTCGCCCCAATCCCTCCTACCCCCACCTGTTGCCTTCCTGAGGGTTTGTGCCTCCTCAGCCAGGCCTGGACCTCACGTGGATGAATGGAGTCCAGGTGGCCCCTGGGCCCTCTGGAAGTTTCTGAGCAGGAATTCTTCACACTTCTGTGGGGGGCAGTCTGTAGGCACTCCCTAGGCAGGTGCCTCCCTCCCTGGCTGCTGTCCTGGTCACCTCTGGAGGCCCGGGGCACTGCCCAGCCCTCTCAGGTCCCCAGCCTGCCGACATCCTGCTTCTCGCAGCTCATCTGTGACCCTGTTAGTGGCCGCCGGGGCAGAGGAAGGAAGTGGGCACGGTACTTCTGCTTCCAGATCTTTGTCTCTAAAGTGCTGTGAATCTGAGTTTGAGAGCTGCGCAGCTCGTAGAGGACAGTGGGCCCACAGCCCAGACGTGGAGCAGGCACCGGGCTCAGGAGAGACAGAAATGCACAGAGGCCATGTTTCCTAGAGAAAGGCTTTATTGATTCAGGCTTTGACCTTGGTCACCGTGGACGCAAGAGAGCAATGCTGACAAGAGGCTCTGGAGTGCCATCTACGGGTAGAGGGACTTGAGGGTGCTCTCTCCCCAGGGAGGGAGGGAGCAACTCCTTCAGGCAGCAGCCTCATGGCCACCAAGCAGGAGAGGGGAGGTTGTGGTGGCTCCCAGTATCAGGGATTCCTGAGAGAAGAATCCTGCTTAGGAGAACAAGAGGGGCTTGCAGAAGCAGGCTGTTGAGCCTGTCAGCAGCAGGACCTCTGGCCCAAGGAGACACCACAGCAGGCCGGGCGGGAGCAGGTGGGGCGGCAGAGCAGGGACACGCAGGAGGCCGGGCGGCAGCAGCTGGGCTGGCAGGAGGAGGCACAGCAGGAGGAGGCGGGCATGCAGCAGGCGGGCCTGCACACGGGGCGGCAGAGCAGGGACACGCAGGAGGAGGGTCTGTAGCAGCAGACGGGCTTGCAGCAGACGGGCACGCAGCAGGACGGCTGGCAGGGGGAGGAGCTGCAGCAGTCAGACTGGCAGCTAGACTGCTGGCAGCAGGAGGAGGAGGCTCCAGAGCAGATGGGCACACAGCACACGGGCTTGCAGCAGACGGGCTTGCAGCAGAGGGACACACCGCAGGACGGCTGGCAGGGGGAGGAGGAGCAGCAAGAGGGCTCACAGCAGGACTGCTGGCAGCAGGAGGAGGAAGTCTCAGAGCAGATGGGCACACAGCACACGGGCTTGCAGCAGAGGGACACACAGCAGGACGGCTGGCAGGGGGAGGATGAGCAGCAAGAGGGCTCACAGCAGGACTGCTGGCAGGGGGAAGAGGAGCAGCAAGAGGGCTCACAGCTAGACTGCTGGCAGCAGGAGGAGGAAGCCTCAGAGCAGATGGGCACACAGCACACGGGCTTGCAGCACACGGGCTTGCAGCAGAGGGACACACAGCAAGATGGCTGGCAGGGGGAGCAGCTGGAGCAATCAGACTGGCAGTTAGACTGCTGGCAGCAGGAGGGGGTGCAGGAGCCGGTGCAGACTGATTGGCAGCAGGGTCTGGACACACAGCTCACTGGGGTGCAGAGGAGGGACAGGCGGGGGGCTGGGGCGCAGCAGCTGGGCTGGCAGCAGCTGGGGGCGCAGCAGGGGGGCTCGCAGCAGCTCTCTGGGCAGTCGTCCACCTGCCAGGAGGACTCGGGGCAAGAGCTGGAGCAGATGGACATGGTGGAGGCGGCCATGGTGGGTGTGCTGGAGGAGGGTGTGTGGGTGAGTGTGTGGGTGTGTGTGGGGAGCTCTGGGCTCTGGCTTTTATACCTGCCCGGTCCCTCTGGTCCCCAGCCCACAGCCTCTCCTTCCGGGTTGCTGGGCCGGCTCCTGGCCGTCATTGGGGATGCTTGTTTACCTGGGAGGCTGTCCAGCTCGTTAATGTCCTGCCAGCGTCGGGGCCCCTGGAGCGGGAGTGGGTTCCGGGAGCACTGAGTGCTGGGGTGTTGTGTGTGGGAGGAGCTTGGCCACCCTGGGCTGCTGGGGCACCCTCCAGCCACTGGACAGCAGCCTCAGGGCCTCGTCTCCCTTGGAGGGAAGCCTGGGCACAGAGGTGTCACCTGAGGCTCACACCCCTCCCCAGGGCCCGTCACCACTGCAGGATGCTTGGCACCTGTACTGAGCACCCAGAGTCCAGGGTGCCTGGTGCCCTGCCCGGGGCCTCATGGCTGTGTGGAGCTGGACAGCCTGAGCCCTGCACAGGTCCTCATCCCTCCACCTCTTCCTGCCTCCTCCCTGTGGCCCTGTCCATCATGTCCCTGTGCCTGAGGACAGCAGGCCTCCATCCTCAGGCCAGGATGGAGGGCTGTGCCCTCCCCGCTGGGGCACCAGGCAGCCTCCTGGGCCGCGGGTCCAGGTTCTGAACCTGCAGAGCCAGGACTGCCCGTTGGCCTTAGCCCTCCTTGGGCCGCCTCTCCATTTGCCCTGCTGCCCGCTGTCCTGGGCACCTGTTTTCCTACCAACCCCCTGTGGGCCCAGTTTCACACTTTTCCTTAGACCATATAAAATGCTCTGTCGAGTTCTGCTTCTTCATGTGGGGAGTGGGCTCTTATCAGACTGACCATCTGTCTGAGAAAAATGAGGAACCTGGTTAACAAATGCAATCTCCACTGGAGGGCCAGAGGATGCACCAGGAGCTGAGGCTGAGGGACCAAGTCCCCATCACCCATCACAGGGGACACAGCAGGGACCACTACTTTCTTGGATTTTCTTCCTGAGGCATTTGCCAGTTCACAGGTCACAGACGAGAGGTTGGGAAAGTGGAGAGAGATTTCAGTGGTCTTGGGGACTGACCACCAACATGAAGTGAAGCCAAGTCAGCTCACAAGCTGAGAGGGGAAGGGACTCTGGCCAGGCACTCATGCTTTTGTGGCAAACGCTGGGTCTAAGCGAGGCTGCTCCCTAGCAGAAGCAGAAGTAAGACCGGCCCCACCTGAACCAGCTCAGACTGAACTCAGGTGTTCTGCCGGAGCCAACAGGTGTCAGAGTGAAGGTCAGCCCACTGCGAGACAGGGGCTTCATGATGAAAAGGACCTTCACATTTTCACTCACAACATCTTATTTTTATTCAAAAAGTATCAGGCCTAACAAATGACAAGATAAATTGACCAAGGAACCAAGAGGAAAATTGAAAACCAAATAGACCAAGAGGAAAAACGAAAACCAAACAGACCAAGAGGAAAAACAAAGACCAAACAGACCAAGAGGAAAAACAAAGACCAAACAGACCAAGAGGAAAAACAAAGACCAAACAGACCAAGAGGAAAAACAAAGACCAAACAGACCAAGAGGAAAAACAAAGACCAAACAGACCAAGAGGAAAAACAAAGACCAAACAGACCAAGAGGAAAAACAAAGACCAAACAGACCAAGAGGAAAAACAAAGACCAAACAGACCAAGAGGAAAAATGAAAACCAAACAGACCAAGAGGAAAAACAAAGACTGAAGAGACCAAGAGGAGATGAAGACCACACAGGTCCACAGGTGCTACAGAGATCTGAATGTCAATCACGGGCTTAAAGTAACTGTGATGATTTTTTTTTAAGACAATGGGGGGCTGGGGATGTGGCTCAAGCGGTAGCGCGCTCGCCTGGTGTGCCTGCGGCCCGGGTTCGATCCTCAGCACCACATACAAACAAAGATGTTGTGTCGGCCGAAAACTAAAAAATAAATAAATAAATATTAAAAAAAATCTCTCTCTCTTAAGACAATGGGGGAAAGATGGAGAATTTCAGTGGCAGAATTCTATAAAGGAATCCAACATGAGTTTATGGATGAAGAACATAATAACTGCATTGAGAAATTGGTAGTTCGACAAAGTCAAAGAGAAGTTTAGAGAATGAAGGGAGGTGAAGAAATCAAAATGGAGCCACAGAAAAAAGATAAAAGTAGAGAAACAAACATATAGGACTCAGTAGAAAAAATAGGTTTAATCCTACAAGGAGAGATGAGTGCGTAGAGGTAGTGAAGTATTGTCAGAACTTTAATTGATGAAAGCTATTAACCATAAACTAAAAACACACTGAGAATCCTAAGCAAGGCAGGGTACATACAACCACCCTGGCCCTGCTGGTGCTGAAATGTAAAGACAGAGAAATCTAAGAGGTCAGGGAGAAGGGGAGACAAAGTAACTTTAAAGAAGTAACAATGAGACTGACAGATGACTTCTCGGTGGGTATGTTGGAGTCCAGAAGACACTGGAATTGTGCCTCTGTCACCTGACGTCGGCCACAAGCCCGAGGTCTACCCCTGCTGACAAGGTCCTCACAGATGAGGACAGCCTCAGGTGGTGGACACCGAGAGCATATGCCGACGGCAGCATCAAAGCTGGAGAAAATACTTAAAGAAGTTTTAAGGTAGAAAGGAAATGATGAAAAGCAAGGAAACTGATAGAGAAGGGGCCACAGAGGCAGGCACATGCCGGTGAGTACAAATGAACGTTTCTCTGTGAATGTCCTATGAGTCTGTCAACATTTACAGAAATGAAGGACGTGGGAACAGGTCACAGATTCAGAGGAGAGCTCCATGGGGTCACAGGTTCTCAGTGTACCTGGAGCAGGTTTATAGGATCAGATCCTAGAGTTCCAACGTCACAGATTCCTGGGTTAGCTACACAGATGACAGAAGAAAATATGACCAAGCGGCAAGTGGGTGAACATGGTGGGTGAACGGCAGCTGCCCCAAATTCAGGTCCACCAAGGACCTCACAGTGTGACCTTGCAGATGCAGTGGGTAAAGAGGAAGTCATATTGGGTCAGAGCCGTAAGTACAATGGTTAGTGTCTCTATAGGAGGACGTCGAAGGAAGCCCCGACGCATGGTAGGAGGCATGACGTGGGCAGAGACTGAAGGGAGCAGCCACAGGCCAAGGGCCAGGGTTTGCCGGGAGCCACAAGACGCTCCAAGAGGCCAGGGAGGGCTCTCCCTCAGAGCTCAGAGGAGCATGTCCCTGCTGTCACTGTGCCTTCAGGGCTTAGTCTCTGGAACTGCACGAGCGTGAATCTCTGCCGTCTCAATCACTCTCCTGTGGCGTGTTGGTGGGCCGCCCAAGGGACTATTAAAATGGAGGCAAAAGAGGAAAGACATTTCAATGCACTTAACCAAAACACTCAAACAAGGGATGAGGGGGTCAATTATTTGTCCTGAGCAAAAAGCAAGGTCAGATGCAGGCACTAGCTCCAATGTGCCCCCGAAGCCCACCCCCTCCAAAGCTCTTCACACAGACGCACGGTCACTAGGTGACCCAGGTGTGCAGAGCTGGCCGCTGGGGTCAGATGCATGGTCACTAGGTGACCCAGGTGTGCAGAGCTGGCTGCTGGGGTCAGATGCATGGTCACTAGGTGACCCAGGTGTGCAGAGCTGGCTGCTGGGGTCAGTTCTCACCTCAGTGTTTGCTCCTGTGTCCAGCCATTTTCACCTCATTGGACACCATCTGTGCTCCTCTTTCAAGGGGTCTTTTCAGGTCATTTGCCATCTGGCCTCTGTCTCAGTTAGTTTTTATGCTGCTGTATCCAAAATAGCTGAACAACTTAGAGGAGGAACACTTTGCTGGGGCTCATGGATTCAGAGGTCCACTGCTCTGGACCCAAGGTGAGGCAGTGGACCAAGGGTAAAGGGGACAGTAGATGAGGCTGCACCCCTCCTGGCACCATGAGAGTGGGGGGGTGGTGGGGAGGCTGCAGAGGACACACACTCCTAGGGCAGTGGCCACTCCTGCTGCCACGCCCACCTACCTATGGTTACCACCCGGTCAGTCCATTCAAAGGAGGGTGGACTGACCAGGCCACAGCTCCCGTGATCCAGTCACTCCACCTCTGAACATTTCTGCATTAACACAGGAGCTTTGGGGGACCCCCACATCCAAACCATAAGAATAACATTTTAAACTCTGTGTGACTCTGTGAATCTGGCATTTTGGAAAAGGTGGTGATAAAGGGATCAAATGAGGATCAGTGGGGTAAGAGGCTGGGTTGAGGGTGAACTGACCCCACAGGGCAGGGGGAGCCGTTGGGTGATGGGAGTGTGCAGATGGACAGTGCTGCTGGCACACGAGGCCCAGGTGTCCACAGTGAGCACAAAAGAAAAATCAGAGTGTCCCAATCTACTAAAGAGTAGACTCTAGGTTTAGAAGACGTCCTACAAAGGACACCACAGACAACGCTTCCCCAGTGGATTCTCCAGACAATGGGGAGGGAGACTGTCGGCTCTCCAACACTCCTCAGCTTCCTCATGAGGCTGCTGGAGTCGCAGCCCTGGGGACTGGGCCTGAAGTCTTGGTGTCCACGGAGAGCAGCTGAGAGGCCACAAGGGTGTGACCCGGGGACGTGGAGGCCCATGGGAGCGTGGCAGGGACGGAGGTTGGAAGGGAGCAGGTGGTATGCACAAGCTGGCGCAGACTGACCAGCAGGAGGACCTCAGCATGTCACAAAATGCCGCCCCACCCAGAGTTACAGCCACCATAAACATGTCACACCTGACATGGGACCCCAAAATAAAGAAGAAACAGGCAGATTGAAGAAGCAGGCAGTTCCAGTCCTACAATAAGAGTGGAGACTTCAATAAGGCACTGAACCTCACTGAAAAACTGACTCCCAGAGCTAGATGCACGTCCAGAGGGAGGGGGAGGCTGGACGGCCCCTAAGGCAAGCAGTGACAGACCAGGGACACTCTCAGCCACAGGACACGCCTTCTCCCCTGCGGGCGCGACACCATCCTCCAGAGCCACCCACCTGCCAGCCACAAAGCTGCTCTCAATGACGTAAAGAGACTGAAGTCACACAGACTGTCCTCTGTGACCACAGTGACATGGAAGTGGGAAGAAAGCGGAATTCACCAAAACGGTCAGTCAGGCCACAGCAGGTGAAGGAGTCACAGGGACCTCGGGGGAAAGGGATGCCTTGGGATGAGCAGGAGGGAGTAGAAGCCCAAACCTAGGAGGTGTCGTGGAGCCCTGTGAAGGGAAAGGCTCTGAACGCAGACCTGAGAAATAAACTGCACAGTCCTCATCAGAGTAAGTACGCCCCACGCCTGTGCCACACACCCGAAATCCCACCATCAGGGGACTCAAGAGAACAAATGAAAATAAAAACATCTGTGGGGCTGGGGCTGGGCTCAGCGGCAGAGCGACTGGGTTCACTCCTCAGCACCACATTAAAAAAGGGGGGCATTTGTCCATCTACAACTACAAAATCTTTTAAAAAAATAATAAAAATAAAAATATTTGTAAATGGTAAAAAATAAATAAAAATATAAATAACAAATCAGTGATTTCACACAGTAAGAAACTGTAAAAACAGAAAACTAACTCCAAAGATAGCAGAATAACCCTTTAAAGATCACCCCACTAAAGAGTAGTATTACAGAAGTGACTAGGGGCCAGATAAATAGAGAACAGAGAAACCAATAAGAGAATCAGTGAAAGCAAAGGTGGTTCTTTGAAAAGAGCAATAGAATTGACAAACTTGTAGCTGAACTGAAAAGAAACCAAGATTCAATCATAAAGGAAAATGGAGACGTCACCACCCCCTTATGTGAATAAAAGACTAGAGGAGAACATCCGGTTGCTCCCCCAGTTCAACGAGGTGTGATGACAACTTCCTATGAATACACAAAGGACAGACTGACACCTTGTTGTACTTCTTCCTTGAACACCCTCAAGTCACCGCCTGGTTTCCTTTCCTCTCTGCCTGAGTCGCATTTCCTGTAAGGTAGACTCCAGTCACTCTGTCCCCTGCCCTGATTGGAATGTGCTGCGCCTGCCCCTGTTTTTAGGGATGGTTCCAGAGGTGACGTCCCCTTGGTACCCTAGTGCTCCCCTGCCCAGCCCTGCCAATGGGCTGGCCCCTGCCTGTGGCCTCCATGTCCTGTGACAAGCAGCACGTAACCTTCTCTTTGCTGCGTTGAAGAGTCTGTTTCTGACGCTGCAGTTGGATTATAATGCGTCTCCACGTGGGTCTCTGAGTTTATTCTGTATGGAGTTCCTGAGCTTCTTAAAAGTGTAGATTCAGGTGTTTCATTAAAATGGGACGTTTGGGGCGTTATTTCTTCAAAAGTGTCTGCCCTTTCCCACCCTCCTCTCCTGCTGGGACTCTGGTTATGTGTGTGGTATGCGTGACGGGCCAACAAGTCTCCTAAGATTTATTCACTTAGAAGTTCTGTCCTTTAGGTGAGAATATCTTGATAAACCTGACTTCATGGTCACTAATTCCTCGTATGTCCAATCCCTAGAGTAAATTTCTCATTTCATTTGTTGTTCTCCTCAATTTCAGAAATTCTATTTTATTTATTTTTAAAATCAACCCCTCTCTCCCTCTCCCTCCCTCCTTCTCCCTCTCCCTCCCTCTCCCTCCCTCCCCCTCTCCCCCTCTCCCTCTCCCTCCCTCCTTCTCCCTCTCCCTCTCCCTTTCTCCCTCCCTCCCTCTCTCCCCCTCTCCCTCTCCCCCTCTCCCTCCCTCCCCTCTCCCTCCCTCCCTCTCCCTCTCCCTCTCTCCTTCTCCCTCCCTCTCCCTGTCCCTCTCCCTCTCTCCCTCCCTCTCTCCATCCCTCTCCCTCTCCCTCCCCCTCTCCCTCCCTCTCCCTCCCCCTCTCCCTCCCTCTCCCTCTCTCCCTCTCCCTCTCCATCCCTCTCCCTCTCCCTCCCCCTCTCCCTCTCCCTCCCTCCCTCTCTCTTTATTGACATTCTCTATATTGGGTGGAACATCATTCTCCTGGATTCTTTCACTTCTGTGTCCATAGTTAGATTTCAGTTTCCTGAGTATGTTTAAGGGACTTACTTTATTTCTAGAGACTATTTATAACTTTTCTCCTTTGTAAATACTTTGGGTTATACATGAGTAGACTGTATTTGGACATAGCGCACATACGTGATGATGCGTGACTTCCCATTTTGTGGTGGTACCTCACGTGGAGTTAGACTGTCCACACACTCATCCATGAACACAGGAAAGTTATGTCCCCTTCTTTCTCCTGTCTTTCCTGTTCCCACCCCCCTCCCTCCCCCTCCCCCATCCAACCCAGGGACCCTCCACTCCTCCCCCCAGCTCCTACTGTGAGTCAGCTTCCATGCATCAGAGAGGACATTTGGCCTTTGGCTTTGGGATTGGTTTATTTCACTTAGTGTGATAGTCTCCAGTTGCTCTCCACCAAATGCCATAATTTCATTCTTTCCTAAGGCTGAGTCTCCATTGTGCATGTGTCCCATGTTTCTTTAGCCATCCACCTGTTGCAGGGCACCTGGCTGGTTCCGTAGCTCAGCTGTTGTGAGTTGAGCTGCTGTAAACCCTGATGTGGCTGAGCCACTGCAGTGTGCTGATTTAAGTCCTTGGGGTATCAACCTAGGAGTGGACCCTGGGTCAAATGGTGGCCCCATTCCTGGTTTTCTGAGGCGTCTGCATTCTGCTCTGCAGAGGGGTCGCACCACCATCAGTCCCACCAGCAGTGGGGCCTTTCCCCACCCTCATCAGCACTCACTATTGCCTCTGCTCTGGATGACGGCCATTCTGCCTGGAGGGAGGTGGGACCTCAGGGTGGTTTTCGTTGCGTTCAGAGCCTTACTTTAAAAGCACCATTTCTGCGTCTCCTCAGGGACAGTTTCTCTCCTGGTTTTTACTTCTCTGTGACAGGTCCTGCTCCCTGACCTGCCCCATGACTTTCGCTGAAAGCTGTTCCGTGAATATTAAAATGGGAAAGTCCCGGACATCAGATTCCCTCCTGTGCAGTTTGTGGCTGCTGGTTTGGGGCTTGCAGAGGGTTGTTGTGACCATTTTCTGAAGTAGCATTGTCATGACTGCAGTCTTCCTCAGCTGGGCTACTGTTCCACTGAGTTAGTGTCCAGAGAGTGACCTGAGCTCCTGGGACAGTGGAGTCAACAGATGACCCCCCCCCCCCGCTCTGCAGCTGGCTGTGCCCTGTGCTGGGCGCCTGGGCCAGCCTGGGCGGTTTGCTGGGCCATCTCCTCCACGTCCTGCTTGATCAGAGCTTGAAGGTCAGCCCCAGGGGACTGTGAGAGCTGCCCAGGTCTCCCTGAGCATGTGCCCCTCTGTGGGTGGGCCTAGGGCCTCCTAGATGCCCAGAACATTGGGGGGTCTTTCAAAACCCTTCATCCCTGAAGGGCCCCATCCAGCTTTGCTCAAGGCTTCTCAGGGCGCCGACTGTTTTCACAGACGACCTCCTTTGCCCAGAGGCCAGCTGATGGTCGATCCGCCTTTGCATGTTCTGGAAAACACCCCCACATTGCTGCTTGTCCCCCGGGGAGTTCCGAGTCTGCAGATATCCAGGCTGGCCCTGAGCCCGTCCTCCAGGGGCCAGACAGGTCAAAGGGACGGCCACCCCTCTTCAGAACAAGTCCCCACCCTGCCCCTCCCCTGCAGTGTCCATCAGTGCAGAGAGAGTGTGGGGCACAGGCTTTATTGATGTTCAGAGAGTGGCACTTCTGGGGACAAGAGCAGGGTCAGCAAGACACAGTCCCGACTGGGGAGGGTGGTGGCCTGGAGCAGGAAGTGGGGTGCAGCAGCCAGCTCTCCCATGGGTGGGGCTGGAGAGCAGCCAGGGAGGGCTGAGGCCTCAGACTTGGGCTGGACGGGGGAGGAAGGGCAGGAGCTGGTCCTTCTGTGTGAGCTCCTGCAGGCTGGGGTCAGGACACCCGGGGGTGGGGAGGAGGGACCTGAGCCCACTGGCCTGGGGACACGGCTGGTCAGCAGCAGGACCTCTGGCCCAAGGAGACACCACAGCAGGCCGGGCGGCAGCAGCTGGGCTGGCAGGAGGAGGCACAGCAGGAGGAGGCGGGCACGCAGCAGGCGGGCCTGCACACGGGGCGGCAGAGCAGGGACACGCAGGAGGAGGGTCTGTAGCAGCAGACGGGCTTGCAGCAGACGGGCACGCAGCAGGACGGCTGGCAGGGGGAGGAGCTGCAGCAGTCAGACTGGCAGCTAGACTGCTGGCAGCAGGAGGAGGAGGCTCCAGAGCAGACGGGCACACAGCACACGGGCTTGCAGCACACGGGCTTGCAGCAGAGGGACACACAGCAGGACGGCTGGCAGGGGGAGCAGCTGCAGCAATCAGACTGGCAGCTAGACTGCTGGCAGCAGGAGGGGGTGCAGGAGCTGGTGCAGACTGATTGGCAGCAGGGTCTGGACACACAGCTCACTGGGGTGCAGAGGAGGGTCAGGCGGGGGGCTGGGGCGCAGCAGCTGGGCTGGCAGCAGCTGGGGGTGCAGCAGGGGGGCTGGCAGCAGCTCTCTGGGCAGTCGTCCACCTGCCAGGAGCAGTCGGGGCAGGAATCCCAGGAGCCGGGCTGGCAGACGCGGCTGCCATAGCTCAGGTCGCTGGAGCAGACGGACATGGTGGAGGCGGCCATGGTGGGTGTGCTGGAGGGGGTGGGTGTGTGGGTGGGTGTGCTGGAGGAGGGTGGGTGTGGATGTGTGTGTGAGTGTGTGAGTGTGTGAGGACTCAGGGCTCTGGCCTTTATACCCGTCCAGGGGCCAGCAGGAGGCCCAGCCGCGCCCTTCCCTTTCCTGGTTGGTGTTGGCGCCTGAGGCCCCTCATTAGGGCTCAGCTCGTAAACCCCCTTTGGTGCTGGCAGAGCTGCTGCCCTGCTGAGTCCCCTGGGTCACCTGGAAGGAAGGTGCTGCTTTGGGGGCTGACCGTGCCCCTCGTGAGCCCCTGCCAGGGCATCTGGTGTTGGCTCCTGGCCCCGGGGACACGTTCTGTGTGTCCTTGGCCTCTGTGCGCAGTGGACCAGCCTGGCCTGTGGAGCCTCCTGGGTTGGGGAGAAGCCCAGGCGAGGGTGGCCCTCCCTGTGGCTGGTCTCTGTGATCTGATGCTGCTGTGGGCAGCAAGGACAGGGAGACCTCGTCCCCGTGGAGATGGACATTCCAGGGAGGCCAGGGCTCCTTGGACATCTCTGCATCAGGACAGTGAGACCTGGGCACAGACCAGTCTGTCCGTCTGGCCCTTGAGCCTCCCCAGAGCCTGTGGTCACTGTCATGGCATGGCGGTCCTGGGTCAGCACCTGAGGATGGAGGTGACCAGCAGGAGGTGGTGTGGAGCGAGGTGGGTGGAGGAGCTGGAGGGATGTGTTGTGGCCCAGGCCTGTGCCCAGGGGGTCAGCCTGGCAGAGTAGCCCTGACCCAGGGTGGGGACAGTCAGCATGCCCCCTCCCAGATCCCGGGCCCAGCACAGGCAGTGGACAGTTCCTCCCAGGGCCAGTGTTTCAAGATGTCTGCAGCTGAGGAGAAGGGGTCAGATGGTTAGGACACGCATGGGCCAGGCCCCGTCTGTGGAGTCAGCAGTGGTCAGCACACAGGACAGGGCTGGGGACACGAGGACCATGCAAAGGCAGGCAGAGACTAAGAGTGGACCCTGGGACAAACCTGGGGAGACCAGAGCTCAGAAGTCCCCTGAGGACCCTGCCCCGCGACGGGACCTGCCTCGGAGCCACTGAGGTGAGATCCGCGGGCCCAGGATGTGGGGGTGACGCCCAGCCCGGGCCACCACTCCCGTGGGCAGCAGGGGCAGCCTGGCCAGCATGGGCTGCCAGGGGCTCTGGGCCGCCGCTGACCCCTGGTGACCCCAGGGGAAGAGGGATCCTGAGCAGCTCCTTCTGGTGAAGATGCTCTTGCACCGAGAACCCTCTCTGGCTGACAAGGGCCTCGCGGAGACCTGGGCACAGCCTGCTCCCAGACGGCCTGCCGTGGACACTCAGCCCCAGCCCTCCCCGGGCACCTGCCTCCCTCAGGAGGGAAAGCAAAGGGAGCGTGAGCCCTGGATGCTGCGGCCACACACAGCGCCAGGCGGCAAGGCTCGGGGCTCGCGGAGATCCAACCACGGCTGAGGGACCCTCGAGGCCTGGCCACTGGCCAGGCACTGGACACGGGCAGGAGCTGCTGTTGGCCACACTGCTGTGACCAGTTCACCAAGAGCCTTCCTGAGGCACCAAGGAACACGTGGAGCCACCAGAAAACACCTGCCCAGGGCTCGAGGGGCGAGGCTGGTGGCAGCCCGAGGCCCTGACCACCCACCTGGACGGGCAGCTGCAGAGGAGCCGGACCCAGGACTCAGAGCACCCAGTTCCTCGGGCAAGGAATTTCTCCCTGAGTGGCCAATGACCCGTCTCGCAGGTCCTGCCTGCAAGACCGCGGTGTGGAAAAGGCTCGTGTGTCCAGTATCGCTGGGTGCGGCCCCCTCCCGGAGCCTCAGCTGGGGTGACTCGACCATGATGTCTACCACTTTGTCCCTGTAAAGTGTAGAATGTTGCCACTATCTAGTTCTGGAACATTCTCCTCCTGCCCAAGAAGCCCTGCCCTCGTAGGCCATCACTACCCAGCTCCTGGTGGCCACTCATCTGTCCCTGTGGACCCTCCTACTCTGCCCATTTCATGTCAGTGGAATCATAGAACACAGAGCCTTCTGTGTCTGGCTCTTGGCACTTCATGTATGTTTTCCAGGTTTATCCAGTGTGGTAGCCTGTGTCAGGCCGCGTTTCCTTTTCTTGGATGAGTACTATTCCACACCATGGACAATCACTTTGGATCTATTCATGAGTGTTCAGGTCCTGGTTCTCTTCACTGTTTGGCTGGGTGAATGGTGCTGCTCTAACTTCTTGTACAAGCTTTGTTTAAATGTCTCTTTTCCGTTGCTTGGATATATATCTGGAATTGCTGGGTCATATGGTCATTCCACGCTGCCCTTCTGAGGGACTGCCAGACCATTTTCTGTGGCACCTGCGCTGTTCCGTCCCCACCAGCACCGTGCAGGGTTCTGCTTCTCCACGTCCTCGTCAGCACCAGCTGCTGTGTGTTTGGTCACGGTGACCACGGGGGGCAGGAGTTGGTGTCTCGCTGTGGCTTCCAGGGGCATCCCTGAGGGTCTTGTCCTGTGGCTCTGCAGCCACCTGCCCCGCGGTGGCCTTGAGCGCCACGATTCTGACTTCCCAACCTGGAGGCTTCCATTCCTTTTCTGCCTGTTTGCTTTGCCGGTCACTTTGGTGCACAATCGCTGGAGGGGGCAGGAGGCGGCCTGGTCCTGCTCCTGGGCTGAGCTGCCTCTCGCCCTGGGTGTGCTGGAGCTCTCCGTCCGTGCCCTCCTCCTGTTGGGGACCTTCTCCTGCCCGTGCTTGCCGAGGAGGTGGCTCCGTTGGCCTCTCTGCATCCTGCGAGACCCCCGGGGCTCCCAGCCGTGCCGTCAGAGGGTCTGTGCGGGACGGGTCTGCACGTGTCGGACGCTCTGGATCCCCGGGGAAGCCCGCTTGGTGGCGCCGGCCCTGCTTTGCCCTGGGCTTGGTTTGCGGTGTTTGGTGGAGGGTCTCTGAATCCATATTCATCGGGTTGGGTCCGTGGTTTTCTTTTGTTGTTTTTCTGGTTTTGGTGTTGAGACCATGCCGACTTCATAAACTGAGTTAGAATGTGTTCCTTCCTGTTCCATTTCTTGGGAAGAGTTTTAAAGGACTCAAATATCTCTTTAATGAACACTTAGCATTGAGGGCAGCAGGTCCTGGGCTCTTCCTCTGAGGGGTGCTTTTGACCCCTGATTTAGCATCTTTACCTACTGCAGGCCGCGCACTTGTCTACAGAAACCCAAAGAGGGCCAACTGTCAATAACAAAGCCAGACAAAGTGTAATTCGAGTCAAAAATTGTTAGGAGACAGATGAGGACTTTGAATACCAATACGAGGCTCCGTCTCTCCTGTTGATATGATGATCGCTCACATCTATGTACCCAACCTGAAAGCCCCAGGAGATACAGAGCAGAAAGGGCAGTTCTGATTCCACACAACCTGGGGACTCCAACGGCCATCTCCACCAACAAGAAGGGGCGGCACCGAACCAGGGCAGGGGAGCGCATTGAGAAACAGGCAACTGGGGGACCCAGAGCCCCGGCACACTCTCCGTCCAGCAGCAGCACGCAGACTGCTGCCACGCGGCCGCGCGGGCTTCCTGAAAGAAGGTTCGGTGCATAGAAACTGCTAGTGAGTTTGAGTCAAAGAGACGGACTCTCATCACCTTATCACAGCTCCAGACGCTTCTCCTAGCTCCTGCCTCCAGCCACCTAACGCCCTGGTGAGGTCACAGAAGAGGCCAGCGAGAGGGAGAGAGAGCACGCCAGGGAGTGGGCTTTTATTGGGGAACAAAAAATTCCCGGGAAAACCCATCCAATGAAGGTTAAGGGGGGCAGCACCCCAAGGTCAGGGGCGACAAAGGGTCTTCGGGGCAGTGGCCAGGCACGCCTCTGCACGGACACCCCTGGACCTGGAGAAGGGTGGGGAAGGCTCTGACACGGCTGTGTCTAGGCGCCTGTCACCCAGCCCGGGAGGTGACTCAGACCCCGGGCGAGGATGGCCTCCCACAGCCTGCGCCTCCTCGCCCCGGGGAGACGGGTCAGGCCACAGCGCTGCCTCAGTGAGTGTGACGTGACTGAGATCTGACAAAGCACCTTCTCTGACCACGGTGGAAGGACACTGGAATCCAAACAGAAGGAAAGCAGGAAATCCAGGAATATGTGGGAATCCCACAGCAGACACGCAAACAGCCAGGGGTCGAAGAGGAAGTAAGGGAGAAGTCAGGAGACTCCTGAGGGGCGAAAGGAGCAGGAGCCACCCGAGGGCGGCGGCCAGGGCTGTGTGCCGAGGGCGGTCCGCGGCCGTGAATGTCCACCAGGACCCAGGGTCTCAATCCAGATCCCAAGTTCACACCTCAACGAGCCAGAAAAAGTGAGTCCAAACTGACCCTGAAGCTAGTGGGGAGAGGGGCATAAAGACGGGCCCAGATCGAGGAAATCGAGGACAGAGAGACGCAGTGAGAATCAGCAAAGCGAAAAGGCCCTAGAAAAGCGCGATCAGGAGGCCCGGCCTGGAGCCAGACTGACCGGGGGAGGGAAGGCTCAGAATACCGAGTCGTACCTAAGAAGGCAGCACTGCTGACCTGGGGTCAGGAGAGGGCTCCCAGGTGCTCCTGAGCGGCCGGGTGCCCACAGACCCACAGCTGACCACCATGTCTTCCTCTGGGGGCCAGTGATCTCTAGGCCCCTTTATCTCAGCCTGGAATAGCACTGACCACAGGTCAGGTCTCCTGGTGGAGGACTCTGGCTTCCATTTGTCCCTGACGTCTTGCCTTCCCTCACTTCTGAAGGTGGCTGGACGGAGGCGTCATGGCCATGCTGGCCCTCGGCACCCTGACCCGCCGTTCCATCGCCCTCGGGTCCCCGGCCCAGGTGGCAGGTCGGCTGTGAGTCTGGCCACCCCCCGGTTTCCTCTCCGTCTTTCAGTGACGCGGTCCTGATGCGTCTCCGTGTGGATCCTGCTGAGTCTGTTCTACGTGGAGCTCATTGAGTTTCCTTGAGGAGTAGATTCTGTGTCCCATCCGACGTGGACACATTTCACTGACTGTTTCTTTAAATTTTTAAAATTTCCTATTTAATAAACACAAGCGTGATTCACCAGCTTGCAGAGGGTTGTTGTGACCATTTTCTGAAGTAGCATTGTCATGACTGCAGTCTTCCTCAGCTGGGCCACGGTTCCACCAAGTTAGTGTCCAGAGAGTGACCTGAGCTCCTGGGACACTGGAGTCAAAAGATGTCCCCCCCCCCGGCCTTGCAGGTGTCTGTGCCCTGTGCTGGGTGCCTGGGCCAGCCTGGGCGGTCTGCTCGGCCATCTCCTCCACGTCCTGCTCGCGCTTCACGTCCTGCCTTCTGGAAGAGCCTCCTGGGGCTGTGGACAATGTGAAGGCTGGCCCTGGGCACAAGGGACAGGGCAGGGACACTCTTGCAGCCCTGCTGGCCTGGTCGAGCCCGAGGGCTGACGTGCCCGTCCTCTGCAGACAGCGTGGAGTTCCCCGTAGAATGCCACGCACCTTGGCCCAGCAGTGACAGGGACGGTGTCCTTCTCAAACGGCGATGGATGAAGAGTCGTGCTGCGACTGTGGGCTCCCTCCTTGGAGAGGTTGAGGCTGGGCCTCTGGGGGACAGTGCAGCACAGTTGCCCCCTGTGTCCCTCTGCCCCTGTACTTCAGGAGACTGTCCTCGGACTCCCTTGGCCTGGGCGGCCTGTCTGCGCAGCTGGCCCTGCGTGTCCATGCGTCTCTGCCCCTGGCTGGACACTGTTTCCTTCTCTCACTTCCTGGGCTTCCCGGGCTTCCCGAGCCCATGGCCTTCCCTGTGCCCCTGTGTCCCCCCAACTCCAGGTGGGCTCTGGGGCTGCCTCTCTGTTCTCCCACCTGGCAGCTCCTCCATGATGGGGCCTGGGCATCCCTGAGTGCCCACGTGAGTGTGTGTGCATGTGTGTGTGTCCACGGCGTGCAAGGCCCAGGACGCTCACTTCCCAGATGGAGCCCTCTGGGTGCTGGGCCGAGGCTGGAGACCCCTCACCTCTGACCTCCAGCATAGCTGTGGGGTCACCACCCCAGCTGCCCACCTGGGCCCGGAAAGACGTGGTGTCCAGGGGGCGTGACCAGTGCACAGAGCCTGAGTCCCAGAGGACATGGACAGTGCAACAGCAGAACACAGAGGAGGACAGGACCCCCAGATCACGTGCAGTCACCTCAAGCGTCACTGCTGGTGAGGCGAGGAGGGTCCCAGAGGGAGAGGCCCAGTCCCCACCCTGCCCCTCCCCTGCAGTGTCCATCAGTGCAGAGAGAGTGTGGGGCACAGCTTTATTGATGTTCAGAGAGTGGCACTTCTGGGGACAAGAGCAGGGTCAGGAGGACCCAGTCCCGACTGGGGAGGGTGGTGGCCTGGAGCAGGAAGTGGGGTGCAGCAGCCAGCTCTCCCATGGGTGGGGCCGGAGAGCAGCCAGGGAGGGCTGAGGCCTCAGACTTGGGCTGGACGGGGGAGGAAGGGCAGGAGCTGGTCCTTCTGTGTGAGCTCCTGCAGGCTGGGGTCAGGACACCCGGGGGTGGGGAGGAGGGACCTGAGCCCACTGGCCTGGGGACACGGCTGGTCAGCAGCAGGACCTCTGGCCCAAGGAGACACCACAGCAGGCCGGGCGGCAGCAGCTGGGCTGGCAGGAGGAGGCACAGCAGGAGGAGGCGGGCACGCAGCAGGCGGGCCTGCACACGGGGCGGCAGAGCAGGGACACGCAGGAGGAGGGTCTGTAGCAGCAGACGGGCTTGCAGCAGACGGGCACGCAGCAGGACGGCTGGCAGGGGGAGGAGCTGCAGCAGTCAGACTGGCAGCTAGACTGCTGGCAGCAGGAGGAGGAGGCTCCAGAGCAGACGGGCACACAGCACACAGGCTTGCAGCACACGGGCTTGCAGCAGAGGGACACACAGCAGGATGGCTGACAGGGGGAGGAGCTGCAGCAGTCAGACTGGCAGCTAGACTGCTGGCAGCAGGAGGAGGAGGCTCCAGAGCAGATGGGCACACAGCACACGGGCTTGCAGCAGAGGGACACACAGCAGGTTGGCTGGCAGGGGGAGCAGCTGGAGCAATCAGACTGGCAGCTAGACTGCTGGCAGCAGGAGGGGGTGCAGGAGCTGGTGCAGACTGATTGGCAGCAGGGTCTGGACACACAGCTCACTGGGGTGCAGAGGAGGGTCAGGCAGGGGGCTGGGGCGCAGCAGCTGGGCTGGCAGCAGCTGGGGGCGCAGCAGGGGGGCTCGCAGCAGCTCTCTGGGCAGTCGTCCACCTGCCAGGAGGAGTCGGGGCCCAGGCTGGGTGAGCAGACCCTGGTGCCTCCGCCCCGGTGGCTGGAGCAGATGGACATGGTGGACGCAGCAATGACACAGGCTCTGGTGCAGCAGGTGTGCGCCATGCTGAGGCCCAGCTGGGGTGTGGGAGCTCTGGGCGGGTTTTATACTCGCGGAGTGTTTCCTGTAGGAGTCGCACGGCCTCCCTTTCCTTGTTGGTGTCGGGGTTTGTGTCAACACAGCTGACAACAGTTCACTGTGGGCATGGCCTGGGGCAGCGCCAGGTCCGAGTGTGGCTGGTGCTGGCGGTCACTGGCGGGAGTGTTCCTGCTGTGAAAGCCGGTGTCACCGCGCGTGCCTGGGCTGGCTGAGGTTGGCTGCTGGGGAGTCGGGTCTGGGAACCACGGCTTCTCCTCTGCCCTGTCTGTCCTTTGGTGTGACTTTTCACTTTGTGGTGCTTGCACTTGCTGTGCCACTCCAGCCTACGGCTCCTCCAGGGGACGAGGGTGCCCTGGCCAGGAGCGTCCCTCTGTGCTCTCCTGCTGGTCTGTCTGCGAGCTCTGGGGTGGCCAGCTCTCCTGCTGCACGTCCACCCCAACACCTCCTGCTTCTCCCACTTACTGAAGGGCCTGTGCCGTCTGCCTGTCCTTGAGTTTCCATTCTTGATATGATCCGGCTTCCTCCTCTGTTCGCCATGAGCCTCGGGGGGAGTCCCCGTCCCCACCCCCGGATGGCAGCGCTGCCTTGGTGCTGGTCACCTCAGAGCTTGGCATCCGTGGGACTTCCAGGTGACAGTTGGTCATGAGCAGGGTCAGCGGGGGCTCAGTGTCCTCCCTCGTGGGCGGCTTGGCTCTGGTTTGCCTTCCCTTCCTGGAGGGGACAGTGGTGGCTTCTGTGGTTTGCTTGTTCTCCTGTGCACCTGTCACTAAACCCTCTGCACACTCCTCGGCGGAGAGGTGCGCACACACCCGGGGGGCGGCCGGCTGCACTTGTCTCTGTGGGCTGTTCCCGTGGCCTGGGCGCAGGCATCCCCTGGAGCTCCCCACCCTGTCCTGTGGGATCCTCTGCGTCCCTCTCCAGTGGGGGACAGTTAATTCCTGAAGGCCTCGTCTTCTTCTCTCTGGACTCATGCCCCTGATTTAGTGGAGCACGTCCTCCCGCAGCTTTGTCAACATGGGTGTCATGCTGTGCACACAGCGACGTGTGTCTGAGCAGTAGCATGACCTTCAACGCCTTTTTCTGCCCTTGTGCTCGGTGGATAGTCCAGCTGGGTATGATCTGGGGCTTGGGGAGGCTCTGTCTCTGAGTGTCTGGTTGAGGCTGCAGAACTTTCTGAGGATCCTGAGTGATGAGTTCCAACCTTCCTCCTCCAAGAAGCACTTGCTGTTCCTCCTTCTCTGCCCCTGGTCAGCGTGGCCTGGTCCGCCTGGCCCTCTGTCTTCAGCTCTTCCCTCCAGGACTGCCTGGGAAGCCCCCTGGCTGTGACATCACGGTCACCCCTTTTGTCCTGTGTTGTGAACTGTGACAGTGCAGCCTGCTGCGTGTTCTCTATCCATTATCTTCCAAAGTCAGGGACCTGGGTCCTTCCAGGTTTTGGCTGGGAGTGATCCCGCCACCCAAGATGCTCCTGGTGTTTTCCGGTGAGTGCAGTTACTCGTCTCTCCACCAAACACCCTGCCGCCCCTGACTTCTAGAGAAGTCTAAGCCCCTCCCACCTCCATGAGTCCCACTAAACTCTGCTTCTACAAATGAGGGAAAGTGTGTGGGGAGGCTTCCTTTTGTGTCATCTGCATGTTGGTGAGTGAAACTGGTCACTGTCCCTCTGGGCACGTGTTCTTGAGAGGGGCTGCTTCCTCAAAACAGTCATTCATGTTCCTGTGGATGTGTGGACGTATGTTGTCCGTCTGACTCCGGGGTCCCGCCGTGTTAGAGGACAGTGGGGTGGTGACCCTTTAGGAACCGTCCTTCAGCAAAGCCAAGATGGACACGTTCATTTCCAGCTGTGCTGGTCAGCTCTTCTGCCACTGTGACACAAAGGCCCGATGAGGACAACTTTAGAGGAGGAAAGGGTTATTGGGGCTCGTGGTTTCTGAGGCCTCCGAGCACAGCCTGCTGACCACTCCTCGGGGCTTGAGGGGAGGCAGGACACTGGGCAGGAGAGCAGCTGGGGAAGGGGCTCCACTCACCAAATACACAGCCCCGGGCAGGCCCGGGGACCCTCCCCCAGCCACACCCCTGCCTGCGGCTGCCACCCATCGTCCCTGTCAGAGCACCATCGCGGGGGTTGGCTCAAGGCTCCCATAGCCCAGTCGATGCCCTTAAACTTTCTTGCGATATCTCCCACATGAGCTGAACCGTACCATCCGCCCGGCCCCCAAAGCTGACCTCCTCTCGCCATGCACAACACCTCAGTCCTTTTGCCAGAGTCCCCGGGGGCCAGCAGTTCCGGATTTCCCGAGAGCACAAGTCCAGACTGTCTTCTGGGGTTCAAGGCAAACTCTGAGCCTGAGCCCTGCAAGGATCAAAGGTGAGCTGTGGGGATGCTGTGGAGGACGGTGCGCAGGGGACACTCCCCAGCCACAGGGAGCAGGGCCTCCAAGGACGGGGCGGGCCAGTGCCGCCAGAACCCAGCTGGGCAGGCAGTCCTGCGGCTGCACGCCGGGCACCTGGGCACAGGGCAGGGTGGCGTTAGCCCCGTCCTGTGTGCTTGTGGTGGCAGCCACGTGGCCTCTGCTGGCTTCTCTGCCTGTTCCCGAGCTTCCCCAGATGAGGCCCCTGCTGCTGGCACTTCTTGACTTCAGTGGTCTCCGCCGAAGCTGGGTGTGGTCCCCCGTGCATCGATGGACGGCACAGTCCTCCCCCCGTGCTCGGGTGCCCCCCGCCGACCCTCACCCAGGGCTGGGGTTCACGTCTGGTGCCTATTCTGCTTCATGCTCCGCGCGTCCCTCGGATCATCGTAGCGTCACCTGTGGTGCCACCGGCTCGGGCTCTGGACCTCGGGAGACTCAGGGAATACTGGGTTCCACGGGGTTTTAGGATCTGGGCAAGGCTGGCAGACGCTCTCCCACGGAGCTACACCCGGCTTCACCCTTGGCAGAGTCTTTACAAGAAAGGAAAACCACGTTTTCCTGATTTTCTTAAAGTAAGATTGGAGCTCAGGGACTGCCCAGCTGTGGGTTGCCTGGGCAACGTGGACTCCCACCGGTGCTGACCGTCCCGTTTGAGTTTGCTGTTTCCCTTTCTGTTCTTCTGTGTCTTCAGGTCCCTTCACCCGTCAGTGCCACATCTTCCATTTCCTTGGGTAAACTTATCCTTGAGATTTTTTTCTTTTGTGGTGCTGGGGATTGAACCCAGGGCCTGGGCACGCAGGCCAGCACTCACCAATGCCACATCCCAGCCCTCCTAAGTATTTTTTTGCTGTCGTGGGGACTATTCATTCTGCTTTTGGATGGTTTTATCGGGAGTGTGCAGAAATGCCTCAGGTCTCTGAATGTTGATTTCAGGACCTGTATCCTCACTGGCTTTGTTCATGAGCTATGGCAGGTGTGTGTGTGCGTGTGCGCACGCGCATGTGTGCATGTGTGGGGTGCCCTCGGTGGTGCTGGGGCAGAGCCCAGGGCCTGGCAAGCGCTCTCCCACGGAGCTACACCCGGCTTCGTGAGGTTTTGGTGGAGTCTTTATAGGAAAAGAAACGTTCCGTCTTCCTGATGGTTTAGATGCAGGTTCCCCCACAGCAAACTGACGGTGACCACAGGTTAGAGAGGCAGCTCCCCACGACACGTGGAGTTCCTTCCAGGGAGGTGGCCGTGCACACCGTAGGAATGGCCAGGTGGGTCGCACCTTATTCACATAGATGCACATGAAGCATCTAACCACCCAACGTCACTCCTGCTGAAGACTTTAACGAAGTCCGTGTGCAAGGAAGATCCTCAGCCTTTCAGAGGCAGCTGCAACCACTCACAGCCGGCCTCAGGACAAGCCAACAGCTGTCCCTGTGGGGCCAGGAGAGGGCGGGAGGCCTCACCACGTCTGTCCCCCAGCGCTGGAACTCCTGGCTGAGCCGTGAGACAGGAGGGGAGAGGGGCGTCCACTCAGGCAGGAAGCGAAAGGGGCTGTTTGTCGCCCTCACTGTTCACACTGGGCGCTGAGCTCCCCGTGGTCAGCCCCTGTGCATCTGAGTGGACGTCGGGGCTTTCTTTCCTGAACAAATGCCCAGGTCGGTCACTGTCTTCCTGATGGCAGCGATGCCCTGATGGCGGTGAAGTGACAGCCCAGGTGGAGCCTCGGGTCCTGGCCTGCCCACACTCCTGCTCTTCTTTGTGGTCATCTCAGTGGCCGTAGGTTCCTGGGAACCTTCTCATCTAAAATCCCAGTTGTGTTGGCGTAAAGACACGATTCTTTCTCATGATCAGACATTTTTGTCTATTTACAGACTATGATAGTTTTGATATTTTGTTATTATTCATTTTCATATATTTAATTTTATTTGCTCTATTTCTCTAAGATTTTCCCTTGTTCTGAGTTTGGCAGGATTTTAAAAGTGCAGTCTCTGGTTTTATGCATCTTTCTTTCCATTTGTCAATGTCTCTTGGCGCCTCCTGGACCTTCTCCTCCGTCTCTAACTCCGTCCTGTTTGCTCGCTGGTCTCTGTGCCTCTTCAGGACCCACTGCAGCCCAGCTGCTGAGCGCAGACCCCATTCATCCCAATTCTGAGCCACAATGATTTCATTCCCCTCAACCCGGAGCCCCGCCCAGCTCCTGGTCAGGAGCCTGCTGGGCGACCTGGGCTGCGGCTCCCGTGGCACCTGCACCTCCCTAGATGGTGTTCCCACGTTTCAGCCACAGGAAGACAGAACCGGGATGCCCTGCGCAGGGTGCTCCTGCCAGCCAGCTTTGCCCATCTCCACCCTTGTGGCCCCGAGCCCTGGAGGGCACTGCCCGGCCGGGTGGTCACCCGCGGCTGTTCTGATAGTCATACAGACGTCCATGGCGTTGACCGAGCTCTGGGTGGGTGTCGTGACCTTTGAACAGGCCTCACTCTGTCTCCATCTGTGACACCTGGTGCTGAGATGTGCCCAGCGGATGGCTGCCCAGGTGCTGCCCCTTAACCGCCCACCCACTCACTCCCTGTGGTGACACACTCTCCCCTGCAGAAGGGCTGGGCCTCTCCATGTCCAGGGGGGAATCCGGCAAAGCATTGGATGCACACCAGGAGGATTTCCTAGGAGTGCAGCCCCAGAGCGTGGGACCCGGCAGGGCACTTCCCAGATGGCAGCACCTTCCCCGGAGTGGGCCTTTCTCACAGGCCTGTGCAGCCGTGCCCACCGCTGCCCTGGGTCCAGCCCACGTTTAATTGTGTTTTCTGAGCTTGGTGAGGCTGACCGTCACTGGGGCTGTTTTGACTGTTGGGCAAGAATTGCTTATGGCTTCTGTGAGCCGCTGACCCCCTCTGGGTTCACTAACTGTCTTCACGTCCTCATGGTGGATTCTGAACCGGGGTCTGTGTCGGATCTTGTACTGACAGGAGCTGGCATCTCAGTGGCTCCAGGCCTCGAGGCCCTTCCTCCTGTCCAGGGTCAGAGGTCCCTCTGCTGCCGGACGTCCCTGGGTGACGGCAGGAAGCCGGACCAACAGGGAGACGGTGTCCTAGAGGGGAAGGCGAGGGGCCGAGCAGGCAGGACAGGCCTGGCGCACAGAGCTCTGGGCTGGGTCCCCACGGGTCCGAGCTCCCGGCCCGAGTTGTGCTGCCCGCGGGGTGTGGTCCCTGGGTGAGCCCGCTGGAGACGCAGACCCTCTGCTGCCAGACTCAGTGGGGAGCAAGCGTCCAACCAGGTCATTTGTGGGGATGGTTCAGGCCAGGGGGGCAGAGAGGCGGGGACCCTCCCCAAATTCACGTTCTCAGAGGCCAGCCAGGGGTCAGCAGTGCCAACAGCCCAGGATGGCTCTCCTGTCCGGTCTTATTGGGCATGGGCCTGAGGCACTTGCCTGCTGGACTGGGGTGGGGTGATTTGGGGTCACTCTTGAAGGGGGGACCGTGCCCAGGGCAGGTGCCCTCAGGTGAGACACCCTTGGTGTCCCAGAATGCATGGTTGTCCCTGGGCACCAGGCTTGGGGTGGTGCAGACTTCACAGAGGGGCCTTGAGGGGGGCAAGGGTGGGTGCACCTGGGGGTGGCCCCTTGTGGGTCAGCAGGAGGCGCTCAGAGAACGACAGTACGGCTGACGGGGTGTTGTGGGAGACTTTATTGGGGCGTCCCACCGGCTTCCACAGTGACGGCCAGAGGGGAAGAGGCTCAGAGCCCGGGGAGCAGCCGGACCCAGCACGGGCAGCGGGGGCTCTTCGCAGGCCTGGGGTGGGAGGGCCGAGCGGCCAGCTGCAGGGGAGCCTTAGGCCACAGGCGGCTTCCGGCCAGCAGGAGCCGGATGGCCTTGCTGGGGCTGCCGCCCACCTGGTAGTGCAGAGATGGCCATGGAGGGACTGGACAGTCAGTCCTTAAGGGATGGAGCTACACCAACAGGAGTAGGAGGCAGGTGACCACCAGCCCCTGCACAGGCTCAGGGGGGGACATGGGCAGCTGTCAGGGCCACTAGTACAGAAGCCTGAGTGCAGGAGGCAACGGGCTCCCATACTCTGGGTGGCCCAGGAAGAGCCCTCAGCAGCAGGACCTCTGGCCCAAGGAGACACCACAGCAGGCCGGGCGGGAGCAGGTGGGGCGGCAGAGCAGGGACACGCAGGAGGCCGGGCGGCAGCAGCTGGGCTGGCAGGAGGAGGCACAGCAGGAGGAGGCGGGCACGCAGCAGGCGGGCCTGCACACGGGGCTGCAGAGCAGGGACACGCAGGAGGAGGGTCTGTAGTAGCAGACGGGCTTGCAGCAGACGGGCACGCAGCAGGACGGCTGGCAGGGGGAGGAGCTGCAGCAGTCAGACTGGCAGCTAGACTGCTGGCAGCAGGAGGAGGAAGCCTCAGAGCAGACGGGCACACAGCACACGGGCTTGCAGCACACGGGCTTGCAGCAGAGGGACACACAGCAGGACGGCTGGCAGGGGGAGCAGCTGGAGCAATCAGACTGGCAGCTAGACTGCTGGCAGCAGGAGGGGGTGCAGGAGCTGGTGCAGACTGATTGGCAGCAGGGTCTGGACACACAGCTCACTGGGGTGCAGAGGAGGGTCAGGCGGGGGGCTGGGGCGCAGCAGCTGGGCTGGCAGCAGCTGGGGGTGCAGCAGGGGGGCTCGCAGCAGCTCTCTGGGCAGTCGTCCACCTGCCAGGAGGACTCGGGGCAAGAGCTGGAGCAGACGGACATGGTGGAGGCGGCCATGGTGGGTGTGCTGGAGGAGGGTGTGTGGGTGAGTGTGTGGGTGTGTGTGGGGAGCTCTGGGCTCTGGCTTTTATACCTGCCCGGTCCCTCTGGTCCCCAGCCCACAGCCTCTCCTTCCGGGTTGCTGGGCCGGCTCCTGGCTGTCATTGGGGATGCTTGTTTACCTGGGAGGCTGTCCAGCTCGTTAATGTCCTGCCAGCGTCGGGGCCCCTGGAGCGGGAGTGGGTTCCGGGAGCACTGAGTGCTGGGGTGTTGTGTGTGGGAGGAGCCTGGCCACCCTGGGCTGCTGGGGCACCCTCCAGCCACTGGACAGCAGCCTCAGGGCCTCGTCTCCCTTGGAGGGAAGCCTGGGCACAGAGGTGTCACCTGAGGTTCACACCCCTCCCCAGGGCCCGTCACCACTGCAGGATGCTTGGCACCTGTACTGAGCACCCAGAGTCCAGGGTGCCTGGTGCCCTGTCCGGGGCCTCATGGCTGTGTGGAGCTGGACAGCCTGAGCCTGCCCTGAGCCCTGCACAGGTCCTCATCCCTCCACCTCTCCCTGCCTCCTCCCTGTGGCCCTGTCCATCCTGTCCCTGTGCCTGAGGGCAGCAGGCCTCCATCCTCAGGCCAGGATGGTGGGCTGTGCTCTCCCGGCTGGGGCACCAGGCAGCCTCCTGGGCCGCGGGTCCAGGTTCTGAACCTGCAGAGCCCAATGTGCCAGGCTGCCACAGCCTGCCCCTTTGCCCCTCTGCTGCCTTCTCTGTCTGCTCCGCTGCCCCCCAGGCTGCCCAGTGGCCTCCACCAGCCTCTCCCACCTGGCCTTCCAAGCCTGCCTCCCAGCCCGGGCTAGGTGGCTCCCCAGTGCTGCTACCTTAAAGCAAGTCCCTGGCTCCACAGAGCACGGACAGGAGGCCTGCCGCATGCCGGGAGAGCGTGCCCTCCGGTGTCCTTGCCACCTCTGGTGCCCTTGTCACCTCTGGCCACATTGCCCTCAGCGAGCAGCTGGAACCTGGAGACTGTTTCTCTGTGAAGACGCCCGTGGAACCCGTGCTGCTGACTCGTTGGTGGTCGTCTCGTGGCCAGCAGCACAGTAGCTGGGCTCAGCCCACGTATTCCCGTAGGTCACTCTGGCTCTGGGGCATCGGCTGTGCTGCGGCTTGTGGCGGGGGCTTGTGGCCGGGGCATTGCAAACAGGAAGGTCCCTTGTACCGCAGGAAAAAGCACTAAAGGGACCGTGGGGAGGACGCTCGTCGGGAGGAGAGCTCAACTGGAGGGCAGTGTGGCCTGTCCCCTGCGGGGGCGTGCCTCTCGGGAGCCTCGAGTCCTCCCTGCTCTGCCAAACCCACAGAGGACACAGAAGTGCTCAGTACTGACCCGACTTGCAAATAAACGTCAGGGGAAAGCCTCAGCAGCCCCTGGTGGTCCTGCCCGCCGGCTCCTCCGCCGCCCCCGGTCCTCGCGGGTCCACCCACTCAGCCGCCATCGGCCTGCTGCCACCGACCGTCTGTCACGTATCTGTCATGTTTACGCCTCTCCCTGCTGTGCTGCTCTTACCTGGGCCTGTCCCTGTCCCTGACGTCCATCGCTGCCAGCCGTCTCTGCCCATGTGCCCCCGTCCTGTGTGGTTCAGGCCTGGACACGCGCACACCGCGCACACCTGGCACACGCGTGTGCACGTGAATTCTTCCCCTCCTGGAAACGGAACCCAGGGCCTGTGGAGGCCGAGCGGTGCCCTCCCGCTGAGCGGCACCCTGTCCTTGTGCTGGTGTGGGTGCACCTAGGTATCCCCCCAGTGTCACAGGGTGAGTGGTGTCGCGCCCAGCGGCCTCCTTGTCCTGGCGTGGCAGGGGACGTCCTTGCCTGGGCTGCACGGGGCCCTCTTGCTTTTCATGCTCGGAGTCCAGGCGAGGAGCTCGCAGCCCCGGTCAGGCCGCGTCCCTGCTCCCTGAGGAGGCCCCACGGGGACCCACCCCGGCTCCTGTGAGTGTGGCAGGACGCGGGAGAGTGGCCGTGTGGCTGGGGCCACCTCCTCTCCCCAGGAGCCCTCGTGGGCAGTGGGCAGTGGCTCTGGGCTTCCCTCGGCCTTCGCCAGACACACCGTGAGGCCCTCGCGCCGCTGCCCCACGGTGTCCACATAGGGCTGCGGGGAGGCTTCACCAGGACGGTCCCCGTCCTCTCCCAGTGCCGCACCTCCACTTGGTCACGTCCCCGATTCCTCTCAGCTCCATCTGGCCGTGTCCCCACCCCTCACAGTCCCTCCCGCCTGGTCACCTGACATCAGGCCACCAGCCGTTCACAGGTGCGGTTGTCACGCTCTCTAGCTACGGCGTCCTATGCTGCCCCACTTCAGTGTGATGCTGGAAGTCCCCATCGTCACCTCTGTTTTCTTAAGATGCGTGACCCTCAGTTTTCCTGACTGTGGGTCAGTCCTACTGTCTGGGTCCTTGGCCCTGTTTCTTGGTGACTGTGATTCCTGGTGGCCTCTCAGACATCGCTGTGACGTCTCCCGAGCTCCGGCGGCTCATGGTGGCTTTCTGCTTCTCGGTTTCCTCCCTGCCCAGCGTGACATCTGCCCAGCGCAGTTGGGGCGGGGCCTGCGGAGGGCTCAGGGAGGTTCCGTCCAACCCGCCGCCCCCTGGGCTCTGCTGCCCCTCAGCCCAGTGCGTGGGCCTCCCTCGCCCGGGGCTCCCCTCCACCCTCAGTTCCCGGCCCTCAGAACCTTGAGGTGGATGCGCTCCACAAAGGCCCTGTCCCAGCTGTCCTGAGCAGGGGTGTGTGGGACACCGTGCTGTCACAGACGGGTGGGCCTCCCAGGGCAGCCAATGCCGTCTGTCAGTGCCTGGACCCCAGGGGGCCGGCCAGCCTGCAGACGCAGACGAGGCAGCCCTCAGGGAGCTCCCAGCACCCACCTCCTTCTTCCTGTCCAGGATCCTAGGGGTCCACCCCCCGGGAGGGAGACGGGGCCTGGCACCAGGTGCCAGCAGGCCCTCAGCCCGCCACTGGCCTGCTCCACCTTGTGTGCTGGGGACCCCTCCCAGGGCTGCAGGGTCTCCCCTCCTCAGCTCCTGCCTTTGCAGCCGCGGGGGGCGGGGAGGTGAGCGGCACCTTGACCACACACGGAGGGTCCCGTGGTGAACGCAAAGGGTTTGACGCATTTCTCAGTGACAACCAGAAGGACCTGGTGGCTGGTGGCTGTCACTTGAGAAGTCAGGGACCTCGGTTCTCAGGGGTCCAACTGGGGACCCAAGGGATCATCCAGCGACCCAGGAAGTGGACAGGAGACACGAAGTCTGCCCTTGCTGTTTGCATGGGGCTCTTTTGCAGAGGAGGGCCGGGGCGTCACAAGCGTCACAGCCGCACAGCTGTGTGCCAGGTCAAGGCCCCGAGGTGGGAGGCTGAGGCAGACACCGGGCTGAGCCCCGGCGGTCAGATGGGCTGCGGTGTGCACTGCCCAACGTGGGGCCTGTGGGGACAGTGCTGCCGCCCACCAGAGCACGGGGACTTCCTGCACAGGGAGCACCGAGTCCTTCTAGAAACGTCCACCTCACAGCCTCCGACCAGCCCTCCAGCCCCCAGCCAGGGGGACGGGACGGTGGGCTTCCCTGCTCGAAGCTCTGGTCAGTTGTGCCTCCCCCACGGGGCCAGGGAAGGGTGCGGGGGCGTCGGCTGCCCACGCAGGCCCAGGGCCTTTACGAGCTCACGGAAGCTAACGAGGGCTGGCGTCCTCACCCACGGGGAAGAGGGAGCTGTGGGCCAGGCGGGGGGGTATAAAAGCCCCGCAGCCCGGGCTGCTCACACTCACACCCACCCCCACACACCCACCCACACACTCACTCACACACACCCACCCACCCACCCCCTCCAGCACACCCACCCACCCCCTCCAGCACACCCACCATGGCCACCTCCACCATGTCCGTCTGCTCCAGCGACCTGAGCTATGGCAGCCGCGTCTGCCAGCCCGGCTCCTGGGATTCCTGCCCCGACTGCTCCTGGCAGGTGGACGACTGCCCAGAGAGCTGCTGCCAGCCCCCCTGCTGCGCCCCCAGCTGCTGCCAGCCCAGCTGCTGTGCCCCAGCCCCCCGCCTGACCCTCCTCTGCACCCCAGTGAGCTGTGTGTCCAGCCCCTGCTGCCAATCAGTCTGCACCAGCTCCTGCACCCCCTCCTGCTGCCAGCAGTCTAGCTGCCAGTCTGACTGCTCCAGCTGCTCCCCCTGCCAGCCGTCCTGCTGTGTGTCCCTCTGCTGTAAGCCCGTGTGCTGCAAGCCCGTGTGCTGTGTGCCCATCTGCTCTGAGACTTCCACCTCCTGCTGCCAGCAGTCTAGCTGTGAGCCTTCTTGCTGCTCCTCTTCCCCCTGCCAGCAGTCCTGCTGTGAGCCCTCTTGCTGCTCATCCTCCCCCTGCCAGCCGTCCTGCTGTGTGTCCCTCTGCTGCAAGCCTGTCTGCTGCAAGCCTGTGTGCTGTGTGCCCGTCTGCTCTGGAGCCTCCTCCTCCTGCTGCCAGCAGTCTAGCTGCCAGTCTGACTGCTGCAGCTGCTCCCCCTGCCAGCCGTCCTGCTGTGTGTCCCTCTGCTGCAAGCCCGTGTGCTGCAAGCCCGTGTGCTGTGTGCCCGTCTGCTCTGGAGCCTCCTCCTCCTGCTGCCAGCAGTCTAGCTGCCAGTCTGACTGCTGCAGCTCCTCCCCCTGCCAGCCGTCCTGCTGCGTGCCCGTCTGCTGCAAGCCCGTCTGCTGCTACAGACCCTCCTCCTGCGTGTCCCTGCTCTGCCGCCCCGTGTGCAGGCCCGCCTGCTGCGTGCCCGTCTCCTCCTGCTGTGCCTCCTCCTGCCAGCCCAGCTGCTGCCGCCCGGCCTCCTGCGTGTCCCTGCTCTGCCGCCCCACCTGCTCCCGCCCGGCCTGCTGTGGTGTCTCCTTGGGCCAGAGGTCCTGCTGCTGACCGGCCATGTCCCCAGGGCCAGTGGGCTCAGGTCCCTCCATAGCTGGGCCCCTCACCATCCACAGTCTGCCCCTGAGCAGGGTTAGGTGACTGGACAGCCCAGGACAGGTCTTCCCTGTGTCCATGCACTGACCTGACCTCCCCAAGTCACACCTGCTGTCTGGGTCACCTGCCTTGTCCTCCCCCTCTCAGCTCCTCTTGGGCTCAATAAACTCACCTGATCACCCAAGTCTTCCTCTCCTGCTTGTGGACACAGGGTGGGAGCAGACGTCGTGCTCTAGGAGTGTCCCTAAGAGGGGTGACTTGGGCTGGAGATAATGAGGGATGGTGTCTGGCTGCTCTGAGGTGGTCACCAGGCCAGAAAGGCTGGGTCCTGCCCCATCCCCAAGCCTGCGGCCTCCTGAGCTGCTCGCCCCACACGTGCCCTGGGGTCCTGAGCAGTCCCCGCACACTGCCCCCCCAGGCCAGCCCACCCTGTAGAGTCCCCCACTGGGAAGCTGCCCCAGGGCCCTATCTGCCTGGCAGATGTGCGCTGGGAGCGGGCTGGCTGCCATCTTCCCAGGAGGTCATTGCTCAGTGGCCGCAGCATGTTACTGAGCTGGGGTGGCACTCTGTCCCCCGGGAGCCTGGGGCTCTGCCTGAGGGCAGCACAGGCCATTCTGTGGACAGCAGCCCCTCCTCTTGCCGGGACAACATTGGACAACAGATGAGGGCACTGTGGACAGGCACCTGGCCAGTACCCAGAGTTCTCCAGCAGAAGTATGTTGAGGGGCTGTGGCAGCTGCTGGGACTGTCACTGCTCATACAGCACTGTCCCCAGCATGTCCAAGACGACATGCTGCCCCTCGGGCTCCCCGCCCACTATGGCCTCCATTGGGCCTTCCTTCTGGAGACCCTCGTGCACCCCAGGGGCTGGTCTGGAACCTACAGAGGGAGCCCCACTGCCACCAGCTGCGCACGATGCCCTCCACCCCCTGACCAGGCCTCTGCCGTCCTCTCATGTTTGGAATTGGCCTTGGGGGGACAGGCTAGTGTGAGCTCAGTGGTCCTCTAGGGGCAGTCGGATGAGTTTGAAGGGGGCCCGCCCTGCAGCCCACCTGGGTCTGGGACGGAGCACTGGGGTCCCTTTCCTAGTGCCCTTGGCTGTGCTGCTGGGGGCTGTCACTGTCACCTGTTTCCAAAGACACCAGGAGGAGGCAGGTGTCCTCTGTGCCTGGCGGCTCCCGGCTCCCCGTCGTGCACGTCTGTGGCCGACCCTCTGAGCTGCCCAGTGGGGCTCTGTTGCCTGGACCCAATGTGGACCCAGGCACCTGCTGCCACCCCTGGGCTTCTCCAGGTCTCAGGGACGAGCAAGAGCGCTCTAGGGACCCGCGCGCCTGGGTTGCGTGGGAACAGGTGTCCTGTGCCCTGGGTCAGTGCCCGCCCAGGGCTGCGTGGTGCTCCCTCCCCTCAGCCAGGGCTGAGCCAGGCCCTCACCCCGTGCCCTCAACACCTGGGCTTGCACATGGCGGCACCCATGTCCCCTAGCGGCTGAGCGTGGGGTGTCCCCTCTTGTCTGTCACACCATGTGTTCTACAGTGAGAGTCGATTCGCACTTTCTGCCCGGGTTTCTTCAATCAGGTCGTTAGTGTCCTTATGATTAATGTGCCAGTGTTCTTCACATATTCTGTGAGTGTGTGTGAGTGTGTGCATGTGTGTGAGTGTGTGCATGTGTGTATGTGCTGTGTGTGAGAGTGTGTGTATATGTGTGTGTGAATGTGTACATGTGTGTGTGCTGTGTGTGAGTCTGTGTGCATGTGTGTGTGTGTGCTGTGGGTGTATGTGTGTACACTATGTGTGCATTGTGTGTGAGTGGTGTGCATGTGTGTATGTGAGTGTGTGTGCATGTGTGTGTGTGAGTGTGTGCATGTGTGTGCTGTGTGTGGCTGTGTATGCTGTGTATGTGTGCTGTGTGTGTGAGTGTGTGTGTGTGTGTGCACTCTGCAAACCTCCTCCCTGCTGGTGGCTCAGCTTTTAATCTTAATGGAGTCTTGTTTCTTTTTGGTGCTGGGGATTGAACTCAGAGGCACTTAACTACTAAGCCACACTCCCAGGCTTTTTTGGTATTTTTAAATTTAGGACTGAGTTGCTCAGGGCCTCGCTAAGTTGCTGAGGCTGGTTTTGAACTTGCTGTCCTCCTGCCTCAGCCTCCCGAGCTGCTGAGATTATGGAGTGCTCCTCTGTGCCTGGCTCTTACCAGTTTCCTTGGTGGCGATCCGGTCAGTCTGTCCTTTTCCCTCCATGCTCCTGGAAGCCTGCTTGGCTCAAGCCCCCAGTTCCCTCCCACGCCCCCCTCTGTCTCCTGGTCCCACTGCTGCGTCTGTTCTGCAGCCTCCTGGTCACTTTGCGGGTGGAGGGCCTCCTGCTGTTCTGTTGCAGAGTGGAGAGCCCTTGGGCGCCCATCGGCCCTTGAGCACCCGGGCACACTGCTCTTGAGGCCTGGCCCCCAGCGCTCTCCACTCTGCGCCAAGCCCGCGCTCACGCTGCCGCATGCTGACTCGATCAGCGCAGCTTTAAATTGAATCTTGAAATGCAGTGAGGCACGTCCTCCATTGGTGCCGACTCCTGGAGGTTGCTGACCATTCTGGGTGCCCCGTGTTTCCCCATAGAGTTCAGAGCCAACGCACTGATTTTGACTTGGATTCTGACTGAGATGGCCTTGGCTATCTGGAGAGGTGGGGAAGTCTGACGTCTAACACAACTGCGCCTCCCACCACGGACACGGTCTGTCTTGCCGGCGGGTCCAGTCTCTTCAGCGATATCCGTCACCTTGAGCGCACGGATCCTGTGCATCTTCTAAGTTAACCTGTGGTTTCCTTGGTAGGTTTCAGTAGTGCGTGTTCATGTCCAGTGGCTGAGTGCTACCCGTGGGAACCACGGCTTTGTGGGGTGGTCTGGGTCCCCTCCTCAATCCAGGGGGTTCTGCATGCGCCTGGGACCCTCTCGCCGCATCATCGTGTGGAGGGTGGATGGGGCCCCTCCCCTTCCTCTCCCACGCAGGCCTCTCGCCTCTTCCCTGACCTTCTGTGCTGGGAAGGGCCTTGGACGTGATGCTGGACGCAGTGGCCAGAGCAGCGTTGCCCGGTCCCGATTCTGGGGAGAAAGCTTTCTGTCTCTCCTTAGGCCGGAGGCTCCCTTTCAATTCTGCTTTGCTGGGGGTTGGTCTCTTAGAAAAAATCCAGTCTTGGGGATTAAACCAGGGGTGCTCTACTACTCAGCCACATCCCAGCCCTTTTTATTTTTTTATTTTGAGACAAGGTCTCATTAAGTTGCGAGGCTGGCCTGGAACTGGCCATCCTCCTGCCTTGGCCTCCCGAGTCACTGGGATCACAGGCTCGGCCAGTGCCCTCAGCTGGGAGCTCTTATCATCATCGTTTAATGAGCCTTCTTTTGCCTCTATCAACACAGTCATGGGGTCTGATCCTTTTACTTCCTAACATGACACACGGGTTGATTCTGGATGCGAAGCTCACCTGACGTTCCTGACTCACACTCACCCTTCCGTGTCTCGGGACTTGGCTGGCCGAGGCTTTGCTGAGAACACTGGTGTCTACACTTGCCCCTCTCTCGCTGCCCGCCAGCCCCTGGTGTGGGCTGGGCCACTCTCACACAGGGGGCTGGAGCTTCCCTTCTGGTTCTGCTCTCTGAACCCTTTGGGTACCTGCTGGACTTGCACAGCTAAACCCAAGGTACTGGTGAGGGGCGGTGGGGGATGAAGAAACACACACACACGCGCACACAGATACGAAGATTGACACCTGAGGCCAGATGGGATTCTGTGCTCTGAGAGGGAAGCAGCATCTGAAGAGCCGGCCCCGCAGGTGTACCTAGGGTCTCACAGTCAGGGGGCAAGGGCTGTGGAGCATTACTCTTTGTGCACTAGAAAGTCACAGGGCCTGAGACATCCTGTAGCTGCTTCACTGTTGCAATGCTCTGAGCTTCCTGCGGCACTCAGGAAGCCCACGGGCTCCAAAGTAGCAGCAGCGGCGAAACAACGTAGCTGTCTTCTCCCCTCAGAATTCCTCTCCCCGAGCTATGTGCCTGATATCAGGTCGATAAGATTCACGCACAGAGCTGCTTGGGGTGGGGCGTCACCATAGCAACTGGACATCCTGCGCCCTTGCACAGAGACATTCGTAGGCAGCAGGTGTGCCACAGCCGTGGGGCAGTCAGGGACCCCCAGTCTCAGCCCTGCTCTCCACAGGTGCTGTTGGTGTGACGTCTTCCACCTATGCTGAGTGTCGGCGGCAAGACTTTGGGGTGGGCATTTTCTTTGGGGTGAGCATTTTAATTATGCATTCAGTCCCTCAAATTGGTCCAGAGCTATTCAGGTTTTCCGTTTGTTCTTGAGCTAGATTTTACAATGTGTGTCTTTGCCCATTTTACCTAAGAGGCTGAGGGTGGGCATGAGGGTGCTGCGTGCTGTCCACGACTCTGATGTTGGTGACTCATTTCTTCTCTTTCTTGCAGTGAGACTAGAGCACGGTCCACCCGTCGACCTTCCCAGAGCAGGCTCAGTCCCCTCAGCTTGCCCTCTCTGTAGGCACACCCTGCCTGGCTGGTATGCCCTCCCGTGACTCCAGGGCTAGGCTCCTCTTCCTGTCCTGCTGCTGCAGGTAGAAGTCACTGACCTCAGGGTTCCTCCTCTTCTTCTAACAGCAATGAAAGCCACGCTGTCCCCTTGGGGTGCTGGCCGCTGTGTCCCATAGATTCCCGCATGTCGTGATCCCATTTTCATTTCGTTCAGAATGTCTCAGTTCCCCCTCACTTGAGCTCATTTCCATTGTGATTTCTTCGTGGACTCATGCATCATCTTCATTTTATTTATTTATTTTTTAATATTTATTCTTAGACTTTAGGTGGACACAATATCTTCATTTTACATTTTTGCAGTGATGAGGATGGAACCCCGTGCCTCGTGCATGCTAGGCGAGCGCCCTACCACTGAGCCACAACCCCAGCCCCAGCTCATGCACTATTTTTAAATGTGCTGTTTCATTTCAAACGCTGGGTGATTTCACAACTATTTTCCTGCAACAACCTTTCTTTCTGTTGTGGCAAAAAACAGCCTCTTTGCCTCCTCCTGGATGCCACCAGCCCGGTTTCCAGGCTTGGATGTGGTTCACTTTGCTCTTGACAGCGTGCGCGTGCCCCCATGTGGGGGGACAGTGCAGACGTGTTGATTAGCGGCTGGCTTAGAGAGTCAAGTTTTCTGCATGATCACCAACTTGATCACATTTGGTGGTGAATACTGGCGGTTTCATGTGTCTGTAGCCTCAACCCCCGCGGCTGTGTGACGTTCTCTGCTGTTCCTCCTCCTGCCCTTTGGCTTAGTTTCTCTTCTCTCTTCTTGTTCGCTGGCCCTTTCTCCCGATGGCCCTCTCTGTCGGTTGCCGGTAGCCGATGGCCCCTTGGTGTCTCTCACTGATGCTCTTTCCAGCCCGGCTCCTCTCGGATCCTCGCGCTCGTCTGCAGGGACCGCCTGCGCTGGCTGCAGATCCGTGACCGTGGGAGGTGTGGCTTCGGCCTCCTGTTGGTCACCTTCACCCGGGGGGTTTACACAGCCCTGTGCCCAGGAGGTCTCCCCGGGGTCTGCGGGTGCTCAGCGTCTCCTCTGCTGGCTGCTGGGACTCAGCGTCCCTGGAACTCCACTGCTCCGGGAACCCTTCCCACGGCGCTGGTGGCTCTCTGCCCAGGCCCCGAGCTCCGAGCCCCACGCGAGAGCCGCGGAACTTGGCAGTGGGTCCGGGGACCCTCGGCACTTTCCTGGGTAGGTCCCTCTCCTCCTGTGCTACCCAGCGCTCCCAGCTGCCTGGACCCGAGCTCCGGTTTCCAGAGCTCAGGAGAGCACTGCGCGGGTTCCTGGTGGGCTGCAGCGGGTCCCTTCTCTGGGACCCCAGGTCCCCACAGCCTCCCGCTGTGTGAAGACAGTCACACAGTCCATTGTCCAGGTGTTTGGGTGAGGACAAGTGGCCTCTGTCAGTCCTGGTGGCAGGGCTCCTGCCCTCTGCCGCCGGCCCGCCCCTTCCTCTGGTTCTGACCTTCCCTGACTCTGAGACTAGTCGGCCTCCTCCCCGCTGGGAGACCTCCAGCCACCTCCCAACCCACAAGACTCCTGCTGCCCTGGCCACCCACGGCCTGGTCTCCCAGCAGGACCCTGCCAGCTCCACAGGAGGCGGAAGTGGCCTGCAGTCACGGCCTCCCTCGTGGGATCGCTCACTCAGTGACACGTGCGGTGACGGCTTCAGCAAGCGGAACAGCTATACGAGGGTTCCAGCTGAGGCCCAGCCAAACCCCAGGGGAAATGGGGGTCCAGTGTCCCCAGGGGCCGCCCAGCAGACTCCTCCCCCGACCAGAGCTGGCTTGGTGCACACCCTGAGCTTCTGGGCCGGGAGTGGCTGTCTCGGCTCGGCCCACACACTCCGAGCAGGGCTCCTCTATCCTGTGCCCCATGGCCCCCATGAGCATGGGCACCTGTGACGGGCAGGCCCCACACCTGCCCCTCTGCCTCTCGGCCTGGAGTTCACTGGAGACACGGGAAGGAGCCGGGCTTCCCAGCAGCTCCCACACAGCTCGTTCCAGGTGTGATTTTTAAAACGTTTATTAAAACATGCAGAAGGCACCTGGTGTCTGCTCAGGCCAAGCCACTCCCCACCAGACCCAGTGGGGCTGCAGGGTGACTCTCAGGGCCCGGCCCTGGCCAGGTGCCAAGCAGTCGGGGGGCCACACCACAGTGAGGTCAGCAGGTGCGCGGGGTCGCGGCCAGCACAGATGGACTCTTGCAGGAGGCCTTTGAAGGTGCGCTGGAAAAACAGACCTAGAAGATCCTGCTCCCGACTTGACAGGTGCCGTGTGGAAGGAGGGGAGGTCACAGGGCAAAGCTACGGAGCCCAGTGAATACGGCACAGGGTGGGACACCCCAAGAGGATCCCAACCAGACGCCGAAGGGCTGAAAGCCCAGCCCCACCCTCTCCCGTCCAATCAGACCCCGGGCACCACGTGCCCCGGGCCCAGGAGAGCTCAGAGGATCTGAGGGACAGCAGAGCTGTGCGCAGGGGCCCAGGCCGGAGTGCAGTGGGGACATATGGGGCCAGTGCAGGTTCAGAGTTGAGGGCCGTTATGGGTCGGTTTGCTCAAGTGCATCCAGAGAAGGGGCAGAGGGCCAGGGGTTGGGACTGCTGACCACCTAGGGGACAGGGACTTGCCAGGAGCCCTCCAAAAAGCTGAGTATGGACATTTAGTGTTTCTATATTGTCCAGCTCAGCAGCAGCTGGACCAGCAGACACCAGGAAATAGCCAGAGGACGGGAGCAATTCAGGATATGGCTGTCACCTCCCAGTGGGGCCTGAGCTCGCTGGCCCTGGGGACACGTCTGGTCAGCAGCAGGACCTCTGGCCCAAGGAGACACCACAGCAGGCCGGGCGGGAGCAGGTGGGGCGGCAGAGCAGGGACACGCAGGAGGCCGGGCGGCAGCAGCTGGGCTGGCAGGAGGAGGCACAGCAGGAGGAGGCGGGCACGCAGCAGGCGGGCCTGCACACGGGGCGGCAGAGCAGGGACACGCAGGAGGAGGGTCTGTAGCAGCAGACGGGCTTGCAGCAGACGGGCACGCAGCAGGACGGCTGGCAGGGGGAGGAGCTGCAGCAGTCAGACTGGCAGCTAGACTGCTGGCAGCAGGAGGAGGAGGCTCCAGAGCAGACGGGCACACAGCAGACGGGCTTGCAGCAGAGGGACACACAGCAGGACGGCTGACAGGGGGAGGATGAGCAGCAAGAGGGCTCACAGCAGGACTGCTGGCAGGGGGAAGAGGAGCAGCAAGAGGGCTCACAGCTAGACTGCTGGCAGCAGGAGGAGGAAGCCTCAGAGCAGACGGGCACACAGCACACAGGCTTGCAGCACACGGGCTTACAGCAGAGGGACACACAGCAGGACGGCTGGCAGGGGGAGCAGCTGGAGCAATCAGACTGGCAGCTAGACTGCTGGCAGCAGGAGGGGGTGCAGGAGCTGGTGCAGACTGATTGGCAGCAGGGTCTGGACACACAGCTCACTGGGGTACAGAGGAGGGTCAGGCAGGGGGCTGGGGCACAGCAGCTCGGCTGGCAGCAGCTGGGGGCGCAGCAGGGGGGCTGGCAGCAGCTCTCTGGGCAGTCGTCCACCTGCCAGGAGGACTCGGGGCAAGAGCTGGAGCAGACGGACATGGTGGAGGCAGCCATGGTGGGTGTGCTGGAGGGGGTGGGTGTGCTGGAGGGGGTGGGTGTGCTGGAGGAGGGTGGGTGTGCTGGAGGGGGTGGGTGTGCTGGAGGAGGGTGGGTGTGCTGGAGGAGGGTGGGTGTGGGTGAGTGTGGGTGCGAGGCCCGGGGCTCTGGGTTTTATTCCCCCCTGGCCTGTGTTGTCCCATCCCGGCCCCTCGTCTCCCCTTCCTGATGGCCTGGGGCCACTTCCTGGAGAGCAGCAACCCTGAGCTCCAGCTTCCTGCGTGGCTGACTCGGCCCGGCTCAGGGTCTAACTTGTTTTCAGTCTCAGAGAGAAAAGTGGAGGTGGACGGAGGTCGTGTGGACAGAGGTCATGTGGACAGGGGGCTTCTAGCGAGCGTATTTGGGGCCCAGGTGGCTCTTGCCAATTGTGGTGACAGCTGTGGGGGCACGCTACCTCTGGGTGGTGGGGTCCCAGGGTCCCTGCCCACCAGGACCCTGCACCCTGTGGTCAGAGGGCCAAGGGAGGAGTTCACTTGGATTCTGGGTAGAGATGACCTGGGCAGGACTTCTCTGCCCTAACGCACCCTTCTTGGGCTGCTGTAGCAAGCACAGAGGCTGGGCACAGACTCCCCAGCTGCTGGTGCTGCCCACCTGCAGGAGCCTGGTGCTGACTTCGTCTCTCTGTGCCCGCGGCACTCTCCCTCTCCGGTCCATCTGCGTGTCCCCGTTTCACAAGGACACTGGCCACGTTGGGCTAGAGCCCACCCTGCCAACTGCACCTGCTCCCTTGTCTGCAAACACCCTCCTTCCAGGCAAGGGCACATGACAGACTCCAGGGTCAGGGCCCAAGGCTTCTGGGCTGTGTGGCGCCACCGCGAGGGTCCCCTGCTGCAAGGCAAGCTCCGTGGAGGTCTGGGATGGGAGGGCAGGTGGCCTCCCTTGCGGACTCTGTCTGGAGCTGCTAGTGGGGAGCAGGTGGGATGGGCGGGGCCTTGCAGCACAGTAGTAGGCCTGGTGTTAGACCAGGACGCAAGAAAGACCACTGACTCCAATTAAATCAAATTAAAGCAACTTATCATTTCCACCGGCCGGGCTGCCTCTCCCACCCAAAACCACGGGAACAGGACAGCCCAGCAGCTTTGCAGCCCAGAAAGTCACACAAAGGGGGGTGACAGATAACAAAACTCTGACGAGCATGACATTTTTGCTGGCCCCGGCATCAGAATTTATGAAGGTCATTAGAGCCTCAGAGAGGGTGGGTATCTGGCCAGGGAAGGTCACTAAAGTTTCAGAGAGGGCTGCTAACTGGTGGGAGAGCCAGGCATGGGTGAGTTCAAGGCACGGCAGGCATTCCAAGCAGGTTCAGAATCTGCAGTCACTCATAGTAAAGCCGAAATTAGCTTTTCATGGCTTTGTGGAGAGATGGCTCCCAATTTTAAGAAAATGAGGCTGGGTCTATCACCTGGCTCCAGTTCGTGGGCGATTTTCAGGTTGATTTCATGCAGCATGTTAGAGTGGAGAGCTCCCGTGGCCAGCTCCCCCTGGTTATCACACGGGACCCACCGCCCAGCTGCCCAGCCTGCCTGCAGGCAGCACTCACTTCCCAGTGGGAGCGTCCCCGTGTCCTGGACCCCACAGCACCTGGTGAAAGGCCTCCCTGGTGTCCGCCAGCCTGACGTTGCCTGGCCTTTTCTGGCCTCCCTGTCCCTGGGCCCCAATCTGGACAATGGTGCTGGATTTCCAGACACCCCTCAGTGTGGCCCATCGGGCAGCTCGTCATGGGCAGACCACTGTGTGGGAGAGGGGTGGCCGGCCTGCACCCACACCAGGCGCTGCTCTCATCCCTCTGTCACCAGCCAACATTTGGGGAGATTCTTTGAGATGCCCAGACACCCTGGGTGCACAGACACCCCTCACTGGCGCTCACAGCCCTTTGGAGACCTGGCCTGTGACACGTATCATCACCATGGGTCCCCCTGCGAGTCCCCGCTGCCACCCCAACTGCACTTACTGGTTGGAACTCTTGTGTGTGGGGAGCTGCCACCTCTACTGTCCACTTGTCCAGTTCACTTACGCGTGCACTCTGGTGTGGACAGCGGAGATCCCACCTGGTTTGAGTGACAGTCACCACCATTTACACTGTGCTGATTGTCCCAGCGTTGGCCTCTGAGCCCCTCACCCTGCCCTTGAGCCTTTCTGGAGTGTCCCCCTGACCTTTCTGGAGTGACCCCCTGGAATTTCTGGAATGCCCCTCTGACCTTTCTGGAGTGCCCTCCCTGACCTTTCTGGAGTGCCCCCTGACCTTTCTGGAGTGCCCTCCCTGACCTATCTGGAGTGCCCCCTGACCTTTCTGGAGTGCCCTCCCTGACCTTTCTGGAGTGCCCCTCTGACCTTTCTGGAGTGTCCCCCTGACCTTTCTGAAGTGCCCCGCTGACCTTTCTGGAGTGTCCCCCCTGGTCTTTCTGGAGTGTCCCCTCTGATGTTTCTGGAGTGCCCCGCTGACCTTTCTAGAGTGCCCCTCTGACCTTTCTGGAATGCCCTCCCTGACCTTTCTGGAGTGCCCCCCTGACCTTTCTGGAGTGCCCCCCTGACATTTCTGGAGTGTCCCCCCTGACCTTTCTGGAGTGTCCCCCCTGGTCTTTTTGGAGTGTCCCCTCTGACGTTTCTGGAGTGCCCCCTGACCTTTCTAGAGTGCCCCCCGGCCTTTCTGGAGTGCCCTCCCTGACCTATCTGGAGTGCCCCCTCCTGACCTTTCTGGAGTGTCCCCCTGTCCTTTCTGGAGTGTCCCCCCTGACCTTTCTGGAGTGCCCTCCCTGACCTTTCTGGAGTGCCCCCTGACCTTTCTGGAGTGCCCCCCTGACCTTTCTGGAGTGCCCCCTGACCTTTCTGGAATGCCCTCCCTGACCTTTCTGGAGTGCCCCCTGACCTGGAATGCCCTCCCTGACCTTTCTGGAGTGTCCCCCCTGACCTTTCTGGAGTGCCCCCCTGACCTTTCTGGAATGCCCTCCCTGACCTTTCTGGAGTGTCCTCCCTGACCTATCTGGAGTGCCCTCCCTGACCTTTCTGGAGTGTCCCCCCTGACCTTTCTGGAGTGCCCCCCTGACCTTCCTGGAGTGTCCCCCTGGTCTTTCTGGAGTGCCCTCCCTGACCTTTCAGGAGTGTCCCCCCTGACCTTTCTGGAGTGCCCTCCCTGACCTTTCTGGAGTGTCCCCCCTGACCTTTCTGGAGTGCCCCCCTGACCTTTCTGGAGTGCCCCCCTGACCTTTCTGGAGTGCCCCTCATCTTTCTGGAGTGCCCCCCTGACCTTTCTGGAGTGTGCTCCCTGACCTTTCTGGAGTGTCCCCCCTGACCTTTCTGGAGTGCCCTCCCTGACCTTTCTGGAGTGTGCTCCCTGACCTATCTGGAGTGCCCCCCCTGACCTTTCTGGAGTGCCCCCCTGACCTTTCTGGAGTGGCCTCCCTGACCTTTCTGGAGTGTGCTCCCTGACCTATCTGGAGTGCCCTCCCTGACCTTTCTGGAGTGTCCCCCCTGACCTTTCTGGAGTGCGCCCCCTGACCTTTCTGGAGTGCCCCCTCATCTTTCTGGAGTGTCCCCCTGACCTTTCTGAGTGCCCCCTGACCTTTCTGGAGTGTCCCCCTGACCTTTCTGGAGTGTCCCCCCTGACCTTTCCGGAGTGTCCCCCCTGGTCTTTCTGGAGTGCCCCCTGACCTTTCTGGAGTGTCCCCTGGCCTTTCTGGAGTGCCCCCTGACCTTTCTGGAGTGTCCCCTGGCCTTTCTGGAGTGTCCCCCTGGGCTTTCTGGCCCAGCCCGTCTCCACTGTTCCTGCTTCATCCTGCCGGTTGCTTTTCCTGGGGTCCTGGTCCCCTTTGCAGGGAGTAAGGTGAGAACCCAGGCCTGGAGCTGGGTGCTGGGTATGCTCCCCCGGCTCTCCAGTGGCAGAGAGGCCCAGTGGGTGTTGGCCATCCTGGGGCAGAGAGGCCCAGTGGGTGCTGGCCGTGGAGGGCACAGTGAGTGCTTCCCTCATTACTCAGCCTCCCTTGCTGTGACAAAGTACCTGATACCATCCACTTAAAAAGAGAAGAGGTTTATTTGGCTCAGAGTTGGGAAGTTCCAGACCATGGTCAGTGGGTCCTCTGCCTTGGCCGGGGGTGGTGCCGCACATCATGTGGGACACACAGGAGAGGGGCAACCAGGAAGTACAGAGAGTCAGGAGGGGGTCGGAGTCCCATGGATCCTCAGGGCATGCCCCCATGACCCAACCTCCCCCCAGGACCCACCTCCTCAAGTTCCGCCACCTCCCAGTGACACTGGATGGGGACCAGGCCTTCCACACACGATGGCCTTGGGGACCCTGCAGATCCAAGTGCAGCGTTCCACTGAGGCCCAGCTCAGCCTCTCTGGGCCAGCTCTCCCCTCCCCTCTGTTGCAGGGCGGGCGGCTTCCCAGGGAGGGACTTGGGTCTGGGGAGTGGTCTTGGCACCTTCCTGTGTGTCCACACGCAGGTCATGTGACTTGAGTTCTGAACCTGTTTTTCTCACCTACAGACTTGCAGGGAGTCGTGCGGCCCTGGGGGAGGACCGAGTTCCCTTCCTCAGTCCTGGGGACCTCCTGATTTCCTCTCTGGGCTGGGGACGGGCTCTCTGAGGGCTGGCCCCCAGGACTTTCTCGTGGAGAGGACGAGGCGAGGGCTGGCGTCTCCCCGGCTTTCCGGAGGAGGCTGCATGGGCGTCTTCTTTAAATCCCCAGAACCCCGTTTTCTCTGCTGGAGGTTCCCACGTGTGTGACCTTCAGGCTATCCTCCTCCGCGAGGTTGAGCTGGCCCGTCCACCTGGGCCTTGAGCGCCTTGGCAGGGCACTGCTGCAGGGCACCTGTGGCCTTTTAATGCAGTGCGGCTGGTTCCTGTTGGGCGCTGCGCCTCCTGGGCAGAGGAGAGTCCTCCAGGAGGGTCTCGGGTGGGCTGGGCAGAAAGGCCACCGCCCCCCTGTGTGGCCAGGTCCTCCTTGACCCAGCAGAGGTCCCCAAGTGCCTTGTGTGCCTTCTGTCCCTGTGCGATGCCTGTTCCTGATACGGTGGCTCCCGGGGCAGGATGTGGGGAGGTGGGAGTGTCGGGAAGGTGGCGCAGAGGGGATCCAGAGGTGAAGGGGTGGCTTCTCCCCACTGCTTCCCTGATGAACTCGCTGGGGGGGGCGAGGGGGCTGGGGGGAGGGGGTGGGGCGAGGGGGCTGGGGGGGAGCCTTCTCGGCCTCCAGCTTCTCCAGGGAGTGTCTCCACGCCCAGTTACAGCAGAGGAACCGGGACTCTGGGAGGGTGAGCCAGCACCTTACCATGGAGGTCTGGATGGTAGGTGGCCAGTGGCCAGTGTTCTGGGTGCACTGCGGCCTCACCCTCCGCGGAGCTGTGAGCACCCAGGGCTGGAGCACTCTACTTCTGGCTGGCCCACTTCCAGCAGCCGCTGTCCAGCACCGACACAGATCCGACAACGGCCAGTTTTGCTGAACAAAGACCTGCCCTTGGTCACTCTGGGCATTCTGCTTGGTGGATGGTGCTGTTCTCTGGCTCTGCACAGTGTGGCCACTCACAGGGGCATCAGAGGGTCCATGTCCCTTTTTCCCCATGGCTCAGTGCTGTTTTGCACAGGGGCGGAGGCCGTGTGAGCTCTGGGCAGCTCCCACGTCCCTGTGCCAGGCCCTCCTGTAGTTGCTCTGCCTTGGCTCTGCCCAGAAGGGGACTGGCCAGCGGAGGTGTGCACTCTGGACACATGTCCTGACTTCTCACGCTGGACGCCCATGCCCTCAGCCTGGCCTCCTCGCGTGGCTTTGTGGGCCTGCAGTCCTGTCCTTTTCTGTGCCACCCTCTGACCTCTCTGCTCCTTCTGTCTCCGGGGCTCCGTTCTGAGCCCCGTGTCCCTCCTCCAAGTCTTGTTTTTGGGGAGGCCATTCTCCTCCTTTATTTCCTTGATCTGAAAGAGGAACGAGTGCTCTTGATCTTCACTCCAGGGCCCTCCCTTGCCCTCCTGTCTGCAATGTCACTCACCCCAGGCAGCGCCCATCAGGAGCCAGCACAGGTAGGTGGCTGGCTGTCCACTGCTTGTCCTGCAGTGTGTCCCCAGCATGGGGCAGGCCTGGTGCTCTGCAGGGCATAGTGACTCTGGATCAGATCCCCCAGGGGCACCCCACTTGCCTCCAGTGCCTGCTGTCCTCTGTCCTGATGGCCTGCTGCCCCAGGGAGTGCTTCAGAAGGGGCACAGTTCTGGTCCCCAACACCCCTTTAAACAATAGGGAACGGAGGCTGCAGGGGGACCCTGTGCTTGCCACCGCCAATCGCGGCCACCCAGGAGGCTGCCCCAGGGATGTTTCTGGAGGCTCACTGAGGAGCCTGGACATTGCTTTGGAGCAGTGCTTGTGGCTGCAGGGCCTGTAATAAGGGTGGTCCACTCAGGATGGATGGGCAGACCCCGGGGACGTCTCAGAGAGGTGTTTTCTGCACAGGGTGGCGGGGGCCTCGGTGCAGGGCCCTGGTCCCCGCAGCGTCTGTGATGGTGGGAGCCCCTCCTTCACACTACCCATGTCACCACTGGTGTTTGGTGAGGGCTTGGCACAAGGGACTCTGTTTGGATTCTGACGCCTTCTGGGTGTACAGTACCTCAGACGCTGGGGTCCCCACTGTGCCCCTCATGGTCACTGCCTCACGGGAGCCCAGTCTAACCAGCCTGCGATGTCTTTGTTACCGTTGTTTACGGTGACGAGTCCTCGCTTCTGTAATGTTGAAGTACAACACCAGAGAAGCACGCCGAGGCAAGGTCAGAGTGGACAGTAGAGGCTTTATTAAAGGACAGCAGAAAAGACTTCTCCCACCCAAGAGGTGGAATCCGGGGAAGGGCGCTGTCTTCCCTTCTTATAGCTAAGTCTTCATGCAGCTTCCCCCATTCCTGTCCTTGTTCTGTTACCTTTCAGTGATGGAGGTAGGTGGAAGGCCCTCAGGGTGGGGCACAGGTGGGCCAAAGGAGTAATCTGGGCAGGAAGGACTCTTGGGTCAGCACCTTCAAGTTTGCTGGGAGCTGTTTCATTAACATTTCTTGGGGATGGGCTCTGGGCCTTGGGGACATTAACACTCATGAGTTGTTCTGCTTTTCCCGGACTCCATTCTCAACACGGCTTCATTTTGGATCTTACTCGATATTAGACCTGATTTACCTAACTACACTGACTAGCTGTCCTTAAATCTGGCTTCATTCCCCCTCTGATTCTGGGAACTCCTTACTGCTGTAAGGAAAGGGGGCGGAGACCGTTCTGGCTTCTTCAGGCTGAAAGGAGGCAATGTAAGCAAGCAGTTTGGAGTCCCCCCTTTTAAAAATCGGGTCTATCGAGTGGTCCATGATAGAAGGCTGGAGGGCCATTTGAGTGATGGGTGGTCATTTTCTCTGTGGAAGAGATATTTTAGGTCCTCTTCTGGAGTGCAGGAGCATCACACCTCAGTTTCTTGGGAAGGAGAAGTCTCTTTGCGTATCGGCTCAGGATGGCAGGCCTTAATCCGAGAGTGGTGGATCCAGTTCTCCTGTCCCAACACCTTTACTACAGAAGGGGTGGATAAGATTACAGAAAAGGTCCTTTCTAAATGGGGTCTAGGTTTGGAGTTTGAAGGAATGGTCTTAATCATAACTAGATAGATCTCCAGGCTCATGTAGAGGTGGAGAGGTAACTGGCTCAGATATGGGATATTTGCGGATTTCAGCCTGAGATTTGGCCAACTGTGTGATATGAGCCACTAGATCTGCAGTTTCTTGGTCTTTAGGGATATCATTTCTTAGGAATGGTCTCCCATATAAGAGCTGAAATGGGCTGAGCCCTAATGTCTTTGGGGTGTTCCTGATTCTGAGCAGTGCTAAAGGAAGCACCTTAGGCCATGGGTGGTGGTTTCTTGAGTTTTCTTAGATGTCTTTTTAAAATATCGTTAGTTTTCTCTGCCCTTCCTGAGGATTGAAGTCTCCATGCACAGTGGAGATGGTATTTGATGCCTAAGGCTTTGGATATCCCTGAGTGACCGCTGCCTTAAAGGCTGCTCCATTGTCACTCTGCAAGCTTTGAGGCAACCCAAAGCGTGGGATTATTTCCTGTAATAATGCCTTGACTACCTCTCCTGCCTGTTCAGTTCAGGAGGGGTAGGCTTCAGTCCACCCAGTAAAAGTCTCTATCATAACTAATAGATATTGGAATCCATTGCTCTTAGGCATGTGGGTAGAACCAAGTTGCCAGACCTCCCCAGGGAACTGTCCCGTCCTTTGTAATCCTGGGGGCTTTTGGCAGAATTAAGTGGATTATTTCTTTGGCATGTTTTACCGGCTTTGACTATTTGGTGGATAGTCTTTGAAAGATCCTTTCCTTCAAATATCTCTTAGGTTAATTTGAGAGCATTTTCTTCTCCTAGGTGGAAAGATTGATGTAAGGTATGTGAAATCTTCCACTGGGAATTAGCAGGTAAATAAAGTTTGTCACCGTCCATTTGAATCTGCCCAGAGGGTAGAAGAATACTCCTTTAGCTGTGCCTTGTGGGTTTCCTCCTGGGTGTACTGAGGTCTTATCTCTGGGGGAGGGCCTGTCCATATAAAGGGGCTACAGTAGTTATCTGTGAATTCCCCTTAGCAGCCTCCTTGGCTTGTTGGTCTGCTAGTCTGTTCCCTTCTGCTATCTCATCTATCCCTTTCTAATGTCCCTGGCAATGAATTACTGCTACCTCTTTGGGTAAATGGACAGCCTCTAGCATCCTTAAGATCTGCTCATAGCTCTTTATGGACATTCCCCCAGTCGTTGGAAATCCTCTTTCCTTCCAGATTGCTGCCTGTGCATGCAGGATCAGGTAGGCGCATTTGGAGTCAGTGTAAATATTAATTCTCTGTTGTTTCCCTATTTCTAATGGTCTTGTTAGGGCTATCAATTCAGCTAGTTGAGAGCTTGTGCCTGGGGGCAAAGATTGTGCCTCTATGGTGTCATGTAAGGTCTCCACAGCATATTCAGCTGTGTTCTCCTGGTTCCATAAAGAACTCCCATCTGTGAACATGGTGAGGTCAGGATTGGACAGGGGAAGGTTTTGAAGGTCCTTCCAGGCTGAGTAATTTATAGCTAGGACTTGTTGGCAGTCATGTTCAGGATTTCCCTCTAATTTCTCTGGGAGGAAGGTAGCTGGGTTTAAATTAGAACAAGTCCTTATTTGAGTTACAGATCCTTCTAAAAGTAGGGTTTGATATTTTAGAAGGTGATTGTCTGAGAGCCACAGTTCTCCTTTTGTATTTAAAATTCCTGAGAGATCATGGGAGGTGTAGACTATAAGGTCTCTTCCCAGGGTGATTTTAATTGCCTCAGGGACTAGCAAGGCCACCACTGCTCCTGCCCTCAAACAATGAGGCCATCCTTGAGACACTAGGTCAAGCTCCTTACTGAGATAAGCTACTGGCTGTTGAGCTGGTCCCTTCTTTTGTGTGACCACTCTTAGGGCTATCCCTCCTCTCTCAGTGACAAATAGGTTGAATTTTTGTTCAGTGGGTAAGCTGAGGGCAAGGGCTTGGAGTAGGGCCCCTTTCAATGCCTTAAAGGCCTTAATCTGTTCTGGTTCCCACATGAGGGAAGGCGCTCCTTGACCTAGTGTCTCTCTGAGGAGGCCGTAGAGAGCCTTAGCTATCTCCCCACAACCAGGGATATCCAGGGGTCCAAGGCCCACAGTATCCAGTTATCCCTAGGAGGCCTCTAAGTTGTCTTATGGTCTGAGGCAGAGGATACTGTCCTATGGGGGTCATTCTTTCTGGTGCTGGCTTGCGAGTTCCTTGAGACAGCTGTAATCCTAAGTATTGGACTTGTTCTTGGCACAATTGAGCTTTTTTCTTTGAGACTTTATAACCCTTATCAGCTAAGAAGTTTAAAAGCTCTTTAGTGGCTTCCTGATGTCCCCTTTCAGTGGAGGCACACAAAAGTATATCATCTACATATTGCAGGACAGTCAGAGATGTCTTATCTCTGAACTCTGTTAAATCCTTAGCTAGGGTTTGGCCAAACAGATGAGGGCTGTCTCTGAACCCTTGGGGTAATACTGTCCAGGTTAGTTGAGATCCACTCTCTGGTTGCTCAAAGGCAAACAGATCTTGTATTGGGAGTCTAAGGGCATACAGAAAGGGGCATCCTTTAAATCTAACACCGTGAACCAGGCAGCGGCTGCTGGAATCTCAGATAACAGGGTGTACGGGTTAGGAACCACAGGGTGGAGGGCAACAGCTGCTTGTTAATGACTCTCAGGTCCTGAACTAGCCGCCATTCCCCACTGGGTTTCTGAATTCCTAAAATGGGCGTGTTACATGGGCTGTTGCAGGGCACTAAGAGTTTCTGTACTTTGAGGTTCTGAATGATCTTTAATAAGCCCTTTTTTGCCTCTGGGCATAGGGGACATTGTCTTTGATGTGGAAAGACAGAAGGGTCTTTTAAGACTGTTTTGATTGGAACTGTACTTTCTGCCCATCCAATTTTGCCTTCAGTAGCCCACACTTCAGGGTTAATATCACATTCTAATAAAGGCAACATAATGGCCCTCTCGGTCCTAAATTCATTGTAATGGACGCGTGAAGTTTTGAAACTAAGTCCCTTCCCAGTAAAGGGGTAGGACATTCTGGGACTCTCAGAGATGCATGAGAAAACATCACCCCGTTCCACTCACAACTCAGTGGGGGAGTAAGCCTTCTGGTGATCTTGTATGGTCACAGTACTAGAGGACAGAGGTCCGGGGTGGGAGGTGAGCACAGAATAACTGGTGACAGTAACTAAGAGGAAGGTGACCTCTCGGCTCCCTATGGAGAAGCATACCCGGGGCTCACTGTGGTGATCGGAGTCACGGGAGCCAGAGTTGAGCCCTGCCCCGTCAGGCCTGTGTGGAGGGGTCTGGCTTCAAGGATCCACGCCCCTGAGGACAGTCACTCTTCCAGTGATTGCCTTGACATCTAGGGCAGGGCCCCTGAGGTGGTCACTTGGCCTTTGGGCAATCCCGTTTGAAATGTCCTTCCTCTCCACAATGGAAACACGTCCCTTTTGTGGACTGAGGAGCATTTCGTCTTCCTCCTGCACCCTGGGAGCTGGCTCCTCTAAGAGCCGATACCAGCGCTTCAGTCCTTCTGTCTCTGAGCTCTTTCTCCTTCTTTCCCTATTACAGAAAACCGAAGTAGCAAGTCGGAGGATGTCATCTAAAGATCGATCAGGGCCATGTGCCAATTTGTGTAACTTCCTCCGGATGTCTGGGGCTGACCGAGTGAGAGATCTGTCCTTTAAAAGTAGGTGGCCCTCTGTGGACTCAGGATCCACGGTGGTGTGTTTTCTCATACTTCCCTGAGTTTCTCCATGAAAACAGCAGGGCTTTCCTGGGGGCCCTGAAGAATTTCTGAAACATTACAATAGTTAATGGGCTTTTGCTTGATTCTCCTGAGGGCCTTGAGGACCAACACTTGGAAATGGCTGATTTTCCAAGCTTCTTGCTCGTCATTTGGGTCCCACTCAAGATCATCTCTGGGAACTCCCTGTGCTCCAGATGGGTGATTGGGTTTGCTCTTAGTCTGTTGTGCTGGGGAAGGAGCGAGGTGTAGGTCATCCCCAAATTCCTCGGCTGCTCTCAGAGTTGCTTCCTTCTCATTGAAAGTCAAGGTCTGGTTGAGTAATAGCATAACATCTTTCCAGGTGAGGTCAAATACCTGGCATAAGTTTCGAAATACCTCAATATATTTATTTGGGTCCTCCAAAAATCTCCCCAAGTCTGTTTTTATCTGCCTTAGGTCTTGAAGGGAGAAGGGGGTATGTACTTTGATACATATTTGGTAACATATTTGGTCTGTCTATTGGGGCAGATGCAGAGAGGCCAGGGTATGGAGGACAGGAGGGTCGCTGTTGCGCACCAACAGCAGATGGAGATTTTGTGGGTCCTCCTGATTCTTTCTCCTCAGTAGGTGATTCTTTAAGATTTTCTCTCTTCATGGCAGATATCATGGCTAAGTCTACACTGTTGGCATAATTTGGGATTTTCCCTTAGAGCAAAGAAAACCTGTACATATGGCACCTCACACCATCTCCCTTCCTTTTGTAAAATTTATCAAGCTGTAAAATTGTATTAAAATTGATACTTCCCTCTGGTGGCCAGGTTTCTCCATCAGGGAGTTCGTATTGAGGCCAGGCCTGGTGGCAGAAGAAAACGAGGCGCTTTTTCTTGAGCGTCTGAGGGTCAAATCTATCCCAGTTTTTCAATATGCAGGTTAGTGGTGCACCTGGCGTATTGGAGAGAGAGAAGCTCCCGTCTGAGTGAGAAGAAAACAGGACTTAGGCGCCCGCGCTGTGCTGGAGAAAACTGTTCTCATTAGGGACGTCTCCCTAAGCTTCAGCCTCCTAAATGGTCCAGAAAACCCGTCTCTCACCTTGCTTTGCCAAGGGGTTTCTGGTCCCCTTTAGCAAAGTGCTAGGGTCTCAGTTTGCCCTGTGCCAGAGACCCTGGGAGGATTCAGACTTAAGGGCGTTACTGCTTATCCTCCCGGCCACTAAAACCCACAGCAAAAGAGAATTGTGCACTCTTCTTGTCGCCTTTGCTCTGTAGACTAAAGGAACCGTCTAAGGGTGAGGGATATCTACTGGTTGTAAGGTAGCGCTTTCTATCAGAGAGATTACGGGAGGAGTTGATTCTAAAAATGCCTCTCTAGCAGCTTAAAGAGAACACAGCACATTTTAACATTGGGGCGGTAAAGCAGACTAGTGAAAGTTTCCTATGCACCCAAGGGAACCTGGGCAGATTTTGCTAATTATCCCATGCCTTTCTCTCAGTCCTGCAACCTGAATTGCTAACATTTCTGACCTGCGAAGGAAGGGGAGCATCCAGGAGGGGTTGGATGCGGGGTTGGGAGTGTTGCGTAGCCCACACGGAGGCAAATGTGATTGGGGCTTTCCCTCAGTGCCATTCATCTACCGATCACCCTAGATACCCCTGAGGGCTGTCGGGAGGGGGCTCAAGAGAAAGGAACCTTAGGAATACGTCTGAGTGTAGCCCAGACCGGAATTCTGCAGTTGTTCCAAACTCCTTCCTCCACCTCCACGCATCCGAGGCAGATCGGGATTCGGGACACTGTGTATCTCACACCAATTGCTCTCCAGGCCCAGACAGAAAAGTTGGAAGTGGCTTTGGCAGAACCCAACAAGCCTGCTCTGTATGGACAGGTGATTGAGAGCTGCCTAGGCCGGGAAACCTCTCACCCGAGTCTTGAAGAGTGGCGGCTGCACTAACTGCATCTAAGTAGCTGTCAGGTGCCCACTTCACCCTCCAGAAAGAAAGAGAGAGAAAGATGCACCTCAGACAGACGTGGGGTGCATGGAGAGGAGCTTACCTCGGTGTAGATCTCGGTGGGACCTCCAATCTATTACCGCTGTTGACCGGTGACAAGTCCTTGCTTCCCCAATGCTGAAGTATGACACCAGAGAAGCACGCCGAGGCAAGGTCGGAGTGGACAGTAGAGGCTTTATTAAAGGACAGCAGAAAAGACTTCTCCCACCCAAGAGGTGGAATCCGGGGAAGGGCGCTGTCTTCCCTTCTTATAGCTAAGTCTTCATGCAGCGTCCCCCATTCCTGTCCTTGTTCTGTTACCTTTCAGTGATGGAGGTAGGTGGAAGGCCCTCAGGGTGGGGCACAGGTGGGCCAAAGGAGTAATCTGGGCATCTTCAAGTTTGCTGGGAGCTGTTTCGTTAACATTTCTTTCAGATGGGCTCTGGGCCTTGGGGACGTTAACATTCATGAGTTGTTCTGCTTTCCCGGAATTCATTCTTAACACGGCTCCATTTTGGATCTTACTCGATATTAGACCTGATTTACCTAACTACACTGACTACCTGTCCTTAAATCTGGCTTCATCTTTGACACAGACCTGCGGCCCCTGGACGTCCTGGCGGAGGTGGTCCCTTCGGATGGATCCGCAGGCAGAGTCAGGACGGTGCAGGTCCTCGGTGCCCGGGGCCTCCAGCTCTCGGCCGCCCCGCCCCGTGCCTGGAGCTTCCCTGCATCGAGGATTTTCTTCAGATGTGACCTCTTCCCCGAGGAATTTTCCATCGTTGTGACCTTGAAAGTCCCCCGCCTTCCTCCCAAGGTCAGTGCGATTTGGTTCTTGGCTTCAGGAAAAGCAGAGCTTCCTTCCTCTTCCATGTTTTCGATGCCAGTGCTGGCCAGGCCCCTCTAGTGGGCAGGGCAGCTGCTCAGGCCTCTGGGGGCATCTTGGGATCGAGTGGCCTGTCCTGCTGGGGAGTGAGGCCCCCCACAGCAGCTGCGGCAGGGTCGGCCTGCCCCTGGCTGGGGGTCGGCTGGCGACACCCGAGGTTGTGCGTGGGTCTTATCCTGATGTTCTTTGGCACTTCAAAGTGTGCAGCTTGTGGCGGGCTCTCCTGTGGTGCGTGGTGCCATTGTCCCAGGTCTAGCATGGCCCCTTCCCACCACCCCGGCCTGGAGGGAGGGAGGCCAGGGGTGCCCCTCGCTGCCGTCCCCACTCGGACACACACTGACACGGACACCTGGGGTTCTGGACGATGCACAGCAGACAAAGGTGGGTTTCTCTTTGCACTTCCAAATCGCCAGTCAAGGAGCAAAGCCGGCAGCCCAGCTCTGGGTCGTCGGCAGAGTGGGACACTGGCGTGGCCCCCAGGGACTCCCAGGCTCCAGTCCTCCCCTCCTGTGCTGTGCTCTGTCTCGCCTGCTGGACGGCCCCTGCGTGACGGCGTGTGGGGCCGCCCAGTCCTTCCACTCGCTCCCTCTCTTCCCGCGTGAGTCCCCCGTCGCGGGTTATGTTCTGCACCCTGCCTGTGACCTTCCAGGACGTGGCCATGTCATGGACGCCCCGGGTCTTCTGCTCCTCAGCTGGGAACCTCTGGTCTTCCCGCCCCTCAGCTGTTAAGGGGACGCTGCTGAGTGGTCACGGCCCTGCGTGGCGGGCATGGTCCCTTTCCCCTGGGGACAGGCTGAAGTGGGAGCCTTGGGTCTGGGCAACTCCAGGGGTGACTTTTGAGAGCCAGCGGTGGCCAGGGAGGGTTGGGAAGGCTGTCCCTCTGGTTTCCAGAAGGGCCCGCAGAGCCACGGTGGGTGTTGGTCTCCTGGGACCCGTGCGCTGTCCCTGCCCGGCTTAGTGCGGCTTAGTGTGGCTTAGCGTGGCTTAGCGTGGCTTAGTGTGGCTTAGCGTGGCTTAGTGTGGCTTAGTGTGGCTTAGTGGTGTGGCTTAGTGTGGCTTGCTCCTCCTTCTCTGGAGCCTTACGGTGGGAGCTGGGCCCGTGACCCTCAGTGCCGTGATGAGCTGCTGTGACTCTCCCGGCCGGTGCTTCCTGAGCTTTGGTCCCGACATCTGAAGGTCCCTCCTGCTCTCTCTTGAGGTCCTGCCACCCTTGAGGAGTGCGGCTCCGTTTCCTTGGACCCGAGTTTCCCGGGTTTTCTGTTATTGGTTTTAGTTTCATCCTGCGGTGGCCAGAGCACACGCTTGTCTTCTTCTGTCCTTTGGAGCCTAGGAGGTTGTCTTCGGCCTGGCCCATCTTCTGTCCCCGACAGTGTCTGTCCAGGACAGAAGCTGTGTCCTCCCACGGGGGGGGGGGGACGCTAACAACCCGTCAGAGCACCCAGGCCGTCCCAGGTTCAGGCCCTCTTCCTGGTGGACCCTCTGCCTGGCCCAGCCACTGCCGAGGCCCGAGCGTCCAAGTCCTCAGCCAGTGCTGCCTCACGCCCTTCCTGTCGGCCCTGCTTGCTGTCACTGTGTTGTCACTGCCTGTTTGTAGACATTCGCTCTGTTGTCCTGAGGCTCTCCTGACCTATGAGGCGCTTCTTCATCTCCAGCAAGACCTCGCCTCGGGAGTCGACCCTCCCTGCCAGTCCACGGCCACCGTGGCTGCCCTGCGGGTGCTGTCTGTATCACACACTCACACTCACTCACACTCACAACACTCACGTACAAGCTCACACACGTATATGCACGCACTCACACATGAACACACATGAACACACATGCACGCACTCACACACTCACACACACACACGAACACACATGCACACATGAACACACTCACACACACATGAACACACATGCACACACTCACATGCACACATAAGCTCACACACTCACATGCACTCACAAGCACAAGCATGCACATGCACATGCACACACACACACTCACATGCACTCACAAGCACAAGCATGCTCATGCACACACACATGCACAGTCATGCATAAGCACACACATGCACACACACATAAGCTCACACACTCACATGCACTCAAACACATGCACACACACACTCACAAGCACAAGCATACACATGCGCACACATATGCACACACAAACACACACGTGCACAGTCATGCACAAGCACACACACTCACATGCACACACATGCGCACACACACATGGACACACCTTGCTGTCCTTGTCTGACTTGACTTCACGTCTGAGTCCCCCGTGTGGAAAGCATCTGGTGGAATCCTGATTTTTAGAAATCTGCTCTGACAGTCTCTCACTTGATTTCGATTCTTCAATTGGTGCGAGTTCGAGTCACAATTCTGTATTCACACATTCACCTACTTACTAACTGCTCTGTAGCCCCGTCCGTCAGGGGTGCTGTCCTGGTGGTCCGGGTGCCCTTCCGCATGCGTGTCCTAGCCGGGGTGGGCAAGGTGGCTGCCTGCCCCTGGCCTCTGTGTGGTCTGTTCAGTGTCATATTCTCCCGTTTCCGTGCCCTTTGGAAGGTCTTTCTTACTTATTTCCCTCCGTGTGGTTTTGCTATCTCGATGGCCAGGGGCATGTTAATGGAGCCGGTGGTTCCAAGGTGAAGGGCTGCGTCTGCCGGAGGGTCTGTGCTTACCTCTAGGCTGGCACGTGCCCTGGAGGGTCCCTGGGGATGGGTACAGCAAGGTCCCGTCCTGGGCAGCTGCAGTGTGGCCACGCTTGCAGGGCCCAGCCTGGTCCTGGTGCGGTGGCCCAACGTTTGGGACTCGGCGCTGCAGTGCCAGCATGCGGTCGGTCAGCACTGACCCTGAGAGCTTGGCTCCCCTGTGTCCACGGGTGGCTGCTTGTCTCCATGGGCCTCGTGTGGCTCTTGACGTCCATGCTGAGAGTCTCACGGCGCCTCTCCACTTGCCCTCCGTGTGGCCGCACACCTGCTCATTCTGACTCACCTGAGCCAGCCTCCGGTCAGCAGTGGTCCGGCCCCACGACGCGCAGGCTGCCGTCCCCGTGACACGGTCCCGCCTTCCCTCATGGCAGCCTGCTGGTGTTGCGCCTGCCAGCCCTGCCACGGCCTTCGCTCTACCAAAGCTGTGACTTCTGAGGAACCTGAGGAGACCAGGGTGGACGTGCCTGTGGCCGCGTCCCGTCGGGGCTGCTCGGCCATCTTCCCTGGACTTGAGCTGGCCCCGGCACGGCTTCCACTGCCCCACGCACCTCCTTGAGCCTTGCGTCACACACGTCCTCGCTGTGTTTAGGCCACCAACACGGCCCACGCTTTGACCCACTGGCCTTTTAGTAAGTGGGGAGAGGAGGGGGAGGCGTGTCCGTCCGCCCCTTGTGACCTGGAGCGGCCTCCGTCACCACATCTTGACTCTCACCTGGGGTAGTTCCCTGCCGTCACCTCTCAGCCTGTCCCTTCAGGGGCTGTGACAAGCCGGCTGGTGGCCTTTGGTGACCTGGGGGTCTTCACTTGGCCGCCGTGTCTGAGGGAGGGCTCCGAGGGCCCGGGCTCTTGGTGGGTGACACCCTGAGAGCTTGGCCTTCCGGCCTCCTGAGCCTGGGGAGGAGCCCGACTCCCCTCCGCGGTCCCTCCCCATGGCTCCCGCTGCTCTGGGGCCCTGGGCCTTGACTTTGGGCATTTTCTGGGTTTGTCTGTGGGTCTTCTGTGTGTGACCGACTTGGCCCTTTGAGTCCTGGGCGAGTAGTGGGCATTTCCGTGGGTCCCGCCAGCTCTGCCTTCTGACCTGACTCAGCAGAGCTGCACCCGCGGAGGCAGAGAGGCCCGACCTGCAGCCCGTGGAGCCCTGGGCTGCATCGGCAGACTGCGGCCGGCATCACTGGACCTGCTCTGGACACTTCAGACGTGGCGCAGAGTACCAACCATGGTATGAAGAGACGGGGCCCATGACCAGAGCTCGGGGTGCTCGTCAGTCCTGAGCACTGGACGTGGTGCCCACCCCAGCCAGCAGCAGCCCACAGGAAGAGGCCCCTGTGCTCCCAGACACGGCCACTAGATGCTCGGGGTCCGTCCCGAGGGGATGGGAGCTGCCCCGCCTGGTGTTGTGGCGTCAGGGTGCTCGGGGAGAAGAGCCGTGTCCTCTGCACGGGGCTGCAGGAGCCCTGAGCCCTGCTGCAGGGAGACTGTCCAGGCCCAAGGAGAGGGGCTGGAGAAGTGGGGCGGCCAGCCCTAGGAGTCCCCCTCATGTGCTGGGCCTGCACCTGCTGCCCGCTGCCCGCAGCCCCAGGAAGACTTGCCCTCAGGCCTGCCCCGGGGACCAGCAGGCGTAAGCACGCCCCAGGCTCCCTGACCGCCAGCAGCACCAGCTCCTGCGTGGGCCGGGCCAGGCGTCGAGTGGACCTGTGCAGAGCAGGGCACTCGCAGCACCTCAGGCCCAGAGCTGGGGCCCCAAGCCCCCTCCCAGAGGGGGACATCTGTGCTCAAAAACGAGCGCTCCTGAGGGACAGGGCTCTGGGCTCCAGAGGGCCACTGCCTGCCACTGTCCCTGCACGAGGGCACTTGGGTGCCATCAAAGCATCTCGCTGGTTTCCTCCAGGGACAAACACAGCTCAGGACAGCGTGCACACGCTGGCCCGGGCACGCAGAGACGCAGCCTGGCGCCAGGCCACAGCAGGAACAGGAAGGCTTCCCCCAGCCTGGCCAGGGGACAAACAGCAGGGGTATAAAGGAGGGAGGCCATGGCCACTCACACACTCACCCACCCACCCCCTCCAGCACACCCACCATGGCTGCCTCCACCATGTCCGTCTGCTCCAGCGACCTGAGCTATGGCAGCCGCGTCTGCCAGCCCGGCTCCTGGGATTCCTGCCCCGACTGCTCCTGGCAGGTGGACGACTGCCCAGAGAGCTGCTGCCAGCCCCCCTGCTGCGCCCCCAGCTGCTGCCAGCCCAGCTGCTGCGCCCCAGCCCCCCGCCTGACCCTCCTCTGCACCCCAGTGAGCTGTGTGTCCAGCCCCTGCTGCCAATCACTCTGCACCAGCTCCTGCACCCCCTCCTGCTGCCAGCAGTCTAGCTGCCAGTCTGACTGCTCCAGCTGCTCCCCCTGCCAGCCGTCCTGCTGTGTGTCCCTCTGCTGCAAGCCCGTGTGCTGCAAGCCTGTGTGCTGTGTGCCCATCTGCTCTGAGGCTTCCTCCTCCTGCTGCCAGCAGTCTAGCTGTGAGCCCTCTTGCTGCTCCTCTTCCCCCTGCCAGCCGTCCTGCTGTGAGCCCTCTTGCTGCTCCTCTTCCCCCTGCCAGCCGTCCTGCTGTGTGTCCCTCTGCTGCAAGCCCGTGTGCTGTGTGCCCGTCTGCTCTGGAGCCTCCTCCTCCTGCTGCCAGCAGTCTAGCTGCCAGTCTGACTGCTGCAGCTCCTCCCCCTGCCAGCCGTCCTGCTGCGTGCCCGTCTGCTGCAAGCCCGTCTGCTACTACAGACCCTCCTCCTGCGTGTCCCTGCTCTGCAGCCCCGTGTGCAGGCCCGCCTGCTGCGTGCCCGCCTCCTCCTGCTGTGCCTCCTCCTGCCAGCCCAGCTGCTGCCGCCCGGCCTCCTGCGTGTCCCTGCTCTGCCGCCCCACCTGCTCCCGCCCGGCCTGCTGTGGTGTCTCCTTGGGCCAGAGGTCCTGCTGCTGACCGGCCATGTCCCCAGGCCAGTGGGCTCAGGCCCCACCCTCCAGAGTAACCCTGGGCCAACCCTGACTCCCACAGGACGCACGGCGCCCTGGCACACTCTGGACCTCTTTGCCTGGAGCCCCTGCCCCTCTGGTGGGCAGTGCTGAGCCTGGGCAGCCTGGCGGCCCCCCGTGTGGCGTGCCCTCTGGGCGTGGGCGGTCTGCCCTGCCCTCCTCCTGCCCCCTGGAGGGAGTGACTGTCAGCAAAGGCCGTCAGCAGCGTCCCCCCTGGAGACCCACTTGCACATCTGGCCAATGGTGGGAGCTTGGACGTGGTGTGGAGTGGGCTGACTTGGGAACCTGGTCTGAGTCCAGGGTGACCGCACCAGCAGGGCTGCTGTCCCCTCCCCTTCCTGCTCTGTGCGTCTGTCCTCACCTGGCCCCGCTGAGTGTCCTCCTCCAGGACCCCCGCAGCCTGGACTCTCCCCCTGGGTCCTCTGCCCACTCTCCGTCTCCTGAGTGGCCCTTTCTCCCTAAGTCAAATAAACCTCGCGGCCCTGACCCTCCCCGTAAGCTGCCTTCTGTTCTGAGTGGTGACCTCACCGTGGCCTCTGTCCACTCGGTCCCTGCGCCTTCCCCCTCCTGGTTCTGTTTCCCATGTGCTTCCTTCGAGGCTGAGCAACGGTCCCTGCCCTGAAGGGTGTCAGGGGGCACCTCAGAGGCCTCAGGGTGCCCAGCGGGCTCGGGGAGCAGGACCAGCTCCCACGAGATTCGCGGACCACCCGACAGACGCCGGCTTGAGCTGCAAGTGCCTGGCAGGGGGGAGGCCGCGGCCCCTGCGGACCCCACCGGGTGGGCGGGGGTCCTGGCTGGCCCTGCCTGGGAGGACAGCCCTGGAAGCCCTTACTTGGCGAGTGTCTCCCCGACCCTCCAGGCAGGTGCCTCTGGCCTCGAGTTCTGTCCCTTCCTCCCGCCACGCCCATCAGGCCTGGCTAATCTGCCAGGTCAGCGAGGCCGTGGGGGACGGGCGGCTCTGGAGTTGGCTCAGGGCTCGGGTCCGAGGGAGGAAGAGCCTGACCCAGGGCCGGTGAGCCCAGGGGGTAAGAGGCGCCTGCCCTGCCCTCACCTCCAGTGGAGTCCAGCTTTTCAGCCCGTCACGAAGTGGCCGAGGAGCCGAGGCGTGTCCAGGGGACTGTGGCCACTGATGGGTCAGGCCCGTGGGGTCACACTGGGCCACTGTGAGAGCCAATGAACCCCGTGATGCTGTGTTCACTCGGGAGGCAGCTGCCCGCTGAGTTGCTTGCTGGAGTTAAGGGCCGTCTGAATGCCCTGGTCCTCGGCTGACCCCACCAGTGCCTTCACCCCCTGAGAAACCCCCAGAGCTTGCACCAGGCGGCCCTGGAGGTCCAGCCAAAACCCGCGGCCCGCTTGGACCCAGCTCTGAGCCACCCTCTCAGCCTCCTGCCACTCTTGGGGACATTTTTACCTTGGTACTTTCAGCAGATAATTGGCCAAGTGATCTGACTAACAGGCGCCCAGAGTGGAACCCGGGAGATGTCCTCCTCCGGACTGATGACTCATGTCTGCCCCTGGCTGTGCTGGAGGTGACCCCTCCTCTCTCGTGGTGTCCAGTGTCGTTTCCCCCCTGTCTGTGCAGACCCGGGGCCGGGCCCTGGCCACTCCTGTCTGGGGTGCACAGGTCCTGGGAAGGCAGGACGGGGAGCCTCCTGGGCCGCTTCCCTCCAAGCCAAGTCCCTGGGCAGGGGAGTGGGCACAGCTGGACGAGCTGCCCTGGCCCTCTGTGCAGCGTCTGGCCTGGGTTGGAGGAGCTGCCTTGTCCCTGGGCTCAGTAGGACCTGCACCTTAGGTGACCTGTCACCAGCTGCCCTGCTCTCTGGGCCACTGTGCCACACGGGGGCCAGGAGGGGCTCCTTGTTCCCTGGCACCGGGTGGACACAGTGGCTCTCCCACTGCCCGTGGTCAGCCAGCCTGGCCCGGCAGCTGGCCTCCCTGCCCCTCTGGGTGAAATGCAGGAACGGGAGCGTGTTTCCAGCCTCGAACCTGGTGGCCAGGCAAAGCCCTCAGCTGCCCAGCCGCGGCTGGCCCACAGCATGGGCGCGAGGCCCCTGCTGGACAGGAGAGCAGGCTGCTGCCCACAGCGCTCACCTGCTGCCTCCTGCTCTTGGTGACGTTGGGTCTGTTTGAAGGTGACGTTGGTCACCTCTGTGGCTTGGTCTTACGGCCACCTGGAGAGGCGTTTTCACCCAGCGCGAGGCACAGGCGGGATCTGTGGCCGGCAGCCTGTCCACCCCGGCCTCCCGCCCGGCCTCTGCACTCGAGGTTGCCTCTTACCTCTGCTCCCGTCTGTAAGAGGCCGCCGTGGGCGCCAGGCTCTCTCCTCACTTCTGTTTTGGGAAACCCCTGTGCTCGCGCCATCCTGGAGACCAGCCGGAGCTGTGCTTTGTGCTCACTTTACATTTATCAGGTCAAGGGAGGCAGGATCGCGGGGCAGCAGCCGTCAGCGGTCAGCACGGCCCCTCAGCCCAGCTCCGCGCTGCAGGGATCGAGCCTCGGTGGAGCTGCGAGCCCTGTGACGGCTGCTGGGCCGTCTGGAGGTGGTGATTGGGCTCAGTGACATGTCTGGATGTGGCCTGCGTGTGCCAAGGGCTCCTGGGCTGGAGCCTGGTTCTCGGTGACATGAGGAATGGTGGGACCTTGGCGCTAGGGCCAGCGGAAGTCATTACTGCCCCTCCCACCCGTGGCTTCTGTGCCCCACGTGATGTGTCCCTCTCACTCCCTCCCACCACAATGCCATCTGCCACAGTGTGACACAACAGTGGGGACCCTTGCCAGAGGCTGGCACCATGTTGAGGGGACTCCCAGCCTCCAGGACTGTGAGTTAAGCAGACCTCTTTTCTTTATAACAGCCCAGCCTCAGGCACTTTGTGACAGTGGTGAAAAGCAGGCATATAGCACGACTGTCACTTCAGGGGATGCACTGGCTGCACTCACAGGCGCCAGGGCCACCAGCGATCAGTGGCGCCCATGTCATCCTGGAATAAAGCCCTGGACTCTTACTGCCATTCCCGTGGGATGTGGTGCCCTCTGCGTCTTCTACGCATTCGTGTTTGCAGCTGAGCACAGCTGGCTCATGGAGCCCGCAGCGTTCTCCTGACTCTCTGGGTGCCCACACCTCGCGCCCACCCTCTGCACCTGCCTCCAGCTCTCACTCTGTTTGCTGTCTGCAGTCTTAGTCCTGGCTGCTCTAACCAGCACCGTCAGCTGGGGCTGGATGCAGCCCTGGAGGCTGCATGGAGGCTGCGTGGAGGCGAGCAGCGTGGGGCAGTCCTGCTGACCGGGACCTTGGGTGAGGGCACCTCACACCAACAGTGGTGCCTGCACTGGAGGGACCCCTCCATCCTCCTCCAAGGCACTGGCCTCAGTCGCCCCGTCCTCAAGTGACCCACCGTCCAGGCCCCATCACCCCAAGGACCTGCCTTGAGCGGCCACACGGGGCCAGGTGTCAGCAGGACGTCTGTCCGTGCAGAGCATTGGAGGGAGGTCCGTTGGTTCTTTCTCAGCTCCCCCAGGAGCTGCCGTAGTCCGCAAAGAGCCAGTGTGGACCTGACGCAGCACACGCTGTCCCGGTCCCGCGGATGTGGCCACACTGTGTTCCTCTGGACCCGGCTTGTGGCAACCTGACGAGGTTCTCCCTGCTGAAGGGACCAGATTGTCCTCTGATCGACAACCAGCCCGTAGGCGTGGTGAGTGCTCTGAGGACTGGCTCCCGGGAGCCACTCAGTCCCCCGTCCAGACACGGCGATGGTGCTGGCTGTCCCGAGAGCTGGCCCTGGCTATCCCCCTGGTCATCGGCGTGGTCCTCGCGGTGCTCTCTCCCTGGCCACTGAGCCGGCGTGGCAGGTCTCGGCTAAACCCGCTGCTTACTGTCCCTCCTGCCGTCACACCGTGGCTGTGTCTTCGCTGCCTGAGGAACGCCTGGCTCTCCACAGAGCCACTCACGATCTGGGCCACCTGCACGTCCCTCCAGCGGGGGCAGTTTGTCTCTTCTTCTTTAGTTTTGTTCTTCTCATGTACGACAGCGTGTATTCTGACGTGTCCTATGGACATGGAGTGGACTTCCCATTCTGTGGTGGGACATGATGTGGACTAACTGTCGTGAGTCGTAGGAAAGTCAGGTCTGATTCTTTCTATGTCTTCCTGTTCCCTCTCCCTGCCTCCCCCCATCCCTCTTTGTCTAATCAACTGAACTTCTATCCTTCCCTCCCCATCTTGTTGTGCATCAGCACCCACATATCAGACAGAACGTTCAGACTTTGGGGTTTGGGGATCGGCTTATTTCACTTAGCTTGAGAGTCTCCAGGCACGTCCACTTACCAGCAAAAGCCACAATTTCATTCTTCTTTAAGGCTGAGTAATATTCCATTGTGTATATGTACCATATTTTATTTATCCATTCCTGTGTTGAAGGGCACCTGGGATGGTATCATAGCTTAGCTATTGTGAATTGAGCTGCTCTAAACACTGATGTGGCTGCATCTCTGTAGTGTGCTGATTTTAAGTCATTTGGGTATGAATCTAGGAGTGGGATGACTGCGTCAAATGGTGGTTCCATTTCAAGTTTTCTGAGGACTCTCCATACCACTTTCTATAGTGGTTGCCCCAATTTGCAGTCCCACCAGCAGTGTATGGGTGTGCCTTTTCCCCCACGTCCTCGCCAGCACTTATCGTTGCCTGTATTCTTGAGGACTGCTATTCTGACTGGAGTGAGGTGAAATCTCAGTGTATTTTAATTTGCCTTTCTCTGATTGTAGAGAAGTCGAACATTTTTTCATGTGTCTGTTGACATTTGTATTTCTTCTTTTTTGAAGGGTCTGTCCAATTCCTTTGTCCATTTATTGACTGAGCTATTTGATTTTTTGGTGTTAAGTTTTCTGAGTCCTTTTTATGTCCTGGAGATCGGTGCTCTACCTAAGGTGCACGTGGTCAGGATTTTCTCTCATTCTGTCGGCTCCCCCTTCACACTCTCGATGGTTTGCTGTGAAGAAGCCTTTTAGTTTGATGTGATACCACTTGTTGAGTCTCGATTTCACTTCTGTGCCTTAGGAGGAATTTGGTTCCTAACTGACGTCATGGAGCTCTGGGTCTGCACCTTCCTCTAGTAGGTGCAGGGTCTCTGGCCAATGCCCAGGTCCTTGACGCACTCTGAGTTGAGTTTTGGGCAGGGTGAGAGATCTTCATTCTGCTACGGATGGATTTGCAGTTCCCAGCACCGTTTGTTGAAGAGGTCACCTTTTCTCCAATGTATGTTTCTGGGCCTTTGTGCAGTATGACTTAACTGTGTCCCGTGTCCCCTGGTCTGTACCACGGGCCTATGTCTCTGATCTGGTGTCAGTGCCGTGCTGGTTTTGTCCCTGTAGCTCTGAAGTATAGTTTAAGGTCTGGTGTTGTGAGGCCTCCGGCTTCACTTTTCTTTCTTTCTGAGAGTTGCTCTGGCTGGTCTAGGCCTCTGTTTTTCCATGTGAATTTCACGAGTGCTCTTTCTATCTCTATGGAGAACGCCATTGGGATTTTCATAGAAACTGCATCAGATCTGTCCAGCACTTTGGGTGGTAGGGCCATTTGGACAACGTACTCGGCCTCTCCAGGAGCCTGGGAGATCCTCCATCTTCCAAGGTCTTGAGCTTCTTTCTTTAGTGTCCTTTAGTTTCATTGTCGAGGTTTTCTCCTCTTCTGTTAGATTGATTCCCAAGAATCTTGTCTTTTTCTGCTGGTTTGAACACGACTGCTCTGTGGGTGTATGACTTGCCCATCACTGAGTTCATCGTGAGTTCTCTAAGTCTTCGGGTGGAGTTTATCTGGAACTTCTAAACACAGACTCCTGTCGTGGGCACAGAGGGTCGCTGTGAGCTCTTCTCTCCCTATCTGTCTCCCTTTAATTCCTTTCCATGTCTGATGGCTCCGGCTTGAGTTCCCAGGACTCTGCTGAGTACAAGTGGTGAGAGAGGGCCTCCCTGTCTTGTTCCAGTTTTTCATTTTTTCCCTGTTTAGGGTGAGGCTGGCCTGGGCTGAGCGTAGGTGGCTTTCACAAGGTCCGGGTCTGTTCCCACCGTCCCCAGTTTTCCTAGTGATTGTACATGAGGAGGTGCTGCGTCCTGTCAGATGCGTTCTCTATGCCTGTTGAGATGATCATATGGTTCTTGTTTTTAAGTCTATCAATGTGATGAGTCACGTTTATTGATTTCTGTATGATGAACCAAACTTGCATCTCTCGGGTGACCCCACTTGATCACGCTGAGCTATCTTTTTAATATGCTTTGTATGCGATTTGCTAGAATTTTATTAAGAATTTTTCCATCTATGTTCTTCAGGGATATTGGCCTGAAGGTTACTTTCCTTATGCGTCTTTGTCTGCCTTTGGAATCAGGGTGATAGCTTCACAGAATGAGTTTGGAAGGTTCCGTCCTTCTGTATTTCATGGAATACTTGAGGAGGATTGGTGTTAGTCTTCTCTGAAGGTCTGGTAGAGCTCAGCTGAGGATCCGTCTGGTCCTGGGCTTCTCTCTTGGTAGGTTTTTGTTGGTGTCTTCGATTTCACTGCTGGAAATTCATCTGTTTAAATTCTCTATGTCCTCCTGATTCAATTTCTGAGATTATCTGTATTTCAGTAGCATCTGTCATGGTATTTTCTTTTTCACCACAAATTTTAGTAATTTGATTTTTTCCCTCTTTCTCTTGGTTAATTTGCTAAGGCTTTATCAATTTTATTTATTTTTTCAAAGAACCAACTTTTTATTTTGTTGATTTATCTGGAATTTTTTGTTGTTGTTGTTTCAAGTTCATTGATTTTTGTCTCTGATTTTAATTATTTCTTGACTTCTGCTTTTGGTGTTGATTGATCTTTTTTCTAGGGCCTTGAGATGTAATGTTAGGTATTTACTTGGCGACTTTGTGTCTTTTCACGATGAGCTCCCCTCTTAGAGCTGCCTTCGGAGTGTCCCAGAGGTCTTCTCATGTACCTCTAAGAGTTTTTTCATTTCATCCCTGATTTCTTGCGCTATCCATTGGTCATGCAGTGGCACATTATTTAGTCTCCAGGTGTTAGAGTAGCTTCTGTTTTTTGTTTATCATTGATTTCTAATTTTACTTCATTATGGTCTGATAAGATGCAAAGTATCATCTCTGTATTTTTGCATTTGCTTTGTGCTCTAATATATGGTCTATTCTAGAGGAGGATCCATGGGCAGCTGAGAAGAAAGTACTCAGTCATTGATGGTAGAATATTCTATGTATGTCTGTTAGGTCTGGATTATTGATTGTATTGTTTAGTTCCATAGCTTCTTTATTTAGTTTTTATTTGGAGGATCTGTCCAGTGGTGAGAGAGGTGTGTTAAACTCACCCAGAATCATTGTGTTGTGGTCTCTTTGCTTTTTAAAATTGAGAAGTGTTTGTTGATGTACATGGATGCTCCATTGTTTGGACATGAATATTTATGATTGTCATGTCTCGTTGATGTACAGTTCCCTTAAGCAGTATGGAATGTCCTTCCGTCCTTCTAAAGTCCACTTTATCTGTGGTGAGCTAGAAACCCCTGCGTGTTGACGGGATTCATGTGAGGGGTGCTCCTCCCATCCTCTCATTCTGTCCGTGGATGTCTTTATCTATGAGGCGAGTTTCCTGGAGACAGCGTATTGTTGGGTCTTGTTCTTAATCCAATTTGCCAGTCTGTGTCTTCTGAGTGATGAATTTAGACCATTTATGTTCAATGTTATTATTGGAAATGATTTTTATTTGCTGTCATCTTATTTCTGGATTTTAATTTGAATGAGTTTCTGCTTTGATTGGCTATTCTTTTAATATTTATTTTTTAGTTGTAATGGGCACCATATCTTTGTTGGATTTATTTATTTATTTGATATGGTGCTGAGGCTCGAACCCAGGGCCTTGCACGCTCTAGGCGAGCGCTCTACCGCCGAGCCCCAGCCCCAGCCCCTGACTAGCTATTCTCATAGTGTAGTTCCTGCCTTTGCTGGTTTTCAGTTATACCTCTCATTTCTTCTTCATGAAGTATTTTATTGAGAATGTTTTATAGTGCAGGCTTTTAGTTGTGAACTCTTTTAACTTTGTTTATCATGGGAGGTTTTTATTTCATTGTCAGATCTGGACTTTAGTTGTGCTGGGAATGGTGTGCTTGGCTGGCTTCCGTTTACCTTCAGAGCCTGGTACACATTGTTCCAAGACCTTTTAGCTCTGGGGGTCTGGGTTCAGAAATCACTGAGATCCAGATTGGTTTGCCTTTAGATTTTACCTGCCATTTCTCTCTGGCAGCCTTTAGAATTTTTTCCTTGTTCTGTATGTTAGGCATTTTCATAATAATGTGCCTGGTGTGGGTCTGCTGTAATTTTGTGTGTTTGGGATCCTGTAATATTTCTGTATTTGATTTTCCATTTCATTGTTAATGCTTGGGTGATTTTCAGCTCTGAGCCTTCATCTATCCTGATAAATCTTATATTTGGTCTTTTCATGATATCCCATATTTCTTGGAAGTTCTGTTCATGGTCTCTTAACATCTTTTCTTCATGGTCAACTTTATTTTTAAGATTATATATTTTGTCTTCACTGCCTGAAACTCTGTTTTCCAAGTGCTCTTGTCTGTTGGTGATGCATTCCATTGAATTCTTAATTTGGTTTATTGATTCCTTCATTTTTGAGAATTGGTGCTTGACTTTCTTTCAGAGTCTCTCTCTTTATTGAAGTGATCTTTCACTTCTTGTATTTTCTCTCTGGTTCCAAATCTTACATCATCCTTTACCCCAGATCAGTTTAAGAACATCCTAAACTCATTCTCTGACATTTCTTCCACTGTGATCTTAATGGATTCTGTTGTTGAAGTACTTTGCTTTGTTTGGGGCAATTTGTTTCCTTGCTTCTTCATGTTGTCTGTGTGTTTGTCCATCTCACAGTGTGGGTCTGAGACAGTAGTTTGTACCCTGTGGGCTTACAGTGCCCTGAAGGTGTTCCTCACCATTTAGGGGAAGCAAATAATAACAACAGCCAATGCAAACAATATACAGCATTAAACAGAATAGTTCCTACTGTGATATCTACAATGTTAATTATCACGATAAACAGAAACGATGTGACCAGTTACTGTCCACAGTAAAAACAAAGTATGCAAAAGTGTTTCAGGTTTTGAACAGAGAACAAAGAGAGAACAGAAGTGATGTAGGATGTGATGATCATGAATGGGGAGGAGAGAAAATAGAAGTTAAAAAATTAAAGAAATATTGAAAGAGAGAACAATGGAGATTGGCTGTTAGCAGAAGAAAAGAGAGAAAGAGAATCAAGAGAAACAGAAAAGGGAGAGAAAAATTGCATATAAATAAAAATTTAGAAACATAAAAATGAAAGAATATAAGCCCAAACTGAATTATGCAAATTCAGTCCTCAAAATACTACTCCTCAAAACACTGGTCCATCAAAAATAAATGCCTTCACACAATGCTAGAAGTGAGAAAAACGAAACAAACATGACTATGCAGAAGTGTCCAGGGACCATTCAGGTCACAATTGAACAGAGAAGAAGAAGAAAGGGGGGAAAGGTCTAATGAAAAGCTACAGAATGGTTCCTGTGGGTCGGATGTTCTCGGCTTCCCTTCCCAGAGCACTGGGTGGGTTGTGGGGTGAGAGGGTCCCACAGGGAGGCCCTGGAGCAGGGGGGGCTTCCCTTCCCAGAGCACTGGGTGGGTTGTGGGGTGAGGGGGTCCCACAGGGAGGACCTGGGTTGTGGGGTGAGAGGGTCCCACAGGGAGCCCTGGAGTGGGGGGGTCTTCCCTTCCCAGAGCACTGGGTGGGTTGTGGGGTGAGGGGGTCCCACAGGGAGGCCCTGGGTTGTGGGGTGAGAGGGGTCCCACAGGGAGGCCCTGGAGCAGGGGGGCTTCCTCGGGCTCAGGCTGGTCTTGGCATGGTGATGGCCTGAAGATTCTAAGTCAGTGCCCTTCCCAGGACCAGCGGCTGCCAGTCCATGTGGCGGAATGGCCCTCCGGGGAGCTTCCCTGGGTGCCACTGTGTGGCGGAGCCAACCCTCTGTCCCCTCTGTCACCTGCAGAACCTGTGTTTCCTGGTCTCTCGGTTTCAGTCTCCAAACTCAATTAAAATATTCATTTAAAGTGACCATTTAAAATTCCTGTGGGATGTGTCTCCCCAGCTGGTCCTGCAAGTGTGGGGGCACTGGGGGTGTCCACAACCAGGGTCCCCTGTGTGAACCCCTCTCCGGGTTTGATGATCTCCTGGTCACTGAAGCCCCCACGGTGGCTGTAAAGCGACTCCTTCCTCTGCCCCTGCGGGAGCTGGGACAGGTGTGGCTCCTTTCCCACGAGGATGAGTGCGGCAGCCTTGGGTTCAGTTCACCTGTGACCCTTCCACGTCCGACACACTCAGCCTCTGAACATGTGGCTACCTTAATCCCCTGTCCCCTCCACTCTGCTCCGGGGTGCCCATTGGGCACGTGCCACTGCTGGTGGCAGCGCTGGGGATTTCTGCCTTACTTTGTCCCACCTCTGGGTCCCCGTCGGCCTTGACTGTGCAGAAGTAATGCCCAGTAAAGTCCACCCTTTTGCCGCCCACCGTGATGGGAGGCTGCCCAGGTGCTGTCCTGGTTTCAGGCCATGGAGCAGCTGGCCAAGCCACCTCCACGCCACCATCTTGAGTGGCCAGTGGGAGGTTTGAGTCCTTCTGTTCCGTGTGAAGTGTCCTCCGCTGCTTGTCCTCTTCCTTCTCCGCTGCCTCTTGGAATGGGGACCCTGATGGAGAGCAGGTCCCGTGTACAGAGCTGGTGGCTTCAGCTCTGCCCGCTGGGCCGTGTGGCCTTTCTGTGTTGAGGTCCCTCGTCTGAGCAACTTCGTGGAGAAGTGAAAGTGGACATGGCAGGTGTGGAGTGCCCAGGGGCCTCACAACAAGGTCACTGCTGCACGATGGCTTCTTGTGGCCCTTGAGCTGCGTTGGGGGCTGTTCTTCCTGGGGTCATGGGGTCCACCTTCTTGGGTCCTGCTCGTGAGCGTCCCTCTGGCCGTGGCCCCTGCTCCCTGCCCTGGGTCTCCGCTGTGACATGCTTGGTGAGCTGGGTCTCCAGCATCACCTCGGGGGGGGGCACAGGGTGCCATGCCAATGGCATTGGGTGTGGTGTGCCCTGGTGTCCACTCAGGGCCACTTGGGCTCAGATGGAATTTTAATCAAGATTGAATGATCTCAGTGGAGGGGACAGGAGCCACAGCTGAGGACCCCAGCCCCATCACCTCCTGAATTCACAGACTCTGGTGTCTGACCTTCATGAGGTTTCCAAGGTCACCCTCATCTCTGCCACCATCTATGCACTTCTGCACCTCACCCTCCGGTGACAGCATCGATGGCTTCTCCCACCCGGCTCTCCCTGGGAGGGGCAGGTGTGCAGGGAGGGGCTGCGGTCTGTCTCCCTCAGCCCCACCAAGAACACAGCCTGGGACAGCCACTCACTCCATGGGTGACACACTCTCATGGTGACAACCTTCCACTTGCAAATATCAGACACTGACGTCACATTCCACGTCCGGGCTTGTTGCTTTGCCTGGGCCTCTAGGACAGCAGTAGAAGGTTCCAGGGCCTGTGGGCCTGCCCGACTGACGTGGACACCTCATGAGCTAGATAATCCACAGGAATCTTTGGCCACCGTGGAAACTGGCTCTCTAACCTGTCCAGGACTGTGTGGCTCCGACCCAGCTGGGGCGGCCACGGGACCTGGAAAGGTTCTTGGAGGAACTGTCCACTGCCTGTGCTGGGCCAGGGATCTGGGAGGGGGCATGCTGACTGTCCCCACCCTGGGCCAGGGCTACTCTGCCAGGCTGACCCCCTGGGCACAGGCCTGGGCCACAACACGCCCCTCCAGCTCCTCCACCCACCTCGCTCCACACCACCTCCTGCTGGTCACCTCCATCCTCAGGTGCTGACCCAGGACCGCCATGCCATGACAGTGACCACAGGCTCTGGGGAGGCTCAAGGGCCAGACGGACAGACTGGTCTGTGCCCAGGTCTCACTGTCCTGATGCAGAGATGTCCAAGGAGCCCTGGCCTCCCTGGAATGTCCATCTCCACGGGGACGAGGTCTCCCTGTCCTTGCTGCCCACAGCAGCATCAGATCACAGAGACCAGCCACAGGGAGGGCCACCCTCGCCTGGGCTTCTGCCCAACCCAGGAGGCTCCACAGGCCAGGCTGGTCCACTGCGCCCAGAGGCCAAGGACACACAGAACGTGTCCCCGGGGCCAGGAGCCAACACCAGATGCCCTGGCAGGGGCCCACGAGGGGCAGGGTCAGCCCCCAAAGCAGCACCTTCCTTCCAGGTGACCCAGGGGACTCAGCAGGGCAGCAGCTCTGCCAGCACCAAAGGGGGTTTACGAGCTGAGCCCTAATGAGGGGCCTCAGGCGCCAACACCAACCAGGAAAGGGAAGGGCGCGGCTGGGCCTCCTGCTGGCCCCTGGACGGGTATAAAGGCCAGAGCCCTGAGTCCTCACACACTCACACACACTCACACACACATCCACACCCCCTCCAGCACACCCACCCACCCCCTCCAGCACACCCACCATGGCCGCCTCCACCATGTCCGTCTGCTCCAGCGACCTGAGCTATGGCAGCCGCGTCTGCCAGCCCGGCTCCTGGGATTCCTGCCCCGACTGCTCCTGGCAGGTGGACGACTGCCCAGAGAGCTGCTGCGAGCCCCCCTGCTGCGCCCCCAGCTGCTGCCAGCCCAGCTGCTGCGCCCCAGCCCCCCGCCTGTCCCTCCTCTGCACCCCAGTGAGCTGTGTGTCCAGCCCCTGCTGCCAATCAGTCTGCACCAGCTCCTGCACCCCCTCCTGCTGCCAGCAGTCTAGCTGCCAGTCTGATTGCTGCAGCTGCTCCCCCTGCCAGCCGTCCTGCTGTGTGTCCCTCTGCTGCAAGCCCGTCTGCTGCAAGCCTGTGTGCTGTGTGCCTGTCTGCTCTGGAGCCTCCTCCTCCTGCTGCCAGCAGTCTAGCTGTGAGCCCTCTTGCTGCTCATCCTCCCCCTGCCAGCCGTCCTGCGGTGTGTCCCTCTGCTGCAAGCCCGTGTGCTGTGTGCCCGTCTGCTCTGGAGCCTCCTCCTCCTGCTGCCAGCAGTCTAGCTGCCAGTCTGACTGCTGCAGCTCCTCCCCCTGCCAGCCGTCCTGCTGCGTGCCCGTCTGCTGCAAGCCCGTCTGCTGCTACAGACCCTCCTCCTGCGTGTCCCTGCTCTGCCGCCCCGTGTGCAGGCCCGCCTGCTGCGTGCCCGTCTCCTCCTGCTGTGCCTCCTCCTGCCAGCCCAGCTGCTGCCGCCCGGCCTCCTGCGTGTCCCTGCTCTGCCGCCCCACCTGCTCCCGCCCGGCCTGCTGTGGTGTCTCCTTGGGCCAGAGGTCCTGCTGCTGACCAGCCGTGTCCCCAGGCCAGTGGGCTCAGGTCCCTCCTCCCCACCCCCGGGTGTCCTGACCCCAGCCTGCAGGAGCTCACACAGTAGGACCAGCTCCTGCCCTTCCTCCCCCGTCCAGCCCAAGTCTGAGGCCTCAGCCCTCCCTGGCTGCTCTCCGGCCCCACCCATGGGAGAGCTGGCTGCTGCACCCCACTTCCTGCTCCAGGCCACCACCCTCCCCAGTCGGGACTGGGTCCTCCTGACCCTGCTCTTGTCCCCAGAAGTGCCACTCTCTGAACATCAATAAAGCCTGTGCCCCACACTCTCTCTGCACTGATGGACACTGCAGGGGAGGGGCAGGGTGGGGACTGGGCCTCTCGCTCTGGGACCCTCCTCGCCTCACCAGCAGTGACGCTTGAGGTGACTGCACGTGACCTGGGGGTCCTGTCCTCCTCTGTCTGTGTTCTGCTGTTGCACTGTCCATGTCCTCTGGGACTCAGGCTCTGTGCACTGGTCATGCCCCCTGGACACCACGTCTTTCCGGGCCCAGGTGGGCAGCTGGGGTGGTGACCCCACAGCTATGCTGGAGATCAGAGGTGAGGGGTCTCCAGCCTCGGCCCAGCACCCAGAGGGCTCCATCTGGGAAGGTATGAGCGTCCTGGGCCTTGCACGCCGTGGACACACACACACAGACACACACACACACACACACACACTCACCTGGGCACTCAGGGATGCCCAGGCCCCATCATGGAGGAGCTGCCAGGTGGGAGAACAGAGAGGCAGCCCCAGAGCCCACCTGGAGTTGGGGGGGACACAGGGGCACAGGGAAGGCCATGGGCTCGGGAAGCCCGGGAAGCCCAGGAAGTGAGAGAAGGAAACAGTGTCCAGCCAGGGGCAGAGACGCATGGACACGCAGGGCCAGCTGCGCAGACAGGCCGCCCAGGCCAAGGGAGTCCGAGGACAGTCTCCTGAAGTACAGGGGCAGAGGAACACAGGGGGCAACTGTGCTGCACTGTCCCCCAGAGGCCCAGCCTCAACCTCTCCAAGGATGGAGCCCACAGTCGCAGCACGACTCTTCATCCATCACCATTTGAGAAGGACACCGTCCCTGTCACTGCTGGGCCAAGGTGCGTGGCATTCTACGGGGAACTCCACGCTGTCTGCAGAGGACGGGCACGTCAGCCCTCGGGCTCGACCAGGCCAGCAGGGCTGCAAGAGTGTCCCTGCCCTGTCCCTTGTGCCCAGGGCCAGCCTTCACATTGTCCACAGCCCCAGGAGGCTCTTCCAGAAGGCAGGACGTGAAGCGCGAGCAGGACGTGGAGGAGATGGCCGAGCAGACCACCCAGGCTGGCCCAGGCACCCAGCACAGGGCACAGACACCTGCAAGGCCAGGGGGGGGGGACATCTTTTGACTCCAGTGTCCCAGGAGCTCAGGTCAGTCTCTGGACACTAACTTGGTGGAACTGTGGCCCAGCTGAGGAAGACTGCAGTCATGACAATGCTACTTCAGAAAATGGTCACAACAACCCTCTGCAAGCCCCAAACCAGCAGCCACAAACTGCACAGGAGGGAATCTGATGTCCGGGACTTTCCCATTTTAATATTCACGGAACAGCTTTCAGCGAAAGTCATGGGGCAGGTCAGGGAGCAGGACCTGTCACAGAGAAGTAAAAACCAGGAGAGAAACTGTCCCTGAGGAGACGCAGAAATGGTGCTTTTAAAGTAAGGCTCTGAACGCAACGAAAACCACCCTGAGGTCCCACCTCCCTCCAGGCAGAATGGCCGTCATCCAGAGCAGAGGCAATAGTGAGTGCTGGTGAGGGTGGGGAAAGGCCCCCCACTGCTGGTGGGACTGATGGTGGTGTGACCCCTCTGCAGAGCAGAATGCAGACGCCTCAGAAAACCAGGAATGGGGCCACCATTTGACCCAGGGTCCACTCCTAGGTTGATACCCCAAGGACTTAAATCAGCACACTGCAGTGACGCAGCCACATCAGGGTTTACAGCAGCTCAACTCACAACAGCTGAGCTACGGAACCAGCCAGGTGCCCTGCAACAGGTGGATGGCTAAAGAAACGTGGGGCACATGCACAATGGAGACTCAGCCTTAGGAAAGAATGAAATTATGGCATTTGGTGGAGAGCAACTGGAGACTATCACACTAAGTGAAATAAACCAATCCCCAAAGCCAAAGGCCAAATGTCCTCTCTGATGCATGGAAGCTGACTCACAGTAGGAGCTGGGGGGAGGAGTGGAGGGTCCCTGGGTTGGATGGGGGAGGGGGAGGGAGGGGGGTGGGAACAGGAAAGACAGGAGAAAGAAGGGGACATAACTTTCCTGTGTTCATGGATGAGTGCGTGGGCAGTCTAACTCCACGTGAGGTACCACCACAAAATGGGAAGTCACGCATCATCACGTATGTGCGCTATGTCCAAATACAGTCTACTCATGTATAACCCAAAGTATTTACAAAGCAGAAAAGTTATAAATAGTCTCTAAAAAATAAAGTAAGTCCCTTAAACATACTCATGAAACTGAAATCTAACTATGGACACAGAAGTGAAAGAATCCAGGAGAATGATGTTCCACCCAATATAGAGAATGTCAATAAAGAGAGAGGGAGGGAGAGGGAGAGGGGGAGGGAGAGGGAGAGGGATGGAGAGGGAGAGGGAGAGAGGGAGAGGGAGGGAGAGGGGGAGGGAGAGGGAGGGAGAGGGGGAGGGAGAGGGAGAGGGATGGAGAGAGGGAGGGAGAGAGGGAGAGGGACAGGGAGAGGGAGGGAGAAGGAGAGAGGGAGAGGGAGAGGGAGGGAGGGAGAGGGGAGGGAGGGAGAGGGGGAGAGGGAGAGGGAGAGGGAGGGAGAGGGGAGGGAGGGAGAGAGGGAGAGGGAGAGGGAGGGAGGGAGAGGGAGAGGAAGGGAGAGGGGAGGGAGGGAGAGGGGGAGAGGGGGAGAGGGGGAGGGAGGGAGAGGGAGAGGGGGAGAGGGGGAGGGAGGGAGAGGGAGAGGGAGGGAGAGGGGAGGGAGGGAGAGGGAGAGGGGGAGAGGGGGAGGGAGGGAGAGGGAGGGAGAGGGAGAGGGAGTGAGAGAGGGAAAGGGAGAGGGAGAAGGAGGGAGAGAGAGGGGGAGGGAGGGAGAGGGGTTGATTTTAAAAATAAATAAAATAGAATTTCTGAAATTGAGGAGAACAAAAAATGAAATGAGAAATTTAGTCTAGGGTTTGGACATACGAGGAATTAGTGACCATGAAGTCAGGTTTATCAAGATATTCTCACCTAAAGGACAGAACTTCTAAGTGAATAAATCTTAGGAGACTTGTTGGCCCGTCACGCATACCACACACATAACCAGAGTCCCAGGAGGAGAGGAGAGTGGGAAAGGGCAGACACTTTTGAAGAAATAACAACCCAAACGTCCCATTTTAATGAAACACCTGAATCTACACTTTTAAGAAGCTCAGGAACTCCATACAGAATAAACTCAGAGACCCACGTGGAGACGCATTATAATCAAACTGCAGCGTCAGAAACAGACTCTTTAACGCAGCAAAGAGAAGGTTAGGTGCTGCTTGTCACAGGACATGGAGGCCACAGGCAGGGGCCGGCCCATTGGCAGGGCTGGGCAGGGGAGCACTAGGGTACCAAGGGGAGGTCTGCCGCAGTCTGGCTGGGCACAACTCAGGAGCCACTTGTCAAAAGAAAGGAACTTTATTTTTAGAACCACACACCAAACCACCCAGCTCCTCAGGAAAACCCTCAGAGCCCAACTGCCACCACCAGATTCCCACAAGCCTCTCAACCCCCCCACTCCTCCTGCTCTTGAGGACGATTGGCTGGGTCACGTGGGCGGAGCAAAAAAAAATCCCCCAATGAGCAGCTCCGTGGTCTGAAAGGGCAGGGAATCAGCCTAATGAGCATCACCACAGAGGAGCCAATCAGTTGGCAGCTGGTAGTTTGCTGGGGCCCATTGGGCTGTGGCTCTCAACATCTCCCCCTCTCTGTTTAAACAACAAGCATGTGGCTTAGGGACTTTGCCTGTCTTAGGTTGTCCAATAGTACATATGGTCCTTACCCGTCATCGGATGAGCTGACCTCAAGGCGTCAGCCTCCTGTCTTAGATTGGTACCATTGCAATTGGATCTTACCCGTCACTGACTACCGGTCCAGTATACAGCCACACCTGTAGATAGGTCTTTGTACCAGCGGGGGGGTGAGGTTCTTTGCCTCACCTCTGTTGGCCACCAAATTTTAGCTGAATGACCATCACAAGCAGAAGGGAGGAAGATACACCAAGCCAATTACCACCGATGACACCATCAGCAAAACTACCCCAACACTATCACAAGTCGCTGCACCAACACATAGTTCACAATGCATACAGGTGAGTTCACAATGCATACAAGTGATACATAGTCCAGGCAAGTTCTGCAAGCACTTCAGTGATAGCTATTGCAGAAGCTGTAGATTGTTTTTATTTTTGTCTTCACCCGCACTGGGATGAAGATAGGAATTCTGGCAATAATGGCTAAAGAAAAAATTATGTAACATTCCAGAAGGCATTAAATGAAAACAATTTTCTGAACAATTTACATTATCTTGAACAGAATTATTAAATATAATGAAAAGGAAAGGTGAAAGTAAACAAACAGATCTGTTAACCTCCTTTTTTGTTCACATATCAAAACAATCCTCAACAGCTGTTTACCCAATTTAAATTAAACCATTTAAATCACGTGAATAAAAAAAATTTGGATCCATTTTTTCATGAGTGCTCATCATATATGATATATGGACATACGTACATACAACATAAAACACAAGTGTGCACACATAATATAATACATACAACACATAACATGATAGTAAAGGCCTTATAACTTTTTACAGGTGAAATCTCCATTGCAATGTTTAAATACTCTATAGTCAAAAAAATAGAACTAATCAGCAAAACATTAACCTAGGTCTTTATGAGCTCAAAAAACAAAATAGATCTTCATGATGTGGGAAAGGGTAATAATAAAATAGATATTGAAAAAAGCATCCTGGTTCTATTGCAGATGTAAGGATAGCCAGACTGGAGTTTTGGATATCAGCTGTTATGGATTTGAGCCAAATCATCTTCATTTTGGTCTGTAGAAATCGCTTTAGTTAATCTCTCTGGAATCCAAATCGGCTGCTGTTCTCCCTGTGGAAACACACAAACAGACCCCCGACTCCTGACAATCACTGGGTCAGGACCTTTCCATTGTCCTGTTAGAATATCCTTCCAAAGTACCTTGGGCTTATGTACATTTTTTGGACACATATGCCTTTCCACAGCACTAAGTCTTGATGAATCCAAATTTTCAGTTTAGAGTAAAAAGGGTTCTTTTAAGTTTATCTTTGGGGAATATATACCCCTTCCCAATTCCCTCTTTTTGCTTTAATAAGTACATTTTAATAGTTTGATGAGCTCTTTCAACTATGCCTTGTCCCTGTGGATTGTATGGGATTCCTGTTATATGAGTAATGCCAAATGATGAGCAAAATTGTTTAAAAGAGGTAGAAGTATAACCAGGGGCATTACCTGTTTTTAACTGTTTTGGAAAGCCTACAGTGGCAAAATTTTGTAAGCAATGAGCTATAACATCTTTAGTTTTTTCTCCGGCATGAAGGGAGCCCATCAAAAATCCAGAAGAAGTATCAACTGTAACACGCAAATATTTTAATTTTCCAAATTCTGGCAAGTGTGTGACGTCCATCTGCCAAATATGGTTAGGTATCAATCCTCTAGGATTGACTCCAAGATTAACTTGTGGTAAAAAGGTCACAGAATTTTGACATTGTTTTATTATTTGTCTAGCTTGTTCCTTAGTTATTTTAAAACGCTTTTGTAAAGTATTAGCATTGACATGGAACTTTTTATGAAAAATTGTAGCTTCTTCTAGTGTAGAGAAAATATGTATGTCATGTGTAGATTTATCTGCTAAATCATTGCCCAAACTAAGGGTTCCAGGCAATCCTGTATGTGCCCTGATATGTCCTATAAAGAATGGATCTTTTCTGTCCCAGATTAGACTTTGTATAGTGGAAAGCAAAGAGAAAACAGTAGAAGAAGGGGAAATCCTACCAGCATCTTCAAGGGATACTATAGCATTAACTATATACTGACTATCAGAAAATAAATTAAATACAGAATCTTTAAACATCACAAAAGCTTGTAATACTGCATTAAGCTCTACCTTTTGAGCTGATTGTTTTGGTACTAAAAATGTATGTTTGACCAGGGGTAACTACTGCTTCTGTACCATTATTTGACCATCAGTGAATATATTTGGAGCATTCATGATAGGTGTTTTTCTTGTCATTTGTGGAAAAATTGAACTTTTTTCATGTGCAAATCTAATTTTGAAACATTAGATTTGCACATGATTATTGCCCAAGTATTTAACTCATTAGCTAACTCATCAATTTGATTCATAGTATATGGAGTAATAATTTTATTGGGAGAAATTCCAAACACTCCCTTTGCTGCTTTTATTCCTTTGAGTATTAATTGTCCTACAGCCTCAGGATACCTAGTAAGAATAGTGTTAGGAGAATAAGATAAATGTATCCATAATAATGGACCTTCTTGCCAAAATACTCCTGTAGGAATATTTTTTGTTGGTAGTACAATAAATAATAAAGGCAAACTGCATAGTTTCCATATGTGTTTCAGTGATTTTTAATGCCTTTCTTGCTTCAGGCGTTAACATGCGGAGTGAATTTGGATCTGATGGACCTTTTAGGATATCAAATAAAGGTCCCAACTCTCCTGTTGGTATGCCTAGATAAGGCCTTATCCAATTTATGTCTCCTAATAACTTTTGAAAGTCATTAAGTGATTTGAGTTGATCTACTCGTATTTGAATTTTTGGTGGACAGACCATGGTCGAGGATAATAGAACTCCTAAATAATTAATTGGAAAATTTAATTGTACTTTATCTATTGCTATCTCTAGATTATAATTTTTTAAAAAGTTTGTAAGTGTGGCATAACATTCTAGCAATGTGTTTTTATCTTTGTGTGCTAATAATACATCATCCATATAGTGAAATATTTGTAGTTCAGGATTTTGATTTCTAAGTGGCTGGATTGCTTTGTTAACATAAATTTGACACATAGTTGGGCTGTTAGCCATCTCTTGAGGGAGTACTTTCCATTCATATCTCTGATCAGGACCTTCATGATTCAGTGCAAGGATTGTAAATGCAAAACGTGGACTATCCTCAGGATAAATTGGAATTGAAAAAAAAACAATCTTTAATATCTATAGCTAAAACATACCAGGTTTTTGGCAAAGAAGACAATTGAGGAATCCCCGATTGAGCAGGTCCCATAATAACCATCTCATTATTAATGGCTCTTAAATCTTGCAATAATCTCCATTTACCAGATTTCTTTTTGATGACAAAAATGGGAGTATTATGGGGAGATACAGAAGGTTGTATATGTCCTTCTGCTAATTGTTGTTTGACCAGGTCATGGGCTGCTTGTATCTTTTCTTTAGTCAGGGGCCACTGAGGAACCCATACTGGTCTTTCTGATTTCCAAGTAATTTTTATTGTCTCAGTGGCCCTTTCTGAAAATCCAACCCATGTCTGTCCGTTCCTTGATTTATTTGTATTGGTGCTGCTATACCTTGTTCTTGTTTTTCTAATCTTTTTCCTTTCCTAAAACCTTGTCTAGCCCTAATAGTGGGTGCATTTGGATTGATGTTATTTGTTAATGTCACACCTAATTGATCTAGGACATCTCGTCCCCAAAAATTTATAGGAAGATGATCCAATACATATGGCTGTATAGTTCCTTCACATCCTTCAGGATCTTTCCAATCTAATACCATTGCACTTCTATGGGGATTAGTTGCTACTCCTAGGCCTCAAAGCATTTGAATGGCTTGTTGTAATGGCCAATGTTTTGGCCATTCTTGACGAGAGATGATGCTAAGGTCTGCACCTATATCCAGTAGCCCATTAAATTCATGTCCTTGAATATTTAGTTTTAGCATGGGGCGAGAATCTAAATTTAAAGACAGCATAGCCCAATCTACACCAGTAGAGCCTAATCCCTTGGAACCTCTTTCTACAGTACGACTGGAAAATTTATCATGCAGGCTGGGTATTATTAGTAACTGTGCTATTCTATCTCCTGGTGAAATTACTGATATACCCTTTGGAGAACTGGCTATAATTTTTATTTCACCTTCATAATCGGGATCCATTACCCCAGGACTTAATCATAAGTCCTTTTAGAGTAGAAGAGCTGCGTCCCAATAATAAGCCTACTGTTCCTTGGGGAAGAGGTCCTTTTACCCCTGTGGGAATGATTTGAACTCCCATCTCTGGAGTTAGTACTGCTCTGGCAGAGGCGCAGATGTCCAACCCTGCGCTTCCTCTGGTTTGTCTGATGAGGGATTTAATGGACAACGTGTCCTGGGCACTAACCTGATGGGGTTGCTGGGTTCTTCCTGTGCTTCGTATATTTGTGGTCTTGGGCCCCGGAGCATTGGGCCCCCCTGTCCATTTTTTGGCAATGGAGCCCTTTGCCTTTCTCCACGATATCGTGGATAGACACCTGGTCCTTGTTTTTTTCTTTTTTATTTTTTGATAATGGAGTACTCTCTATGGTGATTTGAGAAAGGCATTCATTAGCCCAGTGTTTCCCTCTACGGCATCATGGGCAAATACCCGGTATTCTACTCCTTTGATACCTAGTGTTGTTAAACCCTCCTCCTATGGGGCAATTCCTTTAAAAATGTCCTGTTTGTCCACAATTGTAGCATGTTTTTGGCCTGGCATCTAAAGCCTGTTTTACTGCAGCTGCCATGAGTTGCCCTTGTTCATTAATGTCTCTACATAATTTAATATATGTGTTTAAATCTTCATATTTCCATGGTCTAATGACTTCTCTGCACCACCGATTTGCTTGCTCATAAGCCAGTTGTTTTATTAATGGCATTGCTTGTTCTATATTCCCAAAAAATCTGGTAGCTGTTTGAATAAGCCTATCTACAAATTCAGCGTAAGGTTCATTAGCTCCTTGCATTACCTTAGATAATTGACCTTGTAAACCTCCATGTCCTTGTAAAGTTTTCCATGCCCTAACCGCATCTACAGCAATTTGTGTGTATATGCCAGGATCATATGCAATTTGTTGCTGCTGATCCTCATGAGGTCCCTTTCCTAAAAACATATCTAGATTTCTTTGAGGGTAACCGGCTGCTGCATTTTGCCTAGCCGTCTCCTTGCAAAATTCCTCATTGGCAACCTTCCATAACAGGTATTGTCTTCCATTTAGCACAGCTTTACACATATTAGCCCAATCTGCTGGCGTCATGTTCAAGTTGGTAATGGATTCGACCATACTTACAGTGAAGGGTGCTTGGGGACCATAGGTTGTTACAGCCTCTTTTAGCTGCTTCACTGTTTTGAAATCTAAAGCATGGTGAATTCATTGCCCTCCTGCCTCAAATACAGGGCATGTTAATTTTTGAGGTCCTGTCTCAGGATCCCATCTATCAACTGCGGGGCTTGGGAGCCTCCCAGCATATGGAGGTGGCGCTGTTGGTTGGACACTTCCGCCCTCTGGTGTTAGAAAGGTGTTAGTAGCAGCCTCCTGTTGTAACTTTCCCCCTGATGGCTTTTTCTGCTCTAAATTTCTTTCTCTGTCTGACTAGCTCGAGAGACCTTCTCTTTTACTTGAATATTTCTACTATAACTATAATACAACCCAACAAGATAACGCCAAACAAAACTGAAACAGAGTGAAACAATATTGGAACAACAGAAAATCATTATGGCCTTTCTATCCTCCTGAAATGTGCATCCGTCCTTTCTCCCTATCTGTTCCTCAGATGTGAGCGGTTTTTCTTCCGTCTCACTCATCTCCAGGGACAGGCAACTTAAAACAGAAGTGAAGCAAAACAAAAGAGGAATCTTAAAATGGCTACCCATCCTCTCGCCCTGCCCTCAGGGGCGAGCAGTTTACCTTATCACTTACCCACAGTCATTCCCCGTGGGAGCCACCAAATGCCGCAGTCTGGCAGGGCACAATTCAGGAGCCACTTGTCAAAAGAAAGGAACTTTATTTTTAGAACCACACACACCGCACCACACAGCTCCTCAGGAAAAAACCTCAGAGCCCAACTGCCACCACCAGCTTCCCACAAACCTCTCCACCTCCCCCACTCCTCCTGCTCTTGAGGACGATTGGCTGGGTCGTGTGGGCGGAGCCAAAAAAACTCCCACAATGAGCAGCTCCATGGTCTGAAAGGGCAGGGAAACAGCCCAATGAGACTCACCGCAGAGGAGCCAATCAGTTGGCAGCTGGAAGTTTGCTGGGGCCCCTTCGTCTGTGGCTCTCAACAGAGGTCACCACTGGAACCATCCCTAAAAACAGGGGCAGACGCAACACATTCCAATCCAGGCAGGGGACAGAGTGACTGGAGCCTGCCTTACAGGAAATGCGACTCAGGCAGAGAGGAAAGGAAACCAGGCGGTGACTTGAGGGTGTTCAAGGAAGAAGTACAACAAGGTGTCAGTCTGTCCTTTCTGTATTCATAGGAAGTTGTCATTGCGCCTCGTTGAACTGGGGGAGCAACCGGATGTTCTCCTCTAGTCTTTTATTCACATAAGGGGGTGGTGACGTCTCCATTTTCCTTTATGATTGAATCTTGGTTTCTTTTCAGTTCAGCTACAAGTTTGTCAATTCTATTGCTCTTTTCAAAGAACCAACTTTGCTTTCACTGATTCCCTTATTGGTTTCTCTGTTCTCTATTTATCTGGCCCCTAGTCACTTCTGTAATACTAGTCTTTAGTGGGGTGATCTTTAAAGGGTTATTATGCTATCTTTGGAGTTAGTTTTCTGTTTTTAAAGTTTCTTACTGTGTGAAATCACTGATTTGTTATTTATATTTTTATTTATTTTTTACCACTTACAAATATTTTTATTTTTATTATTTTTTTTAAAAGATTTTGTAGTTGTAGATGGACAAGTGTCCCCCTTTTCTTTAATGAGTGCTGAGGAGTGAACCCAGTCGCTCTGCTGCTGAGCCAAGCCCCAGCCCCACAGATGATTTTATTTTCATTTGTTCTCTTGAGTCCCCTGACGGTGGGATTTCGGGTGTGTGGCACAGGCGTGGGGCGTACTTATTCTATGAGGACTCTGCAGTTTATTTCTCAGGTCTGCGTTCAGAGCCTTTCCCTTCACATGGCTCCACGACACCTCCTAGGTTTGGGCTTGTACTCCCTCCTGCTCATTCCAAGGCATCCCTTTCCCACGAGGTCCCTGTGACTCCTTCACCTGCTGTGGCCTAACTGACCGTTTTGGTCAATTCCATTTTCTTCCCACTTCCATGTCACTGTGGTCACAGAGGACAGTCTGTGTGACTTCAGTCTCTTTACGTCATTGAGAGCAGCTTTGTGGCTGGCAGGTGGGTGGCTCTGGAGGATGGTGTCCGCCCGCAGGGCAGAAGGTGTGTCCTGTGGCTGAGAGTGTCCCTGGTCTGTCACTGCTTGTCTTAGGGGCCGTCCAGCCTCCCCCTTCCTCTGGACGTGCATCTAGCTCTGGGAGTCAGTTTTTCAGTGAGGTTCAGTGCCTTATTGAGGTCTCCACTCTTATTGTAGGACTGGAACTGCCTGCTTCTTCAATCTGCCTGTTTCTTCATTATTTTGGGGTCCCATGTCAGGTGTGACATGTTTATGGTGGCTGTAACTCTGGGTGGGGCGGCATTTTGTGACATGCTGAGGTCCTCCTGCTGGTCAGTCTGCACCAGCTTGTGCATACCACCTGCTGCCTTCCAACCTCCGTCCCTGCCACACTCCCCACGGGCCTCCACGTCCCCGGGTCACACCCTTGTGGCCTCTCAGCTGCTCTCCGTGGACACCAAGACTTCAGGCCCAGTCCCCAGGGCTGCGACTCCAGCAGCCTCATGAGGAAGCTGAGGAGTGTTGGAGAGCCGACAGTCTCCCTCCCCATTGTCTGGAGAATCCACTGGGGAAGCGTTGTCTGTGGTGTCCTTTGTAGGATGTCTTCTAATCCTAGAGTCCACTCTTTAGTAGATTGGGACACTCTGTTTTTTCTTTTGTGCTCACTGTGGACACCTGGGCCTGGTGTGCCAGCATCACCGTCCATCTGCACACTCCCATCACCCAACGGCTCCCCCTGCCCTGTGGGGTCAGTTCACCCTCAACCCAGCCTCTTACCCCACTGATCCTCATTTGATCCCTTTATCACCACCTTTTCCAAAATGCCAGATTCACGGAGTCACACAGAGTTTAAAATGTTACTCTTATGGTTTGGATGTGGGGGTCCCCCAAAGCTCCTGTGTTAATGCAGAAATGTTCAGAGGTGGAGTGACTGGATCACGGGAGCTGTGGCCTCGGCAGTCCACCCTCCTTTGAATGGACTAACCGGGTGGTAACCATAGGCAGGTGGGCGTGGTGGCAGGAGTGGCCAATGCCCTGGGAGTGTGTGTCCTCTGCAGCCACCCCCCCCCCCGGCTCCGGTGGTGCCAGGAGAGGCACAGCCTCATCTACTGTCCCCTCTACCCTTGGTCCACTGCCTCACCTTGGGTGCAGAGCAGTGGACCTCTGAATCCATGAGCCCCAGCAAACTTTTCCTCCTCTATGTTGTTCAGGTATTTTGGTCACAGCTGAAACATAGGCCAGGTGGCAAATGACCTGAAAAGACCCCATGAAAGAGGAGCACAGATGGTGTCCAATGAGGTGAAAATGGCTGGACACTGGAGCAAACACTGAGGTGCAGAACTGACCCCAGCAGCCAGCTCTGCACACCTGGGTCACCTAGTGACCGTTGCATCTGACCCCAGCGGCCAGCTCTGCACACCTGGGTCACCTAGTGACCATGCATCTGACCCCAGCAGCCAGCTCTGCACACCTGGGTCACCTAGTGACCATGCATCTGTGTGAAGAGCTTTTGAGGGGGTGGGCTTCGGGGGCACTTTGGAGCTAGTGCCTGCATCTGACCTTGCTTTTTGCTCAGGACAAATAATTGACCCCCTCATACCTTGTTTGAGTGTTTTGGTTGAGTGCATTGAAATGTGTTTCCTCATTTGCCTCCATTTGAATAGTCCCTTGGGCGGCCCACCAACACGCCACAGGAGAGTGATTGAGACGGCAGAGATTCACGCTAGTGCAGTTCCAGAGACTAAGCCCTGAAGGCACAGTGACAGCAGGGACATGCTCCTCTGAGCTCTGAGGGAGAGCCCTTCCTGGCCTCTTGGAGCGTCTCATGGCTCCCGGCAAACCCTGGCCCTTGGCCTGTGGCTGCTCCCTTCAGTCTCTGCCCACGTCATGCCTCCTACCATGCGTCGGGGCTTCCTTCGACGTCCTCCTATAGAGACACTAACCATTGTACTTACGGCTCTGACCCAATATGACTTCCTCTTTACCCACTGCATCTGCAAGGTCACACTGTGAGGTCCTTGGTGGACCTGAATTTGGGGCAGCTGCCGTTCACCCACCATGTTCACCCACTTGCCGCTTGGTCATATTTTCTTCTGTCATCTGTGTAGCTAACCCAGGAATCTGTGACGTTGGAACTCTAGGATCTGATCCTATAAACCTGCTCCAGGTACACTGAGAACCTGTGACCCCATGGAGCTCTCCTCTGAATCTGTGACCTGTTCCCACGTCCTTCATTTCTGTAAATGTTGACAGACTCATAGGACATCCACAGAGTCACGTTCATTTGTACTCACCGGCATGTGCCTGCCTCTGTGGCCCCTTCTCTATCAGTTTCCTTGCTTTTCATCATTTCCTTTCTACCTTAAAACTTCTTTAAGTATTTTCTCCAGCTTTGATGCTGCCGTCGGCATATGCTCTCGGTGTCCACCACCTGAGGCTGTCCTCATCTGTGAGCACCTTGTCAGCTGGTGTAGACCTCGGGCTTGTGGCCGACGTCAGGTGACAGAGGCACAATTCCAGTGTCTTCTGGACTCCAACATGCCCACCGAGAAGTCATCTGTCAGTCTCGTTGTTACTTCTTTAAAGTTACTTTGTCTCCCCTTCTCCCTGACCTCTTTGATTTCTCTGTCTTTACATTTCAGCACCAGCAGGGCCAGGGTGGTTGTATGTACCCTGCCTTGCTTAGGATTCTCAGTGTGTTTTTAATCTATGGTTAATAGCTTTCATCAATTAAAGTTCTGACAATACTTCACTACCTCTACGCACTCATCTCTCCTTGTAGGATTAAACCTATTTTTTCTACCGAGTCCTATATGTTTGTTTCTCTACTTTTATCTTTTTTCTGTGGCTCCATTTTGATTTCTTCACCTCCCTTCATTCTCTAAACTTCTCTTTGACTTTGTCGAATATGGTATTAAACTACCAATTTCTCAATGCAGTTATTATGTTCTTCATCCATAAACTCATGTTGGATTCCTTTATAGAATTCTGCCACTGAAATTCTCCATCTTTCCCCCATTGTCTTAAAAAAAATCATTACTTACTGTAAGCCCGTGATTGACATTCAGATCTCTGTAGCACCCGTGGACCTGTGTGGTCTTCCTTTCTCCTCTTGGTCTCTTCAGTCTTTGTTTTTCCTCTTGGTCTGTTTGGTCTTTGTTTTTCCTCTTGGTCTGTTTGGTCTTCGTTTTTCCTCTTGGTCTCTTCAGTCTTTGTTTTTCCTCTTGGTCTGTTTGGTCTTTGTTTTTCCTCTTGGTCTGTTTGGTTTTCGTTTTTCCTCTTGGTCTATTTGGTTTTCGATTTTCCTCTTGGTTCCTTGGTCAATTGATCTTGTCGTTTGTTAGGCCTGATACTTTTGGAATAAAAATAAGATGTTGTGAGTGAAAATGTGAAGGTCCTTTTCTTCTTCATGAAGCCCCTGTCTCGCAGTGGGCTGACCTTCACTCTGACACCTGTTGGCTCCGGCAGAACACCTGAGTTCAGTCTGAGCTGGTTCAGGTGGGGCCGGTCTTACTTCTGCTTCTGCTAGGGAGCAGCCTCACTTAGACCCAGCATTTGCCACAAAAGCCTGAGTGCCTGGCCAGAGTCCCTTCCCCTCTCAGCTTGTGAGCTGACTTGGCTTCACTTCATGTTGGTGGTCAGACCCCAAGACCACTGAAATCTCTCTCCACTTTCCCAACCTCTCGTCTGTGACCTGTGAACTGGCAAATGCCTCAGGAAGAAAATCCAAGAAAGTAGTGGTCCCTGCTGTGTCCCCTGTGATGGGTGATGGGGACTTGGTCCCTCAGCCTCAGCTCCTGGTGCGTCCTCTGGCCCTCCAGTGGAGATTGCATTTGTTAACCAGGTTCCTCATTTTTCTCAGACAGATGGTCAGTCTGATAAGATCCCACTCCCCCCATGAAGAAGCAGAACTCGACAGAGCATTTTATATGGTCTAAGGAAAAGTGTGAAACTGGGCCCACAGGGGGTTGGTAGGAAAAGCAGGTGCCCAGGACAGCGGGCGGCAGGGCAAATGGAGAGGCGACCCAAGGAGGGCTAAGGCCAACGGGCAGTCCTGGCTCTGCAGGTTCAGAACCTGGACCCGCGGCCCAGGAGGCTGCCTGGTGCCCCAGCGGGGAGGGCACAGCCCTCCATCCTGGCCTTAGGATGGAGGCCTGCTGCCCTCAGGCACAGGGACAGGATGGACAGGGCCACAGGGAGGAGGCAGGGAGAGGTGGAGGGATGAGGACCTGTGCAGGGCTCAGGCTGTCCAGCTCCACACAGCCATGAGGCCCCGGACAGGGCACCAGGCGCCCTGGACTCTGGGTGCTCAGTACAGGTGCCAAGCGTCCTGCAGTGGTGACGGGTCCTGGGGAGGGGTGTGAGCCTCAGGTGACACCTCTGTGCCCAGGCTTCCCTCCAAGGGAGACGAGGCCCTGAGGCTGCTGTCCAGTGGCTGGAGGGTGCCCCAGCAGCCCAGGGTGGCCAGGCTCCTCCCACACACAACACCCCAGCACTCAGTGCTCCCGGAACCCACTCCTGCTCCAGGGGCCCCGACGCTGGCAGGACATTAACGAGCTGGACAGCCTCCCAGGTAAACAAGCATCCCCAATGACGGCCAGGAGCCGGCCCAGCAACCCGGAAGGAGAGGCTGTGGGCTGGGGACCAGAGGGACCGGGCAGGTATAAAAGCCAGAGCCCAGAGCTCCCCACACACACCCACACACTCACCCACCCACCCTCCTCCAGCACACCCACCATGGCCGCCTCCACCATGTCCGTCTGCTCCAGCTCTTGCCCCGAGTCCTCCTGGCAGGTGGACGACTGCCCAGAGAGCTGCTGCCAGCCCCCCTGCTGCACCCCCCGCTGCTGCCAGCCCAGCTGCTGCGCCCCAGCCCCCCGCCTGACCCTCCTCTGCACCCCAGTGAGCTGTGTGTCCAGACCCTGCTGCCAATCAGTCTGCACCAGCTCCTGCACCCCCTCCAGCTGCCAGCAGTCTAGCTGCCAGTCTGATTGCTGCAGCTGCTCCCCCTGCCAGCCAACCTGCTGTGTGTCCCTCTGCTGCAAGCCTGTGTGCTGCAAGCCTGTGTGCTGTGTGCCCGTCTGCTCTGAGGCTTCCTCCTCCTGCTGCCAGCAGTCTAGCTGTGAGCCCTCTTGCTGCTCCTCTTCCCCCTGCCAGCAGTCCTGCTGTGAGCCCTCTTGCTGCTCATCCTCCCCCTGCCAGCCGTCCTGCTGTGTGTCCCTCTGCTGCAAGCCTGTCTGCTGCAAGCCCGTGTGCTGTGTGCCCGTCTGCTCTGGAGCCTCCTCCTCCTGCTGCCAGCAGTCTAGCTGCCAGTCTGACTGCTGCAGCTCCTCCCCCTGCCAGCCGTCCTGCTGCGTGCCCGTCTGCTGCAAGCCCGTCTGCTGCTACAGACCCTCCTCCTGCGTGTCCCTGCTCTGCCGCCCCGTGTGCAGGCCCGCCTGCTGCGTGCCCGTCTCCTCCTGCTGTGCCTCCTCCTGCCAGCCCAGCTGCTGCCGCCCGGCCTCTTGCGTGTCCCTGCTCTGCCGCCCCACCTGCTCCCGCCCGGCCTGCTGTGGTGTCTCCTTGGGCCAGAAGTCCTGCTGCTGACCAGCCATATCCCCAGGGCCACTGGGCTCAGGTCCCTCCATAGCTGGGCCCCTCACCACCCACAGTCTGCCCCTGAGCTCCCCATTGGCTCTCTCATGTGTCCACTATGCTAACCTGACCTCCCAGGAGCCCCACCACCTTCATTCCCCTGTGTGTTCCTCTAGTTCCTTGCTCTGGGTCACCTGCCTCATCTTCCATCTATCAGCCCCTCTCAAGGCTCAGTAAACTCACCCTGATCACGTGATTCTCCTTTCTCTCATGACTGTGGGGACACAGGGTGGGAGGGAGTAGGAGCATTCCTAGGAGTGAGTGGCTTGGCCTGGAGATCACAAGGGACAGCGGCTATGTACCCCAGGGGCAGCTCTGGTGGGAGTCATGTCTCCAGAGGGGAAGTCTCTCCTGGGAGAGTCCCCAGCTCTGCAGGTTCTGTCCAGTGTCCAGCAAAGAGGCTTGGGCCTAGGCCGGGAGCAGCACTGGTGGTGGGACTTCTCGGTCGGTCGGCATGGCCGGGAGGAGTGTCTGCTGCGTCCTGCTGGGTGGAGCACACTGCAGACTTCTTAGGAGAGCGTCCCCCACAGTGGGGGTGACATTAACCCGCAGGGACCCCTGTCTAGTCCTGCCTGGCCACGTTTGTTGAGCCTCAGAAGCCGTCTTCCCAAGGAGCTCAACCTCACCTCAGAGCAAAACTCAAGGAGCTTCACAGGTGTTCAAGTGTCCCTCCCCCTGCAAAGTGAGACCCCGTGCTGAGCAGACCCCAGCCGTCACCAGGCGGCAGCGCGGAGGAAGGGGACCCCCCAGGGGACGTGAAGGGAGAGAAGCAGAAACTGAGGCCCCATCGACCAGGAGCCGAGCAGCCCGCAGTCCAGATCTTAGAGGTCAGAGGGTGAGCTTAGACCAGAAACCACGGGGCACCGCCGCTGGACTGTGAGAGCGCGTGGCCCATCAAAGGCCACCAGGTCCTCTCCCACGGTGCTGGTGCCATTCGCCTTCCCTCCAGCAGGCAACGAGAGTCCGTGCAGCTCCACACCCGCGCGGCTCCACACCTGCGCTGACTCTTGGGGCCGACATTCTGGGGTCTTTGTTGTCTTGGGGGTCTTGGTGGGTCTTGGCGGCACTTGGTGGGTCTTGGTGATCTTGGGGGTCTTGGTAGGTCTTGGTGGTCTTGGTGGTCTTGGTGGTCTTGATGGTCTTGGTAGGTCTTGGTGGTCTTGGTAGGACTTGGGGGTCTTGGTAGGTCTTGGTGGTCTTGGTAGGTCTTGAGGGTCTTAGTGATCTTGGGGGTCTTGGTGGTCTTGGTAGGTCTTGGTGGTCTTGATAGGTCTTGGGGGTCTTGGTGATCTTGGGGGTCTTGGTGGTCTTGGTAGGTCTTGGTGGTCTTGGTAGGTCTTGGGGGTCTTGGTGATCTTGGGGGTTTTGGTGGTCTTGTTGGTCTTGGTAGGTCTTGGTGGTCTTGGTGATCTTGGAGGTCTTGGTAGGTCTTTTGGTCTTGGTAGGTCTTGGGGGTCTTGGTGATCTTGGGGGTCTTGGTGGTCTTGGTGGTCTTGGTAGGCCTTGGGGGTCTTGGTAGATCTTGGGGGTCTTGGTAGGTCTTAGAGGTCTTGGTGATCTTGGAGGTCTTGGTGGTCTTGCGGGTCTTAGTGATCTTAGTGGTCTTGGTGATCTTGGTGGTCTTGGCGGGTCTTGTTGGGTCTTGGTGGGTCTTGTTGGGTCTTGGTGGTCTTGGGGTCTTGGTGATCTTGGGGGTGTTGGTGGTCTTGGTGGTCTTGGTAGGTCTTGGTGGTCTTGCGGGTCTTAGTGATCTTGGGGGTTTTGGTGGTCTTGGTCGTCTTGGTAGGTCTTGGGGCTCTTGGTGATCTTGGTGGTCTTGGTGGGTCTTAGTGACCTTGGTGGTCTTGGTGGTCTTGGTGATCTTGGTGGTCTTGGTGGTCTTCGTGGTCTTGGTAGGTCTTGGTGATCTTGGTGGTCTTGGTGGGTCTTAGTGACCTTGGTGGCCTTGGCGGGTCTTGGTGGGTCTTGGTGATCTTGGAGGTCTTGGTGGTCTTGGTGGTCTCGGTGGGTCTTGGTGGGTCTTGGTGATCTTGGAGGTCTTGGTGGTCTTGCGGGTCTTAGTGATCTTGGTGGTCTTGGTGGTCTTGCGGGTCTTGGTGGGTCTTGGTGGGTCTTGGTGGTCTTGGCCGATCTTGGTGGGTTGGTGGTCTTGGTAGGTCTTGGGGGTCTTGGTGATCTTGGGGGTCTTGGTGGTCTTGGTAGGTCTTGGTGGTCTTGGTAGGTCTTGGGGGTCTTGGTGATCTTGTGGGTTTTGGTGGTCTTGGTGGTCTTGGTAGGTCTTGGGGTTCTTGGCAGGTCTTCGGGGTCTTGGTGATCTTGGAGGTCTTGGTGGGTCTTGGGGGGTCTTGGTGATCTTGGTGGTCTTGGTGGTCTTGGTGGTCTTGGTAGGTCTTGGTGATCTTGGTGGTCTTGGTAGGTCTTGGTGATCTTGGTGGTCTTGGTGGGTCTTAGTGACCTTGGTGGTCTTGGCGGGTCTTGGTGGGTCTTGGTGATCTTGGAGGTCTTGGTAGGTCTTGTTGGTCTTGGTAGGTCTTGGGGGTCTTGGTGATCTTGGGGGTCTTGGTGGTCTTGGTGGTCTTGGTAGGCCTTGGTGGTCTTGACAGGTCTTGGGGGTCTTGGTGATCTTGGAGGTCTTGGTGGTCTTGCGGGTCTTAGTGATCTTGGTGGTCTTGGTGGTCTTGGTAGGTCTTGGTGATCTTGGTGGTCTTGGTGGGTCTTAGTGACCTTGGTGGTCTTGGTGGGTCTTGGGGGGTCTTGGTGATCTTGGAGGTCTTGGTAGTCTTGGTGGTCTTGCGGGTCTTAGTGATCTTGGTGGTCTTGGTGGTCTTGCGGGTCTTAGTGATCTTGGTGGTCTTGGAGGTCTTGGTGGTCTTGCGGGTCTTAGTGATCTTGGTGGTCTTGGTGGTCTTGTGGGTCTTAGTGATCTTGGTGGTCTTGGTGGGTCTTGGTGGTCTTGGCGGGTCTTGGTGGTCTTGCGGGTCTTAATGATCTTGGAGGTCTTGGTGGTCTTGGTGGTCTTGGCGGGTCTTGGTGATCTTGGAGGTCTTGGTGGTCTTGGAGGTCTTGGTGATCTTGGTGGTCTTTGTGGTCTTGGCGGGTCTTGGTGGGTCTTGGCGGGTCTTGGTGGTCTTGGTGGGTCTTGGTGGTCTTGGGGTCTTGGTGCTGTGCGGGGGAGTCTCACTGTTCCTTTCACTCCCAGTTCCTGTGCCGCTCAGCGGGGACACATTTCCAGGGCTCCACTGCCTTGCACATCTTCTGTGGTGAGCTGCTTTTTAGCTCCATCGTCTTCTCCTAGGCAATCTGCTTCTCCTTGTTGAATCCTAGGAGTCCTCTCTGTGTTGAGGGCAGCAGTCTTCATCACACATCGTTTGTGACTCATCCCCCCCAGTCTGTGGCTTCTCTCACACTGTCGGTGTCCTGTATCAGTTTGAAATCATTCCAGTAAAGAAGTCTGCAGGTCCACATCGCCCACTGGTGCATTAGTTCTCCTGGACCTTTTAAAGAAGAAAAACAGCCATCCTACACAATCTCTTTCAGAAAACAAAGGTGGGCACCCTAGCACTCATTTTTAGAGGTCACCCACCATTTCCTGCAACAACACACCCAAACTTCACTCTTCTTTGCAGCTGAGTGAAACTCCATGTGTATTTATACCGCTTCGTCTTCATCCATTCACCTGTTGATGGCCATGACTTGGCTCTTGTGAGTTTTCCTGCTATGGACATGGGCACGCCCGTGTCACCAGTGTGTGGACTTTGACTCTTGGATGAATACCGAGTGGTACAGCCAGCTCATATGGTAGTTCCATTCCTAATTTTGGAGGATTTCCATACTAATTTCCATAGTGGTTATACTAATTTCCAGTCCACTAACTGTGTAAATGTACCTTCCCCTCATCCTTACCCTGATAACTGCCATTCTAACTGGATTGAGAAGGAATCTCAGTGCAGTCTGGGTTTGCATTTCCCTAATTGCTCATGATGTTGAACATTTTCCATGTATCTATTGGCCATTTGTATTTCTTCTTGTGAGAAATGTCTATTTAGTTCGTTGGCTTTATTGGTTATTTTATTTTATTTGGGGCCTTAAGTGTTTCTTAGTTGTTCCTTTGGAGTATGGATCTTCTGTTTCGTCAGAGGAGTAGCTGGCAGAGATCCCTCCCACATGGGGGGCTGTCCCTCCATGCTCTCGTGTTCTTTTCTGTGCAGAACCTTTTAAATCTGATGCCACTCATTGATTAGTCCTTGATATTTCCTGAGCTATGGAGTCCTATGGAGAAGTCATTGCTTAGGGCTGTCTGTTGTGGTGTTGACCTACGTTTTCTTCTAGTTGTTGCAAGGTTTCTCGTCTAATTTCTAGGACTTTGATCTATTTTGAGTTTGCTTTTTTGCAGGGTGAGAGGGATCTGGTTTCATTTTTCTATCTACAGATATTTGGCTTTTCTAGCGCCATTTGTTTAAAAGCCTGTTGTTTCTCCACCATGTTTTGGAGTCTTTGTGGAGGGTCAGATGACTCTGTGTAGGTTGTCTCTGGGTTCTGCTCAGTTTCTCTCATTTCCATTGTTATCCCCGTACCAAGCTGGGTTCTTCACTGAGGTTCTGCAGAATGACCGAAACCAGGCATGAGACGCCTCCAGCATCGCTCGTTTTGTTCAGAATTGCTTTGGCTGCCCTGAGCCTTTGTGATGGACTTTGTGATGGGTGGAGGTAGTGACCTCCTTTGTCTCTTATGATTAATTGTGGGTTGAAATCTGCTTTGCTGGATAGAAAGTAGCGACTCCTGCTTGCTTTCAGACAAGAATGTGCATTTCAGGCTCCGACTGTGTAAGTTTTCTATGTCCTCCTGATTCAGTCTTGGCAGGTCATCTGGGCCTAGAAGTGTCTTCATTTCTTCTAGGTTTTCCAATTGATTGAAGCATATGTTTTCAAAATCCTAATGATCTTCTGGATTTTTGTGATGTCTATGATGATTTCTCCTTTTTCATCTCCAATTTTATTAATTTGAATCTTCTCTCGCTCTCTTTGGTTAGTTTGGATAAGGGCTTATTGATCTTGCTCATGGTTTTAAAGAACCAACTCTTAATTTAGTTGATCCTTTGTATTTTTTATTCTCAATTTGATTGATCTTGACACGATATTAATGATTTTCTTATTTCTACTGGTTTTGGAATTGGCTTGTTCTTCTTTTTCTACGGCTTTGAGACGCCTCATTAGGTTGTTTATTTGGGATCTTCCTGATTTTCTGATGTAGGCACTCATAGCTATAAAGTTTCCTCTTACGACTGCCTTCATAGGGCCCCAGATATTCTGGTATGTCGTATCATGACTCTCATTTGAGTCTAAGAACTTTTAAATTTTCCCCCTGATTTCTTCTATCACTCATTCATCAGTCAAAAGTGTATTGTTCATTCTCGATGTGTTCATATCATTTCTACAGGGTTTTTGTGTGTATGTCCAATTTCATTCCATTCTGATAAGATACAAAGAATTTTATGAACTTTTTTCATTTGCTCAGATTTGTTTTGTGACCCAAAATATAGTCTATTTTGGAGAAGGTTTGATGATCCACTGAGAAAAAAGTGTATTGTATTGTATTAAATTAAATTTTATATATATATATATATATATATATATATATATATATATATATATATATATATGTTTGTTAAATCCATTTACTTTATAATATATCCAAAGAGTCTTTCCTATGTTTATGTCTGGGCGCCCTAACTGCTGGTGAGAGAGGTGTGTTGACACCACCTAGTATTACTGTACTGGGGAAAAACTGGTAATCAAATTCCAGTAGTGTCTGTTTTATGGAATTAGGTGCATCAATATGTGGGGCATAAATGTCTACGATAATCATGACCTTTTGTTGACTGGTTCCTTTACCGGTAGGAAGTGACCTGGTTTCCCTCCCTAGCTGCCCGGGTTGCTGTCGAGCTCCGTTCACATGGTACGGCAGTTCCACCTTGTCACTTTCAGCCTGGCTCTCTCTAGGTGAGGTGGGCTCTTCAAACAGCACACAGTTGGGGCTTGTTTTTAATCCATCCTGACAGCCGTGTCTTTTGATTCAGGAATGAAGACCATTTGCATTCCGTGCTCTCATAGAGAGATGTTTATTGATTCCTCCATTTTGATTCATGTCTAATGTTTTAGTTGGGTCTTGTCTCTCACTTGCTTAGCTCCTCTTCAGATAAGGTCTGCTCATTTGGGAGCTCTGGGGTTTGTTGTCGATTTCTTCTGTACGGAATATTTCTTTTAAAAACGATTTTTAAACTCTTTTTTGACACAATATCTTTATTTGTTTATTTTTATGTGGTGCTGGGATCGAACCCAGTGCCTCACGCGTGCGAGGCAACGGCTCTACCACGAGCCACCTCCTCAGCCCCTATGTGGAGTATTTCTTTAAGTATTTTCTGTGGTGCTGACTTAGTGGTCATGAATTCTTTGCATTTCTGCTTATTCTGGAAAGTTTTATTTCTTCTTTGACTTTGAAGGGTACCTTTGCTGGGTACAGCAATCTTGGTGGACAGTTATTTTCTTTCAGGACTTAACACACATCACTTTAAACGCTCGTGGCTTTTGGAGTTTGTGCTGAGCAGTTTGAAGTAATTCTGATTGGGTTGCCTCTGTGACCTGACCTTTCTCTCCTGAGGCTTTAAAAATTCTATTCTTACTGTCGTGTTAAACATTTTAATTAAATGTGTTGTGAAAATGTTCTTTTTAAAACCTTTTCTATTTGGGGTTCTGAATGTTTCCTGTATCTGGATATATCTGGATGTCCATCTCATTTTCAAGGTTTGGAAAATTTTCTATTATTATTTCCCTAAATAGGTTTTCCACTATCTTGTACCTCAGAACCTGCTTCAATTCCAATGATTATTAAATCTAGTCTCCTAGTATTGTCCCAGAGTTCTTGTATATTCTGGTCGATGTTATTTCTTTTCTTTTTTGTGATACCGTCTGAATGTTCAACTCTGGCCACTTGGTCTTCCAGCTCTGAGATTCTGTCTTTAGCGTGCTCTGCACTATTATAAAGATTTCATCTGAACATTTCATTTGGTTTATTGTATCTTTCATTTTGGAGATTCCTGTTTGACTCTTTCTCAATATCTCTTTCTCCCTGTTGAATGTCTCATCCGTATCATGTATTGACGTCCATAATTCATTCAGTTTCTTTCTATATTCTTTTGGAACTCATGGATCATTTTACAATCATTCTTTTGATTCTTCGGCTGATATTTCACCCATTCCTGTATCTGTGGAGTCAGTTGCTGGTGAATTATGTACTTTAGAAGGCATCGTGTTACCTTATTTTTTTATATTACTGTGTTGGGTTTAATCCATCTGTTGGGGTGGATTTGTCTTCCACTCTTATGAGTGTGGGTCTTTCTAAGGAACAGACTTCTCTTGCCAAAGTGTCATGGAGTGATCCAGCCTGAGGCCCCTCCTGGTGTGAACCCACAGCCTTTTTGTAAGTTCTCTCTGCTTTTACTATAGCTATAAATGTCTGAGATGGGACCTGAGGGCCCCTGCTCCCGGCCATTTCTACTTGGGTCATGGTCATGGTTTTGTTTTTAATCTCCCTGTTGTTTGCATCTGAGCTGGAGGCTGAGTGCCACTGATCTGTGCGTGCAGCGCGGTGCTCTGCCTTTGGCTGTGTTAGGTTCAGCGACAGTCTGTACCTTGTGAACTTATAGTGTCCCTGTAGCTTCCCCACACCTCACAGAAAAAAAAAAAAAAACAATAGCAACAACCAAAACAAACAAGAAACAGCATTAAAATAAAGACCCGCCACCTCTGACACCCACAGCACGGATCACCACACCAACAGGAATAGTGAGGTCAGCAGCTGCCAAGAGCAGGAACCATAAATAACCACCAACCAGAGATGGCTTGAAGTAAACAGCAGGCGTCAACTGTGTCATCCACAGCACTAGTAACAAACAGCAGGAGCTACACAACCAAACAGCTCTAAAACATGGCAACAGGAGAGTCATCAAGAGAGGAAAGGTGCCGGGAAGGGTCAGAACACAGTGTGGAACAGCCAACGTGGGCACAGAGCAACAAGGGGACAAGGGGCCAGCGATGTCACAGAGACCGGGGAAACGTGGGAAGACACAGTAAAGGGAGGGGAAACAGAGAACCGGCTGCTAGCACGAGAAGAGAGGGGGAAGGAAAACAACAGAAACCAAAACAAACTAGCGAAACCCTGACCCTTGAAAGACAAGTCAGGGGAAAACGACTGCCTTTTTTAAAAAAAGCTAAAAATGAGAAACAAACAAACAAATATGTGTATGTGTCCACAAACCCATCAGCACAGCAAGAGACAAAAAATAGAAAAAAGATTCTTAATGAAGAAAGACGGAATCGTCTCCACTGAGGCAGTAGAAGAGCCGACCAGAGTGGGTGGTCATGCTGGTGCCCAGTGTCCTTCCTCCCATTCCTTCTTGGGCTATGGCTGGGTTGTTTATTGCCCTGTCCCACACGGGTGAGGGAATGGGTTTCCATTATTTTGGAGAAATAAAAGCTAAGAAAAGTAGTGCAATGGAATAACACAGAACACAGAGAGGTGTTTCAAGTGGGGGCAGAGACGGGCAAGGCTGACCAGACAGGTCCAGCTTCTAACAAAGAAAGCCCGCGTTTGCTCTATTTATATTGGGATACGCCAAAGGCTTTCTATAGCAAGTTCTTCACAACACAGGACAGAGGGGTGGCCGGTGGGCTGCTCAGCTCCCAGCAGGCCACGCCCATCTCTGGTGCTGCCGGGCTGAGGGAGTTCACTTCATATGGGTGACCTTACTCGGTGGGACTGCCGCAGGAAGTTCCCAACGCCCCAGGTCGACCCGTCACTGGCTGCGATGCTGAAGACGGTCCTCACGCACGTCATGGATGGCTTGACCCCTTTAATGTTATGCACACAGCTGAGTAGAGTGGCCTAAACGGAAGCTGGTGAGGTAGCTCTCAGCTCCCTTCTCACCAGAATAGGATAAAATGGGAGGGAAACTGTGAATTGGAGTCTTGTCTACACAAGTATGATCAGTGCACTCTGAGGACAGGGCTTCTGCAGAGTTCTGAGTGGAGTTTCTGGGGCTGGGACTTAGGTCTAATCCGGCCCTGGGGGCTTGGTTGGGTGGTGACTGCTCTGGAGATGTTAGAGCAACACACCCCTAGGGCCTGGAAGCTGCCAAATTCTGTCTGGGGTCTGGAACCCGGGAGCTTCCCAAGAATTCCACTCGTGGGGCCCAGGAGCCAATCCTCCACACCCTCTGCTGCCCATGAGCACAGCCTTCCCAGGCTTAATCCCTGAGTGTGGACACACCCTCCTGACCTGCTTCAGCTGTTCACATAAACTGCTAGACTGAAAGGGAAGCAAGCTGGACTCCCCTCTGACCTTCTGACTTGGATTCCCCTGGGTGCAGTCCTCTCTGTGCCTGTTTCACCAGTGTTCTGCTAGGTGTGCCCTAGGCTGTGTGGAGGCGCTGGCTGGGACCGGACTCTGCAGCAGCAGCGGCAGCATAGCCGCCTCAAGGTGGCGCCACCAGACAGTTGGGAAACCGAGCACTTTTCAGGCACCACTGCACGGTGCAGTCTCTGGCTCAGCTGAGTTCAGGCTGCTTTTCTGACCTCAGGTGTTTCTCTACTACATCTGCCCGTCAGGTTTCTCTCTGTTCTCCCTCCCTCTGGGCTGAGCCAGTGCTGCCACCAGTGCACAGCCGGCTGGGCTCCAGTGGAGTCTTCTTTGTTTAATGCACCCAGCTTTCTGAGTCTCTGAGACATTCTGACTGTCCAATACTGAATTTAGGGAAACCCCTGTTTCACCCCCCTCATCCAGAGCAGGGCTCCACTGCTTGAATCCCGAGCCACGGAGTAACCACGGCCTCCCTCTATTCTGCCATCTGGAGTCAGATTTACCTGAATTGTTATTTCATTCATTGAGTCTCCTTTTTAAGACTTCTTTGGCTTCTTTTCAGAATCTCTCTGTTGAAATGTGCTTCACGTCCTGCATTTTCCCCCTTGGTCCATTCCTTAGATCCTCTCTTAATTCATCCCATTTTAACAATTGATTTTTTAAATCATCTGGGCTGGATTTCTTCCACTTCAGTGTCCATGGACTCAGTCTTGGGGGTCATCGGCTTTGGAGGCCTGTCTCTCGAGCTGCCCGAGGCCTGTGTTTGCACATCTGTGGGGTGGAGGGATCATCAGGGAGCATTTTTCTCTTTCTAGTAAGTCCTGGGACAGGGTGAATCTTAGCTTCCACACACCACCAGAGGGACGCCAGTGCCAGGTCCAACCAGCAGAGAGAGGAGAGGGAGACCACCAGTGGCCATGGGGACGTAAGAGCAATATCAACATGTGCTAAAAGGTGACCCCTGAGCCCCACGACTCCGCTAACCATGGAGAAGAGGGGGCAAACACAGAGCAGGTGGAGAGGAGCATTGACCATGCTACGTGAACTGAGCTGGGGAGGGGGGCAGTAAGGGGAAAAATTCAGAAAGGGGAGGGAATGAAAGAGGGAAGTGCCGCAGTCTGGCTGGGCACAATCAGGAGCCACTTGTCAAAAGAAACTAACTTTATTTTTAGAACCACACACACCAAACAAAACAGCCTCTCAGGAAAAACCCTCAGAGCCTCAACTGCCACCACCGGCTTTCCACAAGCCTCTCTCTCCCACACAAGCTTCTCTCCACCTCCCACAATCCTCCTGCTCTTGAGGCCGATTGGCTGGGTCACGTGGGCGGAGCCAAAAAAGTCCCCCAATGAGCATCTCCGTGGTCTGAAAGGGCAGGGAAACAGCCCAATGAGCATCACCGCAGAGGAGCCAATCAGCTAGATGTTGCTGGGGCCGAGGAGCCAATCATCAGCCGGCAGCTGGAAGTTTGCTGGCAGCTGGAAGTTTGCTGGGGCCCCTTCGGCTGTGGCTCTCAACATCTCCCCCTCTCTGTTTAAACAACAAGCATGTGGCTTAGGGACCTTGTCTGTTAGGCAGTCCAATTCAACATATGGTCCTTACCCGTCATCGGATGAACTGACTTCTAGGCGTCAGCCTCCTGTCTTAGGTTGGTACCACTGCAATTGGATCATACCCGTCACTGACTACCGGTCCAGCATACAGCTATACTTGTGGATAGGCCTTTGCACCAGTGGGGGGGTGAGGTTCTTTGCCTCACCTCTGTTGGCCCCCAAATTTTAGACCATCAATAGGAGAGGAGGATGCAAAATGCCATGACATTAAGCCAATTGAGGGCTCCTTTGAATAATTGTACCACCGGTGACATCATCAGCAAAAATACCCCAACACTACCACAAGTCCTGCACCAACAGATAGTTCACAATGCATACAGGTGAGCTCACAATGTGTCCAGGCAAGTTCTGCAAGCAGTTCAGTGATGGCTATTGTAGAAGCTGTAGATTGGTTTTATCTTTGACTTCACCAGCACTGGGATGAAGATCGGAATTCTGGCAATAATGGCTAAAGAAAAAATTATGTAACATTACAGAAGGCACTAAAAGAAAACAATTTTCTTAACAATTTACATTATCTTTAAGAGAATTATTAAATATAATGAAAAGGAAAGGTGAAAGTAAACAAACAGATCTGTTAACCTTCTTTTTTGTTTACATATTAAAACAATCCTCAACAGTTGTTTACCCAATTTAAATTAAACCATATAAATCACGTGAAAAAAAAATTTTGGATCCATTTTATCATGAGCGCTCATCATATATGATATATGGACATACGTACATTCAAACATATAACACAAAACACAAGTGTGCACACATAATATAATACATACAACACATAACGTTATAGTAAAGGCCTTATAACTTTTTACAGGTGAAATCTCCATTGCAATGTTTAAAAACTCTATAGTCAAAAAATAGAACTGATCAGCAAAACATTAACCTAGGTCTGTATGAGCTCAAAAAACAAAATAGAACTTCATGATATGGCAAAGGGCAATAATAAAATAGATATTGAAAAAAGCATCCTGGTTCTGTTGCAGATGTAAGAATAGCCAAACTGGAGTTTTGGATATCAGTTGTTATGGATTTGAGCCAAATCATCTTCTTTTTGGTCTGTAGAAATCGCTTTAGTTAATCTTTCTGGAATCCAAATCGGCTGCTGTTCTCCCTGTGGAAACACATAAACAGACCCCCGACTCCAGACAATCACTGGGTCAGGACCTTGGTTAATCTCTCTGGAATCCAAATCGGCTGCTGTTCTCCCTGTGGAAACACACAAACAGACCCTCGACTCCAGACAATTACTGGGTCAGGACCTTTCCATTGTCCTGTTAGAATATCCTTCCAAAGTACCTTGGGCTTATGTACATTTTTTGGACACATATGCCTTTCCGCAGCACTAAGTCCTGATGAATCCAAATTTAAAAAGTTTAGAGTAAAAAGGGTTATTTTAAGTTTATCTTTGGGGAATATATACCCCTTCCCAATTCCTTCTTTTTGCTTTAATAAGTACATTTTAATAGTTTGATGAGCTCTTTCAACTATGCCTTGTCCCTGTGGATTGTATGGGATTCCTGTTATATGAGTAATGCCAAATGTTGAGCAAAATTGTTTAAAAGAGGTAGAAGTATAACCAGGGGCATTATCTGTTTTTAACTGTTTTGGAACACCCACAGTGGCAAAATTTTGTAAGCAATGAGCTATAACATCTTTAGTTTTTTCTCCTGCATGAAGGGAGCCCATCAAAAATCCAGAAGAAGTATCAACTGTAACATGCAAATATTTTAATTTTCCAAATTCTGGCAAGTGTGTGACGTCCATCTGCCAAATATGGTTAGGTATCAATCCTCTAGGATTGACTCCAAGATTAACTTGTGGTAAAAAGGTCACACAATTTTGACATTGTTTAATTATTTGTCTAGCTTGTTCCTTAGTTATTTTAAAACGCTTTTGTAAAGTATTAGCATTGACATGGAACTTTTTATGAAAATTTATAGCTTCTTCTAGTGTAGAGAAAATATGTATGTCATGTGTAGTTTTATCTGCTAAATCATTGCCCAAACTAAGGGTTCCAGGCAATCCTGTATGTGCCCTGATATGTCCTATAAAGAATGGATCTTTTCTGTCCCAGATTAGACTTTGTATAGTGGAAAGCAAAGAGAAAACAGTAGAAGAAGGGGAAATCCTACCAGCATCGTCAAGAGATACTATAGCATTAACTACATACTGACTATCAGAAAATAAATTAAATACAGAATCTTTAAACATCACAAAAGCTTGTAAAACTGCATTAAGCTCTACCTTTTGAGCTGATTTTTTGGGTACTAAAAATGTAAAAGTTTGATCAGGGGTAACTACTGCTGCTGTACCATTATTTGACCCATCAGTGAATATATTTGGAGCATTCATGATAGGTGTTTTTCTTGTCATTTTTGGAAAAATTACAGGATGCAATGACCAAAAAGACAATAAAGGATTAGATGGTAAGTGGTTATCAAATGAAACATTAGATTTGCACATGATTATTGCCCAAGTATTTAACTCATTAGCTAACTCATCAATTTGATTCATAGTATATGGAGTAATAATTTTATTGGGAGAAATTCCAAACACTCCCTTTGCTGCTTTTATTCCTTTGAGTATTAATTGTCCTACAGCCTCAGGATACCTAGTAAGAATAGTGTTAGGAGAATAAGATAAATGTATCCATAATAATGGACCTTCTTGCCAAAATACTCCTGTAGGAATATTTTTTGTTGGTAGTACAATAAATAAGAAAGGCAAACTTATATCAATTCTATCCAAATGCATATTTTCCATATATGTTTCAATGATTTTTAATGCCTTTCTTGCTTCAGGCGTTAACATTCGGGGTGAATTTGGATCTGATGGACCTTTTAGGATATCAAATAAAGGTCCCAACTCTCCTGTTGGTATACCTACATAAGGCCTTATCCAATTTATGTCTCCTAATAACTTTTGAAAGTCATTAAGTGATTTGAGTTGATCTACTCGTATTTGAATTTTTGGTGGACGGACCATGGTTGAGGATAATAGAACTCCTAAATAATTAATTGGAAAAGTTAATTGTACTTTATCTATTGCTATCTCTAGATTATAATTTTTTAAAAAGTTTGTAAGTGTGGCATAACATTCTAGCAATGTGTTTTTATCTTTGTGTGCTAATAATACATCATCCATATAGTGAAATATTTGTAGTTCAGGATTTTGATTTCTAAGTGGCTGGATTACTTTGTTAACATAAATTTGACACATAGTTGGGCTGTTAGCCATCCCTTGAGGGAGTACTTTCCATTCATATCTCTGATCAGGACCTTCATGATTCAGTGCAGGGATAGTAAATGCAAAACGTGGACTATCCTCAGGATGAATTGGAATTGAAAAAAAAACAATGTTTAATATCTATAACTAAAACATACCAGGTTTTTGGCAAAGCAGACAACTGAGGAATCCCTGATTGAGCAGGTCCCATAACAACCATCTCATTATTAATGGCTCTTAAATCTTGCAATAATCTCCATTTACCAGATTTCTTTTTGATGACAAAAATGGGAGTATTATGGGGAGATACAGAAGGTTGTATATGTCCTTCTGCTATTTGTTGTTTGACCAGGTCATGGGCTGCTTGTATCTTTTCTTTAGTCAGGGGCCACTGAGGAACCCATACTGGTCTTTCTGATTTCCAAGTAATTTTTATTGTCTCAGTGGCCCTTTCTGAAAATCCAACCCATGTCTGTCTGTTCCTTGATCTATTTGTATTGGTGCTGCTATACCTTGTTCTTGTTTTTCTAATCTTTTTCCTTTCCTAAAACCTTGTCTAGTCATAATAGTGGGTGCATTTTGGTTGATGTTATTTGTTAATGTCACACCTAATTGATCTAGGACATCTCGTCCCCATAAATTTATAGGAAGATGATCCAATACATATGGCTGTATAGTTCCTTCACATCCTTCAGGATCCTTCCAATCTAATACCATTGCACTTCTATGGGGATTAGTCGCCACTCCTAGGCCTCGAAGCGTTTGAGTGGCTTGTTGTAATGGCCAATGTTTTGGCCATTCTTGACGAGAGATGATGCTAAGGTCTGCACCTGTATCCAGTAGCCCATTAAATTCATGTCCTTGAATATTTAGTTTTAGCATGGGGCGAGAATCTAAATTTAAAGAAAGCATAGCCCAATCTACACCTGTGGAGCCTAATCCCTTGGAACCTCTTTCTATAGTACGACTGGAAAATGTATCATGTAGGCTGGGTATTATTAGTAACTGTGCTATTCTATCTCCTGGTGAAATTACTGATATACCCTTTGGAGAACTGGCTATAATTTTTATTTCACCTTCATAATCGGGATCAATTACCCCAGGACTTATCATAAGTCCTTTTAGAGTAGAAGAGCTGCGTCCCAATAATAAGCCTACTGTTCCTTTGGGAAGAGGTCCTTTCACCCCTGTGGGAATGATTTGAACTCCCATCTCTGGAGTTAGTACTGCTCTGGCGGAGGCGCAGATGTCCAACCCTGCGCTCCCTCTGGTTTGTCTGATGAGGGATCTGATGGACAATGTGTCCTGGGCACTACCCTGATGGGATTGCTGGGTCCCTCCAGTGCTCCGTATATTTGTGGTTTTGGGCCCCGGAGCATTGGGCCCTCCTGTCCATTTTTTGGCAATGGAGCCCGATGCCTTTCTCCACGATATCGTGGATAAACACCTGGTCCTTGTTCGTTTTTTGATAATGGAGTACCCTCTATGGTGGTTTGAGAACGGCATTCATTAGCCCAATGTCTCCCCCTACGGCATCGTGGGCAAATACCTGGTATTCTACTCCTTTGATACCTAGTTTTGTTAAACCCTCCTCCAATGGGGCAATTCCTTTTAAAATGTCCTGTTTGTTCACAATTGTAGCATGTTCTTGGCCTGGCATCTAAAGCCTGTTTTACTGCAGCTGCCACAATTTGCCCTTGTTCATTAATGTCTCTGGCATCTAAAGCCTGTTTTACTGCAGCTGCCACGACTTGCTCTTGTTCATTAATGTCTCTACATAATTTAATATATGTGTTTAAATCTTCATGTTTCCATGGTCTAATGATATCTCTGCACCAACGATTCGCTTGCTCATAAGCCAGGTGTTTTAGTAATGGCATTGCTTGTTCTGTATTCCCAAAAACTCTGGTAGCTGTTTGAATAAGCCTATCTACAAATTCAGCATAAGGTTCATTAGCTCCTTGTATTACCTTAGATAATTGACCTTGTAAACCTCCATGTCCTTGTAAAGTCTTCCATGCCTTAATTGCATCTGCAGCAATTTGTGCGTATACGCCAGGATCATATGCAATTTGTTGCTGCTGATCCTCATAAGGTCCCTTTCCTAACAACATATCTAGATTTCTCTGAGGATAACCGGCTGCTGCATTTCGCCTAGCCGTCTCCTTGCAAAATTCCTCATTGGCAACCTTCCATAACAGGTATTGTCCTCCATTTAGCACAGCTTTACACATATTAGCCCAATCTGCTGGCGTCATGTTCAAGTTGTTAATGGATTCGACCATGCTTACAGTGAAGGGTGCTTGAGGACCATAGGTTGTTACAGCCTCTTTTAGCTGCTTCACTGTTTTGAAATTTAAAACTTGGTAAAATCGCTGCCCTCCTGCCTCAAATACAGGGCATGTTAATATTTGAGATCTTGTCTCAGGATCCCAACTATCAACTGCGGGGGTTGGGGGCCTCCCAGCATATGGAGGTGGCCTTGTTAGTTGGACACTTACGTCCTCTGGTGATAGAAAGGTGTTAGTAGCAGTCTCCTGTAGAGGTGGTGCTGTTGGTTGGACACTTACGTCCTCTGGTGATAGAAAGGTGTTAGTAGCAGTCTCCTGTTGTAACTTTCCCCCTGATGGCTTTTTCTGTTTTACACTTTCTTCCTCTGTCTGACTAGCTTGAGAGGCCTTCTCTTTTACTTGAATCTTTTCCTCTGTCTGACTAACTTGAGAGACCTTCTCTTTTACTTGAATCATTATGTCTTCTCCTTCCTCTACCATTGTCTGAACTGAAGGCTTTGGACTAAGCAAACAAGATATGAACATCCACAATGGCAATGTGGCAACTGGCAGAGTCCCTGGGCTTTTCTTTTCTATTCTTTTTAAATCTTCACCATGATGGTTCCATTGTGATATATTTAACAACTCCTCCTTAAAAAGCCATGGGCTACATTTTTGTATTGTATCAACGTATGCCCTGACTGCTCTTGATTTTACTGAGATGCCTCCTTCCTCTAACAATTTACTTAACACTCTTTCAGTTTGTTTTTTGCTAATTTCTGATCCTGTATTTCTACTGTAATACAACCCAACAAGATGACGCCAAACAAAACCGAGACAGAATGAAATAAAAAGGGAACAACAAAAAGTCATTATGGCCTTTCTATCCTCCTGACATGTGCATCCGTCCTTTCTCCCTATCTGTTCCTCAGACGTAAATAGTTTTTCCTCAGATGTGAGCGGTTTTTCTTCCGTCTCATTCATCTCCAGGGACAGGCAACTTAAAACAAAAGTGAAGCAAAATAAAAGAGGAATCTTAAAATGGCTACCCATCCTCTCGCCCTGCCCTCAGGGGCGAGCAGTTTCACTTACCCTCAGTCATTCCCCGTGCGAGCCACCAAATGCCGCAGTCTGGCTGGGCACAATCAGGAGCCACTTGTCAAAAGAAACTAACTTTATTTTTAGAACCACACACGCCAAACAAAACAGCCTCTCAGGAAAAACCCTCAGAGCCTCAACTGCCACCACCGGCTTTCCACAAAAGGGGAAAAATTCAGAAAGGGGAGGGAATGAAAGAGGGAAGAATGAAGGAGGGAGGGGACAGAGGTGGGACGGAGAGAGCAGGGGTCAAGCGAGGACCCGGCGATGGACAAAACGCAGAGCCGGAGCTTGGAAGACGGAACTTGGGAGGGAGCCCTGGCCGTCGGTCTCCACCAAGCAGCTCCCTGACAGCAGCCGCCAGAGGACGGTGCTGGGGCTTCACACACGGAGACGTTTTCTTCTGGGGCTTCAGTTCTGGAACCTTCCAGGCAGGAGGATGTTGTGTGGCTCCACACCTGCTGCTGTTTGACCCAGCCGGCCGCACTGGCTGGGGTGCCTGCTGCGCTCTGCCCGCCTCGCCGACCCCATGTCTGTGAGCCCTGTCCACGCCAGGGCAGAGTCCACCCCCAAACTGGTGGCCCAGTAGGAGTGCTGCTTGGCCGGGCTGGTGGGCCCGTCCTCTCACCCAGGGACCCACCCGGGATGGGCTGCAGCCTCCTGAGAGCCTCAGTCCAGGGCAGGAGAGGCACACGGGACCGTCAGTCTGTCCTGAAGACCCTCCCGACCTGGGGAGCTGTGCAGGGACACAGTAGGACACCCCACAGGACCTGTGTCCTGGGCTCCTCCTGATGTCTAAGGCGCTCTGCATGAGCTGGAAGTGGACAGCGGTTCCTGTCCAGCCTATATCAGGCGCCCAGGAGACACCAGCACCATAGTCAAGGGCCCAGGCTGCGTGTCCCCCCTAAGGGGTCCAGTCGGGGGTCCTCCTCCCACTCCTGTCCCTGGTCAAGCTGAAGTCCTCCCAGGGGCCTGAGAGAAGGAAGTGAGGCCAGCACCACTGGGCCCAGGGCGAGGCCGTGCCCAGGGAAGCCAGGGCCCACTAGAAGGCCGGAGCCCGCGGTGAGCCGTGAGGGCCGCAGGCTCAGAACAGCCAGGACGCATCCTGTTCCCGCAAGTCGGCGACCGACAGGTGGGACGGGAGCTCTTGATCAGGAGTCCTGCGCACAGTGGGACAAAACGTGGCCGTGGAGGAGGAAGTCTGAAGGGACCTGTGCCCAACGAGGACGAGGAGGTCCCCGAGGGGGAACCCGACCAGGACGGTGAAGGGCACGTGCCCGCGTCCAGGGGCGGCGCCCAGCCTTGCTGTGGCCCTCCACCTGTGGCCCTCCAGGCCCCGCCGAGTTTGGGCTCAGACCAGGAAGCTGATTCGGACCTTTATGTGGGAATGGAACTGCACTAAAACACAAAGTAGAAAAAAAGAATCACAAAGTAGAGGTCTCGGGGGTCACGACCGGGAAGGGAGAGACCCGCAGGGCACACCCCAGGAGGCCTCCTGCTGTGTGACAACAGGGCGAAGCGAGGCACCCAGAGAGGGGAGTCTGTGGTCTTGGGCACCCTCAGCTGAGGAGCCGACCTGTGAGGAGAGCAGCCGGGTTCACTGACGTCCCTCACCTCCAGACGCACTGTGGACGGACAGAAGACAAGGCACAGACCCACACACGCCTACCCAAGGACAGACGGAACCTTGGAAGTGCGATGTCAGGAACAGCCGGTGACCAGAGGCCTGGAGACTCCGAGGGATATTTCACGGGGCCAAGGCAGGGCGGCAGAGGACATGGGACCTTCGCACAGCGCAGCCACTAGGGGAGGCGGCCAAACCACAGGGAGCGTGTGACCCGAGTGCTGGCGGGACACGGAGGAGCAGGGCTCTGCAGATGTCCAGAGCTGCAGCCTCTGGGAACAGTGGCCAGTGAGCACAGTGAACATGCTGCGGCCACCCCACGTCACCGGCACTGCGACCCAGCTCTGCAGCAGGGCCCAGCACTCAGCGCAAGGCCACGGCCTCCTGCCCCCCGAAGGCCCTGAGCAGGGGTCCCAGCAACTCCTTGCCCAGGTGTTCCAGCGTGGACGCCAGGAGCCCTGGGCACAGTCCTCACCAACGGGACACCATCGAAATGCCCTTCAGCCACGGAGGGCCAGCGGGACGACCCCCCACTGCAGAACTGGAGCCCGGGAAAGAAGCTGCTCGTGACCCCGGCTCAGCTGCGCAGAAGGGCAGACCCAAGGCCCCGTGTGGGCGGCATTCAGTGGGCCACATGCTGAACTCCAGTCCGGCCACACTCCGGGAAAGACGCAGAAGGGGCCTGTCCACAGAGGGCGACGGGAAGCCCTGGGGTGGTGGACAGCCTCTGACTGGCCCTGTGGTGGCAGATCCAGGACTCTGCCCGTCAGAACCCAGAACCCCACACCACCAACATGGGCTGGGGGCGCTGAGGGACAGCAAGGCGGGGGGCCAGCCCAGGGCCATCCCCGGGTTCCTGGCTCTTCCTGTGGTCTGCACCCACATTCCCTGGGACTCCTCCTGTCTGCACCCCCGGCCTTCATGGTGTGCTCTCTGAAGGGTGGTGGTCCCCTGGACTCTGGTCACTTCCCCTCTGGCACTGGGCTGGGTGCTGTTGGCACCCAGATCTGAGCAGAGATGAAGCTCTAGGGCCCCCTTGTGGCCTCTGTGACACCAGCCTGTCCAGGCCTGCAGTGCCCTCCAGCTCGTCCACTGTGAGGCCCGGCTTCCAAACCCCAAGGTGTGGGTCCAGCTCCGCGATGTCTTCTCGCCTCCTCCACGCTCTTCCCTGAAGCCTGTCTCCTGGAGGACTCTGTCTCCCTCGGGTCCCAGTCTCTGCCGTGCCCTGATGGGTCACTCGTGCCCATCCCCGCTTCCGTGCCCTGGACTCTACTCGGCCTTGTGTGGCAGTGACTCCACTGCTGCCCGGCTCCCTGGGCCTCACATGCCCAAGTCCAGTTCCTGAGGCCAGGGTAGGCTCTGGACCTCCCTCCCGCCATCCCCTGGGTGGAGTACCCTGCACACTGGCAGGCCCCAGGGTCCTTGTTCCTGAGATTTGTTTAGAGGACCAAGGACACGGCCATGGACCACTGCTCCATCATGACCACACCTGTCACAGGCTGAGCAGCTCCTGTGTAAACAAACGCGTTGATGAGGCTCCCAGGGCCGCCCAACACCAACCAGGAAGAGGAGCTCCTGGAGCCCAGTGGACAACACACGCCTGGCCCATATAAAGGCCCCACAGCCCAGAGCTCCCCACACTCACCCACACACTCACCCACACACCCTCCTCCAGCACACCCACCATGGCCGCCTCCACCACGTCCGTCTGCTCCAGCTCTTGCCCCGAGTCCTCCTGGCAGGTGGACGACTGCCCAGAGAGCTGCTGCCAGCCCCCCTGCTGCGCCCCCAGCTGCTGCCAGCCCAGCTGCTGTGCCCCAGCCCCCTGCCCGACCCTCCTCTGTACCCCAGTGAGCTGTGTGTCCAGACCCTGCTGCCAATCAGTCTGCACCAGCTCCTGCACCCCCTCCTGCTGCCAGCAGTCTAGCTGCCAGTCTGATTGCTCCAGCTGCTCCCCCTGCCAGCCAACCTGCTGTGTGTCCCTCTGCTGCAAGCCCGTGTGCTGTGTGCCCATCTGCTCTGGAGCCTCCTCCTCCTGCTGCCAGCAGTCTAGCTGCCAGTCTGACTGCTGCAGCTCCTCCCCCTGTCAGCCATCCTGCTGTGTGTCCCTCTGCTGCAAGCCCGTGTGCTGCAAGCCCGTGTGCTGTGTGCCCGTCTGCTCTGGAGCCTCCTCCTCCTGCTGCCAGCAGTCTAGCTGCCAGTCTGACTGCTGCAGCTCCTCCCCCTGCCAGCCGTCCTGCTGCGTGCCCGTCTGCTGCAAGCCCGTCTGCTGCTACAGACCCTCCTCCTGCGTGTCCCTGCTCTGCCGCCCCGTGTGCAGGCCCGCCTGCTGCGTGCCCGCCTCCTCCTGCTGTGCCTCCTCCTGCCAGCCCAGCTGCTGCCGCCCGGCCTCCTGCGTGTCCCTGCTCTGCCGCCCCACCTGCTCCCGCCCGGCCTGCTGTGGTGTCTCCTTGGGCCAGAGGTCCTGCTGCCGACCGGCCATGTCCCCAGGCCAGTGGGCTCAGGTCCCTCCTCCCCACCCCCGGGTGTCCTGACCCCAGCCTGCAGGAGCTCACACAGAAGGACCAGCTCCTGCCCTTCCTCCCCCGACCAGCCCAAGTCTGAGGCCTCAGCCCTCCCTGGCTGCTCTCCGGCCCCACCCATGGGAGAGCTGGCTGCTGCACCCCACTTCCTGCTCCAGGCCACCACCCTCCCCAGTCGGGACTGGGTCCTCCTGACCCTGCTCTTGTCCCCAGAAGTGCCACTCTCTGAACATCAATAAAGCCTGTGCCCCACACTCTCTCTGCACTGATGGACACTGCAGGGGAGGGGCAGGGTGGGGACTGGTTCTGAAGAGGGGTGGCCGTCCCTTTGACCTGTCTGGCCCCTGGAGGACGGGCTCAGGGCCAGCCTGGATATCTGCAGACTCAGAACTCCCCGGGGGACAAGCAGCAATGTGGGGGTGTTTTCCAGAACATGCAAAGGCGGATCGACCATCAGCTGGCCTCTGGGCAAAGGAGGTCGTCTGTGAAACAGTCGGCGCCCTGAGAAGCCTTGAGCAAAGCTGGATGGGGCCCTTCAGGGATGAAGGGTTTTGAAAGACCCCCCAATGTTCTGGGCATCTAGGAGGCCCTAGGCCCACCCACAGAGGGGCACATGCTCAGGGAGACCTGGGCAGCTCTCGCAGTCCCCTGGAGCTGACCCAGCTCTGATCAAGCAGGACGTGGAGGAGATGGCCCAGCAAACCGCCCAGGCTGGCCCAGGCACCCAGCACAGGGCACAGCCAGCTGCAGAGCGGGGGGGGGGGCATCTGTTGACTCCACTGTCCCAGGAGCTCAGGTCACTCTCTGGACACTAACTCAGTGGAACCGTGGCCCAGCTGAGGAAGAATGCAGTCATGACAATGCTACTTCAGAAAATGGTCACAACAACCCTCTGCAAGCCCCAAACCAGCAGCCACAAACTGCACAGGAGGGAATCTGATGTCCGGGACTTTCCCATTTTAATATTCACGGAACAGCTTTCAGCGAAAGTCATGGGGCAGGTCAGGGAGCAGGACCTGTCACAGAGAAGTAAAAACCAGGAGAGAAACTGTCCCTGAGGAGACGCAGAAATGGTGCTTTTAAAGTAAGGCTCTGAACGCAACGAAAACCACCCTGAGGTCCCACCTCCCTCCAGGCAGAATGGCCGTCATCCAGAGCAGAGGCAATAGTGAGTGCTGGTGAGGGTGGGGAAAGGCCCCACTGCTGGTGGGACTGATGGTGGTGCGACCCCTCTGCAGAGCAGAATGCAGACGCCTCAGAAAACCAGGAATGGGGCCACCATTTGACCCAGGGTCCACTCCTAGGTTGATACCCCAAGGACTTAAATCAGCACACTGCAGTGACGCAGCCACATCAGGGTTTACAGCAGCTCAACTCACAACAGCTGAGCTACGGAACCAGCCAGGTGCCCTGCAACAGGTGGATGGCTAAAGAAACATGGGGCACATGCACAATGGAGACTCAGCCTTAGGAAAGAATGAAATTATGGCATTTGGTGGAGAGCAACTGGAGACTATCACACTAAGTGAAATAAACCAATCCCCAAAGCCAAAGGCCAAATGTCCTCTCTGATGCATGGAAGGTGACTCACAGTAGGAGCTGGGGGGAGGAGTGGAGGGTCCCTGGGTTGGATGGGGGAGGGGGAGGGAGGAGGGGTGGGAACAGGAAAGACAGGAGAAAGAAGGGGACATAACTTTCCTGTGTTCATGGATGAGTGCGTGGGCAGTCTAACTCCACGTGAGGTACCACCACAAAATGGGAAGTCACGCATCATCACGTATGTGCGCTATGTCCAAATACAGTCTACTCATGTATAACCCAAAGTATTTACAAAGCAGAAAAGTTATAAATAGTCTCTAAAAAATAAAGTAAGTCCCTTAAACATACTCAGGAAACTGAAATCTAACTATGGACACAGAAGTGAAAGAATCCAGGAGAATGATGTTCCACCCAATATAGAGAATGTCAATAAAGACAGAGGGAGGGAGGGAGAGGGAGAGGGAGAGGGAGGGAGGGGGGGAGGGAGAGGGAGAGGGAGAGGGAGGGAGGGAGAGGGGGAGGGAGAGAGAGGGAGGGAGAGGGAGAGAGGGGTTGATTTTAAAATAAATAAAATAGAATTTCTGAAATTGAGGAGAACAACAAATGAAATGAGAAATTTACTCTAGGGTTTGGACATATGAGGAATTAGTGACCATGAAGTCAGGTTTATCAAGATATTCTCACCTAAAGGACAGAACTTATAAGTGAATAAATCTTAGGAGACTTGTTGGCCCGTCACGCATACCACACACATAACCAGAGTCCCAGCAGGAGAGGAGAGTGGGAAAGGGCAGACACTTTTGAAGAAATAACGCCCCAAACGTCCCATTTTAATGAAACACCTGAATCTACACTTTTAAGAAGCTCAGGAACTCCATACAGAATAAACTCAGAGACCCACGTGGAGACGCATTATAATCCAACTGCAGCGTCAGAAACAGACTCTTTAATGCAGCAAAGAGAAGGTTACGTGCTGCTTGTCACAGGACATGGAGGCCACAGGCAGAGGCCCGCCCATTGGCAGGGCTGGGCAGGGGAGCACTACGGTACCAAGGGGAGGTCTGCCGCAGTCTGGCTGGGCACAACTCAGGAGCCACTTGTCAAAAGAAACGATCTTTATTTTTAGAACCACACACCAAACCACCCAGCTCCTCAGGAAAACCCTCAGAGCCCAACTGCCACCACTGTCTTCCCACAAGCCTCTCAATCCCCCCACTCCTCCTGCTCTTGAGGACGATTGGCTGGGTCACATGGGTGGAGCAAAAAAATCCCCCAATGAGCAGCTCCATGGTCTGAAAGGGCAGGGAATCAGCCCAATGAGCCTCACCACAGAGGAGCCAATCAATTGGCAGCTGGAAGTTTGCTGGGGCCCATTGGGCTGTGGCTCTCAACATCTCCCCCTCTCTGTTTAAACAACAAGCATGTGGCTTAGGGACTTTGCCAGTCTTAGGTTGTCCAATAGTACATACGGTCCTTACCCGTCATCGGATGAGCTGACCTCAAGGCATCAGCCTCCTGTCTTAGGTTGGTACCATTGCAATTGGATCTTACCTGTCACTGACTACCGGTCCAGTATACAGCCACACCTGTGGAGAGGTCTTTGTACCAGCGGGGGGGTGAGGTTCTTTGCCTCACCTCTGTTCGCCCCCAAATTTTAGCTGGACGATCATGACAAGCAGAAGGGAGGAAGATACACCAAGCCAACTGATGGCTCCTTTTGGAAAAATAGTACCACCGATGACATCATCAGCAAAAATACCCCAACACTACCACAAGTTGCTGCACCAACAGATAGTTCACAATGCATACAGGTGAGCTCACAATGTGTCCAGGCAAGTTCTGCAAGCAGTTCAGTGATGGCTATTGTAGAAGCTGTAGATTGGTTTTATCTTTGACTTCACCAGCACTGGGATGAAGATCGGAATTCTGGCAATAATGGCTAAAGAAAAAATTATGTAACATTACAGAAGGCATTAAAAGAAAACAATTTTCTTAACAATTTACATAATCTTTAAGAGAATTATTAATATAATGAAAAGGAAAGGTGAAAGTAAACAAACAGATCTGTTAACCTTCTTTTTTGTTTACATATTAAAACAATCCTCACCAGTTGTTTACCCAATTTAAATTAAACCATATAAATCACATGAAAAAAAAATATTTGGATCCATTTTATCATGAGCGCTGATCATATATGATATATGGACATACATACATTCAAACATATAACACAAAACACAAGTGTGCACACATAATATAATACATACAACACATAACGTTATAGTAAAGGCCTTATAACTTTTTACAGGTGAAATCTCCATTGCAATGTTTAAAAACTCTATAGTCAAAAAATAGAACTGATCAGCAAAACATTAACCTAGGTCTGTATGAGCTCAAAAAACAAAATAGAACTTCATGATATGGCAAAGGGCAATAATAAAATAGATATTGAAAAAAGCATCCTGGTTCTGTTGCAGATGTAAGAATAGCCAAACTGGAGTTTTGGATATCAGTTGTTATGGATTTGAGCCAAATCATCTTCTTTTTGGTCTGTAGAAATCGCTTTAGTTAATCTTTCTGGAATCCAAATCGGCTGCTGTTCTCCCTGTGGAAACACATAAACAGACCCCCGACTCCAGACAATCACTGGGTCAGGACCTTGGTTAATCTCTCTGGAATCCAAATCGGCTGCTGTTCTCCCTGTGGAAACACACAAACAGACCCCCGACTCCAGACAATCACTGGGTCAGGACCTTTCCATTGTACTGTTAGAATATCCTTCCAAAGTACCTTGGGCTTATGTACATTTTTTGGACACATATGCCTTTCTGCAGCACTAAGTCCTGATGAATCCAAATTTAAAAAGTTTAGAGTAAAAAGGGTTATTTTAAGTTTATCTTTGGGGAATATATACCCCTTCCCAATTCCCTCTTTTTGCTTTAATAAGTACATTTTAATAGTTTGATGAGCTCTTTCAACTATGCCTTGTCCCTGTGGATTGTATGGGATTCCTGTTATATGAGTAATGCCAAATGTTGAGCAAAATTGTTTAAAAGAGGTAGAAGTATAACCAGGGGCATTATCTGTTTTTAACTGTTTTGGAATACCCACAGTGGCAAAATTTTGTAAGCAATGAGCTATAACATCTTTAGTTTTTTCTCCGGCATGAAGGGAGCCCATCAAAAATCCAGAAGAAGTATCAACTGTAACATGCAAATATTTTAATTTTCCAAATTCTGGCAAGTGTGTGACGTCCATCTGCCAAATATGGTTAGGTATCAATCCTCTAGGATTGACTCCAAGATTAACTTGTGGTAAAAAGGTCACACAATTTTGACATTGTTTTATTATTTGTCTAGCTTGTTCCTTAGTTATTTTAAAACGCTTTTGTAAAGTATTAGCATTGACATGGAACTTTTTATGAAAATTTATAGCTTCTTCTAGTGTAGAGAAAATATGTATGTCATGTGTAGTTTTATCTGCTAAATCATTGCCCAAACTAAGGGCTCCAGGCAATCCTGTATGTGCCATGATATGTCCTATAAAGAATGGATCTTTTCTGTCCCAGATTAGACTTTGTATAGTGGAAAGCAAAGAGAAAATAGTAGAAGAAGGGGAAATCCTACCAGCATCTTCAAGAGATACTATAGCATTAACTACATACTGACTATCAGAAAATAAATTAAATACAGAATCTTTAAACATCACAAAAGCTTGTAATACTGCATTAAGCTCTACCTTTTGAGCTGATTGTTTGGGTACTAAAAATGTATGTTTGACCAGGGGTAACTACTGCTTCTGTACCATTATTTGACCATCAGTGAATATATTTGGAGCATTCATGATAGGTGTTTTTCTTGTCATTTGTGGAAAAATTGAACTTTTTTCATGTGCAAATCTAATTTTGAAACATTAGATTTGCACATGATTATTGCCCAAGTATTTAACTCATTAGCTAACTCATCAATTTGATTCATAGTATATGGAGTAATAATTTTATTGGAAGAAATTCCAAACACTCCCTTTGCTGCTTTTATTCCTTTGAGTATTAATTGTCCTACAGCCTCAGGATACCTAGTAAGAATAGTGTTAGGAGAATAAGATAAATGTATCCATAATAATGGACCTTCTTGCCAAAATACTCCTGTAGGAATATTTTTTGTTGGTAGTACAATAAATAAGAAAGGCAAACTTATATCAATTCTATCCAAATGCATATTTTCCATATATGTTTCAATGATTTTTAATGCCTTTCTTGCTTCAGGCGTTAACATTTGGGGTGAATTTGGATCTGATGGACCTTTTAGGATATCAAATAAAGGTCCCAACTCTCCTGTTGGTATACCTACATAAGGCCTTATCCAATTTATGTCTCCTAATAACTTTTGAAAGTCATTAAGTGATTTGAGTTGATCTACTCGTATTTGAATTTTTGGTGGACGGACCATGGTCGAGGATAATAGAACTCCTAAATAATTAATTGGAAAATTTAATTGTACTTTATCTATTGCTATCTCTAGATTATAATTTTTTAAAAAGTTTGTAAGTGTGGCATAACATTCTAGCAATGTGTTTTTATCTTTGTGTGCTAATAATACATCATCCATATAGTGAAATATTTGTAGTTCAGGATTTTGATTTCTAAGTGGCTGGATTACTTTGTTAACATAAATTTGACACATAGTTGGGCTGTTAGCCATCCCTTGAGGGAGTACTTTCCATTCATATCTCTGATCAGGACCTTCATGATTCAGTGCAGGGATAGTAAATGCAAAACGTGGACTATCCTCAGGATGAATTGGAATTGAAAAAAAACAATGTTTAATATCTATAACTAAAACATACCAGGTTTTTGGCAAAGCAGACAACTGAGGAATCCCTGATTGAGCAGGTCCCATAATAACCATCTCATTATTAATGGCTCTTAAATCTTGCAATAATCTCCATTTACCAGATTTCTTTTTGATGACAAAAATGGGAGTATTATGGGGAGATACAGAAGGTTGTATATGTCCTTCTGCTATTTGTTGTTTGACCAGGTCATGGGCTGCTTGTATCTTTTCTTTAGTCAGGGGCCACTGAGGAACCCATACTGGTCTTTCTGATTTCCAAGTAATTTTTATTGTCTCAGTGGCCCTTTCTGAAAATCCAACCCATGTCTGTCTGTTCCTTGATCTATTTGTATTGGTGCTGCTATACCTTGTTCTTGTTTTTCTAATCTTTTTCCTTTCCTAAAACCTTGTCTAGTCATAATAGTGGGTGCATTTTGGTTGATGTTATTTGTTAATGTCAAACCTAATTGATCTAGGACATCTCGTCCCCATAAATTTACGGGAAGATGATCCAATACATATGGCTGTATAGTTCCTTCACATCCTTCAGGATCCTTCCAATCTAATACCATTGCACTTCTATGGGGATTAGTTGCTACTCCTAGGCCTCGAAGCGTTTGAGTGGCTTGTTGTAATGGCCAATGTTTTGGCCATTCTTGACGAGAGATGATGCTAAGGTCTGCAACTGTATCCAGTAGTCCATTAAATTCATGTCCTTGAATATTTAGTTTTAGCATGGGGAGAGAATCTAAATTTAAAGAAAGCATAGCCCAATCTACACCTGTGGAGCCTAATCCCTTGGAACCTCTTTCTACAGTACGACTGGAAAATTTATCATGTAGGCTGGGTATTATTAGTAACTGTGCTATTCTATCTCCTGGTGAAATTACTGATATACCCTTTGGAGAACTGGCTATAATTTTTATTTCACCTTCATAATCGGGATCAATTACGCCAGGACTTATCATAAGTCCTTTTAGAGTAGAAGAGCTGCGTCCCAATAATAAGCCTACTGTTCCTTTGGGAAGAGGTCCTTTCACCCCTGTGGGAATGATTTGAACTCCCATCTCTGGAGTTAGTACTGCTCTGGCAGAGGCGCAGATGTCCAACCCTGCGCTCCCTCTGGTTTGTCTGATGAGGGATCTGATGGACAATGTGTCCTGGGCACTACCCTGATGGGGTTGCTGGGTTCCTCCAGTGCTCCGTATATTTGTGGTTTTGGGCCCCGGAGCATTGGGCCCCCCTGTCCATTTTTTGGCAATGGAGCCCGATGCCTTTCTCCACGATATCGTGGATAAACACCTGGTCCTTGTTCGTTTTTTGATAATGGAGTACCCTCTATGGTGGTTTGAGAACGGCATTCATTAGCCCAATGTCTCCCTCTACGGCATCGTGGGCAAATACCTGGTATTCTACTCCTTTGATACCTAGTTTTGTTAAACCCTCCTCCAGTGGGGCAATTCCTTTTAAAATGTCCTGTTTGTTCACAATTGTAGCATGTTCTTGGCCTGGCATCTAAAGACTGTTTTACTGCAGCTGCCACAATTTGCCCTTGTTCATTAATGTCTCTGGCATCTAAAGCCTGTTTTACTGCAGCTGCCACGACTTGCTCTTGTTCATTAATGTCTCTACATAATTTAATATATGTGTTTAAATCTTCATGTTTCCATGGTCTAATGATATCTCTGCACCAACGATTCGCTTGCTCATAAGCCAGGTGTTTTAGTAATGGCATTGCTTGTTCTGTATTCCCAAAAACTCTGGTAGCTGTTTGAATAAGCCTATCTACAAATTCAGCATAAGGTTCATTAGCTCCTTGTATTACCTTAGATAATTGACCTTGTAAACCTCCATGTCCTTGTAAAGTCTTCCATGCCTTAATTGCATCTACAGCAATTTGTGCATATACACCAGGATCATATGCAATTTGTTGCTGCTGATCCTCATAAGGTCCCTTTCCTAACAACATATCTAGATTTCTCTGAGGATAACCGGCTGCTGCATTTCGCCTAGCCGTCTCCTTGCAAAATTCCTCATTGGCAACCTTCCGTAACAGGTATTGTCCTCCATTTAGCACAGCTTTACACATATTAGCCCAATCTGCTGGCGTCATGTTCAAGTTGTTAATGGATTCGACCATGCTTACAGTGAAGGGTGCTTGAGGACCATAGGTTGTTACAGCCTCTTTTAGCTGCTTCACTGTTTTGAAATTTAAAACTTGGTAAAATCGCTGCCCTCCTGCCTCAAATACAGGGCATGTTAATATTTGAGATCTTGTCTCAGGATCCCAACTATCAACTGCGGGGGTTGGGGACATCCCAGCATATGGAGGTGGCCTTGTTAGTTGGACACTTACGTCCTCTGGTGATAGAAAGGTGTTAGTAGCAGTCTCCTGTAGAGGTGGTGCTGTTGGTTGGACACTTACGTCCTCTGGTGATAGAAAGGTGTTAGTAGCAGTCTCCTGTTGTAACTTTCCCCCTGATGGCTTTTTCTGTTTTACACTTTCTTCCTCTGTCTGACTAGCTTGAGAGGCCTTCTCTTTTACTTGAATCTTTTCCTCTGTTTGACTAACTTGAGAGACCTTCTCTTTTACTTGAATCATTATGTCTTCTCCTTCCTCTACCATTGTCTGAACTGAAGGCTTTGGACTAAGCAAACAAGATATGAACATCCACAATGGCAATGTGGCAACTGGCAGAGTCCCTGGGCTTTTCTTTTCTATTCTTTTTAAATCTTCACCATGATGGTTCCATTGTGATATATTTAACAACTCCTCCTTAAAAAGCCATGGGCTACATTTTTGTATTGTATCAACGTATGCCCTGACTGCTCTTGATTTTACTGAGATGCCTCCTTCCTCTAACAATTTACTTAACACTCTTTCAGTTTGTTTTTTGCTAATTTCTGATCCTGTATTTCTACTGTAATACAACCCAACAAGATGACGCCAAACAAAACCGAGACAGAATGAAATAAAAAGGGAACAACAAAAAGTCATTATGGCCTTTCTATCCTCCTGACATGTGCATCCGTCCTTTCTCCCTATCTGTTCCTCAGACGTAAATAGTTTTTCCTCAGATGTGAGCGGTTTTTCTTCCGTCTCATTCATCTCCAGGGACAGGCAACTTAAAACAAAAGTGAAGCAAAATAAAAGAGGAATCTTAAAATGGCTACCCATCCTCTTGCCCTGCCCTCAGGGGCGAGCAGTTTCACTTACCCTCAGTCATTCCCCGTGCGAGCCACCAAATGCCGCAGTCTGGCTGGGCACAATCAGGAGCCACTTGTCAAAAGAAACTAACTTTATTTTTAGAACCACACACGCCAAACAAAACAGCCTCTTAGGAAAAACCCTCAGAGCCTCAACTGCCACCACCGGCTTTCCACAAGCCTCTCTCTCCCCCACAAGCTTCTCTCCCCCTCCCACAATCCTCCTGCTCTTAAGGCCGATTGGCTGGGTCACGTGGGCGGAGCCAAAAAAGTCCCCCAATGAGCAGCTCCGTGGTCTGAAAGGGCAGGGAAACAGCCCAATGAGCATCACCGCAGAGGAGCCAATCAGCTAGATGTTGCTGGGGCCACTGTGAGCCAATCATCAGCCGGCAGCTGGAAGTTTGCTGCGGCCCCTTGGGCTGTGGCTCTCAACACATTATAATCAAACTGCAGCGTCAGAAACAGACTCTTTAACGCAGCAAACAGAAGGTTACGTGCTGCTTGTCACAGGACATGGAGGCCACAGGCAGGGGCCGGCCCATTGGCAGGGCTGGGCAAGGGAGCACTAGGGTACCAAGGGGACATCACCTCTGGAACCATCCCTAAAAACAGGGGCAGGCGCAGCACATTCCAATCAGGGCAGGGGACAGAGTGACTGGAGTCTACCTTACAGGAAATGCGACTCAGGCAGAGAGGAAAGGAAACCAGGCGGTGACTTGAGGGTGTTCAAGGAAGAAGTACAACAAGGTGTCAGTCTGTCCTTTCTGTATTCATAGGAAGTTGTCATTGCGCCTCGTTGAACTGGGGGAGCAACCGGATGTTCTCCTCTAGTCTTTTATTCACATAAGGGGGTGGTGACGTCTCCATTTTCCTTTATGATTGAATCTTGGTTTCTTTTCAGTTCAGCTACAAGTTTGTCAATTCTATTGCTCTTTTCAAAGAACCACCTTTGCTTTCACTGATTCTCTTATTGGTTTCTCTGTTCTCTATTTATCTGGCCCCTAGTCACTTCTGTAATACTACTCTTTAGTGGGGTGATCTTTAAAGGGTTATTCTGCTATCTTTGGAGTTAGTTTTCTGTTTTTACAGTTTCTTACTGTGTGAAATCACTGATTTGTTATTTATATTTTTATTTATTTTTTACCATTTACAAATATTTTTATTTTTATTATTTTTTTAAAAGATTTTGTAGTTGTAGATGGACAAGTGCCCCCCTTTTCTTTAATGAGTGCTGAGGAGTGAACCCAGTCGCTCTGCCGCTGAGCCCAGCCCCAGCCCCACAGATGTTTTTATTTTCATTTGTTCTCTTGAGTCCCCTGACGGTGGGATTTTGGGTGTGTGGCACAGGCGTGGGGCGTACTTACTCTATGAGGACTGTGCAGTTTATTTCTCAGGTCTGCGTTCAGAGCCTTTCCCTTCACACGGCTCCACGACACCTCCTAGGTTTGGGCTTGTACTCCCTCCTGCTCATCCCAAGGCATCCCTTTCCCACGAGGTCCCTGTGACTCCTTCACCTGCTGTGGCCTGACTGACCATTTTGGTCAATTCCATTTTCTTCCCACTTCCATGTCACTGTGGTCACAGAGGACAGTCTGTGTGACTTCAGTCTCTTTACGTCATTGAGAGCAGCTTTGTGGCTGGCAGGTGGGTGGCTCTGGAGGATGGTGTCACACCCGCAGGGGAGAAGGCGTGTCCTGTGGCTGAGAGTGTCCCTGGTCTGTCACTGCTTGCCTTAGGGGCCGTCCAGCCTCCCCCTCCCTCTGGACGTGCATCTAGCTCTGGGAGTCAGTTTTTCAGTGAGGTTCAGTGCCTTATTGAAGTCTCCACTCTTATTGTAGGACTGGAACTGCCTGCTTCTTCAATCTGCCTGTTTCTTCATTATTTTGGGGTCCCATGTCAGGTGTGACATGTTTATGGTGGCTGTACCTCTGGATGGGGTGGCATTTTGTGACATGCTGAGGTCCTCCTGCTGGTCAGTCTGCACCAGCTTGTGCATACCACCTGCTCCCTTCCAACCTCCGTCCCTGCCACGCTCCCTACGGGCCTCCACGTCCCCGGGTCACACCCTTGTGGCCTCTCAGCTGCTCTCCGTGGACACCAAGACTTCAGGCCCAGTCCCCAGGGCTGCGACTCCAGCAGCCTCATGAAGTAGCTGAGGAGTGTTGGAGAGCCGACAGTCTCCCTCCCCATTGTCTGGAGAATCCACTGGGGAAGCGTTGTCTGTGGTGTCCTTTGTAGGACATCTTCTAATCCTAGAGTCCACTCTTTAGTAGATTGGAACACTCTGATTTTTCTTTTGTGCTCACTGTGGACACCTGGGCCTGGTGTGCCAGCAGCACCGTCCATCTGCAGACTCCCATCACCCCACGGCTCCCCCGTCCTGCGTGGTCAGTTTACCCTCGACCCAGCCTCTTACCCCACTGATCCTCACTTGATCCCTTTATCACCACCTTTTCCAAAATGCCAGATTCATGGAGTCACACAGAGTTTAAAATGTTACTCTTATGGTTTGGATGAGGGGGTCCCCCAAAGCTCCTGTGTTAATGCAGAAATGTTCAGAGGTGGAGTGACTGGATCACGGGAGCTGTGGCCTGGGCAGTCCACCCTCCTTTGAATGGACTGACCGGGTGGCAACCATAGGCAGGTCCGCGTGGCGGCAGGAGTGGCCACTGCCCTGGGAGTGTGTGTCCTCTGCAGCCTCCCCACCGCCCCCCCACCGCTCCCGTGGTGCCAGGAGGGTCACAGCCTCATCTACTGTCCCCTTTACCCTTGGTCCACTGCCTCACCTTGGGTCCAGAGCAGTGGAGACCTCTGAATCCATGAGCCCCAGCAAACTTTTCCTCCTCTAAGTTGTTCAGCTAATTTGGTCACAGCTGAAACATAGGCCAGGTGGCAAATGACCTGAAAAGACCCCATGAAAGAAGAGCACAGATGGTGTCCAAAGAGGTGAAAATGGCTGGACACAGGAGCAAACACTGAGGTGCAGAACTGACCCCAGCGGCCAGCTCTGCACACCTGGGTCACCTAGTGACCATTGCATCTGACCCCAGCGGCCAGCTCTGCACACCTGGGTCACCTAGTGACCGTTGCATCTGACCCCAGCGGCCAGCTCTGCACACCTGGGTCACCTAGTGACCATGCATCTGACCCCAGCAGCCAGCTCTGCACACCTGGGTCACCTAGTGACCATGCGTCTGTGTGAAGAGCTTTTGAGGGGGTGGGCTTCGGGGGTACATTGGAGCTAGTGCCTGCATCTGACCTTGCTTTTTGCTCAGGACAAATAATTGACCCCCTCATCCCTTGTTTGAGTGTTTTGGTTGAGTGCATTGAAATGTCTTTCCTCATTTGCCTCCATTTGAATAGTCCCTTGGGCGGCCCACCAACACGCCACAGGAGAGTGATTGAGACGGCAGAGATTCACGCTCGTGCAGTTCCAGAGACTAAGCCCTGAAGGCACAGTGACAGCAGGGACATGCTCCTCTGAGCTCTGAGAGCCCTTCCTTGCCCCTTGGAGCATCTCGTGGCTCCCGGAAAACCCTGGCCTTTGGCCTGTGGCTGCTCCCTTCAGTCTCTGCCCACGTCATGCCTCCTACCATGCATCGGGGCTTGGTACTCTAGGATCTGATCCTATAAACCTGCTCCAGGTGCACTGAGAACCTGTGACCTCATGGAGCTCTCCTCTGAATCTGTGACCTGTTCCCAAGTCCTTCATTTCTGTAAATGTTGACAGACTCATAGGACATCCACAGAGTCACGTTCATTTGTACTCACCGGCATGTGCCTGCCTCTGTGGCCCCTTCTCTATCAGTTTCCTTGCTTTTCATCATTTCCTTTCTACCTTAAAACTTCTTTAAGTATTTTCTCCAGCTTTGATGCAGCCGTCGGCATATGCTCTCGGTGTCCACCACCTGAGGCTGTCCTCATCTGTGAGGACCTTGTCAGCAGGGGTAGACCTCGGGCTTGTGGCCGACGTTAGGTGACAGAGGCACAATTCCAGTGTCTTCTGGACTCCAACATGCCCACCGAGAAGTCATCTGTCAGTCTCGTTGTTACTTCTTTAAAGTTACTTTGTCTCTCCTTCTCCCTGACCTCTTAGATTTCTCTGTCTTTACATTTCAGCACCAGCAGGGCCAGGGGTGGTTGTATGTACCCTGCCTTGCTTAGGATTCTCAGTGCGTTTTTAATCTATGGGTTAATAGCGTTCATCAATTAAAGTTCTGACAATACTTCACTACCTCTACGCACTCATCTCTCCTTGTAGGATTAAACCTATTTTTTCTACCGAGTCCTATATGTTTGTTTCTCTATTTTTATCTTTTTTCTGTGGCTCCATTTTGATTTCTTCACCTCCCTTCATTCTCTAAACTTCTCTTTGACTTTGTCGAATATGGTATTAAACTACCAATTTCTCAATGCAGTTATTATGTTCTTCATCCATAAACTCATGTTGGATTCCTTTATAGAATTCTGCCACTGAAATTCTCCATCTTTCCCCCATTGTCTTAAAAAAAATCGTCACAGTTACTTTAAGCCCGTGATTGACATTCAGATCTCTGGAGCACCTGTGGACCTGTGTGGTCTTCGTCTCCTCTTGGTCTCTTCAGTCTTCGTTTTTCCTCTTGGTCTGTTTGGTCTTTGTTTTTCCTCTTGGTCTGTTTGGTCTTTGTTTTTCCTCTTGGTCTGTTTGGCCTTTGTTTTTCCTCTTGGTCTGTTTGGTCTTCGTTTTTCCTCTTGGTCTGTTTGGTCTTTGTTTTTCCTCTTGGTCTGTTTGGTTTTCGTTTTTCCTCTTGGTCTATTTGGTTTTCGATTTTCCTCTTGGTTCCTTGGTCAATTGATCTTGTCGTTTGTTAGGCCTGATACTTTTTGAATAAAAATAAGATGTTGTGAGTGAAAATGTGAAGGTCATTTTCTTCTTCATGAAGCCCCTGTCTCGCAGTGGGCTGACCTTCGCTCTGACACCTGTTGACTCCAGCAGAACACCTGAGTTCAGTCAGAGCTGGTTCAGGTGGGGCCGGTCTTACTTCTGCTTCTGATAGGGAGCAGCCTCACTTAGACCCAGCATTTGCCACAAAAGCCTGAGTGCCTGGCCAGAGTCCCTTCCCCTCTCAGCTTGTGAGCTGACTTGGCTTCACTTCATGTTGGTGGTCAGTCCCCAAGACCACTGAAATCTCTCTCCACTTTCCCAACCTCTCGTCTGTGACCTGTGAACTGGCAAATGCCTCAGGAAGAAAATCCAAGAAAGTAGTGGTCCCTGCTGTGTCCCCTGTGATGGGTGATGGGGACTTGGTCCCTCAGCCTCAGCTCCTGGTGCATCCTCTGACCCTCCAGTGGAGATTGCATTTGTTAACCAGGTTCCTCATTTTTCTCAGACAGATGGTCAGTCTGATAAGAGCCCACTCCCCCCATGAAGAAGCAGAACTCGACAGAGCATTTTATATGGTCTAAGGAAAAGTGTGAAACTGGGCCCACAGGGGGTTGGTAGGAAAAGCAGGTGCCCAGGACAGCTGGTGGCAGGGCAAATGGAGAGGCGGCCCAAGGAGGGCTAAAGCCAACGGGCAGTCCTGGCTCTGCAGGTTCAAAACCTGGACTCGCGGCCCAGGAGGCTGCCTGGTGCCCCAGTGGGGAGGGCACAGCCCTCCATCCTGGCCTGAGGATGGAGGCCTGCTGCCCTCAGGCACAGGGACAGGATGGACAGGGCCACAGAGAGGAGGCAGGGAGAGGTGGAGGGATGAGGACCTGCGCAGGGCTCAGGCTGTCCAGCTCCACACAGCCATGAGGCCCCGGACAGGGCACCAGGCGCCCTGGACTCTGGGTGCTCAGTACAGGTGCCAAGCATCCTGCATTGTTGACGGGCCCTGCGGAGGGGTGTGAGCCACAGGTGACACCTCTGTGTCCAGGCTTCCCTCCAATGGAGACGAGGCCCTGAGGCTGCTGTCCCATGGCTGGAGGGTGCCCCAGCAGCCCAGGGTGGCCAGGCTCCTGCCACACACAACACCCCAGCACTCAGTGCTCCCGGAACCCACTCCCGCTCCAGGGGCCCCGACGCTGGCAGGACATTAACGAGCTGGACAGCCTCCCAGGTAAACAAGCATCCCCAATGACGGCCAGGAGCCGGCCCAGCAACCCGGAAGGAGAGGCTGTGGGCTGGGGACCAGAGGGACCGGGCAGGTATAAAAGCCAGAGCCCAGAGCTCCCCACACACACCCACACACTCACCCACACACCCTCCTCCAGCACACCCACCATGGCCGCCTCCACCATGTCCGTCTGCTCCAGCTCTTGCCCCGAGTCCTCCTGGCAGGTGGACGACTGCCCAGAGAGCTGCTGCGAGCCCCCCTGCTGCGCCCCCAGCTGCTGCCAGCCCAGCTGCTGTGCCCCAGCCCCCTGCCTGACCCTCGTCTGCACCCCAGTGAGCTGTGTGTCCAGACCCTGCTGCCAATCAGTCTGCACCAGCTCCTGCACCCCCTCCTGCTGCCAGCAGTCTAGCTGCCAGTCTGATTGCTCCAGCTGCTCCCCCTGCCAGCCGTCCTGCTGTGTGTCCCTCTGCTGCAAGCCCGTGTGCTGCAAGCCTGTGTGCTGTGTGCCCGTCTGCTCTGAGGCTTCCTCCTCCTGCTGCCAGCAGTCTAGCTGTGAGCCCTCTTGCTGCTCCTCTTCCCCCTGCCAGCAGTCCTGCTGTGAGCCCTCTTGCTGCTCATCCTCCCCCTGCCAGCCGTCCTGCTGTGTGTCCCTCTGCTGCAAGCCTGTCTGCTGCAAGCCTGTGTGCTCTGGAGCCTCCTCCTCCTGCTGCCAGCAGTCTAGCTGCCAGTCTGACTGCTGCAGCTCCTCCCCCTGCCAGCCGTCCTGCTGCGTGCCCGTCTGCTGCAAGCCCGTCTGCTGCTACAGACCCTCCTCCTGCGTGTCCCTGCTCTGCCGCCCCGTGTGCAGGCCCGCCTGCTGCGTGCCCGCCTCCTCCTGCTGTGCCTCCTCCTGCCAGCCCAGCTGCTGCCGCCCGGCCTCCTGTGTGTCCCTGCTCTGCCGCCCCACCTGCTCCCGCCCGGCCTGCTGTGGTGTCTCCTTGGGCCAGAAGTCCTGCTGCTGACCAGCCATGTCCCCAGGGCCAGTGGGTTCAGGCCCATCCCACACCTGGTCCCCTCACAGCTCCCCCTGTCTGCTCCTGAGCAGGGTTAGGTGACTGGGCACCCCCTAGGACAGGTCTTCCCTGTGTCCACTATGCTGAGCTGCCTCTCCCTCCTGCCTCCCACAAGCCCCGCCTGTCTTTGTGTCACCTGCCCTGTCTACCACCTGTCTTCTTCTCAGGGCTCAATAAATTCAGTCTGATAACCTTTTCCCCTTCCTCTCCTGCTTGGGGGGACACAGGGTGGGAGCAGACCTCATTCTCCTCCTGCCAGGAGCATTTCTAGGAGTGAGTGACTTGGCCTGGAGATCATGAGGGACAGTGCCCTTGTCCCCTGGGTGTTCACTGGTGGGACTCAGGGCTAGGCCAGGAGGGCTCAGTCCCTGCCAGCCCCGAGCCCAGGTGAGAACTGTCTCTCTCCCCTGGTTGAGGATGGGCCCTTCTCCCAGTGCCCCCCGCCCTGTGTGGCTCGCTCACATACTGACCGTCACTCGAAGGATTTCTTTCATCGCTTGTCACTTGGGGCTTCCAAGCATCACACCCAAGTAGGAAAGCATCCTCTCTCTGGGTTCCTGGTTGGCCACTTCTACTGTGGAAGTGGAAGGAACCAGGTGTCCCCTCTGTTCTCAGCACTGCCAGATGTAAGAGGACCAAGCCAGGACAGTAGATTCTGCTAAACAGGACACTAATTTAAAGCTGAAGACCCCAGAAAGCTTTTCACTTCTGTAAAACGCAGGTGCATGGGATTGGCTTACAGCTTGACAGGGGCAAATTCTTGCTAAAAATAGATTAGTATACACACACTTATGCACACACTCTATTTTCCTATCTGAGTCACCTTTCAGGTTTATTCACCTTAATTGTGCTAGGCTGAGCAATAGGAATCTCAATTGCAGACGAGTATAATTAAGTATACATTGTTCTTAAGTGACCCAAGTTGGAGAGGAAGGTTCAGAGTTCTGAGGTCACAACTGCGGCAGGCACTGCCCTTGCTTTCCTGCTGAATGCACATAATGCAATCCGCCCTCCGAAGGGTCACATGCACGCAGTTCAGTTCCTGGGCATTGATTTTGTGAGCACTAGAACCGGACATCAGCACCACCCACCTCCCAAGCTTTTCTTCTGGCAAAACCCAACCCTTATCCCACTTTAAATGCTGGCTCCTGCTTCCTGCTTCCCATCTCCATGAGCCGGGCCCCTCAAGGTGCCTCATGCAAATGGAGCTCCTGACACCTGTCCTGTGCCTGGCTTCTGTCGCTCAGCAGGAGTCCTCAGGACGCCTCCCAGTGCAGCTTGTCAGAATCCCCTCTAGTCTAAGGCACGTGGCACGCCACCGTGGGCTCTTCACTCACCTGCTGGCCTCACTGCCCTTATGGCCACTGTGAATACTGCCGCCACAAACGTGGGTGTAGGACACCTGTATCAACTCTTCAGAGTACTGCTGGGTGGGACAGCAGTGCTGTCAGACATCTGAGGACCCCGCAGGCTGCTCTCCGCCTAGCACTATGTTCTCACCAACAGGCTCCAAGGTTCCAGTGTCCCCACCTCCTTACCAACAGGAGCTGTATTTTGATAGCAGATCCTAATGCCTGCGAGGCATACTTTTGGTTTTATCTCACCCAGTAATCCTGGCTGAGGCCCTGCACTGGTCATCAGTCCCACCCCTCTCCCAGCCGCTGAGCCCTCCCACGTCCTGCCCTCCTCCCACAGGCCCCTCCCCTCCCCATCCTGCCCTCCTCCCACAGGCCCTACCCCTCCTCCTCCCTCCCCTCCTCCCATAGGCCCCACCCAGATCCTGTCCTTCTCCCACAGGCCCCGCCCCTCCATGCTGGTCTTGCCCTCCTCCCACAGGCCCTGCCCCTCCACCCTCATCCTGCCCTTCATCCACAGGCCCCGCCCCTCCACCCTGGTCCCGCCCTCCTCCCACAGGCCCTACCCCTTCCTCCTCCCTCCCCTCCTCCCACGGGCCCTGCCCCCTCCACCCTGGTCCCGCCCTCCTCCCATAGGCCCTGCCCCTCCACCCTAGTCCTTCCCTCCTCCCACAGGTCCCGCCCCTCCACCCTGGTCCCGCCCTCCCCTCAGGCCCCACCCCTCCACCCTAGTCCTGCTCTCCTCTCATAGGCCCTGCCCCTCCACCCTAGTCCTGCTCTCCTCCCACAGGCCCCGCCCCTCCACCCTGGTCCCGCCCTCCTCTCATAGGCCCCACCCTTCCTCTCTGTCCTGCCCTCCTCCCAAGGCCCCGCCCCCTCTGCCCATGTCCCGCCCTCCCGCCCACGAGCCCTCTTTCAGCATCTGCCTCTCCAGCCTTGCCTCTCCCTTCCACCGGCTCTGCCCCTCCACTAACCCCACCCCTCCCTTCCGCCAGCCCTCCTCTGGTCCTGCCCTCTCCCCATTGGCCCTACCCCTCACCCGCAAGCCCCACCCCAGCCCTGCCCCTTGCACCTCTTTCTGCAGAAGAACGAGTACCTGCTCACCGTGGTGGCGGAGGAGAGGGATGTGCTACTGCTCGGCCTGCGGTACTCGTCCACCCATCTGCACTTCCTGTTCCTCAGCGAGGACATGGCCGGCGCCTGGCAGACCCGCGTGTCCTTCCGCAGCGCCAGCCTCATGGACAGCCAGTGGCACACGCTGGTCTTGGCAGTATCTGCAGGATCCTTTTCCCTCATCATGGACTGCGGCCTCCCCGTGGACATGTAGGTAGCAGGACATGGGGTTTGCCAGGGTTCTCACTGTGTGCTGTGCCTGAGCAGCCCATCCCACTGGCTGCCTGGCTGCACCTTGCACTGGGCTGAGGGCCTGGGCCCAGGAGCAAGCCCACTCCTACCCCCGCCCCAGTGGGCCTGGCTGGTCCCTAGTCAGGCCAGCTTGTGAGGAATGCTGTTAGGAGCTGCCCCCTCAGCAGGTCAACACTGAGAGGCTTTCGCAAGGGCTGTCACTAGGGCTGCCCTCTAAAGGGCCACAGCAGGTGGGGGCCAGGGAGACTGGACAGAGGAGAGCTTGGGCCGGCTCTGCTGGGCAGGCAGGAAAGGACAGCTAGCTAATGCAGGAGGCTGTGGGCCTGGTGGGTAGGATGTGCACCCAGCATCCAGGATACACGCTGTACAGTGTGAACCCGTGTTTTCACCTTAAACCACAAGACTCACTGCTCGTCAGAGAATCAGGGGCTTAAAACCAGGTAAAGATCATCACACCATGTGGCTCTCCTCTTTCTGGACATAGCTGAGGGTCACAGGCAGGGGGATGTGCCGAGTGTCCCTGACATTATTGAGGTGGCGGAGGAAGTCAGGAGCTCAGCTCCTGACTCAGGCACTCCCTCCCTGGCCTCTGGCTTCATATGGCACCTTCCTCATCCAGGATGAGGGAGTAGCTCACAGAACCCCAGGCAAACATGCTACAGTGTCCACCGCAGCTTTGCATATGACCAGGGCATTTGGCAGCCTGACCATTTCTCTCCTTTGGCCACTATGACCTGATGGTAGGCACACTGGCCTGGGGAGCACCCGTCCCCAGGCTCTGCCAGCTGATGTGACCTGTGACACCCTCACCAGCCATAGCTGCAGAGGGACTGGCCGTCTAACTTCAAATGATCCCATGTAGATTGAATCTGACTCTCTTCCTCTGTTTTGTTATTATGGAATTTACTTCGTAGTAAGAAGAACCTGTGACCTTTTCAGGTGTAGTTTTAACACATCTTATCACAGCTTACCTCCCACCTTCCCCCAAAATTCATTTGTGCTCTTAGTAGGGCAATGACATCTTGGGTCTCCAAGAGCCAAGAAGCCCATTCCCTGGTCACTCTCAGGCAGCCAGGGCCTTACAGAGAGACCCTGCACGGCCTAGGTGGACCTGGACTAGCACTGGCTCCCCCAGCAGAAGAAAGCTGGCTAGACTGGAGCCTCACCTGCCTTCTGGGTTTGCCCAGCACCTGGGAGCGAGGGGTCACTCCCCTGATTTGCAGCAGAAGGCGTTCAGGGCCAAGCACAGCAAGAGGCGCTCCCTCCCCAGAGGGGCCTCAGGCAGGACTCTGGGAAGGGACTCGAAGCCTGAGCCTGTTTCCCAGGAGTGGCCAGGAGCCAGTGGGACCCTGCAGGCTGAGGCCTGGTGGGCAGCTCCTGGGCTGCATCCTCACCGCTCTGTCCCTCCTGGCTCATCAGTCGCCAGGCCCTGGTGCCGCCAGGGCTCCTGGAGGACTGCCGCCCGTCGAGCAGCAAGAACAGCTGTGAATAAGGGTGCAGGAGGCCTGGCCAGGGCAGTGGGGCTGCAGGGTGGGGTGCCTGTGGCCATGGAAGACTTGAGCCCTCAGGCTGCAGAGCCCCGCAGGCCACCACAGAGTGCCAGGCGCAGGGTCCTAGAGCCCGCAGAGGCTGGGCTGTGTGCTGAGAACGGGCTTCTGGGGCAGCAAGCCAGAGCTGGCCTCACCCCCCAGCTGCAGCTCCATGGCTACAGCCAGAAGGGGCAGGTGCTTCGAGAGGACAGTGGACCACAGCTGTGAGCCCTGAGGACTCATGCTTTCCCGCCTCCCGAGTTCCGCCCTGGCTCCCCAGGAAGTGATTCCAAGCCTGTGCATGGGTGACATGCTCTGGGGAGTGTGGGTGGGCTGGGGACCCAGTGCAGTAGAAGTCACTGGAAGTTCACCCTGAGATGGGGAGAACCACTGGGCATCTTTTCTCCATGAGCTTCATGGGAGACCCTTGCCCCCAAATTCTTGTCACCTGGCGCCTGTGAGTGCCTTCTGTGGAAGCAGGACTTCTAGTCACGTCTACGTGAGGTCGTCCTGGGTCCGGGCAGCTCCTTACAGGGAGACAGAGATGCAGGGAAGAGATAGTAAAGGAGGGAGGCAAACTGGAGAGACGCAGCCACCAGCCAAGGAGCCCGGGGCCACCGGGGCTGGACGGGTGGAGGGCAGTCCTCCTCAGAAGCATGGAGAAAGCGCAACCTGCAACAGCTGGACCTCGGCCTCCGGCCCCCAGACCGGGGGCCACATTTCTGTGTGTCAAGCTGCCGCCTGTGGCCCTTGTCATGGCACCGGGGACGGTGATGCTCCTCTCCCACGGGCTCGCCTTTCCTTCTGTAAACAAACGGAGGACGTCCTGCGCTTCTCCAGCCCTGAGACCACCTTCTGATGCTTGCAGAATGGCTGACGTGCCCTTCCCCGCCACCCTTTCAGTGCGAGGGGCCCGGGTCTTTGTTGGCAGCCGGAGGAGAACCAAAGGCTTGTTCACGGTGAGTGTGGAGGGCTGCCTCCCCCCAGGGCTCGGGGCTGTCCCACGTCTGTGCTGTGAGGCTGTGACTCTGCACTGATGGAGCCAGGGTCCGAGGTGTGGTGAGGCACCTGGGCCTTCCTGCCGCCCACAGCCCCTCTGCTCTGATAAGGTGCCGCCACATCCCCCCGCGCCTCCCCGTGCTGTCTGGGGGCTCATTCCTCCAGAGTCGTGTCCACAGCGTCTGGAAGCCTGCCTGGCGCATGGCAGGTGCTCTGTGAAAGTCTACCCGTGGGTGCTGGGACGGGTGGATGAGTGCAGGGACAGGCCAGACGGGCAGGTGGACAGATGGACAGATGGCTGGCTGGACGCATGCTGGGTGGATGGGTGGATAGATGAATGTGGGCAGTTGGGTGGGGACACAGGAATGGAGGGAGGGATGGACAGAAGGATGGGCAGTGTAGCCTGGTCACTCCAAGTCAGCCCATGTGGAAAGCCTTCCCTGGGTCAGCCACCTGAGAAGGCGTGCAGGTCACCACTGCTCCTGTGACACACGTGCCCGCCCTCCTCCCGACTCTGCAGGCTGGACTCCCCGCAGCCCGCGCCTCCATGGGCCTGACAGGCAAAGCCTGGCGCCCTGCCCGAGCCCCTGTGAGCTCTGAGCCCGCTGCCCCCTCTCTGCAGGGCCTGGTGAGGCAGCTGGTCCTGCTGCCGGGCTCGGATGCCACCCTGAGGCTGTGTCCCAGCAGGAATGCCCAGCTGGCCGAGCTGTCCATCCCACGGGTGCTGCAGGGGAAGCTGGGTGATAACGAGGTGCTAAAATACCCTTATGGTGAGTAGCGAGGCCAGTGCCCCCACTCGACGGGAGACACCCCAGAGCCTCGGCACCAAGTTGGGGCTCCCAGCGCAGCCTTTCCCGCGTTCTCACTTCTCCATGGCAGGGGGTAGCTGTCAGGTTGGCAGAGAGAGCACTCGGGCCCCTGCCCCAGGGGCACCAGACAGGCCAGCACGTCTCCCTTCTCTCCAGGGCCCCTGCCTGGACAGACCATCGCCCCTCCTGGGGACCCCCCAGCAGACAGCAGACTCTGCTCCTGGGAGAAGGGCTTCCCCCTGCAGAGCCCTGAGCCACGCTGGAGCTGGTTCCCACCCCTCTGTCCAGCAGCCGCCCCCAGCCCCGCCCCGCCAGGACCCCGCCCTCGAGGCGCACCTTGTTTTCGTGAGCCCAGCCCGGGCATCTCCTGGGTGTGCCCCCTCCAGGTGGACTGGCATCATCCGGTGTCGAGTTGAAAGCTGGCCTGTTCATTAGAATCTCACTCTGCCGGGTCCCCAGTGTGCTGTGGGGGAGGTGGGGTGGGGCAGCCTGGCCCCGAGGCTCAGGCTCACAAGGCAGGGAGCCGCACCCAGCAAGTCCTGGGAGCCACCATGCCCAGCTGCGGCACAGACATCCACAGAAAGCCACGAGGCAGCTGGATGAGCTTGGCCCCGGCCAGGTGTGGTCCGCGGTGTGGTGAGGTCAAATGCTGGGCCAAGCTGCGCTGTAGTCACCTGACTGGAGCCCAGGAGGCAACCCGAGGGCAGACAAACCAGTGCCGGTTACCTAGGGCTCCCAGAGGGCACGGGCAAAGGGACAGAGAGCCATGCCTTGGGTGGACAGAGGGCAGGCCCGCTGGTGGCACGGGGAGCGTCACAGTGTCCTGCCATGCAGGAAGCATGGGGTGCGCCTCCGTGCTGGGGAGCCCACCTGTGATGTGGCCGCAAGACGTCCAGGAGCCCCTTCAACCGGGTGCAGAGATGGGCAGGACCCCCTGGTGGCCCTGCATCCTCCTGAGGGAGCCTGTGCACGGACATGCCTCCTCCTGGTTCCCCCTCAGAGGCAGACATGAAGGTGACGCTGGGGTCCCGGCCACCGTGCACCAAGGCACAGGATGCCACGTTCTGGTTTGACGCTGCCAGGAAGGAGCTGCACCTGTGTGCCAGCAGCCAGTGGGTCTCTGTGTTGGCAGGTGAGGCGGGGCCGGGGACTCGGGTGTCCCTGTCCCACGGTGCCCTGCGCATGCAGGGGTCTCCGGCAGGAGGTGACCAGGGAGGGAGGAAGTGAAGGGTGAGCACCTTGACCAGGCTAGGACACCTGGGAGCAAGTGAGTGGAGGGGACCTAGGAATGACCCTGGGAGCAGGTGGCAGCAGGATCCCCAGGCAGGCCAGGGCAGGCCCTCCCTGAGGCCAAGCATGCCCACCCTGGCTGTCCTCAGAGCTCACCTTACTCAGGATAGGACCTGATCCCCACAAGGAGCTTGCAGCCACACATCCTGGGGTGACGCATGGGCCAGCAGGGCTGGACACCTCTCTTTCCAAACAGAAAGAGGGCATAGGAGGCGAGCACAGGGCCTCTGTGGCCCTGGCCTCTGGGCATCTGGCCCTCGCCTTCCCTGTCCACTGGACCACAGGTAAGATGCAAGGGAGCCAAGCACCCAGAGGTGCTGTTTGGACGTGAGCCTTTGACAGGGAGGTGAGTGGAGGCCAGATGGTTGCTCCTGGTCGGGCTTCCTCAGGAAGTGGGAGCCAGTGTCCGCAAGGGGTGTGCGCCACAGACTCTACCTCTGTCCTCTGTACCCAGGGCACAGCCTGTAGAGCAGGGGCCGGGGGCTACTGCAACAAGGACAGATGCATGCGTTTCATCCTGTGGGTGTCCCGGCGCCCCTCAGGCCACAGCCCCCGCGGGAAGGAGCGGCCTCCCTTTGACAGGCCTTTCCCATGTTACGCCTTCATGACAACTGACGCCCTGGGCCAAGACCCGGGGCGTCCAGTGGACCGTCCAGCTCCTGCTGCTGGTCCTGCTGACCTGGCACCATCCTCCTTCCACAAGCCAAAGCCAAGCTGGACTACGTGGAAGAGCACCAGCGCCTGCCCACCAACTCGGAGACGCTGGGCCTCGAGGTCTTCGGCATCCCCGGCGTGGGGCTCTTTGTGGCCGCGGCCAATCGGAAAGCCAAGTCCGCCGTCTACAAGTGGACGGATGGGAAGTTCGTCTCCTACCAGAACATCCCCACACACCAAGCCCAGTCCTGGCGGCACTTCACCATCGGGAGAGAGGCAAGTGCGCGCCGGGCCGCCCTCCCTGCAGCAGACCAGCCTCGGCGACCAGGCTCGGGGCTCCGGCCACCTCTGCAGGGTGGCCTTGTTCGGCGGGGAAGGGCGCAGAGTCCCGCACTGGGCTGAGGTGTCTCCAGCTCCCCTCTGTCCTCTGTACCCAGGGCACAGCCTGTAGAGCAGGGGCCGGGGGCTACTGCAGCCAGGGCAGATGCATGCGTTTCATCCTGTGGGTGTCCCAGCGCCCCTCAGGCCACAGCCCCTGCAGGAAGGAGCGGCCTCCCTGCAGGACCAGCAGCGACAGGCCTTTTCCATGTCACGCTTTCATGACAACCAACGCCCTGGGCCAAGACCCGGGGTGTCCAGTTGGCCATCAGCTCCTGAGCGGAAGGTGGCCGCTTCCTAGGCGCTGTCTGGCTCTGGGGATGGCCGCAGGCTGACCGAAAGCCCTGCTAAGGCACTTCCCCAGCCGGTCAGCGGCACTGTTACTGCAGAGGGAGAGGAGATCTGTGTTCTCACCCACAGACATCGAGGACGCGTCAGGTCCAAAGGGACAGTGAGGGCCAGGCCCAGGAGGCCAGGGGAGACCTCAAGGCAGGCAGCCCTTCCAGCCAGGCTGGACAGAGGGCAGGGTCTGAGCACAGTGGGCCTGAGGGCCTGGGTGCTGCGGGGGGAAGGGTCACTTCCTCTTCCCAGCTCCTCACACCCCAGATGGCAGCTGGGCCCTCACCTGGACTCTGGGTCAGGCCGGACAGAACCCCTGGCCTCCTGCTGCTCACATCGCCCTGGGCCCAGCACATCCAAGGCCAGGACAGTGAATGAACAACTAGCTCTGTTTTTTAATTGGTTGATGACATTTCAAAGGTTTTTAGTTTTTATGACAAAAGTTAATAGGCTTACATCAAAGAACATTCAGACATTCAGAAACATGGGGGAACACCTTGACCCGTCACCTGGGTAGAGACGCGTTTGTCTGTCCATCTGTCCCTGCGCACTGGGAACAAGAGCTGCGCCCGCCTGCTGCCCTGCCGGGTCCCATGCCACATAAGGGAAGCCCAGGCAATGTGTGGGCATGGCCAGCACCTGGCACACAGTCACACTGGACCCCTCCCTGGGGCAGGCCGTCAGCACGCCCCCCACCCTTCCAGGCTGGGGACGGTGCTGTTCACATGCACCGCTTCCTGAATTGGGGGTTGGGTTGGTCTGTGGCCTTCAGATAGAGATAGACCTGCAAGTGATGGACGGAGGCGCTGGGCGTGTTTGAGGAGACTGTAGCGCTGGCCACGGGCCCCCTCCCCACGACAGCCCTAACAGAGGTGGGCTCCGCCTCAGGCCCCCAGACCTGCTCCCCATGGATGCAGGGGAGATGCCCGTGAGCCGAGGCTCCGGCAGCAGACCCCAGCAGCCGTCGGAGGGCGAGCTTACCTGGCTTATCTCTTGCAGATCTTCCTGGCCGTGGCTAACTTTGGACCGAATGAGAAGGGTCAAGAGGTCTCTGTCATTTACAAATGGAGCCACAGAAAGCTGAAGTTCACCCCATACCAGAGGATTGCCACCCACAGCGCCCGCGACTGGGAGGCCTTCGAGGTGGACGGGGAGCACTTCCTGGCAGTGGCTAACCACCGGGAAGGTAGGCCAGGGCTGACCCAGAATGAAGCTGTTCTGTGGCGGAGCATGGCCTCATGCAGGGCGCTCATTGAAAGAGGATGAGCCCGACCCGGCCTGGGGCTCCACTACCTGGCTCGGCCGTGTGCGGGAGAGTCTCCTGGGCACAGTGCCTGCTCACCTCCCAGGTGAGGAAGGGTCCTGCCTGGTCCCTGCCTACAGAAGGCCCCATGAAATGCGGGGCTGTCTTCTGCCTTTCTCCCCTGGGGAGGGGTCAGCGGGTGCAGGAGAGCAGGTGGGTTGCTGGACGACAGGCCAGGGGCAGTGACGGGTGTTGGCTGGTGTGCAGGGTGTGCGGCCACAGGAGGGAGGGGATGTGGACGTTGTCGATGCTCTGGGCGCAGGCTGCATGATGTCTGGGGGTGGGTGGCAGCGTGGCCCAGGAGGGGCCAGTTTGTGCCTGAGCGGCTGTTCCCAGTCCTGAAACTCTATGGGGGGGCAGGCGAGCCCCAGGATGACAGCCCACCCTACAGGGTACCACTGACCTGGGCCTCCCTGGGCTACACGCCTCAGCACTCACCTGGTCAGCCATCTCCAGACTGGGGAGGAGCCCCAGCTCATGGGCGTAGAGGAGCCCAAGAGTCCAGTAGCCCGTGTCCCCCTAGGGTGAGTGCTCCAGCAGGGCAGGCTGGGAACACCATGAGTGAGGGGCTCTGGGCAGGGGCAGCGTGGGGTGGGAAGGTCTGACCTGTGGGACAGGTGCTGACCCCCAGGCCCTGGAGGCCACAGTGGGCAGTGGAGCCTTCTGGACTGTTCCTTCTGGGAACAACAGCCGTGAAGGCCCAGGGGGGCTGGCACGGGGCCCTGATGGGCCCAGCAGGTGGAGACAGGAGAGCAGAGGTGGCCGTCCGTGCCCTGGCCAGAGCAGAGGGGTGCCGGGGCCTGGGCAAGTTTACGGGGAGGGCTGTGACCCACAAGCGGCCATGGGGCCATGGGAGTCCTCTGCTCCCCAACGCTGACCCTGGTTCCAGGTGACAACCACAACATTGACAGCGTCATCTATAAGTGGAACCCCAGCACCCGGCTCTTTGAGGCCAACCAGACCATCGCCACGTCCGGAGCCTATGACTGGGAGTTCTTCACGGTGGGGCCCTACTCATTCCTGGTGGTGGCCAACACCTTCAACGGCACCTCCACCAAGGTGCACTCCCACCTGTACGTCTGGCTGGTTGGCTCCTTCCGGCTCTTCCAGTCCTTCCTGGTGAGCACCGTCAGTCTCCACCGCTTGCCTGTCTACCACCAAGTCTCATCGGCAGCATGTGCCTGTTGGATCCGGGTGACGGGAGGGAGGGGGAGGGAGGGGGAGGGAGGGGCCCGCTGGTATGGCCCAGCGACGGCCACACCAGCATGGCCCTGGACCCTCAGTCCTTGGACCCAGCGCCTCCCCGGCTGAGGAGCCCCTGCCCGCACTGCCCTGTGTGGGGTTTCTGTGACAGAGCAGCGCGGGCACTCTCAGGAGCCCCTCCCTGCCCTCCTGCCCAGGTCTGGTTCCTGTCTGGGGGGTGGCGAGTCTCCAGCTCTGGGGCAGCCGGGCAGCTTGCTCTGACCTGGGCGGCCTGGGGACGGGGTGGGGGCGGACGTGTTGCTTTTAGACTAGGTTGTCCCTTGGTGGCTCCTGTCCCCGTGTGCTGGCGAGACCTCAGTGTGGAGCAGCAGCAAGCACTTGGCCCAGGCGGGAGGGGTCCTTCTCGGCGGCCCTGGAAGGCAGCTGTGGCAGTGGAGGGCCGTGCTCGCAGGGACAAGTGGGACTGCCCAGGAGGAGGTAGACGTGCTGGGCAGAGGGTGGTGACCATTAACATCAGGCTGCGTCTGAGCGGTGGCTGTGGCTAAGGGCAAAAATGTCCCCGCAGAATCCTGGCTGTGTTCCCAGAGGAGGGCAGGCCCAAGGGTAGGCGACGGTGCCTGAAAGAAGAGCAGGGCCAGGCAGGACAGAGTGGACGTGAGAGCAGAGCCGCCCCGGGCCTGAATGTGCTGAGCAGGGGAGGTGTGGCTCTGCAGGGACCTTTCTGGAAGGGCCCGTGAGCAGCTGGGGGCTGTGAGGAACTGTGTCTGCAGAGCTGGCGGGCCTCGGGCTCAGGGCAGGCATTCCCGGACTCTGGGTACCTTCAAAAGAATCTGGGGACCCGGGTCCTGCCGCCCAGGGCCGGGCGAGCGGGAGGCTGTCCATCAGCCTGGGAGGCAGTTGGAGGGTGCTCAGGTCAGCTCCTGGCTCCAGCCCCTGGACATGCACCAGGAATTCTGGGACCTGCCTCCAGGCGGGGGAGGTCCACCACCTGGGACCAACGGAGGAGCCAGCTCTGCTGGGAGATCCGGCCTCCGCTGCTGGCCTCTGCTGCCACCTGAACAGGTCACTGGCCCGGGGGGCTTCCTCAGCCCATTTCTCGAGGTTACAACGGTGAATCGGGGGGTGCAGCTCGTAAGCAAGGAGTTTAATCGGCCCACGGTCTTGGAGGTTGAAGTCCATGAGCACAGGGCCTGCCCCTGCGAGGCCCCTGGCCAGGCCCTCGGGGGGGAAGCAGAAGGCAGGCGGTGCGTGCAGGACAAAGCATCCACAGGACCTGTGACCACAGCAGTGGGGAAGCGCTGTCCAGAGTGGAGCAGGACAGGGTGGGGACAGCGGGGCGTGCTAGCCAAGGCCCGGCACTGTGGCCTGGACGGCTGCCGAGAGTGTGGATCAGGGTGAAGGGGCTGAGGCCAGCAGAGGAGGTCGGCCAGGAGCAGGAGGAGCCCCAAGGGCCGGAGCTGCACCGCAGGGAGGTACTGGAGGGGCCTGGGCTTGCTGGAAACAGCCCCCAGAGTGCACAGGGCCAGAAAGACAGAAAGGGTTGAGACCCTGGCCTGGACTCGGCTCCCCTTCCTTGCTACCCATGCACCCAGGGAGGGCAAGAAAGCACACGTGTTATCGTGCACCTGCTCGCACACTGGAGTGCGCATGCCCACGCGTCGGGGCTCCCCCAGCCTGGTGCTGCTGAGCGGAGACAGACCTTCTCGCCAGATCCCCACTCGCTGCCTTCAGTGTCCCCATTTTACACCATGGACCCCACGTGGCCAGGTGTGACCTGGGCGTCCTCCGTTGTGCAGAGTGCTCGGGCCCCTCTCAGAGTCAGGTCCGGAGTGACGTCATCCCACAGGTGGGGCTCACACCTGCGGTTCTCCGCATCAACCGTGAAACCCACAGCAAGACTGCAGAACCCAGAGGGAGCAGGCCCATGCCCACATGCCCCTTCACCCACTGGAGGGGCCGCAGCACCCTATGATCAAAACCAGTGTGCTCTACAGCCAGCACCCAGCCTGGACGTGCAAAGGACACGCAGAGGCCACTGAGCCTCACGTCCATGCAGGGCTCTGGCTGAGTGGACGTGCTGGGAACTCACGTCCTGCAGCCTACAGGCTCATCCCTTGGGCACTGTGGCCCAGGGCGTGTGGGGTCATGGCAGGGACAGTGGCAGCCACCAGGTCAGCAGGCCCTGCTTGTCACTAACATGCCCTGGGGCTGCTGCATGATTCCCGAAGGCCAGGACCATGGCTCCCCATGCACACATGCACGTGAGCACGCTGTGCACGCACACACACAGAGTTGTGGTAGGGCCTGGGCCGTGTGCAGCCTCTCTGCATTCTGTCTGTACAGCAGGTGTGGTGGACTGACCAGGTGGGAGGGCCTTGGGAACTGTGGTGATGTGGGCAGGAGGGCTCTGTGGAGGCAGCAGCCACACCCCATAGCTGTGTCCTCACTGAGACAGGAGCTGGCAGTGGTCAGGCACTTGGGGAAGGTCCCAGGTTTGGGGGTCAGGGGTGGCAGGGGCCTCACACCTGCTGTGTAGACTGGCGCGGCCCCATCCTTACTTATGAGAAGAGCCCTGGAAGCTGCCCCCGGAGGTGGCTACAGGCGGCCCGGCCTGGGGAGGAAGATCCTCTACAGCCACGACTGGACAGCAGAGGGCTGGGACCCTGACTCAGTGACGCCCCATGGTCTCGTCCACCCTCCACATCCCATCAGGGCACCTGGGTCCACTTGAGTTCCAGATAAAATACTAGTAATTTTTTCCGTGAAAGTATGTCCCAAGCTCCTCGTGGAAGACGTGCAGACCAGAAAGTTGCTCACTGTTACCTCCCACTCCAATCCCATGGGAGTCTGTATTTGCTGACTCAGGCGCTGGCCCTCGCTGGGACCTGAGCCGCCTCTGAGCCCTGCTCGCTGGGCAGGCAGAAGCTCCAACCCCCCATGCAGAGGCTGTGTGCTGGCAGCTGGAAGTTTGACTTCCAGCTGCCAGCAGCTGTGCCAGGTTCTCCAAGGATCTCGCGAGCCCTGGGGTGGACGCAGCCCGACCCACAGAGCCTTGCCCTCCCTCCTGGCCCCTGTGGGCCTCAGAACCTCCGACACACAGCCGACCTCGCTGTCTCCCTCTCAGCAGCGTCCCACCTAACCCGTGCCCTTGGTGTCGAAGCCAGGCCCTCTCCTGGGCACCAGATCCCTCCCAAGCAGCCCACCCCTGCTTTGCTCACCCCACGGGCCTGGGCCCTGGGCCCTGCATGTCCTGCTGTCCCCGCTGCCAGATGCCCTTCCCTGCCTCACTGCCCAACGACCCCCTCTCCTTCCTCCACATATCCACGACTCTCCTGTGTCCCCAAGCCCAGGCAGTCTCCCATGTCCCCATGTGCAGGCCACCACTCTAGGATCTTTGGGGGCAGAGAGGCCTCCTCACCCATCCATGAGGTTCTGCCCCTGGCCTGGCCCCAGCACCCACTGGGCACTCCTCAAGCTGCGCCAGGAGAGGCCGCTCAGGTCATCCACCCACCCTTAGGGCAAGAGAGCAGCCACCACAGGGCTTGTCCCCTGGAACCCTCACCGGACCTACCTCAGCACAGGCGAGCGGGAGCCAGCACCCCAGAAGGGAGACATGGGGACATGTGTGTGAGTATGCCTGAGTGTTACAGGTGTGCACATGTGTGTCAAGCACCCATGTGCCTGTTTGTGCATGTCTCTGTGTGTGCATGTAGGCACAGGCATGTTACAAACATGCACATGTGTGTCCAGGGGCTGACCTGCGCCTACACACAGGTGTGCACACACATGCCTGCACGTGGGTCACAAGCCTGCGGCTGTGTGCATCATCACACGTGTGTGCAGGTGTGGGCACAGGGATGCACAGGTGCACGTGCAGGGATGTGTGCAGCTGTGCACATGCGTGTGGCTGGGCTCCGGTGTGGTTCCCTCGGGCTTGCAGGGAGCCCAGGGCTGGGCGGTCTGTTCTGCTCTGTCAGACCTGGGCTGCCGCTTGGGTGGCCTGGGGTGTTCCCAGCAGGTAGGATGCACTAACCCAGGAGGTATCTCTGTGGAGGGTTCGGTAACCACCAGGGGTCCTGGTCCCCTTGTCCTTGTCCTAGTGAGTCTCACTTGGTGCTTCCTCCCACGGTCCCCCAGGGCCCAGCCGCAGGGGCTTGGGCACTGGTGCCCTCTACTGCCCATGCCTTTCTGTTCGACCCAGAGTTATCTTTTCCTAGGTGCCAAGTGATGCAGCCAGCCAGGGTGAGGGACAGGGGACCAGAGGACACTGCGCAGCACCATCTGGCTTTGTGGGAGGGAAAGGTTAACTGATTTGGGTGGATAACAGGGTAAAAGGACCTGGGGGTCAGAGAGAGCGTCCGTCTGCTGCAGCGCTCCTGAGCTGCTTTCCCGGGGCAGGGTGAGACCAGACAGCCTCAGCAGGAGGTTCTGGGCATGGGCCGGGGCCAGCGAGAGACAATGTGGCCTGTGTGAGGCACAGTCCCACAGACGACCCAACTGTCCCCAGCAGGGACTACCTGGGACAGCCCCATGACCTGACGCTGTGCAGTGCAGTGTCCCCAGGGAAACAGCCAGATCCTGAGCCTGGAGAAGTAGCGGGTCTCCCACTGAGTGCTGTGGGCATCCCTGACCCCAGGCTCAGCTCTTCCTCTTTACAATGGGGATCCGGGGGGGCCTGGCCCTCATGACATGCTGGGGGAAGGGACACCACCTAACATAGCAGTCCCCCTGCCCCACAGGGCACAAGCTCTCAGACATGGAGACAGGTTGCAGCCCTCAGCCCCCATGGCAGTTACAGAGCCAAGAAATGTGCCCCAAACCCCGACCTGAGATACCCCCCATGGGCATGCTTTTGCCTGGAAGCAGGCGCAGGGCACAGTTCTCGGGATCCGTCTATCCCCTTCCAACTTTCCGGGCAGCTAGAAAATTTGAAAGTTCCCATTTGTGTCAGTCTGGCTTCCCCGAGAGACAAACCAGGAGTCTGTAGAGAGAAGAGGGGAGGTGGTGTAGGGTGGGCTCACACCATCCTGGAGGCTGGGGAGTCCCCCCATCTGCTGACTTCGAGCCAGAGGCCCAGAAGAGCCTGTGTGCAGTACAGTCCAAACCTGAGGCAGACCAGACAGCTGCTGCGAGAGTCCCAATGCAAAGGCCTGGGGACCCAGAGCACTGGCACCGAGAGCAGGAGGTGGACGTCCAGCTCAGGCAGAGTGAATCTCCCCTCTGCCCTCTGTTCTGCTCTGCCCCGCGGGGCCAGAGGAAGCCACTCAGGTTGGCAGGGTCAGGTTTGCTCTCGGTCCACGTTCAAGGGCACTGGCAGGAAGTGTGCCAGCCCTCGGGGCTTTGCCTAGCCCACCTGACAGACGGTCAGCACCACCCCCGGGGAACCATGGCGCCTGTCTGGGGACATGCCACCCCCATCCGCCCCCCCCCATCCACTTGATCCATGTGGGTGTGGGACCCTGACCACCCAGGCCTGGGGCCAGTTGAAATGGTGCCTCGTCCAGGCTGCAGCCTGGGCAGCGGCGGGGACGTAAGGCAGAGCAGGTCCTGTCCTGGGAGGCCAGGCCCGTGGCAGGAGCATCCTTTCCCCAGAACACGATGCAGCGTGGTCTGAGTGTCCAGCCTGATCATCCCAACACGTGTGCGTACTCATGAACCACCGGCGCCCCTGCGGCCCTTCTCCCCGCCCCGGCAGTCCTGCTGACCCCAACCGACAGCCGTTCTGAAGGCTGCACTCAGTGGCCTCGCAGGGGTCTTGGGCGCTGTCCCGGGGACACGTTTCTGCTGGTGTGAGCGCTGTGCCTGGGGCGCTGCCCAGCCTCCCTGGGCGGCTTCCCACTCTCACCTCCAGGGAACGGCCAGGCGCGTTCTCACCCAGCTCTCTGCGCCACGGTCCTTTCCTTGGAGGCGAAAGCCCCGGAGTGGGGCTCGGGGTCAGAAGCCAGGTGTGGGAGAGCTGGCTGCTGCGTCCTTCCCAGCGTCGGCCTCGCGGACGGTCACAGGAGAGCCTGGGGCGAGCGACACCTCCGTGTGCATTTGAGCTGCACTTACCTGGTGACACCAATTCTGAGCACATTTTTGTGTGCTGTCCCTCCGAGGTTTGTTGTCCCCACTTAACCCTCTCTTGCCTCTCCATGATGACGGTGAGGGTTCCGTGTGTCGGGGAGACAGCCCTGTGTCACACGCGTGCTTTCCTGCCTGCCTTCTGTTGCCCGTCTCGGTTTAGTGGCTGTTTAACTCATCACTGTTTTGAATCGTCACCATGCCACGTCATGAGCCGTGCAGCGCCTACCAGTGACATTTCCCCCGTCCACTGTGCTGTGTGTCCTCTGAGGTCACAGGCGCCACACTGGCCAGACAGTCCCCTCGAGCAGCGAGGGCCTTTCTCTTGCGTGCCAACACCTCCGGTGCTCTCTCCCACCTTTTCCAAGATTCCAATCTCCACCTGGTGTCACTTTTCCTCAACACGAGTGATTCCCTCAGTGTTCCTGCGGGTCAGGTCTGCTGCAGTCACTTCTGTCCCCTCATCTGAAGAGCTCTTGTCTCCCCGTCTCTGAGGCTTATTCACCTGGCTGCAGAATTCCAGGTCCTCGCTTTATCCTCAGTCACTCTGACGATGTCTTCCTGCTGCCTCCAGCTCCGGCGTCCCCCCGTGGGGAGCTGGGTCCCTGGAGCTCTGCGTCCCCCGTGGGGATCTGGGTCCCTGGAGCTCTGTGTCCCCCGTGGGGAGCTGGTCCCTGGAGCTCTGTGTCCCCCGTGGGGATCTGGTCCCTGGAGCTCTGTGTCCCCCGTGGGGATCTGGTCCCTGGAGCTCTGTGTCCCCCGTGGGGATCTGGTCCCTGGAGCTCTGTGTCCCCCGTGGGGATCTGGTCCCTGGAGCTCTGTGTCCCCCGTGGGGATCTGGTCCCTGGAGCTCTGTGTCCCCCGTGGGGAGCTGGTCCCTGGAGCTCTGTGTCCCCCGTGGGGATCTGGGTCCCTGGAGCTCTGTGTCCCCCGTGGGGATCTGGGTCCCTGGAGCTCTGTGTCCCCCGTGGGGAGCTGGGTGCCCTCGAGCTCTGTGTCCCCCGTGGGGAGCTGGGTGCCCTCGAGCTCTGTGTCCCCCGTGAGGAGCTGTGTCCCTGGAGCTCTGTGTCCCCCGTGAGGAGCTGTGTCCCTGGAGCTCTGTGTCCCCCGTGAGGAGCTGTGTCCCTGGAGCTCTGTGTCCCCCGTGGGGATCTGTGTCCCTGGAGCTCTGTGTCCCCCGTGGGGATCTGGGTCCCTGGAGCTCTGTGTCCCCCGTGGGGAGCTGGGTCCCTGGAGCTCTGTGTCCCCCGTGGGGATCTGTGTCCCTGGAGCTCTGTGTCCCCCGTGGGGATCTGGTCCCTGGAGCTCTGTGTCCCCCGTGGGGAGCTGGTCCCTGGAGCTCTGTGTCCCCCGTGGGGAGCTGGTCCCTGGAGCTCTGTGTCCCCCGTGGGGATCTGGTCCCTGGAGCTCTGTGTCCCCCGTGGGGATCTGGTCCCTGGAGCTCTGTGTCCCCCGTGGGGATCTGGTCCCTGGAGCTCTGTGTCCCCCGTGGGGATCTGGTCCCTGGAGCTCTGTGTCCCCCGTGGGGAGCTGGTCCCTGGAGCTCTGTGTCCCCCGTGGGGATCTGGTCCCTGGAGCTCTGTGTCCCCCGTGGGGAGCTGGTCCCTGGAGCTCTGTGTCCCCCGTGGGGAGCTGGTCCCTGGAGCTCTGTGTCCCCCGTGGGGAGCTGGTCCCTGGAGCTCTGTGTCCCCCTTGGGGAGCTGGTCCCTGGAGCTCTGTGTCCCCCGTGGGGAGCTGGTCCCTGGAGCTCTGTGTCCCCCGTGGGGATCTGGTCCCTGGAGCTCTGTGTCCCCCGTGGGGAGCTGGTCTCTGGAGCTCTGTGTCCCTCGTGGGGAGCTGGGTGCCATTTCTATCATTGTCCCCTCTCTGTCCTTTTTCTCTGGCTGCTTCTCTGTCCCCAGGGGTCTGAGCGGGTGGCACAGGGCTTTTGTTTCCCTTCTGCTCAGGGTTCCTGCTCGGCCTCGGCCATCACTTTCTGTATTTTCTGTCCCTCTCCCGTCCCCCTCATTGGGTGACTCTGGCACTGCACACCACAGCGGGCCCCGGGCCTGGCCTTTCTCTCCTGTGCTGGTCAGTGCTCTGGATCGTCTGTGATTGGCTCCCTCTCCGCTCGGTTGTCAGGGCGGCGCTGGCCCCACAGGAGGTGTGGGACTGCAGTGCCCAGTCCTCCCGCCGCAGGACTTCCAGGGCCCTTCTCAGAGCCTTCGCAGCTCTGGGCGTTTCTGTCTTGTTCCCGCCACGTCCTCCCTGTGGGTTCTTGTCATGTCACTGTGACGTCCCCAGCCGGCTCCACGTTTGACTGAGGGTCCCACGTTCTGTTGGATCCACACCCTGCGCGTCAGGCCCGTCCCTCGTGTGCTGGGCATGGTGACTGGGTGGCGACGTGCGTTCTGTTTTCCTCCTCTCGGGAGTGTCCGGCACCCTTCTAGCACAACTCTCCCTTCCTGGTCGAGCGCCTGGCCTCTGGGGGCTCGGCCCCAGGCCCGGCTTCTATGAGTTTGACTCAGTTCTGCTGCAGCCCAGGGTGGTCTGTGGTCCGGGCATGTCCTGCTCCCGGGGGGCAGCCCTTCCGTGGCTTCAGTGGGAATATCCTGATGTCTTCCAATCCTCTGTCTTGCTGTGGTCAGGCCCCAGCACCACCTCCCGGGTCCAGGCAGCAGCTGACAGTGTGGCCTCCCCGCCGTGGCTCAGCCCTGGCTCCTGGGACTTTGTCACCTGCAGTTCGGGAGGTGGACGTTTGAGAGGCACTGAAGGCCATCGGGGCTCTCTGCCTGTGCGTGTCCCCTCCTGGAGCGCCCTTCAGGCCCTCGGGGTGCGGATCCCACTCCAGGTGGTCAGAGATGTGGTCCCACCTCTGCCTGCTGCGGCGCCCTCTGGAGGCTGGGGACGGGGTGGGCTTCTTGGGGACACCGTGCAGTCTGTCCAGTCACCAGCGGGAGGGCCAGTGGAACACAGGCCTCTCCACCAGGACCAGAAGGGGGGTCAAAGAGAAAAAGCAACGGTTTCAGTCTCAGCGAAGCCTGCACTTCCCGGCCTCCTCAGCCCCTGGCACAGAGGGCCCAGCCACACTCACCCTTCTGCCGATTAGGAGCTGAGACAGCAGTCCCCAGAGAGCGTGTGCACCCCCGTGGCCACACCCTGCACGAGCCGCTGCCACGTTCCTGCCCATCCCCACCCCTGTGCCACCCTCCTGGGCAATGCCCGACAGGGCGGCTGCCTGCTGCGCCTCTGGCCCTCCCTCTGCGGGGCTCAGACCCTGGCAGGGCTCCTCAGGCCCCTCCCACTCTGCACCACCCCTTATCCACGCACCCTTCTCATGGGCCACGTGGAACCGGCTCCGGCAAAGACCTGGCTCCCCCTCCACCTGCCCCTCGAGGGGACAAGTGACGTGGGAGCAGCACAGAGACAGCAGGCTCTGTCTGTAGGGTCAGCAGAATTCCATACACATCCCCGACCGGGGACAGGAAGCTCCAGGTGTTAGGAGGGACTAGAGGGATGGGAGCCCTGCCTGGGAAGGGGGTGTGGGCCTCGGGGGTGCATCTGCCCCGGGTCCGTGCAGGAGTGTGGCCTCGAGGCTGCCACCTAGGGACACCTGTGAGTGGCACTGGGCATGGTGGGTGGCTTGCTGGGGTCTGTCTGGGCAGTGCCCAGGCTCACTGGCCCTGCTGTGCTGGCCGCTGCTCTGTGCTAGACCCTCGGGGCTGCGGACTGGGAAGTCTTCCGCATCGGGGACAGGCTCTTCCTCGCCGTCGCCAACAGTCACAGCTACGACGTGGGAATGCAGCTGCGCAACGATTCCTACACCATCAACTCCGTCATCTACGAGCTGAACGTCACCGCCCAGGCCTTTGTCAAGTTCCAGGACATCCCCACCTGCAGGTACTGGGTGGGCTCACCTGCCCTCTGCTTGGGCACACTGGCTGCAGCAAGCCACCCTGCTGGGCCTGGCATCCGTTCCAAGGCCGACACTGCATGGAGCGCAATTTCTCTGCACGTTTGTGGTTTGGCCCTGTGCGGAGGAGCCCGGGGCAGGTCTGTGCCCCTCTGGGGAGGAGGTAGCGGTTCCTCCACGAGGAGCCGTGGCTGGTCTGCTTGCCACAAGCAGGAGGCCCCAGGCCGCTCAGTGGCTCCCGAAGCTGCCCCTCTATCCACAACGGCAGGTGCCCTCCCCCGTGTCGGCGCCCTGCCCAGCAACTGCAGGAAACAGAGGCTTGTTGAGGCAGGAGTGAGGCTGGCGGTGTGGACGGGGTCAGTGTGGCCACCTGGTGCTGGGCCCAGTCCAGCTTGCTCTGCAGGGCACTGAGGCCTGCGCAGTGCCCCCTGCGGCCCCAGAGCTGAGCAGCTGTAGCCAGCCCAGGCTGGACCTGGGGAGGGACTTCTAAGTCTTGCTTGAAAACGTGGCTGAGTCTGCATCATTCAGACCCCAGAACAGAGGGCTTCGTCCCTCACGTTTAAAACCAGAACCCCGCCAGTGTCGGCCCCAGAGGGAGCAGGGCCTCCCCAGCTTTCCTCAACGTCTGAGTCCTTCAGGGAGCACTGTCAGGCCCCTCCTGAGGCCAGCCTGTCCCACCCTGGAGACACAGCGAGCACATTTAGGAAAGGAAATCCGAGACCCACTCTTCGGAGGAAGACAAAGGAGGTGCCAGGGGTCCTGGGTCCAGCGCCAGCCACGAGCTCACCATGCATCACGGTGGAAACGGAGTGTGTGGAAGGGACACCCCAGGCCCCTGACAGTGTCGCTCCCAGAAACAGGCAGGCAAAGAAGGACTCTCCCTTTATGCCCACCACAGTCAATCGTTGATTTACAAGGTGCACAATGTCACCTTACTGATGGCTCAAGTATTCTTTAATGAAAAAAGAAAACCAGTCCTCAGAATAGAATGAGAACTAGCGGTGGCACCTGGTTCAGACCCAGGAAGGAGCTGCCTGTGGCCTCCTGGGTCACCGTGGCTCCAGCAGCAGAGCAGGGCCCAGGAGCCACACCTCTGTGCCTGGAAGCCAGGCTGTTCATCAAGGCCTCCTGCTGAGAGAGAGGTTCAGAGCAACGCACACCTTAGACACTTGGGGCACGTTTAGAGTGAAGCCAGCGTGGGAATGAGTGGCAGCAGGAATGGGTCAGGGGCGAGGCGGTCACGCATGGCCATGCCAGGCGGCCTCGGCTCCGGGCATCCGGTCTCAGCCCTCACCCCCACTGTCTCCACAGCGCCCTGGACTGGGAGTTCTTCTCCGTGGGAGAAGATCACTTCCTGGTGGTCGCCAACTCCTTCGATGGAGAATCCTTCTCAGTGAACAGTATTATCTACAGGTAAGGGCCAGCCGAGGGCAGCCTCCTTCTCCCCACTCGCCTTCCCCTGCAGATGGCCACCAGCTCAGCAGGGCCAGGCCATGGGGAGTGTTTCCCAGTGCCTCAGCTGGTGCTGGGCCGTGCCTGCTGGGAGCCGGCTGGGCCACGGCCCGATGCTGACTGACCACTGGAGGTGCAGCAGGTGGGCTGCTGGTGGGAGTTCCTGGAGTCCAGCTTTCCTCCGGCAGACTCCGGAGCGGAACTGTTCCACGTCTTCTAGGTGTTTTCACTGATTTAAGTGTAATGAGTGGGGACTGTGTCACTCCCAGATGTTTAGCAGTGTTTGTGACCATCACTGACCAAGTTATCAATCCCAGAGTTTTTCTTAAGAGGACTAGGAGATATAATCACATCGGAGAATAAGGGCTTCTCTGCCCCTTGGATTCTGAGGCTTCTGTGGTGTTCTTAACTAGTAGAACGTTCCAGAACGGTCCTGTAGCAGCAGTAGTGGTCAGCAGCCCTGCCCCCACCTCTCAAGTTCACGTGGGACCTCACGGCCACCAGCCACCGACAGGATGCTGCCTTGGGCAGGTCTGAGCCGCTGGCTCCTTGGGGTTGGCTTCTGCTGCTCTGTTCACGTAACAATGTACGAAGACAGAGCTCCCCGTGTCTCTGTGACTGTTGCCACTGGAGTGGGTGTCACCCTGTATCACCTTCCCTAGGTCCCAGGTGCTATATCTAAGCTTTCCGCATCCAGAATAGGAAACGCGACTGGGCTTTGGTTTCCCTGGGGACTCCCCTTATCCACACACAGACGCACTGCCGCAGGCGCAGCACGGGGCCAGGGCCGTTTGGAAAACACGCTTCTCTGTGTTTCGTGAGGACCTTAAATGGGTCAGGTGGCTCCCAGGCCTGGCACCTTTTCAACCGTGTCTCAGAGACTCTCCAGGCTCCCTGCTTATTGGCCTGTCCAGGGCTCCGTCATCTGTGTTTCACAGGGGAGAAAATCATCAATTTTCTCAGAATTTCAAACTTACTGCAGTAGACTCTCAACACACTCAAGCAATTTGACAATGCATGTGGAAGAAAAAGTTTTTAGAGATGGCCAAGAAATTTCTGAAAAAGAACAGTGCAGGAGGGAACTACAGGGGTGGAACAGGGTGGTCCTTGCTAAAAATGGACACCTGATGGTGGGCTGGGGTGGCTCGGGGGGCGCCTGCCTCCGGGCCTGAGCCCGCTGCATCCCTGCACCACAACATCAGTGAGGGAAGATTTAAAAAGGGGTGCGGAGGTCACAGTCCAGAGGGCCAATGGTTGGTCGTCCCTTAGTGTGACCTGTGTTCAGCAGAAGAAAGGGCACACTGTTCTGTTTGCTTTGGGTTCTGCAGATTGAACCCAGGGGCCTTAACTGCTGAGCCACATCCCCAGCCCTTTTCTATACTTTTTATTTAGAGACAGGGTCTCGCTGAGTTGCTTAGGGCCTTGCTGAGGCTAACTTTGAACTCGTGATCCTCCTGCCTCAGCCTCCCGAGCTGCTGGGATGACAGGCGTGACCATGGCGCCCAGCGGGATGCGTTGTTTAATAAAATGATTCTGTGTTATTTTCCATCCAGCTGGCAGAAAACGAAGCTAACCCTAGTTCCTACCCATATACAAAAGCAAATCTTAGCTGAATTAAACATCCAAGTGTAAAAATACAACAAGAAAATGTAAGGCTTTGCTCAGCCTCCAAGTGAGGGAGAGGGCGGCTGGCCGCTCACACACAGAGCTCCTGTGGGAGAGACCACCAGGGGCCAGGACGGAGCCGACCCGCAGACCTGAGAGGAAGCGGGAGGAGAAAGGGTTAGAATCGGGGACATGGGAGGCTGTGAGCAGCGATCTCGGATGACTGGGACCCGAGTAAACCTGTGGGAAGTGACCTGCTCTCAGACATGACCCTGTGCGTTTACGGGAAGTGATCCAGGAAAACATCAAGACTGAAGCCACATGTGCCCTTGACCTAGGAGCCCGCCTGGGGACTCCATCCTGCGGGACGAGGCCACCTTGCACAGACACATCTCTGTGAGGGCCTGGCTGGGGCCTGCTCACACCTGGGCGGGGGCTGCCTGACCGGGGCTGCGGGCAGGGCTCCCAGGGCCTAGAGCACGGGCGGTGCTGTGTGGGGTGTCTCAGGGCCGGTGGGGGCAGCACGCACCCCACTGTCAAGGTGACCCCACAGCTGCACCCCTTGGAGCCGCCAGGATTCCTGACTGTCCTCCGCAGGTTTCAGGGTGCGTGGGGCAGGGTCCTGGGGGGTAGGAGGGAGCTGTGGGATCCTCTAGGGGCCGCGTCCCCTCTGGGCCTCAGTTTCCCACTTTCTCAAGATGAGAACCTCCCCCCCACACCCAGGAGCCCTCTAGGTTCAGCAGAGGCTCGTCACACCGCCACACGTGGCCGGGGAGGTGGGGGACTCGAGCACGTCTGGAGGCGAGCTGGTGACCGGGTGGTCAGGAGTGTGGGGCAGGAGGCTGCCGCTCACCCAGAGCAGCCCACCCACACTGGCCAGGCTGACGCCGTCCCCCACAGGTGGCAGGGCTACGAGGGCTTCGTGGCTGTGCACAGCCTCCCCACCTTCGGCTGCAGGGACTGGGAGACCTTCGACACCTCGGCCGGCTCCTACCTCATCTACTCCAGCGCCAAGGAGCCCCTGTCCAGGGTCCTGCGGCTGAGGACCACCTGAAGGACGGCGTGCAGAGCAGGGTGGCAGGCAGCCCAGGCAGCTGGCTGGCGGCAGGCGAGACGTGGCCCCTCTGTGCCTCTCTGAGCAGGGCTGTCCACCCGGCAGGTGGCCCTGCAGAGCTGCGTTCCTGGTGACCACTGGCCATGTTCCAGATGACCAGGCGTCCTTCAGGCTAAGGCCCAGGGCTGTCCCCTGGTGCTCCCAGCCTGGTCCAGCAGGGATTCTGCCATAAAGGAACAATTGTACCAAGTTTTACCTCAAACACAACAGGGCCCCTGTGTGTCCCTGGCCTGGGCCTCCCCCTGGTGCGTCCCTGGCCTCCGGACAGTCTCCCCCATGCAGTCCTCACGTGCATCGGGATGGACACCTATTTATTGTGTTGTAATTGTGGAAATATATTTATATTGCTCTTTACAAAAAGCACGGCGGTGTCTCTGTGCTTCTTTCGCGGACCCGACTCTGAGTAATGGGGCCCAGGCAAGGCCCTTGGTCACCAGAGCAGGCAGAGCTGCCCCTTCCCCAGAGAGCCCTGGCCCTGGCCCCGGTTTACCCACAAGTGCATCGGGCTCACCTGAGCTCAGAATCCCAAGGCCACGCCCGGCAGGTGTCCCTCCCTTCCCCAGGCCCCCAGCATGGAGACTGGACAGCCTTCCTGGCTGCACCCCAGGCAACCACCCCCTCGTCCCTCAGGGGCCAGTGTTCCGTAGATGGCCTCAGAGGCCTCCCTGGGCTAGGGCTGGCTCACTCCTTCCCACACCTAACGCCCCGACCCTATTCCGGCATGGAGAACTTCTACCTCCCTGGATGGTCATTGAGAGGGACGTAAGACCCACCCTGGAGCCCCGAGGAGGTCAGCAGGAAGGGGGTTGCCACTGAGCAAGTCCCTGGGTTTGGAAGTGCTCCGGCCAGACCTTTGAGGGGCGGCCCTGTGGGCCCACACACGGTGGAGACGCAGGTCCTGGGGATGGGAAAGGCGCAGCAGTCCAGGGAGGGGAGGGCGCGGGCGTGCAAGGCCCGCCGTGTCCTCACCAGCCTGCCGAGAGCAGACACCCAGGGGCCCCTGCGACTGGGTGACAGGGCTGTGACGGGGATGCTCAGGGCCACGCTCCAGGGCCACGCTTCTTTGACAACCGCTTAGCTGTCTTATTCTGGAAGTTCCGAATGGTCTTGGAATGAGGGGAGTTTGTTGGCTTGAATTTCCAGGCAGGTACCTGGGTGTTTCTTTATTATTATTCTCTGAATCTAAACATTCTTGTGCATCTGTGAAGCCGTCCAATACGGAGATCTGACAGGAGAGCACAATTGACAAATCAGAAAACGCACTCTCTCTCGAGGAAACCTACTCATAGTCTGTCCAAATACAAAAGCCAGGAACCAGGGCCCAGGTGTGATCCAAGTCCCCAGATTAAACCTGTGGAAACGGTTTGGCCCCTTAGAACAGGCCGTGAGAGCCCTGCGGGAGGGAAGTCCAGGAACTGTTATAGAGATTGACGCCGAACCCCTGTCACTCACGCGCAGGGGCTGGTGGGGCCGCCAGCATCACCGCCCTGTCACTCACGCGCAGGGGCTGGGGAGACTAAGACCTCTGACAGTGGGCCTTGGTCAGGGAGAGGGCTGGGGGAGGCCGCTGCTCTCAGTGGAGAAGTGAGTTAGGTTGGACCCTTGAAGGAGAGGCTGACTAGTTGGGGAGGGGTCTTACTGTCCAGCAGCCGTCACAGAGGTCCTGCCCCTGGGAAGCCCAGTGTGGGGACTGAAGGACGCGGCCTCTCCTTCTCCTTTGACCACAGCTTGTGGAGCCTGGACACTGGCTTCTCATGCCAGAACTGGAGTGAAGACACCAGCAGGGTCCACCAGGAAACCGGGGAGAGCTGGGGGGGCAGTGGCCTCTGGCTGCCCACTGGGGCTCCGCTTCCAGGTGCAGTGAAGCCAGGCTCTGGAAAAGCCCAGGCGCTCTCACAGCCCTCGACACCCTCTGCCCAGCGGCATGGGGTGAGATCCGCATCTGGCTCCTGCCGCCAGGGCCCGGGCTGGAGGCCGCTGGGCTGCCTCCCTGGGCAGCACCAACACCCGCAGGTGCATGCGAGAAACCCCAGGGGCCAGGAGTGTGGGAGGCCATCCCATAGTCACCTCCCTGGCTGGGTGAGAGGCGCTTAGACACAGCGGTGTCAGAGCCTTGCCCACCCTGTCCCAGGTCCAGGGCTTGTCTGGGCAGAGGCGTGCCTGGCCACTGACCCAAAGACCCAATCGTCACCCCTGACCTTGGGATGCTGCCCCCCCTTAACCTTCACTGGATGGGATTTTCCCCAGAATTTTTTGTTCCCCAATAAAAGCCCACTCCCTGGCGTGCGCTCTCTCTCTCTCTCTCTCTCTCTCTCTCTCTCTCTCTCTCGCTGGCCTCTTCTGTGAACCTCGCCACAGTGTTAGGTGGCTGGAGGCGGGACCTAGGAGGAGCCGTCCTGGAGCTGGTTAAAGGTCATGAGAGTCTGTCTCTTTAATTTGAAACTCCCTAGCAGTTTCTCACGATTCCAACCTTCTTTCATGAAGCCAGCGCGGGTCGCGGGCTAAAGGAGGACCCTGGCAGGACGTGGAGGAGCCCCACAGTGTCCCCACCCCAGCCAGGCCCTCTGCAGTCCCTGCACCCCTGGACCTGCACGTCCCTGCTATGGCCACCCTGCGGCCTGGCCCTGGGCCTAGCTCCATGCCACGTGGGCCACTCCCCATGCTGCTTCGGCTGTACCAAGAGTGGTCACCGTAAATCGGCTGTGATTGTCAGACAGCCCTGCTGCCCGACAGGGGTGGACAGCAAGCCACACCTCTTTGGGTCGGCCTGGGGTTTCTGATTTTAACTGGGCCTAGACAGGCCTGGATGGCCAACAGTGTTGAGAGCCACAACCAAGTCAGGATGGCGCCTGGCATTTTGCCAGAAGGAGTGGTTGAGGGGTAGCGCCAGCGAGCCATTGGGATGATGATGGTTAAGTTAAGCTGTGCATAATTATTGGGATGATGGCTGATTGCTGTAACTGGATGATGCTGGATTGGGGCAAGCTGTGTATTCAGTTGTGTATGTGGACCTCTGCTGTCCGGCAGTGGGGCGGCTCCTGCTACTTCGGTGCCCACTACTTTTGAGTTCTCGTGGATTTCCCCTTGAGTTCCCGTTGTAACTTCTCCCCTGATAGCCCTTCCTCCTCTAAACTTTTTTCCCTTGTCTAACTCGAGAGACTTCCTCTTTTCCTTGATATAGGATGTCTTCTCCTAGACTAAGCAAACAAGATTGTACCAACATCCACAATGGTAATGTGCCAACTGGCAGAGTTCCTGGGCTTTCCTTTTCTATCCTTTTTAAATCTTCACCATGATGGTTCCATTGTGATATATTTACCACCCCTCTTTAATGAACCATGGGCTACACCTTTGTATCGTCTTAACGTATGCCCTAACTGTTCTTGATTTTACTGAGATGCCTCCTTCCTCTAGCAATTTACTTAACACCCTTTTGGTATGGTTTTCACTGATTTTTAGTTCCATATTTCTGCTATAAAGATAACGCAACCCAACAAGATAACACAAAACAAAACAGAACAAAAATTTGTTGTATCAGTTTTTCTATTTTCTTGACATGTATATCCGTGGTCTATCTCTATCTCTTCCTCAGGGGTGAACAACTTCAAACCTTGAGCCAACCACTTTCCCCAGTTTGCCTGAGAAAGTTCTAGGGACAGGCAGCTTGAAACAAAAACAAAACAAATCGAAACAAGAACACATTGTTTTTTGAAATGGTCACCCATTCTCTCACCTTCCCTCAGGGGCCAGCAATTTCACTTACCCCCAAGCTTCAGGCGATCCCCGTACGGGCCACCAAATGCCGAAGTCTGGCTGTGCACAATTAACTGGGAGGTCACGAGCCACTTGTAGATTCAAGCAGGAACAAACTTTATTCCAGAACCCACACGAACTCCACGGGAACTCAACGGGAACTCCGCGAGAACTCAAAAGTAGAAGGCACCTGAGGTAGCAGGAGCCGCCTTATTGCCGGACAGCAGAGGTCCACATACACAACTGAATACACAGCTTGCCTCAATCCAGCATCATCCAGTTACAGCAATCAGCCATCATCCCAATAATTATGCACAGCTTAACTTAACCATCATCATCCCAATGGCTCGCTGGCGCTACCCCTCAACCACTCCTTCTGGCAAAATGCCAGGTGCCATCCTGACTTGGTTGTGGCTCTCAACACAACAGGAGAGGGACAAGGGGAGGAAGAGCAGAGGAGGTGGGGCTGTGAGGCAGGCGGGCTTGGGCAGGGAGCAGACTGCAGGGCAGGGCTCAGTCCTCGTGGGGCTAAAACCCAGAAATGCCTTCAGAGGTGGGCTGCCACACAGAGAGAGGGGAGTCCCCCAGCACCCCCAGAACCTACCTCCACACTGTGATGGTCAATTCATGTGCCACTTGGAGGGTGCTTTTGAGTACGGTTAATTTGTAAATCTGTGCACTTTGTAAGTAGATCGGTGGGCCTCACCCATTCAGCTGAAGGCTTGACTGGAACAAGAAGGGGGTTCTCCAGCCAACAGCCTCGGCACATCTGTGCCGTCCCCTCTCCTGGTCTCCTGCTGCCAGTCCACACTGCAGTTTGCACTCAGCGGCCTCCATAACCACGAGAGCCGATTGCTTGATAAATCTCTCCACACAGCCAGTGGCTGTTTCCTTGAGAGCTCGGCTCTGATGGGTTCAAGACCCAAACAGGCAAAAGTGCCCGGGTTGGAATCAGGACGGCTGGAGTCCAGTTCCACCTGCCACTTCTGGACCTGAGCCTGTGCCATCGTGACCTCTGCCTGTCACACTGTGCTGAGCCAAGTGGCACTGGAAGGACACCACAGCCCTGGACCAGGCTGGCACCCACAGCTGCCCAGCCGGCCACCGTGCTGCAGCGGCTCCCAGGAGGGCCCTCCTCCTGGGGCGCCCTCCTCCTGGGGTGCCCACGGCTGTGCCAGCACACAGGGCACAGGCTTCGACGGGAACCGGGGACACAAGCCAGTCTGGGGCAGTGCCTGAGGAGGGGCCTGCTCAGAGAAGGTGGCTCAGCCTCAGGAGAACCCTGCAGCCACCAGGCAGGGTGTGGGAGGGAGCCCAGGTCCGTGGCCAGGCCCTCCGGGGCTGTGATCCTGTGATCTCAAGTTTATTTCTGGTTTTCCCAAGGGCCCTTTTCTTTGCACCTTTGATCTTATTGATTTATGAACAGGATTCTGTACTGCGCGGGTCTTAGGTGTGCACAGCCAGCGCGGTCCCCAGGCCAGGTGTCCTGTGTCACTACCCCCTGGCACCCCTCCAGCCAGTCCCGCCCCCACCGCCACTCCAACCTGGCCTCTGACTCCCGCAGGCTGCAGCCAGGTAGGTGTCTCTCCTTGCTGTGGACTGTCACAAACACCCGGTTTGTCCCCACCCTCCTGCCCACCGACCCGGCTGCTTCCTGGGCAGCTGGAGTGTCGTGGAGACGTTTCTGTGTGGACGCAGGTTTCCTTTCCTGGTGACCATCTCCAGCAGGAAAGGTGGCTGCAGGTGGGCGCTCAGCCTGGTCGGGAGCTGCAGGCCGCAGAGCCAGGGCCATCTCCGGGGCCTCCCATCTCACAGTCAGCTCTCAAAATGAAGGTCCAGCGATGTGCTGCCCTGGGCTGCTCCAGGGGGCAACAGGAGCCCGAGGGATCAGGTCCCAGCAGCTCTGGGGGTCACAGGAAGGGTGAAGGGCGGGGGAGGCAGAGTGAAGGGGCTGAAGGCCGGAGCGGTCGGGAGGAGCCAGCGTCCTCCAGGGGCATTACCCAAGCCTGCTCGGCCAGCCTCCTCACCGTGAGGACGACAGGCGACAGGCAGCAGGCGTCCCAGCCTTGGTGGCAACCCCTGCGATGCTGCAGCTGAGGGCCACACAGATGTGCTACCTGAGAGCTCTGGAGGGTAGCACCAGGCCAAAATCCCCTGTCCTTGGGCTGTCCCTTCTCCAGGGAGACCATCCCTGCCCCCTCTGGCTTCTGGGGCCACCGTCAGGGTCAGGCAGTTGCTGTTCACCACGCTGCATGTCCCTGGCCCACCCCTGCCTCCCTCCTCCCTGGGTATCAGTCTGGCCATGGCGCTGGGCTTCCGGATGTCCAGGACACCCCACGCCCCACAGTCGGTGACGGGCCACGTGAGGAAACACTGTGCAGGTTCTGGGTGTCTGAATGTGGACATCTTTGGGGACCACCAACCTGCTGATGGCACCCAGGGCTCTGGACGCCTTCCCCCACCATCATGTGGGACAGCCGAGCCCCTTGTCACATCCCCAACTCAAGTCGACACCCAGCCCCAGTGGGACGCAGTTGGAGGCGCACCTTAAGGAGGCGAGTAAGGCTAAGGGGTCATGGGACTGGCCCTGACCCAGCACAGGTGTCTTCCAAGAGGAGGAAGAGACCCAGATCCCCTCCCTCACGTCCAGTTCCTGTGACTTCCAGACCAGCTGGCTCTGAGTCACAGTGATGCCCCAGTGACCCCTAGGGAAGGACCTGGGATTGCGTACCATCCTGAGTAGCTGGGTCCAGCCACCTGGCCAGTGGCTTCAGTGAGACCCACAAGCACCAGGGAGCCTGCAGAAGCTGTTTGGCTGACCAGAGAGCCATCTTCTGGCCAGCACCTGACCCTGTGCAGCCTGTCCCCACGTGCCCTGGAGTGTGGACTGCCCTGGGGCTGGAGCCTCCCCCACAGCTGAGCATGTGCGTGGGGTGCCAAGGGCTCCAAGTGGGGGAGGGAGAGCTCCTGTCCCTGGGGGGGCCTGTCCAGCTTCCCCTGGCAGAGAGCGGAGCCCTGGTGGGGTCTGGCTGTGCACAGACCGCAGGGCCCCTGGGGCAGGTCCAGTAAGGAGGTGAGCCCTGCCCAGAGACACCGGCCAGGCCCCTCACCAGCCACCTCCAAGTCTGAGTGTGTAAGTGGCCTGCAGGTGGAGCAAGCCACCCTGCCTCGGGGCCCGTGCTCAGCCTCCCCCCATAAGGCTTGGCCGCCAACGTGGCCTCCAGAATCAGAGTCTCTCCCTGGCTGGCCTGTGGGCACCACCAGCCACGCTGTCCCGTCCTGGCTGCTTCTCTGTCCCCTGCCTTGGTGGCCCTTCCCTTGAATGCCCTGTCTGTCCACGGGCAGCTGGCTCTCGGGTGGGCTTGTGGCCCCAGCACTTCTGCGCAGAATGCCAGGGAGGGTGCATCAGCCTGATGACCTCAGCTGGGCCTGAAGCCTCACATGTACAAGTCCAGTGGCCAGCAGCACCCAGCAGTGCCCAGGTGTCCACTCCCTTTCCAGCTAGCATCGTTGCCATGGTTACAGATTCAGACACCGGCACTGGACTCTGAATGTGAGGCAGCCCTGCCTCTGGCCATTGTGGTATGGATGGGCGGTGGCCCTGGCTCTGCTCGGCTTGTGAGCCGGCCACAGGCTGTTCCTCCATCTGGTTCCTTTTTGTTTTGACAACACCCCGAGGCCCAGGTCCCCGAGTGAGAAAGTCCAGGCCCAGTGTCAGACGCGGACTCCGGCCCAGCGCTGCCCTAAACAAGCTGCCTTCTGAGCCTGTCATTCCTCGGTGCAGGCCCCAGAACCCTGTGTGTGCTCTGAAGATAGGTGGTGGCTGCTGGCGCCAGCACCCTGTGCAAGCCAACCAAGACGCCCCAGAGAGCAGGCTGGTCCACGGGACCCGCGGGGGCTGCGAGTCCCAACAGGGCTGCGAGGGTTTGCTGTCCCCGTGGCCTCCTCTGCCTGCACCTTCCAGAGAAGCTCAGCGTCCTGCCAACGCTAGCCAGCTCTGCCCTGGGCTCCCACCCAGAGGCCTTCCTCCAGGTGCCAGCCTGGCACTCAGGGAGCCTCGGGCCCAGACGATGTCTCCCACCTGTGCTGGGCATGGCAGAGGGGCCCTGAGAGGCTCGGAGAGGCGAGCCGTGCCATGGCCGTCCTCCACGTGCGGCCAGGAGCACAAGCCACCGGCCGCAGGCAGCCCCGGAAGTCAGACAGGCAGGAAGCCGATTCTGAGGGCAGGGCCGGGGGCCCGACTGGGCAGCGGCCTGAGGGACAGAGGAAGCTCTGCGGAGGCAGCTGCTGGGCGTTCAGGGGAAGGGAGAGGAGCACACGCCATGGAGGGTGTGCTGTGCGGGAGCAGTTAGGGGCCACATGAGTGTGCGTGTGAGCACATGTGCACATGCGTGCAGAGTGCCACGAGTGACCACGCGTGCAGAGTGCCATGTGTGACCACATGTCAGCGTGCTTGTTTGGAGCACATATAGGGGAAGTGCGTGGGGGGGGCACGAGTGAGCATGCGTGTGTGTCTGGTGGCTGAGGATCCTGGGAGCCACGTGCCCTGCTCCTCCCAAACCACGGACCTCGGGGGTCAGTCTGGCTGGCGGCAGTGACACGAAACCCCAAGGTCAGCTGGACATGCATTCCCTGGCGCTGACCCCAAGAGCTGAGATTCAGCTGCAGTGTCCAGGCGGCTGCAGAGCAGCATGGGTCCATGCCGGCTGCGTGGGCAGAGCCCCCAGGCGGAGGCTGCGGTGGCCTGCTGTGCTGCCTAGCAATGCCCCACCAGCTCAGTGGCCCAGGCGAGGCAGACTCTGTGTCTTAGAACCCCGGGGTCAGGGGCCAGGCCCATCTCCCCCAGTCAGCACCGAGGCCTCAGCAGGGCTGGCTCCTGGCGGCTCTGGGGAGAATCCTCGCCTGCCTTCCCAGGGTCCAGGGGCAGGCAGAGCCGGCTGACGGCCCGGGCTCCATCTCCAAGGACAGCCACGGCTGCGCCCATGTCAGGGTAAGGAGAGTCCACGGCTCTCTCGCTGGGGGTCACCCTGCACTGGTGTCTGGTGGCCCCATAGCCCTGTCCTGCTCTGGGTCCCTGCAGCCTGGTGGCCCCATGGCCCTGCCCCAACCCTGCTCTTGACTACTGCCCAAGGGCCTGAGCGGTGGTGATTCAGGAGACACTCGACCCAGACTGGGAGGTGGCCACACAGACAGGCCCCGCAGCCTGTGTGGCAAACATCCGGCAACCTCCCGGGTAGGAGGGTTTACAGCATCTGACGGTCTCCATGGTCAGCATCCAAATACCTGATGAGGTCAACTGGCTCACAAAATTCCTACAAGTTTAACGATGGTTGTCAGGAGCCATATTTAACAATCAGCTGTCATGAGCTGGTCAGAGGTGACACCAGCCTGCTCTGTCCCAGGTCTGCCAGCTCCCGGTGCTGCGGTGGCCGAGAGGCCCGGCACGGGGCTGAGCCCAGACAGCAGGACCCACACCAGCCGCAGTGAGCAGAGAGCCTTCTGAGGGTCCCTAGGAAACCTGCAGCCAGGACCCCACTTTAGACTTAGCTCAGGAGCCATCCCCAGACCCCGCCTGTCGGCACCCTGACCCCTCCCAGGTAGCCCTCAGGTGTCAGGCAGGGCCAGCTGAGGGCAGGACAGAAAGCGGCGAGGGCCAGCTGAGGGGCCTGGGAGGTGGGCTTACCCTGCCAGCCCCTGCCACATGGGCAGAGCCGCCCACTGCATCCACCCAGGTGTGCACCCAGAGCACACCTGTGCCCCTGGTGGGGCCTCCCTGACCTCGCTGGGCAGGAGAAGTCAGTGAGGGTGGGGAGGAAGGGCCGCTCACGCAGTGAGTGGACGTACCCCTGTGGCCTGTCACCTCAAGGGCACCCATGTCCCCCCAAGTCTGCGTCACAGACTCTAGGCCCCACAGGTGAGAGGGTCCCAGGAGGGGAGGGGGCAGGGGAGGCAGAGAGAAGTGTGGGGGCTGTGGGGAGCAGGGGGTCTTCCGTGCGGGACCGCTGGGGTCTTCCTCAGAGAAGCCTTGCTCTCTGGGCCCGTGAGAGCAGGGAACCCGACAGGCCAGGAAGGTGGGACTCTGCAGGGACCCGGCTCTGGGCCCCTACACAGAGGAGGGCCTCGGTCCAGCTGCCCTGAGCCGGGGCGTACAGGAGCTCCGCAGCCCTGCAGCAAGGGGACCAGGCCCTGGACGGTGCCCAGCAGTCGGGCAGGGAGGGAAGGAGCCCCCGCCACGCGCCTCCTGGAGAGCTAGACGCAGGCCTCCGCTGCAGACAGCCGCGCTCACGGCCAGCCCTGACGGCTTCACTCTGCACCCCACAGGTGGCAGCCGCGACGCCCCACCCCTCACCCACCCTCCCTGGTGCTCTCCAGCCCTGGTTCCCGGGACAGAGGCTCCCAGGCCCAGGTCCCTCTGCCAACAGAGCAGATGACAGGTCACACGGCTGGGCACACCGCGGCTGCAAAGCAAGGTGGCTGAGCTGCGTGGACGCGGTGGCGCGAATCCCAGGCCACCTCAGAGGCTCATGCCTCACTGCGGGCCACAGGGTGCCTGCCAAATAAAATCCCCCCAACTTCTAGTTGTTTCTAAACTTTTTCTTGATGAGACATCTACCCTTCAAAGAATAATGAATTCACACTTATTTGCTCAACCCTGAAGTAGCTTGAAATCCAAACGCTCATACAAAAAGGCAATAAAAAGTAAAACTGTAATCAGGTGGAGGAAACATGGACCCTGAACATGAAACAGTGTCAGTAAGAAAACTGAGCAATCACTGAGCTTTAAGACTCCTGGCAGCAAAGTTGATAAGAGAAAGTTCCCATTTCAGGGAAAAAGAAGTGTCCCACTGACGGGCCTCCAACACAAAACTTCCCTCTGCTGTCCCTGGAAAAGACTGTTTAGATATCAGTGACTAGAAAAGCAAGGCACAGTAGTGACCTGAGTTGACAGGCCCCTGCCAACCCGGCACAGGTGGAGAGGCAGGAAGCAGGGTAGGCCGTATTGGTTGGCTGCCCCTTGAGAATCTAGGCTGGGCCTTTCTCAGGTTTCCCTCTGTGTCTGCCCCTCTGGATGGGTGGGAATTCTGGCACAAGAGTTCTCCGACCCTCTGAGAACAAGTTAGTGTGAACTGTGCATCCCACTGACCTGCCTAGAACACCCTGGCCTCCAGGACGGGGCTCGGCTGGAATGTGCCCAGGGCCCTAGTTCAACTGAGGCAACTGGCCGGGCAGTGGAGACCTGGGTGCCCTGGTACCCTCGAGAGCTGAACTGCACCCCCTCCCAGCCAGAACCCGCCCTCCCCTGTGGGCCCACGGGTGCATCCTGCAGCCCACGTGAGAAAGGCTGGCGGAGTGGAAGGAATGTGGAATGTCACCTCGGGCAGCTGGGGCTCGGGTCCCAAGGGAGCAAGCCTGGCCGTGTGGTCACAGGAAGTCATTCACCCCAAACCTCAGTGTCCTTGCCATCAAGTGGTCCACTGCTGACGCAAGGCTCTGCGATGACAGGTACACACAGATGCTGTCTCCAGACGGATGCACTATACGCGAGTGCCATGACACCACCTCACTGGGGACACCAGAAGCACACGTGGTCTCCACCTGCTACAAAAGCCACTGAGGGTGGGCCTGCCTAGGGTGGGCGCTAGGGGGCAGAGCTGACAGGGTCCTTGGAGACGGGGGCACTGGGCAGGGACTTGAGGTACTCGAGGTGCCTCCGGGCGTCCTCCTGGTTGTGACGCACGTAGTACACAATGTACGTGATCACCATGGCAAACCAGCCAAACATGGTGACCAGCATGGCCACGTCGGTGGTCTTGTGGTGGGTGCTGCAGAAGCTGACGCCCGAGTCCAGTACCTGGATCAGAGGCTTCCCCACGAACTCCTCCTGAGCGGAGGTGTGGCAGGCGATCTCATCCACTGAGTCGGGGTCCAGCTTCAGCTCCCACAGGGCCTCCTGCAGAGCACACTCACAGTGCAGTGGGTTGTGAGACAGGCGGATCTTGGCGCTCAGCTTGCCCAGGGCATCCTTCGGAATCCTCCGGATGCCATTGTGGGACAGGTCCAGCAGCCGCAGGCCCCCAGCCAGGCCAGAGAAAGCCGTGGGGCCGATGGTCTCGATGGCATTGTGGGACAGGTCCAGCTCTCTCAGCTGCTGCAAGTGCTGGAAGGCTCCGTTGGGGATTCGCGAGATTTTGTTGGCATCCAGCTTCAGGAGCACGGCCTCAGTTGGGATGTCCCTGGGGATCTCCTGCAGGCCCCTGGCACTGCAGTGGACAGCCACAGCCCCTGCATGGTCAGGGCACTGGCAGGCTTGTGGGCAGGAAGCACTCAAGTGCAGGCAGAAGAGGAGGAAGAGGCAGGACCCATGGGAGGGGGCCAGCAGACACCAGGGGCTCCATCTGCTTCTAGGGCCCATCCTGCCACGGCCTGGGACAAGTAGCTCCTCTGCTTTTGGCCTGAGGACCCCTGCCCTTTCCACTGTGCAAGAATCACCACGTGCACAAACTCTTCTTCCTCACCAGGAAGAGCAGTGGCACCACGAATTCTGAAAAATAACAAGAGAAATGGGTGAGAGAAGGGACAACAATCAGCCCTGTCCACTAGGGTCCAGCTGGGAATGGGCCACACCCTGAGGGAGAGGCTGGCACAGAAAAAGGAGGCATCTGGGGCCCGCCACACCCCCTTAAACACACCTGGTCTATAATTTTCTTCTGAAGTCTTCCAGTACCACCCAGAGGGGCATCTCAGGTCAAGGAGGTGGCTAGTGCTGACCGCTGGCTGACAGCAGACCCCAGGGCCAAGTGGTCAGAGAACCCGGCGGGCATGCAGCCCTGGCCACCCACCCACTGCTGGGGACCTGAGGTGGGGCAGACACCCGCCTTCCCCTGCAGGCTGGTCACCTTGAGTTGGGCGAGCTGGGCGGAGGGCTTCCTTCCGGATCAGCAGCACCAGGTCAGGCCCGGCAGATGGCGGCGGGTGAGCGCGCCTGGCAGAGGGGGCCAGCCGCCTGTCGCCGACACCTGCTGTGACACCTTAAAGTCGGCGGTCACAGAGCTTCTCTCGCCGGCCCTGAAGGGGCGGCTGCCCGCTCCGGCGCAGGGGAGAGGAGGGGGGAGCCGGCCCGGCCGCGCGGCGGGAGTGGCGGGCGGCGGGCGCGGACGCGGACCCGGCGGGACGCAGGACTGGGGCCGTGCGGGGCGGGGGGCTTTACCTGGGGGCCGCGGCCAGCCGCGCTGTCACGCCGCTGCGGCCGCCGGAGCCGACCAGGCGCCACGCCCCGCGCCGCGGCGACCCCACTCGGGTGCCCACGCCCGCCCGCGGCTGGCAGGGGAGGCGGGGCGGGGCGGGGCCTGATGGCAGGGGCGGGGCCGGGGGAGGGCTCGGTGACGGAAGGGCAGGGCGGGGGCGGGGTCTGGCCTTGAGGGGCGGGGCCTGCGAGGCACCGCGTTAGTGGGCGGGCGGAGGGCGGGGCCTGGACTGTGGGCGTGGCTCTGGGCTGTCCTGGGGCGGGGCTTCCGATAAAGCGGGCCAGCAGTTCAGGACCAAGCCTCTGCAGGTGGGGGCGTGGCCTGCCGGTAGGGCGGGGCTTCAGAGGTTAGGCCCCGCCCCTAAACAGGTCCGCTAGGCTGGGCTCTGGTGGGTCTCCTCCTGGCCTGACCCTGCTCCCGCTGGATCCGGGCGAGCCTCCCGCAGTGTCCCTGTCCTGCGTGGAGATCGGAGGCTAGATCTTTGCCCATTTAGGTCCCACAGACCCCAGGGCCCAGCTTCTTTCCCAGGGCTTAGGAGGAGGGCCTGGAGGGTTGAGGCGGGCTCAGGGCCTGGGCCACCGGGGTTTTAAGGCAGCTTCGTTGGGGCGTCGGTGACATACAGCGAACAGCGGACTGAGATGTGATAGGTTTCGGCATCTTCTGCACACCCGTGAACCATCACCACGCCACGCAGACACCCTAAAGTTTCCGTCACCAGGCAAGCACCCATCTGCTTTCCCTGCAGAGGAGCCTGCGTGCGCCACGACTCACCTCAGTGCCATCAGGGGGCCTGCACCTCTGTCTGGCTTTCCTCCCTCGGGGTAGTTGTAATCTGTGCCATTGGGCTTACCGATCCACATTCCTCCCAGGGCGACAGTCCTACCCCGTGTGTCACACCAACGTGCATGTCAACTCCCTTGGCCAGCCCTTGGGGTGTGTCTGCTTTGGGGCTCTTAGAGAAAAGTGCTGTGAGCGTTGAGTAGGCGTCTTCGGACAAATGCTTGTGTTTCTCTTGGGTGAAGCCTAGAAGTGAGTGGCCTGGTCATGTGTACGCTTAACTCTTTAAGACACTGCCAAAGCCACCTGTGGTTTGCAGTCCCACAACATCCTCTGTCCCCATCCTCCCCAACACTTGGTAGAGACGGTCTATTTTCTGCACTCTAACAGGGGAGTGGGAATTATCCAGTTGTGGTTTTGATTTGTGTTCCCCCGTGGCTAGCGATGTGCATGGTTAAATCTGTCTGTTTCTTTTTGTCCATCTTCTTTAGGGAATTGGGCTGCTCAAGTTTTTGACCCGCTTTTCACTGGGCTGTTTGGTTCCTTACTGTTGAGTTACCAGGGTTCTTTACACCTTCTAGGATAAAGGCATTTTCAATATGGTTTCTAAACATTTTTCCTAAGTCTATGCATCATATTTTCATACTTTTAACAGTTTTCCAAAGAGCACACTTTTTAATTTTGAGTAAGCCCAATTTAGCCATGGTTTTTCTTTTGTGGATTATGTTTTCAGTGTCATACATAAGAAACCTTTGCCTAACCCAAAGTCACAGGACTTGTTTAGTTCTAGGGCTTGGCATCTGGTCTGTTACCCATATCCAGTCAACTTGGATACATGGCGAGAGGGTGACTTCAATCTATTTTTGTGTGCATGAGTAATCAGTTTTTTATGACTGTTTTGTGGATCTTGGCTTTTTTTTTCCCCATCAGTTAAGACTTTCCTTTTTCAGCCTGTTGACATGATGGATATATTGATCGATTTTCAAGTGTTGAATCAGCCTGTGATCTTGGGGCAGATCCTACCTGGTCACGACGTACTATCACTTTTGTTTGTGGTTGAATTGTTTAATAAAATGACAGCAGTCCATTTTTCTTGAACAAATGTTTACAGTTCATGTTATTTGAGGAATTGCCTGTTTCCCCTAAGTTGTTGAATTCACCAGCATAGGGTGAAGGAAGTGCCTTTATGATCTTTCTGTGTCTATAAGCAGGGGTGAAGCCACTTCTTCTTCCTGACCTTGGCAGGTGCTTCCTTCCCCTCCCCCTCTGCCCCCTCCTCCTCCCCTCCCTCTCTGCAAGTCAGGGTAGAAAATTATGAATGTTGTTAATTTTTTAAAGAACCAATTTTTTAAGTCATTGATTTCTCTGTTGTTTTACTCTTTCATTGATCTCCAATGAAAGATCTTTTTTTGCTTACATCAGTTTAACTCTCTCTTCTTTCTCTGTTTCGGAAGCTAGGCTCCAAGGCCACCCATTTGCAACACTTTTCTTTTTTCTTTTCTTTTCTTTTACTGAAGGCATCTAGTGCTGTGAGTCTCCCTCTGAGTGCTGCCTTGGCTGCTCCCAGGAATTTGGACATGTTGTATTTTTGTTATCAGTAAGTTCACAACACTCTGTAATCACCATTTGATTCCTTTATCTGCCCCTGAGTTTAGAAGTGTTTACTTCCCACACCTTTGGGGACTTCCCACATCTTTCTGTTACTGATTATTAATTTAAATCCATTGTTGTCAAAGAATATCGTCTGGATGTTTGGGGTCCTTTTGATTTGGTTGAGGCTCATCTTGAGGCCCAGAGGAGGCTGGGCATGCCCTGGGTGCTTGTTCCCAGGCACAGGACAAGGTCGAGGCTGCTGGTCGCCTGCTGTTACCGACTTCTTGTCACTGAGGTGTTGGGATCAGTCCCCTCAGCCTTTGGTACCTTGGAAAGGCTGCTGTCACTCAGCTCTTGATTGTTGACCCCATTGTCATTGTGAAATGCTGCTCTAGGCCCTTTCTTCCCGGTGAAGCTGCTTGGCTTGTGTTGATGCCACCCAGCCTCCTTCCCCGGAGCCGGGAGGGGTAGCTTCCACCCCTGCGCTCTGACCTCATGGGTCTTGAGGCCTAGGTAGTTTCCCTCAGGGTTTCCATGGTGTCAAAGGACCTCCCTCGAAATATTTATAACTCCAAAGGGAAAGTGTCACTTCTCAGTGGGAAAACGCTATATGTATGTGACAAGGATGGGGTCGTCAGTGACCAGGCGGGTTGATGCAGGGACCCTCCATGGAAGGCACTGCCAGGGGTGCAGCCTTGCCCTGTGGCACCCATCCTGTGTCCCTCATTCCAGCCCAAAGCAGGCATCATATGCACCAGTCCGTGGGACAGTGCCCAGAGGCCTGGTCCTTCAAAAGCAAAGTGGCCACTGAAGGCAGGAGACCAAGTGGCCGTTTCAGACTGGGAAGGCTGTGGGGATACCAGCTCAGGGCCATGCAGGTACTGGAACTGACAAAGGACGCTACCGGGAAATGGGCAGGACCGAGTGCAGCCCGCAGTCCGGCTGTTGCCCGGGCAGTGTCCGGGCCCGGGCACCTTGCACTCCGAGGGGTGAGTGCTCACCGGCCTGTCTCCTTACGGTTCTTTCCTGCTTGTCTCACCTGACCTCTGTCCTGTGTCCTTTCCCCCTTTGATTGGACAGGTCTTTGTTGGGTACATAATCTGAATGTCCCCCCCAGGTTCCACTCAGCCTGAGGGTGATACTGGTGGAGGCAGTGGAACCTTCTGGAGCCGGCCTAGTGCAGGTCTGGAGGTCTTTGGAGGCGTGTCTGTGTGGGGACTGAGGGATGCCCTTCGCGCTCCCTGCCACTGGTGCCTCCCGTGAAGCCAGGCCGAGGGCCCCTCACCAAGCCTGCGCCTCCCTGGACTCTGAAGCTCCAACCCTGCGAGCCCAGAGAGCCGTTTCTCTGTGGCATGAGTGGCCTCGGGGACATCGTGCCGTGCGGAAGCTGATACACTGTTCTGCACCCTTCCACCTCCCCCTCTGCCTCCTGTGCATGTGACCTCGGTGGCTGCTGTGCGATTCAGGGCGCAGCAGAGGCCTGCCAGTCCTCCCTCAAGTCTTGCCGGCTCCTTCCTCGCAGGGCCTGCGCAGCAAGCCCTCTGCGCCCAGCCCCTCCGCGCCCCGCAGAGCTGCCAGCAGAAGAGGCCGGGTCCTCCCGTTTCTTTCCTCTCAGCAACGCTCTTCTCCAATACCTAGGGAGGCCCCGGGGACCTCTGGCCTCTCCTGTCTCGGTGTTGCTCAGGTTTTTCTGCTATGCACAGAGAAAACCTTGGGGGTTTCCAAATTTACCTACAAGGAGACAAAAAAGCACCACCCTGTAGAGGAAAGCCGGGCCCTCCCGCGAGGCAGCGCTGCCTGGGCCTCGGGCGCCGACGGCTCTGGGCTCTGCCCCTCGCCTCCCACTGAGAGCATCCCCACTTCCGTATGTCTCCTGTGCCCGGCTATTCGGCCTCCTGACTGCGTCCTCTCCAACACTGTGGCAGCTTCTCCAGAGAGAGCCGCCCACTCTGCTCCCTCAAGGCCAGTTCTGTTTTCTGACTTGGATGCTTCTTTTTGTTAATCTTGGTTCTCTTCAAATACCTTATGGTTCTAGATCGCCAGTGACTCAGTTAGAATTGGTTGGCTGTGTGTTTAACTGATTTTAGGTTAAAATCAGTAGCTTTAACACAGCCATGTTTTCCTTCCCAGAGGTAAGACTCAAGAGGGCCCTGTGACCATCCCTTGATGTCCCTCTTGCCTCCCCCTTCACCACACCAGGCATGTTGCTCATCTTTGTGGCTTCACATGGCTGCTGGGGCTCCAGCCATCTGGTCTGCATTCAGTCAGCTTCTTCCTGCCCTCTCATCCGCCCTCCCCCAGATTCAGCTTGCTGTGAGTTCTGCCCTGGAGGAAACTGACCCTACTCGTGACACTCTCACTTCCCTTGATGCCACACAGTACCCTGGGTGCTACTCACTGCCCACAACAGGCTTGTCCACGTCTGCCTGCCTCCTGTTCACTATCTGCTCTGTCCTTCAAGTCCCAAGCCTCATCCCGGGAGCCTCCTTGATTACTACACTCAAATGCCCTTTCATCTCCCAGCGCTGACCCTGCTCTGACCCTGCTCTCAGCTGGCCGACTGCTGTGGGTGCCCTTCTCTGTTCCCCTTCCTGGACCCAGGGAGACACAGCATTCAGCTGCTCCTCGCTGAGAACGAGTGAATGATCAGACTCAGGCCCGGCCGTCAAGGACCCGCCGCCGTCAGAACACCACGTCCCCGTGCGGCTCTGCGGCAGCTCACCTGGGTGCCCGGGGCAGCCCAGCAGAGAAGGACGGGCTCCAGGCTTGGCTCCTCCAGCTGCTGCCGAGAGGCCCAAGCCCCTGCCCCAGCAGGACCAGCTTCCTTGTCCAGGGGGGCTGCTGGCACACAGCGGGGCAGAGCAAGGCCTGAGGTGGGCTCAGTCCTGCGGCCCAACCCAGCGCCCCGCCCACAGTCCCGCCCAGCGCCCTGCCTGGTCCAGAGCTGCGTCTGCAGGAGCGCAGGGTTGCCAGGGTGGACAGGGCGGGCGGCGGGCGGCGGCCTCCAGCTGTGCGTTTAAAACCATTGCCCCGTAGTGGAGTGGGCAGAGTGGGCGTCTCTTGTCACCACCCTCTGGCTGAACTCCCGGCACGGGCCCCTGCCGGTCCCTGGCTGCCTCCGCCAGCACGGATGTCTCTAGGCCCCACGGACTGGAGGGGTGGCTGCCCCTGGCCAGCAGGAGCCAGAGCGCAGGGTGCCCGGCCCCCAGCAATGGCAGGGCTCAGACCCAGCAGTGTGACGAGGGGGGGGGGGCTGAGCAGGCCCATCCCACACGAGGACCCTGGGGCAGGGGATACGGGGACAAGCTGGGGACCAAGGCACAGGCCTGTCTCAGATGCTGCTCAGAGCCCTGAGCTGATGGCAGACAAGTCCCCAGACCCCTGCTGCCCCTGACCCGGGAGGCAGGCCTGGAGGTGGAGTGCGTCAGAGACTGTGACGGGTGTGACAGGCGGGGATCCGCTGTGGCTCTGGGAGTGGGGATGGGAGGACGTGGCTGGAAAGTTCCGCCCAGGTGGAAGACAGAGGCCTGGCCCAGGGCCACCTGCGGGCAGGTGGGGTGACCAGGCCAGACCTGGGCTCTGAAGCCAGGGCGGGCGCTGCCCAGAGACCCTGCCTGGGTCAGCCCCTGCAGGGGCCTGGGCTCCATACGAGGGGAAGCCGGTGGGAGGCGTGTGGGTGCTGACCCCGGCTGGGGGCTCAGGGCGACGCTGCACCCGGGTTGGGAAATGAAAGAGGGAGGAGGAGTCAGCAGAGAAAGCGAGGTGTGGGCCCGAGGGGCCTGTGGGCATCTATGGAGGGGCCATGGGAGACCTGTGGACAGCAGGAAGCACTCTGTGAGCCAGGAGAGAGGTCCCCGGCCACGGCCCCACCACGAGGTGTCAGTGACTTTATTGGGAAAGGCGCTGGAGCGCTGGCCAGGCCCGCGGCTCCACAGGACTGAACGCCCGGGTTCCACACCGGTCCCCTCCGAGGGCACCTGACGGTTTCTTTTTCAGTGACCAAACCCGGGCCCCACAGTCCCCACCCTCCCACAGCTCCTTCCTGCCAGAGCCGGTCCTCGGCCCCCAGGGGAGGGGACGCAGTTCTGGGTCTTCTGTGCTTCTGTGGGCCCCGGGCTCCACGTGTCCACATCCCGGAGGACTCCTGGCTTGTCCCTGCCTCTGTCCAGGTGGGAGTCTGGGTCAGGCCCATCTCAGCATGAGAGGCCATCTGGGGGCTGGCTGCCCGCCCTGAGTCCTCACAGGCATTGGCGGGAGGAGCCTCAGGGACCCCACATCTTTAGGAAGCTCAGCTGGGCTGATGCCGCTGCAGGGTGGACGTGCCCGCAGGGTGGACGTGCCCTCGTGGTGATGTGGCCAGGGAGGGCCTGGTCCCTGGCTGAGGGTTGAGCTGCAGGGCCTGTGTCCGGCTGCCAGCAGCCCAGGAGAGGCAACCATGGCCGACAGGGTGCAGGGGCTCCTGGACCCCGAGTCCACCTCGCTGCTCTCAGGCCTGGGGCCTCCAGCTCAGGAGCTCCCTCGGCTGCTACTCAAAGTGGCCTCAGGGGGTCGACTCCACTGGAGCCCTGCTCCCCACCCTGAGGTCCAGGGCTGCGTGTGCCTCAGACAGCAGGTATTAGCCCACACAGGCCACCAAGGGGGGGGGCCATCCATGGGCCAGCGCCACCTGCGGCCGGTCAGTAGTGAGCTCCGAACAGAGCGGCTGCCTTCTGGAGGATGGTCTTGTGGTTCGCGTACAGCGGGATGCGCCTGTCCACCACCTGCCAGCGGATGGACACCCCAGGGTCGCGGGCGTGCAGGTACTGGAAAGACAGACACGCCGTCAGTCCCTCCCAGCCAGCCAGGGGCACCAGCACCCCACACCCGGCTGCAGGGGATTCTCCACCACCGCGTGGCCGCTCGCTTTGCAAAGTGGGAGTGAGAACACCTGCCACAGGTGGGCGGCCCCTGCCAAGCCTGGGGACTCTGCGTGAGGGGTCAGCACGCCGCCCACGGGCAGGAATCTCATCCTGTCAGGAAAGCCCCAGCTCTGGTCAGGAATATGCAGGACTAAGCCAAGTGCAGGGGACGGTGACCCCACAGGAGGGCTCTACGCCAGCCTCACCCCAGACACGATCCTCAAGCGTCACTGGGCTCCTGCCACCAAAAGACCCAGGTCCCAGGACTGGACTCTGTGGCCACCTGTCCAGCCCCTCAGCTCTGGCCATCTGCTGAGGCTCTCTGGCCTCCCTGTGCCCCTTGGTTCCTTTCAGACAAGACTCTGACCCCCGCAGCCTCCACTCTGGCCCTGGGCCTGGGCAGACCCTCGCCTGGAAGCCCTGGGGGCACTCCAGAGCACCCCCTGGCCGGGACCCCCCACACTGCAGGAGCCCAGCCTCGTACAGAATTCAGCCTCTTCAGCTCTACGTCATTGTGGTCCTGGAAGTGGACGCTGATGGCCACTGTCTCGATCCAGGCGTTGTCCGTGTTCCTCGGGTCGTCCACGTACCCTTTGTACACCTGGGGCACAGCAGAGAAGCTGGGTGAGTGGACCCCAGACACCCCAGCCCACCACTGTGGGGCTCAGATCTAGGGAGGGGGCCTCCCGGGACAGGCGCTGGGCACCGCCATCCACCCTGAGCAACCCCCACCTGGCTTGCTGCCCGTGCTGCCTACTCAGGGCCGCCCCGCAGGGTTGCCCAGCACAGGTGTCCTCCTTGACCACCATCTTGGGGTTCACTGTTCCCCAGCCCACTCCCAGCCTCGAGCACTGAGGCCCCCAGACATCAGTCCCCTGCCTGAGCTGGGCCTCCAGAGGCCTGGGAAGAATTCAAGGCTGGAAAGTCAGGAAAACGCTCTGCTCAGAGAGAGGCCAGACCCCAGGGCTGCAGGCCGCAGCGCCCACCCATAACACATGTCCAGAGCAGGCAGCCAGAGGCAGAGGTGGTCGCAGTGGTCAGGGCTGGGCCCTGGGCTGCCAGCGAGAGGGCGTGGGGTTCTGTTTGGGGTGGTGGAATGTTGTGGAACTAGATGATGGTGATGCCTCCCAGCACTGAGTGTGCTAAGTGCCAGGGCATTGCATAGTTAGTGTTCCAATAGTCACGTGGATGTCACTTCAGTGACAATAAATTCTTTTTAAATAGTAAAAAAAAAAAATAAAGGAGGCAGGCCCCGCATCCCAGGCACTGTGTGCAAAGCCACACGGAGCTGCCAGTGTCACCTGCCCAGGAGCACTGCTCTAGCAAGTGGCAGACAGACGCGAGTCCAGAAAAAGCTCCCTGCTGAGGGGGTGAGTTCAGGGCAAATCCTCACGTAAAAGCAGGACCATCACGGTCACGGGGAAAGCGAGCCTTAGAGGCCACGGGCCTGTGTTTTCAGAAGTGTGCACACGTGTGCACACGGGGAGAGCTGGAGGGTGAAGAGGGACCAAGGCTTCTGAGGAATGGACACAGTGGCCTGCCATGGGGACGGGAGTGGACAGGTCCCCAGGGTCCCGTGTGCCTCTTCTGCACCCTTGAAACCACACGGAGCGCAGGGGCCAGCATGCACACAGGCAGCGGGCAGCAGGGCCAGCCTGACCTCCACCCCCTGCCGCAACAGGTCCTCAACGGCCGGCCAGGACTCTTGCCGGAGAATCTGCTTCAGCTTCTGCGGCAGCTTCTCCCCTGGCTCCCGGGACCCCTGGGAGGGAGGGAGGCGAAGACTGGTCAGCAGGACATCCAAGCAGGATGCCAGGCCCTGGGGCCCATCTCCACTGGCCACCTGCCCAGTATAAGCAGCCGGCCAGCCCCCCAGGAGCCAAAGCAGCCAAGTGCCTGGCGGTCTGGGGTCAGCTGTCTCCGGGATGAAGTGACACTGTCCAGAACCACCGTCCACGTCAGCACCGGAGCCCTGGTAGCCTGAGCAGGGCCGTGCTGGGCGGGGCCGCAACCTTTGGGAGCAGGGACAGGCCTTGGGATCCTGTGCGTGGGCCTCTGGCTCCCCGTGAGGGCGGCTGAATGTCATGGCCCCCCACATCCTGGCCACCAGAGCAGGGGCAGGCCAGCTGGTCCTTGGTATTCGCTAGAGTTCCCCAGTCCACCTCCCCCTGGGCTGCCACAGGCTGGGCTCTCGGCACTCAGAAAGCTCAGGTGCTGCCACTGGGCCCTGGCCCGGGAGTGTATGTCCCAGCCTGAAGACCCGGGCAGCACCGCTGCCCTGGGCATGCGCCTGGACATGCCCCCTGCAAACAGCTGCTGGGCGGGGGATACGATCAGGCTCAGAGAAACTCAATGATTTCTTGCTAAGGTGGATCACAGCCTCCCCAGGAAATGGGGCAGGGGGGTCCTGGAGGACAGGGCTGCGTCCCAGACACCATGTGCCTTGGCCAGGGCCTGAGCACGCTCAGTCCTCCCAGCAGGACGTGCCCCTCTGAGCCCTGCAATAACGAGGGACTTGGTGGGAGGGCCGGTGGCTGGTCTGGGAGAGAACTGGAGCACTTTGGAGCCACTTGGACAGGAAAGTCCTGGCCTCTGTTGGCCATCCCCACGAGGCCTCTGGGGTGCCCTCCAGCCTTCAGCCCTACAACCAAGAACCGCCCCTGAGCTGGGAGGCCATGTCCCTCCTGCCCCTGCGCAACACGGTCCTGTCTCTAGGGCGCAGCTCAGGTGCTAGATGGTGAGGGCCGATCTTGCCTGTGACAAGCCGTCTCCCCCATACCTTGAGCACTGCAAGGGTCCCCAAGCCAGCAAGGGACCTGGGCCTGGGACACCATGGCACTCAGAGGCACAGCTGCAGAACGAGGCGGTGGGAGGCAGCCCTGCCGAGAGCACAGGGGCTTCGCCGCAGCCAGAGCCCAGCTGTCCCTGCTGGGGACTGCGGGAGACTGGTGCTCCGTCAGGGGGAGGATGGACGGTGACCAGTGACAAGACAGAAAGGCCACCGAGCAGCCGCTGCTGTGACCTGTCCAGCTTACCCCTGGCAAGGCCCAGAGCTCTGGGAGAGGACGCTTCACCACCAGCACCTCCAGCATCTTCTTTATGCTCTTCCTGCAGATGGCTCCGTCCTGGTTCCTCCGCCACCTGCAAGGGAGCTGGCTGGCACCTGTGGACGTGGGCGGCACCCACCCTCCTGCTGCGGGGGCAGCCTTCAGGGCTGGGGCAGCGTGAGGCCCCCCTCCTGTCTTCTTTCCTAAGCACCAGGTCCCAGAGGAAGCCCTGAGCCTGTAGCTACTGAGGGAATGTCCTCCCCCAGCTCCGTAAGCAATAAGGAGAGCCCGGCCTTCTGAGAGCCTCTGCTGCCTAGCTCCCCAGCTCCCCAGCTCCACGACAGTCTGCAAATTCTGCCGTGAGCCCAGTGCAGCCTGGGCCAGGGTCCTGGGGGTCCTCGAGGTCACGGCCAGCCTGCACCTGCCCTGGAAGGTGGCCAGGACCGGGGTCACAAGCAGCGGGCAGTTACAGGAGTCTGAGGCTGTGAGTCATCCAGGACGTGTGTCCTTGCAGCTGAGTGGGGGGTGGTCCTTCCAAGGTGTCGGCATCAGCCGGAGCCGGTCATGTGTGTTTCCCTTGTCTTTTCCCCCAGTTTCTGTGGCCTTTGCTCCTTGGTGGGGGTCCCTGACCGTGGTTTCTGCCTGCCTCCCAGGGGGCTCTCTAAACAGGGGACTCCCAGAGTGAAGGCAGCCTCTAGGGGAGAAGGGGTCAGCTTGGGCTTTTCCCAAGGAGGGTGGAGGCCTGGACGTTCCTGCCCCATTTCAGGTGTGTCCATGTTGAACCACGGACCCCTCCCACACGCCCCAAGTGCCTGGTCCCAAGCGTCCTCCTGGCTCTGGAGCACTCAGGGAGTGTCGTGGCGGCCCCTCCCATGGGCACGTGGGTGACCACGTCCCTGGGGTGCTGATGTCTGGCCAGGCCTGGTACTCACCGGGTGACCACGGGGTGCAGCGCATGGTTGGGTCCAAAGCAGCTGAGGCTCCCGCGTCCACGCAGCCCTGTGCGGCCCATGGGGTTCCTGGGGTGGAGGGGGGGCTCAGCCTGCCACCCCCTGCTGGGAGAGTCAGCCGAGGCAGGGGGCAACTGGGCAGCTTGTGGGGTGGGGGGGCAGCTTACAGTGGGTGGAGCCAGCAGGGACCACGTGCCAGCTCCTGCCCCCACCTGCCTGGCCCAGAGAGATCCCACAGGGACCTCCAAGGGGTGAGGCAGGGACTTCCCATTCACAGGTGGCCACTTGGCAAGGGGGGATCTGACCACAGAGAGTGGTCTCCACACTTGGAGCCAGTCTAGAGGGACAAAGGCCGCGGACACGGCTGGTCCTATGCTCTGAGCACAGGGTACCAACCTGGGCAGCAGAGGGCACCAGGCACTTCCCCATCTGGCCAGGGTCCCTCTGCTCTCACACACCAGTTCCTGTCCCAGGTAACTCCCCAGAAGGGCCACCTACCAGGAGGAACACTGGCACCAGAGCCGCCAGGCCATGACACAACCTCACATCTGCCACCCAGCCCAGCCCTTATCCCGCTCTCAAGCAGCCCACTGACCCCACCCCTGGCTAGCCTCCCCCCATACAGCCTGGCGCCACCGCTGCTCACCTGGCTGAACTGCCCAGGGCCCAGCCCAGCCTCCTCTGAACAGGGTCACCCACAAGCTCCCAGCAGCGCCCCCTGCATTAGCCCCACCTCCCCCCACCAAGCCCTCAGCTGAGGTCCCCGAGCTCCCACCCCACCCACTGCCTGGCCCCCAACGTGGCACTGGTGGAGCCCAAGGGGCTTTCGGGTCATGGGGGTGAGCCCTGGACAGGGCAGAGGTCAGGCCCTTCCCCTTCCTCCCTCCCTGTCACCAGAGAGCAGCTGAACTCACGCACACTGCCCCCTGGGCACTGCCTCGCACGGGCCCACAGCCGAGTGCCAGCCGGCATGGCTGGACCCTCTGGCACCACCAGCCCAAACCATCCTCCTCTTCCTATTTGGACGGCCTCAGGTGCTGTTCATGGCGAAAGCTGATGGACACAGGACCACCCTCACTCCTAGGGAACCCCCCACTGCACCAAAGGCTCGGTGGAAGAAATTCACTTTAAAACTTATTAGAAGAAAATGGCAAGGGTATCTTTATGGTTGGTACAATTTGAATATGTTTTCTTCCCTCCAAACACAAGATTTTTTGTGGGATTTCAGGATTGGGACAAGGCAGGGCTGCTAAGAGGTGACGAGCACACATCCCTCCTGGTGGTTGGTGGGTGAGGGCTGACCGGCTGTCTTGAGAGTGGCCTGGCCTCTCTTGCTCCCTGCCTCTGGCCACCAGGTGTCCTGCACTGCCTCAGGAAGAAGCCCCAACAGTGCGGGCCTTGACCTTTGGCCAGAACCCCAAGCCGAAATGAACCTCTTTTCTTTATAACCTTGCCTAGTCTGCTGTGTCCCATCACCAGCAACACAAACAGACTGGAACACAACGTCACGGAGAGGACATCCCTGGAAAGGTGTATGAACTACACTCCACAGTGAGCTGTGAACCGTGAACCGTGAGCCTGGGGTGTGAGTCTCATTGCCCGTGCTCTCCACATGGCCCTGTGCACACCTGCCCGTTCCTGCTACCTCTGCTGGCCACCTACCTGCTCTCTCCTGTCACCTTCCCACAAAGCACCTGCTCCTTCCTGTGCCCACTTTGCCCCGTCTCTGTGGCCTGTCCCCAGAGTGGAACACTGGTGTGGAAGCCCTGGCTACATCTCTGTTTTGTGCCCTCCTGTCCCCTGCCACCTCCCCTGGCTCCCGGTGCAAACACCTGCCCTGTTCCAGAATGTCCCCCACGGTCTTGCCCTGCCTCCTCCTGTCCAGGGCCCATGCTCCCCTGCTGCCCACGCCCCAGAGACCTCATCCCTCCAGGTCTGCTCGTCCCTCGGGGTCTGCCTGCCCCTCCTGCCAGCCCCTTGCCAGGGCAGAAAGAGCTCCCCCGCCCCGGCCTGGCACATGGTGTGCACGGGCTACCGGGTACCTTCTGCTGGGCCCCCTCTGCTGCACAAGGGGGACGTGCCAACCTCGGACACTGGGAAAGGCACCCTCCTGCAGTGAGTCCTCAGCCACCACCCTGGGGCACAGTGCTATCTTCTCACATGTGACATTTGTCATCCCCACTTTACCACCATAAATCCACGTCCCCAAAGGTCACATCAGGGACCCAGGGACAAGCCGAGCTGGGCCCTCCCCATGGAACTTCCCCGGGAGGGCACCAAGGAGGTCTGCAGACTGCAGCTCAGGAGCTCTGAACGTCCGGGACTGTCTCCACCAGAAAAGTGCCCCATTTGCCAATGGCTGGCACTGCCCCAGACGCGGACCCCACGGGCGGTGGACTGAGGGCAGCGGGGCAGGGCACACTCACAGGGGGAGCCCGTCCCGCACTGCGTAGGCCCCGTGGAAGCTGCGGCGGTCCCTCGGTCCATCCAGGGTGTTGAAACTGATCCTGGACAGAGGCTCCGGGGCACTGGGAGCAAAACAAGGGCCCGCGTCCCCGTGAGAGGAGGGTGGGGGCAGAGGGCCTGGGCTCAGCCTCCACCTGTGCCCGCAGGGTGACCAGGCCCTGGGTGGCAGAGGGGCCTCTAGCCACAGGCCCTGCCCCAGGCCAGGAGGCACTGGGGAGGGAGCAGAGAGGGAGCAGGGAGCCCTCCAGGCTGGCCCCGGGTGGATTCTTGGGGTCCTCTGTGGAGGTCCTCTTAGGAGGATGAGCAGGGGCCACTCACTCTCCCACAGGATCCATGAGGGCTGTGTCCTTCCTCTCGGCCGTGTAAAAGGGAGGGTCATAGATGGCAAACTCCACCTGCACAGAACAGAGAGATTCTCGGGGTTTTGCCTGAAAGGAGTGGGCCCCAGGCACCAGGGCAGGCCTGGGGGCACCCACAGCAAGGCCAGGGTGGGCCTGGAGGCACCCACAGCAAGAACCAGGGTGGGCCTGGGGCGCCCACAGCAAGGTCCAGGGTGGGCCTAGGGGCGTCCACAGCAAGGCCCAGGGTGGGCCTGGGGCGCCCACAGCAAGAACCAGGGTGGGCCTAGGGGCGCCCACAGCAAGGCCCAGGGTGGGCCTAGGGGCGCCCACAGCAAGAACCAGGGTGGGCCTAGGGGTGCCCACAGCAAGGCCAGGGTGGGCCTGGGATGTCTACAGCAAGGCCCAGGGTGGGCCTAGGGGCGCCCACAGCAAGAACCAGGGTGGGCCTAGGGGTGCCCACAGCAAGAACCAGGGTGGGCCTAGGGGCGCCCACAGCAAGGCCCAGGGTGGGCCTAGGGGCGCCCACAGCAAGAACCAGGGTGGGCCTAGGGGCGCCCACAGCAAGAACCAGGGTGGGCCTAGGGGCGCCCACAGCAAGGCCCAGGGTGGGCCTGGGGTGCCCACAGCAAGAACCAGGGTGGGCCTAGGGGCGCCCACAGCAAGAACCAGGGTGGGCCTAGGGGCGCCCACAGCAAGAACCAGGGTGGGCCTAGGGGCGCCCACAGCAAGGCCCAGGGTGGGCCTGGGGTGTCCACAGCAAGAACCAGGGTGGGCCTGGGGCGCCCACAGCAAGGCCCAGGGTGGGCCTGGGGTGCCCACAGCAAGAACCAGGGTGGGCCTAGGGGTGCCCACAGCAAGGCCCAGGGTGGGCCTGGGGTGTCCACAGCAAGAACCAGGGTGGGCCTGGGGCGCCCACAGCAAGGCCCAGGGTGGGCCTAGGGGTGCCCACAGCAAGGCCCAGGGTGGGCCTGGGGTGCCCACAGCAAGAACCAGGGTGGGCCTAGGGGCGCCCACAGCAAGGCCCAGGGTGGGTCTGGGGTGCCCACAGCAAGGCCCAGGGTGGGCCTGGGGTGCCCACAGCAAGGCCCAGGGTGGGCCTAGGGGTGCCCACAGCAAGGCCCAGGGTGGGCCTGGGGTGCCCACAGCAAGGCCCAGGGTGGGCCTAGGGGCGCCCACAGCAAGGCCCAGGGTGGGCCTAGGGGCGCCCACAGCAAGGCCCAGGGTGGGTCTGGGGTGCCCACAGCAAGGCCCAGGGTGGGTCTGGGGTGCCCACAGCAAGGCCCAGGGTGGGCCTAGGGGCGCCCACAGCAAGAACCAGGGTGGGTCTGGGGTGCCCACAGCAAGGCCCAGGGTGGGTCTGGGGCGCCCACAGCAAGGCCCAGGGTGGGTCTGGGGCGCCCACAGCAAGGCCCAGGGTGGGTCTAGGGGCGCCCACAGCAAGGCCCAGGGTGGGCCTGGGGTGCCCACAGCAAGGCCGTGCCCAGGCAGGACCAATACCGCCCTGTGTGCCCAGCAGGTATGATGTGTGGGGCTGGGGAGGGTCCCAGGGGACAGCCGCACCAGGGACCCCAGCACTGGCACTGACATGCCAGCCCAGGAGGGGTCTTCCCAGGGTGAGGCGTGAGCCCAGCAGGACCCTGGGGGTGAGAGGGACTCCTCACAGCAGAATGGGGAGCAGGTAGCTGCCTGGAATGTTCCAGAAGGGCTGAGGGCCTGTGGGAGAGGGCAGGGGTGGCTCTCCCAGTGCCAGGATCACCTGTCTCTGTGCGTGTCTCTCTCTCACGCCTGACTCTGAGGAGGGGGAGCTGCTGCTCACTGGGGAGAGCGGGGTCTAGGGGAAGGGGAGGTGGGGGTCTTGGGGACAGGACAGCTGGAGATGATGACAAGCTGCAGCAGCAGCCTGGGCCACCGGCTCTGTGAGGGACCGGAGCACCTGTCAGGCCCTCTGTGCCCCTACCTGACCTACACGCCTCGGTCAGGGCCACCAGATGTCCAGAGCCCTGCGAGGCCGCCTGCTGGGAGCCCGACGAACACAGGAGGTGGCAGAGCAGGACCACCTCCCCTTCCAGAGCCTGGCCCCTCCTGCCTTGGGCTCGCAGGAGGGCACTCACCTTCCAGGGCACCTTCTCGTTGGGCACAGGGAAGCGTGTGACGGGGGAGTTGGGGTAGAGGAGGTGCCGGGCATTCACGTGGTAGCCATCTCCTGCTTCCTCTGCCTGCCTCCGGCTGCCCAGCTCAGCATCCGGCTCGTCGGCGGCCTTCTGGGGTGCTGGGAACAGCACACAAGTCACAACAGAAAGCCCAGCTCAGGTTCAGACACCAGCGCCAGTGGGCTCCTCTCCTGGGCCCTGTGCTGGGAGGGCAGCCTGCTCATGACCACGTCCCCAGCTGACACCTGTCTCCCTGCAGCTGCACAGAGCTCTCAGTGGTGCGCTGACCTCACAGCCCGCTACAGAGGCCTGTCCGGTCAGTGGTGACAAACTCGCTCTCTGAGGGCCAGCCACATCCAAGGAAAACCACTCACTCATGTCCATTTTGGGGTCAGCTGCAAATTTAGGAAAATGATCTTGCTTTCTGTTACTTGGGCCGTGGGACAGTCTGACATCCAGATAACTTGCCCACTCTCACCCCAACTTCGTAGCCAGGTGTTAGGAAATGGTCAGAATCAGCTGGCCAGGCTGCCCTGTCAAGTCCTGAGGACAGGCTGGGCCTGGGTGCTTGTGTGGTGGACGGGCTCTGCTCCCCTGGGGGCTGGCTTTGCAGGGCTCAGAGGCCCTGCAGCTGCCCCTCCTCCTGACCGATCCCAGATCCAGATGTACCCAGGCTGGCGGAGACCAGCTGTGAGCGTGGCCACACACTCACACTCACCTAGAGTGGGCACACCTGCTTCTGAGCCAAAGCCGCTGTCCTTCAGGGTCGCCACAATCCACTGCAAGGCTCTGGTCGTCTGGGCCATCTGGAAGGCATGCCCCAAGCAAGTCTGGTTGTCACCTGCTGCCACCAGCAGCACCCTCCTGCCCTCCACCCACCTTGGTGGTGAGGCTGGCGGCTGGCTCCTGGTCTCACTCCCCAGGCGACTCCAGCACCCGCCAAAGCCCCATCCCCTCAGCAGACTGAGCCTCTTAGCACCTTGAGCAGTTTGCAAGTCAAAAGCCCAGGGAGGTGTGCCAGGGTCCCGCTCCCCAGGCAGCCAGCCAACCTCAGGTGTGCCAGGGCCTGGAGTCCCCGCTGCCCTGGGGGCTGGCTGCTGACCCCAGTGTCAGACCGCGCTGCTTGGCCAAGAGAGACAGTGACCACAGGCCTGGACACACAGAGGCAAGGGGACCCCCTGCAGCCCCCAGGGGGACAAATCGGAACTGCGGGGGTGGGGAGGGGGCACCATGAACAGAAGCAAGAAGCAGACCCAGCGCTGCCCCCCAGGAACTTCTGTAGAGACCGGGCACAGGGGTCGCTGGGCGCTGTCTGTGAAACAGCAGTGACTGCTCACCCAGATCGGGGGGTCGGCGAGGCCAGGACCCCTGGGGAGGCCTGGGAGTCGGCAGCCTGGTCAGGGCTGGCCAAAGTTGGACACCCCAGCAGCATGGCAGCCTGAACCTGGAGCAGGGCTCCAACTGGCTGGCCGGGCAGCTGTGGCTGCAGGTCTCCGTCAGAAGCTCCAGCCTGGGGCCTGGCCCGCGGACCTTGACCAGGGGTGGTGGAGGCTGAAGGACAGGAGGTGTCGGGGGGACAACGTGGGCCATGACCATTTATGGTAAGGCAAGAACACACACAAGAGTCTGGTGACGTCCATGCCAGGCGCCAAGTTGCTGTGGACCCCAGAACCGCCCTGCTGAGTCCCCTGGATCTCAGAGAGAAACGAGGGAGCCAGGGCTCCCCACACAGCCCCCCTGCTCGTGCCCTGGGTGCCAGCACTACCCAGGACGTCCCCTGCACTGCCTGGTCAGCAGGACCCTGGCACACCTCCCTCACCCACTCCACTCTCCCCACACCCCCAGGCCAGGACCTCTGCAGTCCCAGGGCACATGGGGAGCAGGCACCCATCTCGTGGGTTGAAGTGCCCCCAAACACTCATGTCCCCCCAGAACCCAGAGTACCATTTTGTGTAGAGATAATCTTTGCAGATGCGATTAGTTAAGCACCCTAACCCACTGTGGATCAGGGTGGACCCTGCGTCCAGTGACTGGTGTCCCTGTAAGAACAGGAGCCCAGCATCCACCAGGAATGAGGCCATGTGAGGCAGGATGCGGGGACTGGAGCAAGGGGACACAAGCCAAGGGACGCCTGGGACCACCGGAAGCCAGAAGTGGCAGGGAGGACCCCTCTGGAGTCTCCAGAGGGATGGAGCCAAGTCCAAGCCGCCCAGCCTGGGGCGTCTGTCACAACAGCTCCGGGAAGCTCGCACCACTAGGCGGGAGCAGGCCAGCCTCCCCCCATGGCCCTGCAGCTCTTCCGCCCACCCCCGCCCCCGAGCACACCCTCTGAGGCCAGGACCCCACCCCAGCTAAGGGCACCTGTTCCTTCCCCATGCTGCTTCGCACCAGCCCGGTGGTCCCCACGGAAGCTCGCGGCCATCTCTGCACAGCCCCCAAGGCTCTCCCTCCCTCCCCAGCTCGGCCTCTGCGGGCTGGAAAGCAGCAGGGGCTGTCTTCAGGTCCTCCCCCTCAGGGAGCCTGCCACGGCTGGAGCAGGGGACAAGCAGTCTGCTCCTGGGACCAAGTGGGAGCACCTCTCCCACAGGCAGGGCCCCACCACACAGTGTCCGGGTAGGAGGGGGCTCTTCTGGCTGAACGACTTCCCTCCGCTCCCGATCTTCCTACCTTGCTTCCAGTCTTGATGACCCACCTGTTCCTCCAGGGAGGCCAGTCTCTGCTCCATGGAGCTCGATCTCTTCACACGGTCCATGTCCAGCAGCTCCACCATGGCGTCCACCCTGAAGGAAGACGCAGCTGAGCCACAGCCAGGCGCGGGGCCCTGGGACATGGGGGGAGACCCGATGCCACTTGCTGGGCCCCACCAGAGCCAGCGGCCTGGGCTCTCGCTGACTGCTTGGCCATCATCCTCTCCTGATTAGAGAGCATTTCTAACAGGCGTTTCTGCTGCAGGTGAACTGCTAGAGCCCCGGAGGAGACGGCCTCTGCAGACGCATGGCCAGGGCCACAGGGCGTCTGAGAGCCAGCAGGGAGCTGGGCAGATGGGGCAGGTGAGAGGGTGCACACACCTGAGCTGGACACCTGGATCTGCCCCCGGCTGCCCCCCCCTGAGCCCTGGGTCATGAGCACCTGGGAGCAGCTGGGTTGGTTTTGGGGGGCAGGTAGTGCTGAGTTTGGGGATTGTTTGCTTTTGTCCTAACTGCTACAGCACAGGCCCCTCTGCCTACCTTGGCCTCTGCGTTCATAGTTAAATTACCGTGGCCAGCCTCTCCCCAGAGCTCTGGCTGTGCCTGGGGTGGCTTCTCCTGCCTGCGGTGCCAGCAGCAAGCAACGTATTTTCTTAACATTTATTCTTTAGGTGTAGATGGACACTACACAATGCCTTTATTTTTATGTGGTGCTGAGGATGGGATCGAACCCAGGTCCCAGCCGTGCTAGGGGAGCGCTACCGCTGAGCCACAGTCCCAGCCCCAAGCAATGTATTTTTGTAATAAAATGAGTAGTCATTTCAACCAGGGACCAGTGTCACTGAGGGTGTGGCCCACTTCCAGGCATCTGGGAAGGGGAGGAGGCTCTCTGCCTCTGGGGTGAGTCTGCTTTGGCCCACACAGTTCTCTGCCTTAAGTGGGTGGCACCTTATCCCCTCCCCCCTTCACTTAATGAGAAACCTGGGGCCAGCCAGGAGCAGGGCTTGGCCACAGCGAGACACACTGAAAGCCGAGCCCTGAGGCCAGGTCTCCCTGCAACCTGCCGTGGGCAGTCAGGACCTGCTGGCTGCTACAGGGCTGAGGGACTGGTGGAAGAAAGGTCTTTCACTGGTGTTGCACCCTGGAAAGAAGCAGGGAGGACGGAATTGGGAGAGGGTGACGGTGCAGTTGTGCAAGTGTCCCCAGGCTGGGCTCCAAGGCCCTGCAGAGGTGCAGCGAGGAGGTACGCCAACCGTCTCCTCCCTGGCCTCCTGCACGTTAGCCTCCTGGGGGGGCCTGCTCCTCCTCCAGCCCACCAGGTCTTCCTTCCATCACCCAGCTGCCCTAGGACCCCCAGGGCCCGGTGATGTGAGCTGATGGCCAAAGCCCCTTCCACCTGCTGCGCTGGGTGAGCCGGGCACAGATGCCCCATCTGCTCGAGTCTGGGCACAGTGACACCCAGTTCTCCCTCCATGGCACGGGCCTGGGCCTGCCCAGGTGAGATGGCCCTTTGGTCCCTGTGGATGGCCGCCGGGCCTCCGTACTTGCTGCTGATGTCCTGGATCCTCTGCTCCGGCTGCTGCTGGAGCTGGCACTGCCGGTTCTGCAGGTAGTTCTCCTTCAGGTACATCTCCCAGGACAGGAGGGCTGCCTCCTCGTTCTTCTCCAGCTTGTTCTCTGTCGGGACAGGGCTGGGTCAGACAGAGGGGACTTGAGCCCACCTGAGGCCCGGCCCTGGGGCCCTGGGTCTGTCACCCCCTCTGCCCCCACTGCCCCCATGGGAGCCCAGCAGTCTGAGCGGTCAATGTGCCTGCTCAGTCTTCCGTCTTCTTAGGAACCCAAAAATTGGAGCTGCCACCCCCACCCTCAGGTCCCCACCTGTGCCCAAGGTGGCGGCACGTGGGCCCGGCAGGAGGGCACTCACTGAGCTGCTTGTGCCTCTTGGCTGGGATCTTCAGCACCACCCTCTTGACCAGGAGCTGCAGGTGGCTGAGGAGGATGAAGGGGGGCGGCGCAGGTGGCCGGCCGTGGTACTCCTCTATCAGGTCATGGCGCTGGAACTTCCAGATCTGGTCGGTGTGCTCCTGGACCTGCTGGAAGGTGTAGCTGGCAGGGAGGTGAGGGGGACGGGCAGGTCAGTATGTCTGCAGGAGACAGACGCAGGTGTCTTGTGGGTGCCCGTGGACAGCAGAAGCAGCCGGCACGGGGGGACAGCGTGGGACACCCCACGCGGTGGACCAGCCTCCCGAGAGCCCGGTGAGAAAGCAGACAGGCCATGTGGCTCTCAGATGCCAAAAGCCTTCTTACATGGCAGAAGGGGGGACAGACACCAATTGCCATTGACCTCTGGGAGGGATGATCTGTTGATCTGACACCAGCTGGTCACCCCGAGCTGTGTCCAGACACCACCATCTAGGTGTCTGGAGCTGGCCTGGCAGAGGATGTCCCAGACGGACGACTGGCCTTCCTGCCAGCCTGGCCTCTAGTTCTCAGTTCAAGTGGGGAGGACTCTCGATGTCAACACAGGGGGCCATCCCAGGACTCAGCCCTGAAAGGGGAGATGGGCACCTGACGCACTAGGAGGGGAAGGACTTCAGAGGCCACAGTCCCTGGAGCATGCCTGCAGAGGTGGGCAGGGTGCCCAAAGGGTTTTCTGAATTTCGGGGAGTGCCACTGGCGGGCTGGGCTCTCCTTGGCGGGGCTGCTCACTGTCAGGCCAGCAGCGGATCAGGGAGCCCAAGACGCCCTGGGGTCCTGGGTCCTGGGACCCGGCCCCGGCAGGCACCAGGGTTTTCATTCTTGGTATCTCCTGCTTTCCGACTCCTCTTAAGCCATCGCGGCATTCCCCGTGCTCCAGGCTTAAGACCCGCAGAAGCCTAATGGCCCCCACACCCTGGCTAGCAGCTGCTACACTAACTAGAGATCTACAGTAGAGGGAGGTCCTGGGGCCCAAGATGAGGGCGTCCACCCAGGCTGGCAGGACAGGTCACCTGTTTTGTATCTTTTGTTTTACCAACAAAATAGCAAAGTTCTAATAAGATGGAATGTTTCAAAACACCAAGTATTTTTTTCAACTCCTCGACATTTTCAAAGAGAAGCAAGAGCTACTGTATCAGCTTCCTATAGCTGCTATAACAAGTCGCCACAAACTTGGTGTCTGGAAACAAACCCATAGTGCGTCACAGGGCTGTTCCTCCTGCAGGCTCCGGGGAAGGTCTGTCCCTTGCCGTTCCCATGGTCCAGAGGCCCCTGCGACCTGCTATGTTGGGACCACCCAGGTGACCCGGGGTCATCTCCCATCTCAGGACCCTGGACGGCATCCCGTCTGCGAAGGCCCCTCACCACCTCATGGCCACAGCTTCTTCAGGTTAGATGGGGACATCCTGGGGTGGGGGTCTATCCAAGCTGCTCCCTAGGGAGCTGCAGGTCACCTCTGCTCTGTGGGTCCCGGGGATGCTACCCACAAAGAGCTGACACCTGACTGTGGGTGACACACAAAACCACTGTGAAATGTGGAGACGTGTGGGGGTCAGCTTGACAGGTGGACAGGCAGTCCGCACAGGACCTCAGTGCCGGGAACGGGTCTCAAGGAAGCCTCAGCACACACCATCAGAGGGGTCAGCAGGGGCCGCAGGAGCACGCTCAGGAGGTGAGGACACAGCAGGACACTCAGGGGACAAGGGGCAGCCCTGAGCAGCCAGTGGCCACCACATGTTCCCAGGTGGAGCTACGGACTTGAGGTGGCCTGGTCAGCATGGTCAGCACCCCAGGATGAGCAGGACACATGTGTGCTCTGGGTGCCCCAGGAGCAGCGACATGGACAGGCCAGCATGCTGTGACCAGGGAGCTGTGGCCATGCGTGTGGCCCTGGGATGTTAGAGGTGCCTCCGTGGGACAGGCATCCTGGGTGGCCCTCTGAGAGGACACAGACTAGTGTGGGGCCCAGGAGGCCCTGGCACGGCGCCCGCCCACTGGCACTCACTTGAACATGGCGATGAGGAGGTTGAGCAGCAGGATGTTGGTGAAGAGCAGGTAGAGGCACAGCAGGAGGACCGTCAGCCACTCGGGGAAGGCCGGCGCCTGTCCCGCTGCGTCGCTCTCGGGGCACTTGGGCTTGTAGGGGTCTGTGCCATTGGGGCTGCACTGGTCCATGTTGAAGTTCACGCCTGGCATTGGGAGGGGGTGGGAAAGTCAGGGACAACACAGAGTCACAGGTGTGGCTGGAAGGCACCCAGCAGCCAGGCACCGCCAAGGGCCCCAAGGCCCGGCACGCGAACACCCAGTAAGCACAGCGCCAACTCAGGCCTGGACAAGTCCAATGAGCGCATCTATCCACATCCAAGCATCCTCCTCAGGGAGGACCCGTGAATGCCAAGGTTAGCCCAGAGCCAGAGATGCCCCAGGTTGGCATGCGTCAGGATCCAGCCCCCCACCTGGCACTTCTGAGGCCACAGTCATGGTGAGACACGGGTCCCGGCCCTGGGGGAATTCAATTTGGTTGAAAAGGATTTTAAAAGAAAAAAATTAACAACAGCATGAGAAAATCAAATACTTAGAAATAAATTTGACAGAAGGAGCGTAAGACTTGTACACTGAAACCGCAGACTGTTGTTGCAATAAACTAAAAATCTTAATAAGTGAAAAGACATCCTGTGTAACAATCCAAATTCCAGATTTTTTTTTAGAGAAATGGATGAGCTGGTCCAAAAATTCGTGTGGACCCCACGGGTCCAGAGGCCAAAGCAATCTGTAAAAGGAGGAACAAAGCTGGGGTACTGGCCCCCCCGATGTCAAAACTTACTACAAAGCTACAGTAAGCAGGACAGTGAGGGGCTGCTGAGGGACTGGCGTGCTGACTGACAGGGCAGAGCCGAGCATCCAGAAGTCAGCTCTGACCTTCAGTCGACAGGCTTTCAACAAGGATGCAGACAATTCAGTGAGAAAGAACCATCCTGTGAGCAGGCAATCCCTGACCGCTGAACACCCACACGCTAAAGAATGGCACTACGCACCCACCAAGGTCATTTAAATGGTCAAAGGACTGAAGAAGGAGCCAAAGCTATAGAAGTCTTAGAAGAAAAGCAGACATAAAAATCTCCGTGGCTGTGGGTCAGGTTTCATACACGGGACCACAAGCACAAATGGTTAAAAAAAAAGATTGTTCAGTTGATCTTCTCCAAATCAAAGATTTGCATGCTTCAAAGAGAGTGTTTTCCTAAAGAAAGTGAAAGATGTGGTGACAGAATGCAAATCCTCTATGTGCTGAGGGTCTGGTGTCACAATTCTCACTTCTCAACAAGAGAAAAACAATAAAGAACCGAGGGAAAGTGGGCGAAGGGCAGGACTAGCCGTTCTCCAAGGAAGGGGTGCTCGGCACGGAGCCCAAGGGAAAGCCAGTCAAGACCTCCTAAGCTGCCGCGGCCACCCACTGTGACGATGATGAGCAAGGACAGTCCTGGGTGCTGGCGAGAGATGGGGGCCTGGTCCCCTCAGAGGAGTGCGGCCACAGGGACTCCCATCAGTGTTCACGGCCACATTGTTCATAGGAGCCAGATGGCAGCAGCAACCCCGTGTTCACCAGGCTACGGGTGAGCAGCAACCGTGTAAAGCTTGCACAATACACTAGCGATAAAAGGAAGTGCCACACCGCGTCCCGCGGAGGGAGCCAGACGCCACCTTCATACCCATTTCCCTATTTACAGAAACCTCAGGGAGGCAGACGCAGGTCCACAGGAAGCAGACCACACTGCCCCACGCTGCAGGGAGGGGAAGGGAGGCCACTGCCCACGGGGAGGGGCGTCTCTTGGGTGACGTGAAGGCTCTAAAAATGCTCAGAGCCGTTGGCACGGATGCGGTGCAGGTGGCTGGCACGTGGCTCACGCGTAAGGACGCTGTTTAAAAACAGCAGCCACTCTACAGACGGGGGGACTTCTGCCTGGGGTGGGGGGACAGAGCAGCAGGTGGCATTTAACACTGGGGCTGGGGCTGGGGCTGACGCCCACACCCTGGCTCCCTGGTGACACCCTTGTGCCTCTATTGGGCCAATGTGCTGCTGACGGAGCACGAGCCCCAGCCCTCCCCATCCCCTGAGCGTCCCTGTCCCTCCCGTGTCCTAGCCCAGCCGCGCCCAGTGCCTACCATCAATGTAGGCCGGGATCTGGCCGAAGATGGTGAGGTAGGAGTGGTAGACGACCCCTCGGAAGATCCAGTCCACCCGGCTCTCGTTGTGGATGAGGATGGCCTGCTTGGCCACCCCGAAGGACACCACCCACACGGCCAGCAGGAAGAGGAAGAAGAAGACGTCCTTCATCTGCAGAGACAGGCACCAGCTGCCGTGCGCCCGTGCTCCTCGGCCTGCCCGGGGAGCTTCCCGCAGTGCCCAGCCGTGGCGGAAGACCACCTCCACCACGCGTGGACACGGGAGGCCAGGTTCCTCGGGCAGCAGCTCTGGGCCACCTTATCCCCATAGAGCTCACCAACCCCACGGGGGAGCCCCTGGGGCAAGGGGGTCAACAACCCCGACCCGGGGGGATGCACCGCAGGGGAACAGGGTGGGAGCCAATGCAGGGCGGGAAGAGCAGCCGAGACGACCTGGAGGAGGGGGCCGCAGGGGCAGAGATATGAGGGGTTTGGGAGCCCAGGGCGCAAGGCCAGGCCGGGCGGCCCCTCCCTTACCATCCGCTTCACGATGATTATCTTGGGCCCCAGGGTCTTGCTGACAGTAAAAATGTGCATCAGGCGGAGGCAGAACATGATGAAGGCCAGAGAGAGGATGATGCGTCCCGGGTACAGGGTGGACGGGATGAGCCTGGCAGCCGGGTAGGGCAGGGACACTGGCCTCAGGCTCTGCTCCCCAGACCACTGTGGCTCCAGAGCCTGCCCCTAGGTCTGTCTAGCACTGGGGGCTCTGGGAGCCCCGAGGGCGAGGTCAAGACAGAGCCTCTGGGACTCTTCTTCAGAAGGGTCCAGACGCCCAGCCTCAGCAGGGCAGCCAGGCGGGGACGTCCTGGGAAACAGGATGCTTGTCATGGAGAGAGGGTGCCGCAGCCTCCCAGACCAGGGCCACAGGGGCTAAGAGTGACCCAGCAGGAGGGGTGGGGAGCAGAGGGTCTGGGGAGGGGCACTCCTGGCTGCAGTTGGTGGCCCTGCCCGTGGGTGCCATCCAAGGTGGGCTCCCCCACACCCCTGAGGGCAGACAGAGCAGGACCATCACATCACCCAGGGACGATGGCGGTCTGAGGCTCAGAGCAGAGCCAAGCCCTGGGCGGAGGCTGAGCTGCTGGGGATGACGGCGCCACACAGGGAGGGCAGAGGGCCTGGGGCAGCTCACCGGCAGGTCAGCCCCACTATGAAGAGCAGGATGGCAGCCACGTCCAGCTTGTTCCAGAAGTCGCTGAAGTACAAGGATGCCATCTTCCTCAGCCCGCACTCGTCAGGGTCGTAGAAGAGCTGCGGGAGAGGCCGAGAGGCCGTCACCACGTCACACGGGCACCTCACACTCCCTTCCTCAGTGGGCGGTGAGAGGGGCGGGGAGCGGGTCAGGGCAGAGCGGGCAGCATGGGCAGCGGGTTCTCTCCAGGCTCTGCTGCCAGCTGGAGCCCTCCCTCCAGCCCGTGACCTGCCCGCGAGACGCGTGCGTGCCTGTGCACACGTGTGTGCGTGTGTGCGTGTCGTGCCAGCAGCTCCCCGGGATCTGCTCTGGCAGCAACTGGGCCTGTTCTCTGAGGCAGCCCAGAGTGGAGGGGGCCAGGAGGGGGCCAGGAGGGGGCCCGGAGCCCTGTGGCTGCCCAGGAGGAGCCCCACCCCCGGTGGCAGATGTCCTCCCCGGGTCTGAGGACAGCCCGTTCCTTGTCTGAGGCTCCCCCTGCCAGGCTGGGCTGGGGGAGCATGGAGACCTCCGGCCCCTCGAGGAGAGATTCCGACTGCAGAAGGAGGCACTTGGAGAAACGGCTGGCCAAGCAGGACCCGGCACCCTCCCGACCTGCCCAGTCCAGCCCTGTGCTTCCTTCCTGGGGCTGGCTCCTCCCCAGGGACCCCCAACAGGCAGGATGTTAACCCAGGGTAAGCAGGACTTCTCTCCGAGGCCTGCAAGGTCAGCAACCAGAGGTCACGCTGACCAGAACCTTCTCCCATAGGGCCTAGCCCAGCCCTGAGGGACACATCAGCCCAGCCCATCGACCTGCTGCCGCTAGGTGCTGGCATCTTAGATCTGCAGTGGGGACTCTCCACGCTGACCGGGCCCAAAGGCACTCAGGAAGTCCTGGAAGATGGCCCCAGAGCGCAGAGCTGGGCACGTGCTGCCAGGCAAGCTCGTCTTCATTACCTGGGCTTGGGCCACTCCAGGTGGCCCAACAGTGAGACGGGGCGAGGGGCAGGTGGGCTGTGCAGGGCCACTTGACCTCTGGAGGGGCCAAGGTCAGCCAAAAGGGTGCTCAACCAGTCTTTGTGACAGACACCCAGTAAAAGCCCTGGGCACTGAGGCCCCAGGGAGTGTCCCTGGTGACATTGTCCCATGAGGGTTGTCACACGTCCTTCCTGGGAGAATGAAGTGCTGCACAGCCGCACAGGGAGGACCCAGGAGGTCTGGGTGCAGGGCTGTCCTGGGGTGGCCCCCTGCCCTTCCCTCGGCGGGCTTGAATCTGCACTTAGGCTGGGAAGAACGGGAGGGTGGGGACTCAGCCAGCCCAGCTCCCACAAGTGACGCAGCCTGAGTGGCCCAGGACCCCACACCCAGCCACGCCCTTCTCAGGGGTGAGAGCCAAACACCCACCCAAAGCCCCTCTGGTGCCAGGAAGGAGGATGTCTGTGGGGTGCCCCCTGCCAGGCCCCGCTGGGCGACCAGGGTGCCTCCTCTGCCCAGGGCCCCACTGGCTCCCAAGGGCCGGGTGAGGCTCCTCAGGGATGGGCCAAGGGTCCACTGTGAGAAAGCGGCCAGGCTGGGTCTCCCAGGCAGGGAGTGCCTGACGGACACCGTGTGCCACCATGGGGAGGGGTCCGAGGACTCTGAGAGTGCAGGGCAGGCACACCTGCCGCGTCTCCTCGCACACCAGGGAGAAGAGCCAGAGGTAGATGAGGCACTCGCACCAGGAGGGCGTGGGCTGGAAGTCCACCATGAGCACGTAGGCCAGGAGGCACAGGAAGGCAAAGTAGGACAGGATGTTCAGGTGGAAGATGACCACGGGCGCGTTGAAGAAGGCACGGGCGCGGGCGGGGCCGCCGAGGGCCTGCAGCCTCTTCTCCCTGCAGGTGCGGCAGCAGACACCAGAGGGCGCACGTGAGGGGCCGAGGGTGCCACAGTCCCACCCATTACCACCAGGGGGCCCCATTCCCCTGAGATGTGACCCAGGAGTGGAAGGTGTTGGGGGGTGTCACCTGGCATGAGAGGTCACACGGCGGTTCTGGAGAGACCCTCACAACCAGCCTTGGTCTTTCTGGCCCTCTGGACCCAGGACCCACCCCCACAGCCACAGGAGAAGGGGTCGGACCCACAGCCCAACACAGTGAGGACCCAAAGGTCAACCCCTCCACATCTGCCCAGGGCCACGGACACGGTGACTCCCACTGGGGGGCAGTATGAGCCCAGCCCGATGTGGAGCCCACCTGCAGTCTCCTGGTGCTGGGTGGACACTCAACCTCAGGTGCCCCCATAAGGGGGGACCAGATGGCCACCCGGGCTGGGGCCCCAGCTCTGTCCCTGGGCTCCCATCCAGTTCCCAGTAAAACAGGCTGAGAGCTCAACTGGACGCCACTTGCTTCTGAGGAGGCCACAGGGGATGCTGGGCCAGGCCTGAACCTGCAGCCACCATCAGCCACCACTGTCCCCTCCTGGTTGGAGACTACTCCGCCCAAACAGGCTGTGCACCCACAGCACAGGAAGGCTCTCCACCTCGGGGCACTGTGGCCCACCTGGACTGGCTCAGGTCGGTGCCAGGGGCCTTGATGTGCTCCACCCTCCCCATCCCCAGGAAGCTAAGGCTGTGGGTCAGGCTGGCCAGCACTCCACCTCTGGCAGGTGGGTGGCACTCGGGGGTGTCGGGGGCGTGGGGGTGGGGCCCGTGGGTGTGGGAGCCCGTGGGTGTGGGGACCCGTGGGTGTGGGGGTCCGTGGGTGTGGGGGCCGTGGGTGTATGGGGCGTGGGTGTGGGGCCCGTGGGTGTAGGGGCCATGGGTGTGGGGGCCCGTGGGTGTGGGGCCCGTGGGTGTGGGGGGCGTGGGTGTGGGGGTCCGTGGTGTGGGGGTCCGTGGTGTGGGGGGCATGGGTGTGGGGGGCGTGGGTGTGGGGGGTGTGGGTGTGGGGCCCATGGGTGTGGGGGCCCGTGGGTTTGGGGGCCCGTGGGTGTGGGGCCTGTGGGTGTGGGGGGTGTGGGTGTGGGGCCCATGGGTGTGGGGGTCCGTGGGTGCGGGGGCACATGAGTGTGGAGGTCCATGGATGTGGGGGGTCCGTGGGTGTGGGGGTCCGTGGGTGTGGGGGTCCATGGGTGCGGGGGCCCATGAGTGTGGAGGTCCATGGATGTGGGGGGTCCGTGGATGTGGGGGGCCATGGGTGTGGGGGGCCATGGGTGTGGGGTCCATGGGTGTGGGGGGCCATGGGTGTGTGGTCCGTGGGTGTGGGGGTCCGTGGGTGCGGGGGCCCATGAGTGTGGAGGTCCATGGATGTGGGGGGTCCGTGGGTGTGAGGGGTGTGGGTATGGGGGTCCGTGGGTGTGGGGGGCATGGGTGTGGGGGCCATGGGTGTGGGGCCCATGAGTGTGGGGGCCCATGGGTGCAGGGGCCTGTGGGTGTGGGGCCCGTGGGTCCTCCCTCCACCTCCTGCCCACGTGCATCCCAACCACCCTAGGGCCCTGGCACAGCGGCAGGACCCAGGCCCCTTGCTCCCAGGCCCCCAGGAGCACCCACAGCCCCGAGGCCCGCGGCCCCGCTGCACCTGAAGGAGACGAGGCCAGTGAAGAGCAGCGGGAAGGCCAGCATGCACAGGATCACCCGCCACAGCCCGTTGTCCACGCAGAGCTGGCCCCACCACACCTTGGTCAGGAAGGCCTGTGGACAGCGGGGGTCTTGGGTGGGTGGGCACCCCAGCCTGCCTGATCCCACCTCTCATCCCACCCAAGGGTGACACCACACCCTCGGTGACCACCAGGGTGCGCTCTGAGCCCCCGCTGCAGGTGGCCAGCACAGGACAGGTGCCTTTGCAGGACGGGCTCCAGAGGGGCAGAGCTGGGCGGTGGTCCACAGTGGTAAGGGGAGGACAGTGGGTCTCACACCAGTGGGGGTCCACCTGTGACTCCCGTCCGTCTGTCCTCCCTTCTAGAGCTGAGGGCGCCATCCCCGCAGGTCCCCAGGCCCCTCAGTCCCAGGCTCTCACTGGGACTCAGCTGGCCCTCTAAGCCCCGGGGGTGGGGCCAGGACTCCTCCTCCCCAGGTCACATGGAGCCGCCTGGACGCGGGGACAGCCTGACGCTGTGCTGGGAGGAGCCCCCAGAGTTGGGGACGTGCCCTGTGCCAGGCTTGGTGGCCCCTGCCCTGCTCTGCAGCAGCAGTGACCTGCCCCGTCCCTCCCGAGGCCTGGAGGCTGTGACCGTCCCAGAGCACCCAGGCACTGCCGGCGGGCCTCAGCGGTCACCTGGATGCCGCCGTGAGAGACGAACTTCATGTCCTTGGCCTCCAGGGCCAGCTGCAGGCAGGTGGTCTTCCCCCAGGCCTCCGACACGCGGATGAGCAGCTTCTGGGCTCTCTCTTCATCCTTCCGGTAGCACTCGGTGAAGACCCCTGGGCAGAGGAAGATCTGAGTCAGAACAGCAGGTGACAGTCACCAAGCCTTGGGGAGAGTCACAAAGCCAGCCCTCCAGAGGGCACCCTGGACTGAGATTTTGCACATGGGGGCAAAACAGGCAGGTGGAGCTGATGCCGCCAAACACCCAGGCCAAGAGGCAAGAACCCCAGGGCGACAGCAGGTGTGTGAGCCAGGGTCTGGGCCCAGTGTCCCTCAGCGCTCACCGATGGCTCTGTGTTCAAACTCGTCCGCCAGGGCCAGCATCTCCTCCGAGCTATCTGTGTCCTCCTCCTCCTTGGACAGCTCCTTGAGGATCTTACTGCACGCCAGGGCGGCGGCAATGCAGTCCTGGCTCTGGGGACACCAGGGGAGCAGTGAGGCCTGGAGCCAGCCAGGGCCACCCCTGCCCAGGACCAGGCACAGCCAGGCACAGTGTGGGCTGTTACAATGGCCTGCAACCACTGCTGATGGCCACCTGCTACACCGACCACGGAGACATCTGCTTGCCCTACACTACCCTAGTGGACAGATGACATGGCACGTACCCTGGCCTACGAGGACCTGGAGGGGCCACAAAGGACAGTCTTCCCACAGGCCTTGGCCCTGGACATGACAAGTTTGGCCCTGGACATGACAAGTTTGCTTGGCAGGCCTTTTTTTAATCATTTATTTATTCTAGTTTGTTATATATGAGGGCAGAATGCAATTCACTTCACATTGCACACACACAGCACAATTTTCCAAGTCTCTGGTTGTACACAGAGTATTTTCACACCATTCGTGTCTTCATACATGGACTTGGGGTAATGATGTCTGACTCATTCCACTGTCTTTCCTACCCCCACGCCCCCTCCCATCCCGTCCATTCCCTTTGCCCAATCTAGAGTCCCTCCGTTCCTCCCAAGCCCCCCCATCGCCATTATGAGTCAACATCCTCATATCAAAGAAAACACTCGGCCTTTGGTTTTTGGGGTTTGGCTTCTTCTCTTAGCCTGATACTCTCCAACTCACCCATTTACCTGCAAGTGCCATGATTTTATTCTCTTAACGCTGAGCAATGTTCCACTGTGTATATACACCACAGTCTCCCTATCCGTTCATCTACCAAAAGCTGTGTCCCTTAGTATTGGAAGGATTTTTTAAAAATGATAAAATAAAAAGATTTCCTTCCTAGAGCAAAGTTCTTGTTTCTGCAACACAGGGCACTAAGTCCTGCTGTGACCAGACCCCACTGCCCTCCCTGCACAGCTGTGGGGGGCCCCACTTGCTGTGGGCACTGGGCTTCCTTCCATTGGTCAATAGCCTATAGTTGTGTTCCAAGAAGCAAGTCTTATTACCTGTGCCCAGATGATGCCCGCTAGCTCCCGGCGGTTCTGGACGATGGCCCAAATGAGAAGGTCCCGAACCGGGTCCATGGTGAAGGTGACATGGCCCGATGAGCGCTTGTAGAGGGACCGGAGGCTCACTCCCTGCACCTGGGGGCAGCGGACAGCCCAGGTCCCACCGAGGCCCACTGGCATCAGAAGCCAGGGCTGTCGGAACACCCGTCCTGCCCCGTCCCGGCCTCAGGGTCACTGTCCCAGAGACTGAGAGCATAGCCTGCATTTTCAGCAGCCCAGGTCATTCTTACACACACCGCAGTTCGAGGGCCACTATTCCAGAGACATGGAGAAACTTCTGGAACGGGGGTACCCATCTGTCTCCTTTACGGACACTCTGAGACCCTTGTAACGTGCCATGAGCTCAAAGCCCATCTGATGGCACCCTAGCTCTTTCAGTGAGTGAATCCTGCAGTCCCCGAGCAGGACTGTGGCCGTGAGCTCTGCGAGGGGACCCCACATGGTGTCTCCTGCAGAGAGGAACTCAGGACAGGCAGGGACAGCGAGGGTCCCATCTGAGCAGCACGTGACAGCACAGACACTGAGCCCACTCAGCAGCACCAGAACCCACTCCCAGCCCCATGGTCATGTTCTCAGATGGCCAGGAAACAGCTCCCAGAGGTGGAGGGCAATCCCCACATCAAGAAGGGCAGAGCTGGGTCTGTGCGACCAAGCAGCCGCCCCGTCTCCCCAGGTCAGCCGCGGCTCGCCCGGGCCAGCGGTGTGTTGCCAAACCTGGAGGAGGCAGAAAGTCGCCTAGTGGACAGAAGACAAAGCCAGGTGCCATCTTAGAAGAGACAGAGCATCCAGACCAAGACACAGCCAGAAGGAAACCGAGAGAGTCGTGAGACCTCCTCACAAAGGACTCTGGGCCACACGCACTCGTGGGAGGCTTCCACGCCGGGAGGAAGACCTCGCTCCAGCCACATAGGCGCCTCTAGAGCCGAGGAAGAAAACCCGTGGCTTCCACAGAGCCACCATGAGCCAATGTCAGGACACAGCAAACACAGCCCCAAGACAAAGCTGCAGCCCAAGGCGCGTGCCCTGTGCGGCAAGAGCCCGAGGACACGGGCACAGAGCACCTCGTAGCACAGCTCGGCTACGGCTGGGCCGAGGTTCAAAACAGGAATCGAAGCACATTCTATTCTCAGGAAAATGACTACATGATCCACCCGACTCAGGAGTCAAAGGTCACTCCTTCCACAGGCACCTGGCAAAGCTCAGGGCAGTCAGGAGCCGACGCTGCCCAGGCACAGCACACGCACGTGCAGAGAACACATCCCAGCACTGGACGAGACCACCTTCCGCGGTCCACGTGCATGGCCACGTGTCACAGGCGCAGTGGGACGTTCCTGACCCAGCTGCAGGAAATCCAGGAGCACCTGGGGAGCAGGCCGGGCTCCGGCAGAGTTGGCCTCTCCCTGAAACCTTCTCTACCGCTTGGAACTTCGAGGAAGGCGGCGTTAAGAGCATTGCTGGGCCCCCTAAGATTCTCTGTGGAAGCCCTAACCTGGGGTGCGACCCGACCTTGGGATTTGGACACAAGGCCTTTAAGAAGGTAATGACATAAAGCGAGATTCCCGAGGGGGCCCTACTCAACAGAACTGGCTTCCTTATAAGAGGAAGAGACCAGAGATGGGTGTCTCCCTCCCAACCCTCCCTGTCTCCACCTGAAGCCACCTGCAGCAGGAAGGGACGCCCAGCCCCGTGGGCACTGTGACCTGGCACTCCTGGCCTCAGGACTGTAGGAACATTAATTTCTGAGGTTCGCGCACACCTTCCCCCGCTGGCCACCCGTGTAGCCAACTGCCAACACCCAGAGCTCTGGGGCAGAGCCTGGCGCAGCGTTACCGGGACTCACGTTGAGCTTGATGTGAGGCACGGGCAGCGAGAGCCGCGGCCGGTCGCTGTGCCGGGGCCTGGGGTACAGCGGCTGAGTGGAGTCCCCCAGGAGCTCCCGCAGCACCTGGGCCACGTGGTGCATCTGCAGCTGGGCGGCGGGCGCGCAGGCCAGGCGCTCCTCGGCCAGGACCTTGTGCAGCTTGCAGTGGAACAGGCAGGAGGGCTCCAGGTTCTCGTACAGGTAGAGCAGCGTGTCCCAGGTGACGAACTCCTTCAGCCGCACCCCGTTCTCCAGGAACAGCTTAACGAACTCGGGCTTGTTGGAGATGAGAGCAGCCGTCATGGTAGGGTGCAGATCTGAGGGCTGAGAGTGAGCCCGTGGGTGGCCGTCACACGGGTCGCTGCCTGGCGGAGCCGACCTCAGTGACCTGACGGGCTGCCCTTGCCTCCAGTCTGGAGAGGACGGAGCCGGCCTAGGTCACCCGCCCCAGGGATTGGTCTGGCTTCCGAGGAGGACTCATGGGCCCAGCCGGTCCCTCCAGGGGACTCACCTTCCATTGCCACTGGTCAGTGAAGATCTCACTGCGGGCGATGTCCACGCGGTTCCAGGCCACGGCCAGCTTCAGTTGATGGTCCCAGTTCTCATGGCCAAAATGGTCTTGGCTCCGAGAGGCTGCGGGTGAGGGCAGGGGTCAGTCCTCCACCTGGGGCTCGAGGGGGAGCTGGGGACGGGGTGGTGGACTGCCTCTCAGTGACTCAGCCGCCTGGATCCCCCGACACGCCCCGGGAAGCTCTCTTCACTCCAGGCTGGAGCCAGAGAACGTTGGGCTCTGGGCCTCGCACACCCACCCCAGTCCAGCCACGCCCCTCACCACAGGTGGGAGGGACGGGAGGGACGAGCTCACGGCGCACGGAGCGCGAGGGCCTCCGGAGGGTGGCCCTTCACCTGAACGCCCAGACTCAGCGCTGGCAGCCCGGGACCAGCGCCCACCCAGCACTCTGCTCTGTCCTGCTGCACTCTTGAAGCGTGGGTCGCTATTCACAGGAGAAAGGGGAGTTTGAGCCTCGCCTCGCCCTACACACAACCCCTGCGTCTGTCAGTAAAAACACTGTGACGATGGGTCCCTCTCCTGGCCCCTCTGCCCAGGGAAGCGAAAACCAACAGCCCCAAACTGGAGACCGCCTGAATATCCACCCACCGATGAGTGGGGAAAGCAACCGTGGAGTAGTCACAGCCTCGGGAAAGCACTGTTCCTGCGCCGCAGGGAAAGGAGCCAGCCGCGCACACGGCGGCGGCCCGCAGGATCGGCGCTCGGAGCAGAGCAGCGAGACAGGACAGAAGCGTCACCCAGCTGCCGGAGCTCTCCATGTGGCTGAACACACAAGACAGCGCCTGGCATCCTAGTGCTGCGAGTGTGCGGCTCAGTGGTGCCCAGCTCACCCACGATGCCGGGCACCCGCACACACCCACCTCAGACCCTCTGATCCTGGAAGCTGGAGCTCCGTCCCCTCCCTGCCCCCCTCTGGGTGGCACCCATTCCGCTGACTCTGGATGAGAGACTCCAGCTCCCTCGTGGACCTGGACGCACGTGGCATTGGTACTTTTATGACTACGATCCCTCGGTAGCCTGCCCTGAGGTCCCCGCGTGTGGTAGAAGGTGCCAGAAACGCCTTCCTTTTTGAGGCTGAATACTGTTCCATTGGGTGGACGGGCCACATACTGCTTATCTTTCCACTTATGAGTGGACACTGGGCTGTCTCTGCCCCCTAGCTACTGTGGACAGAGCCACTGTGATGGTGGGCACATGGGCTCCCTCCTGAAGGCCTCCTGAGGTCCTTTGGGTGTGCCCCCAGTTGCTCGAGGGCTTGGAGTTTCGAGGACCTGCTGTATTGCTCTCCATGGCGGCTACACCCTCTGCAGCCACCTGCAGGGCACAGGGCTCCATCTCCACAGCCTCACCAGTGCTGCCTTCTGCTTTGTGTTGTTTTAACTTTATTTTATTTAGTTAGTTTTATGTGGTGCAGGGCCTTGAACCCAGGGCCTTGCACGTGCAGGCAAGCGCTCACCACTGAGCCTCAGTCCCAGCCCTTCCTGCTTTGTTTTTAACAGCAACTACCCTAAAGCATGCAGGATGGTCTCTTGCAGAAATCTGGAATGTGCACGTCCCTAGTGACCCGAGATGCCAAGCACCATGTCACACATCTATTACACACATGCCTTCTGTGGAGGCAGTCTGCTCCAGTCTAGTGTCTTTATTTTTTTTGTTTTTTATTTTTTGGTACTAGGGATTAAACCCAAGTGTGCTCTACCACTGAGCCACACCCCAGCCCTCTGTATTTTTTATTTTGAGCTGGGTCAGTAACGTCCCACCTGCGTCTGTGATATGCAGCCATGCACGTGGGCGTGGTCTCGTCCAGTGCTGGGAACATGCCCTCTGTCCGTGCGTGTGCCTGGGCAGTGTCCACTCCTGACTCAGCCCTGAGCTTTGCCGGGTGCCTTGGGAAGGAATGATCTTTGACTCCTGAATCGGGTGGATCATGTAGTCATTTTCCTGAGAGTAAGAGTCATTGAGACTGGCTTTAAACTTGTGGTCCTCCTGCCTCAGCCTCCTAAGCTGCTGGGATTACAGGTGTGTGCCACCGTGCCCTGTTCTGGTGTCTCTTTTTTTAATTGGATTTTTTGATTGTTGAGTTGTACGAGTTCCCTTTGTAACCTGCCATCAGTCCCTCATTGACGTAGGATGTGAGAATTTTCTCCTGTTGGGTGGATCACCTTCTCACTGTGGAGAGTGACCTTTGACGCACCAGGTTTCTCGTTTTCATGAGCTAGGTTTGTCTGTTCTTCTTGTTTCCTAAGCCGTTGGGATCATTTCCGAGAAATCACTGCCAAATCTGATGTCATGACACTTTTGCTCTGACTTCCTCCAGGAGCCTCACAGTTGGGGTCTTGCATGACAAGGTCTGTCTATGACAAGAGTGGATCCTAGCACCCTTGCTGAAGATTGTTGTTGTGTACTTTTCTTTCTTGCAGCATCTTCGTCTGGAGTTGGATTAAGGTAACGCTGACCTCACAGAATGAGTTAGGATGTCTTCCCTCCTCTTTAATTTTTTGGAAAAGTTTAGGAGGGATTGGTGTCAGTTTTTCTTTAAATGTTTGGCTAACTCACCAGTGAGACCACCAAATCCAGGGATTTTCTTCCTGGGGAGACCTCTGCCACTGGCTCAATCTCCTTTCTGGTGATAGGTCCACTCGGGTCTTCTATTTACTCGTGGTCTAGTGTTGGTAGGTTTTGTGTTTTCAGGACTGTGTCCACTTCATCTAGGTCATCCGATCAGTTGGTGTATGTCTGCTCATACCAACGCGACCCTTCGTCTTGGTGGTAATGTCCTCACTTTCATTTCCGATTTCAGCGATTTGAGCCTTCTTTCTTTTCCTTAGTCCACCTAACTACAGGGGCATCGGTTTTGTTGTTCTTTTTGATCTCCTTGGTGTTCTCCGTTGTTTCTGTTCTCTGGGACGTTGATCTCTGTTCTCGTTTTTACGATTGCCTGCCTTCTGCAAACCTTGGGTTGGTTTTAGTTTGTCCTATTTTTCCTAGTTGCTTAAGTTTTAAAGTTAGGTTGTTGGCTCGAGAGGTCTCTTATTTAAAGATGACTATTCAGTTCTGAGGATTGAGCCCAGGACTCTGCATACGCTAGGCAGGCGCTCTACCACTGAGCACATCCCCTTGATTTTTTAATGTAACATTCATAGATGAAGATCTCCCCTTGAGCACTGTTTTTCCAGAAATTTCAGTATGTTGGGTTTTCATTTCCAGGGGTCTCTAAGTATTTTGTAATGTCCCTTTGATTTCTCTTTCAATTCACTGGTTGTTTGAAAGTGTATTGATTAATTTCCACAGATTTGTGAATTTCCCAGTGTTACTTCTGCCACTGATTTCTAACTTTGTCACTGCAGTTATGAGCCATTATTACAATAATGCTAGCTTTTATAATCGTCCATGTATTGATCTTTATTGGAATCTTTATTTCTTCAGATGGCTGTGAGGTCCTGTCCAGTGTCCTTTTATCCCATTCTGCGGGTCTCTCCGAGCATTTCTTACACCACAGATCTAGTGGTAACAAACACCCTCAGCTTGTATTTATCTGGGAACATCTTAGTTTCTCCTTCACTGTGAAGGACGGTTTTCTGGGTATAGGATTCTTGGTTGACACATTATCTTTAGTACTTTGACTATATCCCTCCACTTCCTTCTGGTTCTGTAGCTCCTGATAAGAAATCTGTGTTTTGTTTTTGTTTTTGTTTTGTGCTGGGTTAGAACCCAGGCCTTGTGCATGCACAGCAAGCACTCCACCAACTGAGCCACACCCCAGCCCGATGACAGACCCAGACACTCCTGCTGAGGAGCCCTGTATGTGACAGGTTGCTGCTTTCTTGATGACGTCAAGATTCTGTCTTGTCTTCTGGAAGTTTGACTGCGATGTGTCTCAGTGTAAGTCTCTTTGAGTCACCTCACCAGGAGTTTGCTGAGTCTCCCGATGGCAGGAATGTGGGGTGGCATGGCTCACGGCCAGCGGTTCCCTGGCCCATGCCCCTGACTGAGGAAGAGCATCATGGCACCTTGGGACTGGGGTCCCTCATCCCAAGCACCTGCAATCTGGACTCTCCCCCATTTCCCACTTTCCCTGGCCCTCACCTTTCAGCAAAGCCTGCAGGATGGCCACATCCACATCCTGCTGACCATCCTTGCCTTCCCGGAAGATGGTCAGCAGCTGCCGCTTCCGGACAATGTCTTGGATCTGCAAAAAAAAAAAAAAAAAATTGTCCAGGTGAGATACAAAGTAATGAGTGAATGTCCTATCTCCTTTAAGGACACTTGGAATTGTGTCCCCAACAGGGAGCCTGAATCCTGAGCACAAGCCCTGCCTGTGCTGTGTGAGCCGGGCCACCATTCGCCTCCTCTCACCTTAGATGGTGACGGTGAAGAGACGCAAGGACCAAACACATTGTGGTGTGGTGGCCATTAGGTGGAAAACATGGCTCAAGCGTGAAGCATCTTCACCTCAGTGACACAGAGTCTTCCAGAAGATAGTATGCTGTGCAAGGCTTCTCCTCCTGGTCCTGCTGAGCCCCAGCCATTCCCCGCCCTGTCTCTTCAACCATCCATCCTACCTACTGTCCATCCACCTGTCTGTTTATCTGTCCATCTATCCACACATCCATGTATCAATCCATCTGTCCGCGTCTCCGTCTCGCTATCTAGCTCTCCAGCCATGTGTTTATCCACCGACTTGTGTGCCTATCTATGTGTGGCCAACCATCTATGTAATGTCTGTCTGTCCATGTGTCCATCCATCCATCCACACACCCAGCCACCCAACCAGCACCTTTATCTTTCGTCCATCCAACATCTCCTACCCTGCAGCCAGGTGGCACTCCACATCTGACAGCAGGTCCCCACGGCCCTGAGGTCCCTCCCTCCTCTCCCCAGGACTGCCACACTGGCCGTGCCTGCCGGCCCTCCCCTCTCAGCCTAGCCACACTGCCCACCTGTGCACAGACTCTGTCCACTCCAGGTCCCCTCACACGCCCAACCTCCGTCTCTGAGGCCCCAGTGTGTCCCCATCCTTCACCGTCCAGCCTTCATGCAAATTCAAAACCCTCCTGGCTTCCTGCCCAGCACACTCCCCCTCCATCAGCCCCAGCAATGTTCCCTGAACAAAACCAGCCTTGCTGCCCTGTCCTGTGGGCCGGCCCGGCCCTCAGCACACACAAGGGTGAGCCCCACGTCCCTCTGTCACACAGGAGACAAGCAGGGCAGAAGGCAAGCCTTCCTGGCCCCCAGCTGTGACGGTGCTCCCCCTGCAGAGAGAGCCCCGGGCGCAGGCCGTCGGTGCCACGTCCCCTCGTCCTGTCAGCCACCCGCAGAGCAGACCCCCACGCCGAGGCCCTGAACTGAGTCTGACGACGGGGACCCCGTGGCCAGGCCTGAGGCAGGTTTGTGCAAAACACCGCTCTCAGGGCTGAGTCAGCGATGGAAAGTGGATTTGAAGAATAGGCACTTCTGGCCGCAGCAGATTTGATTCAGTTCCCAGAGTTGCCTGAATAATTTATGGTCCAGCTGGGAAGCAGCTCCAGGTCCTGCCCTACAGTTCCCAGTGGCCATGGGGAGAGAAGCAGAGGAGCCCGAGGTCGGGGAGCCTGCGGCTTCGCCACTCCCTGACCTCATGACTTTCTCCTGTGGGACAGACAGTCTCACAGAACACCGCACGGAACAAGGTCACTGTGAGCTAAAGCTGAAGCAAGGTCACCGTGCCACCCCGTCACCCAGTCAGAGCACTGCTTCCCAACCACCAGCCCAGAGCCCAAGTCCTGGAACGTGTCCTCCCTGACCCCCGCTCAACAGGTCAGGGCCCGGCATGGTCGACTCAGTGTGTCCCGTGGTCTGTGGTCTGTGGGCCCTGGCTGCCCACAGAACCCAAAGGAAGCATGGTGCAGCCGAGGTGCCCCACGGAAGGCCCTGGAGAGCAACCTGTCCCTGAGTGGCCCAGCACCCTCCCAGCCCGGCTCACTAGGGTACATGAGGGTGTGCACGGCTTGGCCCTCACGGTATTGGGGGGAACTGAGACGCACCCTCCACCCCCTACCAAGAATCCCACCAGGAAGCAGAGGACAGGTGGAGTTCTAATGTGGGACCCAGCTGGTCAGGGGCTTCCTGGGTAGGGAGGGGTGACCAGCCAGGATCTGTCTCACATACCCCCTGTGGAGGACAGTGTGGCCATGGACCAAGGCATACCTAGAGCTCCTCAGGGTCCACCCAAGGCCCAGCTTCTGGCCTGGGGAGGTGGATGCTTCTGAGACTCACTCCATTCACTCACCTACGTGGCCAAGAGACTGGACCCCTCAGCCACCCACTCCTGTCACCTGGGAGGCTCCTCTGCTGCCTGAATCTCAGCGGAGGCCCACCCTGTGTCTCCCTCTCCAGTCCTCCCGGCACCAGCACAGCGCGGCAGGCTTGTGGGCCGCAAGGGCGCTCTGGAGCCCTGCGGAGACCTGCCCTCCCACACTCTCTCTGCCAAGGGCAGACTCGGCCCCTGTCCTCCTTTGGCCCGGCGTCCCACGGTCTGATCTCCCTCTCTATCCTTCACCCACCGGACCCTCTGCACTCTGTTCTGGGTCCCTTGCCGCCTGGTCCCTCCAGGCCAACAGCCTCTTGGGGTCGGCCTGGGGACTGCATGCCTGCCACCCCACCTTTTTGGTCCACTCGACGACTCTGCTCTCCGTGAAGGTCTCAAACATCTCCTGGAAGAACAGGCTGAGCTTCTGCTGGATCAGGCAGATGGTGATCTCGGAGACCGGCAGGCTGGCCACCTGGGCGATGACGTCGGCCACGCGGCCGGAGCCCTCCACGATCACGCAGGGCGTGCCGTTGGTGATGGCGTTGTAGATGGTCTGCAAGGCCCAAGTCCACACGAGGTGGGCAAAGTCCTTGTCAGCCCTGGTGCCTTCTGATGGGCCCTCACTGGGGCTGGGCTCGCCTGCTGCCGGGAGGGCTACGGGGCTGGAATTTACTGGAAGCATTTAGTACCTGGAGTGTCCCAAGGCTCGAGGGACAGGCTCCTCCTGAGCACTGAGGGTGCACCCCTCCCCAGGGAGGCCTCTGGCTCACACCTTAATCAGAGGGCTTCACAACTTTCCCATGGACACTCAGACATGAAGCCACAGAGGAAGCTGCATGCGCCCTGGTTACAAAAGCCCGGGGGAGGCCAGGACCACATGGAGACCCTGAGGCCCAGGGTGAGCTCAGCTGCAGGCAGGGCCCGACGCAGGCTGCTCCAGAAGGATGCCTTCTGCACATGGGGCCTGCCCTGGGTGCAGAAGCACAGGGTGGCCCTGACGGCAGAGAGCCAGAAAGGGGACTCAGCCTGGGTAGGGCTGGGGACCGCATGCTCTGAGGAACCTGTCTAGCCAGGAGCCCAGGGTTCTGTTCTCACCTGGGGGTCCTAAATGAAAACTGGCATCTTCCATGATGCCATGAACAGATCCCCCAGAGTCTTGCCCCAAATCCAGACCTTTCTACAACAGATGGAGTGGGCTAGCGTCCATGGAGGAGGCCAAGCACACACCATGGAGTGGCTCTGGAAGGAAGGTCCAGGAGCAGCTGTTAAGGCCACCTAACAAGTGTGCTTTACCCTGCTGCTGCCCAGGATCTGGGTGGGAGCGAGGACCTTGAAAACACTCCAGGGAGTCTGGGTGCAGCTTGCAGACCCCTGGCCTCCTAGAGGAGTCCGGGGAGCAGAGAGCCAGCAGGCCCCTCCTTGCTCCAGGCCCCTTTGGAGCATCTGTTACTGCCCAGGCCACCAAGTCACACTCCTACCCAGGATCCTCCCTGGGTGCCCCCTGTTCCACCTGGAAATGGCCCTGCCCATGGTGAACTCCCCCTTTCTGTCTCCCAGGGACAGCTCATCGCCCTGTCCCACCAATGATCCCACCAGGAGGCAGCGAAGACTCCTCAGCCAGTCCTCCCCGGCAGCAGGACTTGGCCCCGCAGCCTGCCCTGCGGCCAGTACTCACATGCAGCGTGCCGGGGCCGCCCTCTAGCACCACGCAGACGATGGGGATCTTGATGGCCACACCTAGGCAGAGCATGGAGCCCACATGAGGGAACCTGTGGGCACGACCCTCTGTTGAGGTCACTCTTCCCCACCAGCTCATGTCACCCAGCCAACTCCTGTTGGCTTTCTCCGGAGGGCGGGCAGGGCCAGGCTGGGGGCCACCAGAGCTGGTGCCTTGGGCTGCCCTGTCCTCTCTACCCAGCGGGCCACTGCGACTGCCTGCTTTCCTCTGCAGCCCGGCCATGGTGCCTGGAAGTCCAGGCCCACCCTGCAGAGGGCACACCTGGCAGACCCTCGTCCTCCTGCACGGGCAGGGCCGAGGCAGGGAGCTCTGTCCACAGCCCTCGTCCAGTCCCTGTGCTCTCCAGCACCCGCAGCCAGGGGATTGGGGCAACGACAGGGATCCCTTTCCCTGGCAGCAAGTCCTATCCATCCACCTGCCACCACACGCCCACCCGGGCTTCTCTTAGTAAAGCGGGGTTCTCAGTGGGTGTCCCCAGACCAGCAGCATCAGAATCACCTGGGAGATCATGAGGAGCACGTTCTCTTCCCACCAGACCTGGGGAGTCAGAGGCCCTGGGCGGGGCCAGCACACTGGGTGCACCAGGAAGCTCAAAAGCCACTGCTCCACGCACCCCACACACCTGGGTACCCGCTGAGACCTCCCCATTACCTTCTGCACCTCCTCGACTCTCACAGAAACCCTACACGTGCGTCCCAAGGTCCTGGAGCCCACCCATCCCACCCTCGAGAGCCCCGAGTCAAGCTCTGAATCCTGACCGTTGCCCCTTCTGAACTCTGAACCTGAGATTGCCGTGGTGTAAGAGGGTCGTAGGACGTTCTGCCCGAGAGCACACAGACAAGCTGCGGGCCCACGCGGACCCCCGCCCGGGGGGAGGGGGCAGGAGAAGAGCAGGCAGCCTGCTGGAGCAGGGAAGGAGCTGGGAAGGAATGCAGGTCACGTGATCACACCTCCACGCACCCTGCAGGCCAACGGCCAGTGGGGCCAGCTGCATCCCTGGCATTGCCCAGCCGGCGCTCTCTGCCCGGGGAGCCCTGGAAGCCCACTCCCCTCACCTCCTCTCTCCTTGGTCTGCTCCGATATGAACTTCTCCAGCTTGGTCCTCAGGGGGATCTCCACCCCGTACTGGCCGTGGGTCCCGTCATCCACAAGGATGAAGTGGGAGTGGTTGCTGTCCAGGCAGGTCAGGTTCCCTTGACCTTCCTCGTCCAGGACATACTCGGCCGGAAAGCCGCCCTGCAGGTGGCCAGGGAAGCAACAGGTGGTCAGGCGGAAGTCCCACACCGTGATAGCTGGGGTGGGGGCAGTAGGCTGGATGACGCACCCCCAGGGAAATCAAGCCCCCATCCCGGGAGCCTGTGGACGCTGCCTAATTTGGAGAAAGGGCCTGGCAGATGCGGCTTAGGACGTAACCCAGGAAGACGGACCTGTGTTGCTGGGTGCGCCCAGAGTGCCATCTCTAGCACTCCTCCAAGGCAGGGCAGAGGGAGACCCACAGGGACCAGGAGGGAGCCATGTGGCCACAGAGGCCAAGGGCAGAGGTACGGCCACAAGCCAGAGAAAGCCTGGCGCTGCCGGAGATAAGAAACCAGTTCTCCCTGAGCCTGGGGGGTCCCCGCCACACACTGCTTCTGGCCAAACAGCACTGACTTCAGAGTTCTTCTACCCTTTCTGCTGCTCTAGGGTTTGTGGTAACTTGTTCTAGCATCACACAAAACAAACACAGACTTTGGGACCAGGAGGTGAGGCGCTGCTACAAAAAATACCCCAAAGGTGCACGTGGCTCTGGAGTTGGGTGGGGGGCGGAGGAAGGAAGGGTCCAGGCACAGGACAGGAAAGGCCTCACTGCCTGGCACAGTCTATCGTAAGGACGTGGGTGCTGAGGACGCGGTCAGCGCTCAGGAGGGAGCAGGAGCGTGGCCTGAGTCTTCCTTGTCTCAGGGAACACATACGTAGCACACTCTGAACTTTCATAGAAGGGTAAATATTAAAGGGTGGAGCCTCCAAAGGAAACGAGAGCTTCTTATCAGAACTGGGGGGGAAGAGAGTCTGCAGCACCTGCGCTGGGGGTCTGTGGGAGGCAGAATTGTGCACGATGCCCTCAGGTGGCTCAGGAATTCCCCAAGCCAAGTGTCAAAGGTGTGGCCTGGTTTCTTTTTGCTGCTTCTCATAAAATGCACAGAAAAGGGGATAAATTGAAGGGAAAACTGACAGGCAGAAAACCAGGACTTGACGATTCAGGAGATGCTGGGTCTATCTCCATTTCATACAGAGCTCAAGGATTAAGAGAGTCCCTGTCAGGAGAGGGTGGGGGAGCCACCAGCCTTCTACATGGGTGCAGGGGTCAGGCGTGTGACTGTGGGCACGCGACCACGCAGCACAAGCCAGGAGTAGAGAAGCCATCACCCAGGAACCATCTGAGGAGGCCGAATCCTACGACATGCGCAGGAGACCCCCAGGCTTCTGCAAATGTGCATCAGTAAAAACCTGTCCTGAAAGGAAGAGGGCAGGACAACACGAAGAAGGCGGTCAGACTCCCAAAACCCTCCAGAAAGCAGGCTGATGACCCTGAAGGAGAAATGAAGACCTTGAGGGCAGGAAGCTGTCCAGGGGCTGGGCTTGTAGCTCAGGGGTGCAGCCCTTGCCTTGCATGTGTGGGCACTGGGTTCCAACCTCAGCACCGCATGCAAATACACAAGTAGGTTTATTGTGTCCATCTACAACTAAAAGATATTTAAGAAGAAGAGAAGGAGAAGAGAAAGAGGAAGAGGAAAGAGGGAGGAGGAGGAGGAGGAGGAGGAGGAGGGGGAGAGAAAACGGTGCCCAGGTGAAGCCCGAGCCAAGGCCCTGGGCAGAGCCTCCAGGCATGGAGGATTCCCGGGTTTCATAAGCTAGCACGCTTTCCATGCTGGATTTTGGAATTGATTGGGATCTATGGTCCCTTTGTTCCCTCCATGGCCCCCTTAGAATAAGCCCATGATGGCCACAATGCCTGCCCCCCCGCTGTGTTCTGGAAGCCACACAGGCGCTCACAGGAAGAGGAACTCTAGCCCAGGACGAATCCCACAGTCTCACCACACCTGAGAGGGACATGGAGATTTGGGACTGACACAGTCAGGGACCCTGAGGACCGAGCGAGGCACATGTCTGGGGGAACAAGACAGCCAGGCCGGCCCCTGGACGCGTGGCGTTAGCACCCACACTGGAATATTAGGGTTAGAGAGTGCACCGCCCTCAAGGCCGAGGAGCAAGTCAGCAGCCAGGAGGGGGCTGGGACCTCCGCTCAGCCCTCTGAGCCTCGTGTGGGCAGAAATGCAGCTGCAGCCAGGCGGAGCAGGTCCACTCTGTCCTGGAGTAGCAGAGGCTGCCCAGAGGAGGGCTCCAGGTGGTGGGGGAGGCCATCGCAGAGCACTCACAAAGGGACCCAGAGTCCCCCAACCCTGTCAGCAGGGAAAAGCACACCCTGGGTGGAGACGGAGGCGTGTGAGACAGCAGAGGCACCGGGGGTGGGAGCAGGGAAGCAGGTCACAGCGTCCTGGACAGGAGAGGACACCAGGAGCATCCCTGCCTCCACCGATGAGGCTGCAGGAGCTGTGCCCTTGTCCCCTGCTGGAGCCAGCTGGACACCCTAGTGAGACTCCCCTCTGGCTCTAGCAGAAGTCCCTGAGGAAAGGCCTCGCCGGCACCTAACTTCTCTGGGTCCAGGTTCATTTCTACAACGGACCCCAGGAGCCCGAGGCCAGTGACAGGATTCGTGAGCCGCCGACATGGAGCCGGGGTTCTGAATTTTGAGTTGATGCTAAAACGGGTTGATAATTTGGGGGCCCAACCACAGGGTGGATCTATTTTGCGTGTGGGGTGGACATAAAGGCTACATAGAGGCACCCAGCTCTCGTCCCTGGTCAGGGCCACCTTCCTTGGAAAAGGGATCTTCACAGTCGTGAGCCCAGATTATCTCCGTGGAGCCCAAAGGCCAGCACGAGTGTCCTTGCAGAGAATACAGAGAACGACGACACAAGCCCCCAGCCGAGGGGTCCCAGCAGCCACCGGAGCTGGAAGCGGCAGGAAGGACCCTCCCCGGAGCCTCGGCTCTGCCCCGTGCCCCTGGCTGTGGCCACGGGACCTTACTGCAGAGCGTGACTGTGGGCGCTAGGGTTCTGTTCTTCAGTACCAGCCCCAGGGGAGGGATCTAGGGGTGGCCTCGGGGCACGGGCACACCCTCCCACCACCACAGGGAAGGGGCAGCCTGAGCTCAGCACCGGCAGAAAGGTGGCCGAAGTCCTGCAGCCAGGAGCCCAAGTCCAGTGACTTGGGTCTGGGTTTTCCCCCTGGAGAGGAGGTGCAGGCAGAGCAGGACGTCACCTTGCCAGGGCAACACCCAGAGAGTCCGCACGGGGTCTGGGCGGCCTCCTGCCTCCCGCCCCGCCCCGTCTCTGCCCTCCCGCCACACTGTCCCTGCTGCCCAGTTGGTGGCCTGCTCCCTGAAGGGTCTGGGGAGATCTCGCACAGCCCCTCCCTCCCACCGAGCCGGCCACCTCAGGAGCAGGTGCTCACCGTGGGATGGACCAGCCCCTCCCGGTTGTGGATGGTGCCCCACGTGGCCACTCCGATGGTGATCACTTCTCCCTCCTTGTAGCTGCTGCTCAGGCTGAAGTCCCGCACCGCCTCGCCCACCTGCTTCATCACGCCAGTGTGCGAGCCCCCCGTGATAATCCAGGCTCCTGTGGAAAGGAGACAGCGTGGGCAGGCCCCGTAAGTCCTGATGCATACCCCACCACCCACAAACTGACCCCCGGGGTGCTCTGGGCTGGCAAGGCCGGCTTCCCAGCACTCAGGGGCGCCCCAACACATCAGCAGACCAAGTCTCCAGGCAGGGACAGGAGCGAGGTTGCTCCTGATCCCCCCACCCGGTTCCCTTGGAGGACCACACATGCTGCCTACTGCCACGTGGCTCACGGTGGCACCTACAGGGGACATTCTTCCTGTCCACTGTCCATCTGACCAGGTGGCTGCCTGGTCACTGCATGCAGGCAGGTAGAAGGATACCAGGATGAGCATCCCGAGCACACACTGGCTGTGCCTCAAAAGCCGCAGTTCCCAGGCGGGGTCTGCTGGCCCAGCCTGTGACGGAATAGAGACAGCCGTGGGTGGACCCAGTGCTGACCGTGAGCAAGGACCCATCTGCTGCTGGCTGGGTGACGTGCTGACCAGAGCCTCAGAAGTCAGTGCTGAGAAGCCGGGTGTGGTGTTGCTGCACACCACCCACCCAGACACACACACACACACCCACACACACCCAGACATACACACACCCACACCCCCCCCACACACACACACCCACACACTTACACACCCAGACACACACACACACACCCAGACATACACACACCCACACACCCACACACACACACACACACCCACACATACCCACACCCACACACACACATACCCAGACACACACACAATCCTACACATCCACCCACATACACACTTACACAAACACCCACACACCTATCCCACACACACACCCCACACACACACCCAGACACACACACCCACACACACACACCCAGACATACACACAGATACACACAAACCCACACAACACACAAACACCCAGACACACACACACTCACACACACACACTCACACACACACCCAGACACACACACACCCATCCCCCCACACACACCCACACACCCACACCGCCACACACACATCACACACACCCAGACACACACACAGACACACACACACTCAGACACACACATACACCCACACACACACACATACACCCACACCCATATACACACACACCCAAACACACACACACACTCATCCACACACACAAACACACCCACACACACCCATCCTCCCCACACATACACACCCATCCCCTCCACACACATACCCACATACACCCATACCCACACACAAACACACACACATACACACACACCCACATACACTCATCCCCACACCCACACACACCTACACCCCCACACACACCCACATACACCCACACCCACACCCACACAAATACACACACATACACACACCCCCACATACACTCATCCCCACACACACCCACACACACCCATCCACACACACACACACACACACCCCTAAAATGTGTCTGTGGGGGCTGGGGCTGTGCCCAGTGGTAGAGCACTTGCCTCACATGCGTGAGGCCCTGGGTTCCATCCCCAGCACCACATAAAAATAAAGATATCGTGTCCATCTACAACTAAAAAAGGTATTTTTAAAACGTGGCTGTGGCTTTGGGGCCGGGAAGCCGGCGTCGAGGAAGCCGTGGCGAGAGCTAAAGAGCAGGCGTGGCGACGAGGCGAGCCGGGCAGGGCCTGGGGCGGGCTGAAAGAGCCTGCCCACCTGGGAGGTGCCCGCAGAGGCTGGAGAGGCTGGTGCCCCGAACACCCCACCCGCCTGGCCAGACGGCCTCCGGGAGCTAAGCTGCGGTGGCGGGGAGGGGCAGAAAACGCGGGCTTAGGGGAGGGACTCGGCTCCTAAGCACCCGCCGCCGCGTGCAGACCACGCAGTCCCCCGTGAACACTGCCGTAGCCAAGACGGGGCCAGGCCTGGCCCTCCCGCCCGCCACTAAAGCAGAGCCACGAAGAGCCGTGGCCCCCAGCCCTGGAGGCACAGCTGTGTCGGCTCACCCAGGGCACCAGGGAGCCTGGAGGACATGTGGCCCGCCTGCCCAGAACTCTGGGTGTGGCAGGGCACCCTGTGTCTCGCACCTTCCAAGTGGTGCTGGGCCCTGCTCGGCTGGCACTCAGGTGCACTCTTAGGAGGTGATCGGGCTCCAGGAGGAATGGCAGGGCAAGCCCCTGGTCCCCGACACTGCAGGGAGCCTGGGTGACAGCCCCACTAACACAGGGTCTCGCCAACACTCCCACGTCAGCCCACCTGCTCTGGCCTCCTCCGGCCCCTCCCGGTCACTAAGGATACTCATGACTCCAAGGCCTTGATCGCTGGCAGCTTATGACCCGGAGCCAGCCCTGGCCCCAAGGCCAGCCCAGAGCAGCTGGACATGAGGGAGAGATATGGACAACTGAGGGTTGGGGGAGTCGACCTGACCTGGGATGGGGACTCAGCCACCGGGAGCTCTTCTGTCCCGGGGCCCCGGCCCTCCAGCACAGCCCTGTCGACCTGCCCACCCCCAGTGCCGCAGACGGGGCCTCAGTGCCCACCTGTGGTCTGCGCCACCTTGACCAGGCCTCTCCGGAAGATGCTCTTCAGCCTCAGCTTCATGTTGAAGTTCTTGGCTCCGCCAGTCACCGAGATGAGAAGGTTGGGGACATCCAGGCCCCAGTGCTGGGTCATGAGATGGTAGATCACGCTTGATGGTGTGTCCTGGGAGACCCGGACGTACTGCAGGGGAGCAGAGGACAGGAGGGGCGCCTGCTGCAGTGGTGGCAGCCTCGCACTGGACACGGCATGGGGCTGCCGTGGCCCGCCCGACCACGCCCCAGGGCCCCACGGCACAGCGAGAGGGGCAGGAGCACCCGTTGGCACAGGCAGTGCCTGAGAGACCCCACTGGGCAGGGGACACCGTGCACCTTGGTTCAGACCCAGCAAGAAAAGTGTCTGTGGGGCTGGGGCTGGGGCTCAGTGGTTGGGGACTCAGATGCCAAGGGTGTCCCCAAAGCAAACAGGTCACACATTGCAACTGAAGCTCTAACGGACACCACAGTGGTCGCTGCTTGCCACCCCTCAGAGCAGCTGGCCCACAGAGCAGAGCAGGCCCAGGGCAGGCCCATGGCCACTCACTCCTGGAACTTGAACCACATGGCCCCAGAGGACTGTGGAGCCACTCTCTGGACACTCAGAGCTGGAGACAGGGCCTCACCCAGTCCCCTGTACCTCCAGGCTTCTCACTCACTGCCACAAGCAGCATTTCCTATCACTGACTGTCCCTGGCTGGTGACTGTCCCTGTTAGAGGCTGCAAGGAGGAGCCTGGAGCCAGGAGGGTGTTGGGTTAGGACACTGGCTCAGGCTCAGCTGAGCTCAGATCCACCCCCTGTCGCTGCTGCCCTCCGTGGCTGTGAGTGACAGGTGGGCCTCTCCATGCCTCTTGTCCTCACAGAAGCCAGACATCGGGACTGCCTTCCCCGTGACGTAAGGACAGACGAGCAGGGGACTGGGAATACCCACATGTGACACTGGGATGCAGGGTGGCTAAGGAGCTGGCGGCTGCCCAGGAAGCCCAGGCTGCATGGTCCCTGGCCTGGAACTCCCTGCTCAACATCTTCAGCCAAGCGGACATCACCATGAGGGACACTCAGGGTATTCAAGGGGAAGGACCACACCCAACCATGAAGAAACCCAGGGGTTCCAGAACCCCAGCAAAAAAATGAATGGCACCAGCATCCATCCCAGCAGGGCAGGGGGGGTGAATGCTACATCAGAAGCTTCTGGAAGCCTTGCTGGATTGCAAATGGCTGAGCCTGGATTCGGTGGGCACCACACTGAGGTGGAGGTCTTGCAGAACCTGGCCTGGGCAGGGCTGCCCCCAACAGTCCTTCCTGGCCTGTGCAGGCCCCAAGGCTCAGCTGGACTCTGCTCTGCCCTGCCCAGGGCCTCTGCTTCCAATGCGGGGCCTTCCGAGTCCCCGGCCTGCCCTGCCCTCCCACGCCCTCACCACCATTCACTAGCACACCCCACGTTTGCCTGCATACCCTGACGAAAACACCGTTCAGGGTCACCCAGCCGTAACTCCGCCACACCACTCCAGCTGCCCCTCCTTGCCGTCCCGTCCCCCGGGGTGTGGGGGGCTCCCACCCTCACCCACGGGTCACCACTGGGCCACCCTGCTCCGCCCAGTGAGGTGCACCAGAGTGGCATAACCAACCTTCCCCACTTTCTGGCCCAGGCCCGTGAAGACGATGTCACCAAAGGCGTCTGTTGGCATCTCCTGCACGTGCTTCTTTGGGTCCCACTCCTTGCCCTGGAAGATGTGGGGCTTGGTGGCCTCCTCCACGTGCTGCTCCCGCGTGTAGCCACACTCACATACCACCTTCCTGCAAAGACAGCCACCAGCAGGAGTGAGGCGCCTGCTCCCTGGGGATAGAGGGCCCAGGGAGGGCCAGGACTTACGTGGCCAGCAGCACGGAGGCTCCCTGCCTCCAGCCAGACAGCATCAGCAGGGCCCGGCAGGGAGGGAACCGCACCCCTCCTGCCAGCAGCCAGGAGCCGCGACCCCCCCCACCCCAGGCCAGGATCCTCCCTCAGGAGAGCTTCAGGTTAAGACGGAATCTTTTACTCCTTTCCTGCTATTCATTAGGGTTTCCAGAGCAAGAAGAGATCAACTCACTGCTCTTTATATCTCATTAAATTGAGAATCAACATATATTTTACATTTCTGATTTTGCTGCTAACAAATGACCTAGTTAACTAAATACAGAGTTCAAAGAAAAAAACCTAACCCAGATGAAACCGGACCCACGTAGCACAGGGTGAGCCGACTGAACCAACTAAACCGGGAGAAACAGAACCAGGTCCTGCCCCCAGTCCACTATGGGGTCCTGGGCGTTTCTGACTCTCAATTTTCCCATCATTACAATGGGAAATTAATACACTCCTGGCCGCCACCCTGCAAAATGTAGAGACCAAGGTAGATGGGGCAGGTTTAGGCCTGCGAGGATCTTGGCCAACACCCACAGGACCTCATTCTACGGATGGTGTCCTGGTCAAGGCAGGAACAGGTCCCTGGGATGAGGACCCAGAGGCTCTTGGCCTCTGAGGAGGTTAGAGCTCATCCCTGGTGTTCCCCAGGGGGCTAGAGCAGAGAGCTGCACCAGGACTGTAGACCACATTAAGTGGTCAGAGACCCTCCAGAGCCCCACCTCAGCCTCTGTGTTTGCTGGTGTCAGGAGGCATGCCCAAGGTCAGAGGCAGCCGTGACAAAACAGGAGGGAGAGATGCAGATGAGGGGCAGAGGTGCAGAAGGACAGGAGACACGTGGTGCCCAGCTGAGGGCCGTCAGGAGGGGGTGGAAACATTCCAGGCACATCAACAGACGTGTCCCCCAGCTGTGTGCTGGGAAGGACGGGCACAGCTCCTCCGCTCCTGTCTGTCTGCAGAACAGAGGGAGCTCTGATCCACTCCTAGGGCAGGGCAGTGCAGAGCACCTGGCCCCCTGACTGAGACGGCAGAGAGACTGCAGGAGAGAGCTCAGGCAGCAGGCCTTCGGCCATCTCTAGGGGCCTGCCCCCCAGGCTAGCTCTGGGAACTGGCCCCAGCCCCCGTGTTCATGGGGGCCAGCCTGCTCCCACACCACGTGGTTCGTGTGGAACACCTATTTCCTTCTGGGAGTCGGCGATTTGGGTGTTTGCTGGCAAGAGCTACCTGACCAGCCCAGTGCCCACCTGGGCTGCGGCCAACTATCCACAAGTTGCTCCCACTCACCTCTGGAGCAGGGAGTTTTGCTGATAGGAACCTCAGCCCTGACCACAACCACAGAGGCCCTCGAGTCTCAGTGGGTCACTGAACATGTGGTATGGCCTAGGGGACCCAGAAGCAAGTGTTCACTGCCTTCCTTGGCCCCAATCCACAGCCCCTTTCTCCTGGGACCCGCCTGCCTCAAGGGATGGGGCTTCTCTTGTTCCACCTCTGAGCCAAGCCAGCTTTTGGGAGCAGTCGTGCATCCTCACTGGGTTTGTCGGGACCCTGCCTGTGGGACCCCTTACCCTCTCCTACAGAGTGGCCCCCGTATCCATGGGGGGTGGGTTCCCAGACTCCCATAAAACCAGAGACACTCAAGTCCCTTTGACAAAATGGGCAGCATTTGCACAGAACCTCGCCATCCCCTGTGTGCTTTAAGTCAGCTGGGTTATTTATGACACCTGATGCAATGTAAACGCTATATACATAGTCGTTGCACTGTATGGTTAAGACATGAAGACAAGAGCAAAGCTGCAGTGTTCAGGCAGGTGGAATGTCTTTTTTCAAATGTTTTCCGTCTGAGGTTGGTTGAATGGATGAGAGACCTGGGACCGTGGAAAGCCCACCCTGCACCATCAGACCCAGCGGCAGTGAACTGGACACGCCTGTGAAGCACCAGGAGTACTCAGAGAACTGGCCACAAAGCTATGAGGTGAGCTTGGTGGCAGATTTCTCACCCTCAAGGACCTGTCCCTGTCACCACCTGGGGAGAATTGTGGCTCTTATCTGGAGAGGAGCCAGGCTGGTGTACAGGCACTCGCAGTGACCACACCTGGGCAAACCACAGGGCCTGGGGTGACATTATTGTGTCACGTCTGATTCTGCACCCTGCTCCTCTTCTTTCCCACCACGGGACACGGCTCCTTCTGTGTCGGCTTGTAAGTGGCAGCCAGATTGCCTGACATAGAAAGTGACACTGCTTTGGTCCCAGGCTCAACAGAGCTTGTAACGAGCAGGACCGACACCTGCTGAGCCCCAGCCACAGGGCAGTGGCCACGGAGATAAGAGCAGAGGACACATGTGCAGGGGCTACTACTTCTCAGCTGGGTGGTCTAGGGGACCACATGGCAGAAGTGGCATATGCAACCAGCCTCCGAGGACTAGTGGGATTCCCCAGGGAGGACGGAGAGGAGCACGGAGATAGCCTCGTGGACCACACAGCAGGGCAGGGCTGGAGGGGAGGCACCCCAAGTGGGCAATGCTGCCGGGTGCTCTGCAGTCCTGGGCACACGAATGGACCTGCTGTTTGCCCCACAATGCCCTTTGCTTACCAACTCATGGGCAGCCCCTGCTGCTGGGGAGTTGTCCACCCAGCAGGGCATTGGATATGGGGTGGCAGCCCCACCCAAGCAGTGGGCTCCAGCTGGGAGAGGGGAAGGTAGCAGGGGCCCTTGTGGCAGCTGGGACTGTCTAGACTTTGGGCCCTCGACCTCCAAGGGGGACTTGGACTGTGGACGTCCCCCAAGACCCTTTCCCATTCCTGGACGCCACAGCTCTCTCTTCCAAGGAAACAAGATGCTCTGGGGCAAGAGCTGGAGCCCCAACCTGGGCCTCAGTCCAGGGCAGCCACATCACCACCCTGGACAAGTCACCCAAACCCTCTGCCCTGGGGTCTCCCCATCTGCCAAGCAGGATGAGGCTCAGCCTGTTCCCCCAAAAGGCTCTGGGGGTGAAATGGAGATTCTTCAGGGTCTCTCAGCCTGGCCTGGACACAGGGCCCTTCCACGGGACCAGAGGAAGGAGAGGGAGGCCTCAGTCACAAAAGACAGCACTCACCCGGCATCAGACAGTTTGGAGCTTTCCACGAAATACAGGCATTCTTTCTTCTTGATATTTTCAGGGATCCATGAACTGAGATTTTCTTGCTGGGGGTAAAGAGGACCCTTTGAGACCCAGAGCCCACCGACCACTCACCCCCACGGGTGCACAACCTCAACCAGGACTCTGCTGCCTGAGGACTCGTGAGGACTCAGGGCCACACTGAAGGTCAGGAGTGCCCTTGCCAAGGGCTTCTGGGCGTGGGTTCAGGAGAGAGGAATGAGCATTCGAGTAGGCACAGCACTGCCCAGTGCTCAGGCCAGCGTCACCTGGGAACCCCGCATGGGGGAGGCGCGAGGGTGAGAGCCTGGGCACCTGACTTGGGCCCCAATATGGGGAAACTGGCAGGCCCCAATATGGGGAAACTGGCAGACCCCATGCTGCCTGCCTGACGTGGCAACTGCCCAACTCCAGCAGTGCTTTCAACACAGTGCAGATATGGAGCTGCCTGGGACCCGAGGGCCCTGCCCCAGGCAACCTGGTCAGGGATATGAAATCACTGGGGTGGGTAAGGAGAGGCAGGGGCTCCACAGTGCTAGTCAGGAGCTCAGCCTTCTCCCAGCGGCCTCGGAGCAGACAAGGGGAAATGGTTGTGTGATCGCAGAGGGTGAGTAAGCCTAGCCACCTCTCCTTCTCCCTGACTCTCCTCTCCCAAAGCACGTTTCTGGGCTGACCCCATGGTCAGCAGACCCTGTTCCAGGAAAGAAACATGCCATCTCTGTGGTCACATGAGGCTTGGATGACCTGGCTGGTGGTGCATGGGCTGCTGCTGTGGTCACACAGGCTGGCTGCAGGTGGCCAGGCAGAAACCTACCTTTTCACTGCTGCTGAGGTGACACTGCAGTCTTCTGCTCTTGCAAAGGCTGCTGTGGCTTCGCCGGAGATGGGGGAGCATACCCAGATCAGCGACCCTCCTGGGTGGGACCCCAAAGCCCTCCTCCTGCTCAGAGCCAGCTCTCCTTGGGGCCAAAGGCTCCATCCTGGACCCCGACTCTGGCTTAACCCTGCTGCCTCCTCCCTAAGGAGGTTTGCAAGGCTGGGGTTTCTGGAAACACGCCACGAGAGGCTGTTGAAATAGATCAGAAAGAGGAAGAGGAGACGGATGTTCTGAAAGGACCCAGCCACATGTTTCTTCACAGGGGAGCCTCATCCGCTTCTCCCTCACTGGGTCACACGTTTTCCCAGCCTGCGGATTCTGTGGCCCAGCCAGGTCCCTGGGAGGCCTGGAAGGGTACACACAATGGGGCTCCCCAGGCCCATTCACAGGGGCCTTCATGATGATTGCGACCTCAGATCCCTGTCCAGCTCCATCCCCCTGCTCCCTGTGTGAACTCAGGGGCACAGAAGGTGGCGGGAGGAAGTCGGAGCCTCTGCCCTGGGGTGCACCCTGGTCTCGTGTTTCCAGACATCCCTCTTTCGTTTTCTAAAAGGAAAGCCCCTGCTGCCCCAGGTCAGATTCGGGAAGCACTGCAGAGGCCAGGCTGGGGACAAGGGCACTGGTAGGACAAGTCTCGTTTTCTTGAGGCCTTTCTCCCTGGCTGGGGTCTCCATTGCTAAAGCTCCAGAAGGCCACTGGGTGATTGTCTCATTTCCCACAACAGATGTGCCCACACCTGGGCCAGGCTGTCCCCAGGCGTCCTCTCAGTGCCATCTGTGAAGACAACCCTACCCTCAGGAGGGAGGGCTGGCTACAAGTCTTGTCCCCCCTGACCTGGAAGCCTTCTGGCCACATCACTTTCACCACACATGGTGACCTGGGCAGGCTGACCCCTACTTGTCCCTACTCCCTGAGTCCCTCACTGTCCAGGCCCACAGTTCAGGGTCAGGTCTTGGGGTTCAGCCACTGGTTGCTGACCGTGGCAGAGGCTCCTGGGCCACGGCTCTGCCTCCTCCTCCCCATGTACCCCGGGCCACTGCACTCCCAACCCTGGACCCGGGAAGGCAGCCAGCCACCAGGTGCCCTCTGCAGCTCTGAGATCAAGGAGCCACCTATTCCCCGGGTGGCCTTTTCAGAGCCCCCTGCTCCCCTGCAGAGCAGCCACCTGCCCCCCAACCCACTGCTGAGGGAGGCAGACACACAGGAGGTGTCCCCTCATGACAAAGAGGGAAAGCAGCCCATCCGCGCTAGCCCCTAGGGGCCTGGACTAGAGGCAGCTCCCTGAGATGAAGTGGGACAGAGCGCAGGACGGAGGACCCTGCCCGTGAGGACCCTGCCCGTGAGGACCCTGCCCGTGAGGACCCTGGGGGGCCTGCGTTCAGTGCCCCGCTTTTCAGACTGCTGGCCACCCCCGCACATCTGTGGGGTCTCAAGCCCATTTCCTCCAACCCCAGCTGCAATCGGCCCTGGAGCACGTCCAGCCTCAGTGCCCCGACAGCAGTCCAGGTCAGAAGCCACACTGTAACCGCCAGCAGCGCACTGGCTCGCCCCTCCTGCCCACCTCTCCCGCTGCCCAACAGGAACCAGGGCAGCAGGGTGGGGTGGGAGAGCCCTGGACCCAGGGCTGGTAACAACCATGTGAAGGCCCTTCTCCCTTCTCTGGGTTCTTCTGTCCTCGGGGTCACAGGCTTTCTTCATGGACCACCTGACCCCTGCCACCCTGGTTGATAGCTAACTTCTCCACAGGCACCTAGACAGGTGTCTGTGTGCAGAGCACCGGGGGCAAACGTGTAGACAGGGGGTTCAACAGCACGCCTGCTTGGTCTCAGGACATTCCACACACAGCCGTAAATGCACCTGGCCAGGGCCTGACAGGAGCTGGAAGCTGCCATACTAGAGTAGGGAGGCATGGGTCACGGCCTGGGCTCTGCACAACAGTGCTGGCGGAGCCCCCAGGAAAGAGACCAGCTGCTTGGGGGCAGGGCACTGCCACATCCTCCCCTAGTAGCCACAGAGCAGCAGCTCCCCAGCCCAGCCTGGCCTGGGAGACCACCCCCTCCATCAGAGACCGCAGACCTCATACAAACCCAGGGCTTCCTACCCCACCCCCAAAACAGAGTCACCAGGACATAGAAGGGGCACTGACTGGCCCCTTCACTGTAAACTCTGTGGCCTCTTGCCCTCTCTGGGAGGTCTCTGAGCATCCTCAACACCTGGCTGTAGAAGCACTGGGGAGACAGGGAATAGCTGAGCACAGGTGGAGGGCACAGGAAGCGGGTCCTGTGGTTTTGAGCCAGGATCCAGAGCAGGAATCCAGATTAACTGTGCCCTTCATCCTCCCACCAACCCCCTGCCAGGGCTGCACAGGGTCTGCAGACAGATGGCCTTGGAGGGCACTGAGACCAAGCGCGCGGTCCGCACTGCAGCGGGTGCCTCGGACCCCGCCCGCCAGCCCCTGAACTCACGGGCCCTGTGTCTCTGAAGGGTGCACCCTCCCCCACCCAGGCCCGCGCCCCTGCACCAGCGCCCAGACTGCGCCGCGCCCGAGCATCATTCCCGGCACCCTGCGCCCTACCCCCGCCTCCCGCTCCCTTGCACCCTGACAACCCCTCCCCGGCCCGTGCCTCCACCCGCCCCACACTCCCTACCCCTGGCTCGCGCCCCTGCACCTGCCGCGCTCGAGCCCCAGGGCACACGCACACCTGCCGGGAGGCTCCGCGTCCCCACTCACTCGCACCGCGGCGCAGGACCGCTGCCCCTGCCCTGCCGCGCCACCGGCATCTCCCCGCCGAGCGTGCGTGCGCCCTGTATCCGGCGCAGTCGGAGTCACCCGCAGCGCACTCTGCGTCACTCAGCCGGGAAGAGTAGAGTCGTGAACAGTTCTCCCCAACCGCCCCACTTGCGGTTGGTCTCCGGTTCACCCTGGGACCTGGCACTCAAGCCTTCCCGGGGTCAGTGGCAAGTGTTTCTGGAAGGATACATGTGGACTGCAATGATTGCCTCCAAATCCTGAACCGCTCGGGGGAGGGGAGAGACAGGGCCGCCCCAGGAGCACCTGGGCAAGGGTGAGTGGCCCCACTATGGCCTCAGGAAGCCCTGCCCAAAGACCTTTGCAGCAGCCTCACACAGGTGGTGACCTGAAGCCAGAGACCATTCCCAGGGATTGAGACTGGGACCCCAAGAGTGGGGCTGCCCCCGGTCCTGCTTTCCAGGTCTGTCATACCGGGGATGGGCAGAAAAAGCCAGCAAGATCACACTTACACAACCATCAGCCTCTGGCTGCTGGGCTCCTGTGCCTAGCTGGGGGAATGTCAGGGACTGTTATCACAGTGGCTTTCCAAAGCAGCCAGGCCACCCAGATACCAATGTTTCTCCCCACAGACCCATTCTGCCTTCTTCCCCAACATCAGCAGGAAATGCCCTGCTGGCACTCCTGAGCCCTGGTGGTCTCACAGTTAGGGAATGTAGAGGGTCCTGGAGTGTCTGATCCAGTGGTGGGGGGCGGGGGTCTGTCCACAGACTTCTGCCTGACTAGCCCCTCCTCTCCTTCCCTGGGAACACTGCCCACCTTCCAGACTCCTGCCCACAACCTACTCCTTGGCCTGTTCCTGCCCTCTGCAGGGAGCCAGTCAGCAGTGCCAGGCACCGGTGGCTCAGGGAGGTCCACACACTTGCCAGTTTCTATGACGCTGTGGGAAAGGTGTGACCCCTTGCTTAGTGCAGCACTTTATTGTGTTTTCAGGACACTGTGACACACTCGCAAACGTAACTGGGGCCTCTCCTCCAGAGCAGCTGGCACCGTGGACCTCAGAACAGGTAGTTGCACAAGTGAGTCTCCATGCCGTGGCTTTTCCTGAGGGCTGCACACTGCGAGGGCTCAGACCTCCAGCCCCTGCACCACTGTCTTCCCAGAGCCTGGCCAGTAGGAAGTGCTCCATGAGAGCCAGCTGCCACAGAGAGTCCTGACACCCGCCATGCCCCAGAGGGGAGTCTTAGACAGGAAGAAGATGGAGTCCGCCATGTCAGTAAGCTCCATCCAGTGCTCCTTCCCCAGGTACCTGCTGGCCCGAGAGCCATCCACTAACTAAAACTCTGTGGGCAGTTAATATTTCATAAGGCAGTCATAACTACAGAGCCATCGGATGGACAACCTGGACTTTGGTTTCCAAGTATCCCAGGGCCTCTACGGGAGAGTCATTTAAGGTGAAGTGGTTAATCAACTGAGCATCTCTGATGAAACATCTGTGCCTGTGTTGCCCCAGAGAGTCTCCTTCATTTCTAGAGAAAAATCACATGCTTTACAAGAAGGCCACACAGTCTTCCAGAAGCCACTGCAATGGCAATTATGAAACATTCTTCCCATAAAAACAAAAGGGGCACCAACCATAAAGCAGGAAGGCAGCATGTTCTGATCTGCGTGGAGAACTGCCTCAGGTTCCGATGCAGGAAATGTCCAGCACAAGGAGTTTTTCATGGCATGGACATTATGCCCAAGATAAAAAGCCCCCTGCTTTGGCAGCAAGGAGAAAACCACAACTGGTGGGGAAAAAAAAATGTGATCTAACATACTCTGGTCACGTGGATGCACAGGAGCAAGGAAAAGCAGGCTGCTGGGTCCTGAGACCAGAGCAGAGGGAAAAGGGGGTGGGGTCTGAGGACAAAGGAGCACCCAGGAAACTTTTCCTGTGTCGGGATAGGTAATAACTACTGCAAACTTTACAAGCAGATCTTATGATCTCTGTGCAGCTGCACCCCTCTGCCTCTGCAGCAGTAAAGCAACCATAGGTAATGCAAAAATGGATTGGTGCCTCTGTGTGTCAATAAAACTTTATTTACAAATACAGGAGGAGAACCACATTTGGGGTTTGATCCATGGTCTAAAGAAGTGGACTTCAGTCTGGAACATCTTTATTTTCCTTCATCTCTGTGATCAGCAAGTCAACTTCATTCCAGAAACATCTCAGCAAAGAGAACTGCTCTTGCAATGTGTAGTGGCAAAGAAGAGCACCCCACAAGGGTTCAAAGTCAGCTCACGGCATGTTTTCTGGACTTCAATAACAGGTGGCACCTCTTTATAACTACAGTGACAGCAGAGCTGGGAGTGACCCAAGGCCAGAAAGATCTCTGAGGACACTCTGAATATAAATCAACAAACCTGAGCTGCTCTTCTCTCCCACCACAACTAGGATTTGCCCTGGAGGTCTAAAACACTGCTGTTCCTTCCTGACCCTGTGGCCACCGGTGTAGGTCATCTGGCAGCAGAGGGCAGGCAGGCCCACAGCTGGTTGAGCAGACCCTCCCTGCCGGGCTCTCCAGGTGCACTTGTGGTTCTCACCACCACGCGTGGCGAGAAGGAACCTCATCCCTCGTGATGAACGATGGTGTGTGCGTGCCTCCCCATTCCCCAGTCCCCATGTGATGGCATTGAGTCCCTTTTGGAAGATATTAGGTCATGAGAGTGGGGCCCTCAACGTGGGATTAGCATCCTGATAAGAGCAGACACAGATGGCCTGCTAGTCTTTCTCTCCACCCCATGGGGACAGAGATAGCAGGTGGACCAGACACCAGCTCTACTGGCACTTTGACTTTGACTCCATCCTCCAGAACCTTGAGCAATAACTGTCTGTCACTTCAGCCTCCAGTCCATGGCACTCTGTTAAACTGAACTGAACAAAATGACATCCCCCACCCATTGAGGAGGGGCTGGTGCTCAAAGAAATGGAAAACTTGCCCAAGGCTCCCAGCTGGGAACTATCAGGTGACCCATCCAGCTTGCACCTGAAGGCAGCTGTGGACCCTGCATTGTCAGTGGGTCAGTGGAGGAGCAGTTCCCGAAGCCTCAGCCCTGTGCCAACTCAGGAAGGAGACAGGCTGCTGCCATCATGGCCTGCAGCCCACAGGAGACACCGTGAACAGAACACAAGCGGGAGAATCATCTCCAGTTGCAACAGATATCATGAAGAATCCAGAGGAGCTGGAGAGTAGCAGGCATGGTCCCAGGCCTGGCCGGAGGCCTTTCCGAGCAGTGACCTAGAGGAAGTGATGGCATGGCCACAGAACTGCCTGAGTATCTCTGGACACAGGTCAAAGCAAGCGCACAGGCTGGGGGTGGCACACATCTGCGCTTGGGGAACAACAGGAAGGCCAAGGTGGTGACAAGAGCCAGAGGTGGTGGCAAGAGAGAGTGGGAGGTAGGGCCAGCAATGCACGGAGTCCCTCCATCTGATGAGACCGTTGCCCAGGCATACTTAGGAGAGGTCCAAGCCAGGCCACCTGGCTCTGCTGCCCCAGAGTCCTTAACCCTCAGAATTGGGAGAAAACAAATGCCTACAAGAGCTGCTGAGTTTTGGACAATTTGTCATGCAGCCACAGGAGGCTGACAGGCACCTAGAGAGGTGCAAGCTGGATGGGTCACCTGAGAGGCGGAGCGTGGGGGTCAACTCCAGGGGCTCTGCTGTAGGGACTCTGGGATCCCTGAGCAGGGAGCAGGAGGTGGCACTCATGTGTCTTTGAACATGGTCCTCAGCACCCAGCCATGAGTGTCAGAACCCCATCCAGTGGCAAAGGGGAGTCCAGGCAGCCTAACTGGTGAGGAAAGAGGTGGCCTTCCATTCAGGCAGCCCTCATTCCCTGGGAAGCAGGCATTTTACCCTGGGAGGTTACTGGGCAGGGGGGAGGGTGCTCAGGGTCATCACCAGTATAGGACACAGGAGCAGGGGCAATGCCCATGACATAAGTGTGGCCATGGCCCCTCTGAGGCCAGGAGCCTTTATAGCTGTGCCACCCTGACACCTGGGACCCTCCCATTATCACCCAGTGATTAGTGGGAAGGGTGTGACCCAGGGCCAGCCTCCTAGGAATAAGGCAGGTCCAGGGAAGACATCAGCTCTGAGCTGCCAGGAGCTTCCTGGGCAGGGAGGTGGGTGACACACTGGGCCTGAAGCAGTTCAGCTGGCACCCAGCTGTGCACACTGACACCTGCTTCCTGTTCGTGTTCCAAGCCTCGCGTTCCAAGTTGGGCATGGCCTGTTCAGAGCAGCCCATGACTCAGATAGGACCAATCCCCAAACCTGGACTAGAGGAGTTGGGAAAAGCATTCTTTCTGCTGTACCCAAAGCAGTCAGGATGCACGCCGGGATCTGGAGGGCGGGGAGCATCAGAATGGGACTAACACAGGGGTGGGCAGAGCCCAGGCACTGAGCACAATGTCTGAGACCCTGGATGGAGCCATGCTTGAAGCCACAACCCTGGACATCTCAGGGATGGGAGTCAATGTTTCATTTTTGGTTTAGGCAAGTTTGGGTCACTCTTCTTGCCTATTTCAGAGAGACAAATCCCTTTTAAGCACTCTGACATTAGACATTTATTACAGGAATTGGACATCATGAGGGTGGCAGGATAGGAAAACAGGAAGCTAGAGGTTGGAGAATGTGGGGCCAGTCCCTAAGCAGCCCTCCTGAAGCAGGAAGCAGGTTGGAAGCAATTGCAGGGACACAGGGATTGGGGCACGTCCAACTCTGGAGGAAAGACCATCATGGGGCCTGGTGAGGACATCTGTGCCTGCCTGAGTTTGCAGTAAAGGATACTGGTGTCCACACTGCTAGTGGACAGCAGGACCACAGAGAGGGGAGAGGTGGCTGCAGATCAAGGAGCACACCACATATTCTATGCCTCTCCCTATCTCTAACCATGATGGCCTTCCTGTGTGACCACGGCTGCTGCTCCTGCGCCCTCCAAATATCACGCAACCTGTAATCCCAGCAATTCAGGAGGCTGAGGCAGGAGGATGGCAAGTTCAAAGCCAGTCTCAGCAACTTAGTGAGGCCCTTGACAACTTAAAATAATACATATCTCAAAATAATACATACATACAAAGGGCTGAGGATGTGGTTCAATGGTTAAGCGCCCCTCGGTTCAGTCTCTGGTTTAAAAAAAAAAAATCATATCTCATGCAACCTTTCGGGGTCAAGTCTAGCCTGGAGTTGTATAGGGAAGGGGTTCGGCAAAACGCAGCGGATCGCCAGCTACAGTACCCAAAGCCACAGAGTTTCTATTCGACACGTTAAGAGTCCACTCTAACAGAACCTGAATTCACCAGGACTTCCTCCCTCTAATCCCACGCCCTCAAGCAGCCACACAGACGCCGCAGGGCGGTACCCCATGGCCCAGGTGACGCTGTTTAAGTTGTCATCCTAAAAAGAACTGAGACAGGCTTTCCAGCATAAACGAGTTTGCGGTAGCCTGACTGCAACCCGAGAGGCGCGCCGGACAGCTGCTAGGCACATCCCAGGGGCTGGCCGCGGAAAGGCTTCTCAACACCAGAATCCAGGCGAAGTGTTCGCAGCACATCTCCCGGTTACAGAGAGTGAGCGGGGCCCGGCGGGAGCGCGCCGGAGCCGACGCCCTAGCAGGGCACCCGCGCCTCCGCGGGGCGTCTGCACCTTTCCTGAAAGCGGAGGAAACCTGCGCACCGCGCCCCGCTGCCCCGGCCTCGTTTCACAGTTTAAGTCGCGTAGGTCAGAGCAGCGACGGGACCGCCCTCTCCATGCCCTGCCGCGGTTCTGCAACCGGAAAGCACCCCACCGAGCACCGCCCACCGCGCGCACTGGTACCGCGTCAGAACACGTCAGAACCCAGCGCCACGCACACACGCCGGGTCCTCAAGTGGCCAGGGGGCGGGGCGAACGAGGGGGGCGGAGCCAGCGCTCTGCGGGAGCCCAGGGGCCCTCACTGCGCCGGCGCGGGACCGCCCACTCGCCCGTTGCCAATGGGCTCGCAGCATCCGCCCCTGACGACGCAAGCTCCGCCCCCTAGAGACGCGCCGCCACGGAGCCGTCATCGCCGGCCGCGAGGAGCTGGGGGCGAGGGACTAGGAGCGACCCCAGGAAGGGTGAGGGGTGAGGGGCGACGGCCGGGACCTGGTCCGCGCCACGCGGCCGCCATGAAACTGACACGGAAGATGGTCCTGTCCCGGGCCAAGGCCTCGGAGCTGCACAGCGTGCGGAAGCTCAACTGCTGGTGAGGCTGGGGCCACAGGCGCTGCCCGCGTGCGGCGTGTCCACCGGGGCGCGGGGCGGGAAGTCCGGCCATCAGCGACATCCTCCCGGGGTATCCGCCGCGGCTTGCCTGGCCGTGTCTGCGCAAGCCCTGGTGATCAGGGGCAAAGGTCACTCCAGAGCTTTCACCCGCCCCCCACCCCTGTACCCCCTGGAGCAGGTCTGCATCGCCCCCCAGTCTCCACACGCTGCCCTAGCCTGACACAGCCCAAATTGCCCTTTGGACTAGCTGAGTAACTTTCAGGTGGCTTTAGGGCACATGGCCTCTCTGTAGATGTGTTGATATTGGAAGGTGCCACCAGTCATTGAGTACCAGGTCTGCTGATGAGGTGGAAGGCCAAGATGATTGCTACCTTTTCTAGAGGGAGGGAGAGAACTGAGCTTATAAAGTCACTGAGCTCCTTGGTTACTAGATACTGGGGGAATGCTGTGCCCAAGCGACCCTCTCTGGGGGTGGCAGCAAGGGGGGGACACAGATGCGATGGGGTTCATGTGGACTTAAAGGCAGGCAGCTGAGTCTGGCTTGGCCAAGGAAGACCAGAGCTTCCAGAGCAGGAGCCTGCACTTGGGTCCTGAGAGAACTACAGGTGTTCCCGGGGACTCAGGAGGCTCCTCCACCCAATGCAGCCGGGAGGGGGCTACATAAGGGCAGACCCTTGCTCCTGGTGGTGTCAGCAAACCAACCCGAGTGGTTCAGCTCTGCTGTGTTAATTAAAGTCTTGCTCTCTGCCGGGCACATCTGGTGCTTTGGCCACAGTTTCCCTTCTGCCCTTGGCTCTCAGCAATGCCTTTCTTTGTTTGGCACGTGGTGGTCAATGCTTTCTCTGTGCAGGAGAAACAACAGTCCCATTGCAGGCCTTTGACGCTGGCTTCATAAGTTGCATGTTTAGCCTTTAGATGTGGCCTTTCATGAAGATTCCCTTGTGTACACCAGTGAGGGACATTAACCTTCTGCTGTTCAGCCACTGAGAACACTGAGTAAATCTTTTTGTGTCTTATAATGGGTGCAACTCCTACTGCTGCTTAATCTGAAAAACATTCCCTAGCACCAACCTCATCGTTTTGACACATTTTCCAGTTATCTAGGTAAACATTCTTTTTTACTGTGCCATCAAAATTATAGAATCTTAAGGCTAGTGCTCATCAATTTTTGGATTTTTTAAAAATATGTAGATTATTTTAGCTGTAGCAACCCATGAATAGGCTATGAAGGTTCCTGGTACTAACTGTTCACCTCTAAGGAGCAGAATACAGATTTTATTTTATTGATTTTTTTAGTTGTCAATGGACCTTTATTTTTTACATGAGGTGCTGAGAGTTGAACCCAGGGCCTCACACATGCTAGGCAAGCATTATACCACAGAGCCATAACCCCAGCCTGAAATTCTTGTTTTTTTATATTCTTTTTATATTCAACTCCAATAAGATTAAAGTATGTCTTTTCTTTCCCCAGGGGCAGCCGTCTCACTGATGTGAGTATTGCCTTGATCGTCTCCAAATGGTCCCCTCCCAAGAGCTGTAAACCCTCCACTAGAGAATTGTTAAAGCAGCAGAGCTAAGGCTGTCCTTCCGTGCCATCCCTTGCTGGTCCTATCAGAGGAGCAGTCCTGGGAGGACTGGTTTTCCTCTGAGGAGACGTACGGTCATCAGGGGCTCTATGCATGGCTTCCTCTTGGTCAGTGCCGGCTTCAGGCCCCAAGCCCACTCCACAGCAGGCCGAGAGCAGCCAGGGGTGGGGAGCTGGAGCCTGTGGGTCTATGAAGACCTGAGCGTGGCAACTGGCATACAGCCCTGCAGCGGCTATGGTCTGAGACCCAGATTCAAGGCTGGCTCTGGGGACAGGAGGGGCTCGTTCCCTTTCTTTTACCTCAGGGACAGTCAGTAGAAAGGTCCTCAGACCCAGTAGAAGGTATCTTGAGGTCCCCTGACCTGATGACCCCTGAGGCATGTAAATGAGTAGTGTTCTGTCTCTACAGCCAATAGCATTTGATGTCACTGACATTGCTCTAAAATGTCACAGCACAAGTTTCCCCTTTAGTGAGGGAAGATCTAGGCAGCACAGGACAGCATGACACTGAGCCCAGAATGCCCCATAAAGTCCTTTTGAGAGCTTGGCTGGGCCAGGTCATGGACCCTGGGTTCCACAGTGCAGTAGACCAAGGCTCTGACAGATTTCTCCACTGGCCTGGAAGAAGTGCCAAGTGATATTTGCCAGCCGTGTTCATTTCCTCCCTAGATTTCCATATGCCGGGAGATGCCCAGCCTGGAGGTGATCACGCTCAGGTACCTGGCCCTGTGTTGCTCTAGTCCCTGAGGTGTGGAAGCTGGGGATGGCTTCATGTGCCTCCTGTGGGACCAAGTGATGAGGGACAACCTGGAAACTCAGCACAGTCTGGGAGGGTGGCTTCTGGAGGGGAGGGTGCCAGATTCCCCGTGCACCCCCCAGCGCCTCCTGATAATGAGCCCTGGCCTGCCCTGGCCTGCCCTCACCATGGCCAGGTCAACCCCCAGGGACCTAGTGTCCCAATTTTTCTGCCTTCCTGGTTGAATCACCTCCAGGAGCTCACCAGTTTCCCTGCATCCCAGGGCCTCTCCCTGGCGAGAGTTCCCTCTTCCCAGGCACTGGATTCCAGCTGACTAAGGAAACCTTGACTATCACAACCTTGAAGCCAAATGTCGTTGCTGGCATTTCAGGCAGTCGGGGAGTGCTTGAGGGGAAGAGCAGAGCTCCCCGTGGCCCCTGACTCCCTCCTGCCCACTCGGATACTTTAGAGGGGCTGCCTGCAGACACTGGGTGTGTTCTGTGGTTGGCGTGTTGCCACTGCCCTTTCCTGGGGTGTGCCCCACACAGGGCAGCCCCCAGGAAGGAGTGCTGCAGGTAGGACTGGCACATCAGGCTGGGCCCCTGCTCAGGATGCAGGAGGATGCGCGGCCACCCTTAGCTGAGCACCTGGGCGCGAAGGCACTGTTAATTGTAGAGGTGGGGTGGACACCTTCAGGGGTCTGCTCTGTTTTCTGCTTCTCTAATGTGTTCATTCCAGAGGGAATGGACATTACGCCCACGCCTTTGTTCCCCTTAATCCAGGGGTTCGTTGCTGAGCTTTGGGTGGCTCAGAGCCCATGTGTAGGTTTTGCCAGGCACTCTGGCCACTGCTGGCTTTGGGGCTAAATGATGGATCCCTCGGGGGACTTAGTGTCCTCACCTACAGAGGAAGGCGAAGCACCTCCCCTCCCACAGGAGTGCAGAGGAGGGGCGGCAGGAGCAGTTCCTGCGTGGCCAGCCACCACTGTGCCTCCACGAAAGGGCCTTGTACCTAAAGCTTTCTCCCCTGCTGGGGTCTTCGCTGACCTTGACTCCAGGGGTAAGGTAGGTGGGTGGCTGCAGCCCCAGGAGGTGCTCATGAACGAGGTGGGACCCATGGCCACAGAGGTCCCTACCTGCCTGGAAGCCAGCCCACTCAGGGCACTGCCTGTCCTGGTCCTCAGCGTCAACAGCGTCTCCACCCTGGAGCCTGTGAGCCGCTGCCGGCGCCTGAGCGAGCTGTACGTGAGGCGGAACCGCATCCGCAGCCTGGACGAGCTCTTCTACCTGAAGGACCTGCCGCACCTCAGGGTGCTGTGGCTGGCCGAGAACCCGTGCTGCGGCTCCAGCCCCCACCTCTACCGTATGACCGTGCTGCGCAACCTTCCTGGCCTGCAGAAGCTGGACAACCAAGGTGAGTGTCCCTGCCCTGTGGCCGCCACATAGCATGTGGAAGCAGACCCTGGTGGGAGGTCTGCCTGCCTCCTTCTCTCTCCTGCAATCCCCGGTCCTCTGGTCTCCTCTGTCACACGGCAGCTCTGACACTGCTTGTCCCCTCTCAGGTGTCAGTGTCACCTGACTGGATGCAGTACAGGTGCCCATCTGAGAACTGGGGTGCGTTACCACTGAGCCGCACCACTGTCCATTTTTATTTGTTATTTTGGGGCAGTTTTGCTAAGTTGCCCGGGCTGGCCTTGAACTTCTGATCGTCCTGCCTCAGTCTCCCAGGTAGCTGGGGTCACTGGTGTTGCACACTGTGCCCAGCCCAGTCTGTTCTTTCTTAAGGCCTGCCTTTTGGGCTGGGGGCCAGCTCTGACAAAGCCCCTGCTCAGCACACGCAAAGCTCCCAGCACCACAGACGCAAAAAGAATGAAAGAAAAACTGTTGTCTTGATAGGGGTTTCTGCTCCCAGCAGATGCTGGAATTGACCCAAGCAGTCCCTGGCCACTGACTGAGGTGCGGAGGGCAAGACTGACCGTCAGTGGACAGAGCCTGCCTGCATCAGAAGCAGGCTGTGCTGGAGGCCCCAGTGGGCCCAGGGCCTGCAGTGTGTGTGACTGGGGAGGAGACTGTCAATGCCCTTGCTTCCCTGTCCTTCATCCCGCAGCGGTGACTGAAGAAGAGCTGGCCCGGGCGCTGACGGAGGGAGACGAGATCACCGCTGCCCCAGAGAGAGAGGGCATGGGCAATGGCCACCCGGAGCCACCCTGCACGCTGAGCTCCATCAGCTCCAGCCAGGAGACCAGTCAGGACCCGCTGAGCTACGTCGAGGAGGCAGAGTGAGGCTGGAGGGGAGTGGGCCTCCTCCTGGGTCCTCGGGAGTCCCAGGGGCTTGCTGTGTTCCTGTCTGGAAAGTGAGGGGGGCGTTTCTGGGTGGCTTCTCCTTTCTCTGGAGTGACTCCCAGTGCTGACTCATAGAACTCACACATTCCAGGGAGCAGGAGGCCACTGTTCCTGGGAGGCCTGCTGGCCTACGGCTCTCCTGACCTACGGCACTTAGTGGCTCCGGGGGGCAGCCTGCTGCTCTTGTGGTCCTATGAGAGCGGCCCAGGCGGAGCTCCACTCAGCAGGCCAGGCCCCTGCCCCCACTGTGTGAGTGCGTTTGGAATGAGCTCTGTGGTGGACGGCTGCAGGCCAGCACTGGTGCCTTGACCCCTGGTCAGGGTCATAGTGGGCTGGGGTTCTCGGCCCTAGGCCCTGGCAGTTTGGAGACCAGGTGCAGTAATGAGGCTGCCTCAGAGCCACCTCAGGAGCTGCACAGGAGCCACCTGGAAAGTCCCCGGACTGGGGTTGGCCTTCCTTCCACTTCCTGCAATGGCGGAGGGACTCCCACTCCTGTGTTCAGTCTCTTGGACTGTTTGCCAAGGTGACAGATGCCACCCCCTCAGGCCCTCCCCTCCCCTCTCACCAGCAGCAGCCAGGGCCACCTCAGCCTGAAGCCCTCTGCCAAGGACCAGTTTCCATCCTTCTCACAGAGGGACATTTCAAGCAGCCACAAGAACAGGGTGAGTGATACAGGCCACCCTGACCAGATAGCCGCTGCCCACCCCCCCCCCAGAATGCAGGCATTGTGGGGAGAGCGGCTGGCAACAAGGTGGGACAGCGCACCCAGCCCCAGGGCCAGGGCGGGGGCCTGGTTCAGATCTGAGCCTATTGACGTGGCTAAGGAGGCAGGTGTGCGAGGCCAGGGCTGGGTCAGTGCCAGCGGAGGAGCGGGACACTCCCTCTGTTTTGTGTTAGCCCCAGACACCTGCTGCCCCCAGAGTCCTTTCCCCTTTCCTGTCCCGATGGGGCTGGACGCGGTGTCAGTGCCCGATCTCCAATAACAGAGCCTGGGTTGGTGACCTAAGAAAGTCAAGTGGGCAACGTGGTGAGAGTCCAGGCAGCTTCCAGGGCTCCTGCCCAGTTCCCGCCTGCCGCCCACGGCATCTGGCTTGTCCTGCGATTCCTTCCCCTCTCCACTCCGAGAAGGAGAGAGGTGTTTGTTCCCTCATGTGTCATTTTATTAGGGACAGGCAGCTTTCAGGTCCCCCTGCCCCCAGCAGCTGTGCTCACCAGCCCGAGGTGTGGTGTGCGGAGCCCGAGCCAGCCCTGGGCAGTTAGCCCAGGACCAGGGCCCTGCCCCAGCCTACACCTAGGTCATGAGGAAGCCACACCGCTGAGCAGAGCTGGGGCCAAGAGGGAGCGACAGCCCAGCAGTGCTCCCCATGCCCAGCGTCAGCCCTGCAGGGCCTGGTCTGCCTGTGGGCTCACAGATGTCCTGTCCAGGAGGCCGGCAGTTGAAGGGCAGGGGCACCTGACATCACAGATCAGGGCTCTTTCACTCAGTCACAGTGACCCCCTCAAGCTACAGTTGGTGGGAGGAGCAGAGACGCAGACCGAGGGCCGCTCCTTGCAGGGCTCGCCATCACGACGGTGCTGGCCGCACCTCTGGGAAAGCACTCCCCAAGTAACAGAGCGATGTGGCCACACACTGAGGCCTGGGTGGGCAGCTGGGTCAGCCCAGCCTGTGGCCTGGTTTATTTGAGAAAAGTCGGGGAAACAGGGGTGTCATCCTTGCCACGGCCCCAAGCTCAGCTGCACTCACCCTTCTGACCAGTGGGAGCCCCAGGTCACCAGCCCTCAGAACCCCTCCTCCTCCACTCTACGTGTGAGCTCCATCTCCCACGTGTGGCTGGGAGCCACCGGGTACAATTCCAAGCCTGTCCCCACAGACCCCCCTGCAATGTAGGCCGGTGACAGAAGTGTTGTCCACAAGTGCATGGCAAGGTCCTTGGGTCACACACTTGCCCCTGAGAGGAAGATGGGTGGCCTTGTCCTCTCCAGCCTGCCTCAGGTGGCCCTGCCCCTGCAAGCATGGGTCCCCATGGGGTGGTGCAGGTGTCAGGGTCAGCGCAGGTCCTTCATCCAGGATGTGCCTGCAGGCCCCAAGCAGCCCTGTGTGCAGACACCTCCCTCCTCTGTTGTCAGAGCGGCCCTGTCCCCTCTTGGGAATACAGACAGCTGTGGGTGGATCAGTGGGTGCCCTCAGCCTCTGTGCCTTGGTCCCCTGCTGAAGCAAGGGCACAGACTGAGGGCTGGTGGGCCAGGGTGCAGCAGCACGTTGGTGTCCTCTGTGGACTCTCCCCACGGTGCTCTGTGCGGTTGGCCGCCTGGAGGGAGCTGCCCCAAGCTGCTGAGCCATGAGGGGTACCGCTGGCCAGGCCCCAGGTCAGCAACTCTCCTGCCCCCAGAACGTGCTGACGGCCATCCTGTTGCTGCTGCGGGAGCTGGACACAGAGGGGCTGGAGACCATCCAGCAGGCTGTGGGCAGCCGACTCCAGGCCCCTCACCTGCAGGAGCTGCGGGAGGATACAGAGTGACCACCAGCACGGCCACAGCTTGGGCCCTCCATGCACTCCACCCCTGGACCCTGCTCCGTCCTCAAGCTTGGCCCCACCGGGAAAGTCTTCTCCGCTCGCCACACCAGGCGAGGTCAGGCGGGCCGGCCCGGCTGCCTCAGACTGCCCCAGGACTTGCTCTGGGGCCTCCGGGTCTGGAGGCCTCCGCGGGCTGTGCTCACCAATAAAGCTTGTTCCCGTCTGCCCTGGAAGTGGCATCCCCTGAGCGGCAGGTGCCACCTCGACCTCAGAGGTAAGTGCGTCTCGGCAGCTGAGGGAGTGTCCTCAGTCGCTGGGCAGGTCCTGCCACCCAGGGAGACTTCCAGAGTGACGGCACCCTAGACAGCTGGCCTGCACCTCGCCGCACCACGGCCACCGCTGCCAGCCAAAGGCGGTTCCCTCGGCAGGACGGGCAGGACAGCCTTCGCTTTTCTTTCTCTGACCCCTTTTAAGCACCCTGCAGCAGGAGGCAGCGGGTGCTGAGCCAGAGTGAGGGACATGGCCTCAGGCCACCAGTGTGGCCATGGGCAGGTAGGTGCAGGTTGCACCCACGCCTCCCTCTGGAAGGGTCCCAGGCCTTACAGGGTGCTGGGGGCCCAGTGGGAATGCCACAGCCTGGGGCCAGCCTGGTGTCCCCAGGACCAGGATGCATCCCACATATAAAGGAGCTGCGGGGTAGAAAGCCAGCCCAGATGGCGGGGCAGCCGCTGGGTGGAGAGCAAGTGTGCCCCTCTCCCGCCCGGGGCTGCGGCCACAGCCGTGAGGCAGCCGTCCCTTCACGACCGAGAGCACATGGGCTCATGGGCCAGCAATGGCCAGCATCCTGAAGGCCGGGGACTTGCAGATGGCCATGCCATTACTTGGAAACTCATAGAGGCCCTTGTGCTGGACTTGTGGAGGGCCAGGGCGGAGGCAGGGACCTTTGTGGGTGGGTGACCTTGTACGTTCTTCAGGACGGATGTGACCTCTGAGGGTGGAAACCAAGGAGTCGCTGTGTTGGGGATGTCTGGTGTGGACACTTGACTTCCCAAGGTGCCAGAGGCTCTCAATAAAGCCATCATCTTTAGAACAGAGGGTCGTGTGAACTGAAGGAGGCCCTCCCCAACCCCCGCACGCCTGGCCACCTGGGTGCCTTGTGGGGTGGGCCTGCCCTAGCCTCCTCCTGCCCCACGTCCTTGCACACCGCTGCCAGCTCGCCCTCCCCTCCGCTACCCCTTGAGACCCTCCGCCATTGCCTGGCCCCAGGCTGCAGTGGGACTTACACCTCTCCAGATGACCCCAAAGCAGGAACTGACCTCACAGTGTCCTGTGCAGGTGAGGGCTGAGACCCAGGATGCACCACTCACTGCGAATCTGTATGCAGCACAGCCAGAGGTGGCCACTGCTCTCCTAGAGTGCTGTCTGGGGAGGAGACAGGCTCCACATCTGGCATCACCCAAGGCCCTGGCAGGTCACCAAGATTTTGTACAGTTGGGCAGGTTCTACACTGTATCTGGCAGGATGAGCTAAGGGGTCCACTTTGAGAATGGAGTCCTGACCCCAGAGTGTGGCGTGCACTAATGGAACCAAGCCACCATAATGCTCTGACCACATCTGACTGACCTGAACAAGTGTCCAGTGCTTCCGCCAGAGCCTTGCAGATTCAGTGTCCAGACATGAAACCCCACCTCCAGGCAGGACGCCACACCTGAGCAGGGGAGGACAGGACTGTGGTGCTCTTGCTGTTCTCACAGGGAGCTCTCCAGAGAAGCAGGAAGCAGAAAGGATTCCCGGATGGTGGGGCATGTCCCGCTTTGTCCCCAAACCTCAGGCTGCCCTTGGTGAGGGTGAGTGCTTGTTCCCTGACAGCCATCCTCCATGAAGACAAGGGGGATCTGTAGGGACTCTGGAGCCCATCACCTGGGACGCTGCAGCGAGGGCTGCCACGTGCTCAGGACATGGACCCTCCGGGCTGCAGAGCCGTCTCTCAGAACTGCCTTCAGCTCCGAAGTCGCCAGCTGGGCATGCAGACCTGCTGAATCCCCTTTGCCAGCCTGGGAGGGGGCAGAGGCTCACAGTGGCCTTGCCACGTGGCACTCAGGGCTGGCCTTCACGGTCTTGGCTGTGCGCCTGCCTCCCACCTGCACCCCACACAGGACCCCTGAGCATGTGGGTGCTGCTCCTGAAATGCTGCCTGGTCGTGCTTCCTGCTGTGGAACGGGGTCTCCGTGTGTCCACTGCCCTGGTGGCAGGCCTGCTTTCAGAGGTTCCCTGGGAAGTCACCACATTCTGTGCCTGTGGGGCCCTTCTAAAACCCAGCTGGTACTCCCCCCGCAAAGGAAGGTGGTCCTCTGTGAGGAGCAAAGCTGGGCCCGTGGGTGGCCCCGGTGCAGCCTCAAAGTCACATCCAGTGCTGTCCATCCGCAGGCCCTGTTTTCAGCGTCAGCCCCTGCTGAGTCCCCTCTATGGATGTCCCCTCAGCTGCGCCAGCACAGGGAGAAGGCCATGCTCCGAGTGGCAAGGCCAAGGGGGTCCTGGGAACCTGGGAGCCAGGGCCAGGCATTTCTGGCTGCTCCTGATGTCACGAGCCCACCTCTGAACCAGTGTGCAGGGGCATGGTGAATCAGAATGTCCCCAGAGGCACCTGTGTGGAAGTCCTGGTCTCCAGAGCCGCAGAGTGCCCAGTGCACTTGGTGCTCAGGTGGGCTCTCGGGAAGCAACAGGTCCGTGAGCTTCTGACCTCAGCTGTGGTTAATGATTTGATGGCATTACTGGGAGGTGGGACCTAGCTGAAGGGACCTGGTCCTTGGAGGTATGGCCTTGGGGACTCTGTCCCTGGCCCCTTCCTCTGCTTCCTGGCTGCCACCAGCTGAGTGGCTTTCCTCCCCCTCGCCTCAGGCCTGGAGCCATGGAGCCAGCTGCCCATAGACCGGACCCTCTAAAACCCCGAGCCAGCCATCTGTTCCCTGAGTTGTTGTCTCAGGTGTTTTGCCCCAGCCATGAAGAGCTGCTGCACACAGATGGAGGTTTGCCAGGAAGGCTCTGCAGCGTGCCACCTAGCACTGTCCCCATCAGCTGGGGACCACTGCCCTGTGCTTGTCCACCCGCCCACTGTGGGTAACCCTTCCGGGCGCCAGGCATTCTGTTGGACGGCTGCTGCTCAAGTTCCATGACCACCTTGAGGTCTCCTCGGAGATTTCAGGTCCAGGGAGGCTCACAGAAAAGTCAGCATTTTCCTTAAAATCAATCTTGGAGTGGTAAGAGGACGCAGCGGGACGGAGCAGAGAAGCACCAGGCGTCTCCCCACCCCTGCACCTGCGCAGGCCACCCTGCCCTCCAGGGCCCCTCCAAGAGCGGCTCTGCTGAGAAGCACCTTGGGCCTTAGGCCTTCCCAGGCCCGGCCGCTGTCCCCGTCTGCTCCCCCACAGGGGAGTTTGGGAACTGAAGAGCACAGTGCTGGCGTGTGGTCTGCTCTTGGGCCCTGATGTAGGCACGTCACGAGGTGAAGTGTGGCCAACTGCCAGAGGCAGGACAGAGAGGAATGGAGGACACCTGGGGACTGGGAAGCTATGGTGCTGGGTGAGCAGCCTGGGCCAGCACGGAGGCGGGTCTGGGTGTGGATGCCAGGCAAGCGCTCTCTATCTGGGTGGCCCCTGCCCCAGCTCCCAGCCACTCCCCCAGGGGCTCAGGCACCTCACAGCATTCACTGAGGCCCCCAGACTCAGCTCAGGTCCAGGGTCAGGCAAATGTCCTCTCCCCAGCCTGTCCCCTGAATTACCCACTTCCCCAACAGTCAGAAGACCAGAGGTCCAGGAAAGAGCAGCCAGGAGGCCTGGGCCCTTAAGACCAGCGACCACGTGGGTGGCCAACTGGAGCACAGCATGGGGCCAGCCCAGCCAGGCATTCTGCCCTGTGGGAGGAACAGGGCCAAGGCTCCTGCTAAGGGCAACCTGAGGGAAGGTTCCAGCACCCTCACCTGGCCCTGGGGCTGCCCCACAGGCCCTGTCCACTCGGACCCTCAACATTGCCTGCAGCCCTCAAAAGGGAAGCCACAGCCTGAGCCTCCACGCACTCCAGAGTGGCCCTGGTCTGTGGCTTAGTGCCTGGTCATCACAGGGCACTGAAATGTGGCTTGTGCAGTGAGCTGGGCTCTGGAAAAGCCCTATGCAGGGCTAGCAGGTGACCCCAAGTGCAGTGTATATCCCCCACAGCCTCCACGAGGGGCAGGGCTGCAGCCACCTCCCAGACTCCTGGTGGGATTACTGAGCCCCCAGTGGTGATGCACCCCAGCCCCACCCCCCAGCAGCTGCAGGGCTGGACCTCAGCATAGGCCGAGTCTAGGGGACCATTTAAGGTCAGGGGTGGGGGCTACATGGGTCAGAAACTGCTGACCAGGGTAAGGCTGCAGCCCCTTCTGTCCCGGGGGCAGGGCTAGGGAGGAACTCAGATCGGGATGGTGGCCCTGGGGACAGTCACTCTCCAGCTGATTCTGGAGAAAACTGTGGGTGGGGCCCTTGTTCCTGGGTCCTGGCTCACCCCTGGGGCTATGGGGCCCCATGAACTTGGGGGCCTATCCAGGTCCTGCCCACTCCCTCAGACATTCCGAGAGACATGCTTTCCAGGGGCCGATCAGACTCCACAGTGGATGACTTTATTTTTAGAAAAGGTGGCAGTGTTGCTCAGCCACACTGGTGGCATAGGCAGGTGCAGGCCAGTGAGGTACACGGGAGCAGGGAGACGGGTGCCAGTGACCAGCCGGCTGGTGAGGGTGAGGGCTGGCTGTGCACACTTGGCACGGGTGAGGAGGCGGGCGCCAGGGTGCTGCGTCCTGGAGGCAGCCTGCCCCGAGGCCTGATCGGGGGCTGGAGAGGCCAAGAGGGCCCCAGAGCCAGCAGAGCAGACCCACTGGGCCCGACTGTGTGGGCACAGCAGGTGGTAGGCAGGCCTCAGAAGCCCTTGTCGATGCTCAGGGTGCGGCGGGTGACGTGCTCCAGCTCCCCCGACACGTAGGAGGCCATGTTGATGCGGTAGTGCGCCAGCATCTTCAGCATCAGCCGGAGGCTCAGCCACCACTGTTCTCGCGGCATGCGGTGCCTGGGTCAGAGGCCAGGGTTGACCAGGGAGCTGGGCCCAACCCCATGCCCTCCTCTCAAAGGCCACTGCCCCACGTGACATCTGGGGCTGGCACATGCAGAGGTCGGGTGCCAAGGCCTCAGCCTGACCAGCCTGCCCTCTCCCCCTCCCCACTCTGCTCTGTGCTGGACGTGAGGCCTGTACCATGGCCTGCTCAGGACCTGGGTGGGAATGAGGCAGCTCACAGGGTCAGGGTTTGCAGGGGCTAGGAAGGTCTGGCCCTGGTTCACCCTTCTCCACGTGGTTCTGGGGGACTCACTCAAAGTCAGTGTCTTTCTTGAGCTCGGTGACTGGGCTGAAGGCCACTGCCTTCTTCCGCAGGCCAATCACACAGGCTGAGTCTGGGGCATTGGCAAACACCCGTCCTGTGGACAAAGGCACGTGCTGGCGGCAGGCTGGGTGCAGCCGGGGCCTCTCCAAGGGCAAGGCCGGGCCTTAGGACCGCCCCACCTACCCTTGCGGTAAACAGCGCGCAGCTTCTCTGACATCCAGAGCATGGCCTTCACCCCCAGCTTGGTCCCATAGTTCCGGTCAAAGGGGGTTGGAGCACCACCCTGAAAACAGACAAGGTGCTGGCCAGGCTGGAGAAGAGACTCCATGCAGATGGGTTCCCAGGTGGCACACACCTCCACACATCCAGGCCACCAGGCCCCGCTGAGCCTGACCACCCCAGCCTCCTGCCTCTGCATTGTCCACACCTGTGCCCACTGCCTGGAGGGCCTCAAAGTCCAGCCCAGGAGCTGGCAGTGGGGGGCCCCCAAGCCTCACATCCACAGGCCTGAAGTGGAGGGGATGCCAGTGTCCCCTGGGAGCCCCAGCCCTGCACAGAGCAGTTTCAGGAATGGGGTTCCCAACACCTGAGCCCTGCGGGGGCAGGTTTTCCCAGGCCCACCCTCTGCACAGACCTGCTGCAGGTGGCCCAGGACGTTGGTCCTGCAGTCGAAGACGCCCTTGCCCTCGGAGGAGTAGAGGTTGTAGAGGAACTCCGTGGTGTAGTGCTCGTGACACTTCTCATTCCTGGAGGGGCACAGGGCGGCCGTCGGTCCTACCAGCCCCATCCTGTCCACAGCCCCCCAGGCGGGTGCCCAGAGCCCTGGGGCAGCTCACCGTAGCACCAGGCCCCTCTGGATGTCCGTCTTCATCTTCTCCGTCATGTGTTCCACATTGGCCTAGGGAGGAGGATAGGGATGGGCCCAGGGTGGGGTGGACATATTGCAGAGGAGCCCGTGGGCAGGGGTCAGCAGGGCCTGGATGCCCCCGGTGGAAAGTGAGGCAGGGATGCTGAGGCCTGCATCTCAGGAGGGCCTGGGTGGACCCCTGGCACTCTGCAGCCACAGTGGGCAGGCTCACCTTCAGGTCGTGGATGTTGAAAGGGTCTTCAAAGACGTAGGCAGCATCAGCGCCCACAGCAATGCCCGTCACAGTGGCCAGGTAGCCACAGTAGCCCCCCATGGTCTCCACAATGAACACGCGCCGCTTGGTCCCTGAGGCCGACTGTTTGATGCGATCACAGCTCTGGGGGATCAAAGGGATTGTTGGGGTCTGTGTCCCCACCCTCCCTGGTGGGCCACAGGCTGCCACACTGCAGGGACCCTAGGGACAGGGACCAGGAGGCAGCAGCTCATGCTCAGGGTGTCCATAGCACCTCACCACAGCCAGGCGGGGGCAGGCTGGGAGGCCTCCCACCTGGTCTACACAGAATCAGGGACTGGCAGCTGGGACGAGTCTACACTCAAGGGACAGTGGACAGTGGCTTGGGGACATTTCTGGTAGCGCCAGGAAGGCAGTGTCACCAGCATCCCGTGGGTGGGGTTGGGGATGTGGCATCAGACTCCCAGGGTTGGGCCAGGGTCACAATCTGCCACTCGGGGTCGCGCTAGAAACAGGTGGGATGGTGATATGTGATGCTCAATGCCAACCACAAGGAGTTCGGAGTTCGGAAAGGAGATTGGTCAGGCGCTGGGCCGCACGCCTGATCCTTGGTGACTCGGGAGGCTGAGGCAGGAGGATGGAAAGTTCAAAGCCTCAGCAACTTAGTGAGGCCCTAAGCAACTCAGCAAGACAAAGGGCTGAGAACATGCCTCAGTGGGTAAGTGCTCCTGGCTCAATCCCTGGTACCAAAAAAGAAAGGAAGGGAAAATTCAAGGGAAAAAAAATGTTTAAAGGGAGACAGGACAATACAGGAAGTTTCTTGGGGTCTGGGCCAAGGTGAAGCCCAGGTGTGCTTCAAGAGCCAATGGGAGGTGCCCTGTGCAGGGCCTGAGGGCGAGGTCCCACCCCCAGGGCGCGGGGAGCTGGGGCTGGAGAGCAGAGCACTGGCGCGCATGCCCAGCGCCCGGCAGCCCACACCAAGAGGGCGGTGAGGAGGGCCAGGGCAGGTCCGCAGTGGAGGGGCGTCACCCCCAGGAGGGGCACAGTGGGCAGGACCCCGGGACCCCGCCCCCGCACCTCCATGGCGGCGTTGACGGCCGTGTCCGAGCCCAGGCTGAAGTCCGTGCCGGGCACATTGTTGCTGATGGTGGCGGGGATGACGCACATGACGATGCACAGCTCCTCGTAGCGCCCGCGCGCCTCCACCAGCTGCAGCACCCCCTCATAGGCCTGCGAGCGAGGCGGGAGGGGCAGAGGGGAGCGCTGCGTGCGGGCTCACCCTCCTCCCTGACCTACGTGACCTGCGTGCGGCTGGGCGCGGAGGCCAGGAAGGCCGGGGGCTCTGCGGTCTCCCATTGCCTGGCCTCATCCCGCGGCAGCTTCCAGGGAAGCCGCGTCCGCTGAGGACCAGAGGGCTCCGTGGAGCTGCGGAGCCCACGTCCACCCCCTGCTGGCTTATCATTCTGTATCTACAGGCATGGCCGTCAGGGACGTCTGAGGACACCTCGCAGGCTCCCCAGGCTCCCCTCTCCTCCTCGCCAGCCCAGGGCTGTCTGAACCGAGGAAGCCTTCAGGAGTCGGTAACTGCCCCAGCCCCAACCCCACAGTAAGCACCCTGACCCTCCCACCACCAGCACGGTGACCTGAGGCAGCACTTCCACCAGGTGTGTGGGCAGGGCTGCTCAAGTGGCCTGAAACAGGAGAGCCCCACTCAGGACTCTGGGCAGGGCAGCCCTTACCTCAAAGCCCCCGATGACCAGCAGGGCATGGATGTTGTAGGTGCGGAGATGCTCCACAATGGCCTCCAGGTGGGCCTTGGGCAGGGTCCTGCAGCAGATGCCATGTGGACATGTGTGTCCAAGGACTCATGTCCACACTGTCTGACCCCAGAAAGCTCATGCCTCGGCCACCCCAGAGTCCGTGATCAGTCACTGAAACGCCCCTCCCTGAGACAGTGAGCTCCGTGCAGGGACAGAGATGTGGAAGGTGGCCATGAGTGGCCTGGGCACCCGTTTATCATCCTGAGACCACCAGACCCTGGGATGGAGACCACAGCCACAGCTGTCATGCCTGGTGATAAGGCCAGGAGAGGCCAGACCCCAGCAAGAGGCGCAGGCGCCCCTGCTCCAGCCCACTCCCACGCAGCGCCCACTGCAGCTCCTCTGCACAGCCAGCCGCAGCTGAACTCAGGCCAGGAGGCCCCGGCCCGGTCAGCTCGGCTGACCCAGAGCTGCCAACGGGGCTTGCTCCTAGGACTGCAGGGCTGGTGTCCTCTGTGACCCTGGAGACTGCCCCTGGCTCTCCCCTCCCATTGCCCAGTGCTAGCAGCTCACCTCTTGGTCCCCAGCATAGAGCCACCGCGTCCCAGCCAGCCAGCCACATCATGCCAGCCCACTTCTTGCACCTGGCAGGTGGGGGGGGGTACAGGTTCAGGGGAGTGGAGTCTCCCAGCTCCTTCTCAGCAAGGCAGGCCTGTGCCCAGGAACAAAGGCCATGCCACGCTGACCACTGCCACACAGCCAGGGTGGGATCTCCAGGCCTGGCTGGCAAGGCTAAGTGGACGCAGTCCCTCAGCTTCAGAAACCCAGCAGCTGGCCCCTGTACTGGGCCACTCTGAGGTTTGCATGTCAAGAGCCCCCCAAGTCCGTCTAAGTAATTGAGGGGTGGGCCACAAAGGACCAAAGGGCAAACAAGACCCAACTACAGCAGGTGCAGTGCTGGGCCCCAGCCCGCGCCCTCAGCAACACACCCACCTGGCCCTTGGCCAGGCCTTCAAAGCCGTCATGCACCACGTACACCGTGTGGCCATGGGAAATGCCAGTCCGCACCGCAGAGCGCACAGCTGCATTCATGCCGGCTGCCGGGGCCCCCACATTCAGGATGGCCAGGGAGAAGTTGGACTGCAGAGAGAAGGGACAGGACCGGAGCATGAGACACAAAGCTGGACAGGGAGTGAGCAAAGGCAAGCGCTATCCACTCCGCCAGCTCCCCTGGAGCAGCACACATCTGTCCTAATTCCAAAAGACGCTGAGAAAGACCCCAGGAGACACGGTACAACCAGTACACACTGCAGTCCCCAGCAAGGGGAGTGGCCGCTGGCACCCAGCAGGGCTCCTAGGGCAGCATCGGGGCATAAGCAGAGGTGAGGTTGCAGGCAACAACGGCCCATTCTCAGGGCAGGGCCACGGGGTGTGGGGAAGGGGGCTGCGGCCATCCTGCCCCCCAGCAGCCACGCTAAGTGAGTGACCAGCTCCACGGGCTGCTGCAGTCAACCCTGCACACCCGAAATGCAAGTAGGGGGTCAGTGTTACACACGGCACGCCTGCACCGCCCTCCTGCGCCACCTCTGCACCCAGCGTGCACCTAGCACCTCGGTATACCTGGCTCTGCAGCAGCCAGCTCCTAAGGGCAGCGTGGCCCGACTGTGGTTCCTACCACCAAGCCAGCCTGCTGCCCCCAGAGGGGGTCACGCACCAGCCAGATCCCGGGAGGGGCAGAGAGACCACCTGGCTCCACCAGACATGCTGTGGGCACCAGGAGGCTACAGGAGCACTGGAGGGATGGCTGAGGTGGGACAGTGGGCACCCTGGCCAGGCTGCACAGCCTCTAGAGCCCACCCAGCCTCTGGCACCAATGTGGCCACCTCCAAGAGACCTATGAGCCAGAACCCACTGTGAAGTGTGTGGGTGGCCCCTCCTTGATCCTGGGACAAAGAAATTAGCCCTTTGTCATCCTGAGTCTGTAACACCCCTTAACCTGAGACTCTCTGCCTGCTGGTGCTGTCCTCTCAGTGTTACATCATGGGCCACTTCGTGCCTTGTGCCAAGTGACAAGAACCAGCCCACTCTGCATTGGGGTCCCTGGACTCTGCACTGTGGCCCAGGCTTGGCTGTGGGACCTGCTGGTCCAACTGGCACCTGTGCCCACAAGCAGAGCCCAACCTAAGACCCCTTGCTGCTCAGACCCCAGGCAGCAGAGAAGGGCTCCACAGGTCAGTTTGGCCAGCCCCAGCTCGCGGACCCCAGGCTGCAGGTGGGCCAAGGGCCTCTGAAGCAACATGGCCGGCTCTGCCCCTCGCCTCACCTTCTCCTTGGAGAGCTTCTGGTGGGCGAGCAGTTTGTAAATGTTCCAATTGTTCTCGAAGCTCCTGGAAGGAAGCGGGTCATGCAGCTCAGCCCCAGCCATGCCACCACGCAGTGCAGGCCACGGCTCCGCCCAGCAAAGCTGGTCAGGCACATGCCCTGGGGCTCTGCGGGGACCCGGCACAGCCACAAGGCAGCCAGACTGCGCAGCGTGGCTTCCCGGTTGTCACACTCCTGCTGGTGCCTTCGACAGCAGGCTCAGTCCCCAGCACACACAGGGTGGTGACCAGCAAAGCATCCAGCCTGTGCAGCCCCGGCAGGAGCAGGAGCGCAGCAAGGGGCCGTCAGAGCTGCACAGGCAGAGTGGCCGGGACGCCTGCAGGAGAGGGGCACTCACACCACCAAGGACCGGAGTCCACACAGCTGCTGGCCTTCGCTGACCCATCAGCCCACCCGCCATGATGTACCAAGCCAGCTGGAACCTCTCTGCATTGGGTGCTACCCACCCCCGGTCTGCCCTTCAGCCATGCCACGCATGTCCAACAGGTTCTGTCCTGGCCACCGAGACCCACGTCCACCCCAGCCAGCTTCTTCACTGCAGACCCAGTGCCCCCAAAGCTCCCCCAGCTAGGCTCCCTGAAGAATGCTGAGGGGACCCCAGGTGAGCGCCCGCAGAGCCCACCTCTGCAGCTGAGCACAGCCCACGCCGGCCCCAACCGTGGGGCTAGCGGGCAGCGCCCTCACCTGCCTCGGAGCTGGATGGCCTCGTCAAACCTCCGGTCATCCATGGCTTTCTGCACTTCCTTTGTCTTAAAGAAGCAAAAGCACAGGCGTCGGAGGCCCTGCGCGCCCTCACGGCCACAGCCCACCCCGTGGCTCCCGCAGGGGAGATCCGCCCACCATCCTCTCCCAGCCCTAGTCCGGCAGGTCCCTCAGCAGGGGCCAAAATCGCAGCCACGGGAGCTCCCCTGGTGCCTGACCCGGCCACCTGTCCTCCCCAGCAGGGGCAGCCCAGGCCTTGCACTGCCTCAGACCCAGGGTCCTGGGCCAGAGCCCTGGGAACAGAGCCCCAGACCCATGACCACGGCCAGCGTGTGCTGAAGCAGGGCCCTGGAGTCACAGCAGGCCCTCCGGGAAGAGAGCTTCGGGACGCCAGTCCCTGCCCACCTGCGGCCCTCCCTTCCCCGCAGGTCCCAGGGCAGAGCCGGTCTCAATCCTGACCTCACAGCCCCTCCGCCTCACCTCCCACCCCCTCCTGGATCCCTGCTCCAGCCCCAGCAGTGTCCCCCGTTGGACCTGTACCCACCGTTCCACTGCCCCCTGCTCCTCCTCGTCCCTGTCCCTCCCATTCTAAACCAAACACACGTCCCACTGGGCTTCTAAGGTCAGCCCAAGGCCCTGAGGGACTTTGGCTCCTCACCACCGCCAGGTCCCCTGCAGCTGACGCCCCTCCCCCACCACTGTGGCCCTCCCTCATGAGGCCCCTGCTGCACTGGGGGACAGCATGGCAGAGCCACCCCACCCGTCACACCAGCAATGTCGGAGGAGGGCAGGGCAGGGCAGGGCAGGGCGGGTGGCACCGGCCTGAGGGCGGCGTTATGCAGGGAGGGGCTGGTACTCACCACCTGCACACACTCCATGAGGGGCAGCCGCACGGGCTGGTTCCCCGAGAGGCTGACCACGCAGGCTGGCGTGTCGGGCGTGGCCTCCAGCAGCGCCATCACGGCCTCCACGCCCATCTTGCTGCTCTGTGCAGAGAGGGGCGCTCAGGCTGGCGCAGCCCACCTTCACGGCAGCTCCCCTGCCCATCTCCCCTGCCCAGCCTGCACGGCTGCCCTCTGCAGACGCACACACCTCAGCTTCAGCCCCACTCGGCCAGCTTCTAGAACATGGTGGCCAGCATCCACCACAGCTGTCGGCCACCACTTCACAGGCCTCCCACAGTCCTGCCAGGAGGGCCTGGCCTGGCCCGGGGGAGCAGGGGAGGGCTGGAGGCCTCTCCAGGTGCCTCCCCCACAGAACTCCTTGAGCCCACCGTCCTGCTGCGGGTGCAGGTGGTGAGCACGGGGACTGCAATGTCCAGAACTGCCCGCTGGGGCCAGCCCCGAGTGCAGGTCCTGGCACAGCCAAGGAGCGCCAGCCAGGCGATGCAGGGCCCAAGCAGGCACCACCTGCTCCATGACCACAGGTGGCAGGTCCCCCTGGGCAGTTACTGGGCACCGGGAGGCGGCCAGTTAGCCTCCTGGGTTCCTGCGCTTCTTGACAGCAAGGCCCACCTGCTCATTACTCTAGACTGTCTTTTCCAGGACATTAGGGGACAGTCCCAGAAAAGCAACGGTGGTTGTCTCAGGAGCAGCTGGCAGGCCACGGCTGAGATTCAGGTTCCCACTACATGGAGGTGTCACCGCGTGCTCCTCATGTCACCCGGTGGGGACACAGGCTCAAGACCAGCCCAGAAGCATGGAGACTCTGGGGGCGGCCACAGATGTGAGTGATACACTGTCCTTTGTCTGACCCAGTGTCTTCCACCAGTGTCCACACACTGGCCAGCTAGTCTGTGACCTCCAGATAGGGAGGGACCCCTGCGTCTCCCTATTCTTGGTGCTGCACCCCCCCCACCAAGCTGGGTGGTGGCTGGCTTGGTCCAGTCCCAAGCCCCTTGTGGGGTCTTGGATGTACACCTGATGCATTGTGTAGGGGGCAGCGGAGGCCTGGCCAGGTCAGCGAGACCCCTCCAAGGGTCAGTGAGTCCCATCCAGGTCTTTGGCAGGCCCAGGCGGAGCCCACACACGGACATTCTTCTGGGAAGGCTCAGAGCAGCACTGGGCCAGGCCCCAGCATCATACAGTCTCAAACCAGCCTAAGTCTCGTCTGCCTGGTCCCCTGCCAGGGTGACCAGCCCTCATGTGCAGCCTCTTTGCCACCCAAGGGCCTTCCTGGCCCCAGGCCTGGCTCCACCTGACTCCTCAGAGGACGAGCTGAGACTCAGCTGTAATCAGCACCACTGACAGCAAACCCAGAGAGTCCAAAACCACCGGGAGGCCACCAGTCAGGCCCCTCTCTGCTCACCCCCACTCCCCCCACCCCCAGGAACCTGCCCACAGCCACCAAGGGGGTCTGCAGCCCCAACTACCAACGTGTGCAGCGCAGAGGGCACTGACAAGGAGACACAGGCAGGGTGGGGCCTCGTGGACCCCAGGCCCAAGTTCTGCAGAGACAGGGAGCTGAGCCTTCACCCAGGGGGGACCGGCAGCACAGAAACGCTGACCGCACGTCCAGCACGTCACCGTCACGTGCACACCACTCACCCCACACCCGTGCAACCGCTCACCCAGCCAGGGCGACGCCCACCTACCAGGACACGGTCGAAGGCTGAGGGCGTCCCTCCTCGCTGCACATGGCCCAGCACGGTCACTCGTGTGTCAAAGCCCAGCCTCTGGACCACCAGCTGGTTGTGGGGAGAGACGGGGGGCCATGGGCTCCTGTGCCACCCGTTGCCCCCCCGCTCCACTGGCCTGGCCCGGAGCTCACCCCTGCCCAGCCTCAGAGCCTGCAGGGCAGCCAGGAGGCTTGCGTCTGAGCTGGGGGTCGTGTGAGTGTGCACAGGTGAGATTTCCCAGGTGTGCGTGTGGGTGTGTACAGAAGTTCGAGTGCACTTTCATGGGATGTGCTTGCACACCGCAGCCCTGGACTTGTGGCCCTGGGCATGGGGACAGAGGAATCCACAGCAGGTGGGCCCCTGGTACAGTGCAAGGGGACACGGTCACCCAGTAGGAGCCCAAGGAGGGGGCACAAGGGCCAGGACCATGCTCCAACAAGGGGAGCCCAGGGCAGGGGTCATAGGAAGGCTCCTCCTCATGGGGCAGGGGTGTCCAGCTGTGGATCCAGCATGGGGCAAGGGGCACTCTGTCACTGAGGTGGAGCTGGGCTGTCCCTGGGGTGCTGGGGGCCCAGCCCTGAAGGGAACTCGTCCTGGATGACAACTGGAACCCAGAGAACGGGGGCTTCCAACACAGAGACGGACAGTGCCCAGGGTCAGGCCCAGACAGCTGTCCCCACAGAGCGAGGGTGGGGACCCAATGAGAGCCCTGGAGGAGTGCAGACGCAGGAGCACTCTGACCCCGTGACCCGTCCCCACCCTCCCCTCCCCATGGCCGGGCCCACCCCAGGGCGTCGGCACACTCACGTCCTTCACATAGCTGGACGAGATGGGCTTCCCGTTGCGGTCGATGGCGCCCTCCGCAATGATGATGATGTTCAGCCGGGACCCCCGGCTCCGAGTCTGAGTCAGAGACACCCCAGGCTTCACCCACTGGCAAAGCCACCGAACATGGCCCTGGCCCCTGGAGCCGCCCTGGGGTCTAGGTCCTGGACCAGGACATGGTACCCTCAACCCCTGTGAGCCAGGGCAGACCCTCCCCCAGCTCTGCAGGACCTGAAAGGAGGCCTGGGGTGCAGAGGTAAAGCTGAGTCAGGGCCCACGAACCCCAGCGCCCTCCTGGGGGGAGGGAACACGGGGCAGGAGGCGGGGCGGGGAAGGACCTGGGGCCAGGGCCACAGCACATGCTACAGGTGAGGCCATCTAGTCCCAGGGCCTGGGCAGGGCCATCTGCAAGGAGGGCAGAGGAACCCATAGGAACAGTGCCCTCCCCAGTCCCTGAGCCAGATCCCCGGTGGCTAGCCTGGGACACTCAGGTCCCCTCTAAGCCTCTGTTCTCATCCTTAGATGGGTGACCTCATACAGCTGACCACCAGACAGGGCTCCCTGGATACTGCACCCTGAAGCCACTGGTCAGGCCAAAGACGGCACATGGGGCCCCTGATGCCCCAATACCCCACACCAAGCCTTGCTCCATGGGACAGTGACACTGCTCATGGTCACACAGCTCCCTGACAAGTTCAAAGTGCTCTGTACTCCTTCTCTCCTCAGTGATGTCCTGTGATTTGCTCTGACCTGTGAACCCCCAGGTCCACAGGGGCCCCCAGAGCCTCAGACATGGAGACAGGTCGGAGCAGCTCATGTGCGGCCTGGGTGCAGTCAGCTGGGGTCGCGGGTGGGAGGGCTGCCCGGAGGAGGCAGTGCTGGTACAGGGGGCTCAGAGGGGACAGGGATGCGGGTAGATCCAAGAGCCGGGGCCTCCCTCTCTCTCCCTTAAGGCTCGGGTGGTGGGCAAGGCGAGAAACACCTGCACTCGGAGGGAGCAGGTGCCCACGAGAGGCCCAGGTGCCTCCTACCAGGCAGGAGGCTGCAGAGCCCAGATCCAGGCCACTGAGCCCAGTGAGCAGAGGAGCTGTGGCCACAAGGGCCAGCTCTGTCCTCACTGCAGCCAGCCTGGAAGGGCTCCACCCAGGGGGAGCACGGCCTCACCCACGGGCTCTGCCTCCACTGGGGAAGGTTCGAGAAGCCAGACCATGACCTTCAGGGCTGCCCAGTCGGAGGGAGGAGGAGCCACAGTGAATGGGGGTGAAGCCGCCACACTCACATGGGGACTGGACCTGTGCCAGCCCCAGGCCAGCCAGCTACTCCTGAGCTGTGAGCCTGCCCCCGGCCCCCCGCAGAACACGGACCCTGGAAACCAGAGCCAAAGCCAGAACCTCCGTGCCCCTGGGCCCACCCTGCTCCACCAGGCCTGGGCAGAAGCTGCAGGAGGGGCTCCGTGGCCTTCCACCCACCATGCGCCCCAGCCTGACTACAGAGTCAGCCGTCCCAGTGGGGGGCCTTGAGGGTCTGCAGGACAGAGTCACCCATTCTATCCAGAACCCCCTCCAGCAGGAGCTCAGGGCTGCAGGCCTGGCACCCTGCTCCAGCCCTCCCAGGAGGCCTCGCCTCCCTGTCCTCTCCTGCTCCCACTCTGGCCATGGGCACTCCTGGCCATTCATCCCCCTGGCTCAGAACCCACCGACAGGCGCCCGGCTGCCCTCAGCAGGGAGAACAGGCCTGGGATGAGTGGCCAGCCCCAGCCCCTCGCCACCTGGGTGACTGCGCTGCACCCTGCACCCGCATCCTCAGCTTCAGTGGCTCACACCCATGGTCACTGTCCCAGGAAGCCAGGTCACCACGTTCCCTGCTGACCACACAGAGCCGAGCCCAGGACAGCGGCCAGGGTGCCCCTCTCTGCAGCCCTTGCCCACCAGGGGCAGGACCGCAGGTGTCCACACCCCAGAGGGGCCGACAGCTGCTGTTGAACCAGTAGGACATGATGGACAGCCACAGAATCAGAGGACACTCCCCAGGGTCCCCTGAGGACATGCCACCCAGAGCCATCGAGGGCGGCAGCGGGGCCCTCAGCCGCTCACCTCACCCAGCCTCTCGCACATGAAGTTCTCCCAGCCTTCCTCAGGGGGCGACTCGGGGATGAACAGCCAGTCTGCCCCCGAGGCCAGCGCCGACACCAGAGCCAGGTACCTGCAGGAGTAGGTCCAGCCGTCTTCTCCTGTCCCCCCTGCCCCAGTGCTCGTAGCTCACAGCCTTCAATGAGCACTATGGCATGCCAGACGCCAGGGAAGGTGCCGTGCCCACCCCCGCTGTCCCCCCCCCCAGCTGGCCAGGACAGCCCTCCTCACCCGCAGTGCCGCCCCATCACCTCCAGCACGAAGGTCCTCTGGTGGCTGTGGAGATGGAAGGGGCAGTGTGTCAGGGCCGCAGAGCTGTGCCAGGCTGACTGGCCCACGTGCAGGGGCACAGGCAAAGGAGACTGCCCTGCCCCCATCCCCAGGGCTAGAGACACTCCGGGCTCCCCAACAGCCTCCGTCCAGTTGTCTGATGTGCACTAAGGTCAAAGGCCACTTGCCAAGCCAGGGTCTGGCTGTCCCCGACATGACCCCAAGGAGCCCCTGCAGGTGCCACTACCCCCAAGGGCAGCAGCCACCGGGGCTGGGCCACATTGCTGAGGCCCCAGATCCACCTGGCAGGGTAGGAACCCGACCCCCAGCTCCACAGCTGACCCCTGCCGACTCCTGCTGTCTCCAGGAGGCCAGCCTTACCAGGAGGGGCAGGGAGGCCGGGAGCCGTCTAGCTGGTGGGGCTCGCTCACCTCTGAGCGGTGGTGGTGATGGCGTCGATGACCTCCATGATGCGGTGCAGGGCTGAGTCAGTGCCGATGGTCATGTCCGTGCCGCAGAAGTCATTGTCAATGGAGCCGACCAGCCCGGCGATGTTCAGGTGCGAATAGGTCTGGGCCGTGGTCTCCGAGATCTTACCTGGGCCAGGAGGAGCGGGAAGACCTGGCTGAGTCCATACGGCTACAGCCGGTTTCCCTGGCCACCATGAGGGGTGACGGGGCTGTCTGCACTGGGTGGTGCCCACCACACTCCACCCAACACCCTGTGGTAAGGAGCGGCCATGCCCAAGCTCCAGGGCCCCCAAGTGGCCCAGGTGAGGCTCCAAGAGGCTACTTTCTAGGCAGCAACCTGGGACACTGTGTCTCATGTCACCCTAATTCTAACCGCATTTCTGCCAACTGTGGCAGCCTGTCACCATGGCCAGAACCTCTCGGGAGCCGATCACACACTGCCACGAAGCCCAGGCCGTGCTGGAGCGCCAGCCAGCACTGCCCGGCTCCTGGATGCCAGGTCACCTCAGGTCACTCTGACCACTCACCACCAGCTGACGCGGCCCTACATCTGGAACCACCTAGGGTCGTCCTGCCTTGGTGGCACCCAGGCCACCGGCTCCTGCGCAGACCCACCTTCCCCCACCAGCTCCTCCAGCAGGCTGCCCCACTCGCTGCGGAAGATGTTGGCGCCCGTGAGGCTGCCGTCCCCCCCGATGACGCACAGGTTGGTGATGCCCCGCTGGACCAGGTTGTAGGCTGCTGCCAGGCGTCCCTCCCGCGTGGTGAAGGCCTTGCAGCGGGCGCTGCCGATGACCGTGCCACCCTGCAGAGGAGAGCAGCGCCTCAGGTGGGCTGGCAGGTGGTGGAGGTCCCCAGGGGCACCAGAGGGACCAGAGTACTGGGCAGCAAGTCCAGGGACATCTCCAAGCCTGGACAGGGTCCCCACATCCCAGGCCTTTCTCAAGCAGGAGGGGACAGAGCATGATGGGTCTGGAAACTGGAAGCACCGCACATGCTTGCACACACTCGCGCACACACACAGTGCATTGCTGCAGGGAGCCGGCCGGGCCCACGAGGAACAGACCTCGCCAGCCCCCGCTGGCAGCTCCGGCCTGCCCCCCACCTCAGGGCCCCAGCCCCGGCACACAGCTGTGGTGCACGGCACTCCCGGGCCAGGGTGCCCCTGCCCACGTGGCCGTGGGGACCCCACACCCATCCCCCTCTGCACTACTCCTGAGGCCTTCCGGGCTGCGTCCATGCCCTGCAGCAGCACCCACCAGTCTGCACCAGAGCCTCCTGTCCAGACCCCTGTCGTGGGCCTGGACTCCAGCCCGACTCCTGGCAGCATCACACAACCAGGAGGCCTGGGCAGCCTGGAGTGGGCACCTGCAGGATGGGGTGAGTGCACCCACGTGCTCAACGTGCTCGCGGGGCAGGAAGGGCCGCCCGGCCACAAGCCTCACCAGCTGGATGATGTTGGAGACGCTGAGCCAGTTGGCGGGCTTGATGTTCTCACCTCCTTCCACGAGGCCCTCGTAGCCCTAAAACCAGAGTGGGACGGGCATGAGACAAGGTGGCACAGCAGCCAACAGCACCCTCATCTGGGAGACGGGAGCTGGTCATGGCCAGAACCTCACCAGCAGGAAGCAGGCCTAAGGGTCCCCACCTCAAGGCCCAGCACCCCAAGGGCCTCGGGTAACGAAGGTGGGACTATGTGCATGTGGCTCCGAACCCTGTCTACACAGCCAGGGAGTCGGTTCAGTGCAGAGAACATTCACTTGGCAAAGGCTCATGGAGCAGGAGCCCACCTGGTGCGCATTCCCAACGCCAAGCACTCGTCACTGCACCCAGAGGTCCCCGGGGAACCCACCGCCCCGCCTCCCGGGGGCACAGATTACATCTGCCAGGAGTGGACGTGGTAGAAAGGCCCCGCAGAGGGCCTCTGCCTGCTGCCCCGCCCCGTCCTCTCCTCCTAGTGGGCCGCCCCTGTGTGAAGCTCCCCGTGCTGCCGAGGAACAGCGGGAAGTCTGCAGTAGGGGCGGTGGAGACCAGGCTGCTGAGGAGTCCCAGAGATGTGCTCCAGGTGTCTGAGAAGGTCCTCGTGAGTCTGGGGACGTGTGGGCAGACGTGGGGTATGTTCCGTGGACGACTCGGGCTCCAGCTCCCCATAGCACTAGGGGCACCAGTCCTGCACCCGCTGGCCGCGGACCAGCCCTCAGAGGAGATCCAACTTGCATTTCCCTGACGACATCTGCCACTGGCCATCTGGACAGACGAGTGCCAAGCACAGTCTGCCCACGGCCACCCTTCTCTGTCTGCAGGAGTCCCGCGTATGGGCTGGACGCAGCGTGTATGCTTCACAATGTACAGGGTGAGAGGGCAGGCCTCCCCGTGGCCCCCAGGCCCTGCAGGGCCACCACTGACCCCAGACCCAGGGTGACGCAGCCCACCGCAGCCCCGCCTCGGATGCCCAGCTCAGCGGTGGCTTCTGCTCCTCCTGGCTTTTCCAGCTGGGTGACGAGGCCAAGGGGTGGGAGGTAGTGCTCCCTGGGGAGCAGTTCACACCAGGGCACAGTGATGGTTCAGCTCAGGACACAGAGGGTCACCATGGCAAGAGCAGAGAGCTGGCGCCAGCCCTGAAGTCCACGTGGGCCAGGCCAGGGGGCACTTGCCCACCCTGCCATTGCCTGAAACACAGGGTTCTCCGAGGGCCCACAGCAACCTTCCTGGCTCAGGCCAGGCCAGGCCCAGCCATGTGTGTGAAAAGCAAGGCCAGGCCCTGCCCAGGACGCTGCTGCAGGCACAGACCTGCTGAGCCAGGTCAGGCAGAGCCAGTGCAGGGCCACAGCCTGGCCCCCGCCCCGTGGGGAGGAACAAGCAGGCAGGCCCTGCAGACCCCAAGGCAGCCAGTAGGGCCTTCTACTCCTGCCCCCAGATGTCTCTGCACAGAGAGGGCGCCCCTTCTCAGGCCCCACTCACTCCCCACTCCCCAGCCCTCCCCTACCCTGCAGGTCCGGCCCCAGGCAGCCTCTGAATTAGCTCCTGTCTCTAAACCCCGGAGAGGAAGGAGTCAGACCTCTCACTTAATAGAAGAAACTGAGGGTCCAGGAGGTGAAGGGACTTGCATACAGACTTGAACCCAGCCTCCCTGCCTGGAGCCCTGTGTCCTCAGGATATGGGCCACACCTGCCCAGCTTCTTGGATTCCTAGGACTCAGATCTGCTTCTGAAGCCACTGCAGGACATGCAGGCTCCAGGCCCCATGTTAGCCTGGTGGCAGGGAGGGGCATGGCCTGCCCCTCACTGTTCCTCCTCCCACTCACTGTGTTCATTCATCAGACACCCTGTGGAGCAGAGGGGTGGGCCTGCCATAGCTGGGGCCAGGACAAAGGGCACAGTGGCACACGCCTGTGATCCCAGTGGCTTGGGAGGCTGAGACAGGAGGATCGGGAGTTCAAAGCCAGCCTCAGCAACTCAATGAGACCCTGTCTCTACATAAATACAAAAAAGAGATGACGATGTGGCTCCAAGGTGAAGCACCCCTGGGTTCAATCCCCAGTACAAAAAAAAAATAGAGGGCAGAGAGAGGGGCAGGGCGGAGGCCCTGGGAGAGGGCAGGCTGGTCTTGGCTACATTGTGTGTAAACAGTGAAAACAAAGTAACCACAGGTGACATCAAACCACAGGACAGAGAGGGAATTCCAGATGTCTGTAAGAACGAGCAGGAGAGAGGGAGGGAGGGACAGGGCATGTGTGCGTGCAGGGGCCGTGTGTGTGTGTGTGTGTGTGTGTCCATCCATGCACCAGAGCACCCGCCGCAGGATCAGCCCCAAACCCAGGACAGGGCTGGGAGGTGAGACACAGGAACATCCCACAGTTAGTGACAGAACAAACAAGGACCTTGCTTGGTTTCACCCTCCAGGGCCTGTCTGTGCTGGTCACTGGGCAGGGTCACAGGGCCTCAGAAGGGGACTGAGGCAGCCTCACAGCAGGAAAGCACTCCCCTGGGCAGGGCCAGGCCTCCAGGCTGAACAAAGACCAACAATGCCAGCTCCCCTGCCCCTCCAACTCCCCGGGAGGACCCCTGGCCGCCCCCTGGCAGCCGCTGAGCCTGGAGTGGGCTGGTTCCTGGGTACCAGGAGGCTACCAACCTCGGGCAGGTCTCCTTCCTGCAGATGCCTTGACCAGGCCCCTACTTCCTGCCTCACACTGCCCTCACCCTGTACCAGGGGCAGCCCCCACCACCACAGCCCAGGCCACCTGAGGGATTCCAAGGTGACCACGTACAGCAGGCCGCAGTCCGCACCTGGCCACCCTGCTTCCCCAGGCCACACCTGGCCACCCTGCTTCCCCAGGCCACACCTGGCCACCCTGCTTCCCCGGGGACACCTGGCCACCCTGCTTCCCCGGGGACACCTGGCCACCCTGCTTCCCCGGGGACACCTGGCCACCCTGCTTCCCCGGGGACACCTGGCCGCCCTGCTTCCCCGGGGACACCTGGCCGCCCTGCTTCCCCGGGGACACCTGGCCGCCCTGCTTCCCCGGGGACACCTGGCCACCCTGCTTCCCCAGGCCACACCTGGCCGCCCTGCACCCGTGCACACGCCCTACCTCGTGGATGAGGAAGACTTTGGCGCCCACGTAGATGCCCATGCGAGTCACGGCCCTGACGGCAGCATTCATACCTGTGAGGGAGTCGGGGCGAAGCTCATCAGTCCAGCCTCCAGGACACTGGAGACCCTGGCCCACGAATTGAGACCAGCCTGGGGCGGGCTTCAGAGCCCTGGAGTGACACAAGGAAAACCCCCACGGAGCAGTAGGCCGGGGACAGCTGCTCAAGGGTCGCTGGCCTCCGTCCACTTGCTGTGTCCCCAACCTCTGCAGTCCTAACCTTGGCGACAAGATTGGCTCCTTGGGCTCCATTAGCAGAGCCCCCACCCTGCAGGCCCACAGATCCAGGCGCTGACCACGAGGACCCAAGGATGAAAGGGCAGGGTCCCCTGCTGTACAGCCTCAGGCCAGGACATGGGCGGCATGCCCTCAGAAGCACCCATGGATGCACCCCTCCTTCCTGTCCCCTAGCGGGCTCCCAGGACTGCCTCCACGTTCCCTCTGCTCGGCAGGAGTCCCTCTGGGGAAGTGGCCTGGGCCACGTGGAGCACGCAGCACACAGGAGGCCTCTGCGGTTCGCCTCAAGGCTGCCCAGACCCACAGCAAGCAGGGCAGGCGAGACCACCCGGCCCCAGAGGGCGGCGAGTCTGCAGTCGCTCAGCTGGATGGCGCTGCTCTCCCCCAAGGAGCCTCTGCCCCCCTCCTTACCAGCCGGGCACACACGCACACCCAGACGCCTGTCCCAGGCCTCAGGAAAGCTGTGCCCGGGGGAACCATGCCCCCAGCCTCTAGAGGCCTGAGGTTCTTCTCTGCTGGGTGCCCTTCTAAAGCTCCAGGAGGTCCCTCGAGTGCAGTGGGTCTGCACCGTGACCCCAGGAGGACCCATGGCCCTACCCCGGGGCCCCAGAGGTCTCAGCTTGGCTTGAGGGCTTGGAGGACTGAGTAGTTCCGAGAGGATGCCCCCCAGGACTCGAGGAAGCCCCCTGGGCAGAGCCTCACACAGCCTGCTCCCTGTCCATGGCCCCCCGCGGCACACTGGCCACCATCCTGGGTGAGATGAGAAACCCATTCCTGGGGGAGAGCAAGCCCCTGGCCAGCAGACTCACCTGGATACCCCACACACATACCCAGGGCACAGCAAGCAGCCCTCTCCAGACCCAGCAGACACCGGTGCCAGGGCTGCTGGTGGAGAGGCGCCCAGACATCAGGGTGGGCAGAGCCCAGGGGCCAGCGGGCACTCACAGCTTACACACTTGCCAGACACATCAACTGTCTCACAGCCCACGATGACAGAAGTGGGGTCACCAAGGTTAAAGAGGGGGTGCAGCAAGCACCCCAAAACCCAGAAAGCCATGCACCCCAGCAGACATGAGCACTGTCTGAGGAGATCAATGCCTGGAGTCAGGGCCAAGGCTGGGCCTTGCCCTCACTGAGCAGGGGACACAAGGGAGAGGAGGTCAGCCAGAGCCCACAGCAGCCCCAGAGAGAGGTCCAGACCCTCTAGCAGAAGGAGAGAGCCAGCTGCTCAGACAGGACGAGGGGGCTGGAGGGAGGCAGAGGCCAGGACCCACTGCCCAGTGCAAATCTCTCTCAGGTAACCCCAGCTCCAGGGGGACCCGTGTACTACTGGCCAGGCCAGCCTGGTGTCAGCAGCTCACTGGTCAGCCTAGTGGGCTTCTTGGGAGCTCTGGGGACAGCAAAGTGCCTGGGCTAGGGTAAAGTGTGACCATACCCCTGGCTTGCAGTGACTTCAAGACACTGTGAAATAAACCCTCATGACACCCAGAGGCAACAGCAGCCAAAACCACTGTGTTCCACACTCGGGAGAGGAGCAGGCAGCCACGTGGTGTGCGGCTCATCTCAGGCTGGGCCAGGACTGTTGCCATGGAGCCAGCCACCTGAGGGCGAGGGATCCCTAACCCTCACAGAAGCTGGCTCTTCAAAAGGCCTACTTAGCCAGGAGTGGTGGCACACGACCACAATCCCAGTGGCTCAGGAGGCTGAGGCAGGAGGATGGCAACTTCAAGGCCAACCTCAGCTATTTAGCAAGGCCCTAAGCAACTTAGTGGGACCCTATCTCAAAATAAAAAGAGCTGGGGATGTGGGTCTATGGTTAAGCACCCTGGGTTCAACCCATGGAGGGGGATAAAAAAACACGTGTATTTAACTCCCTTTAACCTGCTTTTGGGCAGCAGACCGCCCCCCACCCCCGTCAGAAGGGCAGGCAGGAGCCGCCTCAGCAGACAAGCAGCCCCCTCTCTGCTCCAAGGACTGAGCTTGCATTTGCTCCTAAAGCGGCTTCACCACGGCTATGTCCAGGGAAAACAAGGTCCCGTACAAGGTAGGGATCCTGGGATGAGGCCGCGGAGTCCCGGTTGGTCAGCAGGCCAGCCAGAGCAGGTTGCCCAAACCCCAGGCACAGCACGTGAAGACAGGGCAGGACACTCAATCCGCAGGGTACCAACAGGAAGTCAGCGACCGCACTGACCAACAGGGAAGGCAGCGCCCCAGCACTGGGCATGGGCTAGAAGGGCCTGGGAAGGAGAGGTGCCAGGGCAAAGCGGCGGCGGGCCGGGCAGGCGGGCCGACTGTGCCTGCTGCAAGTCTTCCCTTACTCCGCACAGACAGACAGACACCCTGGGCAACCGCCGTCCCCGAGGCTGCCGACTCCCGGCCCACAGGAAGGGAGACACCCACAGCTGCGAGGACAGGACTTCCTGGCTGGCTGGAAGAAGCCTGGCAGGCCCCTTCCCCTTTAAAAGAAGGAAAACCCTCGGCTGGAGGGAAGTGCTGGGTCAGGTCACAGAGCCACTCAGCTCAGAGCGGCCAGGACTCAGGCCCTGCCCCGGCAAGGCACTCACGGCCGGCACATCCTGCACACCCAGATGGCTCTGGGTCCGATTCTCCAGCAGCCGAGAGCCCAGCGCTGACACAAGGGCACACTGGGAACGTGAAGCCTGGGCAGGTCACAGGAGCAGTGCTGAGCGGGGGGTGGGGGGCCTCAGGACAGATGCTTTTCAGGATTTACAAAGCAAAAGGCGCTGCTCTGCCCAGATGCCAGCTGCTGCCCCTCATCCAGTGATCACTGTCCACTACCCTGCATTAGCCCCAAGCTCTGAACCGGGGGAGCCTGTAGTAGAGTCCCCCTCACTGCCAGCCCAACCAGAAAGACAGGTCCCCAGGCTGTAAGTCAGAGACCAGAGCCCACCTAAGAGGAGCAAGGCTTCCGGGGCTTGGGAAGACACTTGCCGGGAAACTGGCAGGGTCAGTTTGCAGGGGCTCTGACAGGCGCGCTGCCCTACTTCCAAGAGCACTGCCCACTCCAGGTGAGGCACCGAGCAGCACGTGCAGGGCAGCGGACGTGTGCAGACAGCTTTGCCCTACCCCTGATGGGCCGCGGGACCTTGGTCTCCGGGTCCTTCACCAGCATCACAAACCCCATGTCTGCACTCTCAGCCCTGAGGATGGCCCAGCCCATCAGGTCCCTCCTGAGGAAAGGTGCAGGGACGGCACCCCCAGGGGCCCTGCACGCCCACCAGCTGGCCTTCCTGACTCAGCTTCTGCTGCCTCCTTCCTGCAGACAAGCTCCATGGAGACCTCCTGGGCTTGAGGGACCCTGAGGCTCCAGGGAGGACTGGGGGCTTCACCATGCTCAGGGAGAAAGTGCCTCCCTGACAGGTAGGTAAGTCCAGCCGTCCCACAGTGCGTCTGTCCACCACCCTCTGGGCCTTTCCCACTGCTGACCTTCACGGGATGATGCTTCTCGAGGGCCCCTCCAAGCTCTCGGTCTCCTCACCCAGGAAGCCACCAGTGGCCAGGAGCAAACACCCTCAAGTCACAGGCAGAAGGGCACACTGACCGGCAGCCTGCGCCAGGCCCTAAGCTCCACCTGAACCCCCAGTCTGTCTCATCAGCAAGACTTCCACCTTCCTGGACTATGTCCTGATGGAATCTGTTTTCTCCCCTCTTCCCCAGCTCCTGGTGGGGGGTCAGCCATCAGGACTGTGCATCAGGGAGGGCGTGTGTCTGCCCCTTCTGAACTCTCCAGAAGGAAACAGACCAGGCCCACTGCAGCCCCTCCCAGCCCACCACCTCCTTAAGGCCTCTCCTCTCTCGGGAGGACTAGGGTGGGTGAGGGAGCACTACCCCAGGCCAAGAGTAGGGTGCACTTACAGAGCCCTCCCAGGCCAGGCGGACACTACTGACCCTGGGCACCATCTGGGGCCTGTCTTAAACCAGCAGGTGAGAAGAGGACTTGGATAAGAAGCATCCCAAAGCCCCCAAAGCTCCCCTCCCGACAGCCGCCCTCTTCCCCAGCCAGGGCCCAAGTCAAAGGGCACGGGGAGGAGCGGGGAGGAACCAGGAGGTGGAGGTGCTGTCAGGGTGGCAGCCCGAGAAGGCAGCTGGGAGCGGCTGGGGAACACTGGTCCCTGCTCCTTTCGGGCTCCAGGCTGGGCTGGGTCCCATTGCCCACTCAAAGACCACCGCTCCACGTGGCTTCTGGGAGACAGAGGTCCTGACACGTGTTGCCCAGAAGAGGCGGCTGAGAGCCGGTGGCTACAGGGGGCCAAGGCCACTGCTCTGCGATCCACGCATGGGTCCCGGCCCGGCCGGCTGCGCGGACACACCCCCGGGGCCAGAGTGGACCGGGGCGGGCGAGGGCGGGGCGCCAGGAGGCCCGTGGCCCGCGGCACGTACGCGGGCGACCCAGGGCGCGTCGGGGCGGAGTCCAGGGACCGGGACCCAGAGGCGGGCGCCCGGAGCGGAGGCCAAGCTGGCCCAGTGTCCCCAGACCCCAGGGCGGGGGGGGGGGGGGGCGCTCCGGGGGAGCCCGGAGAGGGTGGGCACCCCGCTTCCCCCGGCCACAGGCCCTTGCTCCGCCGCCCACCTTGCGCGTCGCCGCCGCTGGTCAGCACACCGATGGCCTTGCCGGCCCCCGACATCCGCAACTTCTCCAGGTCCACGTTGGCCATGGCTGCGGCCGAGACGCAGGACCCGCGCTCCGCTGCGCCTGGCTCTGCGTGCCCGGTCGCTGTAGCCGGGTCCCCGCCCCGCGCCACCCGCGCCAGTGTGCCCGCCCCGGCCCGCCCCGGCCCCGCCCCCAGCGCCACGTCTGAGTGACAGGCGCGGGGAGGCGGCTGCCCAGTTCTGCAGGTGGGGCGACGGGATTGGGCCCGGAGCGCGGCAACCGGGAACCGGCCGGCGCAGGGACCCAGCGCGCCGCTCTCCGGAAGTGCCTGTCCGATCCCGGAGTCCCTGGGGTCAGGGTCCCACCATGGCCCATCGGCCGCCTGTTTCCAAACCGGCGCCCTTTAACAAACGCTCGCGCTTTTAAGCGCTCCCTGCGTAGCTGTGCCAGTGCCTTAAAACCCGTGGCAAAGGCTTCGGTGTCTTACAAACGCTTGGCCGCACGGAGTGGACCTGAATGGGGCCCAAATGCTTCCCTGCCCAGCCTGATTCCGGGGCTCCACTTGCCGGACCGGGCTGGGCAAGAGTGTGGTTTTTCAGACTCTTTGGGGTGGCCATGATCTGCCCGCCCCCATGAGGCCTGCTGTGGCTGAGCTGGCCGCTGGGGGAGGCAGTGGCAGAATGGAATTGAAAGAAAACCAGCAGCCTTCACGACCTCAGGGAGTTTGCAGGACCCTGGAGGACTCTTGCCCACCAGGCAGCCCCTGGGGAGCTCCTGGCTGAGGTCCGGCCCTGCTGGGAAGGTCAGTCATGGAGTGGGGGGTCTTCTAGCCACCGGCAGAGCAGACAGGCCCCTGCCCTCAGGGCCTTCAGAGTTGTGAACTGCAGCCAAACCCAGGGTGCTAAGAAAAGGTGGCCATGCCACCAGAGTCCCTGCTCAGGGCCAGCAGGCGAGTGGGCCAGACACCACTGGAGTCCCTGGGGACGGTGGGTTGCCTCTGGGTGATGATCACATGCCGCGTTAATGAGAACTGTTGGCTGATCTAGGATGTGTGAGTATTTCTGTTTATTATGTATTTATTTACTCCCGTGCTCTGAAGTCCTGAGGCCTGTTTGCCTGGTACCTGCCAGGCAATGACTCACCACGGAGCTGCATTCCCAGCCCTCTTCTTTTCGTTTTTAAATAGGGCATCATAAGTTGCTGAGTCTAGCCTCAAACTTCAATCCCCTTTCCTCAGCCTCCTAAATTGCTAGGATCACAGGCCTGCGCCACTGTGCCCAGTTGGTAAGCACATTCTTTTGCTTAACATTCTGCCTTGACCCACCTAAAGACAGGAGACACAGGAAGTGGCCAGCTTCCCTCTCATGTCCTTCATTACCGTCATGAAGAACTTGACACACATAAGCCATTTTGTTTTGTGTTTTTCCTTTTCCAGTGTTATTTTGGAGATAGCATTCACTTTTAAAATTTGTTCTTTTTAACAATACATGACAATAGAGTGTATTTTTTTAAATATTTATTTTTTTTAGTTGTAATTGGAGACAGTACCTTTGTTTTCTTTATTTATTTTTATGTGGTGCTGAAGATCAAACCCAGGGCCTCACACGCGCTAGGTGAGCGCTCTACCACTGAGCCCCAGCCCCAGCTTGACCCAGCTTGACAATAGAGTATATTTTGACATTTTTACAAACATGGAATATGTTTTATTAGGATCCCAGTCTTGCTGTGAAGAGTCACTATGGTACATTCACATATGTACATAGAAAACTTATGTCACATTCATTCCACTGTCTTCCTATTCCTGTCCCCCTCTGTAACAGGGGTCTATTTTAGGCTTTGAATTAGCCCTTGCTGTTTGGCCACTGCAACTTTTTTTATTTTTATTTTTTGTGAGAGAGAGAGAGAGAATTTTAGTATTTATTTTCTAGTTTTCGGCAGACACAACATCTTTGTTGGTATGTGGTGCTGAGGATCGAACCCGGGCCGCACGCATGCCAGACGAGCGTGCTACCGCTTGAGCCACATCCCCAGCCCAACTGCAACTGATTTTTAAAATGGTCATTTCTTCTTCTTCCTCTCTCCCTGCTCCTCCCTAATCTCAGGGGAAACAGGGTGACCTTCCCCACCCTGGGCAGAGTATCTGTCCCTGAGCACACACCCGCAGGAGATTGAAGTAATCCAGGCTTGGGGATGGCACCAAAAGATCTCAGAGAAGACTATTTCCCAAGTTAAGGAGTGAGTCACACTCCAACAGAGAGGTAGCCTGAGTCACCTCTTTAACAGCCCCTGCTCCTGCTGAGGGGCAGAATCACACCTATGGAAGTCCCCTGTGCTTCTCCTTTGCTAGCAAAGCAATAAAGATTTCTTTTTCACTTTTCTCAACACTGAGTCCTCGTTATTGGGTTGGCATCAGGGACAAGGACGAGCTTTCAGTAACACAACACCTCCCTTCCCTTCATTCCCCTTGGTCTAATTCACTGAACTTCCATCTTCCCCTCCCACCGCGGTTGTGTGTTAGCAGCCACCTGAGAGAACATTCCGCCTTTGGTTTGGGGGGATTGGCTTATTCCTTAACATAATTGTCTCCAGATCCACCTATTTACCAGCAAAAGTCACAGTCATTATCGCTGAGTAACATTCCATCACGTAGGTACACCACATGTTCTTCACCCATTCGTCTGTTGAAGGGCACCTGGGTCGGTTCCACAGTTTAGCTACTGTGAACATCGATGTGGCTGCGTCACTGCAGTGTGCTGATTTCAAGTTGTTTATGTATACATCGAGGAGGGGGAGAACTGGGTCAAATGGTGGTTCCATTCCAAGCTTTCTGAGGAATCTCCAGACTGCTTTCCAGAGTGGTTGCACCGATTTGCAGTCCCCCCAGCAGTGTATGCGTGAACCTTTTCCCCACATCCTCACCAGCATTTATTGTTACCTGTATTCGTGATTGTTGCCATTCTGACTGGGGTGAGATGGAATCTCAGTGTGGTTTTAATTTGCATTTTTCTGATTGCTGCAGATGTTGAATATGTGTTCATATATCTGCTCACCATTCATACTTCTTCTGTGACGTGTTTGTTCAATTCCTTAGTCCATTTATAGATGGGGTCTTTTGGGGTTTTTTAATTTGTATTTTTTTAGTTGTAGATGGACACAATATCTTTGTTTTATCTTTATTTATTTTTATGGTGCTGTGCATCAAACCCAGTGCCTCATGCATGCAAGGCAAGCACTCAACCACTGAGCTATAACCGCAGCCCTGGTGTTGAGTTTTTTGAGTTCTTCATGTCTCCTGGAGATAATGCTGTATCTGAGGTGCAGGTGCCAAAGATGCGCTCCCATTTTGTAGGCTCTCTTCATGCTCAGACGTTTCCTTGACTGTGAAGCTCCTTAGTTTCATACTATCCTGTTTAGTGATTCTTGATTTTACTTCTTGCACTTTAGGAGTCCTGTTGAGGAGGAAGTCAGTTCCTAACCTGACATTATGGAGATTTGGGCCTGCATTTTCCTCTAGTAGGTGCAGGGTCTCTGGTCTAATGCCTAGGTCCTTGATCCATTTTGAGTTGATTTTTGTGCAGAATGAGAGATAGGGGTTTGATTTCATTTTGTGACATATGTATGTTAATGGCACCTTTGTCTAGTATGAGATAACTGTATTTGTGTAAGTTTGTCTCTGTGTCTTCTATTCCATTGGTCTACATGTCTGTTTTGGTGCCAATACCATGCTGTTTTTGTTACTATAGCTCTGTAGTGTAGTTTAAAGTCTGTTATTGTGATTCACTTTTCTTGCTGAGAATTGCTTTGGCTATTCTGGGCCTCTCATTTTTCCAAATGGATTTCATGATTGCTTTTTCTGAAGAACATCCTTGGAACCTCTATAGGAATTGCATTAAATCTGTATAGTGCTTTTGGTAGTATAGCCATTTTGACAATATTAATTCTGACAGGCAATGCCAATCTGAAACACGTCCTCCACTGTAGAACAAGAGTCACGACAGAGTCACTCTGACTGAGCCGGGCCTAAACCCCAGAGATAAAGTGAAGAGGGCTCAGCCTCGTGGGCCCCTGGGCAGCCAGTTTAGTCCTGTAGACCTGTGCTCCTGCTGAGCTGCCTCCCCTCCGTCTCCCTCCTTTGGTCCTTCCCTGCAGTTACCCTGTCTTCAGAGCCTGTGAGCCAGCCTTCCTAGGGTTCAACCCCACAGACGCAGGCCACCGTCGAGGCCCTTGTAAGACTGGTGTACACCTGGCATCAGGTGGGCTCACTTGGGAGCAGTTGTCCTGCACCTCCAGCTTCCTAGCAGCTAAGGACCACCCAGCTCCCAGGAGGTGCCCAGAGCCCATCTGTCCTCACCACACAGCAGGACAGGTAGAAAAAAGAACTTCTGCAGTTGAGGTCTGTCAGAGTCAGATAAGAATCCGGGCCACTCCCGACCTCAGGTTTAGAAGCAGAACAAAGGCTGGAATGTGGAAGAGCCCTGGACCTCAGTGCCCTGAGGCTTGCTGCCCAGGGTGGACCTGGCCCTGCCTGGGTGGGTGCACAGCCTCTCTGTGGAACCCCAGCACCACCCTTTCCTCCCTGCAGCTCACAGTCAGGGCTCCGGGTTTGGGCAGCCCAACTCAGCAGCCCCCTGGCGGGGAGCATTTTTTAAAGGCCCTGCGTGACTCCACCCTGATGCTTGCTCCCAGACCTTCAAGGTGGGCATGTTGGCCTGCAGAGAGGCGAGGGCTCCGCCTCTCTCCCCTTGCTTGCAGCCTTGCTGTTGAGAGTCACAGGCATCCCCAGGCTTTGGCACACAACTTGATGTTCCTTTCCAAAAGAGGCAGAACCTCTGGGTGTCGTGGTGCACGCCCGTAATCCCAGCAGCTCAGGAGGCTGAGGCAGGAGGATTCCAAGTTCAAGGCTAGCCTCAGCAATTTAGCAAGTCCTTAAGCAACCTACTGAAACCTTGTCTCTAAATAAAAAATAAAAAGGGCTGAGGATGTGCCTTAGTGGTTTAGCGCTCCTGGGTGCAATCCCTAGCATCAAAAAAATTTTTTTTAATAAGTGGCAGAACCAACTTTTCAGAATGTGTGAACCCCACAACCAAGTGCCTCGTGTGGTGGGTCTGCCTCCCAGTGCTGACTGGGCACCTCGGCCTTCTACTCAGCTTGGCCTCCGTCTGGGACATGACCTGTGTACCAGCTTCTCATCCACCAGGAACGCCCTCTGGGGGGGCCCATGATAACCTGCCCTCATGCCCCTGGCTCGTGGTCTGGTGGGGACACTGGAAACACAAGGCTCTGGGGGAGATGCAGAGTCAGGTAGGGCAGGGCTCTGCTGAGGGGAGGAGCTGGAGGGGCTGTGAGCCTCCTTAGGGATTCTGCCCTTCCCCCTGCAACATGGAAACACCCACCCACGGGGTTTTGTTTTTGTTCTTGGCTGTCTTTCCTTTTCCTCTGGAGAATGTCACGTGTGTGCCTAAGTAGAGCAGGACCCAAGAGGGCTCAGGGCCCCTCCACACCCAGCACCTGTGAAGGTCCCTGCAGGACCCCACAACAAGCAGTGGGGAACACTATGAAAGATGGCGGGACTGGGGGTCACCTGGGAGTGCTTCCTCAGGCCAGCGTCCAGAGAATGGGTGTCCCCTATTGGGGACTTCCTCAGGGTAGGGCCAAGGATGACCTTCACCTGGGCTGCCTCGCTGTGGGCCAGTGGCTCTGCCCACCCTGCAGCCCAGGGCCAGGGTGCAGGTGGGCAGATGTAGGGAAAACTCAGATGGCATCAGAGCCTGAGGCTCAGTCTGCATACCGAGAGCCCCGCCCCCTGGGGGCCCTGGTCCTGAGAGGCTTGGAATCTGCAGACCTGGCAGAGGCCTCTTTCAAAACAGCCTTAAGGTCAACAGACTGAGGATTTGGGAGCTCAGTTACAGGGCGGGGCGGACAGGAATGCTTTCAGTCCAGCCAACCTTCTTAGCCAAGAGTCCAGCCTTGCTTTGCCATTGCGACTCTAATGATCTCCAGACACAAGTGAGTTTCCTAGAGCCCGATGGGCTCGCTGACATCCTCCAGATTCTCCAAACCCAGAACCTGACGATCCCACATGGTGTCTTGGGCAGGATGACAATTGCTCATAGATTATTGACACATCTGGCCTGTGACAGCTGAGGGCCCGTGGACTAGCCCACAGTGGTCTCCTGGGGTGAGAGGAGTCCTGTAGGCCTCGTGGGCTGAACTGTGTCCACTGCTACAGAAGCACTCACAGTGCTGGACCAGGCAGACTTTTTCCTAGAGGGACACTATGGTTTGGGTCTGGAAGGTCCCCAAAGGCCGGTGTGTCGAAAGCTGGTCCCCATGGCAGCGGCGTGCAGAGGGGGCTCTCGGGAAGTGTGGGTCTTGAGGGCTCCGACCTCATCAATGGAGTGATCCTTTGATGGATCATAATTTGATGGCATCTGGGGAGGGAGTGGAAACTGTGTGTGGAGGTGAGACCTGGAGGTACCTCACCTCTGCCTCCTCCCCTCCCCCTCCCCCTCCCCCTTCAGCCCACAGTGAGCTGCTTCCTTCTGCACCTTCCACCGAGAAGCTCTGCCTCACCTCAAAGCAATGCACCAGCCAACCATGAACTGAACCATGACCCAAATCAGATCTTTCCTCTTCTACGCTGCTCTGATCAGGCATTTCTCCTGTGATGAAGGCTGCAAACCCGGACTACTGCAGTGGTGTCTGCAACAGAGGCAGGAGAGGACACTCAGCTCCAAACACCAAGGACCAGCAAGGACTCACCGCCCAGGAGCAGGGGGCATGGCGGGAGCTCGCTCAAGGGCAGGGTTCTGACCAAGCTCACTTGACAGCCCCTGCTGAAGGCAGCTGGGCGATCAGCAATGGGGGGGGGGATCAAATTCCAGGTGTCAGACTCCACACTGACTGTGCAGAGCTCCTGCTGAAACTGGACTCCAAGGACAGAGCCCAAGATCAAGGCCAAGTCAAGAACTCACAAGAGGCTGACTCAGGTGTGGTCCAAGAGAGTCCCGCAGCCCCTCAGAATGCAACTATGGAAGATGTAAGATAAAATGAAGTCACCAGGTGGGCCCTAATCCAATCAGAGGCCTTTTAAGAACAGATCAGGACACAGAAATGACAAGCCTGTGGGGACACAGGGGGACAACGCCATCTCCAAGCCAAGGAAGGGAGGCCGCTCCCCCATCTTGATTTCCGAGTGCAGCCTCCAGAATGGAGAGAGATGGGCACTTGGGACCCGAGGCCCTGAGGCCCTGAGCTGTGGCCCTGGGCAGCTCAACACAGTGGGCCACCGGCCACAGGTGGGGGATGGCTCTGAGATAGACAGCCTGCAGGTCCAGCTGGTTCCACCACGTCGGCACCCGCCCCGGGCTCAGTTGCAGACACTGGGGGCTGTCGCGGGCAGACCTCCTTCTGGGCTCTGGATGGTGGACGGACAGGCAGGACAAGTTGGCTCCGGACACCAGGGGCTGCAGCCTGGAGAGCGAGCCAGGGCTGCCCAGCCACGGTCCTGCCTCAGAGTCAGGAGGCTTGGGGGTGGGGGCTTTGATTTCTCTTTTCCTTTTTCCAGTGCTGGGGATGAAACCCAGGCCCTTGCAGATGTTAGGCCAGGGCTCTGCTGCTGAGCTGCTCCCTCAGGAGGCTTGGCTAAGGGGACACTATTATGAAACGAGGCACACTGGCCACCAGCAGTAGGGGACTTCCAAGAGCATCGAAGTCCATGAGAGGCCCACGGCAGCCTCCTTGGCCCAGGGTCCAGAGGGGCGGGAGTCATCCTGCACCTCCCTCCACGCCTACCCTGAGCAGGATTCTTGGGGTTTCTCACAGGACTGAACAGTGCTGGCGGGGAACCCCAGCTGGCCCACGGAGCCCACTGCGGCCGGACTCAGAGAGGCTGGGACTCTGCTGGGTCCCCTAGAGCAGCAGGCTGCATGGAGGAGACAGCGCAGGTGCACGGAACCAGGAGCCCCAAGAAAGGGGGGCACTGGGCCCTGGGAGGCTCACCTAGCCCCCGCCTACAGAGGAACTCGGGGAGCCAGCTCTCCGGTGTCCCCGGGCCCCCAAGTGAGCCCCAGTGGAGCCAGCCCTCCCTGAGCTGAGAGGAGGGCCAGGCACTCCTGGGAACGGGCTGGAGGGTCTCCTGGGCCGGGGAGGGTAGTGTGGACACTGGTGGACAGGACTACATAGCTCGGACCTTCTCCATGGCCTCTCCATCTCGCCCCCAAGGCTTGTGAAGAGAGGTGGCCCCTGGGGGTGGTGGACTGAGAGACAGGGGACTGAGTGTCCTTGCTATCACCTCTAGCTGTGGCTCCCTTCCTGAGCCCTTCCAGGGCAGGCACGAGGACACAAGCCATGTGGCCCATGTCAGGACATGTGTCCCAGCTCCGCACGCCATGCATGGCGAGGCCTGCAGGCCCTCCCGTCCCTCCCAGGGTCTTTGATCCCCATCTGGGCATTCATTCTGTCACAGGGTCTGCAGGTGGGATGTTACCAAGGTTCTGCCATCACCTCCACCTGGGGATGTGTCCAGGAACTAGGCGAGGTCCTGTCCCAAGCCACATTCCCAGCAGGAGTCGGTCAGAACCAGGACTGAAGTCAAGTGCCAGGGCAGGCACTGTGATAAAATAAGGCACAGCCCTGGCCCCTTGTCCCGGCCCCCATGGGCGGCTGGGCCCAACCCCTGACCTCCTGTCTGTCCTGCAGATAGGCCATGCTGGCTCCAGCAGGGCAGGCCCCCTCCTTGCTGTCCCCATTTCCTCTCCCCTCCAGGGAGCTCCAGCCCAGATCCCGTCCTCTCTGGCCCTGCCCTGGTCTGTGCTTCACAGCAGTCGCCCCAGGTGAGGTCACTGCCCTCCACCGGAATCCCCCTCTGGGACCCCAAGGCCTGGGAAGTGTTGTGCACACAGGCTTCTCGCACCAGTGAGCGAGCGAGTGAGCAAGCCTCCAGGTCACAAGCCCCGCTCAGAGCCCCAAGGGAGGGGACTGCGGAGAGCAGCGCCACACAACCACCCCCCACCCCCCTCTGAGCCTGGCCATCCGAGTTTAGGAGGGAGGCCTGGGGCACCGGGAGGGTGCTGGGGGGTGAGGCAGAGGTGTGACCGGCGGCCACACAGGGCCTAACGTTGCGGCAGGGGCACAGGAGCTGTTCCCTTCCCTGTGGCTTCTGCTGGGACTTTCCAGCCGCAGGGTCTGCAGGAATCCACCCCACAAACCAAGGCAGTGCAGCAGCTCCAAGCCCCACAGAGCGGTTTAATTTCAGGACACATGACGGTCTTGTGTCCCCCATAGGCCAGCATGGCCAGCACTTGGAACTCTCCAGTTCTTCTTGGCCCCAGCCCGGCCTGCACATGTGCCCCTCTGTCCTCTGAGAAGAGCCCCACGGTGTGAGTGCAGGCTCAGATCATCCGCCATGTGGTCACGGGGTCCTGGGCCTCCCTGGATCAGGAGAACGGGGGCGCCTCGGCCAGCGGGCGGGACATGCTCTGTATGGCCCACTGCAAGATGCCCTCGAAAGAGTGCTGCAAGACAACAGGCCCCGGTGGGTCCTCAGAGAGGACTGCCCGCCCCGCCCCACCCCGAGTCACATCCTCTGACCCCCTGGTTCAAGGGGAGGGAGGAGGGCCTCTGCCAGCAGCAGGAGACTCCTTGTCCAGTGCTCCTTGCTGAGCTCAGAGCAGGGCCTCCACGGCTGTTCTGCCTCTTGGGTGGCCTCTTCCCTGTGTCCCTCCTCGTTCGGCTCAGGGGTCTGATGCTCCAACAGGACTGGGGAGTCTGGGGAGGCCCTCCAGTTCCCCAAATATCTGCCCCGCCTCAGAACTATGACACCCTCATCCAGGGCCTGAGTCACCTGTCCCTCTCAGGACCGGAGTCTCTAGACATCTGCAGTGCTGGGGGTCTGCCTGTATATGACCCACCACACAGGGCAGGTGGGTGGTGGGAACCTGAAGGACCAGGCTGACACTGAGGAGGCCATGTTGGCCACTTGTGGCGTGGGAGCAACTAGAGGACTTTGTCCTCCTGAAAGACAACGAGGCCCCTGAGAAACAGATGCTCTTTCCAGGAAACCTACCTGCTCCTCCTAGGAAGCAGCGGGCTGCGGGGAGAGCGAGGGACAGAGGCGCTGGGTCCACCCTGCCCCTGGGGAACAGGGTGGGCTGCAGCACCATGGGCTGGTGCTGAGAGCCCTTGGGCCATGGGCCTCTGGGGTCCTGGCTCTGATGACCTAGTGTGCCTGCTGGAAGTGGGAGGGGCTCAATGTGGGGTGGCAGCCCTGGGGCTCCTGTGTGGGCATGGCAGGGCCAGCGCCCTCCTGGAGGAGCAGCTGCAGGGGCAGGGACGACCCTGACCTCCACTCTGGGAGCCCTGCTGTCTACAATGCTCCTGCTGCCCACGTAAGGACTGAGGTCCTGGCTGAGGTGGGGGCAGTGGAGAAGTAGTGGGCATCTCCCAGGCCAGGTGACCATTACCTCACTCAGGAGGGACTCCAGGTCGTCCCTGTGCAGAACTGGCTCCTGACCTGCAGAGTCATCTCCCGCCTGGAACCCGAGAGAGGGAAGAGTCAACCCCACCCTGCAGCTTTGCTGGGAACACAGAAGCAGGCTTCCTCAGAGAGTTGGCAAGCCTGGGGGCCAGGGGGCGCTGCCGCCAGCAGCACAAGAGCAGATTCTAATGCTGAACCCTTGGGGCAGCAGCATGCGGCAGGGTGGGCAGAAGTGAGCTCAGGGCTGCCTGCCCCCAAGGGTTCCACAGGCCTTCTGGGACTTTGGGAACTGGCCAGGAGACCCAAGGCCCAGAGAGAGAAGGTGGGGTCTGGTGCCAGCCGGTCACTGGCCTACGAGCATGCCAGGCCCGTGGGGATGAGGCCCCAGCCATCCCCAGGCTTATGGGTGAGGCAGGAGAGGGCCCCACATGATGCTGAATCATATGAAATTGCTGGGTTTGTAGCTCAAAATTGCTGAATCTCAGCTCTTCCACACTGTCTGGTCTGGTCTGGGAATACAGGCCCCGAGAGGTGGGGCTGGCCCTGGGTGGTGGAGCAGGGGCAACCCAGGGGTCTGCATGGGGACTGTTCCTGCTGCTTTCCCCTGGTGGGAGGGGACCCAGGAAGCAAGGGCCCAGCAGGCTCTGTGGTGTCCCTGAATACACCAGTGCCACACGTGGGACAGGAGAGACTTGTAAAACAGCACGGGAGCTGGCCCAGGCCACGGTTCCACTGGAGCCCTCGGGGGGGTCAGGGCAGTCCTGCTCTGATGCCCCAGGTGTCCGGTCAGAGGCAGAAGCACTGCAGGCTCCTGTGTAGGCCCTCTTGTGCATCTGACATCACGCGGGGCATGGGGACCCGAAGAAAGAGCTGCTGGCTGGGACCTCGGGTACTGTGCCCTCTGAGCGCCCTGGCTACAAAAGGCCCCACGTTCTGATTCCGTGGAGGACCGGGGTCAGCACCGGATTCGCGGCCTGTTTCAGCCCCAACCCACGACCTCCTCCCTCTGTCCCTTCACCCCTGCCCCGGGCAGTCCTAGGGGCCGAGGGCTCGCAGGCCCATGGGCGAGCTCTGCATCCAAGGACTTCAAAATTGCTATTTTTTAGGACGTTTCCTTTTTAAGTAGATTTAAATTATCAAAAGAGTCGATTTATATGAAAAATACTTTATGAAAATAACTAACACACGGTCAGTGGGTACAGCGTCTCCGCTGAGATGCGCTCCCCGCAAGGTACCGCCCCCCGGACCCGCCCCCGGACCCACTGACCTTGGCCGGCCCAGCGGGAGGGCCGGCGGGGCTGGGGGCTGGCGCTCCCTCCCTGGCGGCGGGGCCTGGGTCTCCGGAGCAGGATTTGCAGTGCAGGCGGGTGCTGGCGGAGGGGCGGAGAGGCCTGGGTGGGGTCCGGAGCGCCCTCTGCTGTGGGGACACCGACCCTCCCTCCCCAACCCTCGCGTCCGGGTCGGCCGCGCCACTCACCCCAACTCACCCCAACTCACCCCAACTCACCCCCACTCACCCCAACTCACCCCGGCCCGGCGGCTCCGGACGGGAAATGGCAGCGCCAGTGGAAGGCGGCGGCGCAGTGCGCGCACCGAAGCGCGTCCGTCCCGTCCCCGCATACTCCGCACCGCGCGCCGAGCGCGGGACCCTGCACAAGAGCGATAGAGGGGGGTGGCTGGGAACCCGGGCCCTCCGCACCCTGCCTCCGGACCACCTCAGGGTTAGATGGCAGGTCAGTCCCCAGGGGACCGGGGCGCCCAAGGGAAACTGCAAGGCTGCGAGTGGCAGCTGGAAGATAGTGAGTTCGGCGGCTCCCAAGTCCCCAGAGCCCAGGAACACCTCAGCACCTTCAGGCTGTGCCCTGCAGACACAGAGCCCCTGAGCTGGCCCAGAGCCCCTGGGGGGGGGGGGGTGCGAGAGGGGCTGCGTTGGGGAGGAGCCATTGGGTCCTCACTGTCTTGCCTTCAGAGGGGCTCGGTGGTGAGGCCCCGGCTCCCGAGTTGGGTGGGTGTTTGGAAGCAGGGAATGTGTCGCCCCTGCTGCACCCCCTCTTCCACATCCCAGAGCGCCTGTGTCTCCCAGCAGCCTCCTCCATCGTCCTCCCCTAGCCGCTCTGCTTCCTCCTTCCTCCCCAAACCCTGAACCCCTCTGATTCCTACTCCAGTTCTCTCAGGTGTGGAGGGTGTGGCTTCACCATTGGCATAATCCTCTCTCCTATTTCAGGTTCATCCAACTGCCCTGAAAGCTCCTAGCCCCCTGAAGACAGTGCCCGGCCCTCAGTGCTGCCCCCTCACTCACCTGTTGCCCCTCTGGGTTGGCACTCATCAGGGAGGGGCACAGGGCAGGAGGGTCCAGCACTGGCAGGGTGACTGTGGGAGTCGGGGCAAGCAGCTGTGTGGGGGCGAAAGTGGTGTCCACAGAAGGGAGTGGCTCCCTGGGCAGGCCTCTCACCTCCTCTCCTGCTGGCCGCAGTCCCAGGGGGGCCTGGAACCCGAGAGTCAGCACTCCAAGGGCTGCAAGACACTGCTTAGCCCCTCCTGGGAGTCAGTGACCAGAGGGACCTTGGAACTTGGGCCTGGGGAAGGGGTGATGTGGTGGGAAGGACCCCATAGTGGGTTCTGGGATGTAGAGACCTGGATGCAAGTCCAGGTTCCCTGGCCCTCAACAAGGTCTTTGGCCCTTTCCCCACCTGAGAACAGGGTGCCCTGTAGCCTTAGGGCCCCACAGAAAACACTGGGTATGCACAGGGCCCGGTCATAGCCCTCAGGGCTTTGCTGCAACACAAGGCTCCAGACACCTTTGGAGAGTGTTATCAGTGGTCACAGTGAAGCCCCAAGGGTGCTGGGGGGTTGAGGCCCCCAGTCAGAGCAGGGTAAGGGTAGTTTCCCACGCCCTGGGACCCTGCAAGAGATTCACGGAAGGTGCCGACTATAGGGTCAAATTGATCAGGCAGGGGATGGGCACAGTTCTACCACTGGGGCAGGCCCAACGCAAGGGGTGGCCAGGAGGTAGGACTCCAGAGGGGCAGGACACAGGAAGAGGTCACCCAGCCTGGGGGCAGGCCTGGGCATACCGTGGGCTCTGCAGGTGGCTCTGGAGGCCGGTGCTCCTCGGCCTGGGGCAGGCCCTGCTGGACTCTCCCCTGGAGGCAGCATGCGCACCTCCAGGTGCCGCTGCTCGTGTGGCCACCAGTCAGAAGCATGCAAGACAAAGCAGAGACTATAGATGGACTCACAGATCCACAGACAAGGGAGGCCTGGCCACTCTGCAAGCCACCATTTCCTTTTATAGGTGGGGAAGTGGAGCAGGCTGCAAGTGCTCGTGAGCAGGAGAGCCCAGATGTGGGATATTGACCCCTAGTGGGATAGCCTTGGCCAGCGTGGTCAGTGTGCCCTATGAGTGCTTCCCTGATGAACCCTCATACTTTCCAATGCCCAGGACCCTGCAGTGGTCTGTGCCTGTCTGTCACAGGGTGCTCAGCTGGCGGGCCCCCCTCAGCTGGACCACCCACATTTCCACAAGGGAATGATGCCCAGGAATAGGCGATGGTTAGGGGCAAAGGGGAGAGGAAGAATGTGAGCATCAGAGGGGTGGAGGGAGGGCCTGGCTGGACCTTCCTTTCAGAGACAGAGGGGCTCAGAGAGACGAGACCCAGCAGGGAGCGCAGGGCAGAACTGGTCTGGGTTCCCTCGGCCACCCCTCCCACAGACTGCTCTGCTCAGATGTGGACTGAGAAGGCTTCACACCCCACCGAGGTCAGGGTCTCATGGCATGATCAGTGACACCAGTCCTTGGAGGTAGTGTCAGCCCTTGGGGACTGGGGCTCTGTGGCCTCTGTGTCCCCCAGTCCACCTGGGAGCAGGACTCTGGTGTGCCTAGGAAGGGGGTGGATGCCCCTAAGGCAAGAGGGGATGGGATGGCCACCTTTGCCTTGGGCCTCTGTGCTTGGGGCATTGCTGCCCTCAGGGGTCCTGTTGACCTGGGTAAACTATGTGGACAAGCAAGGAGGCAGGTGACCTGGTGTGAGAACCCAGGCCCCTCTCACAGCCAGCCCCTGAACCAAAGCCCCCCAGGAGGGCCTCAATTCCCCCCTTGGATCCAGAGTCTTCTGGGTGTCTTCTCCTTCAGGGTCAGTGGATGGCAGCCTCCATGATGCCAGGCGACGTGCTCACCTGGGAATTTCCCGCAGTGGTGGGGACAGGCAGGCCAGGTGGAAGGCCCGGGGGCAGCCGTCACAGCAGATCAGCTCCCCGCCGTCCCGGCACACGGCACACTCGTCCTCGTTCTTCTGGCGCAGGCAAGAGTGAGCCACGCAGACCCTGGAGGGGGCACCCTTCCCAAGAGCCCCTCCCCTGCCATGGCCCCGCCTGCAGCGCCTCATCTCTGGGGACCGGGACTCCCAGGGCCCTCCCAGCCTTCTGGCTGGCCCACAGCCTGTCTACCTCTAGGGTTCTAGCTCTGACACAGACCTGCCAGGCCATCCCTCATAGAAGTAGCCCTTTCACTCGTGGCCCCTGGATTCCTGGTGGCCCCCTGGCATGTACTCCACCCTCAGGCAGCCCCTGAGGAGGGGCCCCAAGAAGTCTCCTATCAGCCCCAGGCACCTGCTGCTCCCTCCCCTGGGCCTCCACCCTCCCGGGCCTCTGCCTGGGTAGTGTTCATCCTGCAGCCAGGAGTCGGGACAGCACCTCCTCCAGGAGCACCAGGCCACCAGGCTGGTCCTGCAGTGACCTTCACACTCAAGGCAATATTCATGGGCACGGGACAGCCAGGGCACTGCTACAGAGCAGGACAGGACTATCCACCCTGGGTGCTCAAGGCCAGCAGAGCACCTGGAACCAAGTGCTGGGATTTGTAACCAAGGATGGCAGACACTGGCCACACCTGTCCACCTCACCAAGAGGTAGTGCTGGGAGCCAAGGACAGCTGGACATCCCTGAGGATCCTCCAGCTCTGCCTGGCAGCAGTCCCCGCCACCCCCTAGCCGAGAGACGCTCACTCAGCCTGGACCAACACTGATTTCAAAAGTCCAAGAGGATCTCACTTTTCAGACTCATGTGAAACTTGTGTTTTATCAGAAAAACACACAGCCGGGAAGGGGAGGGGCACGGGGGAGGAGATGCTAGGCCTGGGCAGGAGCTCTGGCCTCTGTGCTTCAGGCACCTAAGTGCCCAGGACAAGCGCAGAGGCCTCAGAAAGACCTGCATGGGGCCATGGGGAGGGCGGTCTCCTCTCACGGCCTAGGGCGTTACCTGGTGCAGTTGGGGCTCACCCGGGAGGGCTGGAAGGACTGGGATCCTGTCTTGCTGGATAATCCTCTGCTCACCTCCACCCTGCAAGGGAGAAGAGGGCCACAGTGGAGGGACCCTGGGCACTAAAGGGCACCTGTGGCCACTGGCACCAGGTGCGTTTTGACAGCAGCCCCCAGCTGCCTAGCAGAGCCCGGGCCCAAGGGCAGCACAGTTGCCAGGTGGGGAGGGGGATGGGTCCCACCCCAGCCTCCCCAGGGCCCAGCCTTCCTCAGGGGGTCAGGGCAGTGCTTACTGGGACAGCGCCCTGGGCTCCCTTGGCTTGGACGAGAGGCTTCATACCCCCGCCACTGCGCGTCTTGCTCTTCCCACCTCCGCCAGGGTCTTCAAACTTGCTGGGAGTGTAAAACTCCCCCCCAACCTGGATGCACTTCTTGGAGCCCCCTGGGAGGAGATGCCAGCTGTCCTGGGCTCATAGCTTCCCACAGCCCCAGTCACTACTGGGGTGAGGTGTGTGGCAGAGACGGGCTGCATGAGCTGTGACTTGCTGCCCCTCTGCCACCCCCCTCCCATCCCAGCCAAGGCAGGTCCAGGTCCCGGGCACTGTGCCACACTGGACAGGCCCCCAAATCCACACACACCCAGAACCTCACAATAGAACCCCATCTGGAAATAGGGTCTTTGTAGATGTAATTGATAACATGAGGTCACCCTGGACCCTAAACCCAATGACTGGTGTGGAGAGGCCATGTGAGACAGGCAAAACCTGGGGTGAGGCCACCACAGCCCAGGGGGACGGGCAGCCCCAGACAGGAGGGACCTCCCAGAGCCCGCAGAGGGTGTGGCCCTGCCCACACCTCACCCCGGGGGTCTGTTGAGGCCACCAGTCTGGCGGTCATTGTAACAGCCCTAGCTCACTCATACAGGGCCCTTGGGACCACCCCTGATGGGGAGACCAGGGCTGGCATCTGCTCCCAGGCCCACTCTGGCCGTCCTTGGTGTCCATAGCCCGTGTCCAGCTCAGAGAGAACTCTGTGGCAGGGACAGTGGATTGGATGACGTGATGGCTGGTGGTCTGCCACCAGTAGGCCCTGCTGGGTCCTGGTCAGATGACACGCTGGCTCCCGATAGCCAGAAACTGGCTGCCCGGTAGGTAGGTCACTCGCTAGCTTCCTGGGGCCCAGGAGAAGGGCCTGGCCAGGGTGTGAGGGGACTGGACACCTCGTCACCGGCGGCACCGGAGCAGGGATGGAACGGGGGGCAGCAGGACATGAGGCTGCAGGCCATCCCCAGTGGAGAGTGGGGTACAACTGAGGGTGTGACCTGTGTCCCAGCAGGACCCATCTGTGGAGAGGAGGTGACCTGGGGCGATGGGCATCCTGTGCTGGGGGTGGCCTGGACCGCTGGCTGGGCAGAAGTCCCTCCCACTCGGGGAAGTTCAGCGTCTCAGCCCCTCCAAAGCCCACGGAGCCAGTGCAGGAAGCTGGCTGCCTCCACTCTGGGACCACCAGGGAGCAGAGGGGAGGGTCCCCATTGCCACCCTCTCCCCACCCTGTGCATCTACCTGACCCAAACACCTGCTGGATGAGGATCCCCTCCACGGCCCCGTGGGCTCCCGGGATGTCCCCAGAGGACACAGCCACAGTTCTCTGGACTGAAGCAGACATGGTCTGAATTCCTGGGGAAGGGACCACCCAAATGGGGGTTGTCGCCTGGGAGGATGGTTCCTGAACCCCACTCCGTCCTGGGCAGCTCTGAGCACAGGGCGTCTGTGGGCTGGTGTCCTGGGCAATGGGAGAGGCCGTCTAGGCTGCGCCCAGTGAGGAGCAGATGTTTTCCTCACACATGGGCCTGGGCCTTGAAGACGGGATCACAGGAGGGCAGAGCGGGGGTTAAAGGAGGGTCCCAGTGCAGGACAGTGTGGAGTCCCTGGAAGGTCACGCTAAAACCCCAGGCGTCCCCTCTCTCGACATGTGCCTGCACAGGTTGGCCCGTAGGGCGAGAAGTCAGGCCAGCCTGGCCCTGCTCCCAAGACAGCCCTCCACGGGTGTGAGCCCTTCCATCCAACCCTGGCCCCCCGGCTCCCAGTTCCCCAGCTCCCTGGGCCCCGCTCCCTGGGCCCCGCTCCCTGGGCCTTGGCTCCCTGTGTCCCCAGCTCCCTGGGCCCGGCCTGCTCACCGTTCCCCAGCGGGAGGCGCTGTGGCTCCACGTGGCCCTCTGGCTTCTTTGGCTTGCCTTTCACGTGGGAGCCTGGAAGGGAGAGCTGGGAGCAGGGGGCTTCGGCAGGGGCGGGGGCAATGCTGGTGGCCAGGTGGGAGGGCAGCAGGTGGAGTCAGGTGCTGGCCCTGACTCCCTGTGGGCTCCTTCATGGTACTGGGCTCTGGTTTCCTCACCAGTAGAAAGGAAAATGAGACCCTCCTGCCCCTTTACCACTTAAAAACTCAGACAGACCCGTCCAGGGTATGGCTCTCAGTACCCAGCGTGGCCTCTGCAGCCTGGACAGGCAGCTTCTGTGCCCAGGCAGGTGGGACAGACACCCTGGAGCCAGAAAGGGAGGGGGTGGGACTCCTAGGGGAGACTGTGACCATGGCCATCTCCCACTGGATACCTGGGCTGGAGGTGCCCCTTGGGGTCAGGGCTGCTGATGGGGCGGCTCGAGGCTCCTCCGGGGCCCTCCTCTTGGTGGGGGGTCTGGGTGGCAGTACTGAGACTTTGGGGCTGGTAGGAGGCTTCCTCCCCTTCCGGGGCTGGCTGAGGTCCACATCTGCAGCTCATGGGCAGGAGCAGGGTCTTAGAGCCTTTCCTTGGTCTGGAGGATAGGACTGGACATCCTCAGAGCAAGGTGGACAAGTCCTCTGCCCTTTGCCTCTTAGAATCCAAGAGTCCTGGGGGTCACCGGGGGCCTCCCCAGACACCCCGACACACACCTTCCACCTCACACCAGCTGCCCCAATCCCCCAACAAGGCTGAACCCAACCAGGAGCCCAGCCCAGGGCCGGGCACACCTTTGGGGAAGCTGTCCAGGATGGGCCGCAGTCGGCCATAGCGCTCTAGGTTGTAGTCCTTGAAGAGAACCCTCCAGAAGTCCAGGATGGCCGCAGTGTCCTGGGTCAGGAGCCAGGACAGGAGGGCGTGGAAGGCCTGAGAGCAGCCCTCCTTCTCCTTCAGACGAAGGGTCTCCTGCAGCAACAGCCAGGCGGCGCCTCTGAGTGGCGGCTTCTCCCACCAAGCTGGGAGGCAGCCGCGGACGGCAGAAGGTCTGGTCCTCTGAGCCCCTCCCCCGGCTCCAGGGGACGGTGGTATGGGGGCATGGAGGGGAGGTGGCAGGAGGGCTGTGGCTGGGTCCACACCTGGCTTGTGGGCAGGGGCAGGGGAGGCTGGGAGGGCTAGGGCAGCGATCCTGGGCACTAGTTCTGGGGTCATCTGCTGGCGTGTGGGCGGGGCCCACCTGGAACTTGTCCTCAGGGACCACGTCGTGGTCGGCCAGCGCATGCAGCAGCGGAAAGGCGCTGTCCACAGCCACGGCGATCTCGGTGCGGTACAGTCTCAGGAGGCGGCGCGGCACCGAGTCCCCAGCAGCCATAGGGCTGGGTGGGGGTCCCAGGGCTGGGAGGCTGGCAGCCCCTCTCCCCACCACAGTGTTCCTCGGCTTCAGGGTCCCTCTGCCTTGGAGTCCCTCTGAGCTCCTGGGCTGTCAGAGGCGTCTGCGTGCCCTGCCTGTGCTCCCTGCCGAGAAGCCCCTGTGGTCAGGCAGGGAGAGCTGCCGGCTCTCTGGAGCCCGGCTCTCTGGAGCCCGGCTCTCTGGAGCTGGGCAGGCCGGGCCCAGGGGCTCTGTTATACTGGCCCACCCTGGGAAGGGCAAAGGCCGCTGCCCAGGAGCCAATCAGGGCAGGGGCTTTTGCTGCAAGGATTGCAGATTGGCCTGTGATAAGGGAAGGTTTCCAAGGCAGCCAGCCTGCCCCGCCTCCTCCTCTCCCTGGAGGGCTGCAGGCCAAGCCCTGGACCTACTGACCCTCAGGGCTACTGCCTTGGAACCCGGTGCAGCAGAGGAGCTCAGGGGAGGGCTCCGGCTTCCCCCTTCTGTCCTGGGTGAGAAGTCAGGACAGTGCCCCTAGCCTCTTCTGGGCTGGCCGACATGGTGGCACCTCCAAGTGGCACTGATGAGAAACGTCCACGGGGGTTGGTGCTAGATGGGAGCACTGACCCCTGGGGGACCTGCACACTTGGTGGAGGGCCCTCCTCAGTGCTCCAGGTCTGGGCTGTGGGGATCAGGTGGAGGGCCCCAGTTTGATGGAGGAGTCGGGGTGGGCTTTTGAGCTTCGCTCTCCCTGGGGTGACTCCGGGCAAGTCCACTCCTTCTCTGAGAAGCAATTGTGAAGAAACAAGAGGGTGGACACAGGCCACCCTCCTGCAATCCCAGTGACTGGGAGGCTGGGTCCAGAGGATCGAAGGTTTGACGTCAGTGAACCTCAGCAAACTGGAAGATGTTTCCCGTCCTCAGTGAAGGGAGAGAATAAAGGAGGAGGAGGAGTGAGGAAGGGAGGAGGGAGGGAGGAGGAAGGAGGAGGAAGGAGGAGGGAGGGAGGGAGGAGTGAGGAGGAGGAGGGAGGGAGGAGGAAGGAGGAGGAGGGAGGAAGGGAGGAGGGAGGGAGGAGGGAGGAGGAGGGAGGGAGGAGGAGGGAGGAGGAGGGAGGGAGGAGGAAGGAGGAGGAGGGAGGAGGAGGGAGGGAGGAGGGAGGAGGAGGAGGGAGGGAGGAGGGAGGAGGAGGGAGGAAGGGAGGAGGGAGGGAGGAGGGAGGAGGAGGGAGGAGGAGGAGGGAGGAGGAGGGAGGAGGAGTGAGGAAGGGAGGAGGGAGGGAGGAGGGAGGAGGAGGGAGGAGGAGGAGGGAGGAGGGAGGGAGGAGGGAGGGAGGAGGAAGGAGGAGGAGGGAAGAGGAGTGAGGAAGGGAGGAGGGAGGGAGGAGGGAGGAGGAGGAGGGAGGAGGAGGAGGGAGGGAGGAGGGAGGAGGAGGGAGGAAGGGAGGAGGGAGGGAGGAGGGAGGAGGAGGGAGGAAGGGAGGAGGAGGAAGGAGGAGGAGGGAGGAGGAGGGAGGAAGGGAGGAGGGAGGGAGGAGGAAGGAGGAGGAGGGAGGAAGGGAGGAGGAGGAAGGAGGAGGAGGGAGGAGGAGGGAGGAGGAGTGAGGAAGGGAGGAGGGAGGGAGGAGGGAGGAGGAGGGAGGAGGAGGAGGGAGGAGGAGGGAGGAGGAGTGAGGAAGGGAGGAGGGAGGGAGGAGGGAGGAGGAGGGAGGAGGAGGAGGGAGGAGGGAGGGAGGAGGGAGGGAGGAGGAAGGAGGAGGAGGGAAGAGGAGTGAGGAAGGGAGGAGGGAGGGGGGAGGGAGGAGGAGGAGGGAGGAGGGGGAGGGAGGGAGGAGGGAGGAGGAGGGAGGAAGGGAGGAGGGAGGGAGGAGGGAGGAGGAGGGAGGAAGGGAGGAGGAGGAAGGAGGAGGAGGGAGGAGGAGGGAGGAAGGGAGGAGGGAGGGAGGAGGAAGGAGGAGGAGGGAGGAAGGGAGGAGGGGGAAGGAGGAGGAGGGAGGAGGAGGGAGGAAGGGAGGAGGGAGGGAGGAGGAAGGAGGAGGAGGGAGGAAGGGAGGAGGGAGGAAGGGAGGAGGGAGGGAGGAGGAAGGAGGAGGGAGGAGGAGGAGGGAGGAGGAGGGAGGAAGGGAGGAGGGAGGGAGGAGGGAGGGAGGGAGGAGGAAGGAGGAGGAGGGAGGAGGAGGGAGGAAGGAGGGAGGAGGAAGGAAGGAGGAGGGAGGAGGAGTGAGGAGGAGTGAGGAAGGGAGGAGGGAGGGAGGAGGAAGGAGGAGGAGGGAGGAGGAGTGAGGAAGGAGGAGGAAGGAAGGAGGGAGGGAGGAGGAAGGAGGAGGAGGGAGGAGGAGGGAGGAGGAGGAGGGAGGAAGGAGGGGGAAGGAAGGAGGGAGGGAGGGCTGGAGCCAGAGAACCTTCCGGAGACTGGGCTGGGAACAGGCCCTTTGCCGCCCACCTCAGGGCTCTGAGCCCAGGCCAGTGCTGTGGGTCGTGGCCGTGGAGCTGGGTGACGCCCTGCACTGTGCTGCTGCAGACACCCGGGGACGCTTGGCCGTGGCCCACCTGGGCTGCCCCTCCGAGAGCCAGGTTCTCCTCCACAGCCGGGGCGGAGGCCGCTGCCTGCTGGCCTTTCCTGCCCTCTCCTCTGGGCACACTGGGCAAAAGTGTTCAAGCATGAGCTGAGGCCACTCAGACCCCCATGGCCTGTGACTCCTGCCCATTCTGGGACTTTCTGCTCACTTCCTGGAGCGTGTGCCCAGGTCTGGCCACAGCGAAGCTCACCGATGGGATCCCTGGGCCCGCGGGCTCCAGAGCTCACACAGGAAGGCACCCAAGGGACGCCGTGTGCTCAGCCCAGCCCCCTCCGAGCACCAGCACCCCTAAGGCCACCCCCTCAGCCTGGTGGACTTTCCCTCCCAGGTGAGGACGCCCCAGCCAGAGGAGCGGACAGGAGAAATGGAAACTGCCGCAAGGTCCCCGTCTCCTTGGCTCTCTGGGAAGCCCTGGCCTCCTGCAGGTGCGGCGGGCCCGGGCCTGGAGCCTATTTTAGTGGGCAGGTGCCACCTGGCCTCCAGTTGGGGGTCAGCACAGCGGCCCGTGTAGAATTCTGGACTTTCCACTCCCCTGTGGGGGTTTCCGCCAGCCCTAACGGCAGGACTGGAAGCCTCCGAGGCCGTGTGGAGGAGGCCTGGGTGACCCAGACCACAGCGGGCACACACCCGGGGCCTCCATGGGACGGGGCCTCCATGGGACGGGGCCTCAGGTCTTCTGAGAGGCCCCAGAGCGGGTGGGCTGCAATGAGAGCCTCCATTTCCTCACCTGGGGGAGAGGTGACAGCATGAAGGGACCGGAGGTCCCACCTGCTCTTGTCCCATGAAGACATGAGAACAAAGAAGAGCGGCTGCTTCAGGGCTGGAAGGGAAGGCCCTGAGGTCCTGAGGGTTGGGGTGGAAAGCACCAAAACACCCCTGGAAGCAGGCAGGGAGCAGGCAGGGAGGAGGCCAGGGTGGAGGCCAGGGTGGAGGCCAGGGAGGAGGCCAGGCTGGCCTCTTCTTGAGTGACGGGCACCTTAATCTGTACACAAAGTAGGGTGTGAACCTCAACAACATGTATACTAACTTCAGGTTAAAAATAGGAAACAAGGGTTGGGGTTGTGGCTCAGTGGTAGAGCGCTCGCCTACCATGCATGAGGCACTGGGTTCGAAACTCAGCACCACATAAACGAAAAATAAAGATATTGTGTCCACCTAAAACGAAAAATAAATACTAAAAAAAGGAAAAAATAATAGGAAAATATTACAATGCCAATCAAAACAGAATAACTAGGAATAAAGATAAAAAGAAATCTGCAGGGCTCTTTTTCTTTTTCCTGAAGTACTGGGATTGAACCCAGGCAGACTTTGGCACCTAACTACAACCCAACCCTTCTCTCTCTCCCTCCCTCCCTCTCCCTCTCTCTCCCTCCCCCCTCTCTCTTTCTGGTACTGGGGATTGAACTCAGGGACACTTGACCACTGAGCCACACCCCAGCCCTATTTGGAATTTTATTTAGAGACAGGGTCTCACTGAGTTGCTTAGTGCCTCGCCACTGTTGAGACTGGCTTTGAACTTGTGATCCTCCTGCCTCAGCCTCCCAAGCCACTGGGATTACAGGTGTGTGCCACTGTGCTTGGCTTTTATTTTATCTTGAATCAGAGTCTCACTAAGTTGGTGAGGCTGGTCTCAAACTTGGCATCCTCCTGTCTCAGCCTCCTGAATCCCTGGGATGTGTCTAAGGCACTATGTTGCTCAGACTGGTCTTACACTCCTGGACTCAAGCCCTCCTGCCCTCAGCCCCCAGAGGAGCTGGAACCACAGGTGCATGCCATCTCACCAGGCCAAGCACTCAAGAAGGAAGTACCACAGTCCTGGACTTAGCTTCTCAAAACACAGGTTATTTCTTAACGAATTAGACAGCAAATGCAATTCCAATAAAATCAACAAGGACACTTTTTTCTTTAGCATGTGATTCTCACATTCTTGGGGAAAACTGCACCAGATAGCCCGATGCAGCAGAGAGCGGGCAAGCGCAGCAGGAAGGGCGCTGAGACGGGTCTCTGACCCAAGCTCGCCAGGGCCTGGCGGGAGGCGCTGCCTTTGGAGGCTGAGAAGGTGCTGAAGCCTTCCACAGCAGCCTCCCCAGAAGACGGGGCACCATCCTGCCAGCACCAGCAAACAGCCCCGCACACACACACAAAGGGTCTCGAGGACGGGAAGAGAAAATCAGGCTCAGATGCTAAAAGGAAATAAAGCTGAGTGCGCCCACTACCTCGGGGTGGAGAGACAGGAAGGGTGGAAACCATGGGAGCAAACAGCAACAGACCGTCTTTAACCACACAAGGCATACGTCCATTTAAACACCACAAGACATTAAAGGGTCGACAAGCTGAAGGAAGTATTGGTGACATGGATGTCAGAACTGTATGTCTTAGTGTCTTTACTACATAAAGAGCACTTTCAAATCAATAAAAAAGATAAATATTCAAGGGCTTAAAAAGAAAAAGAAATAGAGAAAGAGACTTAGTTTATGTGTGTGTTTGGTTTTTTGCTGGGTATTGAACCAGGGGTGCTGTACCACTGAGCTGCACCCTCAGTCCTTTTTTTAAAATTATTTTTACTTGTTCTTTCTAGATATGCCTGACTTTAGAGTGTATTTTGACTTATTTTTTATAAATATTTTATTTTCTAGTTGCAGATGGACACAATATTTTACTTTCACGTGGTGCTGAGGATGGAACCCAAGGCCTCGCACGTGCTAGGCAAGCGCTCTACCGCTGAGCCCCAGCCCCGCCCATATTTTGACTTATCATACGTACTGGAGTATGACTTCCCATTCTCGCTATATACGATGTGTATTCATATATGAACATAGGAAAGTTTTGTCCGGTTTATTCTACTGATCCCCAGTCCTTTTAATTTTTTATTTTTTTTGGGGGGGGTACTGGGGATTGAACTCAGGGGCACTCAACCACGGAGCCACATCCCCAGCCCTATTCTGTATTTTATTTAGAGACAGGGTCTCACTGAGTTGCTTAGGGCCTTGCTTTTGCTGAGGTTGGCTTTGAACTCTCCATCCCCCTGCCTCAGGCTCCAGAGCTGCTGGGATTACAGGCCTGCGCCCCTGGGCCCGGCCGGAGACAGGTCTTTCTACGGGGCCCAGGCTTGCCTCGAACTTGCATCCTCTTCCCTTGGCCTCCCAGTAGCTGGGATCACAGGTGAGCACCACCACACCTAGTTGGAGACTTAACTTTATTCCACAGCGCAGAGGCTCGCGGGCTGGAATCCAACACCATCTCTAGGGCTCTACTTTCCCACTTTTGATTATTGGACTATGGAATGGTGTAACTCAAATAATAAAACTGGCCTTTCATAGAACAGCCCCACACGGTGCTTGTGAAATGTACCACGAAGGTCCCCCCTGTAGGCTCTGGTTGGGTTACGTCATGATGGGTGGTGGCAGGATTCTAGGGGCTTCAGCAAGGCGCCTCCAGTTGGTCTGATGGCACCCCAGCCTGGGGCAGCTGCAGGTGGCCAGCCGTGGGCAGCAGTCCCATTCCAGCCAGGAGATGGGGACGTCCGTTGAGGGTGGCACTGTCAGAGACGCCCTCTGGAAGCAGTATCTCTTCACTCACTTTGTCATGGTCACGATTTCACGTCGACTTCCTGGGTTCCCCCTAACGTCCCCTCCCGGATGCACACGACCTGCCAGGTCTCCATGTGGCTGCTCCTGGCTGGGGCTGCTGCTCAGACTCGTTGTGTCAGGGACCTTGGCTTCAAAGGACCCTCACTGGGATTTTTGAGTTTTTCTCAGGACTGGTGGGGGACAGGGCTGTGGGGAGGCCCACCAGGGAGGGACCCCTCTCACCTCCCACACATGCCTTCCCACCAGGAGCCGCCAGGGCCTGGCTGTACAGTGACGCCCATGGGTACCGGGCGGGAGTCACGGCTCAGCCCTCCTCAGGTGGGCGCTAGGCTGCCGGGACCTTCCCCCACTGCAGGGCCACTTCAGTTACCTGCGGCTACCACCAAGTGGTGCTCTGGCCCGGCTGACCCCCACCCGGACCCATCGAGGCCCCTCCCAAGGCCTCCCTCCACTCGCCCAGCCCCCCGCCTCTTGCTCCTCTGTCCTGTCCCCAGTCCAACCTTAACCCACCCCCAGCACCACTCCAGCTCCCCAACCCCCACTCCACAGCCCCCACTGCGGACCCCCTCCCGCCCCCTCCCCAGCCCCCCACCTCCACCCAGCTCTGAGCCCTGCTCCGGGAGCTCCACCCCCCGGCTGCCCCCACCCCAGCCCACCCTGCCCTGGAGCCCTCCCACGCACTGAGCTGCCCAAGCCCCGCCCCCGCGCCCCGCCCCCACCATCACCCCCATCCTGCCGGGATCCCCATTCTCCAGCCGCTCTTCTTGAGCTCTTAATCCCACCCACTCTGGAGACCCCTCCCCCCAGGAATCTCTGCTGCCCCCTAATTCCCCACGGGGTCCTCTGTGCCCTGCAGAAGCCCCTCACCCCTCCCCATACCCCGCCGCATCAGGCCCAAGCCTGCCCCTCACACCTATTCTCAGCTGCCCACCGCCCCTGGACCTGGGTCCTGGACAGTCCCCCACTTACTGGGAGGCGCTGTGGCCTGACCTCATGGCCTTCTCCTCCTCTGGGACCCTGATTCCAGACAGCCTGGGCTCTGACCCGGACCCAGACAGACTCCTGGACGGGGCGCAGTGGCAGCAGCCCTGTGAGACTGGCGGCCATCAGGCCTGGGTGCAGGCTGGGAGGACTGTCCCAGGGGCCCCTGGCTGGGGCATGGGGCACTGGGAGGCAGGAGCATGGGGTCCCTGAGGGGTCAGAGGCAGCCCGGGGCTGCAGGGGATGTTGGTGCCTGGGTCCCTGGGTCCCTTGTGAGGAATTGGCCCGCTGGGCCAGTGAGGGGCACCCAGGGGCCACCCAGCTGGCTGGCTGGATGGGTCGGGGTCACGGAGTGGGGGGTGGCTGGCTGCTGCTCTGTCTCCCCACCGCTGGGCCGGGCCCCTGGGGCTCCCATCAGAGGCTCATAGCTGATGGCTTTCTCCTTCTGCCTGGCGTCCTGTGTCCCTGGTGGCCCCAGTCCTGGACCTGGAGGCTGAGCACAGTATGGATGTGATCCTGGTGGGCTCCAGCGGGCGGTCATCCCCCTCTTCAGTCCAGCTGGGCAGAGGTGAGGGCTCGTCCACCTACTGGACCCTCCCGTAGGGTGCTGCCCCCAGGCCTGGACCATCTGGAATATCCACTTGTGCTTCCTCCACCCAGCTGGGTGGGCCCGGCCACAGTAAGGCAGGGGAGGGGGGTGAGGTGGCCACAGTAAGGCAGGGAAGGGCGGGTGAGGTCCCCGGCCCCTGTGACTTCAGGAGACACGTTAGTGGCATTCCTTTGTGGCGGTATCCCCATAGGAGAGAGGAGGAGGGAGGGGCCACTCTTGCCTTCTTTGCAGATCTCATTGCCTATGAAGTCACCGTGAACCAGCGAAACATAGAAGGTGAGCTCCCCACCGCCTGCCGCAGCCACAGGGAGGATGGGGAAAGGCGGCTTCGGCCTCTGGGGCCTCCGGAAGAAGGCTGGGCGCTCTGTGGGTGCTGCGTGCTTCCCCCATCTGCCCAACTCCTGCGCCTCATGAAGCCACAAAGTGGAGTGGTTCCGAGGGTGCTGACAGAGGAGGGTCCTGCAGCCTCCCCACTGCCTAATCTTAGAGCATCTTCATCATCCCCAAAAGAAAACCTGTCCCGGCTCCCTGTCCCCGGCACCTCTTGCCCTGTGGATCGGCCTATTGCAGATTTCCTGCATTTCCGTACACATTTCAGGATCAGGTGTCAAACTCTGCAGCACAGCCAGCTGGGGTTTTGAGACGGGCCCCCACCTGGCCTCTTTGTAACATTAAGGCGTCCCATCCATGAACACGGTCGCCCTCCCCTGGGCCTGCCGTCCCTCCCCCTGTCCGGGTGCCACCGGTCTTTCTCTAACCCTCTCCGAGTCCTCGCTGTGTTTCTCTTTAGACATCTGCCTCTGCTGTGGAAGCTTCCAGGTGCACACGCAGCACCCCCTGTTTGAGGGGGGAATCTGTGCCCCGTGCAAGGTAAGCGGGGGTCCAGCAGGGGCCCCACCTCTGGGAGGAGGGGGATGCCAACAGCCACCTCTGCCTGACAGGCCAGGTTCCTGGAGGCCCTGTTCCAGTACGACGAGGACGGCTACCAGTCCTCCTGCTCCATCTGCGGCTCGGGGGAGACGCTGCTCATCTGCGAGAACCCGGACTGCACACGGTGAGGCTGGCCCCGGGGTGGCCAGGCGGAGCCTCGAGCACCTGTTCTTCTCCACTATTCCCGTGGGGGGATGGGGCCTCCCCAAACAGGGCTTCCCCCCTTCCATGCCCCTCTCAGACACCTCCATGGCGAGCAGCCGTGGCACATGGACTGGTGTCTGGAGGCCTCTGTCCCAGCCAAGACACTGCTGTTCCTCCACTGACCATCTAGAGGGTCAGGACAAGGGCCACACAGGGGCATGCTCGCCCCTGCCCTTGCCGACCTGGGCTGCATCCACTGCTCCCCACCTCGGGTCCGCGAGGTGCTCTTCACAGCCTGGCCCTGAGTTCTGCTCCGACGACGGCTGCTCCTGCAGAGTTTGGGGAGGCCAGGCGGCTTAGGGGATCCTCAGATAGCTGTCATTGTCTCTGGACCTTGCCGTCCTTTATCACTCCAAGTCCCCGAGTCCCCGAGAGGACCAGGGTCCCTTCTAGCCTGTGGCCTCACCCCCCCACACACACACGCAGCACAGAAGGGCAGGGCCGTTTGTTTTCTCAGATGAGTGGAGGGAGATCCCTCCAAGGCCACCGTGGTTCTCTGCTTTCTGTAGGTGCTACTGTCTGGAGTGTGTGGACACCCTGGTGGGCCCGGGGACTGCGGGCAGAATCCTCGCCAGGAGCAGCTGGGTGTGCTCCCTGTGCCTGCCCTTCTCACGGAGTGGGCTGCTGCAGCGCAGGAGGAAGTGGCGTGAGCGGCTGAAGGCCTTCCAGGATCGCGAGGCGGTAAGGAGCAGGCCGCTGTGGCTTCCACTGGCTCCACTGTGCCCATCGGTTCGGACAGGGACAGGCACAGGGACAGGGCTCAGGCTTTGTGCCACCAGACGGGCCTTTTCTTCAGAATCAGCGAAGCATGGTGATTTTGTTTCTTACAAGCAAGGATGAGCCTCGCTCATCAACAGTCACGAAGGAGGGACCCAGGGAGCCCACTGGCAGCCCTCTGCAGTCTCTGAGCCCTACAGTGGCTGCCAGCTCTGGGCCAACGTGGGCTCTGGTCCAACCAGGACAGCGAGCCAGACGCAGCACTTCCCACAGTTGAGGCCAGAGATACCAAGCAGGCAGGACCGTGGGCTCATGGAAGGTGCAGCCTTATGTCCTCAAAGTCCTAAACTGGGTGCCTTGAACGCAGCCTTATTCAGAAATAGGGTCTCTGCACATGACATCCGGGGAAGGATCTGAGGATGAGACCCTTGTGGATTCAAGGAGGCCCCAAACGCAAAGACTGATGATGTCTTAAAGGGGAGGGAGATTCCAGAGGTGAAGAGACAGGAAGAGGCCCCGTGAGGACAGAGGCAGAGGCGGGTGCCCGTGTCCGTGGGCCCAGGTGTGCCCAGGGCCACTGCAGCCTCCTGAGCAGAGGTGGGGGCCGGGGGGCTACGGTGCCCCCTCCCTCCAGCCTCCAGGGGGAGCCAGCCCCGCTGGGACCTTGAGCAGGACTCCCTGCTGAGCTGTGTTCCTGCAGTCTGTCCTGGTTTGTTGCTGGCCCCCAGGAGCTTCCCTGGAAGGGGTGAAAGTCTCGCGGGGAGCCAGCAGAGAGCGGGGTGCCGCCCAGCTGCTCGACCGACCTCGGGTCCTCATTCCTGCTCCTCGGGGTTGAGGCGCCTTTGCTTGCCCGCCAGGCGCATCCTATGGAAGAGACAGGGAGCAGGGGCTCCTGGGAGCAGCCTCAGGCTGGCGCCGCCATCTCCCTGCCCAGCCTCGGGCTCGCTGGTGGGCTGGGGTGCCACAGGCCAGGAGGGATGGGCACTGATTCGGGGTGGCCTTGCCTCCCCTGGGGGTCCTCCTCTCAGGGGCCACTCTGGCCTTGGGGCTCTTTTCTGCTAGGGTCTTGAAGCTGTCCAGCTGAGACCAGGCTCTGCAGGTGCCAGCTGCCCTATGCCGTGCCCACACACATGCACATCGGTGGCACACGTGTTCCAGTCTCACAGACGCCATGTGGCTGCAGGTGTGCCTTGCTCGTAGTGGTGAGCAGGTGTCTTACGTGCTTTTCAGAAAGCAAGGCCAGCGTGTGCCTTATGGAGCCCCCCTTTGGTACCTTGAGAGCAGAAAGCTTTCCTGTCCCTATGATGGAGACCCCTGGGCTGAAAGGCTGCAGGAGGGATTTCACACACACACACAAATGAAGTGACCTTCAGAAATGTGATGAAATGCCACCTAGGGCATGGAGCCAGGGAAAGGCGGAGGTGGCTCCTGGGGTCAACCCTGGGCAGAGGGGGCAGGTCCCCAGGCCTTCCCCTCCTCCTCCAAGGGCAGCCCAGACCCTCACTGCCTACTTCCCGCCTGATTGGACGTCCACATTCCTGGATGTCCCAACACGAGCCCCTGGTCCCTGCTCCATCCTGTCCCTGATAGTCCTGCATTTGACCTTGGCCGGGTGTCCCCACTGGCCCTGCCCGTCTCTGGCCGGCATCCTGGAAGGGGAGGGCAAGTCTTGTGCCCCACATACCACACACAGAGGTTAGAGACGTCTGTGTCCTGGGTCCCCAGCATGGCTCTTCTGCGTCTGGACTCAGGGTGCCAGTTCTCAGCTCCACAGATCACAGGCAGCAGGGCTGGGCCTGGGGAACCCCTCACCTCGGGCAGCTGTCAGACTTCCCAGCCCTCCAAGGGCTTTCTGGCCCGGGGTCCCCACTGCTGTGCACTCTCCCGGGTCTTGGAACCTAAGAGTCAGAGCAGTCTCTGCTGGGATCCCAGCTCCCTCCTCTGAGGTAGGGACAGCCCTGCAGGCCTGCCTCCCCCACGGAGGGGGCAGGACCAGGCCTGCAGCAGTGGAGGCCTTCCTGGGGCCAGCCTCTGCCTGGCAGGTGTGTCTCAGGGGGCTCCTCCACCCGGGAGCCTGTGGCTCGAGGCTCTGGGACCAGGGGTTTAATGACGGCCTTTCTACCAGGCGAGTCCCCAGGAGATCTATAAAACCGTGCCAGCCTGGAAAAGGGAGCCAGTGCGGGTGCTGTCCCTCTTTGGGGACATCAGGAAAGGTGAGTGCCCCGACCTGCAGAAGTGGGGGGAGGTGGGGGAGGTGGGGGAGGTGGCGTGACCAGCCGAGCGCCCATTCCTGGACACAGAGCAAAGGAAGGGGAGGCCTCCCGTGAGGACAGCAGTCAAGAAGCCAGGTGGGAGGCCAGACAGTGGTCAGGAGGCCAGGGACAGCAGGGCCAGGTAGGGTGCCCACCCAGGAGGAGGTGGAGGCCGTGGGGAGGGAGGGTGCGGGGACAGAGGCGGCTGGCAGAGCATGACGGATGCGAAGTGCTGTGATGAACAGTGCGCCCAGCCGCAGACGGCCAGCCTGCCACCCAGAGGCCCCGCCGGCCAGCCTCGTGGGACCCTCCCTGGCTCTCCTCCTAGCCCTCCCACCCGCCCTCGTCAGGGCGTGCCCCTCTGGCTGCAGCTCTGCCAACCCCCCAGCGGGTGCCCTTGGAAGTCCCACCTGGCAGGTGCGGGAGAGCCCCAGAGATGGGTCGTGGTGGGTGGGTGCCCTAGGATAAGAGTGGCACAGATGCCGTGGGGGCCTGTGCCCTGGCTGTGATCCTGTCACTGACCTTGGGGACCGGCACCTGAGACAGACCAGCATGGCTTAGCTGGCCCAGGCTCTCGCGGTTGGTGGGGCCGCGGGAGCTGGGCCTGCTCCCAGGGTGACTGGCTGGCCTAGTGGTGTCGTGTGGACACCGCTGCCCAGGAAGTGACAGCGTGGCAGAAGTGCCTGGTTTTGCGGCGGACTGCTTGGCCTTGAACTCAGTACTCTGAGGTCTGCTTGTTTTCTGCGGTCACCAGACGGGAGAGATCCCTCCTCTTCTGGTGCCCGCCGATGGAGCCAACGTGGCTGGGCTGAGAGGAACATCCTGGGTGGGACCTTGGCCCACTCGGCTCCCTGCAGCTCCTCTGTGCCCCTGTCTGTCCCACTCCAGAGCTAACCAGTCTGGGGTTTCTGGAACCTGGCTCCGAGGCGGGAAGACTGAGGCACCTGGAGGACGTCACCGACATTGTGCGCAGAGATGTGAGTAGGCCCTGCGCTCCCAGACCCCGGCTCAGGGAGGACAGGGGACTGAGGCCAGGGACAGCAGGGCCAGGTAGGGGGTGGGGAAGGCCAGGGTCCGGGGAGCCTCCTGGATGCCACTCTGGGGCCTCCAGGCCAGCGAGGGCTCCGGGCCCAGTGAACGTGCTCCCTGGCTCCGTGGGCCTGCACTGCCCTCAGCACAGAGCCGGGCAGCCGGCCAGACATGCTGAGATCCAGTGGCCCATTTCTGCCCCATGATGGGGTGCTGCCCAGCCAAGGGCCTGACCCCCACTCCACCCTCTAAAATAAAGAGGCAGGGTCTGGGACCCGACAGCCGCCCCCGTGGGCGGTGGGACCTGGGCGTCCAGGCAGGGGCTTCTCTCCGGGGTGAGCCCACTCTGCGCTGGCTGGCGGCTGCTCCCCAGAGCTGGGTCCCCTTCCACCCCGTCCTGCTGGGCGGTCGTTAAAGGAGGGCGCAGCCTCCTGCCACAGAGCTGGGTGCCGTCGCAGACCCAGCTGTCCCGCCTCCCTGCCCTCCTGTTGGCACCCCGGCCACCAGGTGGGGCCCAGGACGGAGGCAGGAGGAGCAGGAGGGCGGGCTCAGGTCTCCCCGCTGCCCAGAGCTGCCAAGAGCGTCTTCCTGTTTGCTAGGGGGTGCCAGGATTGAACCCCACCTATTGCCCCAAACGCTTCACGGCCGAGCTGAACCCCAGCTCAGGGTCCACTCTGGATTGGGCTATCAGAAAGTGGGGTCCAATATCTGGTGTCTCTTGAACTTCTAGGAGAATGACCCGGGGGTTGCCGCTGACCGTGGGTGGCCCTCTGGGTGCCGAGACGCCTTGGGCTGTGGGTGTTGAAGAGCTCCTTTGTCCCCGAGGGGGCAGGAATGTGGCTGGCTTGACTGTCGGGGTGCTGGGGTTGTGTGGACTGGCCGCTTCCCAGGCAGCACACCCACCCACCCGTGGCGGGGAGTCCATGGTCCCAGGGGCCCAAGGTTCCACCCAGGAGCAGTGGCCATTCTCAGATGGCCCATGTGCTGGGCGTGCCCCAGAGGGCATGGTGGCTACTGATGACTCAGTTCTGGGGGCTCCTCTGCCCCAGGGATCCTGGGAGGGTTCACCACATCCTATTGGACAGGCATCTCGGCCCCAGGGCTGACTCATCACCAGGGCTGAGCGCTGGGCTGGCAGTGACAACCGTCCCACTAAATAAGGACATTCTCCAGCGAGCCCGTGTCCTGCCCGTGTCCTGTAGGTGGAGGAATGGGGCCCCTTCGACCTCGTGTACGGCTCGACGCCCGCCCTGGGCCACGCCTGTGACCATTCTCCTGGTAAGATGCCCTCAAGAAAAGGGCTGGGTCTGCTCCACTCACCAGGGCGTCTGTCCCCAGCCCTGTCACCTCTCCTCTCTCCCACCCACTGCAGCGCCTCAGGGAGGGTGGGAACTGTGAACTGTGTGTTTAAACAGTGGAGGGCGGTCACTGACGCAGGGCAGGTCCCATAGCACGTCCCATAGCATGCACAGTGGGTCACCTGTGAACACTGCCATGACAAGAGAGCGGGTACCGTCGCCCCGAAGGCCGCCTCGTGCCCCACTCTAGGCCCTCCAGCCCACCGGGTGGCCTCAGGTCATGCAGGCTCTGGAGTCCGAGGCGGAAGGCAGGGTCAGTGGTCAGTGTGGGCCCCTGTCCCTGTCCTTGCTGAACCTTGGCCTCTCTGGATAAGGTCGGGACCTGTGAGCCTCTGCTGCCCTGGTCAGGTGCTGCTCCTGGGAGGGGGACAGAAGTCTAAGGGGTGGGGACACCCAGGCCCTCAGCCCTCGCCCACTCACAGCCAAACCGCCCCCCGCAGGGTGGTACCTGTTCCAGTTCCACCGCCTCCTGCAGTACGCGCGGCCCCGGGCGGGCAGCCCGCAGGCCTTCTTCTGGATGTTTGTGGACAACCTGCTGCTGACTGGGGATGAGCAGGCCATAGCCGCTCGCTTCCTGGAGGTACGTGCCCGGCCTTCCAGGGGCTCACGTCCACCCAGCTCCCGGCCTGGCCTCCTCTGAGGGCCACGCACAGAGGCACAGACAGGAGCTGGACACCCACCCCACGCCACCACCGCGCTCTCCGCACGTGCCCCCGGGGGTGCCACCTCCTGCCCTGCCTCCCAGCGAGCACATGGGACACACTCGTACCTACACACACACACACCAGGACTCTCTCACACACACACACTAAAACAACACACACAGCAGGACTCACACACACACATTACACACACACACTGCACACACACACCAGGACTCACACACACACACTGCACACACACACAGCAGGACTCACACACACACTGCACACACACACACTGCACACGCACACCAGGACTCACACACACACACCAGGACTCACACACACACACAAGAACTCACACACACACACACTGCACGCACACACTGCACACACACACACCAGGACACATACACACACACTAAAACAACACACACAGCAGGACTCACACACACACACCAGGACTCACACAGACACTGCACACACACACACACTGCACACACACTAGGACTCACACAGACACTGCACACACACACTGCACACACACCAGGACTCACACACACAGACACTGCACACACACACTGCACACACACCAGGACTCACACAGACACTGCACACACACAGCAGGACTCACACACACATTACACACACACTAGGTTTCACACACACACTGCTCTCATACACACCAGGATTCACACACAGCAGGACTCACACACACATTGCACACACACACACAGCAGGACTCACACACACTGCACACACACACTGCATGCACACACACACCAGGATTCACACACACACACACTGCACACACACACACACTGCATGCACACACACCAGGACACACACACTGCATACACACTGCATGCACACAGACACACACACCACACACACACACCAGGAATCTCACACACACACACACTGCACACACAGCAGGACTCACACACACACTGCACACAAACACACACACCAGGACTCACACATACAATTTCACACATACATACACACCGGGACTCACACATGCCACATACTACATGCCACACGCATGCTCCCCCTGTACCTCACACTCGTGCTCACCCCACACACCCACACAGGCAGGGGCACCACGGCCTTGCTCCTCTGTCCACGCGTCTGAATTGGCACCACCAGAGCAGCCCCGCGGGCTGTGGCCGAGCCCACACGGCCAGTCGTGGCGGAGCTCTGGGAATGGCTCTGGCAGGGGAAGTGCAGTGGAGTCGCGGCCACCTGACCTTACCCAGGAAGGAGTTCATCATGTCCCCGGTCCCAGAAGGGATGCGACGGGGCGGGGACAGTGTGGCCAGCCATGGGCGCAGCGAGGCAGCCCCCACTGCCGGGGGTTTCGCGGGTGGCTTGAGGGTGAGCCAGGCAGGCAGGGAGGGGCGCCCAGTGGATTGCTGCTGTCCAGGGGCTTCGGCTGGGGCAGGGGGAGGATGTGCAGAAGCACAGACTCAAGTTGAAGGTGTTGCTTTAGTGGGGATTTTTAACACCCAGACCCGCCCATGGACCCCTCCTCACGGGTCAGCCTGGCCAGCCTGGTGCTCCTCCCACAGGGTGCCTGCCCTCGTCCAAGGTCCAACGTGATAGGAAAAGCCCCCTGCAGTGCCCTGCTGCTGGCACCTGGCCTCCCAGCTCCAGTGGCCTTCCCTGGCAGCAGCACTCCTCCGTCTTGTCCCTGTGCTGCGTGGGTCCCCTGGGGTGGTGGGCACACGTGGCCGCTCCCTGTGGGTGGGTGACCAGGCACTTCCTGCCTCTGGCTCTTACAGAGGTGCCGTCCGTGGCCAACTCCAGAGGGGCTCTCTGGTCAGAGGGTGAATGTGGCTGTCACAGGTGTCACCGACCACCCTCGTGGAGCGGTCCCTCAGCAGTGGGATGGTGTGGGAGCGCTCCCTCAGTCCTTAGCGTACCCCGGGGTCTCCTGCCTGCTCTCCTGGTGGCCACCTCCCTCTTGGCCCTCCAACTGGCTTGGTCTATACACATGGAACTGGCCTCTGTGCTGATGGCCCCCGCTGCCCGGTGGCTGGATGCCCATGTGGGCTGAGGGTTTTCACTCGATTCAATGAGACTTGCTGTGTGTGTGTTCAGACCAGTGACGGTGACAGTTTTCCTCCTGGTTTTATACCTGCGATCTCTTTCTCTTCTCTCATGGAGCTGCCAGTCCCGGGGACCATGGCCGTGATGGGGATACCCCGTGTCCCCCTGCCCTCCACAGGGCAGGGACCCTGGCTCTGAGGCCGAGGCGCAGCGTGCTTTAGGCCGAGGGGAGTTTCTGCTGATTCTCTCTGGTTGGGGCATTTTTATCAACGGTGGTCTCGGGTGTCTGTGGGTTACCTGGGGAGTCTTGTCCTCGAGAGTGACAGAGAGGACACAGTGTAGAGCAGACTTCTAGTGGTGAGCGCCTGCACTGTGGGAGGGCACGCCAGTCACGGTTCCACCCACAGCGGGAAAGGGGTTGTAACGGTTCCTTTGTCCCCTGGCGGGCTGTGGTCTCTATGTTGGGCCTGCTCCCTAAAATAACTGAGGCAGATGGTGTTCTGTGACACAGCTACAGCTGCTGCTTCAAGGTCTGTGTGAACCGTCTGTGGAGATCTCCTGTCTCAGCAGTCAGTGTCGGGAGGTTACGTTTTCCTAGAATATGATCCATTTAAACTTTCAGGTGATTTCTACAGAGTTAAGCAAAGTGGCCTCACGACCCTGTTGCTTGCTTTCTTCTTTATTAGGAAATCTGAGCATTTAAAAAAACACCAACATAATGTCACATATCAGCAGTCGGGATCAGATTGGTACCTTGCATTGTTTTACCAAAAAACAAAAACAAAAACAAAACAAAACCCTATTTCTGCCGTCAGTAATTATGGGCCCAACTGAAACACCACGTTGCTAAGCCAGGCACCCGTCAGGACAGACAGAGGGCCGCAACAATACCGCTTTCCCTTGTTTGGCACACAGGTTGGTAGTTCAGAGTTAATTGGTCCCAACTCCAAAGTAGCACGGAAGGAAAGTCCTGGGTCGTCTGCCATCTCCACCCGGCTCTGGGGCCTCATTCTGCTGAGGGCAAGAAACCTAAGTGTGGCTCTGGCCAGCTCGTGCACCCTTGTGACCTTGGTGGGCTGCTTGCTCCCCCGGGGAGCTGTCGGATTAGCGGGTGGAGTCAGGTCACCCAGAAGGGCCTTCCGCCTCCGATTCTCCTTTCTTTGGCTCCCCCGCCCCAGGAGGGTGGACACGCTTTGGGGAGCTCTTGTTGGCCAGCAAAGCCTCCTGATCCCTGAGGAACTGCAGGCCACTGGCCCGTGGGACCAAACATCTGCCGGTTAAGAACACGATGACCCCGCATCTCTTCTCAGAGGGCAGTTTGTAAGGACAAAGGTCTGTCAGGTAGAGGCGGCACTGGGCAGACGTGCTAGCCTAGACCTGCAGACCGTTGGGACCCACGGGGAGGAGGTTACTGGCTGTCAGGCTGACTGGTGGCCCCCTCCGTCCCTTAGACAGAGCCCGTGATCCTCCAGGACGTCCGCGGGAGCGCCCTGCAGAATGCCGTGCGCGTGTGGACCAACATCCCCGCTGTGAAGAGGTACTTCCTGGGCCGTGAGGCTTCCAGGCTGGAGGGACACAGCCGGCACAGGGCTCACGGGGGACACGGGCTTGGAGTCAGTGGGGTTACCAGCAGAGCCAAGCTGAGCAGCCCCGGGGCTGTCGGGCTGAGTCTAGCCAGGCCTGGGGCCACCCGCAAACCTCACACGCCCAAGCCGCTGGATGGTCTCTGCAGGCTGAAGTCTCTCTCTACCCCAGCACTTCCCAGGGTCTTGCCTCAGGACCTCAAGGTGGTGCCCGGGCCCCAGAGCAAAGCCCGATGCTGGGCAGAGCACTTGCTTCATCCTTGAGAATGTGCTCCATGTGGCCCCGCATTCTGAAGCCCCGCACCCTGCACCACCCCCCAGGTCACCTGTGCATGCTCAGACACACACACCTGCACACTCACAAGGCTCACAGGCACGCGTTCCTGGATTAATCTGCACACCTGCACACTCACAGGCTCAGACGTGCTCCTGAAGGACCAGCCTGCACACCTGCACACTCACACAGGCTCACAGACACATGCTCCTGGTGGACCGGCCTGCACACCTGCACACTCACACAGGCTCACACGTGCTCCTGGTGGACCGGCCTGCACACCTGCACACTCAGGCTCACAGACACATGCTCCTGGTGACCAGCCTGCACACCTGCACACTCACACAGGCTCACAGACACATGCTCCTGGTGACCAGCCTGCACACCTGCACACTCACACAGGCTCACACGTGCTCCTGGTGGACCGGCCTGCACACCTGCACACTCACAGGCTCACAGACACATGCTCCTGGTGACCAGCCTGCACACCTGCACACTCACACAGGCTCACACGTGCTCCTGGTGGACCGGCCTGCACACCTGCACACTCACACAGGCTCACAGACACATGCTCCTGGTGACCAGCCTGCACACCTGCACACTCACACAGGCTCACACGTGCTCCTGGTGGACCGGCCTGCACACCTGCACACTCACACAGGCTCACAGACACATGCTCCTGGTGACCAGCCTGCACACCTGCACACTCACACAGGCTCACACGTGCTCCTGGTGGACCGGCCTGCACACCTGCACACTCACACAGGCTCACAGACACATGCTCCTGGTGGACCGGCCTGCACACCTGCACACTCACACAGGCTCACACGTGCTCCTGGTGGACCAGCCTGCACACCTGCACACTCACAGGCTCACAGACACATGCTCCTGGTGACCAGCCTGCACACCTGCACACTCACACAGGCTCACACGTGCTCCTGGTGGACCAGCCTGCACACCTGCACACTCACAGGCTCACAGACACATGCTCCTGGTGACCAGCCTGCACACCTGCACACTCACACAGGCTCACACGTGCTCCTGGTGGACCAGCCTGCACACCTGCACACTCACACAGGCTCACAGACACATGCTCCTGGTGACCAGCCTGCACACCTGCACACTCACACAGGCTCACAGACACATGCTCCTGGTGGACCGGCCTGCACACCTGCACACTCACACAGGCTCACAGACACATGCTCCTGGTGACCAGCCTGCACACCTGCACACTCACACAGGCTCACAGACACACACTCCTGGTGGACCGGCCTGCACACCTGCACACTCACACAGGCTCACAGACACACGCTCCTGGTGGACCGGCCTGCACACCTGCACACTCACACAGGCTCACAGACACACGCTCCTGGTGGACCGGCCTGCACACCTGCACACTCACACAGGCTCACAGACACATGCTCCTGGTGGACCGGCCTGCACACCTGCACACTCACACAGGCTCACACGTGCTCAGCCAATGGGACCACACCTCCTAGGACTGCTAAGTCATGTCTCCTCTGCCCAGGAGTGAGTTTCTGGGAACTTCTCCCCACTCCCCTCCAGCCTCAGCATTCTCCTGGCTCCCAGCCACTGCACAGCCCCAGGGCCCGTGCCTGTCAAGGGAGGTGCTTGTGGCCCCTCCCCACCCCACGCCCTCCTGGCCCTCCCTGGCTTTGTGCCAAGGTGAGGTGAGCCACTTTTTTTCAAACTAATTTTTCTTTGGGAGCCTGCTGACTATAGCCCCGCCTGCATGCCGTCCACCACACCACATCATTATCGGGTGGTGGCCAAGCAGGTCCCTCCCTGGTGGTTGTGTGACTTTGTGGGTCCAAGTCCAGCAGCAGGGCACGGGCGTCGCTCGGGGCCCAGAATGGCCTGCAGGGGGAGCCAGGCTGCACTCCTCGCCAGCCGCTCACCCAGGGAGCAGCAGTGGGGTAGGAATGACACCTGAGAAGTCACACGTGGCCAGGCCTGGTGGCACACGCCCGTAGCCCCAGTGACTCGGAAGTCAGGCTGAGACAGGAGGATTGCGAGTTCCAGGTCAGCCTGGGCAACTGAGCAAGACACTGTCTCAGAATTGAAAGTAGAAAGGTCTGGGGATGTGGCCCAGCTCTTTCCCAGCATGAGGCCTGGTTCAATCCCTCCCACTACCAAACGGACAGGCAGGACGACCCAAACGGAAAACCAGCCCGCAACAAAACAGAAGTAACCTGCAGCAGGTGCTCCTGACCCTGGCCCACAACCTGCGGCATTTGGCCCCCTTCCCAAGGTGTCCAGAGGCGCCTGCCAGGCTTTGCCGTGGACACACAGCTCCCTCCGTCCTGGGCCCAGCCTGGCCCCTTCCTGAGCCAGGCACCACGGGCCCCTCTGGGTCTGGCCTTCACTGTCGGATCCAAGCCCGCAGGGGCCATTGAGGGCTGGGAGCTGCTGGACGCTGTTCCTGGGGTTGGCTCCTGAGGAACCAAGAACAGCTGTCCAAGCAACCTCTGCTCCCAATGGCCTTGTCATCCTGGGACAGCCAGACAGTCCCCAAGGAGAGAAGCAGGGAGAGTGAGGGCACACTGAGGGGCAGCCCTTCCTCTGTGCCTTCACTAACCCCAAGGCAAACTGGAAACTGCTGCCATCTCCACGGTGGCCTGGGCCCTGTTCCCTGCCCCCCCCCATGTCCCAGGACTGGCCCCTCGGGCTGCGCCACACAGTTGCCCCCGCGCATCACAGGATGACCTGAGTGTCGGCAGGTCTTTGCTGTCAGGATCCCTGGGACAGTTGGGACACCCAGCTCTGATGAACCTTTGCCCCTGGGTCCTGCCCTTTCCTCCCAGGATGGCCAGCATCTGCTCTGGTGGCTCCCAGTCTCTCCTCCCTCTTCACACTGAGAGGAGATCCACCGGCTGGACTAAAGGGACCCTGCCTGGCCTGTGACCAGCTCCTCACAGAAGCTGGCGGGCCCCCAGGGCATGAGTCCAGGGCATGAGTCCTGGGGAGAGCTGAGAGCCCCGCCCAGGGAGCAGGTGCTGGTCTGTAACTGTGCCCCTCTCCCTGGCAGCAGGCACTCGGCCTCTGAAGAGGAGCTCCTGCTGCTGGCTCAAGATGGACAGCGAGGGACGCTGCCTGCCCAGGGCCCATCTGCGCTCGTGAAGAACTGCTTTCTTCCCCTACGAGAATATTTCAAGTATTTCTCTCAGAACGCACTTCCTCTTTATAAATGAGCCATTATACAACGACGAAGGGCTCTCCTAGAACCCCCTCTTCTACCTGTGTTCTCCCCCAATCACTCTCACTTGCTTGGCTCTGGATGTCCCGCGATGCTCCAGACCCACCTCCTGTTTGGTTCGAGTCGCAGGCTCTCCTGGGCTCCGTTTCTGGGTTTGGGGAGAGGAGCCAGGTGCCCTGTGTGGTGGACGGGATCCTGATGTGACCGGGCACCCGAGAGCACAGTGTTCCCACTGAGAAGTTCAATAGATGTGTCACTGGAGGACTGCTGGTCATATTTTGGTGTTCTGTGTGTAAGCAAAGCCCCCTGGGTACCAGGTGCCCACCCTGTGCACACCTGTAGATGGGATTTTCGTTGGTTTGATGGTTGAAATCACTCACCTATCAGGCTGCCCCGAGCGCCCCAGCATAGAACATTCCCAGTTGGTAGAAAAGCCAGAGCCAGTGGAGCCAAGGGTGCTCGGGCCCACACCAGATCTACCTGCAAAGTATGTGACCTTGGGGCTCCTAACCCAGATGGCATTGCTTGCTGAAGCAGGATTCCCCAGGGCCCTGGGCAGTGCCCATCCCAGAGGAGTTTAACCCAACAGAGGGCATCGATTGGACCCAGCCTCACACGACTGATGAATCTCACAGGACTGTTTCCCAGGTAGCTAGAACCATCCCATCCCCTGAGTCCAGACACAGCAACTAAACAGAGTCCTGGGCACCACAACTGGGTCTTGGGGACGCTTTCAGTGGTCTGTACAATGCTTTGAGGAAGAAAGGGGGGTTCAAACTGGACCTGTTGAAGATCCTTACAAACAACTTGAAGTAGAGTGAGGTCACCCTTGGATCAGTGTAACAGGGCACTTTCTCCGTCCAGGAGGACAGCCCTGCACATGGACAACACTGGTATCGTGTCCAGGGCTGACTCGGGAGGGCGGCGATGGAACCAGGCTAGAGGGCCGGAGACACCGCAGGAGAGCAGAGCTGGGCTCAGCCAGGGGCAGACAGACCCCTCCTGGTAGCCTAGGCTCTGCAGCCCACAATGACCCCGAGAGCTGGCTGAGCTGTGCACACGAGCCTGTGACCACAGCTGCCCAGTGGGGGATGACAGCACTGCGTAGGGCTGGTAGCGGCCCGGCCGCGTCCACCCAGGTAACTGGTGGCATGGGCAGAGAGAAAACCAGGGCCTGCTCTCCACCTGCTTTAGAGCAAGGAGGAGAGCCAGGCTTCAGGTCTCCAGACACGCTCCTCGACCTCTCCGCATTCTCAAACGTGCACACAGAATCGTCCCCACCTGGAGATCCTCCTGTGTACTTTAACCCTCCCCCAAGGCCCCATTCACGATCCCTGGAGTCGGCTGTAAATCACCCCCCGAAAGATGCCCGTGACCGACTCCCGGAGCTGTGGGTGTTACCTCGCACGGCAGGGAAGGACCCCACTGCCTGAGTCGACGTGCCTCCTGGGTTACCCAGGTGGGCCCATTTGCAATCTGAGTGGGGCAGAGGCAGTCTTGACCACATGCAGAGGGGACGGCCGTTGACCAGAGAGGCAGAGAGACTCCAGAGCTGCAGCTCAGCTAAGGGGCACCCCAGGGGGTGAGGCAGGGAGGCGTCTCCCTTCAGCCTCCAGGTGAAGCAGTGACCTCAGACTTTGGCCTCCAGGACTGTGGAAAAACGACGCCCCTGCTGTTTTTAAGCCCCCAAGTCTGCGGTGACTCCTTGCAGCAGACTCAGGAAATGAGCAGACCCCCAAGAGAAAAGATGGGCTTCCCCAGCCCGGAATCAGGTTCCGAGTGTCATCTGGGATGTCAGAGGCACACTGTGCTGTGACTCTCAGGGGACTGTGCTTCCCGTGTGGGGGAAAGACCTGAAATTAGGTTGCTGCAGGCCTCCCATCAGTGGGACTTGGGGCCCAGAGCCCTGCTGCTCCCTGGGTGCAGCTGGGGTTCAGGGGGCAGGTTGGGGCATCCAGACGATTCCATATCTTGCCCGGGAACCTCAAATCCAGGCTGCAGGGATGCAGTTCCTCTGGTTCCCAGTCCTGATGGCCTGGGCCTGTCCCACCCCAGCACCAAGCTTCCCTGCCCGCCTGCAGTCCTGGTCGAGGGAGCCACAGCCACAGGAAGGAAGCCTCCCAAAGGGTTTCCTATTTCTCCTTCATCTCAGAGTCCTATTTGGAACCCTTTGCCTATAGGGTGTGCATTAATTTAGGACAGTCGCACAACTGTACTCGCATGCATTACCTGGTCACTGAGCCACGAGGGTGTGATTAGCTGCACTTCACAGATGGGAAGCACAGGCACAGAGGGGCTGACTAACTTGCCTGGTGATGCACAGTTCCAAGGCTGGGATTTCAACCCGTCGTGAGCTTACCATCTCTGGTCTTGGTTCCCCTCCCCCACAGCTGCCCGGGTGCTGCCCAATGGTGCCCCCTCTAGTCCAGCTGCATTCTGTGTCACTTCCCTACTGTGCCCAAGGAACAATAGGCCCCTCCATCCAGAGTCTCTGCTGTTCAGTGGGTCCAGCAGCAGTAAGTGGTTTTTGAGACCTCTGTGAGCCCGAGCCCCTACCCCCTTGCCAGCCATGCTTGTGCCACCCGAGCATCTTCTACCACTGCCCCATTGCCGTGAGGCAGCACAGCGCCCAGGCCTGGCTTAGAGAGCTGCAGGGTGGAGGGGGATCTGGGTAGTGCTAGAAGGGGCGTTGCCCCAACCCAGGCATCAGCCAATCAGTACAGTGCAGGCCCCTGGGTCTCAGTGATAGGCCCAGAGGTGGGCACCCAGCCCAGGCTGGCCCAATCAGAGACAGCCCTGTGTGGGCCTCAGGGACTCACCTAACCAAGGGGAGGGGAGTGGCAGCAGTCTGACCTGGCAGGAGAAGGCATGGGTGGTGCCAGCTGCCCAGCCCGACTGACCGCTCTGCTCACCTGGCCAGTGATGCTGGGCTGGTTCTCCCCAAACCCAGTCTTCTGCCAGCTGGAGCCAAGCTGGGGCGGGGGAGGGGACTGAGGCCACCAACATCATGTCCCTCTCTATGCTGGGTGTATGAACGTGTGCCCCTGAAGAGGCCCTGGCCACGTGGGTTCCAGCCCACACTGGACACAGTTCCTGGCTCCTGGAGCTGGACCCATCCCGAGGCACGCGATCTGGTTTGTGCGGGCACCCTGCTGTCCAGGGACAACATTCACCTTTCCTTCAGGACACTTCTCTGGCCCCCATCCCCACCCCAAGAGCAGACCCCTTCATTGGACCCTTGAATATGGGAGGGGTCCTCTGGTCCCTGTGCTTCCTGCCCAAAGGGAAGATGGCCCCTCCCTGAAGAAGTGCCTCTGAATGCCCACTCCACTCCCGACTCTGGGGACTCGGGGACCACATGCTCACTGTCCCGCTCTTTTCCTCGGGAACTTCTGTCACCACCGGCACTCACCTTTTGGCTGTCTTCACTTGGTTGTCCCACAGCCGCATGGGGACGTCCGCGTCCAGCTGGCAGAGACTAGAGCCTTCTTCACCGCGTGCTCTCTGAGAACCTAGCCAGTGCTGGGTGCTCATCAGGTCTTCGTTGAATGAATGAAATCTGCATGGGGACTGGGCTCCGGGAGCTCCCCTTGCCCAGTGGCACAGGGACAGGCTCCCAGCTTTCTGCCTTCACAAAGGCTGTCCCTGCTCCACCATCAGCCCGGGCAGCAGGCCTGGGGTGAGGCAGAACTGAATAGAGAGGCTACAACCCTCGGCTGCTCCCAGGAGATCAGGACCTGCAGACCTGCCACCTACAGGGAGGGAACCCTGTCCCCTCCTGACCCACCTCCTCACCAGGCTGGCAGTACCTCTGTACCTGGCCTGGGGAAGGAGCAAGGAGCACTGAGTCAGCAGAGAGGAGGGCCCAGCACTGCGTGTTGTGGGGGGCAGGGAGCAAGTGGGCCTCCACCACAGCCCAGAGCTCAGCACAGTCTTCCACAGACCAGGTGCCAGACAACACTGGCCAACCCCGGAGAGCAAAGTCTACCCAGGTCCAAGCAGTGGGCTTCTCAGAGCCTCTCATATGCAAAGATGCTGTACCAGGGGGCCCATCAGACCCCACAAAGGTTAGGGGAACAAACTGGGTGTGCAGGGGGTGTCAGTTCAGGCCTGCCCTCCCTGCCTTTGGTCCAGTCCTAAACAGTCATCGGGTGTGGTTCACCTACTGTCCACCTGGAGAAGCCTACTTTTGGCCCCTGGCTCAGATCTGGGGCTTCTCATAACTCACCCTCAGGGAAGGTGGGGCTAGGACACTGGGCCGGGGATGGGGACCAGTCTGGGCAGCGTTGGGGAAAGCTCAGTGTCCCATGGCCCAACCGCTCTGTCCCCGGCGACCCTCCAGGGACTTCCCCGGGCACCTACAGCCCTGGCCCGTGTCCCCGTGACCTGGAGGACCTGGCCCTGGCCAGCACCGGGCCGACTGGAACGCGGGCCTGGGTAGAGATGAACTTTCAGGAGCCAGAGGGCGACCTTCCTCTCCGCCGCGCCCCGCCTCCTCCCGGGGGCGGTCACGGTCCGGGAGGGCCGGGCCGGGGGCGGGGACCAGGGCTGCACCCAGGCGGCCGCGCGCTGGCGCTCAGAGCCTCCGCGGCGCCCTGGGAACTGGGAACGCAGTTAGAGCCGGTCTCCGCGGCCCCAGGTCTCGGCGCCCACCATGCGGCTGAGGTGAGCCCGCCTACGGCCGCGCCCTGCGGTGCAGGGAAGGGAGCGCGGCAGGGCGCGGTGTCCCCGCCCGAAGTGGGGCCGACAGCGCCCCGAAGGCAGCGGTCCCGCGCGTCCCCAGCTCCGGGCGGCTCCCGCGGGGCTGGCGGGCTCACCTGCAGGCCCCCGAGGGAAGCGCGGGTACCAGCGGTGTGGACGGCAGGGGGCGGCTTGGGCCGGCGGGCACCGGCGCGCGGGCGGGGCGTGGGCGAGCCAGGCGGCCGTGCGGAGGCAGGGACCCAGTAGGCGGCGCGCCGAGCGGGAGGCGCACCCCGGCGCGGGCACCGCGAGCCGCCCTTCTCCGCTGCTCCGCTGATTTCCCAGAAGGAGGGAGGATGTGACACCCTGTGCCACCTCGGAGGCCAGCAAGTGCCCACTGTTTAGTGACTCGGCCTCTCCCCACACACCTGGGATCCCCCCTCCGCGTTAAGAGTTCCAAACCAGGGAAGGGGTGCTGCGGGCCGCGCAGCAGGGGGCGGTGGGAGCCGGGACGGCAGCACTGCGCACGGCCTCGGCGGTTCCTTGTGGTTCCCAGCAAGGCCGCGGCGGAGGCAGAAGCCTGGACCTGCGGCGGCTCCCAAGCCTTCTTTACTCACTGTCATGGTGGTCTGGGAGGTCTGGGCTGGAAGCCCTGAGGTCTTGCTCTGCGGGGCGGGAGGTGTGGTCCAGGCCTCTCTCCCTGAGCTCCCCGTGCAGGGAAGCCCAGGACCTCTCCAGACGGCGAATTCGCATTTCTGTGTCCTCCTGTGGGTGGACCCCTGCTCCTGGGAAGGAGAAGCGGAGACCTGCAGCTCACCTGCCTTCCCTTGTTTCTGTTCCAGTCCTGGCCTGCTGTTGCTCCTCCTCAGTGGCCTGCAAGCTGGTGAGTCAGTGCTTAATGCAGGGTGCTTTACCCAGCCAAACCTTACCCAGCCTCCAGACTTCATGCAGAGCTGTGAGAGCCTCACACCCAGGGCCTCAGGAGGTCCTCACCACCTCCTGCCAGGGTCCTCTGGGCCTCACACCTAGGCTGGTGTGCAGGACAGAAGGCCATAGAGGACACTGCGTTTCCAAAGGCCATAGTTCTTTGATTTCATGCTCAGGGTAGGTAGAATGTAGTTCCTTTGAGTCAGGGACTTCTTGTCCCCCCAGGCTCTCTGTCCCAGTCAGCCTTACTGAGGTTTGAAAAGAGCCAGAAGCAATGATGTGGCCCTGCAGCAGAGACCCGAGGCCCCACCAAGCCTTCCAGTCTAAGCCAGGCAGTTAAGTGATTGTGCAAATGGAAGTACCTCTGTATGTCGAGTGAACTTTTCTCATGAGCACAATGACTTTATAATGTCCAGAAATTGTTCTCTTTTGCATGCCAGATTTTAAAAATAGTGCAGAGCAGCCCAGGCACCCTCCCTGGCTTCTCCCAGCGGTGGCCTTGCATGCCAGCTGTGCCCTGTCAGAGCCAGGTATTGGCCTTGGACAACAGAGCCAGGTGGCTCACCATCCAGCATCTGAGCTGCCTCCTGGGTGGATCTTGTCAACACATTCCTTTTCTGCTTAAATGTGTCAGGATCAGTGTCTGAGCCTTGTAACCCAGAAGTCTGGGTGACTCCATGGGCTGGGAGTCACCCTCAGAATATCCATCTCATCTTTGGACTCTTGCAGTTATTCAAGCAGAGGAAGTCAGGGCCATGGTGGGCAGTGACGTCAAACTCAGCTGCGTCTACCCGGGAACAGATCGTTTCGACCTAGACGACCTGTTTGTCTACTGGCAAGTCAGCGAGTCAAACGCAGTGGTGACCTACTACCTCCCCGGGAACAGCTCCACAGGCCTCGAGGACAGCCACTACAAGAACAGGGCACACCTGTCACTGGACAGCATGCAGCAGGGGGACTTCTCCCTGCACCTGCGCAATGTCACCCCCCAGGACGAGCAGAAGTTCAACTGCCTGGTGTTTAGGAAATCCTTAGAGCTAGGAAGGATCTTGGAAGCCGTGGTCACACTGCACGTGGCAGGTGAGGCTGCAAAGCAGAGCACAGGTCTCACCCAGCCTCATCCTGGAGAAGGTGTTCCCAGAACCCAGCCCTGGCCCAGCAGCCTGCTCCCTCCAGGGAAGAAAGTCCTGTCTTGGTTACTGGGTTTCTCCCACCGGTGAGGCAGTGGGTGAAAACTTGGTCACTTTTAGGATAGCTCTGCAACCTGAGACCCCCTGGTTTCACAGAACCCCCAGTCTTGCCAGCTGCCTTGAACTCTTCAGCTCGAGCTAGATTTTTCAAAATGAATTAGAAGACAGTGCTATAAAACACAAAATGAGATGAGAATTTAAGGATTTGGGGGGTTGAACCCAGGGGTGCTTAACCCCTGGCCACAACCCTGAACTCTCTATGTATGTATATAAAATTTAGAGACAGTCTCACTGAGTTGCTTTGGGCCTCACTAAGTTGCTGAGGCTGGTTTTGAACTCATGACCCTCCTGTCTCAGCCCCCCAAACTGCTGGTATTATAGACATGTGCCACTCTGTCCAGCAGAATTCAAGGAAATTTTAAAGATAACCACCATCAGGGCACAGTTCAGCAAGGAGATGGCAGTGTCACCTGTGAGAAATATTAGATCCAATGAGGGGTCTGAACTGGCCCTGGGTACAGGACACTGCCTGCTAGGCTCAGTGGCTCCCCAGTTGGGTGTCCATGCAGGCCTGTGCTGGCAGCTCAGACCACAGCCCTGATCTGGCCGCTCTACCAGGGTGGGCCACAGGGGCCACCTTCTCCAGCCCTGGCCCTTGGCACCTGCACCCTCCGCATCTTGAGGTGCAGAACCTGGCCTCCCTCACCCCCCTTCCCTCCCCTGCAGCCAACTACAGCATGCCGGTGGTCAGCACGCCCAGCCGTCCCTCTGCAGAGCAGGAGCTCACCTTCACCTGCGTGTCTACAGACGGCTACCCGAGGCCCAGCGTGCACTGGATCAACAAGACGGACAACAGCCAGCTGGACAAGGCCCTGCACAACGACACGGTCTCCCTGAACCAGCGGGGCTTGTACGATGTGGTCAGCGTCCTGAGGGTCCCTTGGGCGCCCAGCGTGAACGTCGGCTGCTGCATAGAGAATGCGCTTCTGCACCAGAACCTCACGGGGACAGGTGAGGCCCGGGGGGGGGGGGGTTGTGGGGACCGGAGCAGGCCCTACAGGGGACCCTGCAGTGGCGTCAGAAAGGTGGCTGAGAGGAAGGAGGTGAGGGCAGGTGGTGGTGACGGGGAAACCCGCGGTTTCAGAGCAGAGGACACTGCCCTGCCCTCCCCAGCTTCAGCGTCACCTGCAGAGCTGCGTGGCCAGCAGGACTGAGGCTCCGAAAGGACTGTGTGACACTTCAGAAGCCACAAAACTAGGCGGCAGCTGGCCAGGGTGGAGCCACCCCTGTGCAGCCCCAAGCCCTCTGCCCCGGGCACATGCCCCTGAGGTCCCTGAGAAGAATGAGCCCCCACACGGGGAACTGGGCTGGGCCTCGCTGCTGGCCGGGTCCTCCTGTGCTTGGGGTGCAGGCTCTCCCAGTCTGTGTCCCTGTCACCACCGTCAGATGGGACACAGAAGGTGGAGGTGGGAGATGCTGCAGCCTAGACTCTGTGGGCCCTGCCAGCTGCAGGAAAGGGGTGCCACCAACAGGATCTGCTACGTACCCTGCAGGTTCAGTGAAAGTGGAAACGCAGGTGAATGTCAGAGCAGTGCAGGCCGCTGAGTGGGGCCTGGGCTGCCCAGGCCCAAGCTGGTGGAGCGGCCCTGACCACCAGCACCCAGCAGGCTCCTCCTTCCTCCCTCAGAATCTGGCTGCAGCCCCTTGACTCATGCGCACCGTTTGGGCCCCCCTGGAGCAGGATGAGGGCAGCACCAACAGCTTCTGGCCGCTGCCTCCTGCCAGGCAGCCCGGGCAGGTGGAGCCCAGGGCTCTCGCAAGCTCAGATTCAGCTGTGCAGTGGGTCACCTGGAGCCCAGCCCGGACCCTGGCATCTGGCCGCAGGACAATGTTTTTTTGTTTTGTTTTGTTTTGCTTATAGTCCTGAGCATTGAACCCAGGGGCGCTTTGCCACCGAGCCACATCCCCAGCCCTATTTTGCATTTTATTTAGAGACAGGGCCTCACTGAGTTGCTTAGGGACTCGGTAAGTTGCTAAGACTGGCTTTGAACTCATGATCTTCCTGCCTCAGCCTCCTGAGCTGCTGGAACTATAGACTGTATTTTTTAATGTGAGACAGGGTGTTGCCCAGGCTGGCTTCAAACTTGCCACCCTCCTGTTCAGCCTCTCTAGTCTTTAGGATTATAGGAGTGTGCCACCCCACTAAGATAGTGTTACAAAGCTTCTAGGTGACCCTGAGTCACATTCAGGGCAACCTGTGGTTGAGGGCATGGTTCTCTGGTGTTGGAGACACATTGGCATCTGTATCCAGCGCCCCTGGATGGCATTGCTGACTTCCCTGTGAGAACCACCCTCTGACGGGCCAGGACGGCGGGCAGGGCCTCGTACACTGCTGACGAAGGCAGACTGGTGGCCAGCGGTTCCATTTCATATCTGCCCAGGACAGGGACTCAGGCGAGTGCCTGTGGACACCCAGCACGCTTCACAACAGCCACAGGGCCCCAAACACCCATCAGAGATGGCTGGCTGGACACTGCGTGGCCATCACATGACGGAGTGTTACTTAGCTGTAAAAAGGATGAGGTGCTGACACAGGCTGCATGTGGTGAACCCTGGACATCGTGCCCGTGTGGCCAAAGCTGGTCCGCAGAGGCCACACGTGGTATGGTCCCTTCACAGAAAGGACCCAGAGCAGGCGGTGCTCCGCCAGGGGAGTGGAGGGGCCAGGAGTGGGGCACAGGGGAAAGCAGGAGGGGCTGCCCGTGGGTACCAGGTTTCCTTGGAAGGCTGCTGCCCCATGCCGTGAGCACTCGACAGTACTGACCCGCCCACTGTGGAAGGGTCCATGGAATGTGAATCTCACCTCCATTTAAGAAGCCCCTCGAGGGCCCTGTGTCAGGGCTGGGCCTGCCGGGGAGCCCCACTGTAAGGAACAGCTGACCGCCCCGTGCCGGTCCCTGGGAGCACTCCCCTGCAGGGCTCACTCTTAGGGGATGAAAAGACCCTCTCCTCTGGGACCCTCCAGCCATGGCTGTTTCTGTCCTCCTCACAGAGACCTTCATTGGACCTGAAGCCATGGTGACAGACAGCCCAGTGCGTCCCCAACAGGAGGGGAGTGCGGCCGTCGTCAACACCCTTGCCATCCTGCTGGTGATGGTGATCGTGGCTGTGGCCACAGGCTGCCTGTGCAGAACCAGGTGTCCCCGTCGCAGCTATACAGGTGCGCACGAGGCCCAGCTGTCCGCTTCCAGAATTCGGAAATGTGGGTTTCATTTAAAAGCCTTACCCAGCCCCCAGGAGGTGGGTGAGAGGCCGGCCATCTCTTAGGGGCCATGTTCCTGACAGGGCCAACCCCAGGGGCAGCCGGGAAGCCGCCACTCCCAGCTGCATGGGGAATGACGGATTCCAAGTTAGAGACTGCGATAGGGTTGATTTCTGGGAAGGCTGACCGCGGCCACCAAGTCACTGGCAAGGCTGGCTGGCTGGGTCCTGTGCTGCGGGAGGAGAGATCCCGAGGGTGAGATGGAGTCTCAGAAGCTGCAGGCCACAGGACTGCCCCGATGGCCACGTAGAGGCCCTGCCTGCTCGCCCAGGAGGGCAGAGGAAGGGGAAACGGTTGGTGGAGCCCAGTACTGGCCCCATGGAAGAGACCCTTGCAGCTGCTTCCAGGGGTTCCCAGTTGTGGCCACCCGAAACACTTTCCATGCCCACAGTCCCCCTGCTGGCCCAGGCAGGCTGTCACAGGGCCCCTGAGCCAGGACACACACGTGCCCGGAAAGAGCATCTTCCCTCAAAAGCAGGGGCCTCGGAGTCCACTCCCTGCCCAGAGCAAGACCTGGGGCAATGACTGGGCAGAGGGTGGGGCTGCTGTGAGCCTGGACCATTGGGGTCTTTAGAGTGCCTGCCCGTCTTCCATGCCACCTGGGTCTCTCTGACTCATCCCACAGGTGCAAGGTTCGTGCAGTAGGAGGAAGAGCCCACAGGTGAGTTGCCCCCAGAGAACACAGTTCGAGGGACCGCCAGGCGGGCACGGCTGGGGCACCTTCACGCCCTCAGAACCTCAGTTGTTTGCCCTAGCACCTGATGGTCCTGGAAATGCGGGGAGATTGCAAAGGTGCACCTGGCATTTCCTGTTGGCTCCCTCAGCGCCAGGACCTGTCCCTGTGTGCTCTTCCTGATGCCACACATGACAGAAACTTCCAAACTACACACAGCAGGGTCCAGCCAATGACCCAGGTCCTTCCCTACCCTCTGCACTGCCTGGAGTTTGTGTGTCCCTGGCCCCTCCCTAGCTGGGACTGTGGCCTGCAGGCAGCTCTGTGGCCCTGTGGACCTGGTGACCCTGGTCTCAGGAGCAGCAGTAGAGGTGGATTCCCAGCTTAGGAAGAGCTCGGTGTGGGGGGCTACAGCCCCAGGCAGGAGCTTGGACCAGGGGCCAGGGGCTCTGCCTGAGGCGGTGGCTGCATGTCTCCTTACCTGGGTCTCTTACCCGGGGCCCAGGGACCTGAGCTGTGTGATGGCTGGCTCTGCAGGGAACCCCAGGCTGTGCCAAGCAACTCCAGGTCATCTTGGAACAGAACTTGCTAGAATTCTAAGGCCACCCGTGGTGTTAGCTGCCTCCTGAAGCAGCCATCCCCAGTTTCCAGGGTCTTCCTGGGTCCTGGGGAGATGGGTCTCTTTGCCTTCAGGATGAGAAGGAAGGCTGGGCACGGGTTGGTGGCAGGGTGCCTGCCTGGCTCGTGAGAAGCCCTGGGTTCAGTCCCCAGCACTGCGAGAAACCAAAGGAGGTGCCAGTGCCTCACGTCCCTCTCTTCTCTTTCCCTCCAAGACCATGTTTGACAGGAACTCACTGCCCAGGATGGGGACAGGGTTTCTATGAAGTGCCACTGGGTGGACATCATACACAGCTTGGTGACAAAGGGGACAGTGAGCCACCTGCCCATGTTGTCTGCCAGGACAGGATCCACCTGGCCAGGAGGGGCCCAAGAGGCTGACCCTGGGGAGAAGCCTCAGACACTGCCCCACCCAGAGCGAGGTCCTTCCCAACAGGGCAGCAGCACTGGCACACAAGTGCCCAGGAGCCCGCTGAGCCTCTGCGCTTCAGCACCAGGCTCCTCCCAAACCAGGAACCAGGCACAGGCCTCACGGGGCACAGGGGTTCCTGAGAGCCAAGGAAGGGCGTTTGGTTTGGAAGGAGGAACGCGTACCTGCCCTTACAGGATGACCTCTGTGACCGCGGGAGCATTGAGGGTGTTTGCAGGAGACCTGACCCAGGGCCTACCAGCTGCTGCCCTGCCAGGAGCTCCCGTGTAGTGTGCGTGTGTGTGTGCACACCTGTGTGCATGCGTGCGGGAAGTGGCCATGCCGGAAGCCCCAGGAGACCCGCTGGACTTTGCTCTCCTCTGGGATCCCTGTGGAAAGAACACTGGATCTTGCCTGTTTTGTCAAAGGCGCCATCGTCCTCCTCAAGAGACACAAAGGTGGTGTGCTCCAGAGCCTCCTGGACCTGCCGCTACGCTGGGTACAGGGACCTGTCCCTCTCCCCTCCCCACTCAGCACTAAAAACACACGAGCAGCCGAGGTGGGCTGCACCCCAGTGACCATCAGAGTCCTGCAGGACTGCCCAGTGGAGGCTGAGGTCCCCTGCCGGCCACGAGGTCTGTCACATTCCAGCAGCAGTTCCCTCAGAGTCCCCCCGCCTCCCTGCAGGACTCCACAGTGTGAGGCCTCCTGTCCAGTGCCAGTTTCTGCAGCCCGACAGGCCACTCCATGACAGGCATCAGCCCTGACCAAGCCTCCCAGGGCAGCCTCTGTGTGCTGGTCCAGAATGGATACAGCAGGCCGCTATTTCCAGGGGGCCTAGGGGCACACCTGTGTGTGTGTGTGCGCACTTCCAGGTGAACCAGGCGTGCACCATCCCCTGAGACACAGGTCTGACCCCTGGCTGTGGGCGAATGCCCGCCCTCCTCCTGCCCAGAGCCCCCCAACAGCCCCCGTGGTCAGGGCCTGTGTGTCACGTCCATGGTCGCTGGGTGCTAACAGGTGTTTAAGGGGTGCACTTCTCACCCAGGCAGAACAAGGCCTCACACTTGTGAGAACTAGTGTTTTTCTGTCCCCACCCCACCCCCTGGTGCTCACAGGCTTGTCACAGAGCATGGTGACGGAGCCACCCACACTTCAGCAGAAGCGTTAGGGAGTGTGTCCACTGTGAAAGAATAAGGAAGCCGGGTGGGACGCCTTGAGCTCCGTGACTCAGGGGCTGAAGCAGGAGGACCCCACGTTCCAGGCCAGCAACTTAGTGAGACCCTCTCTCAAAATGAAATTAAAACGGGCTGGGGTGCAGCTCGGGGCAGTATTGCAAAAAGAGGTGACGATGTCTTCATTATGGCCGGCCGACTCCGGGCTGAAGCACAGGAGCTGCTGGGGGTGGAAGGGCTGTGGGGAGCTGGGCGCAGTGCCCGTGCGTGACCGAGGGCCCTGGGAAAGACGCCTGGGAAGCTGGGCCTCCCTTCAGCCTTGAGCCCCGCTGGCCTGTCCCGAAGGAGACCTTGGGCGTCCCTAGAGAGGCTTGAGGGCCAGGGACAGGATGGTGACAGTCAGCAGGGAGACTGAGTCTGGCTTCAGGTGTTCCTGCCTCCTCACCATGGCCAGCTGGGCCCCGATGGCTGCTCTCGCCCGAGCCTCTGAATTCTGCCTGGACCCTGGGCTCTGGGCAGACTGGTCATCATCTCCCTGCTGCCCGCAGGCCCTCCACCTGAGCCCTCCCTCTCCTCTCATCTTCCGCGGGCTGCCCCTGGGTGCCTGGGGATGGCCCAGCACTCTGTGGGAGGCCACTGGCCACCCTTGCCCCTCCCGGCCTCAACATGGCTGTTAGCGCCTTGTCTGGGGTCGCCAGGCTGGTCCCGGCGCCCTGATCTCCAGAAACCCGACACCAGGGAAGCAAGGTGCCAGCTGTGCCCTCGCCCACAGTGTTTGTCAGCCCAGCTGTCTTGAATCTGGGCAGGGCCGGCCTTGTGTCCCTGTCACTGCTCCAAGGGCCTGGCCCCTGCACTGTGGCTCTGCTCCAGGGGACAGTGGGTGGTCACACAGGGGCCGTCGCTGGCCTCTGAGGAGCAGCAGCCGGGGTGCAGCCCGACTGTCTGACAGCACAGTCCCTGTTCCCCAGGTCTCCTTGCTGTGGTGGGCAGGGCAGGCGGGCCCGGCGGCCTCAGGGGCCTGGCGGAGAGGACCTGCCACAGCCAGCGCTGGGGCTGGGGAGGTGGCATGGTTAACAGCCGAGCACAGGCAACGTCCTGGGTCAGGGGGCCTCCTGACCCCCTGCCTGGAACCTGGAGCCTGGGCCCCTGGCATCATCACGTGGAGCTCAGAAAGAAGCTGGCCCCGGGGCCCTCCACTGCCCTCTACCTTGGAAAGCCCCACCCCTGGAGGACGTCTGTGGTTCCTGCGCCAGCCGCACTGCCCTGCACGCAGTAGGGGTGCAGAAGCACACAGTAGGAAGGTGGCGCCGCGGCGGGCCAGGGTGGTCCAGCTCAGGGCAAGACAGAGCAGGCCCTGTGGCCCTGAGTGTGCCACACACCAGTGTCATGAAGCAGGGTTCTGGAGCTGGGGGCGGCACAGAGGCCGCACCCCGGGAGGGCAGCCGTGGTCCGGTACAGCTGGCCAGGCCTGGCATCTCAAGAGAGGGCTCTGCCCCTCCTGGCTCTGCCCATAGGTGGGCTGGGACTCCCACAGTTGGCACCCTGGGGACGGCTGTGGGCCTGCTTTATCTCCCTCCAGCCGTCCTTCAACAAGAGGGCTGCTAAGGAGGAGGCGGCCGCGCGCCTGGATTAGGGAGTGACCTTGTCCTGGTACCCGCCCCGGCCACCTCCATCAGCCAGCGATGCCAGGAGCCGAGGGCCGTGGCCTTTCGTGGAATTCTGGTCAGCACTGTGCCAACTCCAAGGGTCAGACGTCCCTGCTGCCCTGCCCCTTGGGTACATCCTCAGGGAGCTCCCACACCCTGGGCCCCCGGGGTGGCTGTGGAGGTGCCCCTGCTGGCCGCCTCCTGGACAGTCTTCCAGTGGTCCTGTCTTCGTCCGGGGAGTGCCGACCGGGCTCTCGTGAGAAGTGTGGTGGAGAACGACCCCCGTCCCAGGGGAGGTGGGTCTGTGTCCGAGAACCCAGCAGCTGCTCCTCCAGGTCCGCTTGTCTTCAGAGCCACGGGCGGGCCAAGTCCTGGGAGGGGTTCTCCTGCCACCATCCCCCTTGGGAGGGGACAGTGCTCACCCTGGGGAGGCCTCCTGCAGGGCCAGCCTCCCCCTGAGGACGTGAACCACAGCGCAGGGAGGATGGACGTGGCCAGCTGAGGTTCAGAGGAAAGTCGCTGCGGCAGAGTACAGGCAGCGAGGCCCTGCTAGACAAGCGCTGGCCATGAAGGCCACGCAGCGTGAGGGGTGCGGTGCTGCTGTGGACTGCCCGGAAGCCCGTGCGAGACCGGGCAGGCGGCAGGGCGGGGAGCCCGGGTTACCCCATAGGACCTGCTGGGTGGGCGCTGCAGGCAGGAGAGTCCCTGGGGTGTGCTCTGGGGTTTGTATTTTGTCCCTGATGGGCAGAGAGCTCTGTCCCCTGTTGCCATGTCCTGAGCTGCTGTCCCCCACCACACCCTCTGCCACGAGGTCAGGCCCAAGGCCGTGGAGTCAGCCGACCATGGACGACCTCTGACTCTGAGCCAAGATGAGTCTCCCTCTTCCCAGGGCTCTCCTGGGCCTTTGGGTCACAGTGATGAAGAAGCCGACTAAACCGTGGCCCACACCTGTGATCCCAGCCGCTCTGGAGGCTGAGGCAGGATCGTGAGTTCAAAGCCAGCCTCAGCAACTTAGTGAGGCCCTGACTCAGAACTGAAAAGGGCCAGGGGGAGGGACATGGCTCAGGGTACAGTACCCCAGGTTTACTTCCAAGTATCAATGATCAAACAATCAATCTGTTATGGTTTGATGTGAGGCTCCCTCAAAAGCCCGTGTGTGAAACACGTGCGAGGGTCTGGGGAGAAATGACTGAGCCTGACCCCCCCAGTGATGGGTCCTTGGTGGGACTCGCTGAGTGGTCACTGGAGGCAGGGGGTGTGGCTGCAGGAGGAGGGCCCTGGGGGGCCACGGGGTACAGATCTGTTCTGGCGAGCGGAGCCTCTCTCTGCTCTGATCATCACGTGAGCCCCCTCCCTCCACCTCACTCTGCGGCAAGAAGTCCCCCTCATCTTGAGCCCCAAGGAATGGAGCCTGCTGTCTGTGGACGGAGACTTCTGAAACCCTGAGCCCCGAAATGGGCCTTTCCTCCTCCACAACTGTTCTTGACAGGTCTTTTGGTCACAGCAGCAAAAACTGACCAGACACGATCAATAGGAAACAGCTGGGGAATACCGCGGGCAGCAGGCTCCCAGCTCTGCCCCCCGGCTGGGCTCCGGCCTCGGGTCCAGCAGGCCCACCCAGCCCCTTCCAGCCCTGCTCTGCCGGATGCCACCACCTCCCACCCACGGCCACCCACCCCCACAGCCCCACACCAGCAACAGCAAGGAGCCTGAGGGCCACCTGCACCCCGGCCACAGAGGTCAGCAGCCCTGGCCCAGAGGGAGAGTCTGATGCAGACTTGATTGCAGACCGCAGAGCCTAGACGTCAGAGCCCCTGGTAGACTTCAGAGGAAAGGTCACTTTGGAAATCAGACCAACTGTCAAAGCAACATGGAGTCCAGGAGGACAGGGCCTTGATCTGACCATCCCTCCACCCTTGTCAGTGAAGTGGGACCATCAGGACAGACGCGGGTGCCAGGTGCCCTAGGAATCAGGCTCTGGGCGGAGCCCCTGGAGGAGAGTGGGTGTGTGGGGAGGATTCCCTGGAGGAGTGTGGGTGTGTGGGAGGAGTCCCTGGAGGAGTGTGGGTGTGTGGGGAGGATCCCCTGGAGGAGTGTGGGTGTGTGGGGAGGATCCCCTGGAGGAGGGTGGGTGTGTGGGGAGGAGTCCCTGGAGGAGTGTGGGTGTGTGGGGAGGATCCCCTGGAGGAGGGTGGGTGTGTGGGAGGAGTCCCTGGAGGAGTGTGGGTGTGTGGGAGGAGTCCCTGGAGGAGTGTGGGTGTGTGGGGAGGAGTCCCTGGAGGAGTGTGGGTGTGTGTGGAGGAGTCCCTGGAGGAGGGTGGGTGTGTGTGGAGGAGTCCCTGGAGGAGTGTGGGTGTGTGTGGAGGAGTCCCTGGAGGAGGGTGGGTGTGTGGGGAGGAGTCCCTGGAGGAGGGTGGGTGTGTGGGGAGGATCCCCTGGAGGAGGGTGGGTGTGTGTGGAGGAGTCCCTGGAGGAGGGTGGGTGTGTGTGGAGGAGTCCCTGGAGGAGTGTGGGTGTGTGTGGAGGAGTCCCTGGAGGAGGGTGGGTGTGTGGGGAGGAGTCCCTGGAGGAGGGTGGGTGTGTGGGAGGAGTCCCTGGAGGAGGGTGGGTGTGTGGGGAGGAGTCCCTGGAGGAGGGTGGGTGTGTGGGGAGGATCCCCTGGAGGAGTGTGGGTGTGTGGGGAGGATCCCCTGGAGGAGGGTGGGTGTGTGGGGAGGATCCCCTGGAGGAGGGTGGGTGTGTGTGGAGGAGTCCCTGGAGGAGTGTGGGTGTGTGTGGAGGAGTCCCTGGAGGAGGGTGGGTGTGTGGGGAGGAGTCCCTGGAGGAGTGTGGGTGTGTGGGGAGGAGTCCCTGGAGGAGTGTGGGTGTGTGGGAGGAGTCCCTGGAGGAGTGTGGGTGTGTGGGGAGGAGCCCCTGGAGGAGGGTGGGTGTGTGGGGAGGATTCCCTGGAGGAGGGTGGGTGTGTGGGGAGGAGTCCCTGGAGGAGTGTGGGTGTGTGGGGAGGAGCCCCTGGAGGAGGGCGGGTGTGCTGCGGGGCCCTGGGAGGCCCGGAGCCTGAGGGCTTCCGTGGTTGGGGCTGTGAGCTGCAGTCCTAGGGGCCACAAGGCAGGGGTGTGCTGTGCTGGGTCTGTGACCCTGGGCTGCTACGGCAACCACCGGAGACCAGGACTACCAGGTTGGTGGCTCTGGTGGACTGGGCCATAGCTGTGGAGGTCCAGGTCTGGCTGCTGTGACCACCTGCTATGGGAGAGAGGGTCACTCGATGCTACTGTGTTGCTGTGTGAGACTGGGGACTTTCCCATGGTGTCCCCCCACTGCTGCCTCGCAAGGTCCCGCCAGGCCATGGGCACAGGGTGCAGCACCTCCGACTTCCAGTGGCACCGCGGTCTCCGCCTGCGGGTTCATCAAGTCCTGGCAGGCTGGGCTTTCGCTTTGCTGAATGCTTAGCCTCTCTGTTCGCTTTCTGGTAAAAGTACCTCATTTGAAAGGAAAAGAAAGGCTTCCCCTGCATCACGGCGCCTGTTTAGGAAGAGGGGAACCGTGTCCGAGTCTTTACCTTAGTTTGTCCTCTGCGGGGACCAGGAGGGAAGGGGACAGAGTGGGCGTCTGGAGTGCAGCTGGGCCCTGGAACACCAGGCCTGAAGCTTCCTGTGGGCAGTCGGCCGGGGACGGCTGGCAGGGCGCCACTCCTGATGGAGTCACGGCCTGCTGAGCTCCCTGGGGCAGCAGGAGCCCCCGAAGGCCCACTGAAGAGCTGTCAGTCACGGAGGCCAGGCTGGGGCAGGGCCAAGGCTTGGGTCACAGGGAGGCCACCACGCCCTGTGTAGGGAGTCGGCTTGGGTTCTCATGATGAAGAGTCAGGACTGAAGTTCAGGACCATGAGCGTGGCACCTGCCTGGCGTTTCACGTGGGTCTGCTCCAGGCAGGCCGCTGGCCTCGTCCCCGGCACAGCTGGGCTGTCCACTCAGGAACGAGCGCCAACCGATCTGCCTGTGGGGCAGGGTCCTGGGCCTCCGGGAGGCAGAGGCTGCTCTGCGGTGGGCCTTACCCCTGATGGACATTCGTGTGGACCAGAGTGGTCCTTGACAAGCACCCACCAGCCGCCCCGTGGAGAACCGCGACAGAACCCGGCCTCTAAGAGGAAAAAGCAGCAGACGTTTAGTTAAAATGACGTCCTGACTTCCTGTCTGCTTTAGGAGCCTAAAAGAGGAACCGACACTGTCTTACCCAAGCAGTCGTCACCCCAGGACCCTGTGGAGAAGGTTCCCAGGGAGGGCCCCGAAGCCAGCAGAGGGGGAGACAGGCAAGCCCCAGTTCCCACACGCAGGGACAGGGACCCCACGACCGACCCCAAGAGGAAGAGGCCCCTCTTTGCAGACCAGGCAGGGCCACACTGACCAGCTCAGAGAGGGTTGCAGAGGGTGTGCTACAAAGTGACGGTGGCTATGGAGGGTTGATGGGGCCGAGCAGTGGCCACGTTCCCAGCCACGTGCTGTCTCTGCATCCCTTGCTGAGGCCTGCAGAGGACAGATGCCCTGGGGCTGCCCACACAGGCCCAAGGGATGGCCTGTCCAGGATGTCCAGCCACATTCTGGGGTGTGGGGGAGACACCGCTTCCCAGGGCGGGTTGGTGGGTCAGCCTGTCCGTAGGGTCACCTACAGACCGTGTGCATTAGCAAGCAGGCCGCCAGCCAGGGCCCAGGCAGAGCTGCCCAGTGGGTTAAGGTTTAGAGGAGACCATGGCCCGTCACAGGATGTGGCTGAGTCAGTCAGACTGGCTTTTTAATTGTTTGTATCAAATTCAGAAAAGCCTGCAGCCCCAAGACGGCCCCCTGATGTCCACAGACCCACCATGACCTCCCTTCTCACAAGAGACGGAGCTATTCAGGTAAGAAGGACCTTCGAGAACCGTGCCCAGGCCTGGCCTTGGCCTGGGCGGAGGAGGGAGGACTGGGCGTTCAGCTCACGCCCCAGCAGGCAGCCGTGCCCCTGCGGCAGGCGGCCCCTCCTCCCCACGCAGTCTGACCGCTCTGTCCCTGTGGATGCCCCAGCCTCCTCCATTGAGCCTCCAGGTCTTCAGCCACACGCCAACGTGGGCATTTGGTTTGCATGGCATGGTGGCGGGTCCTGTCCTGCAGGCTGGGAGGCACAGAGGTGTAGCACCAGGGCGACTGCTCCACCCATGCCCCGTGGCACAGTGGGATCAGTCCTTTCTGAGGGATCCACAGGTGCTAGGTCCACCTGCTGCTCGGCCTGGCTCCAGGTGCCGCCTGCTCTGAGCAGGAGAAACTGGCAGGACACACTGGGGTCATTCAGGACGACCTGGGGGCTCAGCAAAGTTTCACCCCTGCACAATACTGAAGGTCCCGAGTGCGACCTGGGCATTGGAACTGTATGCTGTGCCCACTCCTGGCAGACCCACAACAACATGACCATGTGGGCCGCTTCCCGCAACGAGCATAGGCCCACCCCTGAATTTACTGACCAGAAGTGAGTTCACCTGACCCGTTTGTGACCCAAAGCAGGAACCGAATCCGGTCAGACCAGAGCTCGGTGACAGTGTGAGACCAGCGAGGCCAGAGTCCTGCCATGCTCAGCCTGCGCCTGCTACAAACCAGGTGTGCTCTCCCCAGTGTCACCTTGTCCTGCCCTGCCCAGAGCCCAAGCAGTGACACGGTGACACCGTGTGTTCCTGAAACAGCTGGCAGCTCACAAACGCAGTATAGGACCCTGGAGAGTGGCCCACAGCGGCTGGCGGACCCGCAGACCCTGCAAGCAGGGTGCAGTGTTAGGTTGGGTTTTGGAGAGCGGGGTCCAGCGCAGGCTGCATCCTGGCCTTGAGGCCCCACTCTGAGCCCTGGACCTCTCCAGGTCACCTGCAGTAAGTCCTGCCTCATGGAACACTGTCTGTCCAGAGTCCCCAGCACAAGGTGGCCGAGGGCATTTTCCGTGAACAGCAAACTTTCCATAGGGCCGTGGCTTATTGGCAAGGTCCTCGAAGGAGGTGTCCACATCTATGGGATTTTTTTTTTTTTTTGGTACTGGGGATTGAACCCAGGGTGCTTTACTACTAAGCCACGTCCCCAGCCCTTATTTGTTTTTAATTAGAGACAGGGTCTCACTAATTTGATCAGGGGCTCACTGAGTTGTTGAAGCTGGCCCAACTCCCAGGCCACTGGGTAACAGGCGTGCACCACTGCGCCTGGCAGTCTCTGTGTTAGTGGCTGTTGAGTGACTATTTTCCTAATGCTCCCCAAAGCTGTGCCACATCAGCCAGCCTCCAAGAGCTCCCTGGCCTTGTGCAGTCCCCTGGGGGAACTGCCAGAGCCTAGCAGCCCTCAGCTCTGGACATGTAAATCTTGTGGCTTGGATCACATGGCTCCTTTTAACAAAGAGAATTTCACCTGGTTGGTTAAAACACTTTTTTAATGGTGTCTAGTGTCAACACTGTCATCTGGGGCCCCCACATGGGTCGTATGGGCCCAGGACCAGGCACACCTCCCTTCTCTGAGACCGTCCTGCCGTGGCACCTGGCCTCCCCTCGTTGGCCAGTGCCCCTTGCTCTGCAGCCATTCATCATGCAGCGCTCGCCCCTCGCTCAGAATGCCGAGCCGGCGGCGGGGGCGGGTAGGGCCAGGCAGCAGTCAGTCACACCAGGTGCTGTTGGGGACCAGGCTCTGGAAGAGGAGAGACAGCTGGCGGGCTGGGTGCTGGTCCCCCGCATCCCTCCTTCATTCACGACTCACACGCCCTGTCTGGGGTCGGGAACACAGGTGACGGCAGCATCCACACTCCTCGCCTGCAAGAGAGAGACATGGCATGTCAGACGTTGTCACCAGAAGACGTGGCCCAGGGGCTGACGAGACACCGGAATGTTTCTCCCCAGGGCAGGACAGGCCCGTGGAGGAGGGTGGGAGGGCAGCCAGGGCAAAGTCTCCCTTGGCAGGCAGGAACATGGCCCGTCCACCATGCCCCAGATGGGGACAGGGGCTCCTCCTAAGGTCTGTGGCCGGTGATGGACAGAGCTGGAGAAGGTCATGCTGAGTGACATGAGCCAGACCCGGAGAGTCAAGGCCAGGCAGAAGGCTGACCAGGGAGGGGGAGAGCGGGCAGAGTGGCCCAGAGGGGAGCCCATGGGACAGAGGGAGGGGGAGGACAGGGGAGGGGAGGAGATGCAGAGGACCGTGACAAGACCTGGCTGTGCACGTGTAGACGCCTACCCTCATGCACGTCTGCAAAGCACCGACCAAAGCCAATGAGTAAACGAGCGGAAGGAAGAAATCTCTTCCTCCCTGAATCGATGGAGGTGCCCATCACCAAGGAATGCTCCTTCCTGTCCTCTACTTCCTGTGGGTGGGGGGTGCACCTGGAGACGCTCTTTCTCCAGGTGAGGATGCTGCCGTGGGCTGCCAGGCCCTGGCTCCTGCGGGCCTCCCCCACCCGAGGACTTGTCTGCACAGGTCCCACTTCCCAGGCCACACGGGCACCAAGGGTGTATCCTGGAAGGGTGTTGGCCAAGGGACAGGGTGCCGGGCAAGCGGAGCCCTGCTGCCCTGAGGAGCAGCCTGGGGGCAGGATCCTCTCCTGAAGTGACCACTACTCCCAGCCAGTGGGCGAGCCGAGGGCTCCGTTCTTAACGGTCTGAGACCTGCCAGCTGTGGGCTGTGGGTAACTGCCACCAGTGTGGGCAGAGGCCTGGGCTCTGAGTCATGCCTGTTTCCCCTGGAGGTGAGTGGGTGGCCTGACCCTGCAGGTGGAACAGGATGGGGAACCTTCTTCCCCGATCTCCTGACTCCTGAGTGGTCGGACACAACTCCAGACGACCTGCCAGAGCCTGTCCGTCCTGGGAAGCCCGGGTGTGCAGGAGGGCTTCCGTAGGCCCCGGCCTCCCACGGCTGGGCCTCCTCTACAGCCGGCCTCCACTACCCTCCCTTCTCCCTCTCTGGCTCTCCGAGAGGCCCTGTTGTGGCCCTTCTCAGGGTCCATTCACCAGCCCTGGTGGCCCCTCCTCTCAGGCACCCACCCAGCTCCCAGGGCCTCAGGCCCCTTGAAGCCCTTGTCTCCAGCAAACCTGACCTGAGGCCCCAGTCCTTCCATGCCCAAGGCTCGGTGTCAGGACCCCAGGGCCTCTGCAGGAGGTCCAGTCAGCAGGGAGCCCCAGGAGTCACCAGCCTGACACCCTTCAGGTCCTCAGGGCTAGCAGGTGTGGCGCTGAGCTGGGCGTGCACCCTTGATGTGGTCACTGGCACTGTGTCCTCTGGGGTCCGTCCTTAAGCTCCAGGAGCAAACCTGTGCCTCCCAGGACAGGAGGGCAGGATGGAGGAGGGATGGAGGAGGGACACAGAGGATAAGTGCATGCAGGTGTGAACAGCGTCCCCACTGCCACCGGACTAGAGTGACAACGTGAAGCGTCTCTGGAGTCTGCCAAGGATCCTCTGGAATTCAAAGTCACCGCAGGTGAGAAGCCCTGGTCTGAGCCATGCCTCCGTGTCCCTGGATGCACGCTGTGCCTGAGCCCTCTGTCCCCGGGCTGCAGGTGGTGGCTGTTCTACATGTGGCCCGGCTACTGTTGCCTCCCAAGCCGAAGCCTGACAAAGGACCGGAGGAGTGACACCTCCCCAGCCACAGCTCCCTGCTCAGAGGGCCCCATTCTTTCCTGGGGGTGGAGACGCCCCCAGAGGAGCGGAGCGGGCAGGTGCGTGGCCGGCTCAGGGGGGGACAGCAGCCACAGCACAGGTGCTTGGCCAGCCACCCGCACACCGTTTTAGGCCACCCCCTGCCGGTTCAGGGCTGCTGGGCTCAGAGCAGCAACCGCTAGATATTTGGGTGGCCAGTCCCTTTCTGAGCAGAATGCTCGGTGGGGCTTCGGGAGGCAGGGGTCAACGGCTCATCGGCCTCAGGACACCAGGCCTGCAGCTGTAAGGATGACCGAGGCGGTCAGCTGCACACCCTGGGACAGGCGTCCTCGAGAGGAAAGGGCACAACCCTGGGCACTCAGGCTGAGGTTCTGCAGGCCTGCAGGGCCCCCCAAGCCCAGCCTGTCACTTGGACCCTAGAATGGTGACTGCTGTTGTTGCCGTTGCTGGTGGGAAGGGGCGGGGGCTGGCTGTGGGCGTGAGGATGTGCAGGCTGGCACGAGGCGGGGGGCTGGGGATGCCCAGCTACAGGGGCAGAGCCTCGGCTGGCCACTGCCTAGGGCTACAGCCAATGGGGAAACGGGGGGCAGCCATGGCGCAGGGTAAACCCACGGCCACATCCTGAAGGGACTCGGACCGACCCCCATTTGCAGTGGCCTTCCTGTGCTGGCACCGCTGTTTCCTGAGCTCACCCGCGTGTGTCTCCTCCACAGGCCGCACATCCGGGGCCCCCAGACCAGAACCAGCCTGCTCACAGGGCCAGTTCCCTTTTGGTTTAACGCTGACACGCCTTGTGGGACCTGAGCCTGTTCCTCTGCGAGCACTTTGACTTGTTGACTTTCTGAAATCGTGAGTAAGTAGGACTGGGCAGGGGCGCAGATCTGCTCCAAGGGGCCGCCTCATACCCAGGAGCTCTCACGGTCCCAAGTCACGCATGCTCAAAGATGACCTGTGAAGGGATCAAGTCATGACTGTCACACAGAGAGAAACGGATGGCACGTGTTTGGGGGGAAATCGGTCAGATGTTGGCGAGGTCAAGGGAGAAGGAAAAGACACGAGCGTACGTGGAGCAATGGCCCTTCAGGGATGGGGTGCCTGCTCACTTTGGGGTCCCCACTGCCCACCACGCCCTCCTGCTCTGTGGCCGTTATGGCGTGGTGTGCTGCCCTGCCGGGACCTGTCCTGTGCACCTGTGTTCTCTGCAGCCGCCACTGTCCACGAAGTGCCCATGATGGGGGCCCCTCCCCCACCCCACCGTGCACCTCCAGCAAAGACCCACAGACTCTGTCCTTGGGGACGGTGGGTCAAGGGTGTGTGGGGTGCAGAGCCCGGCACAGGGCAGGCCTCCCACTTTACAGAGGTCCACAGGGGTGCGGGCTCGGGGGCAACCCCAGGTTTGTAGAGGGCAGAGGTGGGGGCAGCCTGGTGGGGCAGGGAGGGAGGCTGGGGAGGCGTGATGTGGTGGGGGAGTCACCTGTGGAGCAGGATGACATCAGAGGACAGGGCAGCAGCTGGATCCCACAGCTGTGGGCAGGTACACTGGGCTGGCCCTCCCCCCACTGGGTACCCTCTGTCCTGCTGGGCAGCTGGTGCCCACCTCCTGGTCACTCTGCGGCAAGGCCCAGCCCTCTGCTGTGCTGTTGAGGAGCAGCTGTGTCCCAGGGGCAAGGGTCCTGAGGAGGTCCCCTGAAGGGAGATGGACCTCAACTCAGGCCATGAGGGTCCTTGTCGTCATCGTGACAAGGAATCTCAGGACAGGTGAAAGCAAGGCCAGGCTGACCTCCCTGAGAGAGGAGGCTCGCTCTGAGACGGTGCAGTGTGGGCATCGGGCAGCGGAGCTGTGCAGGCCAGGCACGCGGCGTGGTCAGATCAGCACGGCAGACAGAGGGCGGAGGGGTGTTTCCAGCCCGCCCCTGGGCTGCGACTGGGCAGGCTGACCACAGGGCTGATTTCCTCATTGCTGATGTGTTCTGCTCTGCGCACACGGTCCCTCTGTGCTCCTGGCCGTGAGGCCTCGTGGTTGACTCAGTTGCTGTTTGTGACCAAGCGTGTGCACGTGCCGGGAGGTCTGGGTTGGAGTGTGGCCCCTCTTGGTGGCCCCACAAGCCTCCTCTCCACCCATCCTTAAGTCCATCCTCCTGCAGTGCAGCCCTGGGGCCTGCTGCACCTCCTCAATGGGCAGTGGGCCGTGTCTTGACACTGGCCCATCCCCCATGGCCCAGGCTGGAGCCCCTGCCCTCTGCTGGGCACTCAGGTGGTCTCAGGGCTCAGCAGAGTCTGGCTGGGGTCGGCCATGGCCCCAGGGGCTGGGCATTCTCTCGGAGCTGGGCTGTAGTGGACTGGGACCTCTGAACCCAGGGATTTCCAGGACACCCATGTGTGTTCCTTCTTCCCCAACATCTGCAAGGCCTGCAGGAGCCCCAGACGCCGGGGACGCTGGGGCTCATTTCCCAGAGAAGCACATTCCAAGTCTGCACTCTTGACTGTGGCTGAGGGTCAAGCCCTGTGTCCATGGCTCCCAGCGAAGCAAACAGAAGCGATCCCTCCCCTCGGCACGGGATGTCCACCTGGCCAGCACTCGCCAGCCGAAGGTCCTGAGGGCTTTGGCCACCCATCTCTAAGCATTCATTAGGCACCTACTGCATGCTCCACAGGGAGAGCTAGAGGCAGATTGTGTATCATCCCTCTGGTTCAGAGAAGCCGCTGGGTCCCAGGATGAGCTGAAGAGTCCCTGCTACCTACCCAGCGCCCACGGCTCCCACGGCCCCACGGCCTCCACTGCCCCCATGGCCCCTGACCCCCACAACCCCCGGTCCCCATGGCCCTATGGCCCCCAAAGCTCCCACGGCCCCACGGCCCCCTCAGCCCCCACGGCCACGGCCCCCATGGCCCCCATGTTCCCCCTCAGCCCCCACGGCCCCCACAGCCCCCTCAGCCCCCACGGCCCCCATGTTCCCCCTCAGCCCCCTCAGCCCCCACGGCCCCCATGTTCCCCCTCAGCCCCCACAGCCCCCATGGCCCCCAAGGACCCCTCAGCCCCCACGGCCCCCATGTTCCCCCTCGGTCCCCACAGCCCCCTCGGCCCCCACGGCCCCCATGTTCCCCCTCAGCCCCCTCAGCCCCCACGGCCCCCATGTTCCCCCTCAGCCCCCACAGCCCCCATGTTCCCCCACAGCCCCCACAGCCCCCATGTTCCCCCTCAGCCCCCACAGCCCCCACGGCCCCCATGTTCCCCCACGGCCCCCCCTTGCGCTGCGTCATGCTGGATTCAATGCAGATGTGCAGGGGCAGGAGGGCCTGGGAGCAGACGTGCCTACACCCAGGGGAGCGGGCTATTAGTCACTCTGGTGGAGAGGGGAGGAGGGAGGGCAGGGCAGCCCAGCTGGAGGCGGCCAGGGATCCAGGGTGGAGCGCAGTGAGGACTTCCAGCCCTGGCAGCTGGACAGCCGTGTCTGTGCCGGCCAATGCAGAGAGGCACCACCCCTACCTGACGGCCAGTGCTCCTCGCGACACCCCTACCTGATGTTTCCTGCGGCCTGGAGCCCACACTGTGTTCTGGCCTCCTGAGCTGGCCGCACAGATGGCTGTGTCCAGCTTGGCCAGAGGGCAAAGGGGCTGGTGGGAGGCCAAGGGACAGGGACACTCTGGGTTCAGGCACACCCCCCCCCCACTACCTGGGGTCTTTTCTCCAGACCCCTGCTCTGTCAGGCTCTGCAGGTGGCTACAGAGGTGACAGTCCTGGCCCGGCTCAGGCGGCTGTCACAAGGCATGGCGACGTGGGTGGTTCTGTACAGAGCTGGGGTCTTCCACACACTGAGGCAGCTCAAGGACCGTCCCCTGCCCCGCCTCAAACCCTGCGTCTTGTGATCAAGTCAGAAAGATTTCAGGCTTGTCACTCAGAGTAATGGGCATGAGTTTATCAAAGGGGCAGAAAAGGGCAGCAGGGACACTCTCAAGGGAGAGGGGCTCCTCTCAGAGAGGAGAGGGACAGCGTGCCACTCTTGCACTCCAGTTTTATTGGGGCAGTCCAGAGAAGTTTCCAGAAAGTCCCACCCAGGTCCACCTCTTGACTTTTGATTGACAGCAGGATGACATCAGACTTTCAAGTCCCCACGGCCATGACAACCCTAGTCACCTTGTCTCACACTGACCACTAGTAACTGGATTTCTTTCCTGGGGCGGGGTACTGAGGACTGAACCCAGGGGCACTCGGCCGCATCCCCAGCCCAATTTTGTATTTTATTTAGAGACAGGGTCTCACTGAGTTGCTAAGTGCCTCACTTTTGCTGAGGCTGGGTCTGAATTTGTGACCCTCCTACCTCAGCCTCCCGAGCCACTGGGATTACAGGCGTGCACCACTGTTCCTGGCTCTAATTGGATTCTTAACATAAATCATTTCAGATTTTATGGTGAGGAAGAATTATCCTTAATATCCTGAGCTCCTAGATCTGGTCACAAAAGCCCTTCAGGGTAGGCTTATCGACATGATTTTGCGCCTGCGTTTCTCCAGCAGATAACAGGTCGTGTGCTGGGGACTGTGTCTCCTCATGGGTCCACTCCAGCCAGGCAGGGCTGCAGGTAAGTGCTTCTGACAAAGAAGGCTCGTGAGGGTCAGCACGTGGGCCACTCACAGAATGAGTCCCTCCCTCCTGCCCCCACCCCGGCGCCTGTCCCCTCGCCGTTCAACACCAGCAACTGTTTCTCCTGGTTCTGTCTGGACGTCCGAGGTCCAGGTGCCGGCAGGTCCGTGTCTGGGGAGGAATGTGGATGGCCACTTTCTCCTTGTGCCTTGACGCAGCAGAGAGAGGACAGCTCTGGGTCTCCCATCAGGATTTCTCCTCGTGACCTCGTCACCTCCTGCAGGCCCACGTCAACACCAGCCCCTGGGGGCATAGATGCCCCCGGATGTGAACTGGGGACGCAGACATTCGGTCTATAGTGGCGGGTTCTGATTCTGAGTTAAAGGAACCCGTGTTGCGAGGCCACCCAGGTTCTAGAATTGAGGCCTCTCCTGCACCCCAGCATTATGTGCCTAAGTCTCAGGGGATCCTCGTGTGTGGTTACCAGAGAGCAGGCCACCAGTGAGTGCCTGGTGACATGAGGCAGACGGGGCGAGAGGGAAACTATGGACCCTGGAAGAAACAGGCGAGTCATGGGTGGACAGTGCTGGCCGCAGCACCCCTGCTGCTTACGGCTCCAGAGGAGAGGCGGCCCCCACCACGCAGCACAGGCCCAAGACAGAGCTGGAGGTTCAAGTGTAGCCACCACTGAAACTCAGTGGACAGTGGGGAGGCAGGGACAAGGGCATCTGACAGAGAAGACAGGAAGCCAGACAGGCCGAGGCTGGGTGTGTGGCCAGCAGGACCCCAGCCAGAGAACCCAGGCAGGACGGGGCAGAGTGCTGTGGTTTGGGGGGCTTGGGTGTCCCCCATGGCACCCTGCTGAGATTCAGTCACCACCGTGAGGTATCAGGAGGATGGAAAGGCCACCCGGTGCTGAGCGTGGGGGCTTTGGAGGGATCAGGATTAGACAAGGCCACAGGCTGGGGCCCCTATGACTGGGTCCTGGTGGCTTTATAAAATAGGGAGGGAGACCAGAGGACACACACACACACACGACATGGGATTCTCTGTGCTGCCTCAGGACTCTGCCAACAGGAAAGCCATCACCAGAGGCAACCCCTTGACCTTGGACCTCCAGAACCATGAGCTAAAATAAACCGTTTTATAAAACAGCCTGCCTTGGTGGTTTTGTTATAGTAACACAAGGCTGCCTGACACAGAAACCGAAGTTTCTGAATTGAAGGGATGTGAATTTTCAGGCCAAAAGGTCCAGTTGAAAAGGAGCCACAACCATGAGTAGTAATAATGAATTAAAATATTGTGAATTTCAGAAAATGAAGGGGAAAAAAGGGAGACTCTTAAATATTTCTGAGGAACATCTCCCTCATCCTTGAAAACGAAGTTGTCATCAGGCTCCCCGCCATGGGCAGGTGGAGCTGCTGGAGTGGGTGGGCAGCCCCAGCAATGCCCTCAGAAGGTTTTCTGCTGAGGATTTCATCCCCGGCCAAACTGTCCACCAGGCATGGAAGTGGATGGCAGGTGTCCAGGCTCCCGGGGACTGGGAGAGGTGCGCCCTTGTGCCTTCTCCAGGACACGCTTCAGCAAAATGAGGAGGCCCCCAAGGAGCTGAGAGGGGTTGGGCCCACAGCAGGCTCCCCAGCTCTCAGGACGAGGGCAGAGAGCCTGGTGGCCCCTTCACCGCTGCAGAGAGCCAGCAGTCCAGAGGACAGCAGGAGGGCTCTGGAGAGGGGACCTCAATGAGTGAGAAGACATGTCGGGGTGGAGTTGTGCCCCCGGAGGTCAGCTGAGGTCACAAATGCCGTGCCTGAGGCTGACTTCCTGGGAGGTGGAGTCTTGCGAAGGCCATCAGCCTAGGCGCCGTCATAGGATCAGGGTGGCCCTGGTCCAACACAGCTGGCGTCCTCAGAAGAGGAGAAGATAGCCACAGGAGAAGGGCCCCATGACCCCAAGGCTCCTGGGCAGAAGGGGGCTGTCAGTGGCTCTGAGGGCCTCTGGCTCCTCAGCCGCTCAGGATGGTAACGAGTGCCCCATCAGGCTCAGGGACATTCCGTGGGCGCTGCTCTGTCTAGGCCTGGCCTGGGAAACTTCCCGCCCGACACCATGTGGGAGATGTCAGTCTTTTATTCCCGGCCATCACGGATCAACTTTGTTTTGCTGTGAGATGCAGCAAGAATGGTAGCCATGACCACAGCCACCGCTGACAGCCGCTTCCAAGGGGCTTGCACTGAGAAGGAGCAAGCCCAGAGCAGTGTGCCCACTGACTCCTCCAGCTGAGAGAGGCCTGAGGGGCATGGGAGGCTGTATGTGGAGGGGACTGTGACACCCAGGTGCTTCTCGGGGCTCCCTCAGCCTGCACAGACACATCCTCAAGACTTGGGTTTCCTTTGAGGGGACCCCACAGGCCCCAGTGATGTGGCGGAAGGCGCCCAGGCCTGCTCCCTGCCTGGTCTCAGGCCCTTCCCGGGGCAGCCATCACCACGGGGAGGCGGAGGCCGCAGTGCTTGGCGGGGAGGGTTCACTCCACAGCTGCCAGGACAGCAGAGCCGTGTCGAAACCTCCTCCGCAGGGAGCCAGAGAGGGCTCTTGCCCTCTCAAGTGGCCAAATAAATATGGGCTTCAAAGCTGTGGCTGGGGGCCATGGCATCTGCTAAGATGTGTTTTGCAAGCTGTGGTTTAGTACACAACTTGAATCATCAATCACTCTGGTTCTTATTTAGCTTTCTATAAATGTGGGCTCTTAAGAGAGGCCTGAGAGACCCTTCCAAGGCACACCCCAGTGACATCCTTCCTCCACTTTGGGCTCAGTCATCCATTCAGCCAACAGCGGATTAATCCACTGCTGAGGTCAGAGCCTCGTGATCCCATCACTACTCCCCCATCCCCAGCTCGCATGAGACTCTGGGGACATTCCAGATACGACCCATCACATTCCATCCCTGGCCCCAGGGTCTCCTGATGATCACACAGTGCAGAATGTGTCTAGTCCACCCACAGGGTCCCCGCAGTCTCAACAGTCCCTCCACTGCTCAAAAAACCAATTCCAAGATCTCCTCGGAGACTCAAGGCAACCTTCTGGCTGTGAGCCCCAGAATCCAAAGCAAGTTACTTAGATACAACATAAAACGGCACGCAGAACATTCCCATTCCCAAAGGAAGGAATAGAGGCATAGTCAGAAAGGGCGGGGTCAAAACAGACCAAAACTCAGCAGGCAAACACCAAGTCCTGTGGCTCCACGTTGGGCTCCACGACCCTTGGAGGTGGAGTGTGGGTCCCACGGGGCTGGGGAAGCCCTGCCTGTGCGGCTCTCTTGTGCTGGCTCTGCTCACTGCCTGGTTCTCCTCTGCAAACAGTCCGCCTTCCCGGCACCTCTGACTTCTTGGCTTCTCCATCACAGCCTCAGTTTTCAGCTTCACACATCACCCTGTCAGGGACTGCCAGCGAGGACCCTGAAACACGGTGTCTGCCCCTTGCGGGCCTTCCTTAAAATCTCAGTGGAAGCCTTCATGACCCCCAGACTCCAGCGTCTTGCAGAACCAGACCACATGGGCGATGCCAAGGTCTGTCACCAGCTCGAGCAGCAGCCAGGCCCCCTGGGGCCACGGCTGCAGCCGCCTCTGAGTGCCTGGGGAGATGACTTCCTGGGCAGCACTGGTGCTCTCCCCTCCAAGCAGCGCCTTTCAAACCAGTGGACCCTTTTCTACTTTGGAGCAAGTGGGTGTGGCCTAGATGTTTGAGTTGCCCTCAGGGCCACTTTCCCACCATCCCTGTGCCCTGTGCGACGTTCTGGGCTTCTCTTTTATCTACTCTCCTGAGCACCTGCATCCTCCTTGGCCCCAACTTTCGATGCTTTTCTGGCCAAACTGCTAGTTTTTAAGCCTTTTCCCTCTGTTTTCTGCTTCCAGTTCTCATGGTGAATCTGGCCCCAAGCTGCCCACAATATCTACGCCAACATCTCAATGGGTGCTGCCTTGAAATCTCCTCCGCTGATGTGTCCATCACCTTAAATTCAGCCTCACAGAAAGTCTCAGAACACGGGCAAAATGGAGAGAAGTTATTTTCCAGGATGTAACAAACGGCCTCTGGTCCAATTCCCAGCAGAGACCTCGTCCCATGCGAAGGTTCCTGAGCACAGTCTTACTGTCTGCGTTCCTCCTGGCATTCTGGATTCTGGGGTCCCGTCACAATCACCCACTAAGTTCTCCTTACATTCGAAGGAGAATCTCCAGCCTGCATCTCCGACTTTTCCAAACTCCTCCTACAAACCAGTTCCAAAGGCTTCCAAACCACAGCGCCAGGGGTTCACATAGTCACAACGATGACCCCACTTCTGGAACCAATTTTCTGTATCAGTCAACACTCGGTCACTGTGACCAAGATACTTGATGAAAACAACTTAGAGGAGGGAAGATCGATTATGGCTCGTGGCTTCAGAGTTTTGGTCAGATGACTCCATTGCTTTGAACCCGACGTGAGGAGCTGGAGGAGCAGACCCGCTCGGCTCGCGGCAGCCGGGAAGGGCAGAAGTGGGGGAGGGCGGAGAAGACGGAACCTCCTAGGGCTTCCCAAGGCTGACTTCTCCAACTAGGTCCCCGCTCCAGGACTCTCCCAGCCATCAGTGGGCGAATCCACTGCTGAGGTCAGAGCCCCGTGATCCAGCCACTTCCCCAAAGCCCCCTCTGCACCCAGGAGACTCTGAGGACAGTCCAGATCCTAATCACCCCAGCAGCAGTGTGGCTCCCCTGCTCTGGCCTCTGCTCCTGCCTCACATCTCGGGCCTTCCTCTGACAGGGACCCGGTGATGACTTCAGCCCACCAGGATCACCGAAGCTAATGTCCCCATCTCCGTCCCTAAGTCAGTCCCACCGGCTAGGACGTCCCAAGGTGTGGGGCCCATATTCACAGGTTCCAGGATGGAGCCGTGGATCTCTTTGGGGCCATGATTCAGCCCACTACACATAGATCTTGTTAACTCAGATCAAAGTTTTCTAGTGGAAGGTGAAGTATCTGAGAATTAAAGAAAATAAACAACAGCAGAGGTGACCCTGGCAACACAGCCAAGGACCTGGCAGGGGCCCCCTCAGGGCGGAGTGGGTGCAGCCACAGAGGGCTTTCTTTATGAGCTCCTCACTGTGTCTTTAGAGACGAATCACCGTTATTATTACTAGTTAATTAAACAAATGATTCGATTACCACAAAGAAAAGATGGCTGCTGGGTGTGGTGGTGCACACCTGCCCAGCTACTTTGGAGGCTGAGGCAGGAGGATGGCAACTTCAAGGCCAGCCTGGATAACTTAGCAAGACCCTTTCTCAAATTAACAAGAGCTGGGGACATAGCTAGTGCAAGAGTGACCCTAGGTTCCATCCCAAGTACCACCAGAAAATAACTTATTAAATTAACTAAAAAAAGATTGCAATGTCTCAGGTGCCCAAGACCCTGGCCCCTCTGGGGGTGTGCCTGAGTTTAAAGGCTGTGATGTGGAGACCCTGCGTAGAGCAGGCTATGCTGAGGTCAGGTGAGCAGAGTGGGGGCGAGGGGAGGAGGGGCTCAATCCAAGGGTGGAGGGGGCTCTGGGCTGGTGGCCTTGACACGGGGGCGGGGAAGTACCAAGCACTTCCCCCCGGCAGGCTGGGGACCAGGCACTAGAGCCTCAGCTTCCCAAGGGGTCTTGCCAAGAGCCTGTGCACCCAGTGCCCCAGCTCCATCTCTAGGTCCCCCCAGTGACCAGCACTGGCCACAGTACATGTCCTCATCAAGGATGAGCCCACCCTGGACGGGGCTCTGTGGGTCCTAGCAGGTGTCACGGGTTCCCAGGTGACAGGGTGGGGTTTTACAGAGGGGCAGTGGGGCTCCGGAGCCACAGGTGAGCAGGGTGTGATGGCCCCGCCTCCCAGGCACCAGGTGAGCCATCTCAGCTCCTCTGCACCGTGCTGCTGAGGGTGATGGGCAGGGAGGGACGGCACAGGCCAGCAACTCGGGCACCGACAAGTGTGGGGACAAGGTGACCTGCTCAGCTGAGGTCCCAAGCTGCCCAGGGCAAAACCCACATCTTACTCAGAGAATCCACTAACAAACCCGCCAGCCCCTTCCCTCCCGCTGGGAGACTCTCAGGGGAAAGCCCCGCCCTGCACCCACTCACACACCCCCCCACACACACGTGTACACACTCTCACACACTGAACCCCAGGACCCCGACACTCATCGCACTGCCACTGAAGACGGGAGGGAGCCAGGGGACAGCGCACCGCCAGCTCGGCTCACCCTGGCCACGCGGTGACGCCTGGTGCTGCCGACCCTGGTGCTGCCGCGGGCCTGCTGTGCAGACGGCCCGCCACGGCTCCTGGGACCCACCTCCCACGCGAGCGCAGCAGACAAGCCCATCTGCAGCTTCTCTGAGAGAAACCTTGAGTGTCCACCGCGTCGGTGAGCGCCATGGTGACATGCCCCTCGCGAGGCCGTGGAACCTGGAGCTCCGTGTTTGTCAACAAAGTGCACTCGAGGCAGGGGATGGCATTGTACCACTGTGCGGCGATGCCAGGGGAGACGCCCGTCCCGGGAAACCCTGGCTTCCCTGCGCTGCAGAGCAGTCGGGGCAAGCCGGCGGCCACGGGTGCAGGGACCCCAACGGTGTGGCCACCGCCGGGGGGGCTCCTGGAGGGCTTCCCGGAAACCACGCCCGCTGCACGGCCACACATGTGTCAGGAACTTCCCAGGGACTCTGAGGACAGGGCAGCTGAGCCCACCTGGCAGATCCGCCTCGTCACCTGTCACGGGGTGTTTGGAACATGGCTAGGAAAGGACTCAGAGGCTTGATTCCTCTTTCTTTCTTTTTCTGCTACCATAAAACTCCATCCATTTCCCTTTGTAGAACCAAGGAGAGACCCAGCCCTGCTGAGCTCCGGTGATTCTAGCCATAACCAAGTCCAGACAGTAAGGAAAAACAGGCCGTGCGAGGAGACGCTTCCCCAACAATCTGCCTCTCACATTCAGACATCAGCCAGCGGTGGAGGCGCCACCTGTCATCCCAGGGGCTGGGGAGGCCGGGGCAGGAGGATCACAAGTTCAAGTGCAGCCTCAGCGACTAAGGCCCTAAGCAACCAAAACCCTGTCTCAAAAACTAAGAAGGACTGGGTATGGTATGGGTATATAACTCAGTGGTTAAGCACCCCTGAGCTCAATCCCCAGTGGGGGGTTATTTATCTAATGTTGATATTTGCTGGTTGTTTTCATCAAATGCATATTAATTATTGCACTGCTTATAATTCAGAAAAAATCTTACACCCAGAGCCTCGTGGTGACAGTGAACGTCTCTGGCTCTGGTTCTCCTAGTGTGTAATTTGTTGCAGAAAAGTAAGACAGCGGTCGGGAAAACACATTCAAGACTAGAATACATCTGGGTGACTCTAGCTCTGGCAGGAGAGAATGAGGTGAGGGAGAGGAAGAGACAGAAGGCCCGAGTGGCGAGGAAGCTTGGCTCACGGCTTCTGAGTGTCAAACCGCGGAGGCATTGGGACACGTGTACAAGTGTGAAATCACAATCACTTTTTAAATGCCGGATTCCACAATATGTCAGAACTTATCTCCACGGCAGGCTCTGCAGGGCGCTCGAAGGCAGAAACCAAACCCAGGGGCAGGCGGGCAAGCTGACGCCGCGGACGGCAGGACCTTCTTGACACCTGGGTGCTCTCAAAGCAGTGAAGGTCCAGGGGGCTCTGGTAGTGGGCTGCCTGCTGCACAGCCCGGGTCTGGCAGGTCCAGGAGGATGGGCTGCCACAGTCTGGGCACCAGGCTGTCGGAGGCCTCCAACGGCAGGGAAAGACCTGTCCTGGGGCGAGAGGGGCAGCAGGGAGCCTATGTCGGAGCCCAGGCCAGGAGCAGTGGGCCCACCCACCTGGACTCTGTCCCTGCTTCCTCAGAGACTGGACACCACCCGGTCGCCTCCAGTCCCCTTGATCTAGTCCTGGGACTGGGGCTGAGGCCGTCTAGCGCCAGGGACCTCCAGTCCCTCAGCAGAGGTCTGGAGCAGGTGGGCTGAGCTGCAGATTCTCAGCCTGAGGAAGGGGTCTGACCGGCCTTCCTGGGCCTGGCGCCCACCCGGGCCCAAGGTCAGGGACGGCATCCTGTGGACAGGAGCGGTGGGTCAGGGAACAGCCCTCTTCCCCATACCCCCCCCTCAGGAGAGGCGGGAGTGTCACCCCAGCACACCTGCACGTCACACCTGGGTGGGCCTGGAGCACAGGAATGTCTGCTGTCCTCGTTTCATGACCACCAGCAAAGTGAGCAAAGCTCCCACCACTGCCCACCAGGTGCCCGTGTGTGTGTATGTGTGGCCTTCTCCTCACACCTGCCCACCAGGTGCCCGTGTGTGTGTGTGTGTGGCCTTCTCCTCACACCTGCCCACCAGGTGCCCGTGTGTGTGTGTGTGTGGCCTTCTCCTCACACCTGCCCACCAGGTGCCCGTGTGTGTGTGTGTGTGGCCTTCTCCTCACACCTGCCCACCAGGTGCCCGTGTGTGTGTGTGTGCGATGGCCTTCTCCTCACACCTGCCCACCAGGTGCCCATGTGTGTGTGTGTGGCCTTCTCCTCACACCTGCCCACCAGGTGCCCATGTGTGTGTGTGTGTGTGTGGCCTTCTCCTCACACCTGCCCACCAGGTGCCCGTGTGTGTGTATGTGTGGCCTTCTCCTCACACCTGCCCACCAGGTGCCCGTGTGTGTGTGCGATGGCCTTCTCCTCACACCTGCCCACCAGGTGCCCGTGTGTGTGTGTGTGTGTGTGTGTGCGATGGCCTTCTCCTCACACCTGCCCACCAGGTGCCCGTGTGTGTGTGTGTGTGTGTGTGTGTGGCCTTCTCCTCACACCTGCCCACCAGGTGCCCGTGTGTGTGTGTATGTGTGGCCTTCTCCTCACACCTGCCCACCAGGTGCCCGTGTGTGTGTGTATGTGTGGCCTTCTCCTCACACCTGCCCACCAGGTGCCCGTGTGTGTGTATGTGTGTGTGTGTGGCCTTCTCCTCACACCTGCCCACCAGGTGCCCGTGTGTGTGTATGTGTGGCCTTCTCCTCACACCTGCCCACCAGGTGCCCATGTGTGTGTGTGTGTGTGGCCTTCTCCTCACACCTGCCCACCAGGTGCCCGTGTGTGTGTGTGTGTGGCCTTCTCCTCACACCTGCCCACCAGGTGCCCGTGTGTGTGTATGTGTGGCCTTCTCCTCACACCTGCCCACCAGGTGCCCGTGTGTGTGTGTGTGTGGCCTTCTCCTCACACCTGCCCACCAGGTGCCCGTGTGTGTGTGTGTGTGGCCTTCTCCTCACACCTGCCCACCAGGTGCCCGTGTGTGTGTATGTGTGGCCTTCTCCTCACACCTGCCCACCAGGTGCCCGTGTGTGTGTATGTGTGGCCTTCTCCTCACACCTGCCCACCAGGTGCCCGAGTGTGTGTGCGGTGGCCTTCTCCTCACACCTGCCCACCAGGTGCCCATGTGTGTGTGTGTGTGTGTGTGTGTGTGGCCTTCTCCTCACACCTGCCCACCAGGTGCCCGTGTGTGTGTGCGATGGCCTTCTCCTCACACCTGCCCACCAGGTGCCCATGTGTGTGTGTGTGTGTGTGTGTGTGTGTGTGGCCTTCTCCTCACACCTGCCCACCAGGTGCCCGTGTGTGTGTGCGATGGCCTTCTCCTCACACCTGCCCACCAGGTGCCCATGTGTGTGTGTGTGTGTGTGTGTGTGGCCTTCTCCTCACACCTGCCCACCAGGTGCCCGTGTGTGTGTGTGTGTGTGGCCTTCTCCTCACACCTGCCCACCAGGTGCCTGTGTGTGTGTGTGTGGCCTTCTCCTCACACCTGCCCACCAGGTGCCCGTGTGTGTGTGTGTGTGTGGCCTTCTCCTCACACCTGCCCACCAGGTGCCCGTGTGTGTGTGCAACGGCCTTCTCCTCACACCTGTCCATGAGGGAGGGCTGTCACCATAGGTGGGGAGACCGAGGCAGGAAATGGCTGCTCGTTGTCCATGAGCCTAAGAGACCCGGCTCCTGACGGCACCCCATGGCCACGCCCAGCGCCCCTGCCCTGGCAGGAGAGGACAGTGCAGGGTAGACGGTGGACTCCAGTAGGGAGACAGGAGCACTCGGAAGCGAGCCCACCCACACTCAGGCCACGGAGGAAACCTCAGTGGACATGGGCTCCCTGGGTCTCAGCCAAGGTGAGGAGAACCAGCCCGGTACCCCTCGCCCCTCCAGTGGGGGCCTCGGACCAGGGCCCAGGGGACTCGAGCGCCCAGGGGCTCCCCCGTTACAGGCCACAGCCCCCCACCCCTGCACACTGGACTTCTGCTTCCTGCTGGGTCACGGTGGGTCACTGTGGTGTGTGTCCAGGCAACAGAAAGACATTCTCAGCTACACAGTGGCTCAGAAGCTGCCCGAGGGACCGTCCCTTCCTGAGGAGACAACTCAACATTAACTACCCAGGAAAACAGGAGGTGACTCAAGATCAGGGCCCAAGAACAGAGCGGCAAGGGGCGGCCGGGGGCCTGGCGAGGGCTGAGGGCAGACCAGTCGCAAGTCAGCGGACTCACAGCAGAGGTCAGCAGAGCCGGACCCCTCTGCTTCTCTAGGACAAGCCCGTGGGGCAGGCCAAGGTCAACCTCGGCACTGAGCTTCAAGCGGTGCTTTCAAGTCAGGATGTTGAAGTTTGGCAAGATGGTGTAAGTAAAAAGGAATCCCCCGGGTCACTTTCTTTCCCAAGGAAATGGCTGTATAACCAGACACCATCATCTGCAGGGAGGGTGGGGACCCTGCCCGCAGCCCCTCCTACATGTCACCAGCAAATGTCAAGCGTGAGAGGCAGCAGGAGCCTGTCTGAGCCCAGGCCAGGAGCAGTGGGCCCACCCAGGGAGACGGGCCAAGGCCATCTGTGTCCCTCCTTGGCAGCCCCTCCCTTCTCGCCTCCCTTGCCGGCCCCTGGACACCACCCTGGGCCTTCCCACCCGCAGCCACTCGGCCCCCAGGGCTCCGTCTGTGTAGCGCGAAGGCAGTTAGGTCAAGCCCCTGGCAGAGAAGTCTGAAAGCCAGTATTGAAAAGCTGCCACGGGGCTGGCAGGGGGCCAGGCGCACCCTACCGCGCTTCCCCAGACCCCACCCCTCACTGTGGGCCTCGTGGGCAGGGCCGTTGGCACCCTGAAGCACATCAGGGATCCCCACCTCCCAGTTCTGGAGCAGGCTGCCCTGCGCGGGCCTCACCCAAACCTGAGCCAGTGCCTGTGTCCCAACGGGAGCCCAGGTGATCAGTGGCACTTCTCAGAAACCTGCCGTGGACATGGCTCGGTGGAAGGGACAACAGGGCACTTGGGAACAGAGTCCTGCGGTCAGTGCTGCACCTCGGTCGTTACATTCAGGTCAGAGGGACTGGGAAGGTGGGTTAGGGTCCCTCATGAGCTGACCTTAGAACAAGCAGGGAGGAGGCCTGGACAGGCCTCCCGACACACTGGTGCTTGACAAGCAGTACTTCCTCTGCCGGGTAGAGAAGAGGAGGCCAGAGATCTCATGTACCACAGCTGGCTCCTGGAGGGACGGGCCCAGGAGAGGCCCGAGAGTGACCCCCAGCACAGGAGTGCAGGCAGGAAGGGGACCTCCATCCGGCATCCACATTCTGCTGACCACTGAATGAGTCAAGAGGGGTCCTGAGCACCCAGAGAGAGCAGACTGGTGACATTTGGGGTCAACCCCTGATTCCTGAGCAGAGGACCTGGCCAGAATTCTGACCCCAGGCTGGGATCCAAGAAAGGGTGCAGTGTCGCCACTTGCTGGTTGATTTTTCGGGAAGTAAAAGACCGAGGACGTGGAATCGACTGTTTAACATTTTACAATGCACAAGTCAGGGCACTCTCACTATTGGGCAACCACTGCCCTCTCTAGTTCCAGAACATTCTCCCCTCCCCAGGGAGACCCATCGGCAGTCAGTCCACCTCACTTCCACCCTCAGACCGAGACTCCACCACCCACTTTCCTTCTCTGGGCGTTTGCCTTCTGTGCTTTCCGTGTGGGCGGGACTACGGCATGCCTTGCCCCTCCGTCCACCAGGACGCTGCCCAGGCCCCCTGGAGCATCAGCGTGACGATGCCCTCCCTTCATTTGTCAGTAGACGCTCGGGCCATTGCTGCCATCTGTCAGCAGCCTGGTGCGGGCTTTTGCCCGGCCGCCTGTTCCCATTTCTGTTGTGCGTGCCCATCCCCAGGAGTGGACGTGCGGCTTGCTGAGGAGCCCCGACCGGTCTCCGCACAGCTGCTGCACTTTGCCTGCCCCTGCAACACGAGAGGCAGCCCTGCTGTCCACGGCGCGAGGCTGTGCAGGAAGGCGGTAGGAGACAAGCTCAGGGGCTGGTCAGGCCTGGGAGGTGGGTAGCGACGGGACCTCCCTCATCCCAGGCTGCCAGCCTCCGCCCCAGCTCCCTGAGCCCCCAGGTGGAGTCAGAACAGCCCCAAGGGCCATGGCAAGACCCCAGCACACAGGGGTGACAGGTCTCACTGGCAGACACCAGGAGGACCACACTGTGGCAGCTGGACCAGTGGTGGAGCCCAAGCCCTGCCCGGCTCTGGGCGAGAAGTGCCCGCCAGTGCAGGTCCCCTGAGCCCGTGAAGGTAGCCTTGTTTGGAGCTAGGAGCTGTCAGGTGTGACTAGCTGAGGATCAGGAGGAGCTCTTCCCAGAGGGGAGCAGACCCCACGCCCAAGCTCTCGTCCTAAGAAAAGGGCTCTCAGGCCACAGGAAAGGAGGCCACGGGCAGAGAACAAGGCTTCCCAGCCAGGAGGGAGGACAGCCTCCAGCCAACCACACCCCTGCGCACCGCACTCACCCAGCAGGGGCCTGGAGGGGCGGGAGGCGGGAAGGAGGGGCCGACTCCAGGACTCAGCCCAGAGAAAGTCTGTGGGTCTCCAGGAACCCCCTCCGGCCCGCTGGCCCCTGGCCTCGCGGCGGCTGTGGGCTCCAGTAAAGCCCCCAGCAGGACTTTCTCCAAGCCAGGGAAACCCCGCTCCGGGGTTTTGGGACTCACTTTCAGGAGCACGTTCTACCGCAGACCTCGGGCAGGGAGGAAGTGAGCTGACCTTTCCCCAGGCCCAAAGGTCTCAGGTCTGGCGTCTGGCAGGAGGAGGAAGAGGCTCTGTCCGGCCAGACCTTGGACAGCAGGGCAGCAGGTCTCTGCCCAGGATGCGCCCCGGCCTCACGGTGGCCACCCTGCGGCTCTGAGAGTTCTCCTGGGGCAGCAGGAGCGGGCGGCAGGAGTGGGCCTGGGTTGCAGAACTGCCCCCTTTGCTCTGGCCCTGTCAGGAGGCTGTGACCTCCCCAGCACCTGTCACAAGGTCACCTCTGACCTGCTGGGCCCCATGGAAGTGTCCAGCGGAGGAAGCCTCCCTCCTGGAGTAGGGCCTGCTGACGTGGCCTCTCCTTGCCTGGACTGCACGTGTGCTCACCCGGGCACACACGCGCGCACACACACACACACACACGTGCATACACACACACACGCATGGCAATGTAAACAGGAGGCAGTGAGTCAGCCACAGAAGTCCAGCAGGCAGGAGTCAGGATCAGAGGCCACTGTTCCCACAGGGAACCAGATCAGGATGGCAGGGGGAAGGTTTTGGTTCCTCCTGACCTCTCAAGAAACGGTCTTGTCCTAGAACCTTCTTTCTGCCCATCTGAGTACTAGAAATGCCGTGGACCAGTCTGCTCCCCGCCCACCGTCAGTGGCCGTGGCTTCCTTGCTGAAAGGTGCCTTGAACTGGCCTGGCTGTGGCCTCGGCCGGCCGGGCCTCCTCCCTGGTGCTCCAGTTCTGCCCACACCTGTGCAGGTGGCCTTGCTCGGCAGGGTCTGCAGTGGATCGGGAGAAGCTACTGGCCGGCAGCTAAGGGCTCCAGGAACCTCACTATCCCTGCCCCCATGGACCAGGGCTGCAGGTTCAGGTGTGGCCGCCATAGGGGTAAAGGGAGGATGCTGGGCACCAGGGCAGGGTCCAGTGTCCACACTGGCAGATGTGTCTGCCACCCTGGGACCAGGTTCTAAATGCAGAGTGCATGGCTTCTGCGAAAACAAACCAAATATCTGATTAAACAGAAATTTGGAAAGTACAGAACAACACGGAGAAAAATCTAAAAACCACCAGCCCACTCAGCCTTTAAAAAGATGTTTCACTTGACAGAACTGAGCACAGCAAGCGACACAACAGAGATGCTTAAATGTGCACCCCACCGTGCCCACAGGAGTCTCGAGACGCAGTAACCGCAGTCCACACCTGTTCTGGCCCTGGGGACCACGTGCACACAGAGACATGGCCAGTGCCAGACGGGTAGGGCCAGGGTCCCAGAATAAGGAGGCAGACTGGGGTCCCCAGCGTGTGGGGAAGGTGTGGGGAATGGCCGATGGGGCAGAGGCGGGGGGGGGGTGGCTGGCAGTTTGGCTGTCTGGGCTGTGGGGGCCCCCCAGCTCTGGAGTCCTGGCTTCTCCCCCAGTGCCCCTGCAGCACCTCCCCACCTGGTCCTGCTGTCCTGCCGTCCCGCCGTGGCCTGTGGAGCAGCTACCCAGACCCAAGGTGCACCCCAGACCCAAGGTGGTTCCTTCCGGACCCTGGGTGGAGTCCCATGTACAAGGACAGCCTTCAGTCCCCAGAGGGCATGGCCCCTACCCTGCACCTGCCCTCTTGCTCAGCTGGGCCTGTGGAACCCCACAGGAAACGCCCCCAGCATGGCCACCCCCTCCTGCCCTCACCCCTCAGACTCACCTCGGGGCAGCGCCCCACACTCCACCCTCACCAGCAGCCAGGATCCGGGTGCCGTGGGCCATCCCAGATTTTGTGGATCCCAAACCATGTTATCAGTGGCCATTTTTGAAGAGTGCACAATGAAGAGGTGAGTGTGGGTTACAAAGTGGGCAGGTCCCCATCTGCTTCCTGATCCAGAGTCCACGTCCCTTGTGATGGGAACCAGACCTGATTATAAAGTGAAGCTGTAAGAACATTAGGATGAAGACCCAGAGCCCGGGGGAGGGTCCGCTTCCCCTGCCCGATTCAGCCTCTCTTCAGGGAGCCTGATCCTGGCTGGTAGGAATGGCGCCTCCGTAACTCTAGTGTCAATCATAGGTCACTAGGCCTGTCACCTGGCAGGTGTAACCTGGCGGGCTTAGCTCTCAGGGAGGTGAACTCAAGCCAGCTGGAGTTCCTGCTGCCTGTGGTCACTGCTGCAGGCCTGTCGCCCACCAGGTGACATGCTGTCCGCTCTGGCCCCCAGCGGGAGAAGCCGGTCTGCAGGGCGATGCCATCTCTGGCTCCTGTGACCCACGCAGAAGACCCAGGCGGGCGCCATCAGCAGAGGAGCCTGGGTGCAGGTCTCCAGGACAGAGGCAGAACCATTCAGGCCCTCACGGCCAGGCACCCAGCAGGCCCGGCTGCCGGGGAGACCGGGTCAGACCCACCCAGGCAGGCTGGAGGGCACAGAGCCTCCCAGAGCACTCAGGCTACAGGAAAGTCACCTGCCAGGCCCGGTAGCAGCCGAGGCAGCGCTGGCTGACCAAGCTTCCTCATCTTGTTTGGGAACAAACATGAGCCTGGAGGGGTCACCTTCCTGAGACCCGACAGAGGCCCAGCCTGCTCCTCTGACTTCCTCCTCCTCAGAGGAAGAAGGACTCTGGATGTCCCCTGGACGCCCTGCTGCTAGGCTGGGAGGGGGTGGGCACATACAGGGCAGGGGGGATCCAGGCCCCGGGGGCGGGGATACCAACAGGCTCACTGTCCACCCCAGCAGCCCTGGGCTGCAGTTCCTCCAGGTGTCCTCTGCAAGTGGTATCAGAAACTGAGGCCCAGCCGGGTGGGGGAGCCAAGCCCCCAGGCAGGAGGAGCTGGCCCAGGCAGGAGCCAGGGCAGGGGGGCTGAGCTCAGGGAGCGCGAGGCGGATCCCCACCACCCGGCACCGAGGTGTGTCCCCTGGGCTGGGCCAGCGGAAGGTTCTGGGAGAAGAGCTCACTTCCTCCCAGCCCGGCCTCGCCCTGGCAGGCAGCAGCTCCAACCTGGAGAAACCAAAAGTCGGGTAAGTCCCACTGCTTCCCAGGAAAGTCCCCACAGAGTCCCCGTTCCTTCCCAACGCTTGCAGCAGGAAAGGGGATTTCTTTCCCTGAGTCTCAGGGCCACACGGTGCCTGTCACATGTCCTTGGTGTGTCTCCTGGCTGTGGTCCAAGCCACAGAGCTGTGACACCTCAGGGAGCGGGAGGTTCGGCTGAACTGCTGGACCTGGAGGGGTGAAGTGGAGACGGGTCTTGCCCACAGGCCGGCACCACCCACCCACAACGAGCGGCGCGGACACTCTTCCCGGCAACGTCAGAGCCTTTATGCCCGCTCTGGGGGGTGTCTGCCAACACCTGAGCAGGACGCCCTCCCACCCACCAGGGCCCACAGCAGAAAGCCAGGCCAGGAACAGCTGCCCGGGAGGCCAAAGCTCCAGAGCAGGAGCGCACCCCGACTCCGGGCCAGGAGCCCCAGGACCCCAGAATGGGGCAGTCCCCAGGGAGGAGCTGAGCACGTCACGGGGCCCACCCCCACACCCCATGGCCCTTCCTCTGCTCCCGACTCCAGGGAGGCGGTGGCTCCCTCGGCTTCTAGTTGACAGGCTGAGGTCTCCCTGGGCCCCGGGCAGTGGGAGTCCACCAGGCCACGTCTCTGGGGGACACAGACGAGGCAGAGACGGAGACATGATGTGGAAGACAGCAGAGGCAGGGTGGGCAGCAACCAAGCAGGTGACACTGGAGGAGGGACCCAGAGCTGGGAGCCACCTGGAGCGTCTCTCGGGGAGGACACACCTTTCCCGGCAGAAGCCCAGCTGTGCGAAGGTCCTGGGCAGAGCTGCTCAGACCTGGTGGAGGGCTGCGGTCAGAGAGGTGGGAGTCAAGGTGGGGCTGGAGGTGGGAGAGGCCCCTGGGGTGCAGCCGCCCTCCCAGCTGTAAAGGGGCCCTTTGACCCCAGAGGCTCTTCCACAGGGCGCTGTCCCATGCCTCTGCGGACGGGCAGCTCCACTTTCACATACACACGGGGTTTCCCGGGGCCCTCTCAGTGGCAGGGAGTCTGTCCAGGAAAGTCCTGGAGTGAGACTCAGGCTGTGGCCAGGCCAGTCCAGGGTCTTGGGCTGCATGGCTCTCCAGCCCCAGGCTGGGGGCTGGCCCCTGCCCAGAAAACACCCTGGGGGACCTGCAGACCCCAGCTGCACACGGGGCTCTCCCCAGGGACAGCAGGACCCAGCAGCACTGCCCCTTCCCTCCTCTCCACTGCAGTCCTCAGGCACAGGGTCCCCGCTTCTCATGCCACCGGAGGCAGGGGTCATGAGCATGGCCCGTGGCCTGGAGGACAGATGGGGAGGGGCAGTGCAGGGCAAAGTCATAGTGGGTGTGCCCAACAGCTGGCCCCTAGGGTGAGCATGGCGCAGGACGTTGGAGTGGTGGCAGAAGGCAGGGACTCTGGCTGGACTCTAGGAGCCACATGGTGCTCCTGGGGGTCAGGAGCCAGCAGCCTGGGCAGGAAGGGACAGAGCCTGGGGCTGGGAGCGGACTGGGGGAAAGTCTGGAGGGGCAAGGAGACCAGGCTGAGCCAGCGCACAGGCAGAGAGGGGACGCGTGGGGCCCTGAGGGAGGGGCTGCGTGCCTGGCCTAGGCTGGAGCGGACGGCGCCTGGCAGAGGACCTCTGTGCACTCCAGCACGGCTCCGACTCCCTGGGTCCTGCCCAGCAGGGCTGCTCCCCGCCCCCACCGGGAGCTCCCTAGGGTCTGAGTGGACACAGGGCTGAGCCTGTGACCACAGATCAGGGGCGAGGCCGAGGCAGGGGAGGCCACGTGGACAGGCAGTGGGGGCCAAAGAGGGGGCTATAAGGCCACAATCCCAAGGCCTCTGGTAAAGGGTGGGCAGGGAGACCAGGAGAAATCTCTGTCTGGAAGCAGCCCACACCTGTCACTGGGAACGGGGAGGGCGGGAGGAGGGCGCCTGGGAGTGTGGCAGAGGCATTAGGATGGTCCCACCCCAGCACCTTCTCCACTGGCCTGAACACACCTGGGCCGGAGCAGGAGGACACGTCCCTCCCGGCAGACTCAGCACTGTGCCTGGCCAAGAGCCCTGTGGCCTGCTTACAGGGCCGCTGTGTCTGCAGGGTCACTGCACTGGAGGAGGGACAGAGGTCCCCACACCAGGCCAGGCCAGAGAAGGCCCATTCCCGCCTCCTGAGGGGTCCAGAAACCGAGCAGGGGCTGACTCTCCCACCAACAGCCTGCTTCCACCTGCCGAGCCCAGGGCCTAGGAAGGGGCCAGGGCTGGGAGAGAGGGAGGCAGCGTCCACGGGGAAAGGGCTCCAATCTGGAAAGGTGAGAAAGCTCTGGAAGGGTGGTGACGGAGGCGCAGCACCGTGGTGTTGTCACTGTGGACCGAGACGCTGAGGAATCCACATCCTGAGCCGTCTGTGACCACAGAGCTTTAGTATTGACCTAAAATCTTCCTTCACCACAAAACGTTGGGACGGACTCCCACCATCCTGAGCCCCAGCTCCAGGCAGCGGAGTGGGTTTCTCTGTGCGACGCCAGAGCCTCTCTGGCCCGCACCCCCCCGGGGCAGTGTGCCCTCACAGGAAGCCGTGTGGGGTGGGTGGGCCGGGAACTGGCTTCGGCTGCTTCTGTCCCGGGCCACCTGGAAGGACCGCTTCTGGCCAGCTTGGTCCCCCTGACAGCCAGTCCTCCGCTCATCACCCCTGCCTCCCGCACGCACGTTCCCAGGACGTGTTCAGCGAGAGGGGCTGGGCTGTGGCCTGGGAGGCTCGGGGCCAGTGACCCAGCTTCCAGGGGTGGCTGCCTCGTCCACCCCAGGCACGTGTCCTATGCCATCTGTTGGACCTTTCTGTTCCTTCAGACTCGGGGGACCCCGTGACGCAGAGAGCTGGTATCTGCAGCCACCGTGGGGCAGCCTGGCGAGTGTGGTCAGCAGGGACAGCTGGCATGGCTGTCCACCTGCCAGGAGAACAGGGGAGGGGGCACCGACAATCAGAGGGGGACCGCGGGGCGCCTGCTGGAGGGGTGACTAGCTCCAGAGGGGGCCCTGTCGGGGGCTGGCTCTCTGGATGGACCTCCAAGGAAGGGCACAGGCAGAAGCCCAAGGGCAAGGCCCAGCGGAGAAGAGGCTCAGAGGAGCCCGACTGTGGGTGTGCAGCCTCTGTCCAGCGTCCTCTGGTCAGTGTGGGGTCCAGCTTACATGTGGACTGGCCCTGCACAACAGTGGACCCTGGGAGAGCCAGAGGCCAGGAGGAAGGGCAGGCGCAGTACAGCAGGAGGCATCTGGAACGGAGGTGGTCGGGGCCTTCAGGGAGCCCCCAGGGAGCTGGGGTGGGGCGGCCCAGGCTCCCAGAGCAGAGCCCAGGGTGTCCAGAAGCTCTGAGGGAACCTGAGGGAACCTTGCAGTTCTTTGAAGCCTGAGGGGCTGACAGCAGACAGGTGGCCATGAGTACAGGTCCTGGGAGTGGGCCACCTGCCTGTGCCCAATTACTGACACAGAGCCCAAACCCAGGGGCACACCCACCCTGTGGAGGACCCTGCCCTGGTCCAGCCCAGCTGACCTGGGGCCTGCTGCCTACTGTGCTCCTGCTGGCCTGACACCACACTGCCGACTGGCACTGAAGAAAGGGGGTCTCTACCTGGGAGCAGCTGCCTGCCCCAGCACCATGTCGGCTCTCCTCCCCTGGGCCCCAGGGGAAGAGGACGTAAGCTCCTTTCTCCTCCCAAGCCCAAGTGTCCAGAAGACCTGCAGCAGCTGGCCATAGCAGCTTGGGAGAGGGGTCGGTGGTGCAAGGACACCCCTCAGCTCATAGACCCGGGGACACGTGGAGGACACTTCCTCTGCAGGCCCCCAGGGAGGGCAAGGCAGAGTGGCCTCACAGTGCTGCAGCCTGGCTCCTGGTGGCAATGACCACAGAATGACAGCTCATAGCGGCCAGTGGCAGGAGCTTCAGCAGTGCCCTGCGGCAGGACCCCGCTGCTGAGAAGACTCCCTGTTCTTCCGACCTTGCTCTCACCAAGAACAACATCGATCCAAACAGAACCTCCCAGGCTAGAGGTTATAATAACAATAATATATATCACATACAATAACGATAATGATCCACACAGCAGAATTATTACCAGTAGGCAAGCTGTCCACTCCCCCCAACAGGCAGGTGCAGACTGCAGCCCCTGGGCTGATGGGACGTGGCCACACTCTGCTTCTGCGAGTTTCTCCTCAATGATGACATGATACTAGGCACAGAGCACTCCTTCCCTGCCTTCCCCGCAGGCTGGGAGAAACTGAGGCCTTTCCGGTGGTCTTCAGCACCTCCACTGCCCACAGCACCCCGACCTCACCCTGAGGCCCCTCCCAACCTGTTCCCCAGGGGCCCACAGAGGGGGTTGGGCAGCCTCACTTAGAAGAGGGGTGTCAGGCAAAGTCCTCCACAGAGAGGGCACTGAAGTCCAGGCAGTGCCCACCTCTGGCCCCGGAAGGCAGGACGGGGTCAGCAGAGACTCTGAGGCCACGCCCATCCTGGGCTTTGACGTCTGGTTCTGCAGGGCTGGGATGGAACGCGGGAAGCTGGCCCACGCTAGGCAGGTGCCCCAAGCTGAGCTGCAGCCCTGCCCCCTCTGATCTTTGCTTAGGTCTGTGCTGACTTTGGCAAGGGGCAGAGAGGAAGCTGGTCCATCCTGGAGACACAGTGTGCCCGGGGTGTGACGCATGAGGGCCCCTGGGCTCCTGCCCTCGTGTGCTGGGGAAGCAAGTCCTGGTCTGCTCCAGCGAGCCAGGGCTGGGCCCCGGGCAGGCTGTTGGGAGGCAGAAGGCCAATGAGGCCACCCTTCACCTTCCCTTGAACCTGGACAGACCTTCCTGGCTGCAGCCCTGGGCACAGCCCTGCTGGGGACCTACACTACTGTGGTCTGTCTCTCTCCTTTTCTCTCTCTCTCTCTCTCCATCTGTGTCTCTGTCCCCATCTCTGGTGACACGTCTGATAAAGTACAGCTCTTTCAATCACTGCGCCCACAATAAAACCGGTGCCTGGGCTGGAAATCCCCTGAAGAGACCATTTCCTCCCCAGAGTGCGACGACTGTGGCAGCACCCCGTCACCTGCTCTTGTGGGCAGGTGGCACCTGCCCTGTGCTGGTCCCTTCCATAGGAACTGCTGGGTCAGGTGAGGGGTCAGGGGTCAGGGGCTGCGACATGTGTGGGAGGCTCATGGGAGCCTGTGGGCCCCTCGGCTCTGTCCTCCACGTGGCAGTACAGTGTCCTGGCAAAGCCACACCATCTGCTTCCTGTCTTTGGAGGGTACTGGGAGGGGTGACGTTCTCCCCGGAGCCCAGGCTCCTTCTGGCCCACACCTGGCCTGTCCCTTGGTGGGCACTGTGGAGCCAGGCCCTCTCTGCCCCCAGACAGAGGAGGGCTCCTGGGACTTGTGCTCAGGACCATGGACAGGAGGCCACGGAAGCCCTGCCTGCCCTGTCCACTCACCCCAGGTCTCCTGCAGGATCAGCCAGAACCCAGAGGGCCTGACCTTTCCACTGCCCCTCTGCACACCCTTCTGCAAGCTGCCCAGCCCGACTGGCCTAAGTAACAGTCCAGGACAGCTGGCCTGGCTGGTCACCCTGCTGGGGAGCTAGGCTCAGAGAGGAATCCCCATGGAAGCTCAGAGAGCCGAGAAGCAGGAAGGTCTGGGGCGTCAGGGGGACCCTGCAGGGACAGCTCCTGCTCGGAGACACTGACCCCTGGCTGACATCCATGGTCTCCCAGCTGCCTGGTCCCTGAGCCCTGTGAGTGCTCATGGATGGAACTGAGGTGCATCCCTGCTCCCACGGCGGGGCACAGAGCTAGGGCCTGGGACTCGGGCGGCCCCTGGTCCATTTACTTCTTCCTGAGGACCAGCCAGGAGGTTCCCATCAGTGGGGTGGCACCGCTGGGTGTCGAGGGGTCCTGCAGCTGCCCTGTGAAGACTGTGGGCCTGCTGAGCAACGGGAACGGCCAGACGGTCAACTTCATGCTGTGCGTGCCTGACCCCAGGACCTCAGCACGTGAGTGCACGGGGAGAGGGGGCTTTCAGGGGGACAGAGGTAACCTGAGGTCACTGCGGTGACCCTGATCCGACCCATGCCCTCATAAGGTCAGGGCACAGACGCTTGCCAAGGATGACCGTGAGGACACAGGAGAAGACATCGTCTACAAAACCATGGAGAGGGCAGCCCTGTGGCACCTTGATCTCAGACTCCCAGCCCCAAGGACTGAGACCATGTCTGTGGTCCCCAGTGTGGGGCGCTTTGTCATGGTGGCCCTAACACATTAACGTAGGGCCCTAACTAATTAGTGCAGAGCAACACGGCTTTCCCCAAGCCGCTGTCAGCCCAGGTCGGTTCAGTCATGCCCCCCAACCACAGGGGTCCCTGTCCTGCATCCCCCGTGCTGGCCCCTGCTCGGAGCCCGCAGGTTGGGAACACCTACTTCCCCGCCGCTAAGCAGGTCGTGGACTTCCGGCAGCAGACCGTGCAACTTCCTGTTTCAGGCCCCATCAGAAGCACCGTAAGATGCTTAATGAGAAAGTTTTCAGTCCTTCTGCTTTTTGGCTTTGGCCAAATCCAGGAAGGCAGGACTCTGGGCAATGAGAGCCTGAAAGAGCATCGAAACAGCGGGCTGTGACCTCCAGACACCTCCACATAGCCTTCCCGCCACTGCCCCCTCCCTCTCCTTCCAGAGCCAGGAACGAGGCCCCGTGGCACCCCAGGCCAGCTGAGGGCAGAGGGGCCGAGGGCCGGCCCGCGTGGCTTCCTGCGGGAAAGGGTAAGCAGACTGCTGCAGAGGTCCAGCTGCAGCTGACCCCTCTCCATGCTGGGCCTGAACCAAGGGGCTCACGGGACTCCTCAGACTCAAATTAGGACATGACCCAACCCAAGGGCAGGGGTGGGTGCTGAAGGGCAGCCCTCCTCCACCCGGACCTGGAGTGACGTGAGCACAGGGCACCAAGTGGGACGGGACGAGCCGCAGCCCTGCTGAGAACCCAGCCCTGCCCGGTCTCCTTCCTGAGGACAGGATGGCTCTCCTGCTGAGGGCGCTGAACCACGTCCTCACAAAATTCCTGCGTTGGAGGCCTCAGCCCTGGGCCTGAGGTGCCCTTCTCTGGAGGCAGGGTCTCTGGTGAGGTGACGGATGGACTCATGGTCAGGGTACTTGTGAGAAGGGAGTTTGGGGCAGAGACCTGGACAATGCTGCTACAAATAAATCGAGGAAGGCCCAAGAGGACAGCAAACACCAAGCTGGGGACAGCCTGGGCCAGCGTCCTCAGAGCCTAGAGAGCCCAAGATGAGGAGCCTCAGGACCCAGGCCTCCAGAACTGGACACTCTCATGTTCTAAGAACGTGGTGATTGGGGCCGGGCGTGGCGCACCCACCTGTAATCCCAGCAGTGTGGGAGGCTGAGGCAGGAGGATCGCGAGTTCAAAGCCAGCCTCAGCCTCTGCGAGGCTCTGAGCAGCTCAGTGAGACCCTGTCTCTAAACAAAATGTAAAACAGGGCTGGGATGTGGCTCAGAGGTCTAGTGCCCGAGTTTAACAATGTGGTGATTGGGAAGACGCTGCCCAGGGACGAGCAGCATGCAGGCTGCCGCTCAAGGCCGTGTCAGAGGGAGGCCAGAGAGGCCCAGGCTGCTGGGAGGAGAGCAACGGGGTCAGGATGGAAAACCATGAACCACGGGGAACCATGATCGAGGGGAACCCAACCTCTGATATCACAGCCAGAAAACTGGGCACCTCCCAGAAGCAGGAAGGCTCCAGCTGACCACAGAGGCACACCAGGACCCAGTGCTGCTCTGCGGCCTGACGGACGTCCTATGGCCCGTCTGCACCCAACAGGCCCAGTCAGCCGCTGGCTCGCCAAGGGCAGTGCTCCCTGGTGTTGCACCTTTACTTTATGTGGTGCTGAGAATGGAACCCAGCGCCTCACCCAGGCTAGGACGCCTCCCACCGAGCCCCAGCCCAGCCTCCCCTTTCTGACACGATGCTTCTTCCAGGTCTGTAAGTTTACCTGAGCGCAGGTGGCCTGAACTGGGAAACCTTTACCGCCACGAGGGGTGGACGTGTGGCCTCGTTTTAGGAGGTCTGTGCCCTGTCTTCTTGGCACCTGTGAATGGTGGCCTGGCAGCCAGGTATCAATCAGCCCGGCTGCCAGAGAGGGAAACACCTGCACCCACTGGACCAGAATTCCTGAGCCTATCTTCAGACGTGATCCCTCTGACTTCAGACTGCGTGCAGCAGACCTTGCCTTCACCATGTGAACTACTCACAAAGGCCAAATGTTACCAAAATGTGGCCTAAAAATTCACTGATTTTAAGCAAATAGGTACACAAAAATATAATTGTAAAGATAACCTGTGTCTCAAATGTTAAAAATAAACATAAGACTTGTAATTAAAAAAAAAAAAGAATGTGACACTTGGTCACAGCAGTGACCAACACGCCTACTTTGCAGTCTGTAGTGACTGAGTTAAAGTACGTGTGCTGCCTGGCACATGGTGGTGTGAGCAGTAAGGCTGGAAGGTTCCAGAAAGCCTGCAGGATGGGGGAAGAATGTGGGCCAAGCCCTGGGACTGACCAAGGAACCAAGAAGGGGCCTGAGCCAGGGCCCAGCAGGTCCAGGCTGGGCCGACCCCCGCACTGCCGCCCAGCACCCCACGTCCAAGTACCTCCAGCCCGTGGCTCGGGGGCCGAGGCTGGGCTTTGAGGAGACAGAGGCAGGATGACTCCCAGCTCACGCATGACCCTCCATGACCCCTGGAAAACCGGAGAGCAGGTTCTGGTGGGGCCCATGCTGTCCCTGCCGCACCCTGCTGACTGAGCCATCATTCACGTGAGGAGGAACATCGCTCACAGCCTCGCCAACCCTCTGGGCTGTGGGATCCTGGGGGACTATGCCAGCCACAGACACATCTCAGGACAGATGCCATCCACCACACTCAAGGCCGAGGCGGAAAGGGCCTCAGAACAGGCACGAACCAGAATCCAGCCCCAGGGAGGGTGACCAGGGTCCTCACGTGCCACGCTAGTAGCCCCAGAGCTCATCTGGGGTCCTGCTGGTCAGGACCCTGTGGTTTCATACCTGAGAACATCTAGGCCCCAAGACCCCTCTGACCTCCAGGTGGACAGTGGGGAGTGGTACCGCAGAGCTGTCCGAAGCCTCTCTGGGTGGCCACAGCACCAAGGCCAGCAACCAGGTAAGGACTCAGCCCAGAGCAGCAGCCTTCTCCCTCCTGTCTCCCCTGCAGGCTCTGCTGCCGGTAGCTGTAGGGCACAGCGTCCACCTGAGGGTCAGCCCGTTTGGCCTGGACGCTCCTGGGGCTATGGTGTGTTCTAGGAAATCAACTCACGCTTCCCTGACACACCAGGGCCTGTCTGATGGCCCTCACCCCACACGTCCCGCAGACACCATGCAGCTCCTCACCCCCACATCATAGTGTCCCAGGTCAATCAGCCATGCATGCCGTGGGCTGGATCTGGAACTGGGCCCCGCTGGCCGACGGTGCTCCAACCCCAGATGGGTTTTCCCTGGCCATGAAGCCTCCCATGGTGGCCGCAGGGCAAGCGCCTTCACAAGCCACGGAGAAAACCTGCTGCTGTCCTCCCACTTCTGTTGGTCAGACGGGCGGCAGCAGTCACCCAGCACTCTCCCGCGGGCCCAAACCACCAGGGTCAGAAGCAGACATCCGCGCCAGCTCAGCTGTCCACAGCCCTCCCTCAGGCCTTGTGAGCAGCTGTCCAGGATGCACGGGCAGGACCTGACGGTGCCCCTGACTGGCAGGTCTGTCCTGAAGAGGCCCCCGGCCTGGTGGCCCATCCCCGGGGTGACCCTGTCCTGCCCACACAGTGCTGTGTCCACAGCAGACGGGCTGTGGCTCGGGCCTTGGAGTGCCCAGCGCACACGGCGGCCTGTCCTCTGCCTTTCTGCTGGTGCAGGAGGCAGGGCTGTCCTCATGTCCACAGGGGCCTCCCAGGTTCAGCTCAGGGCGGCCCAGAGCGACTGCTCCAGACATGAATGAGGTGCCCCTGGGGCTCCTGCACTCCCCACAGGAGTCCAGGGTGGGCAGCAAGACCACCACGAGCGACCGTGAGGCCAAGAGCAGCTCCCTGGGAAGGGCCCCAGCCACGGCCAGCAGGAAAGCACCGCAGTGGGCAGGACGGCCAGAGGTAGCTGGTGCGTGGGGAGTGGGGGAGGCAAAGGGTCGCGGCCCGCAGCCACACTTCTCTCCCTCACTCCACGGGGTCAGGGAGACACCCACACACCCATGTTCACGAGAGCCACTGTGGGGCGTGACCCAGGTGGCCCTGGCTGCATGAAGGGCAGAGGAGCTGTGGCTCACTGTGGAATGTCACTCAGCCCCAAAGGACTCCAACACCGCTACACGGTGGGTGGGCCCTAAGGACGACGCTCCGCACAATCCCACCCACGGGAGGTCCCCGGAGTGGGGGTGCCCAGGCTGGGAGGGGAGGGGAGCTGTGCTCAGGACTGAGCCTCAGCTGGGAGGATGGAGACCTGGGGATGGGGGTGGCAGGGGCTGCACAGGTGCTTAATGCTGCGGAACTGTGCTGCTAAGGATGGCTAAGGGATGCCTTTCATGGTGTGTGTGTGTGTGTGTGTGTGTGTGTGTGGTGCTGGGGGCTGAACCCAGGGCCTTGTGCACGCAAGGGAGGCACTCTACCAACTGAGCTTATCCCCAGCCCCTCATGTTGTGTATTTAACCAAAATATAAAAGCAAGTAATCCAGGTGCGGTGGCACACACCTGTAATCCCAGCAACTTGGGAGGCTAAGGCAGGAGGATCACAAGTTCAAGGCCAGCCTCAGCAACTTAGTGAGATCCTATCTCAAAATAAAAAATAAAAGTCCTGGGGATGTAGCTCCGGAGAGAGCACTTGCGTAGCATGTGAGGCCCTGGGCTCAGCTTAATCCCCAACACGGAAAAAAATAAAGCAAGTCTGACAAGACAGGGTGGTAGCCCAGCCTGAGCCTCCCCACCTGGAGACCCCCCCAGGAGCCCACCTCTAGCCTGAGTCTCTGTCTTGGCTGACGGATCCTCTGGAACCCCTTCCCTTGGTGCCTCCTCCTAGCACATGGCTGGGGTGGCCACTGAAGCCAGGACAGGCCCTGGCCCACCTAGACAGACGTGATGGCCACACAGGTTCCCAGTGCTCCGTCCAGCCCAGGCCTGCTGCCCAGCCACCCCCTCTCTTCTTTTTGACACCTGCCTGGACAGAAGGCAACGGGTGACCTGCTCACGCCTGGCCCTGGCAAGGCCAAGGGTGACGTGCAGCCAGTGCCCCCGGGGCTACCCAGGGGGCTCCAGAGAGCCCACCCCCCATGCCGTGGCCCTCCCCCAGCTCCCAGCCCCTCCACCCAGGGACAGAGGAGAGCAGCACAGACCTGGGGAGGGAACGCGTCCCCACCCACGGGGGCCAGCACGTGTTCCCTCCAGGTCACAGGAAGTCGCTTACCCCGCAGCACCAGGCAAGAGAAAGCCAGGGCTCCCAGCCAGCTCCCTGCCTGCTTGGGTGCCCTGCCCTGGGGCTGGCCCTGCCCCAACTCAGAGCTGACTGGAAGGGACACTGTGTCAGGAAGCCTAGAGCCAGGTTCAGAGCATGCCAGCTGCCGGAAGTCAGAAAGACTAGCTGGGAAGAGGCAGGGGAAACACCCTCCCTGTAGGGAGTCCTAAGAGCCCACAAGGACACAGAGGAGAACACCGGCCAGAGTCGGCCCAGGGAGCTCAACCTCCAAGGGAGGCAGTTTCCAGGGAGAAGGAAGGCCGCTACCGCTCAGACCTCAACCGGAAGAGCCTCACGGGGCGCGGCGGGGTCGGGGCAGGGCGAGGCGAAGGCGGGGCGAAGCGAAGGTGGGGGGGCGGGCGGGGCGAGGCGAAGGCGGGGCGAAGCGAAGGTGGGCGGGGCGAAGGCGGGGCGAAGGTGGGACGGGCGGGGCGGGGCGAAGGTGGGGCGGGGCGAGGCGAAGGAGGGGCGGGGCGAAGGTGGGGGGCGAGGCGAAGGCGGGGCGAAGGTGGGCGGGGCGGAGGTGGGCGGGGCGGAGGTGGGGCGTGCGGGGCGAGGCGAAGGCGGGGCGGGCGGCACTCCCCTCCCCCGAGTCGCAGGCAGCGCTGAGTCTGAGCACACCTGCCCTGTGTGCCTGTGCCCACAGGAGCGCCCTGGGCACACCTGCCCTGCGTACCTGTGCGCACAGGAGCGCCCTGGGCGCGGCACGCCAGGGGCCGGAGGGGCCAAAAGGAGGGAAACAGAACCAAGGGCCGGGCGTGCTCACCGCGAGCTGGCCTGCCTCGTCCTCGCCTGAAGACACAAACAGACCCACAGCGGTCAGGGAAGAGGGGACGTCAGGCACAAAGACCCACGAGAAGACACAGAGGCAGTGGACATCAACCCAACTCGCTCAGAAACACGGAAACGTCCAGGTCTAAAGGCACCAAATGACGAAGGCACCAGAGTGGATCAAAAACCAGATCCAATTATATGTGCTTACAAGGACCCCACGTTAAATACGAAGGCAATGCAGAGTTAAAAATAGAGATGGGCTGGGTGTGGTGGCTCAGAGGCTGAGGCAGGAGATCACAAGTTCAAAGCCAGCCTCAGCAATTTAGCAAGACCCTGTCTTAGGAAAAAAGGCTGGTGATGTGGCTCAGTGGTAGGGTGCCCTTGGGTTCAATCCCTGGTACAAAAAAATAAAACAGAATAAAATAAAGTGATAGAGAGAGATCCTACACAGTCATCAGGAGAAAGGGGGAGGCCGGAATGGCTCCAGGCAGCAGACTTGGGCAAGGAAGCTGGTCAGGGACGAGGAGGGCACTGCCTGGTGACAAAGGACACCAGAGGCGGCTCCATGGTCGCTGGGACAGCAACAACTCTCAGCAACCCAAGAGCCACAGGCAGGATGGGTCAGGACGTCCAGCCCAGCGGCAGGATGGGTCCCCTGGGTACGATGGACAGCTACAGCTGCCCCATCCCACGAGGGCAGAGCCCACTCTTGAGTGCCCACAGACACACCTTAGGTGCAAGGGAACAGAAGTCACACAGGCCTGCTCTCAGACGACCAAATGGAACAGACCCGGAATCAACAACAGAAAGTTGGACACCCCCACTCAGACCAGAGAAGGCGCTGACTCAACCCGCAGCAAGATGCGGTGAGAACAGCGTCCAGGGGAGACCGACAGCAGGAACCGTGCGTGACAGAGGCCAACCTGAGCTTCCACGGCAGGCAGCTCGGGAAAGAAGAGCCAGTTAAACCCACAGAGAGAGGACAGATGACGGACGGGGAGAGAAATTAATAAAACTGAACACAGGCGCTCAACACAGAACTCAGTTCTTTGAAAGGATCAGTGAAATGGATGAGCCTCTGCTAACTGCAGAAGACAAGAAATGAGAACGTCACAAATGGGTGTGGCCAGAAGCACAGCCTTGGGCTCCCAGCTGCCCCGACGAAGGGAAGGGACCAGCTCCCAGAGACAGCAAGCGACACCCACGAACCTCAGCCACAGACGGCCTTCAGTGGAAAGCACCGGGCGGGTCACTGCGAGCCCAACAGCAGCTCTCCACGGTCGCCGCCCGAGGTCAGAGCAGAAGGAACACATCCGAATCCATGCTGTGAGGCCAGCATTACTGTAACCAGACACAGAAGTCCAAGAAAAGGAGACTACAGACCAGCATCCCCACGAGCACAGAGGAGAACCTCCTTGAGAAAATACCAGCAAATCCAACCTAATAACATCTAGAAATAGTTACACACCAAATCCAAACGGGTCTGTCCCAGGAAAAGCTGGCACAGCGTGTGAAGATCAATTAATGTAGCCCACCACATCAACAGGTGGAAGAGCCCACGATCACATCAACACATCAGAAAACCCATCTGCCAAACCCCACTACCATCCATGAAACCCGAGAAAGAGTTCACACACACTCCTGCTCAGGAAACTAACAGAGGGAGACCTCCCTCAGTGGGATAGAGAATACCTACAAAACACCGACAACTACATCATTCTTGGTTTGTTTTGTTTTTTTTTGAAGTGCCTAAGATTAATATATGATTTCTCCTTCACTGCTAATATCCTATGTTGTGTTTTTACTTTTTTCAAACAGTAGAATGCATTTTGACACACTGTACACAAAGGAGCACATCTTCTCCGTCCTCTGGCTGTGCATGGTCAGAGTCACTCCAGTAGTGCACTCTCACAGGTACGTAGGGTAACAAAGTCTGTCTCATTCTACGGTCCTTCCCATCCCCACTGCCACCCCTCCCCTCCCTCGCCTCTGCACAAGCCAAAGTTCCTTCACTCTTCCCTACCCTCTCCCCCTGCCCCACTGTGGATCAGCATCTGCTTATCAGAGAAAACATTCGGCTTTTGGTTTGGGGGATTGGCTTATTTCACTTAGCATGATGTTCTCTAGTTCCATCCGCTTACCTGCCGCAGTCTGTCTGGGCACAAAATCACGAGCCACTCAAACAGGAACAAACTTTATTTCTGAAACTCCCGCCAATGCCACACACACTCCCGGGAAATATGCCGACCCACACACGCAACAGGAAATCCCTCCTCCAGAATTCCCTCCTACTGCACTTTCCCAACCAACTCTTTGGAACTCTTTGGGAGCTCCAAAGTAGCAGGCCAAGGTGGACAGCAGGGGTCTAATATCCACTTGAATGCAGATGTTAACATAATCATATCATCTCAATGGCTGGCTGGCGTCACCTTTCAACCAAAAATGCCATGCGTCTTTCCTACTTGGCTATGGCTCTCAGCATCTCCCCCCTTCTGTTTAATTAAGCAACAAGCATGTGGCTTAGGGACCGTGCCTGGTAGGTTGTCCAATTCAACATATGGTCCTTACCCGTCATCGGATGAGCTGACCTCTAGGCGTCAGCCTCCTGTCTTAGGTTGGTACCACTGCAATTGGATCATACCCGTCACTGACTACCGGTCCAGCATACAGCCATACTTGTGGATAGGCCTATGCACCAGTGGGGGGGTGAGGTTCTTGCCTCACCTCTGTTGGCCCCCAAATTTGGCCTTGGTGCCAGTGGGGGGGTGAGGTTCTTTGCCTCACCTCTGTTGGCCCCCAAATTTTAGACCATCACTAGTAGAAGGGAGGAGGATGCAAAATGCCATGACACTAAGCCAATTGAGGGCTCCTTTGAAAAACTGTATCACCGGTGACACCATCAGCAAAGATACGCCAGCACTACCACAATTTGCTGCACCAACAGATAGTTCACAATGCATACAAGTGATACATAGTCCAGGCAAGTTCTGCAAGCAGTTCAAAGCAGAGGGGTCTATCAATATGTCCATTTCCTCCCAAAGTAAATCGACTCCTTGATTGAGCATTACTTGTTGAGTTATTATTCATTGATGCATCAGTTTATACAGTTTGTTGTGATAACTATCGAAGAAGCTGTAGTTTGGTTTCATCTTTATCTTCACCGGCACTGGGATGAAGATAGGAATTTTGACAATGATGCTAAAAAATTACGTAACATTCCAACAGGTACTAAGAAAACAATTTTCTGAACAATTTACATTATTTTGAACAGAATTATTAAATATAATGAAAAGGAAAGGTGAAAGTAAACAAACAGATCTGTTAACCTCCTTATTTGTACACATTTTAAAACAATTCTCAAAAGCTGTTTACTCAATTTAAATTAAGCCATTAAAATCACGTGAATAAAAAAAAATTCGGATCCATTTTTTCATGAGTGCTCCTCATATATGATATATGGACAAACGCACATACAGACATACAACACAAAAGAGAAGTGTGCACACAAACGTACAACACATAAGACAATAGTAAAGGCCTTGTAGCTTTACACAGGTGAAATCTCCATTGCAATGTTTAAAAACTCCACAGTCAAAAAATAAAACTGATCAGAAAAACATTAACTTAGGTCTGAATGAGCTCAAAAAATAAATTAGAACTTTATGATGTGGGAAAAAGCAATAATAAAATAGATATTGAAAAGAGCATCCTGGTTAATCACTGTCGCAGATGTAAGAATAGCCAAGCTGGAGCTCTGGATATCAGCTGTTATGGATTTGAGTCAAATCATCTTCTGTTTGGTCTATAGAAATCGCTTTGGTTAGTCTCTCTGGAATCCAAATCAGTTGCTGTTCTCCCTGTGGAAACACACAAACAGATCCCCGACTCCAGACAATCACTGGGTCAGGACCTTTCCATTGTCCTGTTAGAATATCCTTCCAAAGTACTTTAGGCTTATGTACATTTTTTGGACACATATGTCTTTCCGCAGCACTAAGTCCTGATGAATCCAAATTTAAAAAGTTTAGAGTAAAAAGTGTTATTTTAAGTTTATCTTTGGGGGATATATACCCCTTTCCAATTCCCTCTTTTTGTTTTAATAAGTACATTTTAATAGTTTGATGAGCCCTTTCAACTATGCCTTGTCCCTGTGGATTGTATGGGATTCCTGTTATATGAGTAATACCAAATGATGAGCAAAATTGTTTAAAAGAGGTAGAAGTATAGCCAGAACCATTATCTGTTTTTAACTGTTTTGGAACGCCCACAGTGGCAAAATTTTGTAAGCAATGAGCTATAATATCTTTAGTTTTTTCTCCAGCATGAAGGGAGCCCATCAAAAATCCAGAAGAAGTATCAACATGCAAATATTATAATTTTCCAAATTCTGGCAAGTGTGTGACGTCCATCTGCCAAATATGGTTAGGTATCAGTCCTCTAGGATTGACTCCAAGATTAACTTGTGGTAAAAAGGTCACACAATTTTGACATTGTTTTATTATATGTCTGGCTTGTTCCTTAGTTATTTTAAAGCACTTTTGTAAAGTATTAGCATTGACATGGAACCTTTTATGAAAATTTATAGCTTCGTCTATTGTGGAGAAAATATGTATGTCATGTGTAGATTTATTTGCTAAATCATTGCCCAAACTAAGGGCTCCAGGCAATCCTGTATGTGCCCTGATATGTCCTATAAAGAATGGATCTTTTCTGTCCCAGATTAGACTTTGTATAGTGGAAAACAAAGAGAAAACAGTAGAGGAAGGGGAAATCCTACCAGCATCTTCAAGGGATACTATAGCATTAACTACATACTGACTATCGGAAAATAAATTAAATACCGAATCTTTAAACATCACAAAAGCTTGTAAAACTGCATTAAGCTCTACCTTTTGAGTTGATTGTTTGGGTACTAAAAATGTAAAAGTTTGATCAGGGGTAACTACTGCTGCTGTACCATTATTTGACCCATCAGTGAATATATTTGGAGCATTCATGATAGGGTTTTTTTTTTTTTTGTCATTTTTGGAAAAACTACAGGATGCGAAGACCAAAAAGACAACAAAGGATTAGATGGTAAGTGGTTATCAAATGAAACATTAGATTTGCAGGTGAATATTGCCCAAGTATTTAACTCATTAGCTAACTCATCAATTTGATCCATAGTATATGGAGTAATAATTTTATTGGGAGAAATTCCAAACACTCCCTTTGCTGCTTTTATTCCTTTGAGTATTAATTGTCCTACAGCCTCAGGATACCTAGTAAGAATAGTGTTAGGAGAATAAGATAAATGTATCCACAATAATGGACCTTCTTGCCAAAATACTCCTGTAGGAATATTTTTTGTTGGTAGTACAATAAATAATAAAGGCAAACTTATATCAATTCTATCCAAATGCATATTTTCCATATATGTTTCAATAATTTTTAATGCCTTTCTTGCTTCAGGCGTTAACATTCGGGGTGAATTTGGATCTGATGGACCTTTTAGGATATCCAATAAAGGTCCCAACTCTCCTGTTGGTATGCCTAGATAAGGCCTTATCCAATTTATGTCTCCCAATAACTTTTGAAAGTCGTTAAGTGATTTGAGTTGATCTACTCGTATTTGAATTTTTGGTGGATGGACCATGGTTGAGGATAATAGAACTCCTAAATAATTAATTGGAAGATTTAATTGTACTTTATCTATTGCTATCTCTAGGTTATAATTTTTTAATAAATTTGTAAGTGTGGCATAACATTCTAGCAATGTGTTTTTATCTTTGTGTGCTAACAATACATCATCCATATAGTGAAATATTTGTAGTTCAGGATTTTGATTTCTAAGTGGCTGGATTGCTTTGTCAACATAAATTTGACACATAGTTGGGCTGTTAACCATCCCTTGAGGAAGTACTTTCTATTCATATCTCTGATCAGGACCTTCATGATTCAGTGCAGGGATAGTAAATGCAAAACGTGGACTATCCTCAGGATAAATTGGAATTGAAAAAAAAAACAATCTTTAATATCTATAACTAAAACATACCAGGTTTTTGGCAAACCAGACAATTGGGGAATCCCTAATTGAGCAGGTCCCATAATAACCATCTCATTATTAATGGCTCTTAAATCTTGCAATAATCTCCATTTACCAGATTTCTTTTTAATGACAAAAATGGGAGTATTATGGGGAGATATGGAAGGTTGTATATGTCCCTCCGCTAATTGTTGTTTGACCAGGTCATGGGCTGCTTGTATCTTTTCTTTAGTCAGGGGCCACTGAGGAACCCATACTGGTCTTTCTGATTTCCAAGTAATTTTTATTGTCTCAGTGGCCCTTTTTGAAAACCCTATCCATGTCTATTTATTCCTTGATCTATTTGAATTGGTGCTGCTATACCTTGTTCTTGTTTTCTTAATCTTTTTTCTTTCCTAAAACATTGTCTAGCCCTAGTAGTGAGGGTGTTAGGATTGACGTTATTTGTTAATGTCAAACCTAATTGATCTAGGACATCTCGTCCCCATAAATTTATAGGAAGATGATCCAATACATATGGCTGTATAGTTCCTTCACATTCTTCAGGATCCTTCTAATCTAATACCATCGCACTTCTATGGGGATTAGTTGCCACTCCTAGGCCTCAAAGCGTTTGAGTGCCTTGTTGTAACGGCCAATGTTTTGGCCATTCTTGACGAGATATGATGCTAAGGTCAGCACTTGTGTCCAGTAGCCCATTAAATTCATGTCCTTGAATATTTAGTTTTAGCATTGGGCGAGAATCTAAATTTAAAGACAGCATAGCCCAATCTACACCTGTGGAACCTAATCCCCTGGAACCTCTTTCTATAGTATGACTGGAAAATTTATCATGCAGGCTGGGTATTATTAATAACTATGCTATTCTATCTCCTGGTGAAATTACTGATATACCTCTTGGAGAACTAGCTAATAATTTTTATTTCACCTTCATAATCAGGATCAATTACCCCAGGACTTATCATAAGTCCTTTTAGTGTAGAAGAACTGTGTCCCAATAATAAGCCTTGGGGAAATGGTCCTTTTACTCCTGTGGGAATTATTTGAACTCCCATCTCTGGAGTTAGTACTGCTCTGGCGGAGGCGAAGATGTCCAACCCTGCGCTCCCTCTGGTTTGTCTGATGAGGGATTTAATGGATAATGTGTCCTGGGCACTACCCTGATGGTGTTGCTGGGTTCCTCCATTGCCCCGTATATTTGTGGTTGTGGGCCCCAGAGCATTGGGCCCCCCAGTCTGTTTTTTGGCAATGGAGCCTGATGCTTTTCTCCACAATATCATGGGTAAACACCTGGTCCTTGTCCATTTTTTGATAATGGAGTACCCTCTATGGTAATTTGAGAATGGCATTCATTAGCCCAATATCTCCCTCTACGGCATCGTGGGCAAATACCTGGTATTCTATTCCTTTGATATCTAGCTTTGTTAAACCCTCCTCCTATGGGGCAACTCCTTTTAAAATGTCCTGTTTGTTCACAATTGTAGCATGTTTTTGGCCTGGCATCTAAAGCCTGTTGTACTGCAGCTGCCAAGACTTGCCCTTGTTCATTAACGTCTCTACATAATTTATGTGTTTAAATCTTCATGTCTCCGTGGTCTATTGACCTCTCTGCAGCAAAGATTTGCTTGGTCATAAGCCAGTTGTTTTATTAATGGCATTGCTTGTTCTGTATCCCCCAAAATTCTGGAAGCTGTTTGAATAAGCCTATCTACAAATTCAGCGTAAGGTTCATTAGATCTCTGTATTACCTTAGATAATTGACCTTGTAAATCTCCATGTCCGGGTAAAGTCTTCCATGCCCTAACCGCATCTACAGCAATTTGTGCGTATACACCAGGATCATATTCAATTTGTTGCCGTTGACCCTCATAAGGTCCTTTTCCTAATAACATATCTAGATTTCTTTGAGGGTAACCGGCTGCTGCATTTCGCCTAGCTGTCTCTGTGCAAAATTCCTCATTGGCAACCTTCCATAACAAATATTGTCCTCCATTTAGCACAGATCGACACGTGTTAGCCCAATATGCTGGCGTCATGTCCACGTTGGTAATGGATTCGACCATGCTTACAGTGAACGGTGCTTGAGGACCATAGGTTGTTACAGCCTCCTTTAACTGCTTCACTGTTTTGAAATCTAAAGCACGGTGAATTCATTGCCCTCCTGCCTGCTCAAGTACAGGGCATGCTAATCTTTGAGGTCCTGTCTCAGGATCCCATCTATCAACTACGGGGGTTGAGGGCCACTCAGCTTTCTCCATAGGTGGAGCTGTTGGTTGAATTACGCCCTCTGGTGATAGAACGGAGTTAGTAGCAGCCTCCTGTCGTAGCTTCCCTCCTGATAGCTGTTTGTCCTCTAAGCTTTCTTCCTTTAAATTTTCTTCCTCTATCTGACTAGCCCGAGAGACCTTCTCTTTTGCTTGATCTAACATGTTTCTACCATAGTCTGGACCTCTAACAATTTACTTAACACTCTTTCGGTTTGTTTTTTACTAATTTCTAATCTACTATAAAGATAATGCAACCCAATAAGATAACATAAAACAAAACCGAAACAGAATGAAACAAAAACGGAACAAAAAAATCGTTGTATCAACTTTCTCTTCCTCAGGGCCAAACAACTTCAAACCTTGAGCCAACCATTTTTCCCAGTTTGCCTGAGAAAGTTCTAGGGATAGGCAGCTTGAAACAAAAACAAATCAAAACAAGAACACATTGTTTTTTGAAATGGTCACCCATTCTCTCGCCTTCTCTCAGGGGCGAGCAATTTTACTTACCTCTGAGCTTCAGGCGTTCTCTGTACGGGCCACCAATTGCCACAGTCTGTCTGGGCACAAAATCATGAGCCACTCAAACAGGAACAAACTTTATTTTTGAAACTCCCGCCAATGCCCTCTATGCTCCCGGGAAATATGCCGACCCACACTCTCAGCGTTCTCCTGGGCCACACTACCCCAACAGGAAATCCCTCCTCTGGAATTCCCTCCTACCGCACTTTCCCAACCAATGGGAACTAGCTCCGCTAGAGCTCCAAAGTAGCAGGCTGAGGTGGACAGCAGGGGTCTAATATCCATTTGAATGCAGATCTTAACATAATCATATCATCTCAATGGCTTGCTAGCGTCACCTTTCAACCAAAAATGCCATGCATCATTACTATTTGGCTATGGCTCTCAGCACTTACCCACAAATGCCATAATTTTATTCTTCTTGATGGACAAGTAATATTTCATCATGTATGTACACCACAATTTCTTTACCCATTCATCTGTTGAAGGCCACCTGGGTTGGTTCCATAGTTTAGCTATTGTGAACTCAGCTGATATAGACATTGATGTGGCTGTGTCACTGCAGTGTGCTGATTTTAAGTCCTTTGGGTATAAACCTAAGAGTGGGATAGCTGGGTCAAATGGTGGTTCCATTCCAAGTTTTCTGAAGAATCTCCATACTGCTTTCCATAGTGGTTGCACCAATTTGCAGTCCTACCAGCAGTGTATGGGTGTGCCTTTTCCCCACATCCTCACCAACACTTATTCCTGCTTGTATTTTTTTTTTTTTTTTAGTTGTAGATGGACACAATACCTTTATTTATTTTTATGTGGTGCTGGGGATCGAACCCAGTGCCTCACATGTGCGAGGCAAGCGCTTTACCACTGAGCTACAGCCCCAGCCTCTTGCCTGTATTCTTGACAACTGCCATACTGATTAGAGTGAGACTAACCTCATTCTTAATGCTGAGAAACTAGGACCATTCCTGCCACGATGAGGACATGAGTACATTCCTTCACCACTGCCGTTCCACCTCATACTGGAAGTCCTCGCCAATGCAGTGAGACCAGAACAAGAAATAAAAGGTATGCAGATTGGGAACAAATAAAACCATCTTTGTTTGCAGATGAAATGATTGTCTATGTAGAAAATCCAAGAGATCTGGCAAAAATACCTCTTGGAACTAAGAGGCAATCATTCCAAGGTGGCAGAATACATGGTTAATACACTAAATTAATTGCTTTCCTATACACCAGCAATTAAGAACTGGAATTTGAAATTAAAATACATCTGCATTAGAATTCCCAGTGTGAAATATTAGGTATGAATCTAACAAAATGTGTATAAGATCTATGAAAAACTACAAAACTCTGATGAAAGAAATCATAGATCTAAACAAATGGAGGGAGATTTCCTGTTCATGGATAGGAAGACTTAGTGCTGTCGAGACGTCAGTCCTGCCCAACTTGATCCGTAGATTTAACACAATTCAATAAAACCCCCAGCAAATTACTTTATGGATACCAGCACCTGGTTTCACAGTTTATATAGCAGCAGGGCATGGAGGTGCACACCTACAATCCCAGCAACTTGGGAAGCTGGGATTCCCAAGTTGCAGGAAAACTGAATCCAAGGCCAGTCTCAGCAACTTAGTGAGACCCTGTCTCAAAACCAAAAGGGACAGGGATGTGGCTCAGTGGTAAAGCATCCCTGGGCTCAATCTCCAGTGCCAAAACAAGGGAAAACAACAACAGCAACTTACACAGCAAGGTGTAGTCCCCAGAGTCAACACATAACTGAAGGCAACAGAGTTGAGGAAGCAGCACTACTGGACTTGGAGACTCGCCGTGAAGTCTAGTAACCAAACGGTGGAGAAGTGGCTAAGGAACAGAGGTCTGTGGAGGGACTGGGCCCAGACATGGACACAGCCAGCTGACCTTGACAGGTGGAGAGGGCAGTACCCTGGGGCAGAGACGGCCTTTGTCAACACAGGTGCTAGAACAACTAGACATCCACGTGCAGAGATCAGGGAATGAAGAAGGGGAGCCAGACACAGACCTTCCACACCCAACCACTGCCAGGAGTGGTAAAATCAGATTCCTGCTCTGAGAAGACACTGTCAGGAGACATGGGACAAGCAACTGAGAGGCAAAGAATGGCAAGAGATGGGGGCTAAAGGATAGGCAGATCAGACTACAAAGAACTCCAACACTCCACAGGAGGGAATGGACCCTGATTAAAGATGGGTGAAAGTCCTCGACAGACACCTGCCAAGCAGGTCCACAGGTGGCAGGAAAGTGTTAGAGTCTGTAAACAAGTCAAAATAACACCTGGCATTTTGCCAGGGGAATGTTAGAGTTCATAAACAAGTTTGGATGGTGCCTGGCAAAATGCCAGAGGGAGTGGTTTGAGAAGTAACAAAAGCAAGCCATTAAGTGTGGAGATTCCTTATTGGTTGACTGCTGTATCTAGTTTATGCTAATTAGATAAGCTGTGTGGAATGTATAAATACTGCTCCTGTCCTGAAATAAACGGCTCCCAGTATCAACGTTCACAAGTTGTTCGTCACCGCCCCCCCCCCCCCCAGCCGGGACTGCGGCAGGAAAGCACACCACACGTCCCTAGGGAACTGCAGATTACAATGAGAAGCCACTACACGTGCATCAGAACAGCCAAAGCCAGCACCCTGCATTCCTTCCATTCACCTACAGGAGCTGACCACTCACTCCACAGAAAAACCCAGTTCACCTCCTGACGGCTGAAGGTGAGTGCGAAGTGTCCTTAGATGTGTGCGTCCAGGCAGCGGAGCAGAGTGCACTAGCAAATAAGAGTGAGCTGTCAGCCACGAGCATACGGAAAAGCCAGTCCGCAGAGACTAGGCAGGTAGGAATGAGAGCGCTGACCTTCTGGACAAGGTCCAGCTGTTGGCAGGGGTCGGGGTGGGTGCAGAGGATTTCTGGGGCAGTAAAGCCATTCCGTGTGGCACTGCAGAGGTGGACATGACATTGCACTCTTGTCCAGGCCCCAGAACATGTGGCTCTGGGCGATGACATGGCAACGTAGGCTCACCCACCAACAGATGGACCCCCTGGGGGGACGGCGGTAGTAGGGGAAGCTGTGGGGTTGGTGTACCTTCCCCCACCTCCCTCCATCGACCTGGGAGCGGGGCCCAGCCAAGAGGGCTCTGCAGGCCCCCTGGTGTGGAGGCCCACAGCACAGCCCCTCCAGGGCAGTGCAGGCCTGGCTCCAGGCAAGCTGCCCCAACTTCCCGGCTGGCTCCCTCCTCCACGAGGCCTGCTCCCTGTCCTGACCTGTTCCCAGTTCATCCACAGGCTCACCCCTGCCCATGGGTGCCCAGCCCTGAGGGGTAGTACTGTCACTTAAAAGAGTGCACGCAGCAGGGCCTCGAGTACTGTCCAACAAGTCGCTGGCTGAGGCCTCGGTTCTGTTCTGGCGCAGCCCCGCCCTGGGCTCCCCACAATTCAGACCACCTCTACAGTGGGGTCCTAGTGCTGTCCTGCCTGGACCTGCGTTCCCCTCGGCCCCAGCTCCCCAGGAACTCCGTGAGCAGGGACAGTGCAGGGCACAGGAGCCTGGCTACACCAGCAGACACGGTGACTGCAGTGTGCTCTGGACACACTTGCCTGGTGGGTGTGGCCACGCTTGGCCACTTCAGCCTGAGGTCAGAGAATGTGCACTTGGGCACTCTGGACTGGACAGCCAGCTGCACACCTGAGCACAGACGGACAGTAACATCTGTCCACAGGGCCTGCTCAGTGTTTAACTGCCCTTGGGTGGCCACCAAAGGCCACACAGCTTTTCCACTACTGCTGTCCCATCAATGGCCCGTCTGTTGATGGATGAACCTACATTGCCACGTCATTGCGCAGAGCCACACGGGAAGCGGCCACTCCCTGAGCAAGTGGGATATGGACGAGGTGCTCACACCCAGGGCTAAATGAAAGGAGCCATCCTCATGTGGACGGCGGCTGGCAGGATGCACAGGGGACTCAGGGTTGGCACTGCCACTCTGGAGACCAGTGAGCACATGTGTAATCTGTGCGCTTCTCCAGATGCCACGTGTGAACACGTGTACACCTGTGTAGGTTCAGCACACACGCTCAGGAGGACGGGAGCCTGGCCTCCTGACTCTGGATAGCCCAGGAAGGCTCCTTGGCTGCCTCACACAAGGACCAACCTGCTGCCACCCGAGGCTCAGCACTGGTGGAAAGACAGGCCACCAAGAATCACGGTCCCATGGAGAAGAACCTGAAACTGTTTTTGCAGCATAGGGAGCTGCAGGGCCCCTCCCCTCAGCTCTGCAGGGCCTGGCCAGGGCCAGAGGCACTGTGGTGGGAGGGGGGCTGGACAACCAGGGCCCCGTCTTGCTCTGCACAGGGCCCACGGCCAGGTCTGGCTAGTGCTCCCTGCACACGTGAACAAACAGGGCTCTACCAACCAAGCCCAGGCTGCAGCCACTGCCCCCGCGGGCCCGTCTGTTCAGGCCCACAGAGCAGAAGGACGTCCAGGTGAAGTGTGCAAAGGCTGGGACTCCAGCTGAGAGAGCCCCTCCCCAACCAAAGTCACCCGAAGGACACCAGCACACAAGCAGCCTTTATTCCCCCCTCCACACACCTGTGAGCTTCTGCCACCCGGGAATCCACAGTCCACCCACCTGGTCACAGAGGGAGGCTGAGTGACAGCAATTTCCCCCTACCCCCCAAATTAAGAGAACTGAGGCTGATTCAAGAAACCTCATGGATACAGCCCATTCACCAATTCCAGAAGGCCCAGATGTCCCTGTCAGGAGTTTCCAGTTTGGACAGGAGCCATGCTGCAGCTAAAGGACTGCCTGCTACAGAAAGTCCCTCCCCTGATCAGTGTCCACTTGAGACCAGAGGGTCTCTACCCTTCAACGTGCACTTCTGGTCTCCTGATTATCAGACAGGTAACATAACAACTGGTTTTCTTCCAAACCCAAGCATCCCAAATCATCAAACCCAGATCGCAGCGTGGTATTTTCCTCAGGGTCTCTCCTGGACAGGGACAGTTGCTGGGGGAAGTGGCGACTGCTTGCTCCTCAGGGGTGGACAAGGAATGCTCAGCTGCCCTGTCAAGGTGTGGCTGGCCACCCTCCTGCAGCGAGGAGCCTCAGGCCAGACCCCTGTCCCACAGCAGAGCTCCCTGCTCAAGCAGAAAACATGAAGTCAAACAGAAAAGCAGCTCTGGCCCTGTGCCCAGCTGGTCACGGGTGGCAGACGGCTCCGCGGCAGACGGGGGCGGCCAGGCGCAGGAGCTGTCATTTCCCTGTGAGTTCCAGCACCTTCTTCACCATGGCCCCGATCCCGTCGTGGATGTGGTGGAGGGCGGTCTCACACATGAAGGCTGGGGTCGTGACCACCTTGTTTTTCTGGTCCACGTGAGCTTCGTGCGCTGAAGTTAAGGAAAAATCATCACCCAGCAAAACCAGAGGCAGCGGCGGGCCGCGGTGGGCACAGACTCTCTCCCCAGGTGCCCTCCCTGCCTCGGGGCCCCTGCTGGCCACTGGGCCCCTCAGTCAGGTGGAAGACTGGTTTCCAGCTCCCGTGTCCAAGAGGACAAGGGAAGCTCGGGAGCCCAGGGAGCAGAGAGCCCCTTCCAGAGGCACCACTCCAACGCGCTCCACCCGGGACAGAGGCTCTCCAGGCTCCAGCCCTCCTGACCGCCGGGTGGTGCCTGGGCCCCCAAGGTCCCCACGGGCACCTCCCCACACCATGCTCAGGACCACAGACCAGGCGACCCAGGGGACGCTGCCATCCAGGGGACGCTCACTGACCACCCAGCAGGTGGGCAGTGGGCATGGACACACGGACCTCCCTGGCCAATGCAGGCCCATCCTCCAAACACATGGCATTAGGCTTGCCCTCCTGGCCAAGGACATCCACAGCAAAACCAGCAAGTACAGTTCTTGGGGATGAGGCCCTCTGCCAGGGGACCCTGAAGGGCCAAAAGAGAGTGTCCCATGTGCGCCATGTCACCACAGAGGCCATAGCCACCAGAAAGGATATGGTCACACCCTTCACACAGTGCTTGGCACCCAGGGCCTTGATGGCCTCGGCAGTCCCTGCGTAAGGCCACTTGCCACCCTCTTCCTGCTCATGGCCCACGGTGACTTCAACACCTCTGAGCACTTTGGCCGCAAGGACAGGCGCGATACAGCACAGGCTGAAAAGAGAAAGCCCCCCCCCCAGTGAGCACAGGGACTCTGTGGAGCTGGGGCACTGTCCATACCCCGCAAACCGGTGCCTTGCAGGTGGTGGCACCAGGTGACCCGGCGCTCTCCTTGAGCCAAAAGACCCCTGGACAGTCCTGGGAGAGCCAGCCCATGAGGACCAAGGGGCACAGTGAGGCCAAGCTCCCCCAAGCCAAGTGGCTGCCAGCCGCCCAGAGCCCCTGTGACACCCAGAACCCTGGCGTACAGGAACACAGACGTCCTCTTACTGAGAAAATGGACGAGGCCACTTCACCCATCAACAGGGAACACATCTGTACCCACTGCTCAAACCAGACCCTGTCTGGGGGCATGGCTAGTGTGGGGACACATCAGGTTCTGCTGGCAGTCTTGCTTGAGCTCTGACCTGTGCTGTGACCTTCAGTGTGCAGAGCCCAGCTGGCGTGCGTCAGAGGGCCCCAGGCGCAGAAGGCCAGGGGCTGTGACAGCCCCATCCACCCGCAGAGCAGAGCCTACAGTCTTCCTGTGGTGGCCAGGTGCCAAGGACAGGCCCGGTTAAGGCACCAGTGCCTGCCCTAGGGGACCTGCTCTGCTCTCCAGCAAGAGCTCTGACCCCCGTCAGCCAACGCAGGGAAACCCAGGCCCCTGGGTAGACTGCCGCAGTGCTGGGGTCCCCGCGCAGCCCGCACCTTGACCGCGCCTCCCATAGTGCACCTGGGCTTGCTCTGCTCCTCAGGGGTGCCCAGCCCAGGGGCCATCTCCAGGGCAGAGCCACCTGCCACACTGCACCGCCTCCAGCCTGGGAATGAGCTGCGACAGGGCTGGAGGACTCAGCAGCAAGTGCAGTGGCAGCTGTGGGCTGCACGGGGACGAGGTCACGTGGGACACTGAGCCTCGGCTGCGTGGGATTTCCTGAGGGAGGCTCGCAGCACTGCCCGGCCACTGTGACTTGGCCCTTGACAGAGCTGTGACCGCACCAGTGAAAGAGTGTTTGCACAGGCTCAGGGGCTGCTCTGATGGAGGACAGGAGGTCAGGAGGACAGGGACACTGCTGCAGCCAGGATAATTCTGAAAGTCCCCACCAGAGGGGAGGAGCCCCTCCTTCCCGGTCAGTTCTCAAAAGAAATGGACTCCTGAGGACCACAGAGTGAGTGGTTTTGGAGCCCATGTGGCTCAGGGGGGCGGCTCCAGCGGAGGCTGCCCAGCCGCAGGTGCACCTACCCAATGGGCTTCCCAGCTCCGTGGAACTCCTTCAGGACCCGCTCCACGTCCTGGTTGACTCTGCAATCCTTCCCGTCGACAGCGAACGTGCTCCTGCCAGAGGAGAGGGCCTTCTCAGCGTGGCATGGCAGGCCGTGGCGTGGTGTGGCCACGCAGCCACACTCCAGGCGCGACCCCACCCCCAGGGCCACCTCAGCCCATGAGCAAGCAGCGTGTGTGGATGTGAGGGTGCACGGCTGCCCACGCCCACGCAGCCACAGGCACGCTCCTGCTTCCCACAGAGCAGCAGGAAGGCAAGAGGCAGCTGGGAGGCCGCCAGGCATGGACAGAGCCAGTCTGCGACTACACCCCGCTCCAGGGTCCAGGCACAAGCCCCGAAAAGTTCCAGGAGAACTGTAACTAGCCTAAAAACAGCAAGAGATGCTTGCTTCACCAAAAAGGACTGAAACGACATTTGACAAATGTCCACTTTCCTGCCTTTGAGAGCAGGCCACTGGGGAGGCCTCTGCACTGGGGGGTGTGCAGCTGGCAGAACCTTTCAAACTCACAAGTGCACGTGCCCCTGCGCCCTCTCCACGCTCTGCCTCCAGAATCTCGGCCTGCTCTGTGTTCTCCTCCCACTCGAGGTCCTCACTCTTCTGGTGGTGAGGGACACTCAGTGTCCTGTCGCGGCAACTATTCCAGAGGGCATGTAAGTGCGCTGAACTTGCCAAATTCACCCTTTAAATGTGTGCACGTTAACTGTAACTCCAAACACCACTAAAAACAAACAACTAGAAACACCTAGTGACCACCAGAAGGGACAACCTATCCTCCCAAGCAGGGCTGCGCTGGACAGCTTACAAACCAGCTCTGAACTAGACCATGGGCCAGTGGGAACACAAGCACAGAGCAGGCTTCAGATGCTCCTGTCCGGCTACCTTTGGACCTTCCCATGTAAACAGGGCGCTGGCAGTGGTGGCCAGAGAGGGCCTGAGGTCAGGAGGGGGAGGGGGACTGGCTCCCCACCAAGCCTCTGTCACTGCGGGACCCTGCCCTGCAGGCCCAGCGGCAGCCATTCTATGGAGGGCCTACCTTTCTCCTGACAAGGTCACAAAGAACAGAATGGCAATCAGAAAGACCGCAGCGTCTCCCAGAGCGGACTGCGAGCCCAGACAAACAGTGTGACGGAGACCCACGGTCCTCAAATACCAAGGACTGTCCCAAGAGTCTACTTCTAAGTTAACACAGGGGACACCAGCAAGCCACACAGGAGGCATGAACAAACCCTACCACTGACCTCTCACCCATGGGGCAAGGTGCTGATGGGCAGGGGCACGGTCACGTGAACTCTTCTGTCTTTCAGGGGAACACTGGTCCCGTAGGAAGCAGAAACCCAGCTGACGATGCGCACACCCTGCTGTGTCCCCAAGACCAAAGGACATGGGAATCCAGGAAAGGCACGTGCCTGCTGCCTGCCCAGGGGGCACTCACCAGCTCCCCGGTTTGGGCACAGGGAGTGCATGTGAGGCAGGACAGTTCCTCGAGGGAGAACGGTGTGGGTGCTGCAGCAGGGGTGGGAGTGGGAAGACCCCAGGAGCTGCGTTTCTGTATCAGGAAGGCCCAAAGGGCCTGTCCCTCCCTTGTGGGTCCAGGGCGCCCAGAAGGTGAGTGGCCAACAGGTTGCCGTGTCGTTGCCGGCAGAATAAATGTCAACTTGTCATCAACCACACTGGGAAAAGGACAATCAGCGGGCACCCAGCCTCAAGGCAGCTGGCCGCAGCACCCAGGTGAGCCCACTCCTCCCGCACAGAGTCTTAGGGCCTCAGGAGCTGGTTCAGCGGAGGCCAAGGCAGAGGAGGGGAGTCGGCTTTCAAACATTCAAATGACTCCTGCTGGAAGCGTGGGTCAGGAAAGCCTCATGCCTGCGACCTAGATGTGAATGCCACATGCGGGGGGAGGACACACGGGAAGGGCAGCCAGGTGGGCGGGGCAGCACGAGGGGCACCGGGAGATCAGCAGGCGAGGGCCGGGCGGCCCGGGCTATGGGGGGGTCGGCACCAGAGGGCTGGACATGGGGCAGGCAGAGGTGCAGGCAGCTGGACTCTGGCTCCCACGGGGCACTGTGGCACTTGATAGCACCAGGGAAATGGCCTGGGGACTTGCAGAGCTCTGTGCAAGGCTCTCCCAGGAGAATCAGCATTGCCATCTCTAGGCTACAACACACCTAGGCCAGCCCCAGGAGGACTTCCGCGAATGCACAGGGACAGAGAAAGGACCTCTAGCGAACCTGATGAGGACCTCCGCCTAAGACTCTGGCTGCATGCCAGGCCCTCAGTCACCACGCTGCTTCCTACACAGCAGCCCAGGAGGAGAGCAAGCAAGGCCCTTCGCTCCCAGGCTACAGAGACCAGTTTTCCCTGCTACAGGCTCTGAGAGAACTGGTCCCGGGAGGGAATACGCACTCAGTGGCTGATTCTGCCCAGACGAGATCCACCAGCATGGAGCTTAGCGAAGAGGGCCCCAGCCCACCCTGTCAGCCACCAGGTGCCTCGAGAGCTCAGAGAATGCAGGGAAAGAGACACGCCTCACTGAAATGCTACCTGGGCCCCAGGCCAACGTGGCTCCCTGAGCTGGACACAGGCAGGCACACAGCCAGACCTTCAGCTCAGGGCAGGTGTGCATGCTGCTTAGACCCTGAAGCTTAGATACGCACAGATTTTTGGCAGCTCCAAAGCCTCCAGGGAAGATGGCAGCATCGTGGTTGGCTGCACTGAGCTGAGCCAGGTCAGAGATCTTGCCTCGGGCGATCCTGGCTGACTCCGTCAAGACGTTCCTGGGAGAGAGCACAGAGGGACACAGAGGAACAGTGTGCAGTCAGGAACAGGAAACAGGTACCCATGGGACGCGTCCTGCGCGCAGCTTGCAGCACAGAGGGACTGTGTTGGTGTGTGAAGACTTGATGCTTGTCAATCAGCACTTAGGATGGCTACCCAGAAGAGGTGAGAGAATTCCAGTGGCCCTAAATTTATGTCAGAGGTTGGCCCTGCCCAAGGACTTGGAGCCAGGAGCCACCAGGAGTGGAAACTCATCGGGAGGTAGGAGAAAGGAGGGCGGGGAAGGCACCACTACTCCAGAGGTGCGAACCAGCCAAGGCTCAGTCACGGCAGGAAGCAACTGCCTGCCCAGGCTTGTGGGGCAGGTGCAGGCTTCAGGGGCCAGGGTCTCAGGAGGGGAAACAACAGGGGTCCTACATGGGGCTCCCAGGAAACACAGCAGCAGCACCTGAGAGGCACCACCTGTATGGAAAGGAAGGCGTGAGCACCGGGAGTCACAAGAGGCAGCACGCGAGGTGCTCCCACTCTTCCAGAAAGCATAGCGGGTGGGGAATATCCCGAGCAAAGCAGGTGCTCCTGGACACACCTGCTTTCACTCTCAGAAGGCTGCCCCTTGGTGTGATCCACCACGTGCATCTGACGGACATCGGGGGCAAAGATCTGGACTTCAGCCCCGCCACGGCTCAGGTGCACCAGGATCCTACAGGGAGAGAACCACAAGACCACAGCTTGGGGCATGCCCAATCCAGAAGATTCGTGTCAATGTGCTTTTCAAAATGGATTTCAGCTAAGTGACAGACAAAAATTCCTAGTGTATGAGATACCATATTTGCTCTGCAAAGTTAGGGTCACTTTGCTAATGACCCAACTCACCTCCCCCCGGTGGACCACAGCACAACTGCAGAAGCTGGCTTTCAGACAAGAGAGGGTGGTGAATGGATGGGCGTCACAGCCCAGAGGTATTCAGGTTCCTAGGCACCCTTCTTCACTCAGAACCGATCTGACCTCCTGTAGGCTGCCCACATGACTCTCCAAGTGTTAGGGGACAAACAGAAGAGAATGGTGGGAGCACAAGTTTAAGAAAATAATTCTATAAAATGGGCCCACTGTGCAGACCCCCACATGCTTTCTTCCTTTTTTTTGGTACCAGGATTGAACCCAGGGGCACTTAGCCACTGAGCCACATCCCCAGCCTTTTATATTTTATCTAGAGACAAGGTTTCACTGAGTTGCTTATGACCTCACCAAGTTGAGGCTGGCTTTGAACTCACAATCCTCCTGCCTCAGCTTCCTCAGTCACTGAGATTACAGGTGTGTGCCTAGCCCCATATTTATTTTCCAAGAATCAATTTACCTGAAGCCCTGCCTGGCCTGAGTGGACAGGCTATGTCACAAATTCCTCAGCAAACTACCTGCCTTAAAAATGCAGGACTGAGATAATATTGATGGGAGAAACCCAGGTTACCCTGAAGGGGGAGACTTTTGTAAGCCTTTTCAAAGACCAGATTCTGAAACTGAGGGAGATAAGAATAATTCTTCCTAACTATAAAATCTATAAGAATGTATGGTTAAGAATCCAATTAGAACTGGTCAGCATGGGACAAGGTGACCTAAGTTGTCAAGGCAGTGGGAACTTGAAGGGTCTGATGTCACCTTGCTACCAGTCAAAAGTCAAGAGGTGGACCTGGGTGGGACTCTCTGGAAACTTTTCTGGGATCCCCAATAAAACTGGAGTGCAGAAGAGGTACTTTGTCCCTCTCGTCTCTGAGACTTCCCACTCTGTCCCTTGAGAGTGTCCCCTTTCCCTTTTCTTACCCTGCAGTAAACTCATTCCTGTTACCCTAAGCAACATGTCTGAAATCTTTCTGACTTGATCACAAGAATGGGGTTTGGAAGTGGGGGGGGGGTGTCTTTGTGCTGCCTCAGTTTCCTGGAAGGCCCCAGCCCTGTAATAGAGGGGACAGCAGCAGGTATGCAACACAGAAGAATGAGGGGCCTCTGGTTACCATTTAGGAAGTCCCATTCCTCATCTTCCCCAACTTTCCTGCATGAGTAGTGGGGGAGAGGTGCAGAGCTACATAGGAACAGGATAGAATGAGGTCCACCTCCCCAAGGACACTAGACCACAGTGGGGGCAATACTGGAATTGACTAGGGTTTTCCTCTGTCTGCCACAATTCCAAATACCAACAAGTCCAGGTTCCCTAATCCTGCCCAGAATGCTACTCTGACTGCCCCCCCCCCATACACAGAGGAGGAAACTGAGGCAGGAAGGGTAATAACTTGCCCAAGATCACACATTGCCTGCAGATAGGATCTGGTCCTGGTCACCTTAATGCTTCAAATAGTGCCTTGCCAAATAGCCCAGGACGTCCCCATTCACTGGCCAGTTCCTGCCTCATCCGCTCTTTCTATCCATACCCAAATTAGGAAAGGCATCGGGCCCTTTAGTACACCAGCTCAATCCCTCAGAGGCTCCTTATGTCTGGGCCAACTCCAGGCCCAAGCTAGCACAGTGGTAGCACCCTCAGGGTGGCTGCCCTGCAGAGCCACAGCCTCGGGCTCCTAGTGGATGAAGTTCCTTTCTAACCTATGAACCAGAAGTGAGGTGGGGGATCTGCCTGTGGGCACTGAGCACCCTACTGCCTGCCTACCTACCTTTCCAGCAAAGCAAAAAACCCACAGTCACTACCTCGGCCACTAGAAGATTACCTTCTGCACCCCACCAACAGATGGAAGTTAGCTTCCTTGCAGAGGAAACACCAAGTGCACTAAGCCCGATCCCCATGTTTCTATACGTACTAAAAAGCAAGTGAAACGTCACCGAAGTGAAGACAACTTTTGCCATTTTTAATGCAAGAAAAGGTATGGACAATAGGAGCTTTTCTAAATCGCTGGAGAGTTCCCGCTGAGGACTTACGCTGAGGCCTCGTGGATCTCCGACCCGTCATAGACTCCGCAGCCCGACAGCACCTGCGGAAAGAGGGGAGCTGACCGGGGGCGGGGACCGTGCAGGGCAGGGGGCGAGCTCGGCCGGCCGGGACCGTGCAGGGCAGGGGGCGAGCTGGGCCGGCAGGGACAGTGCAGGGCAGGGGGCGAGCTCCGCCGGCCGGGACCGTGCAGGGCAGGGGGCGAGCTCGGCCGGCGGAGCCGCACTCACCAGCGCGACCCTGGCACCGGGGCGCGGCGCCGAGCCGTGGAAGGCCGCGCGCGGGGAGGGGGCCAGCCCACAGAGAGACAGCGGCCGCAGGAGCTCGGGGAACGGCGCAAACGCGGAGGCAACCCCCAGCCTCGGGGCCACTAGGGCCCTCAAGGCCGCCATTACAGCGCAGAGACTTCAGGGTCGGCGGGTCACGCGCGGCGGAGCCCTGCGCAGTAGCAGGAGCTGCGCAGCTGCGCCGTTGGGCGGATCCCGAGCGCGCCTGCGCAGTGGCCAAGCTCCTTCGCGCTCCACCCCTCTGAGCTCGCGCCTGCGCAGTGGCCCTGGGAGCACTGCTCCGCCGGCTTTAGGCCGCCCCGCTGGTGGTATCCGCTTGTTCCTGGGCACGGGTCACTGTCTTGTATTTCTGATCGGACTGTAACTTTTCAGCGCCGTGCCCAGAGTAGCCGCGCACACCTGGTTTGTGCCCACCCACTCTCGCGCTTGCTGCCCGCGTCTCCCAGTTGTGACCCCATTGAGTCCCCGCTAGTGGCCGCTTTCCGCTGGCCCGCGGTGGATGGCGGGGCGGGCTGGGCAGCAGCCTTCCTCCTGGATTTACCAGATGCTCACTGTTGGAGGACTCTGCAGTAAGTGATTTCACCCAAGGTCCTTCCTTTCCTAAAGTGACCGTCATTAAGACTTACTGTTAAACCCTGCAAGATTGGGGGTCTAGAATAACAAGCACGAGGCATGGGGGACATGCCCTCGGAAAGTTCCACTCCTTACTCTTGGGCCTCTGTTCCACTTCCTTGTTTCTGGGGCGGGGACCTGAAGAGCCCCTTGGAACCTTCTCCTGCTGCCGGGGAAGGTTCCCTGGAGTGTGCTGGCTTCTTATGGCTCCTAGGGCACATGACACCAACTGCTGGGAGTGTTGATTTCATTTAGGGTCCCAGGATGGAAGGCACCTATCCCTTTTGTGATTAGGCAGCCAAACGCACATAAAGATTATTACAAGTGCAGGGAGAGCAGCCCATGTGGAGTCAGAGTTGTGGCGAGGGCCACAGACTTCCGTCCGGGGGAGTTCAAACTGGTGGCTTAAAGCAAGCAGGCCAAAGTTCCAATTGCCATTGTGGCATATCTGCCCAGTTTATACAGTGTGTGGGGAGTCAGTGGGGCCAATCAGGCAGGGAGGTGGTCACTAGGGAGTAGCAGTGTGAGGCAGAGATACCTGGATAGATCACATTGAAGAAAGGGGATGAGGGAGCAAATAGTGGAAATAGTCCTGCTCCTAGGAATTAAACTTCAAAATGCATCCATTTTGGTTATCACCAGGATAGGGGTGCAGCTAAGAGGTAGAGTGCTTGCCTAGCATCCATCCATGCCTAGGATGGCCCTGGGTCCCATTCCCAGCCTTATAAACAAACAAAAAAAAAAAAAAAAAGAAAAAGAAAGAAAGAAAGGAAAAGGAAAAAAAGGTGAGGTAACCCAGATGGCAGAGTTCACTACCACAGGTGGGTGCTAAGAACAGGACATGTGCAAGGCAAGACAGACTTTGATTCAGTGAGTCTGGGAGACCAGCGTCCCACCCACAGGCTTGGGACACAGGGCAGAGGCTCCTGGGCCCTACTGCTGAGCTCCACCTCTAGCATGTCACCCAGAGCACTGCTCAGCTAGTCACTGGACATGGATATCACCAAAAGCCTCAGGTGAGGAGGGAGTCTAGAAATCCTATATAGGGCAGGTAATAGCAAGGGACCCTATTTTCCAGTCTGTTGCAGAGATCATATAGGAGCAAAACCACTCTTACCAGGCCTGAGCGCTTTGTTTCTAGTCTGCAAGCTTCCGTGTTAAGTGCAGGTGGCTGAAGCACTTGGGTTGGAACACCCTGTGAGTCTAATGATGGTCTGGTGGTAGCAACTCCCAGCACACTGGGTGTGACATGAGCCATCTTCCCCAACCTGTGGTGTGGCACCAGCTGGAGGCAGGTGGGCATGTTATCAGCTCCAGCAACTAGAAGAGGTGGCTTGGGTGCACCATCCACTGACCTGGGTCTCACTGCTGGCAAAGAGGCTGTTTGGTCCTGGTAGACAGCACACATATGCTGCAGGGGTGAAGCACTGCATGGGGGAATGGTGTCCCCTTCTGTGTTGTGGGGAGACACTCTGAATGACCATGCCTTCCAATACTGATGCACCAGGCTGACCAATCACTGCACTCGTTGTGGCTTGGGTGTTGACCCAGCTCGGATAGCAAGGCTGTCTTCTTTGTAGGTGTACCCCTGGGGTTGAGTTACACTCACCTGTTCCCTTGTAGCCCTGCCCCTTCTGCCCATTTATGGATAGAACCTTCTAAGAACAGTGTCCCCTGCAAGAATTAAGCTTTCAATCTCTCTCTCTCTCTCCCGCCTCTCATGACTTTCTCTTCTTCTCCCTTTTTGGGAGACTGAGGTCAAGAGCCAGGGAAAGTGTCCTGAAGCTTGTGTAAAGGTAAGTTGTGTCTGTGTCCCTACAAATTCACACAAGTGACCTTAGTTCAGCTGCCCATGCTGGTGGGGAGTGGCAGGTGGCTCCCGAACAGGGACATTTGGGGGGGGGGGTGTGAATTTGGAGGTAGACTTGGGTGAGCATGCTTTAGAAATTCAGAGAATTGTGGTGTTTTGGGGTTGTGAAAAAAGACAAATTGAGAGCCAGGGACGTTTAAAAATTATTATTGGCAATTGCACATCTTCAGAAAGAGATTTATCTGATGATCCTGGACACTTTAATTAACCAGAGAGGAAAACAGGTCAAAAGGGCCCAGCTGGCTCAATTCCTAAAAACAGTGACATATGCCCGTGGTTTTGTGAAGAAGATTCGCCAGATTTGCATGACTCGGGAAAGGCCAAGTAGAAAATTTCCTGAAGGCTGCCTCTCTGCCAAGCTACCAGGGGTACAATAGAAAATATTCAATATACTGCTCTAGAAATGTGTATTTTTGATAACTGAGACAAAGACCAATGGTTTTTGGAAGATTTGTTGAAAGGGCTGCAAAAAGCAATTAGAAGACTGGAGCAAGAAAACAGCCCACAACTGCTCCCAGGCGGTTTTCTCTATCTGTAGCAGAACTGAGGGCAGAGTAAATTCTCGCCCAGTCTGCAGCTCACAGACCGCAGACAGAGGGCCTTGGGGTGAGACCAAAGGCTCAGTCACAGCTGAACCTGACAGAGACAGTGACTCACCAACGGCCAGCAGAACTCATGGGTAGGGGCATGTGCTAGAGAGGAAACCAGCCCTGATCGGGTTTCCATGAGGCTGATCCAGGATGGAGGGAAGGAAAATGGACAGGAAGATACTGATGAAGCTGAGCCACAGTCTGAAGACTCCCAATCAGAGGGTGAGACTGAGCTGGAGGAGGACTTTGGTAGGTTATGTTTGACGGACCCTGCGTCCACCATTCTGATCTGGCCATTCTCCTCCAGGAGAACGAGGTTCAATAACTATTCTGTACTGGCTGTAGCCACACTTTTGCCACTCCAGTGTGGCCTTAGGACAGCACTGAAGGTGGGGAGGACATTGCAGATTTTCAGCTTTTCCCAGTTTTTGAGCAGGTTAACAAGCAAAACCAATGTGTCCACGTGCACGCTGTGGATCCTTTTAAAACTCTAAAAGAACTCAAAAATTCTTGCTGTACTTAACAGTCTAAATTCAGCATTTGTTCAAAGCCTGCTTTGTGTAGGCTTTATGTAGTGAGCCTGTGCCCCTGCATGACTGGATTACACTGGCTAAAGCATGCCTTTGGGGGGGGGGGGCGATTATTTATTGTGGCAGTCCAACTGGACCAATTATTGCACCAAACAGGCTGAGAGAAACTGCAGGCAAGGCTTTGAAGCCCCTCTAGAGATGTTAACTGAACTGGAGATTTTGCCAAGTTGAAAAGGCAGCTAATTATGATTTGCCAGTTTACGATCACGATCAGATTAGCTATTGTCGAATAAGCTCATTTATCTATTAAGCTATAATCACAAAAACCAAGGGGGAGATGGGACTAGAACCCCCCAAATAACCTCAATCATGCTTTAAACTTTTAAACTTTCTAAACTGTGACTCAGAAGGTCGCACAGCAGCTGAGCAACACGTCTTCCACAGCAATAGGCCCTTTAAGGAAGGTGGAAGGATTTGCAGACTGGCCAATGGAGAGGACCAGATCCAGTGACTGGGGGGCAGAGCTCATGTCTGCATTTTCCCAGAAGGTGCTTTTCTCTCCATCAGGCATGGAGGACCTAGAACCAAGACTCAAAGATGGAAACAACTGAGGATCAATCCAGAGACACCAGACCTGTCTCCCCCCAATAAGAGGAATTCAAAAGAAGAAGGGAAAGAAGATGGCCCAGAGACCCAATAGTGAAGCTACCCTCGGGGAAGCAGCCAAAGAATCTGATGCTGCAGGCTGAGCAAATGACTCCGCAGCAAGGAAAAACTAAGTCTCTAACTATGATGCTCGTCACAATACTAGCTCTACTGAGCTGCGAGGTAAAGGGGAATCAGGGGGAAACCTGTTGGGCATATTTTCCAGATCCACCTCTTGTACATCCAGTGGTGTGGACTGGAGAATCCATCCCAGTATTTACTCATGACTCATACATGGTGGGAGGATTTACAGACACCCATATTACTGTCACCCACGTGACTGGATTTACTTAGTCTGGCTATAGTGCTCAATTTCCTAGGTGTTGGTCCCATGATAAACATGCTGGCTGTCCAAAAGTATCCTTTGAGGAAAAGACAGCAGTTGGGGTCCTAGACCAGCTAACCGTACTATCCCCAGAGACTCAAAGCATTAAATCAGATCAGTTATTAAAATGGAACTTTCTCATAACAAGCCAATCATTTCAGCAGAATGTCCATGAATACCTCACTGTCCTAACTGTTCTGCGATACAAACTGGCATCTTTCATAAGTGGATGGATTGTAGAAATACTTTCCCAGTACAGCAAAAGGTGTCTAGAAATAGTGGGTACATTTTAGACTGACCTCCTAGATTTGACAAAAAGCATTTATGCAAGGGTGCTGCCATGACCCCTGGAGAATTTGTTAGTAACATCTTGACCTTCAGAAAAGGTGGTATTCAGAAAGATGTCTGGTGCTTAATTGCTGCCTCACAATTTTTTACATTTTACTGACAAATCTTTACCAGACTTTGTAGGCAAAAATTGTAAGGAGGGTTCCTATTATGGCCTGTTAACTCACTGTATCACCAGATATAGTAGAGGGAAAGGAGCGCAGATACAATACGTCATCAGCCCTCTTTGGTCTCATTGCCAGCTAATACTTCAGAGCCAGGGTACACTGAGGCTGGTTTCCAAGTCTTACAACAAGCACAAGCCCAGCTAGTGAGACCTAATGTGCTCTTGGACTCGGAGTATTGGGAGTAGTTGCCTTAGTTTCATTTATTGCTTCCATGGTCACAGCTTCAGTGGCCAATCTCAAAATATTCAACATGCAGATTTTCTTAATAATTTGACTAAGAACACTTCCAAAGCTCTTCATAATCAAAACAAATATTGATAAAAGGATTGAGACTAAGCTAAATGCTTTCGAGGCTACTGTCATAAATATTGGTAATGAGCTTTCAGCTTTGAAATTCAAGGAAAGGCTCAAACATCACGCTGACTGTGTGTGTATTAGTGCTGCCAAATACAGTGCTCCCCAATGGGATTGGGAGAAGGCTAGAAACCATTTGTTAGGTATTTGGCAGAATAATAAGAGCAGCTTGGATCTTTTGGAGTTCCATTACTATATACCAAGACATACAAAAGAGTAAGACTGATTTTTCGGATCCTACTTCTTTAACTGATCAAATACCTCGAGAGTTAAGTGGCTTTAACCCTGGAAGCATTCTTAAACACTCTGCATGGTACATCCTTGTACTGTTCTCCTTGCTACTAATTCTCTCTTGTGTTGTAATCATAGGATGTTGTGCCTTCAGGACAAGAATCCAGGGACTCGAGATAGTGACTCGTCACCTGCTTTTTCAAAGAAAGAAGGGGAAATATGTGGGGAGCTGCAGCTTTGAATGACCATGCCTTCCAGGCCTGATGCACCAGTCTCCCACCACATTTGTTGTGGCTTGGGCATTGACCCAGCTCGGACAGCAAGACTGTCTTCTTTGTAGGAGTGCCCCTGGCGTTGAGTTACACTCACCTGTTCCCTTGAAATCCTACCCCTTCTGCCCTTTTATGGATGGAACCTTCTAAGAACAGTGTCCCCCCCAAGAAAAGCTGACTTCCGAACGTGCTCGCTTGCTCTCTCGCCATCCTCTCGCGACTTTCTCTTGCTCTCCCTTTTTGGGAACCTGAGGCTGAGAGCCAGGGAAGCTGTCCTGAAGCTTGTGTAAAGGTAAGTTGTGTCTGTATTTTGTTCTGTGTCCTGCGCTAGTCGGGGGTGGCATTTTGTGGCCATGCAGGCTGGCACAGCAGCTCTGAGTGAGCTCCCCCATGTATACCCTCCAATGTCAGCGTTCTGAGGGGCTCCCTGCCCTGACCTGTGCAGACAGATCACCAGAGCACAGGCCCAGGCAGGCGGCCACTTGCCCTGCCTTCCCTGCCTCATCCTGCACGTGCCGTTCAGCTTCTCACACCCACTAACAGTATGATAAAGCATTTCCAGAATCTCATGTTTCTAATCCCAAGTTTGTCTTTAGAACTTTGTATTAAAAATATAAATAATTCCCATTAAGTTCATATGAGTCCACAAACATGAACCTATTTACATTTCGTGAAGGCAATGTTAGAAAGTCCTCACTGTGGGATCCTGGCCCATGGCACACAAGTGCCTGCCGGGTGCTAGCAGGTTGGCTCGCTGTCCTGATGGGCTGTGTGCTTCTCAACGGAAAAGGGAGACCCCGTGACAACATCCCAGCACTTTGGATGCACTCCCATGTCCTAGGCCAGGTGACAGAGGTTCCATCCCTCTGGAAGGTCTCAACCAAGACAATCGGGAGCTGCAGTGGCAGTGGGCTCATCTCCGGCCCCTCCCAGCAGGTGCAGACTGTCCTCATCGGATGCTCCCTCATCATCCTCAACTCCCGGCAGGTCCAGGGGGCGTTTCACACCCTGCTGCTTGGAGATGGCCAGAGCATACCGCAGGTTGTAGCGGTTCCAGTCACAGCTGTGGGCACAGGGCATCACGTCAGTACAGGCATCAGCTCCACTCCACCAGCACCCCGGCCCACCTGCTCCACAGGATCCTCTGCTTTCCCTGCCCAGATCTGGGTTCTGCCCAAACGAACGGCCTCCCTGCCAGGCCCTCGCACTGGTCATTTAGAGAGTCAATTGGTCACATCACACATTCCTGACACCAACAGCTCCCAGGAAGATAGCAAACCGACTCAGTGAAGGATCACTGGGGCAACGAGCTGGCTAGGCAGGGTCCTCCCCCAGACCCACAGTCGGGGCACACCAGCAAATCAGCAACAAGCCACCAGATGAGGAATGGCACCCTAAAGCCCAGCCTTCCTGCGGGGAAGCCTTGATGCCAAGGAAGCAGAGGCATTTGGAGGAAGGGCTTGTTCTAGACTCTGAGCCCCATTATAAAGACGGGGGACAGCTCAAGGATAGAACACCACTGGGACCAGACTCGAGCCTTGGCCCAGGGACCCAGACAGGGCAGGGAACAGACCTGTCACCAGCCCAGATGGGCACCAAAGAGAAGCAGACATCCTGACAGGGCAAGCTGGGAGATGCAGTCACGTTGTCTAAGAGAAGGGGTGGCCTTGCAGAGTACCTTCAGTGTCCAAGCACTGTCCAAGCCTCTTAGATAAACTATCATCATCAACACCAGGCACCCTGTCACCAGCCAGCTCCTACTGCTCATGCAGAAGACATGCAAATCCAGGACAGACACCCCGTCCTAGGACTGTGACAAATGCCTGAGGTGGGAGGTTCAAGCTGCACCTCAGGCACACCCCTTCTCTGCTCAGCTCCTTTAGCACCAGCTGCATCAAAGCTGTGCTTCAAACCCAGCATGGGTGGACACTCTCCAACTCTGGGACCTACTGTGCCCAGGTCAGGTGCTGCAGGGAGCAGTCCCAGGCACGGAACCCATGACAAGAACTCGAACCCCACCCTACTGCCAGCCCCGCACGTACAGCTTTGCCAGATCATCCAGGTGCCGCTGCAGGCTCTTCTGAAGGAACTGGACGGCAGGCAGCAGCCGCCCTGCACTGGAAAGGAGACACCCTCAGAGTGCGGTGGTTACTGGGGGGCAACACCAGGCCCCAGTGAATGCTGCTCTTGAACACAAAGCTCCCCATCACCACCGGGATCAGCTGGCCATGTGAAAGGTAACACCAACAGCAGGGAAGCCCAGCCTACCTGGGCTTCAGCTTCTGTCCATGGGACATGAGCAACTTCTGTGTCCATATGAGGTAGAATTCAAGGTGACGAGATACTTCAAATGAGGAAGCTAAAAACTCAAGTGCCTTTTCTACATACAGCTCAGGAAGAGAAGCACTGACAACTTCAACTGCAAAAGAAAAGCTACGCTTATTCTGTGACGAACCAAAGTAGCAAAGAGAGCAGTACCTCAGGCCCCTGAGCTTCCACCTGACCAGGCCCCTGCTCACTGTCTTCCCGTGGCACGGCCTCCAGGACTTCTTGTACCAGCTTCTTCTCGTTGAGCCGGAAGGCCATAAGGATGGCCCGAGTGAACTCCTGCTGGTGCAGGGCCTCCCGTACCCGCCCAGGGGTGATGCTGGTGTCCAGCTCATATGGGTCGAAGAGCATCTGGGCATCCAGGGAGAAGATGAGGAGCCCTTCTGTGCTGGTGGCTGCCCAGCAGCGCCCTGGGGGATGAAGAGTGAAAGAGATTTCTCAATCTTTAAAAGAAAGGCAAGATGTTAAATACATGCTCACGGTCCAAACACCGAAGTGCAGGCGGGCACCGGGACATCTTCCTTTTGCCACCCTGCCCCTGGGGAAGGAACTGCCTGGGTCACCCTGGAGGACGGCACCCCAGGCCTACTGCCTGCACACGTGAGCAAGGACACATGTGCCTGTTCCCTCTGCTTGCACCAGGAGGCTGTAAACTTTTCAGTATGAGAGAAGCCAAATGGTCCCTGCTGTAGCTGCACAGTGCCTGGGACACAATCACAAGTTGCAGGAATGAACAAACGTGATTGTCTCAGGAAAACCTGAGCTACAAAACTAGCAGGCTGGCGGGTGTGGTGGTATATGCCGGTCTTGCCAGCGACTGTGGAGGCTGAAGCAGGAGGATCGTTGATTTCAAAGCCAGCCTCAGAAACTTAGCAAGGCACTTAGCAATTCAGTGAGACCCTGTCTCTAAAACCGGACTGGAAATGTGGCTCAATGATTAAGCACACTGGGTTCAATCCCATTACCAAAAAAAAAACCCCTAGGTGGCTGGGCAGAAGTGGCCCTGGGGTCCTCTGGTTCACAGGATGCAAGACCCATGAGTGGTTCTGCACCTGGCTTTTTGCTTCATCCATTTTGGAAAGCGCTGGCTGATGATCCTCACCTTGCTCTGCCCAAGGGGACCCCGTGTTCCTGAAAGGCCCAGATGGACCCTCCTGCATGCTTGAGTGCGCTTAATAGCCTGAGGAGGCCGCCTCCCAGGATGGCCCTGAGCCACCACATATCAAAGCTTAATGTGCCTGGGGCTGGAGCTCTCAATAGCAGTCCCTTCTCAGGGACAAGGAGACCATATGGCAGCAGGGTTCATCACCACATTCCCACCTGTAGGGGACAGAGTGCAGTGCAGAGCCTGAGGGCAGCGCTGACTGACCTCCTCTGGGAACACAGGTCATGACACGTTGGGCCAACAACCCTTCACTCAGGGCTCACCAGTGGGAGAGAAGCGCAGTGAAGTCACTCTGATTTCAGGTTTAAAGTGGCGAGAACTCATGTCACCTGGGAAGAAAAGAACAACTGCAGTTACTGGGGAACAAGCACATTCAGATTGCTCCCCAGTAATCAGAAGATGCATAGGAATCCCTGATCCACCCTGTACCCCCACAGGGCAGAGTGGCATAGCTGTGCCTGGCAGGGATGTGGCACCAGCACCCCACCTACTGGGTCTTCCCCAGGCACCTCCCCCATCCAGCAAGACATTAAGATGCAGTAACTGCTGACTCCGTCAACTGCAGCCCCAACCAAGAGAGCAGAAACACTGCCACAAGAAAGACCAGGCGACAGGCAAGACACAGAAGGGGACCTCTGCTCACCTTTCTTCACACCTGGCAACGGAATAGCAACCCCGTCCTCTTCCCCGGCATCTTGGTCAATGAGCGCCAGGTTGCCAAACTCCGTCATCTTTCTTCGATTCAGAAATTCCTAGAACAGCAAGAGCCATGAACACCTCCTCCTCATCTCCCTCTCTTGCTTGTGTGCCAAGCAGACAAGCCACCCACAGTGGACAAGCCTCTAGCCATGAGTGGAATGGAGACCAGACCACAAGTAGGCCCTGAGAACACAGGACAAGGCCAAGGGGTGCTGTTCCCGGTCCCCAGTCTTCCTCCAGGGCTGGCTGCACAAAGCGCAGGGTGAAGGCCACTGGAGCCAACTGTAGGAGCCCCACTCACCCTTGCACACTGGACACCACTGCCACCATTACAGGGACAGGCCCTCGCCCACAGCAGACATCTGCTTGCACATGAGGGCAGCTGCTCCCCGAGGGAAATGTGGACACTTTCTCAGGAGCAGGAGGGTGGCTTCTGGCACCACAGAAGGCCCTCAACTCTGCCCAGAGGCCTCGGTTCTCCTCAGTCCACACCCTGCACTCCTGTGAGACCAGGGCACGAGGACCGACTTGGACCACAGTCTGAGGTGTGCAGAGGGCAGGCACCTGTGGGCAGTGGAGGAAGAGCCCTCCCACACTGCAACCAGAAGGATGGCCCAGGTGCAGGCAGCCCACCAGCACCTTCCACCCCGACTCCTTCCCTTACAGGGCTTAGTGTATGGCCCAAGCCAGTGCACTGGGCACTCCAGCCCTGGCAACCCGCTCAGGTGGGGTCAAACTCTAAAAGTGGGGAAAGTGCCAGGCCCTGGCAGGTACTGCAGGCATGTGGCTCAGGAACCCGCTCAGCCAGTCACACCTGTATGTTGATGCTGACCTCACAGCTTGGCTGGGGCCCAGGTTGTCAGAAGCACCTATGTCAGGGCCCACACAACTGCTCACCTCCATGGCGTCCAGAGAGAGGTTGCAGGAGAGCTCAAACCGCTTCACCAGGATCTGCTCCCGGACGTGGTAAAGGCACACAAACCTGGACATGCCCCCCGCCAGGATACTCTGGCCGTCTGCAGAGTAGCACAGAGTGGTGAAGGCCCTGGGCAGAGGACAAAGGCACTCAGATTCACACCAGGCCTCTTGACGTGCAGCTCTGAAGAAGTCAGAACCCCACACCAGCGTCCCCAAAGGGGAGCTCTCTCTCCTCTCCAGCGCCTCTGAGGCTCCCTGCCTGACCTCACGTAAGACTCTCACACCCATGGCCTCCAACAGTGTGTGCCCCCACTGTCAGGAGAGAACCAAATATATCTGCCAGGAGGCAGAACAGGACCACGTGGCTAAAACCAGTCCATGTTGGCACATATAGTCACCCGCCCACTTCCAGCTCTCCCACAGCCCCTTGGTAGGTCTGCAAAAAGCAGCAGCTATGCCCTGACTGCCCTGGGTGCCAAGACAGGGAACAATGGCCTTGGGACAGCAACGGTTTCTGAGATATGACACTAAAAGAACAAGGGATAGCAGAAAAAAAAAACAAAACATAAAACCTGGATGCCACCCAAATTTGTGACACCACCACAGAAGAGGGCAGAGCCAGCAAGCGCACCACCTCTGCTGGGCAGAGGAATACCGGCTCTGGACACTGATGCACCCGAGCAGACTGGCTCTATCTAAGGAAAGGACGTTGGTGACAACACAGGGAAAAGGGACCTGGTGCGTAACTGGTGGGAATGCAAAACAGGGCAGCCACTGCAGAAACAGCCTGGTGGTTCCCCACCGACACAGAACCAGGCTCGGTGGATGCCTGCCAAGCACCTGGAAGGCAGCTGATGTACAGGAGGGTCTGCTCTTGTGCAGGGCGGCTTTGGGCCTTTTTGTTTTAAACACCAGGCTGATGACATCATTGGAGAGAGGGAAGTTTGGAGTTGGTTCAGACTTTGGGCTGTGCACATTCACATTCAGCAAATTAAGACCGCCTCCCCAACCCCTTTCTCCTGCAGTGGTACTCTCAAGAACTAAGAATTACACCAGAAAGAAAGTGGCTGTAGGGCTGGGTGTGATGGTGCAGGCCTGTAATCGCAGCGGCTTGGGAGGCGGAGTCAGGAGGATCACGAGGTCAAAGCCAGCCTCTGTAACAGTGACATGCTAAGCAACTCTGTGAGACCCCGTCTCTAAATAAAATACAATATAGGGCTGGGAGTATGGCTCAGTGGTTGTCTCTGAGTTCAATCCCTGGTACCCCCCGACCCACAAAAAAGTGGCTGTAGGAATTTGGTCCCAGGGTCCTGGTTGGGGGAAGGCCTCAGAAACCCCCAGTCCCTACAAGCTGACAAGCCAACAGGAGCGTGCGAAGCAGCTCTGGCCTGTTCCCTGCTGGCACTCACTTGCCCTTGGCCGAGTGCTTGGCCGTAATCTTGTCCAGCTCCTTCCTGCCTGTCTTGAGGTCATGTCTGCCTTCGATGGAACCCGTCTGTATCGCGTTCTCAGGGTCCCAGAAGGTGATCTGTGAGTTTAGCGTGGCCACAGCTAGCTCTGCACCATCAGGCCGAAAAGTCACAGCTAGAGCTAGAGAAAAACAAGCCTCAGGCTCTGAGAAAGACCCCCAGCTTGGCAGACAGGCCATGCTCCACACCCCAGGAGACCCACAGCCCCTCTAGTGCACAGGAAGCTCCCCCCAGGGGAGGTGCCAATGCCAGCAGGCAAGGGAACAAGCTGGAGGAGACAGGGAGACCCCCAGGACCCGTGATCAGGCTGGACTGGCCAGAGGTAAGGCTGGCAGCTGAGTCACAGAAAGACCACTCAGGGGTAAATGGACCGGCCAAGTGCAGAGAGGACATGTAGCGAGGGCTGCAGTTGCTGAGCCTGGAACAGGGGTGGGGGGTGAAGCAGGGCCTAAGGCCTGATTCAGGAAAGATGAGGGGTGGTCAGGCACCCCCACAGCGGGCTCATTCCCAGGCCTATCAGCAGTGTACCAGCCACTGACTGGTTAAGCACAGCGGCAACTCTAGAAAGCAGGGGGAGCAGCTGCCCCTGGGAGCCCTGTGCGCAGCAGACTGGGAGCCCAGCTGAACCCCCAGCCCCAGGGGCGTGATGCTAGAAGCACTGCCGCCCGGTGTTGGCTAAGCACCGTCAGCCTCCGGGCTGCCCTGCACTGCGGGGTCTGGGCTATTCTTCTCACCTGCTAGGCTCATGTCACACACACAACCAAGAGCCAGGCAGGCAGAGGGACGAGATGAGACCAGAGCTAGACAAGAGCAAGACACACTTTGACCCCTGGTCACTGTCTGCCAACCCCAGCTGCAGCTCACCATCGGACGTGAGGGTCAGCGTCTCCTTGGTTCTCCAGCTGTCAAACATGTCCCACAGGCGCACCGTCTTGTCCCAGGAGGCAGTGGCCAGGATGGACTTCATTGGATTAAAACACAGACCACTGATGGGCCCCTCGTGGCCAGACAAAACCTACAGAGGCACAGAGGCGTGAGAAGGGCCGACACGGTGCTCCAAGAGCTCCACACCACACGTGAGAGGGAGGCCAGCTCCACCCCTGCCCTCTGCCAGGCCTGCAGGAGAGGGCCCCACGTCCCCAGCCAGCACGCCAGTGCTCTGGGGGCCAGACCAGGGTGGCCCCTTCCCCATCAGGGCACGGCCCCAGGGACACGCTGGCTCTTACATCAAGGAGCCTGCCTGTCTGCATGGACCACACAAAGATCTCAAAGGAGTCCTGGGCCCCGGCAGAGATGATCTCCCCACTTGAGTCGACGGCCACACAGGAGAACTGGGTGGGACGCGGAGACGTGAAGGTACGGAAGTTCCGGTACCTGTGGGGAAAGAAGCCCACGGCTGGCATTACAAGCCAGTGTCAGACACCCTCGCCTGTATGTGGGCAGCCACACCCACGGCAGAGGCCATCACCTGTGGAGGTCGAAGGCACGCACCGTGCCGTCCAGGGAAGAGGTCACGATGACAAAGCCGGTGGCAGTAAATGCCACACCAGTGACCCCACTGGAGTGTTCCGTGAAAGTGATGAAGCAAAAGCCACTGAGGGTGTTCCACACCTTGACCTGCAGCGGGACCCGAGGGACAGTGTGAGCACAGCCAGCCACCTGCCTCCAGGTGAGCGAAGCCTGAGGCAGAGAAGCGAGCACCTGACCACCTCAGACCCAGCTGGGGCAGAAATGGGACACAGGACACCCCAGCCCTCACCATTCAAATTCCTGTACATGTCCCCAATCTTCAGAAGCCAGCAGGAGCCACCCACAGCTCTGCATGGATGAAGGCCCACCCTGCTGTCCAGTGCTGGCCAATGCCCACCTTGCCGTCGTCCCCACCAGTGACGATATACTGCCCGTCCGGAGAGTAGGCCAGAGATACCATGCTGTTGAAGTGGCCTTGCTGCTTCAGCACATAGGACTCACTCTGCCATTCCCACACCAGCAGCTGGCCAAGGCCTGTGGGTACAGGACCACAAGTCCCTGACTGATCCTGACCCCAGGTCAGCTGGGGCTGGACTGCCCTGTTCAAAGGCACTGCACACAGCACAGACCCGAGGACCAGGGCAGAGAGCAGCCCCTGCCTGGCAGGTGGCTGGAGTGCAGGCCACTAGCCTCGACTGCAGACCTAGACACTGAGGCCAAGAGGCCATTCAAGGAGCTGTGGGCAGGACCACAAGTCAGACAAGAAACCCCAGGCCCCAGACCGGAGAGGAGCAATCACCCTGGAAATCACTCTCCTGGCCACGTAAGCCCCTGAGGAGCTGTTCTGCTCACAGCCATGGCCTGTGCCTTGTGGCCTGAAGCCCACGACACCGAGGGGCCTCAATGGTCCTCTGGCAGACTTTTCTAGGACATTCGATCTCTACAGCTCGGCATGGAAACAAACCTGAGCAGCCAAAGGCAATCCAGTCCCCAGAGCTGTTGATGGCAACTGAAGTGATCCTCTGATCTGAGATGCTGAGCAGAAAAGGGCAAGAAGAGATGAGCAGAGGAGTGCCCGTCAACCCAGGGCCGCCCCTCCCTGCAGCATCCTCAACTGCACTCACTGTGGAACTAGTACTCTAATTTTTTCTGTTTCAAAGATGAAGAACAGAAGAGAAAAACCAAGGATAAAGAATAAAAACACCACCTCTGAGACCAAAATCCAGGGCCACAACACAGGCTACAGGCTGGTGGGAGCCACCCCGGGGACTGTAGCAGGCTCCCTGATGACCCCCAGCAATCACTAGGCCCCGGGGCAGGTGCACAAAAGCCCAGCGAGCAGAGGATTCACCTCAGTGAGTGGATGAGGTTGAATTCTGGGAGCTCATGCAGATGGAAGATTCCAGAAGCAAAACCTGTGACCAAGAGGCGAATCTTCTTGTGATATGCCGCAGCTGTCACGCTGTTGAAGTCACCTTCTTTATTGAAGAAGTACCTGGATTGATGATAGGTGGAGTACTGTAGAAGGAGGACCATGGACCTAGCTGGCAGATCACCCTGCTCACCTCAGATGGCCACACCCCAGCTGCACCCAGGCACCGGCTCACTCAGCTATGTTCTGAGCTCAGGACCAAGACACCTCTTATTATGTGGATATGAAGTGTCCCCCAAAAGCTCCAGCCAATGCAGGGATGTTCACAACTGGACTGTGAGAGCAGTGACCCAACCAGAACGGCTGTTAGGGTTAGGGTTAGGGTTTAGGGTTTAGGGTTTAGGGTTAGGGGTTAGGGTTAGGGTTCATGTAGCAGGAGAGGGTGGTATGTCTGGAGGAGGGGCCCCTGGAAGGGTGCCTGTTCTTCCCTGCAGCCTTGGCCCCACTCTGCTTCCTGACCTAGCCAGCAGCTGAGCAGCTTTGCTCTGCTGGGCCCTTCCGCCATGATGCTGCTGCCTCACCATGGACCCAGAACAATGGAGTTAGCCATCTATGGACGGAGACCTCTGATATCATGAACCAAAACCACACTTCTCCTCCTGCAGTGATCCTTGACAGGTATTTTGGTCACCACAACACAAAAGTAAACAATGCCTCTTAGATGGTCTCCCCTCCTGCCCCTTGCCAAAGAGGGTAGGGTGTTCACAGGCAACATCACCTACAGGGAGGCAGGGGGTAGGTGCCCATCACTTCCTGCCCAGATAACCAAGGTGACCCTGATGACACCTCTGGCTTTATGTGATCTAACCCATTCCTGGCTCCACATATGCACAGCACAGCTGCCCTCACCTTTCCCTCTTAAGGTGACTGATGCCAAAAGGGCCATCCCCCACACTCTACACTGGTGACCGCAGTCCCTGCCAGTGAGTGACCCTCACTGGACAGTGCCTTGCAGCTCCTCCTTCCTGGGGTCCCCTTCAGTCCTCACCCAACTCCTCACCACAGCTGCACTGTTCTGAGACTCCCATGGGCCCCCAAAGTCCAGCCAGACCTGCTCCCCCATCTCCACCTCCGCCTGCCCACGGCCCAGCACACTCCCTCCTCTCACATCCTAAATTCCCTCTTAGCCCGGCACCTCCAAGGCCAGTCTAGTCCAGCTGCCCTAGCCCCAAGGTCCTGCCCTTGTCTCTCCCCAAGGTCCACTCCCCTTCAAGCCAGGGAACCTCCCAGAACAGAACTGAACATGGACACCCCCACCCCATGGCCTAGCATGAGGCCACCTGCCATACCACACAACCACACTACCACTGTGCATCTCTCATTCTGCCTGCCTCTCAACTGGGAGGGAGCCTCACTAGACAGATAATAGGTCCAGGCCAAAGTAACTGCTGAATGGAGGCATCTAGGCTAGTGAAGTACACAACAGGGCAGGTTACAGGGGATGCATGGTCCTCAAGTGACCACAACCTACCTATGCCCTGTACCCTGACCCTAGGACAGTTTCTTAGCCACCCAATAGACCTGGTTTGGAGAGGCCACAACCCTAGTCTGTGAGGTCCTAGTCACCCACCTGGCTGTGTGCTGCTAGAGAAAATGATAAGCGTGGAGCTGCCCAGCCCAGCCAATGCAGGGATGTTCACAACTGTGAGAGCAGTGACCTAACCAACCCACCCCAGTCTGAATGGCTGACTGGGTGGGTACTAAACATGAAGCAGGAGAGTGTGCTATGTCTGGAGGAGGGGCAGCCCAGAGCTCTAGGGGACAGGAGCCAGAGAACCCACCTTTCACACCCAGCCAAGTGCGTCCTCCTCGCCTTCATCTCATACCTCATCACCTCAGCCCAGCTCATGCTGAGCGCACTATGGACCCCTTGTCCCCGAGGCAGAGGAAGGCTCACCTGCACTGAGCAGTTCAGGGGCTGGCAAAGCCACAGCATTCTCAGGCACACCTCCCTCTCTGCCCCGCCTCCACGTCCTGCCCCAGATCACTAAGGCAGTGGCCGGGGCTCTAGGTCCTGGGCATGGTCTCAACACCACAAATACTCATGGGGTCTCAAACCCAGATCCAGACAAAGGTCTGTTCTCTGGATCTCCATGTGAAACCCATGTTTACATCTGAGGGTAAGAGACGCCACCACCACACAAGTACCACACCAAGGCCACCACTGCCCTCAAGACCTACTTGGCCAGACGCGAGTACTTCACTTTTCCCTTCTTCTCCTCCTCAGCGGGTGTGGCCTTCCCCCGAATGGTGATCTCTCTCTGTCCCTCCTCCTCCTCCTCCTCCGCCTCCGCCTCCGCCTCTTCTCGCTGCAGCAGATCTGCCTTCCAGCCTGTGGGGGCTTTCAGCCTCAGGCCCTCTGGGGGTGTGTCACACTGCCACACACACAGGGCTCCATCCTGGCTGAGTGAGTACAGCTGCAAGGGAAGCACATGGCTGGGCCTGAGCCAACCAACCTGACCCAGGCCAGCCACAAGCCTCTACAACCAAGAACCCCCTTTCCAGCTTAGCTTCTGGACACAGTTCCACTCAAGGCCCCTCTGAACTGCAACTCTAAAGGTCTCCCCGACAATTAGGACAGCCAGGCAGCACTCAGGGAGGAAGGACCTGCAGCCTGCCCCAGGGCACTGCCCCATCACTGCTGGCCTAGGGATCTGGGGCCCAGGGCATACATCCAGGCTGTTGGACTCGAAGAAACAGGCCACGATGGCATCCTTATGTCCCCCCAGTGCGTAGTAGATGAGGTTGTCCCAGCGTTCAGCTCCAAACACCCAGGTGGACATGTCTTTGCTTCCAACCACAAAGCACCTGGAACAAGACAACACAGCTCCTCAGCGTTTGTGACCAAGTGCCACTACCACCACAGCAGTCCATGGCAATGGAGACTCATCTGCCCTCCAACATGAGCTGTGCAGAGACCGCCTGATCCCCTGTGAGGGACTGAGAGGTGGCTCGGGTGCCTGTGGGCACAGGAAAGGCTTCCCAAAGCAGCCCTGTCTCCTCTCTGGAGCTGCTGCACCCATCATGTGCCTTTCCTGGGAGGCCACCTCCTTACACCCTCCAGGTGCAGCCAAGACTCAATTCCAGTGCACTCTGTATATGGCACAAATAGTCATACACATAGGACTTAGTGGCCCTTGGTGGAAGGAGGACAGCCACAAGGTACACCTGCCCAAGCCTGACCCACAGTGTGGGAAACCATCCTTACACGTAACTGAGTCACACTCTCTGGCTGGGTGCTGAGGCGCTCAGTCACAGAAATGTGGCAGAGCTTTCCCCACCCTTCTTGGGTGCGAGGGTCAGTGTCTCATGAATGGGTGTGTCTTGCTACAGCCCATGGGTGGAGCTATGCTCACCTGTTCCTTTGTAATATAATCCCTTGCCCTGTTTAGGATGGAATCTTCCATGGAAGTGCCTTGTGTGTGTCCCCTTCTCTTACTGTGCCCTTGGGTGTGGCCTACCCAGGTGTCAGTCAACCTGCTGACAGTGGACGACATCATGAAGATACTCAGCCCCCTGAAACCTGACCCCTTGCCTCATTTGAATAGCTTCTCCTCAATAAAAGGGGTCAGCGCGTGCTCTCGATCTCTCTCTTTCCGCGGACCCTTAAGGTCAGAGGAGCCGTCACAGCAACCCCAAAGAAAAAGGTATTTGTGTCTCTTGTGTGGTTATTTTGTGCAGCCCAGTTAGCCCAGTTTAACTGGAGTGACCCCCGAGTCTTTTAGTCTCGAGAACAGAAACCCGGCACCACAGGACACTCAAGCATGCTTGGTGCATTCTCCCACACTGCAAGCCTGTCCTGGGTGCAGAACAAGGTGGTCCTGTGAACAAAAGCCATGCCACCTCTACCAGCTGCCGACCCAACAGAATGCAAACTGTCTTTAGGAGGCCAGGAACTCCCTGGTCACCTCTGGAGCAGGAACAGCTGTGGACACAGACTTGCTGTGGCAGGGCCTCAGGCAGTCAGCCTGCACATCATGACACTCACCAACTCCTGGCAGCACAGCTGCCTAGGGTGTGCGGTGACTCAGACTGAAACTTATTTTCATTTCCCCCCAAGATCCAGATTCTGATGTCTGATTTCTAGTAATAAAATGCCACATCACCGCAGACCTGACCAGGAGCTAGCGGCCCGGGCCTAATACCGTGGGCCACACCCGCACTACACAAGGCTCAGGTGAAGACATTTCAAAATGCATCCCTGGGGTGAGAAGGAAGCTGTCTGCCAGAGAGACTGGTCAAAGGCAGTCTTCAGCCCCACCTGGAGTCATCGGTCCAGTCGATGCACGTGGTCTCGTCGTATGGCCCAAAGTAGGTCTTATCTAGGACGAAGGCGTTGAATTCTCGCTTCTTTCCAGGGGCATGGTACATCTGAGCGAGGTTGCCCTTTGTGATGACAAACTTTCTATAGGAGATAGGGGCACAGACAACACTCAGAACCAATGACAATGACAGCCCTAATGCCGCAGAGCCTCAAGACACAGCTTGACCTGGAGGCTGCAGGGTGGCCGTGGGAGGGAACACGAAGAAACAGAACCAAGTGGCATCTTGCAACACAAGCCATCTGTTTGCAGGACACCAGCAATGCTAGAGGACCTAGAGCCCACCTTCCTCTGCCTGGCGGCTGCCCCCTCCCTCAAACAGATCAGGGGTTCCTGTGCCCACTGCTGCCGCACGCTGCTCATTTTTTATAGAAACAAGAAAATGAAAACAAACAAACAAAAAACAAAAAAAAAAAACTAGCAATAATGACAGAGTATGCCTCTAAGTGTCAGAGCTAGGTTCTGGGCTATGTGCCCAGGTGACCGCCCTGAGCCTGAGTGGGAGGAAGTGGGCAGGTGGGCTGGTGATCCAGCCACCCTTACCTGCCATCCGGAGAGAAGGAGACGCTGTGCACAGAGCCCTTGAAGTGGTAGTGGTGCAGCACCGACCTGCAGACCAAGCTGACCAGGAGTGCAGCACCCCCTGCAAGAGGCCAGGTACAAGCCTATAGCTACCTGGGGACCTCCAGACACCACACATGCCTCATCTGCAAGGTCAAACCATAGCAAGGTCCTGTGCTAACCATGGCTCCTGTGTGACTAGAATTCTGGCCCCAGGGGAGGCCAGAGGATGCAGAACCCATGCTTGGTACAACTTTGTCCTAGAGACCCACTGGAGTGTACAGTGGATGTCTCAGCCCCTGGCCCACCCTCAGCGGACCTGGTGTTTGCTTTATGCCACCTTCACACCCTAGTCCTTCCTCCCAGCCACTTACCTTCATCAACAATGATGGCGAGGCGGCCATCTGGGGATAGCCCCACACACTTGATGTTGTACCTAGTGGCCAGGGGTAGTGTGTCAGACTTGTTGCTGAAAGAGACAAAAACCATATTGTGCAGTGGATCTGTGTCATCAGACAAAAAGAGACAGGGCTGGCTTCAGACCAGAAGCCAACCCTCCCCACATGGCCTCGTCTCCATGCCACTGATTCTGCACAGAGTTCATCTCTCACACTCCCCACAGAGGAAGAAGGAATGGCACTGTCCCTGGAAGAAGCTTGGCAAGACACATTAAAACCTTTAAAAACAGGTTTTGGTTACAATCAACTTTGCCTCTAGACTGATATCCAATTAGATTCTGTACCAGTTCAAAGCCAGGAAACTGGAAACAAGCTGAGTGCCCATCAAAGGGTCCCACCACAATAGCCACATGTTGGCACACTGCTCATGTTTTCATAGAAACAAGAAAATGCAAACAAACAAAAATTAGCAATAATGACAGAGTATGCCTCTAAGTGTCAGAGCTGGGTTCTAGTTCTGTTGTTTTATTCTTAGTGAGCATGTTCTCCTAACTCTGGAGAGCCCCTCACTAGATGTTATTTAAACAAAACAATCCTAACAACATAGCAGCCAACCTGACCCAGGGGTCACCGACGTCCTTCACCAGTTACTCCCTGCAGGCAAAGCAGGTACCACTGCCATCTCATCTTACAGATGCAGAAAACATGGCCCAGGGTCACCCACTTGGAACAGCCTCAGAAACAAAAAGATGCCACTGAGACCATTGCGGAGGGTTGGCCCAAGGACTTTCCAACACTTCTAGGAAGGAACTGAGTGCTGCCTGTAATCAGACAGGGGGGAACTATGCACGTATTCAGAAGAAACATTTAAACCTGAGCAACCAAAAATGGTCTCCAGCTGCCAAACTGGAACTGGATACCATGGGACTGCCCATCCAACTAGGAGGCAAGGCCACTCGGGAGGCCTCTGAGCAGGGGTCAAGATGGCTTTTGCTCCCCCAACCAACATCTGACCTTAGAGAACGGAGGCACCTCTACCAATGGGGAGGTACTAACCTTGAGCCATACCACCTGCCTGTACCTCCATAGGAGAGGCAGGGTCCTTTCCCATGTTACTGACCTGAGTGGCACAATTAAAGATAATGTCAGCCTTGGAGACATTAGGGGCTGAGCTAAGACACTAGAATAAAGAACAAGGAACTGGGCAGGCAGTCCCACTTGATCTGTCTCAGGCCACCTAACTAGCGGGTGTGCCCTAAAAGGCAGGCGAGAAAGATGCCGGCTGCCTTCACACACAGGTGACCACTGTTACTAATGTCACTTCAGCATACTTACTTCTTAAGGTCAAATATTGTGACTCTATTCCCCACAGGACTGATAACGGAATTTCCATCGCATGTGAAATTTAAGTTTCCACGCCGATAAACTGTACCCAGCAAGTTTGAGAACTGAAAGGAAAATAAAGCCTTTTTAACAACAACAACAACAAAAAGCCTCAACTCCCTGAAGGGCAAAGTGAGGGTACTTGACAAGAGATGAAACCGAGGGCCAGGCTGCAGGGTTCCTGCTCATGTCGGGGGCATTTCCTGGGCAGGAGCCTAAAAACCAATCCTCAGGACCTCAGGGCTCCCCCAAAAGGGTAAGCTCCCAAGAGCGGCGGCGGCCTCTGCCAGGGGGAGGCGACAGAATTCACATTTCATGAGGATGAAGCTGCAACGGTGGACCGGGGCGAGGAGCATCCAGGGTGCAAGACATCCCCAACAGTGTCACACGACAGCACTGGCCGTACAGGAGATGCGGTCAACCCCGCAGACCTGGACCTCGCGCGCCGTCTAGAGGGGCTCGGCGCACACACAGCGACCCCCAGCGGCTACTAGCAAGGTGGTGGGGGGCTGCTTCAAGGGGCCAGCGAGCGGCGGCCTCTGTGGGCAGGAGGGCCATCTGTCGCCGTGCCAGGGCCCTCGGACCCTGTGGGGGCGGTCAGGGTGGGGCCGGACGCCTCGGGGACACACCGCCACGCCTGGTTTGCACTGCTGGGTCCGGCTCCGGCTGCGATTGGCGACACAGGGAGCGCTCGCAGGGACGGGGACGAGCACAGTGGGACCCCGCCTTCCTCCGCCTCGCGGCCGCCCCCTCCGTCAGGCCGACCAGGGGTTCCCGCGCCCACCGTCCTGCTCACCCGGTACGCGAACTTCATCGCGGCCACCACACGTGCCGCGCCCCAGTCCGAACGCCGAGTTCCGGCCTGCGAAAGAGGGTGCACACAATGCACTTCCGGGGCGGAGCCAAGGCCGACTTCCGCCGCGCGCACTTCCGGGGGTCCGTGGGAGGCTTCCGCCGCGCGCTTTCGGGGCGGGCCGAGGCCGCGGGCTTAAGTGGCAGCCGGTTTGTGGGCGGCCCGATCCGGGGGACTGGATGCAGCGGCGCCCTACAGAGCCGCAGCGCGGGCTGCCCGCGGCCGGCCGTCCTCCCTCGGCCTCCGAGGCGGGAGCGAGCCGGGAGGGCGAGAGCGCGAGGCACCGCGGCCGGGAAGGGAGTTCAGAGAAGCACGGTCTGTCAAACCGCGTGTTTTCAGAGTTTTAACGCTTACGTTTTAAACGGTTTGATACAGTGGCTGCAGCCTAACAGTGTCGCCGAAGGGTGTGAAGATGACTTTCCCTGGGAAGCTCGGGCGGACCCCGCCCTGCGGAGCGAGTCCCGCCCCGTCCGGTGGGGGCGCCGCGGGCGGCCTGGCCGCCTGTCCTGACCGGCGACGGTAGAGCCAGGAGCGCGGCGACGGACCAGAGACTTCACCTACTGTAGGGTTCATCGTGAGGATCGTGGTCGACAGTGAAGCAGAGCAGCGCAGCTATAGAAAAAGCAGCGTGACTTTTCATCTTAAATTAAACAAACCTGGCGTTTATTTCATTTTAAAATGCAATTTATTTTATACACAAACAGTGCATAAAGCTTTGTGTGTCTTTATGGGTTTCCAGCCTCAGGACCGCAGACTCGCTAATGCAGGAACCCACCGGCGGGCGCCCAGGGCTGAGGCAGAAGTCACTCATCTCGGTACAGTAATTCCCACAGGAGAATCAGGAGTTATAATTTTTCCAATCATAGGAGAACCCATGAAATTCACAAAAATTATAACCAGTTTTCTTTTCCATTTACATGTTCCACAGGTTCTCTGTACAATGGCCACGTATTCTTTGTTTTTGATACACACATCCCATTAGGCTTCACAACTGTTCAACAAAACCAGCCTCCTCAACACAAAACCTTGCAACAAAGATCCAGGGACAGCCTCTTGGTTACTCGTATGGCGAATTAAAGAGACAAAAGATGTTTCTGTTGTTGTTGTTATTGTTTTTTTTTTTTTGAGTGACATTCTTTTGTCGAGAAAAAAAAAAAAACATTCATTTTAGTTGGCTAAAGATCTTCTAAGTGATTGGGCGAAAATTGGTTTCATTCATTTTCCAGATCAGAAGAGACACCATAAACATTTTGAACCTCCCCTTTGTTTTCCTCCTGTAGATATATGGAATTAGAAAATTCAACCTGAGAAAGCAGACGCCAGAAAACCGAATTAGAATAAACTAGACACTGAATCCTGCCCCTCTCCCAGAGGGTAAACAGGGGAACTGCATATCAAAAAGGCCTGTTTTTTTTGGCTCTAGGCTAACGGAGACCTTTGCTCAGGGTCTGGGCAGGATGGCAAGCCAAGCATCATTTTTATATTTATTTATATATATATATATATATATATATGAATAAAATTAAAAAAAAAAAAAAACTCGTTGGAGACCTTGGACTTTAGCGCCTGGAGTTCTAATTTGCCTACCTAGTTTGACCAAGTTTATATGAATATCTTCACACGTTTCTCCAATTTCTAAAAAATGAAAAAGGGGGGAAAAATCACACCACCTTTATTTAACTGAATGAGTTAAACGCCAACGTACAGAAGTCTGAAAATGACTGCTCGGTTGCTTGGTTTCAGTCTGGGCTCCGTGCTCCCTGTCCCCTCAGTCTCCTGAGCGTGGCACCTGCTGTGGTCAGCCTTGCTGAAGAGGCTCCTGATCTCTCAAGTTAACCAAGGTCCCACCCTCTGCTCCCACTGATGTTGACAAGTTCAATTCTAAGCACACTGTACCGGTGAATTCAGAGAACTATTTCATATGTACAAAAATACATCGCTTTGGAGAGCTGGAAAAGGTTTAATACATACAACACTTATTTACAAGCTGTAACTTTCACACCAGTAAAAACATTTATTTTGTCCTTGATTTTTGGTGCAACTTATACATAAACATTACATTAGTTAGTCTGTACTTTTAAAAATAATAAATCAACCATATATACAATTAAATTTACAACTGAAAGTAAATTAACTTGTTGGTATGGTCTGACTGCAACTGAGTGGACCAGCAGAGGTTACCCCAGGCCCTGAGTCCTACACATAGCCTGGAACACACCAAGAAGACCCCTCTAATCTGTACTTTAGATGGAGCATCTAAGCTTCTAAGACTTAAGGTGCAAAAGAAAGATGCTGATTATACAGTTACAATTACATGTACAGACTTTAAAAGTGAGAGAAAAGTAAACAATATTAACCCTCACATATGTAATGACAATTAAATACATATTTAATTCCAAGTGCATATGATATTCAATCAACATTAGGGGGAATGGGTCCAGAAACATTCTTTCCTAAGCGCTTCCAATGCTGCGTTGTTCCTTATGCCCTGTTCTAGACTTCCTCAAGTACTTTAGCAGGCTCAGCCGTGGACCTCCCAGTCAGCCTGGCTCTGGCATCCCAAGGCACACAAGGGGTTTGCTCCCTCCCAAGCCCACCCTGCACCCCGCCTACCTGCCCTAGAAGGTTACTGTAGAAAAGCACATAGTAGTGGTCTGGAAGGAAGGGTTGCATTTCACCCCTTAGAAGACTCACAGTCCTCCCGGTCAGGAGGCCAGGCAGCTGTGTGGCCAGAGGACACACAGATGTCACAGAAGACTGCAAGGCTTGCTGAACTTCCATCTGAAAGTCAGATGGGTCTGCACACAGAACCAGCAGAGGGAGGCTGTGGGGGAGACCCAGGGTAGGTGTGTTAGGAGCAGCGAGTGGGTAGGTGAAGGAAGCTGGGGCTCTGGGCAAACACTGGACACCAGCACAGGGAAGGGGAGGGAAGACGACAAGAAATCCTGTTCCAAAGACAACACAAAGGACGCTCTTTCTCCACTGACCAGCTGACTGATGCCATTCCCCGACACCTCCCTGGCCAAGCAGAACAGCCAAAGTCTGGTTAGCACTAGCATGTTACACCAGAGAACAGTCCAGGCACGATCCCTCAAGTGCACTCACAGCCAGTCTGCGGTGTCGGCCGATCCGCAGGTTGTCATGTCACACTGACTTCTAGGACATGGTCATCTTGACTGGGAATGACCAGGACCTGCATGCCCATGCTGGAGTTGAAGACCTGCCCGGCAGGGAGCGCCTGGAGCCGGGGCATGGGCAAGCCTTTGTGCTCGCTGCTGGCAACTGAGGCCACACTGCCTCTACTCCGCACACTGCTGCAGTCCAGCTGGTCATCTGGGTGCTTGTCCACTGACAGGCTGTCGTTTTCTATCCAGCTGTCTGCAGAACACACAAAAGTGAGACTGAGCAGGAGCACCAGCCCAGAGGGGCAAAGCTGCCCTGTGCTGACCTGTGGGTGTGAAAGAGTGTCGCCCCAGGCCCTGCCTTAACAGAACCCTGTGGATAGAGAGAGGCTCAACCCTCAGAGAGAGGCCAACTGTGACCAGGGACAAGGTTCTGTACTAGTTCTATCAGCTCTGAAAACAAGTTGATTCTCCAGTCTGCCCTGCATACGGAGAGCACCTCTCCATGAGAGGCTATAGCCTGCTTAATGACCTGACATGGACAGTCCCTTCCTTACAATGGTTCCACCTATGACCTTTTCCGCTTTCCAAAGGAGTGAAAGCAGTACACATTCAGTGGAAACCACCCTTCAGATTTGGAATCTTAATCTTCTCCCAGGCTGGTGACATGTGGTCTGACCCTCTCTGGAGAGCTGCAGCAACCAGCAGCCTGTGATTGCCAGGGGACAGCCAGCCCCAGGGTGCACCGTGGTGCCAGTGTCTTCTGGGTACTGTGTTTTGAATGCTCTGGAACCTGCACTTATCTGTGCTCACGAGGCTTCAAATTAGAGGAGTCTGCCCTCCCACAGGCTAAGGACTGTGCTGAGCCCCTGAAGGGAGGCCTGGCTAACCAGATGGCCGGTGGGTCAGGCACAGTGGAGGTATTTCCAGCTTACGATACTCTGGCCTGATGGCGGGCTGTCAGATGGCCTGTCATGGGTCAAGGAGGTCTGTGCCCTCTCTCCCGAAGTCCTTACCAGCATCCAGCTGTGAGGAGTGTGCAGAGTGATGAGGGAGGTATTTAAACAGCCGGACGTCAGGCAAGGGCAGGTAGCCCGCAAAGAGAGGCATGACTTCCATGTGGACTCTGTGAGTGGCCTGAGCAGCCACAGGCATGGAGACGACACCACAGCTCTTCCCGCACACAGCCCAGTTGCTGCTGTTGTCAACAACTGAAATGAGGAGACACAGGACATTCAGTACTCACGCCAAATTGAGGACCACCATACATTAGCCCTTGCGCCCCTGACAGTGGAAGCTCCAAACGAGGTGGCCGCTCCTTAAAATGCCATTTGTGCTTCCGTGGCCAAGGTCAGCATTTCTGCTAGTCCAGCGCTCATCAGCCCCGGTTCAGACAGGATCACACTGGTGCGCACAGAAAAGCACTTTTTCCTTCTGAATAAAGAATGGTTAAAACAGCCAGGGGCAGCAGTACAGGTAGCGGTTCTCTCTGATGAGCAGCAGCATCAAGACCAGCGGTCTGGATCCAGGCCCTGCCACTCACACAAGCCTCCCGGGCCTCAGGTGCGACCGCCCTGTAGAGGCCACTTCCTTAGAACGAGAAAGGGAGATGCACAGAAAGCACGCAGCTCCACGCTGGGTCGCAGCAGAGTCCCCAGGTCTGACAGCTGCTGTCATCAACAGCAGTGCTCAAGACAACCTGTACTGGCTCAGCCAGGTCTAGCACCCCAGCAGGCACTCAGCAGGACCAGCCTGGGAAGGGACAGTAGCAGGGTGCAATCTGGGGACAGGAAGGCAAGCAAGACAGGACTTGGCCTCAAGAAGAAGATGCAGCAAGGGGCTGCAGCTCCCCATCCCAGGGACATATGGAGGCACAGACTCGCTCAGTCCTGACCTTCCTGTTCTTCACCACCACGGACCTAGAGGAACAAACTGCAGCCTAACTAAAAGCATCCACCACGAAGCAGCCACCACTGTCAACCCAATCAAACAGGGAGCCTGGGTAGGCACCTTTAAAAACCACGGAGGTTTGTGGAGCAACAGTGGGAAGAGGGTGAAGCCATCACCAGCGCCCAGCTGTGCCACCTCACGTAACAACAGGGTTCAGACCCTGGACAACACAGTGACCAGACCATAGCCCTCCTGGGATGCCCAGCTTCTAGAGGTACTTGTGGCCTGGTCTGCCTTTGGGTACAATTCCCCATGTGGAATCAGAGACCAAGCACCACAGCGCAGGCACAGAACCGTCTGCTATCACTGTCACCAGCCCCCACTGCCTCCCCACCCACACTGACCTTGTCCACACTGACCCCCTCTCGCTCCCTGTACTGCTGTCGTTATGAGAATATCACAAGGGAACGGCAGCACCTAGTCGGCGGGCTTGTCAGACTACCCAGGGTGCTCAGCCCCTAGGAGCTGAAGGACATCAGGGTCCCCAGGTCCTGAGCACTTGCGCTTTCACCACCTCTGGCCTCTCAGGGGCCGTGTGCAGGCTGCGCTGTGCGCTGGGCTGGCTGCTGTTCCCAGGGAACAGTCTTCTTACTTGAATCAATGACAGAGAAACACGAGTGATCTTGGTAGTCAGCAAACATTTCTTGAAAGTGGACCATATGAGGCTGTCACTTCAGAGAAAACCAACAATATTTGTTGCCAGTGATAGAATTTAAAACTTCTTCAGGATTTGGAGAAATTTGCATTTACCACTGCAGCCTGGCAAAGGTAGTGCTCAAAGACTCACCAGGTGAGCTTCCAAATGTGGACATTTTTCTGGTACCAGGGACTGAAGCCAGGGGCTCTTCACCACTGAGCCACATCCCCAGCCCACACCACACACTTTTTTTTTTTTTTAAACTCAGTGAGACAGAGCCTCACTGAGTTGCTTAGGTCCTCACTAAGTTTCTGAGGCTGGCTTTGAACTTGTGATCTCCCTGCCTCAGCCTCCCGAGCTGATGTGATGTGCGCCACATGCCCAGCTCAAATGCAGACTTCCGAAAGTGTGGAGTGGAGCATGTCAATGCTAGAAGATCTGTCTGTTTTCCCAGTGGCCGGTGCACGGCATCACACAGGGAGGGCCAGGCAGAGATTCACTCAAATGCAGCATGAGCTGAAGGGTTTACAGAAATGAGGGCCACAAGGGCACCCATGTGAGTTCAGACTCCTGGCACACCGGGCCTTAGAACCCACAGCATCAACAAGAAGAGCCCACCAGCTGAGAGGCTGCTCAGGTATGTCCCTCTCCCAGCAACAAGTCTGAGCAGCTGCAGATGCTTCGTGTTCTCCAAGTCATCAACCCATCACCTCAGAGCACAAGTGAAGCTTCAGTGGCTTCTATTAAGCTAGACATCTAAGAGATTGCCATGTCATTCTTCTCACTATTTGGGGGCAGTTACTTTCATGAAAAATGCCATGCTATGGGTACTGTTGTTGTTTTGAAGTAAATATGCATATATGTGGCTCATCAGTCACATTTACCGTGGCTCTGAGAACTTCTGGACTGCGGAAGCCAGGGCCTCGGTGGAGGAGGGACGAGAGGGCCTGGGAGAGAGCAGTGTGGGAGGCTGGCAGGCGTGTGGTCCTGGAGCCTCAGCAGCTGAGCAGTGGGGAGCAGTGGTCAGACCCTGGGACCCAGGTAGGCAGGAGTGCCACTGTATTCTCCATGTAAGCCCTGAAACTGCCACATAAATCCTCACTAAAAAGCACTCCAAGTAATGAAGCTCAGCACCCGGGAGCCCAGGCTGCACATGAACCTGTCATTCTAGAACACTCTCTCCTAGGACTCCACTGTGAGGGAAGGGGTACACCTGATGCAGTGGACTGCCACAAGTCAGGAAACAGCAGCCTCGAGACCTACCTTCATACATAAGCTTTGTCGAAAAGTACTCATCAGACTCTGTCAGAGCTTCGTCCTTGTCCACCTCCAGCAGATCTGCGAGTCGTGTGATGGACACTTCCAAGGAGCAGAGTGAGCCTGTTCTGCAATATTCTGCCCCCACTGCAGGGGATATCTCAGCCTTCACGGTGTATAGCGTCTGGGAAAGAAGGGACAGAAATGTTCAAGGGAAATATACCCAAATGACCTGAAGAAACGCTGCTGGAGGCCAGCACAGAGCTCCCCACACGCTTGAGAGCAGCTGAGCAAAGCGGCTGCCTGCTCAGCCAGCTAGCAGGGCCGCTGCACCCTTGCCCTACACAGCTCCTACTGGAGACGCCATGCTCAGGAGTCCTAGTTCCAGGGCCTTGATGCCTTTTTCTAAAATTATGGGCATTTCCAAGCATAAGAAGAACGGAGAGTCCAACAGCTCTTCATGTGCCTCCCACCTGGATTCAGAGAGTAGCATTTTGCTTTGTTTCCCCCTCTGTATAGTCATCCATATTTCTGAATATGCCTGAGGTATTTTGAGGCAATAGTGCTCACCCTGTCGTTGCACCCTCTGTGTTTAGCATGTGTTACTAACAAACAGACACTTTCTTACCAAAACACAATGCTATTACCACAAGAAGCAAAATTAACATGAATTCCTCAGTATCATCCATTCAGTTCACACAGAAAATGGCAAGAGGCTCATTCAACACGCCCAGGGCTGAAGGAGCCTGCAGGGGAGCACAAGCCCATCCGAGGAGGCCCAGGGGAGCACACCTGGTCCTGAATGCTCCTGAGCACTGGGAAGGAGATAGGTGAGCTCACCCGAGCGTGGAGGGAGCTCAAGTCGGAGTGGTGATGGCGAGTCTGCTCCCAAGCACGTGTCCCTGTATGCTGCTTCCTGGCCACCTCTGGGAGGGAGGAGTGTGGCCAAGGACCACCAGGGTCCTTCCGAGAGGAGCCGGGCAGCGCCTCTTGCTGAACAGCAGCTGCTGAGGCTGCGGCACTGATCAGAAATCAGCCTCTTCGGAAATGAGCTCCAACAGGCATGGTCATCAGATTCCTGACAAGAGTGTCCAAACCACCCGATGGGGCAAGAGGTCCTTTCAATTAGTGGTATGAAGACAAGTGATGAGCCACCTGGAAAGACTACACGTAGGTCCTCCCTCTCAATACGCAGAAATTAAACTAACTGCATACCTAAATGGAAGCATTAAGACTATAAAACTCTTAGATGAAAATGGAGGAGGAGAGCTATGACCCTGGGTTAGGAGATGATTTGTAAGATCCTATACCAGAAGGTCAAGCAAAAAAAGAGAGAAACTAGACTTCATTAAAATTAAAAACTTCTGGGCTCAAAGGACACCATCAACAGAGTAAAAAGACAACTTACAGAATGGGGGAAGTATTTGCAAATTATACACATGGTAAGGAACTGATACATGGGATATATAGCTTATAATTAAATAACTGTGGGGTTACAAAGAGCTCCATTTAAAAATCAGCAAAGGATTTGAATAGACATCTTTCCAAAGAAGACATACAAGGTCCATAAGCCAAAACATGTGTGGCATCAGTAGCCACAGGGAAATGGACATCACAATCATGAGATGCCATCTGCGTCCCCAGAAATGACTGCACTCAAAAGGAAACAGGAGGGCTGGTACACAGCTCAGCTGGTAGAGCGCTTGCCTCGCATACATACACGAGGCCCTTGGTTCAGTCGCCAGCCCCACACCAAGGAAAGGAAACAGAAGCTAGAGTTGGTGTGTGGGAACTGGAGCCGCTGGCTTGCTGCTGGAAACAAGAGTGGTGAGCCCTCTTCCACCGACAGTTCACCCCCAAGGGGTTTACCCAAGAGACCTGAATACATCTGTCCATGCAAAAACCAGCACACAGATTTCCCCTAAGTGGAAATACCCAACCCCAGCCACTGGTAAATAGATAAACACATAGTCTATCCACACTGGGGACTATCAACCAGCCCCGAAAGGAAACAAAGTCCTGACGCATGCTTCAAAATGAATGAACTCTGTAGGGCATGGTGGCACACACCTGGGATCCCAAAGACTCAGAGGCTGAAGCAAGAGAATCACAAGTTTAAGGCTGGCATTATAATAACTTAGACCATGTCTCAAAATAAAAAGGTCTGAGAGTGTAGCTCAGTGGAAGAGCATCCCTAGATTTCACTCCCCAGTACCAAAAGAAGCAAAAACAAAAACAAAAACAAAAAAAAAACTTTGAAGACACTATGCTATAAAAAGCCAGTCACAGCTGTCACACCTGATATGATACCATTAATGCATTAATGTAAAAGGTTCAGCAGAGGCAAATGCAGGGATGCCAGTTCCCCTTTCCTGGCTGGGTGATACCCGCTGTGTGAGTGGGCCACATAACCACCTGTTTATCTACTCGGTGGCGGCTGGAGTCTGGTGGCTTCACTTTGGGGAAATCTGGGTATGGAGCTTTTACATGGACAGATATATTTGACTCTCTTGGATAAACATCTAGGAAATAATAATCTGCCCACAGATTATACATTTGCCAGGGGAAGAGAGAAGGAGGAGAGAGCATCTGCATCCCCACTGATAGGTGCCGGTTTCCTGTGGACTGATACAGCATTCCAAAGTATGACCAGACCCAACTTGTGCACTTTAATGGGTGAACTTGACGGCACATGGGTAACATCTTAATAACGCTATTCCAAAAACAAGTGGTCCGATATACATTTCTGGTCTCAAAACTCCAATTTTGAAAGGAGCAATAATTACCACTTTCCTCTACCTTTCACTCAACCTCCACAGTTCCCCACAGGAAACTCTCTCTGCACTCTTGACCTAAAGAGGAAGAAAAGCACGGAAAGCACGGTGACAGTGCTGCCTAGTCACAGCCATGTGTGCACACCACACCGATTCTACCGCAGCTGCTTACAGGCCACAAAGGCACCTGTCTGCTCCACAAGGACACGCTGTGCCAGTGACCACACGTGGCTCCAAGGCAGACCAGGCAGCTAGAGAGGCGGGGTGAAGGCTTTCTGCCAAGGACTGCAGGCACAAACACCTTCCCAGCAGCCTCGAGTCGAGAAAGCAGGAGCCACAAGCTGAGCGCTGCCTCTGGGTCAGCCCAGCACTCAGCCACGCAACCTCCTGCAGGGACGCGAAACCCACTGGCTCGCTCACCCAGCTGAGTGCCACGTCCACACCACACTCAAACCGCCTTCTACCAAAAGAGGCAAAGACGGTAAGAAGATGTGCTATGTTCCACAGAAAATTTTCTAAAACATTTTGGCTTTTCATCTAAAAAAACCAGACATGCCTTGGAAAGCAATGCCCCTCTGCCCCAGGAGCTAGCAATCAAGATGGAATGGCTCCAACGAGTGTTTCCATGGAGTGCAAAGCACTGCGAGGAAGAGAGGGGCATCTGTGCCTCAGGTGTGTGTGCCCCTTGGGGTTGCCACCTGGGAAGGACCTGGGTTCCACAGTAAAGACAGCCAGTGACTCAGTTACTCCAAGAACTGGCCATTTTCTTTGAGTTGCTGCTTCATAACACTGAATAATCAAACAACTTGAAATCTTGAGGATATAAAAAATACGCCACCTAGCTGGGTGTGGTAGCTCATGCTAATCCCAGCATGAGGCTGAGGCAGGAGGATCTCTAGTTCAAGGCCAGCCTGGGTAACTTAGCAAAACCCTGCCTCAACTAAGCAGGGGATATAGAACACTAGTCTAGAGTGCAAGAGGTCCTGAGTTCAATCCCTAGCGCGCGCACACACACACACACACACACACACACACAAAAAGATGCCACCTTTTGCTTTCCCCTCCCAAATAATACATTACATACAAAAAAGTTTTCCACTTGAAATTCGTAAGTGTAGGGCTTTAAGGAGATGGACAGCCGTTCCTCAGAAGCTGGGGAGAATCCAACGGAGAACTGGCAGTGCAGGGCTGGGGGAGGCTCCTGCGTCCACTGTATCTCCCAGACAAAGAACACCGACTGCTTGCTGTGGATGTGCTGCAAAGAGAGCCATCGTTGTGATGTCACACAGCACGGGGGACACAGAGGACCAGACACTGCACTGCACACAAAGGGACCTGTGTGTCGGAGCCTAATCACCTGCCTACCCATGCTGCCCGTGACCCTGTGGTGCCACTGCCACCTCAGCCTGGTCCCACAGGACTGTACAGGACTGGAAGAAGGTGCTGAGGGCTTAGGGGCCCAACTTCACAGCACCAGTGATCACAGGAAAGGAGCTTCAAGAGCGTGTGACTCTGCAGTACCCCACACACCTCTCTCACAGGGGATGCGCTAGGTGTGAGCATGTCACGTGTCCGTGGGAAAGCCCTGTGGAGACGCTGAAGGTGCAGACATCCACAGGAAACACATGGGAGGGCGGACCGGCTGCGCAGCACCCAGCCAGGCAGGGAGGCCCTGACACGACCTCACAGAACTGCACCGGGACCTGGGGCCCCTCCTCCCCAGCACAGGCAGTTTTACTTAGAGGCAGAAGGGAGCCATCTCCCAGGGGAGATGCAAGCACAAGCCTGCATCTGCATAGGCATGTCTGGAGCAGAACAAGTGGAAGAGGAAATTCTCCCAAACGCGAAGTTACACCTGTTTGTGGTCCATCAGCTGCATCCCCCAGCCCACCCTAACAAGCCCGATACCCCACAAGGGTGCTCACACAGCACTAGGCGTCTGCGAGGCACCTTATAAGCTCCTCCCGCTCCACACGGGGACTCTTCTCTGCAATCACAGGCTCTGCCTCACAGAACGCCACGCCCCTTTCCCCTGACATGGACCACTGCTGAGAGCCGGGCTCAGCCCCCAAGAAGCTTACCTGCTGGCACCGTGCATTCAGTGGTGCCAGCTGCAGGTCAGCAGCGTTGCCGACGTCCATGAGGCTACTGTCTGACAGCTGGAAGTCCAGTTCTGACAAGTTCTGGACACACACCTGAACATACTTCCTAGAGCAGAGACAAAATGTGACTTTGACATCTGAGAGTCTTGTGAAATACATTTCATCTCTGTTCGGAAGACCCTCACTGACTAGGGAGTCACTACAGCAAAATAAGAGTGAGTTGTTGCATATATTTTACTTCAACATTCCACACGTAAAAGTGCCAGAAAAAACATAAATCTTTTAAAACAAGCTATTTCGGCGGCAGAGGGATGGTGCACCATGCTCATGACACAGCCTCTCTAGCAGACAGTGAGGAGGGCCAGGAAGAGCAGCTGCCTCCTCCCGGGAAGCCCAGGTCGGGGCTCCCCCAGCCCCACCCCATGGAACTGTGAGACAGCTCGTCATCAGCTCTCTAATGACAAGGTTTCTCACATGTGCCACACAGAGCCGTGGCTTCTGCTTAGCGCACTGAGCTTCCACAATTAACATCTACAATTCCCTTGCTAATGTCATTTCAATTCTGACACTTTCGTTTCCAGTTCACCCAAATACCATCAATGGATGAACAAAAGAGAAGCACACAGTGAGAGGCAGGCGGTGCCCGAGCCCCGTGATCAGCGCAGCACCATCACTCCAAGCGGACGTGTGCCTCCCCAATGGTGTCCCACGTCACCTCCAAACTCTCCTGCCCCTCCTGTCTCTATAGAGGCTGAGCGGCCTCTAGAGCAGCAGGGCCTAAAGACGTGTGGGGTGGGGGAGGGCTGCTGCTAGCACCTAGAGGAGAGCCTGGAGACGCTGCTGAATTCCCCAGAGTACACACGGGGCAGCCTGCAACAGGGAACCCTCGGGCCCAGGCCAGGTTCTGGAAATCCCTCTCTGGAGACAACTAGCAACTGACAAGAGATCCAGGAACAGGGAGCCGAGTTACCCAAATATCGAGGACACAACCAGCCAAATCCAGAATGGCAGTCCTTCTAGAGGTCCCAGAGTCAAAATACAGGAGGACAGGTAAGAAGAGCTAAGAGATGGGGTTTTATGGACTCCAGATCAAATAAACCAACTATACAATGTCACTTGTGAGACAGGCAGGAAAATCGGAGCACAGACTGGGAATCTGTGCCTCAGAATCAGTCCCTGCGCTACAGGGCATGGACGCCTGAACAAACAGGCTGCAGGCAGCCTGTGTGTGGAGAATGCACCTCACTCTCACTGGAGCCATGCTCTCAATCAACAACCGTCCCTCAGCAGAGTCCTGGGCCTCCTTACCGGGTTCCAGAGGAGAGCAGGGAGTGCGTGGTCCTGAAGGGCACACTGAATGTCAGTGCAATGACAGTGGAGTAGATGGACCATGGGCAGTCGATTGACACCTGTGGAGGACACAGAGGGGCACACTCAGCCTGCCTGCCCATCAGCACTCCACCACCACCACCTGTCCGGCTCTGCAGTGCTGCTCATGCCCTGGACATCTCACTATGGCTCATTTTACTCACTTTTCAGAAAGCCCATTTCTATCAAGCACATGCACAAACAAGCAAGTAAGAAGTACGAGGTTAATCACACAGACAACAGAGACAGATCGGGCAGGCGGTGCGGCTCTGCAGCGTGGCCCGAGGGCTCCAGATACCTGGCAAGCAGGGAGCCTGCCAGTTGCTCTCCCACATCTAAGGACACCATCTAGTCACCTTGTCCAAGTGCTGTTGCACTGAGAACTCAGATGAGGGCAGGAAGGGAAGTGGCCTCGAACTTCCTTGTGTCCCCACATGGAACAAATGAATACACCAGACACAGAACATGCACCCATCCAGTACCAGCCAGGCCTCCTGCAAAACACCACCTGCACCTCCCAACCGCATGAGGTGAGGAGAAAACTTCCTCGTGTGCTCTTCTCAGATGCTGGCTGTCTGTCTGGTACCTTGAGCCCCTGACTCTTCCAAGTGACTGTGTCCGTCTTCCTATTCGGTGCATGTGCTACAACTTGCGGGCAGTGGGAAAAAACCCTCAGAACCAGTCCCTGCACTACAGGGTGTGGACCCCTGAAGGAGCAGGCTGCAGGCAGCCTGGACCTGGGACCAGCGCCAAGGATCTCTCCAGTAACTGTCAGCAAACAGCAGCCCCAAAGCCTGCCCACACAGTTCCTCCTGGTTGAGTCTCACAAGATGCACACCTGACATAGCTGCTCTGCCGCTCACAGACCAGCAGACTCCCCTCACTCCCTCAGTGTGGCGCCTGCGATGCGGCCAGGAAAAGGACGCTTCACAGGCACAAACGGGAGCAGAAGCCACCTCACACGACAGGCAGACGGACAGAAGCTGCCAAAAACGCAGCCAGCCTGCAGCCTCCCTACCTTGTGGTCTGTGGTGACCATGCAGTGACCAGCTCTCTGTCTGTCCTTCTGCTTCCTGTGGATCTCCGGTGTCCCTTGAGTGCCCCTCTCCCCCATAGCTGCCGAAGCTGAAGGTAAAGACAGAACCTCTAGCTCAAACTCGATCACGTGGTACGCAGGCGCAGCAGGCAGACCGATGCTTGTGACCTTGTCAGAGGCCTGGATCCGGAGCGAGGCGACAGAAGACTCCTCTGTGGGGGGTGCAAAGAGCCCCCTCAGACACACGCATCCCCTGCTAGCCTCTCTTGTCAGCAGGTAGTGGGCCCTGCATGAGTTCCCGCTGTCCTGTGCACCACAGGGAAAGACAACGGGGCCAGGGGAGAGGCAGCAAGTCCAAGAAAAGCCTCAGGACAAAATGGGACAACAGGGGAGTTGCAGGGTGGCCACTGCTCCCAGGCTGAAGACTTGACAGGGCAGGTCTTTCCTGTGTGGCCCCATGGCCCTGCATGCCTGCTGCTGCATGCCTCCAGTGGACCATGGCCTGCCCAACAGCAGAGCAGGCCTTCCCGTCGCACTCCACGGGTGGTCTGTGGGCCCTGGGCATCCTCAAGGGCTCTGACCAAGGCCTACAAAAAAGGGTAACTGCTCGAGCTTTCCAATGGTGGTGGTCGGGGGTGTCCCTGTGGAGTGGCATGGCTGTGAAGCTGCACCGTGCGTCACCAGCAAGGTCACACCACCTGGCACCAGCCCAGGAGCCAGGTCAGTCCACTGAGGAACCTCCATCAGATGCCCATGAGGACAGCAGGGGCACTGGGAGGCATCAGGGCATGCTGACTGGATGGTGGGACATGGGTCACTTTCCTATGATCCACCACACCACCCACCTGCCTCACGACAGGTGGCACCAGGAGTCTTACCTCTCGAGTTGGAAAAGATCGTGGCTCTGTTCTCGGTCTGGCACAGGATCAGCATGGCCTCCACGTTGCTGAGCTGGAGGCTGTCCCCATTTTTTACTGTATAATGGCCAGTAGTGACAGTGAACTTGACCTTCTGAGGAATACCCGCCAAAAGGCTATCTGAAAGAAACGAGATGGCAATCAGCATCCCTCCCCAGGGAGCAGAAGCTCACAGCCTGCGAGGAGGCCAGAGGAGATGCTGTTATCCGAGACCTGTGCATGGGGACACTCCTTGAGTTCACTTGGTCTCCATTCCCTGCTGCCCTGACTTCCTCTCAACAGCCTAACTGCAGAATCAAGGGGGACCTTGCTGGGAACTGAGAACTGTGCACCTGGTCACAGACGGGGGGGTCTCAAAACCCACCTGCCAGTCAGTGAGAGAGAAGCAGACAATGAGGCTCAAAGACAGACCACAGTAACAGAGTGGCCAAAGCCATTCAGAAGGTCCCCATCTTTGATTCAGAAGTAGCCTAGCAAAATGGCTGGCCACTGCTCACCCACCCCCCCCCCGCCAGAAAAAGGGTAAAAGTGGACTGGAGGTTCTGAGCACCCCATCTGGGGTTGGCAGGAGAAGGCAAGAGACCAAGAATGAGAAGGAACGATGAGTCCAGGAGGCCATGGCTGAAGGCAGGAAGGACAGTGAGGGGTTGGGGGCAGCCCTGCCCAGCTGCCGCTACTTGGTCCCTCAAAGGAGCAGAGCTCAGCCTGTCTCCTGAGCCTTCTGTGTGAAAAAGCCCCTTAAGAGATGGACTGTTGACTGTTGTGTGTGGCACCTGAGAGCCTCTGCTGGTGACCCTGGCAGAAGTTTGAAAGAATAAAAAAAACAAAGGCTTTCCTTGGTATTGTTTCCAAATGGAGGAAACAAGAACCAAGCTAAATGACTAAGACATCCATTCACCAGTGTTTGAGGAAGCACCCCGTGGTCTTCAGTCATTTTGAAAACCAACCTCTTCTAGTTTTAGAACTTGTCTGAAAGGACAGTAGCTCCGAGTTTCTCAAATGCCATGCCAGAGGGTGAGGCTTTCGCAGCACCTCTGAAGGAGAAGGCTGGCTGTGAGCATGGAGCGTGACTACGTCCAGTTGGGCCCCTGCAGCTGACCTTTGCTGACACTGGCTGACTTTCTCCTTTCTTGTTTTCAGATACACCACAGCTACCATAAACATGGAAGCCAGCAGTGATAGGAAAGCGAACATTCTGACCAGCAGCAGAGTGACAACGGGTTAGTGTAGGCACATTTCCACTGTGCTACCACGGTGCCGCTTGCAGACCGACATGGCTAACGGACGTGAGAGGAACCTCTCGGCACTGCCGCAGCAGCCTCCTCGAGGGCTGCAGGCCACTCACCAGCCAGCGGCTCCACGTGCAGCTGGGGCTCCTGAGAGTACACGTCGTACTGCACGATGGGGTAGATGTGCGGAAGGACGAACCACACGGGGCCCACTGAGGCACACAGCTGGCGGAGTGTGTATGTTCCAGGCTCCTTGGCCTAGGGTCAAATCAGACATTTGGAAAGATAGCCTTTTGAGGTTACCAGTTTTCTAGTAAGGCTGGACCATAATCTCTTCCAAATGCTTCTCCTTCTCCCTTCTAACCCTCTGCCCTGTGCATCTGCGCCTGCACTTGGGCTGTTCCAGGGTGCCCTCTGCATCTACCATTCCCTGATTTTCTGAGCTGATGCTTCAGGTGGACTCCACACTTCTAGTAGGGTCGTTCCAACATGAGCCCCTGCCATGGCGCTCTCTGTGACAGCACTCTGTGGACATGCCCAGTAGACCTACTTAGCCCACAGGCAGCCAAGTGCTTCCTCCTCCAAGCCTGACCCCTTGGGCGAGCGAACTGTACTGGGCGTGCTGCGTCTAAGATGAGTCTGAGCAGCCAGAGGCAACTGCTTTGACACTGAGTGGCCACAAAAGGAAAACAGTTTGATGTGAGCGCGCCATCTCCTTCAAAATCTTCTGATAACAAACGAGCATTTTAATACTCAGGGAAATAGCTAAACTCCCAAATAGCTACACAAAGAACTTCACTCAGAATTTATCCACAGCTGAAAAACTGTATATATACATAAGATTTTTTAAACACCAGTGTATCTTTCCTTAGGGACAAGACTAAACAGGTGAGCCAGGCAGGGGGCTCCCCTGATTCTCACTTGACCATCCTCTCCACCACCCCCACATCCACTCCCCAGTCAAGCACGTACCTGGGTCCTGAAGGCTACCCTGTTGGCCCCAGGCTGCAGAGTCACACTGCTGCACCGAAGCACGTGGGCCCCGTCCTCCAGGGCCACCCCGGGGGGTGTTTCTAGAGAAGAGCCGCCTTCCTGCTTCCTCAGGAGCATATGGACATTTCTGCAAATAATCCCTGTTGTGTTCAAGGAATTATCAGAAGGGCTTCGCTCGAACATCTCCGATAGCTCCAGTGCAGGTGAGCTGTTCTGGGACACAGGGAACAGTGAAGTCTCGGCTGGAAAGTTAATAATCCCGTTGGACGTCTTGTGCTTGGTCAGCCACTCAGCAGTCTTCCGGTAACTGTTTTTCTCTATGTTGAAGTGGACATTGACAGCAATCTGGTCCATGTGGACGGGGACAGGCATCTGGCTGTACAGGGTTATCTCTACAGAGAGAGCGCCACCCGCGTGGACCACGGCATTGGAAGGGTCGAAGTGGAGATCCCTCAGTTGTGCAAAGGAGTGCATGGGCAGCAGGATCCTGTGACCTGTGAGCACACACCACCGCTGCCCCTGAGCCCAAGGCACGCCTCCTCTGGCACCAGGAAGCAGGGCCTGGGCACGGCTGGGGCGGAAGCACTCGCTCAGCAGGAGAAGCAGCAGTGACCTTCGTGGGAGAGCAGGGAAACCATCTCCTGCCATCTTAACCCCTCAGAAGCACTTTGTCAATAGCAGAACATGAACCGATGCCCAGATACTTCTGGGGAATTATAAAATCAACCAAAATTCGGGTTTACAAATGAGCTCCAGCAAACTTGAGAGAAATAGGTCAACTAACTTCTCAGTTTCAAAACAAACTCTGTCAACAGTCTAATCCCTAGAGTTGTTTTCAGGGGATCCCAACTCCTTCTCTTGATTCAAGGTATTCTCAGGCCCCAGTACACCTGCAAGTGAGCACCAGTGTTCGGGGCCTCTGACCAGAACCGCAGCCAAGGGTGGCTGCAGTCACCCTGCTGGGCGAGAACCTGCCACTCCGGCCTTGCAGCCTCCTTTCTACAAGCACCCTCGTGGGGAAGGCTGAAGAGACCACCACTCATCAGCCTCAGGACAGGGCTGGGTGCTGTCCAGTGGCTTGGACTGTGCGAGGCTCTGGCTTCCATCCCCAGCTCAAAAAAAGAAAAACAAATTATTTTTGATTACCTAAAGGAGACCTGCTGAGACAGGTGGCATAAGAGCACGTGGTAAGTACCGATAGGACGCCCTTCACACAAGGTGACAAGTGCCAACATCACCTCCCACACCACAGCAGACGTGGCACCACACTAACAACCTGGTCACGCACACTAAATAAGGCGACAAAGCCAAACCATTGTCCTGTCGCTCCTGAAGCCCATCCAGGTGGCCCCCTTGGAGGAAACCCATCCTAGCTGTCAAGGATCATGCAAACCTGGAGCCAAAGCCTTTGGAAAACTCAGCTTTCACGTGGTAACTACCGTGAACGGAGCTGTGCCCTGAGACGTATGTGGTGAGGTCCTGACGGCCTGCATGTGGAATCTGGAGGTGGCCCTGTCAGGTTAAAGATTAGGCTGGCTCAGATCAGGAGGGTGGGACCTTTTGATGGCAAAGTGCCCTCTGAGACAGCAAGGGACACCAGAGAGCTGCTCTCTTCTTCTCCTCCACATGAGGACACAGCGAGAAGGCAGTCGTCTATAAGTCAGGAAGAGGCCCTCACCAGAACCTGGCCCTGCTGCACTGACCTCAGACTTCCGCCTCCAGAACACTGAGAAAACAAATGCTCCTGGGTACGACTCCATCTATAGTATCTTGTTACAGCAGCCTGAGCTGAGCAGTAGAGTGACCAATTTAAAAGGTGCTCCTCTTGGTAAGCTCAACATAAGCAGTTAAATGATATGATAAATTTAATCTTGCCACACAGCATCATCATAAAGTGTACTTGCCAGAACATTTAACCTGGGTTCAATTCCTGGTACAAAAAAAAAAAAAAAGTCAACCTGCATTCAAGCATTGCAGTCTCACTTCCATTTAGGGGTAACCTTGATGAAACACTGAGACAATTCCAGAAGGTGGGCCAGTCTAGGGGACAACTGGATCAGGGCGTGGAACACTAACAAGAGACAAAGCAGGGTCACATGGATTTGAAGACACCGAATCAAGCCAGGTACAGAGGCCAGGATTCTGTGTGGAGCACCCAAGATCGGTCTCGTGAGACAGGAAGCAGACTGATGGCTGGCAGGGACTGGGAGAGCAGCAGGGGGACCTTCTGGGATGAGGACAGTGTTCTGCAGTGGCCTGCAGTGGTGGCTGCACACAGCTGTAAACAGACTCAGCTGCTGAGTAGGGCGCTTGCAGTGGGAGGGCCACAGGCACATGCACTCCACCTCCACAAGCAGAAGCCAGTGTCTGGACAGTGTCTGGGAGCAACCGAGACATCATAACCAGATGCAGCAAGTGATTCCTCACTGATCCTGCTAATAACTCATAACGAGAGAAACCTGAACACAGACCTTAGCAGAACCCCTTGGGTGTGGGTAGAGACCATCCATCTAAACTGCTCTCAGACTAAAGCATTACACCACGACCTGGAGTTTCTGTGAAGTTCAGCAAAAGTGAAAAAGGCAAAGAAAGACATAGACATGCGTTGCTATACACCAAAAGGTTGACTGCTGACTCTGGGAGGTCAGTGTTGCTTGTGTTATTCTTCTTACTTTCCTCTAGTATTTGAAAATATCCATAATAAAGTTTAAAATGTTAGTCTGGGGCTGGGGATGTGGCTCAAGCGGTAACGCGCTCGCCTGGCATGCGCAGGGCGCTGGGTTCAATCCTCAGCACCACATAAAATAAAATAAAGATGTTGTGTCCACCGAAAACTGAAAAATAAATATTTAAAAACTTCTCTCTCTCTCTCCTCTCTCTCTTTAAAAAAAAAAAAAAAAACAAAACAAAAGTTAGTCTTACCCGGGCTGTCCACCTGTTGCTGGGCAAAGCTGAGTATCTCTTGGCAGAAGTGTGCCCGCTCCTCCTGGGTGAGGTGACAGTCACTGGCCAGAAGGCTGCTCGTCTGCAGATAGCTGGAGTGGAGAGTTAAGGGGCCAGAGGACCTCACACAGGGAATGCTGGAGGCAAAAGGGCTTCCAAAGTCCTCTTTGGCCTTCAAAGTGTGGCCCAAAGGGCATCCTTCATTTTTTAAATTGTGATTGTTGTGTTCTTAATTATCAGAAACCTGAAGTTAGAGTTTAAAAACCAGGGGCCAGGCATTCAGTTCACACTAGGACACTGTAAACAACCTTCCTCTGAGAACAGAAAGCAGCAGTCCTAGTCCAGAAAAGGATACTTTTCGATCTGCCCAAGGTGCTTCTGGCACTCGGCCAGCTGCTTCCTCGTGTGAGTGACGGGCAGGGCCCAGCCCTCGGCCAGGTAGGTTTTCAGAGCCCCCTGCAGGTGAGCTTCCGCCTTCTGTGCAGACCTTTTCCTCCTGGCAAAGTCAACAAGCACAACTCTTGTGAGAAGGGGATGCGCTCCTTCCAGGGGCACCTCACACCCTGCAGGACACAAGCACCAACTCTGCGTAGTCCTGGCTGCCACCCCTCACGGAAGAGCGCTCTAGCCCAAGATCCACCCGGGGCTGCCAGGCGCGGGCTGAGGAGTGGCTGGCAGTAACAGGACCACCTCGCTGCTGCCAGCGCCAGGCATCGTTCACCAACTTGGGTAAGAGGTGAAAGCAGAAGGGACTGCCAGGGCTGCCCAGCAGTCATGCCACCCCAGATATATGCAAACAGAGCCCTGAGGCCCAGTCAGGGGAGCTCAGGCAGAGAGCCACAGAGAGCCAGGAGGGATTCAATCAGCAACACGTGTCATTAGGAGGCACCTGCCCGGTCCCAGGGAAACCGAAGAGGCTCAGAGTAAAACCCAAAACAGTTCAAGGTACAAACCACTAGGGCCTGCCCAGTTCAGAAAAAAGCTGGACCCCCCTCCTTCCCCACAGGGCTGAGCTAGGGGAAGGCCAGCACTGCCAAGCAGGCGCCAGGGCACCAGGGGACATTCCCAAGTCGGTCAATCTACTCTGGAAGTGGGAAGAGTTCACCTTTCCTAACTACACACTTAGGGTTAGGGTTAGGATTAGACGTGGCCTTCCTGCTCAAGTAACAGGCGCACCAGAGGGGATTCAGGAGAGCCTAGTGCTAGCCTTGGCTCTGCCATCGATGTTCCGGAAAACAGGAGGTGCACTCGGACCACCCACCTGTGAGCCCCTTCCCAGCCGCTCACATCAGCTCACACACTCTCCTCTCTTGCTTCAGCTGCTGAACTTACTATAAGCACAGATTTCAAGACCTCATTTCAAACGTTATCTTTTTTTGAGAGAACGTTAATGAATACATGGTCCTTTATGTCTTTTCCTTATACTCTATATCTCTTTCCAACTGAAACAGCAATTGCACGGCCAGCCAGGCTTTCTTCTCTTCTACAGGCTGGTTTTATCAAACACACTAGAAATAGATTAAATTCGTGGTCTTTTCTTTGCACTCAAACTGCAGCTGGAACAGGAACAGAAATTCGTGTGCTATCTAAACACACTTAGCAGTCACCTTGGATTGCCCTCCAGCACGCGCCCAACACACACAGCTGCTCCATTCCCATCCTGCTGAGATGCGAGGGAGGAACTAGCGGACACTACAGAACAACACTTCAGTCCACGTTCCCTCGGGGAGAAGATTCCCAAATACCCCACACAGATCTTCAAAGTTACTTATAATATTCTGTGTGTGTGTGTGTGTGTGTGTGTGTGTATGAGAGAGAGAGAGAGAGAGAGAGAGAGAGAGAGAGAGATATTAAATAAAAGAACTTCAAAGACCAATAAGTTATTAGGAATAACAAGCTAAAAGCCTCTCATTCACTTTTCAGAAAAAATTAAAAACCAAAATGATGGTAGCTAAAGAACAGATTCTACATTTAGGTACTCTTGACATTAACTCCACACCCAAATCTTCTTTCACTATATATGTGAAATGTTTAGAATTCAGAGAAAAGTTCAAGAGCGATTACATGTAGAATTCTGCTACATCTTTCCCAACGAGTTTGGCAGATCGAGTCCTCCCAATGCTCGTGTACATTTCAATGGTAGCATGGGACAGATCCTGTGGAAAAGGAAAAGGAAAAGGAAAAGCAGAATTACATGCTTGAATTTGGTTTTCTTTTGTTTTTTAGTATTGAGGATTGAACCTAGGGGAGCGCTTAACCACTGAGACACATCCCCAGCCCTTTTTTAACATTTAGAGACAAGGTCTCACTGAGTTGCTAAGTGCTTTGCTAAGTTACTGAGGCTGGCTTTGAACTCACGATCCTCCTGCTTCAGCCTCCCAAGCCACTGGGATTACAGGAGGGTGCCACCATGCCCAGCAAAAGTTCTTGAATTTTTAATGCAGACAAATCCTATGTGTATTTATCCAAAGCTATAGCAAAAGACATTGTTATTAATAGTAACTTCATTTTTTTACTTGGCATTTATTTTTGTGTTGTTTTTCTGTAACATGTAACCAGTATAGTCGATAACGTGCATGGGTCCATACATATACATAAATAATGAAGGACGATAATAAATGCCCATGAATTTGTTCATCACAAGAGTAACTTTTCAAAGTCCTTTTGTCTGAGGGTGCTCTTCCTCTTCTTTTTCTTTTTTACAATTCCTAGAGCAGGCCCTTTAACAACATTTCTGAGGGTTCCCACCCATCTGTATCCCAGGGGACACGCTCAGAACCTGAATTACCCACAACCCAGGAACCGAGTGGATCTCCCACGCTGCTATCCATGCTGCTGTCTAATCAAAGTCTGTCTAATCAAATCTTGTAAAATCAAGCATAATAGCTCTGCCCAACAAATGGTTCCCTTCATAATTTCTACTTATTAAAGGAGCAAACCCATTTTGAACAAAATTGTAAGTATTCAAAGATGCATCCATGCCTAATTATGGCACTGAGGTATTAATAAACATTTGATGAACAATCATTCCATGTTTTGTCCACAGCTCCCAAGGATGCCAAAGAAATAACCCAAGCACATCCCAACTCCAAAGGTCAGACTAAAGGGCAAGTCTCCTATAGGCGGAGCTGCCCCACGGGCACTGGGAGCACTGTCAGTACTCACCAAGTAGTGCTTTTCAAAAGCTTCCACCGAGGACAGGGCTTCTCTGAGCTTCTTGTAAGGGCTCTGAGCTGTGTTGGCTTAAACCAAGAGAGACAAGATCCTTACTCATCTGCATTCACATTTCCCTTCCAACAGGGCAGAGCTGCATCTGACTCGGTGGCATTACAGACGCTGCCAGGCCCACCAAAACTGTACTGTCAAGGCCAGCATCCCTCTGCCTCTGCCCTCAGCCCCCCTGAGCTCTTTCCAGCTAGCACACTCATGAAGTAGTCTAACCCCTTCATAACCTCTTGCTGACCTCTGAGGCCAGACTTTTCAGAAACATGCATTACAAACACTCCAATGGATTCAATTATTAAAATGATCTGAGATGGCCTCAAATCCAAACAGTGTGATACAGATACTATTCATTTTTTCTGAATTCCACTAGTAGGAGTGCTCTCAGTTCAGCAGGTGTTCCTTACCGTACTTCAGCAACAGTAGTACCTGTTTCAGGTCGCTCGGCTCCCAAACCTGCCAAGAGATCGACTGTCCTATTGAGATCTTCTGAATTAGGTCCTTTCTCTGACACGAGTCCACAGAGGTAGCCCAAGGCTTTTAGCTGTTGAGATAAACCCACAATTTCAACTGATTTCTCTTAAGAGTCAGTAGAAAATTAATGAATTCAAAGATAAAAGATTGAAACTCAGCTTTCCTATCCAAATAACTCAAATCTGGATGCAGAAATCCACACCATTAGGATCATCTCAGACCCAGACACTCCCTAAGGTGGTCCCTGGCACAGCTCTGAGCCAGCTAGCCTCTGGTTCCACCCTCCATCCCATGTGCCAGCGGAACTCCCAGTCGGCTGCTCCTCTGCTCCCCAGCATCCCGCCTGAGTGCCACCTTCTGCCTTTCCGCACTAGGTGGTGAGCTCCACCCTTCTCATCCACCCCTTCCTCGCCTGCAGCCCCGTCTCCAGCACAAGCACAGGAAGCACTTGCTATCTACTGGGTAAACTCACAGCAGTAGGGAGCCCTGACCCCAGAGCCATCCAGGCACTTCAGGCTACAAGAGCACCTGTCGCAATCTCAACAAGCAAGACTGCTCCAGACAGCTCAGGGCACCTGCCACACAACACCACGTGGACGTCGGGAGCACTCTGCACCCAGAGGCAGTACCTTTTCTGTGGCATAGCTCCACAATCCCACTGTGTGGGCAATGTTGGAGTCTATCTGTGCCCGGTCGCAGCAACCTTCTATCCTCTGCAACACCTCCAGACAGCTCAGAAACACCCAGCAGTCCAGAGCGCCAGGTGGCACGGAAACCTGCAAGGACACAAGTGCAGGCAGGTGAGGGTGCTAGGGAGAGCAGAGACTCATATAGGCCACGTGGGTGTTCAAGACTTCCAGCCCGGGAGCACCCACCCAAACTCAGGGCTGCAGCCTGCAAAGCTGCAGGGAAGAAGTGCCACTACAGGGTCACACAGGGAGAAAGGACGGACCTTATCCAAAGACGACTGTGTTTGTTATTTGATGTTACTGAGTGACTCAGCTGGGACATGACTTTCAGTTATATAAACAATCTGGGAGTGATGGTCACACCTGTAATCCCAGAAACTCCAGGGGCAGAGGCAGGAGGGTCATTAAGTACGAGGCCAGCAAAAGCAACTTAGTGAGGCCTTCTCACAAAATACCAAATAGAAAGGGCTGAGGGAGCAGCTCAGTGGTAGAGCACTCTTGGATTCAATCCCCAATACTGAAAAAAAAAAAAAAAAAAAAAATATATATATATATATATATATATTTTTGAAACCATATTAAGAAAAGAAAGGCTTCCCAAAGGCCAGTTATGCTCACTTACACTCAGCGTGGGACCTGGCAACTTCTCAGTTTGAAGGGAGGACTTCAGAAGACTGGTCACATTAAGACAGACTACACCCAACAGCAGATATGCAATGGCTCCCAGGAATGACCCAGAGACGCTCAGCCATGACCACGGCGTGTGGGGATGGGGTACTAAGGAACTCCTGTCGCTTAGTTAGCTATGTACTAGAATGTTCCTGACAACTCTAATGCAACATCCAGGGTGTGCCTGGAAGACTGTCTGGGGGACGTGGATGGGCACACAGACTGGCTGTCACTGGAGCCGCTGCAGCTGCTGATGGAAACCAGTAAGCTCCCTCGACTATCCTCTCTAATTCCGTGCTTATTCCCTTTCCACTTAAAAGACAAAAACGTTCTATTATCAGAAATGCAAAAGCATCCACCGTACGTATGGTAGATGATTCTAAGACACTGCCCCCCATCCAGCCTCTCTGAAACAGGACTGGGTCTCCCCATCGACCTTCACTTACAGTAACGGCAACGCTAGCTTTGGTCTTGGTGGCACTAACTTCATGGAGTACCTTAGTTCTGGTGAAATAGGCTACTGGGTGATACTCAACTGGGAACGTGAGTTCTACCAGGTTCTGCACCAGACCTAGGAAGAGCTACCACATGTGGAGGAAATGGTCACCGAAGGTGTCCTCGAGACACCTGGGAACAAACAACAAAGGACCTGGAATCAACTGGAAAGAACCAAAGAGTGTCTTACAGACGCCGACCTGCCCAGCTCTGAAAGATGAGAAAAACCATTAAAATCCTTTCAAATAAAGCAGCATAGAAAAATATGCACTATCAGAAGCTCTGTTCACAAAGTTGTGAGACTCTCTCAGCAGACAGCAGGCCATGCCAAGGGTATGACCCCAAACATCAAGACCTTCACCCATCAAGCCAGGGCGGAGCAGGGCCCCTTCATTCATGGGACATTGCCACCCTGTTCCTGACCCCCTGAGGCCTTCTGTAAACAAGCCAACTTACCTGGGCATGCACTGGGCACAAAAGGACCTCCTGAGAGAATGACAGGCTTCTACAGAGGACGCTACACGACACTTTGTGTGGAGTCTCTACACAGACAAATCCAATGAGGGAAACACAGCACTGGAGCCAGAGAAGAGGCACTGGGGCCGCGGGGCACCAGGGGCACACATCAGCCTGAGCACACAGGGGCACACTGCATCAGCACCTCTGGCCACAGATGCTCTCCAAACTCAAGGTCAGGGCAAGAGCAGTGGAGAACCAAAGCAACACAAGGGACAGCAGATGCCCAGAAATGACCCAGAGGCTGCACCAAGGTGGGAGAGGGCGCCGTGAGCAGACAGATGTTTCCTTGGTGTATGTTTCTGCAAAGAGCAAGCCCTGCTTTGGCAAGCCTCAACGACAGAGTCTAGAAGCCACTGACAGAGCAGCAGCTGCCTTCCTAGGGGCAAAAACGATTACCCTGGGGCGGCCATGGGCAGTGAGGCCCACACCCACCGAGGCACAGGGAACACACAGGGTTCGTTTCACCAGCTCAAAGCTGGAGCCTCCCCACAGCCCTGCCACTTGGGGCCCAGCACCCATTGTAAACTGAGGTTTTACTGAAAAGGCAAAGAGATACGTATGCTCATTTGCCAGCCAGGAGGTGTCTTCAACTCCTGGCACTTCCTTTTGCCTCTCAAGCTACTGAAGCTCTAAGTGTAGCTGTGAGTGCCCCTCAGGGCTCCAGCAAGACCCCAGTTAAGCACCCCCAAAGGGGAAGGCATCCTTTTTCTCCTCCACACATTCCAAAGGCCTGATGGAAATGGCTGTATAACATTATCTCTCCTAAGACTTTCGGGAACTTTAATGAAACACATTATTAAAAATACAGTTGTAGTGATATTCCCTCATTGCTTTTAAAAAATAAATTTCAAAGCACATACAGTGAGATTTGTAAAGAGCATAAATTCTAAATCTAGAACTCAATGAATTTTTCCATATGTAAGCACCACCCAAGGAATAAAAACCTTCTGTCTTACTAGAAGGTTCTCTCGACTCCTTGCCCCAGTAAGTATCTACTTCAAGAGGTAACTACTAGTTCTGGCTTCTGGCTTGTCTTTGAACTTCAGATGCATGGGGTCAGACACTCTATCCTCCCTAGCATGCATGGCTCCTTCTTCATCATCATGTCCTCAGGACCCTGTCAGTGGCTTCTTCTCATGCTGTGCCTAATATTCCATGAATTCATCACTGCTAAATAGGGGGTGCTTCCTGTCCACTCTGGGTAATGCCGTTTGCAAGGCCACCCCACCTCCTGGGGGAGCTTCACACACTCAGAAGCTGTTCCTGTGCCCCGTCCACTAGAATGGCCCTGAGGCTCAGGCTCCTCCCGGCCATGCCCTTGCTGTGTGCACACTGAGAGGAGTGAGCTGGCGGCACAGGAGGCTCACTGGCTCCTCCAACAATGCCCCACACAGCCAGGGTGGTGCTGGGAGCTGCCCCCAAAGCAGGGCCTCCCAGCAGCCATCTGTAGGCACACGTGACCTCTAGCTAAGTGTCAAAGCCACCGTGCCCAAGAACACATCTGCACACTGCTTTTTTTTTTTATTATTATTATTATTATTGGTTGTTCACACTGCTCTTTGCTCCAGGAGAAGAGCCGTGAGACGAACTAACACTGATTCCCTCACCAATGTACAAGCTTCCAAGTGAGTCCCTTTGCTCATCTTATGGCCAGACACGTTTTTCTTGGGGATATACCTGGGGATAGAATGGTTGGGTCAAAGGACAGGCTATTTGAAGCATCAGTCAATGCTGGCAGAGAGTTTTCCAATGTGGTGGTACACACCAACACACACAGCATCTAACTCATGGGAGTCCTAGTTTTTCTATGTCTTCACCAACATGTAGAACTTCAATCTTTTCTTCAATCTCATTCAATCCAGATGGTGGGACTTGAAAATAGAAAAGGTCCCACAAACTTTGGGGAAAAAAATGATTCCACAGCCACAGTTTAAATCTGTCCAAATGAGCATCTGCCCCTCCCCTGCAAGGTGGCTGGTGTGGGAGGGTGTCAGTGACAAACATGCAAGAGACTCAGTCTTGGCCTGCATCCCTCAGTGCACCTGGAACTCCATGCCACCCTGACACAGGACGACTCTGCTCTGCTCTAAAAGGTGGGCACCTAAATTGCCCAACTGTAACTCTAGGCTCACCTAGGAGCCAGTGGTGGCCTCATCTGTTCCCACTGGCAGGACGCTGGGCAGCCCCACAGACTCCCGGGACACTTCACTCTTTGTCTTGAGTGAACAACACACTTCTAAAATGAATTTCTTAATATATATATATATTCTGTATTTTTTGTTAAAGTCCCTCCTTGTCTCCTGATTCCTGAAAAATAAGTAATGCAAAGAGCCACTGTCATATTTTCCAAGCATAAAATGAAAGCCACTCCTGTCTTCTTTTTTGTGAATACTGCCTACAGAATATGACGCCCTCAGGGCGTCCACCCTGGATAGAGACTAGAGCAGCAGCCCTCGGGAGCTCCGAGCCTGTCACCCTCCCTCCGTAAGTCCCCAGCAGGACAGCTCATCAGAGTGGTCCTGTCCACAGCGGAGCTCGGCGTGTCAGGAATCCAAAGGCATGGTTCTTACGAGTCACACATCCGGTCCACTCATTCCCGTGCTTACTTGCTCACTTCATGCTGCTCCTCTCTGCATGACCACCAGGACAACGTCGTCCCTCACACGGGGTGGGAGCTTGGGTTTTCCCCATGCCAGGCCGTGAGTCAGACCTACGTGTGTACCTGCCTGGTGGTGGCGGGCACGTGCCTGCCTTGCCGCATCACACCTTTCCGCATGGGTGTGGCATTCACACCACAGTAAGTGCAAACCCTGCTCTTCTGCTGGCCACCACTGCTGAGCTGTCCGTTGGTCCTGGTGGTGAGCACGCGTGCTCTTCACGTGCCCAGAAAGACTGAGCGTTGCTCACGCCTCCCGGCCAAGGCTGTCCAGCGCCTGGCAGCTGGTCTTTGCCCTGGGACCCACAGGAGCTCTTCCCACCCTACCCAGGGGAGCTCATCCCCTCCTGACGCGCACCACAGATGGCCTTCCGCTGACCTCATGTGTGCTCTTGAGAAGCACCTGCCCACCTCACACACACTCTCCCACGCTACCTCCCAGAGCTGGCCTCTTCCTCTCATGCCGAGTCGCAGCTCCTCCTGGAACACACTGTGTCCACAGCTGAGCTACGGGCACCCTTTATCTGCGGATGCCCAGTGGGCTCAGCGCCACTCATTGGATTTCTCCAATCCATTCACTTCAAACCTACCTCAGAACCTTGCCCGTCCCCCTGGACCCCGGCATAGGTTTGTACACTCTTCTGGCCTCCAGCTGCGCACTGCTCCTCCTGCCGGGGCCCCCAGCTGCTAAGGCTTCTGTGGCACGTGGCTTCAGCCTAAGGGGGCACCTCACTAGCTGTGGTGCACAATGCACCCCGTCGGCCTCCCCTGCCTCCCCTTGGGCCTCCTCTCCAAGCACACCTGCCCCGATACACAACGCTGAGCTCTTTCACAGCTCTTCAGGGTCACTGTCTGCTCTGCCTGAAATCCACTCCTACGAGCGGTCACCTGGGGAGTGCCCTCTCACTCACTGAAGTACATGGGCCACAGGGGTAGTGTCATGGTTGGCTCTGGACTGTCCCCCACAGGTCCGTGTGTGGAAGCCTTGGTCCCCAGGGCAGCAAGCCTGGAGGCTGGGGTCTGGGGAAGCGATGGACAACTGGGAGGTGGTGGGAACTGTAGGCAGGTGGGGTGTGGCTGGCTGGAGGACACAGGTCACCAGCCTGTGCTCTGGGGACTGTGTCTTGTCCCTGGTCCCTTCCTCTAGCTCCTCTTCCCAGCCGCCAGGAGGGAGTAGCTCTCCTCCCCACGCCCTTCTACCGTGATGTCCTACCTCACCGCAGACCTGAGCAGTGGAGCTGGCCGACCATGGACTGAACCATGAAACCATGAGCCAAAATAAATCGTTCCTTCTTTAAATTGTTTTTGTCGGGTATTTAAAAGCTGATTCACACAGGTGGGTGTGTTCTCTGCTGGAAACAGAGCCTACAACACTTGGCACAAAACACGCCCAGCAACGATCAGTTGGAGGAATGACTTCTAAAATGACTCTTCCAGAACCTTCCCTATCACTGCGTGTAGCCCACCCTCCCCACTTCATGCCGGTACCACGTCGCTGGGCTCTAGCAGCCCCAGTGGGCTGACCGTGGTTCTTGCAAGGGGTAGGGCTTCCTCTCCCCTCGCTACTCTCACCACAGTGCTTGGCAGGCAAGCAGACGTTTCCTGACTGTTCCCAAGGGTTCCCCTCTCTCTCCCAGGGAAGAGACCACAGACAGCCTCTCATCAGCTGCCACCCTCCAGTTCTGGTCCCCCTGGCTCCATGTCACAGTCCTAAAGTTGCACTAGTCCCACAGGATTAGTGTGTGCCACCACAGAGCCTCCAAGGGACCTCCCCACTCAAGGGACTAGTGAGGTGTCCATTGTGCAATGCTCAGAGAGCTCTACTGCTCTGCCTCTGCCAGGCGGAGCCCGCCGCCAGCTGGGACTGCACCCTCACCTTTCCCTGCTTTGACCTGGGATCCCAGGCTGACCAGCTGATCACAATGATGTCTCATGCCACAGCCTGGCCACCACACCTGTGACTGGCTGGTTCCTCTGAGGTCACAGGGGGCCCTGTCCCACTTGGCCACACTGTTCCACAGCAGAACCTGAGCTGACGAAGGTTAAACGTCACAAAGAGAACACAGTTCAAAACAAGCAAACAAACGCTCGAGCCATCACCGTGACAGGCACACAGTGGCCTTCTGGAAAACACCTTCCTGTAGCCCTCCATGCCCCTTTGGTTAAAAAAAAAGACACTCGTGTCATACTGTTCCTGTGCCAAAGGCACTGCTGGTGTGGCTGAGAATGAGGAGGCCTTCTAAAGGCCACTGGCCATGTGTGTCCCTGGCCTCACAAGTCCACCTGTACCAATGTCTTCCAAAAATGGGAATATAGGACACCACTGTAACGCGAGGCTTCCGGACAACGCAGCTCTTCCAAGAGCAAACAGGAGCCCAGGACTGCAGCTCAGCAAGCACAAGAAGGCCCAGACCAGAAAGGCACCCATGAGGAAAGACCCCTCACAGGTGCTTTTGTATGCTGTCACACAGGGAATATATCCGCTTTTGATAAACGGAGGGAAATAAGACTTAGCTGGAGGGAAACAAAGAGTGGGGGGAGGCCCTGTGTAGACACACGACTCCTGTGGGACAGGTGCAACTTCAGGGCTGCCCCAGCGTAATGCACAAGGTGGCACGATCTCCCATTTTACACATTTCCATCAGGTCACTGGCCCAAGGCTAGGAAGTGGCTCCCCCAGGTGGGCACCCCCAGGTGGAGGACCACTGTGGTACTGCTACAGCCAGCGGCAGGCTGATGCCTGACAACCGCTCCGCTGCCTCCTATTCTCTGAGAGCCACTTTACGTCAACAGGCAGACTAAACAGGAGGCTTCTGGGACACGGTGCACAAGCCACAGAAGCGCACACAGAGCACCTCCTGCTGTGGTGACCTCATAAGTAAGGAGCTCGGTGATGGAGAACTGGGTCCCAGCCCAGCCGCAGGAAAACACAACAGTTGCCAAACAGCTTCATGCAGGCTCTGTGTCCCTGTGTGCTGATAAACACAAGCCTGAGGAGCCTCACTCCTGCCAGCGTTGCTGCTGAACAACCCTCGCCTCTCCTCTCCCCGGCTCGGCTCGCCAGGCCCTGCATGTCAGAACTCAAGGCTCCACACCAGCTTTGTGTTTTGTTTTGGTACCTGGAATTGAACTCAGGGGCTCTCAACCACTGAGCCCCATCCCCAGCCCTATTTTATATTTTATTTAGAGACAGGGTCTCACTGAGTTGCTTAGCACCTCGCTTTTGCTGAGGCTGGCTTTGAACTTCTGATCCTCCTGCCTCAGCCTCCCGAGCCGCTGGGATTACAGGTGTGCACCACCGCCCAGCTGCACACCAGCTTCTTGACCATGGACATGAACACAAGAAACAACCCACAAGAAAGCTAACCCAAAATGGTAAACGGCTTTGTTTTTGAGAGTAGAGGCAACTTGTAGAAAAATTAAATAAGTTTGAGTCTTCTGAATCTTAAATCCTTCCGCAAAAATTTAAAAGAAATTATAATAAGTCTTTCAAGTTACTTACCAACTGACAAATTTACTTAAGATATAACAGCCTCCTCGATGCTAAACAAACACAACCTCACAGAAAGACCCCACCTCAGACGTGAAGGGTGGAGAAGAGCTGGTGACAGGCCCTGCATGCCAGCCAGCACCAGCAGGCCCACTGAGACCCCCGAAAAAGGCTCCAAAGTGCTCACCTTGGGCCTCACACAACGCAGGGCTGGGCGCTAGGCCTGGCACCACACCACCCTTCCCATGCCCCACCTCACTCAGTTCTCACCACCCAAAGGACAGCTGGTCTTCACCTCCACCTCAAGGGTGAGAAGAGCGATACTTGGGGGGAAAGGTAAGGGAGCCACGGTTCCCAGCAGAGGCAGTAAGTCTGCACCCAGCCCACCCAGGTCTCCTTGCTCAACGGTCATGTGAGAATCTGATTCTCACACAACTGTCAATGGGGCCAGACGACCAGTACACAGTGGAGCCACTCCTGACCTGGAGGGGTCACCACAAACAGTGCCCACCTCAGTGCTGAGAAACGGGCAGATGGTACCAAGGGGATTGTGGGTACCTCAGCAGTAGGGACAAGTGAGTGGGACAAGGAAGGTACCAGGAGTACCCATCCATGTGCTGGGGAGAAGCAGGAACCAGAAGTAGGTCACTGGGAGGGAGAAACTACCAAAGGGGACGAGGGACAGGGTGGCACGCCCTTGTCTGGACCCAGCATGCAGCTTGGTCTGATCCTCCTAAAGGAGACACCACACAGCTAGAAAAGTGCTGCCAAGTGCCATAAACATGACCCAGAGAAGGGAAAGTAAAGACGACAATGACAATTCTACTTCACAGGGACAGGTGGTGGGAGACCCACAGTGGACAAGAAGCACCTGAAACAGTACACGGTAGTCAAAGGCCCAGTGCACTCCCCACCAGCAGAGGAGGCCAGGGGGCCACTCCCCAATCAGCAGAGGAGGCCAGGGGGGCCACTCCCCCACCAGCAGAGGAGGCCAGGGAGCCAAGGGCAGCATGTGCTCAGGGCCAGCCCAACACTCCCCAGGAGGCTCGGAGTCCTCATAACCTCACAGCCCTCTCTCCAGGGATCAGGGGTAGCTGACGGGTTCCTTCCCTCGCAGCCAGAGGCGCTGCAGAACTCAGCGCTGCGCAGCGTTACAGAGGCGGGAGCATGTTGCCTAGTAGTGAACGTCTTCCACAGCCACCGCACACTCTGCAAACACCACGGGCAGAACCGTGGCACACGGGAGGCCAGAGCAGCCTTCAGAAGAAGGGCCGCCAGGCCACTCCCTCTGTAGGTCACAGCCCACCTCTCGGCCACTTCACACCCTCCCTACTGGCCCTGCTGGGGAAGCTGGAGGTACTCATCAGTGCACTTGAGGCCTCCCAGCGTTCACAAAGCCTGGGGGAGATCAGGGACAGGAAGACAAGGATGCAGTGGCAGGCACCTCGCTCCTTCCCTGAAGAGCTGCCTGGGACCAGCAGTTCCCTCCCCAGAGGCCACAGGCAGCTGGCTCACACACTGTGGGCTCTGCCCAGGTCCCACCTGGCTCTGGGAGCTGGTCCCCTCCTTTGGCAGGCTGGAGGGTGCATTACTACTGCACTGGGTCCGAGGCACAGAGAAGATATGAGGAAGATGGTTAAATATTAGAGTTATGACTGGGCCAGACACTGGTCTGCACCATCCTTCCAGGCTTTCCAACGCTCACCCCAAACAGGTCACGGCCCTGGGCTTGTGCTGGTTTCCATGCCACGTCTGAGCCTCCTGGGCTCTCCCCTCAGTGATGAGACCTCCATCAGGTGCTGACTCCTGCACACATGGGCCAGGGAGCTCTGTTCTACCAGGCACTGGGGCCCCAACACCCTGAGGGTGGGCACCAAAGCAGACTCCCTACAGCCATACAGTCCTAGGTGGCCAAGTATATCTCATTTCAAGGTGAAAAATGATTGAAAAGTGGCATTTTTCCTCATTTGCTGGACTTACAAGAAAAATACTTGGATGAAAATTATAAATTTTTGAGTTTGTGACTCAGCTGAGGCTCTGAATTAAGAATTTCTCCATTAGAAATTAACTAAAATAATTTCTCTTCACTTAGGTTAAAAAAGTATTTAAGTGCTGAGGTTGTGGCTCAGTGGCAGAGCACTCACCTAGCATGTCTGAGGCACTGGGCTCGATCCTCAGCACCATATTAGAAGTAATAAAATAAAGTTATTGTGCCATCTACAACTAAAAATTTTTTTTTTAAATGATTAAATCTTTTTTTTTTTTTGTAATTTTTTTCAGTTAAAGATGGACAGAATGCCTTTATTTGTTTTTTGTTTGTTTGTTTTGTTTTAATGTGGTGCTAAGGATCAATCCCAGGGCCTCACATGAGCTAGGCAAGCACTCTCCCACTGAGCTATAGCCTCAGCCCCTGATTAAATCTTTTTTAAGAGGATTTCAAACTAAGTATCAGGCCTATTATTTAGTATTCTAGGGTACAAAAAATAAGTTATTCTATCATAAAATACCCTCCTGCCAAACTTTTAGTCAATAGAGTAAATGCAAGCTCTGAGACCTTCCCCCAGGGTTTGACAACAGCTGTGTCCCCTGGGCACCTGGCGGGGGGGGACCTCCCATGATGGGACTTGGTTGGCCTGGATGCTGGCTGGGTCCAGTTCCTAGACCTGGGGAAGTCACCTCGCCCACTCAGAGGTCTAACAGGGCAATGGGTGGGGACGTGTGTGAGTGCTCAGAACGGCAGGTGGCACTCCACATGGGCATACCTGTGCTCTTCTGGGTACAGAGGCTTACGAAATCCTCTCGCACCACAGCCCATGATTCCGTGGCAGGGAGGGCCCACAGCCCTGTGTATCAGCACAGGTGATCAGTCTAAAGCCTTACTCTTCAACGCACATACACACACCCCTGTCATCCAGTAAGCTTTATGTCACTGTCACCAACATAGCTTGCCAGGTCACTCACGCCCTGCTACCCACACGTCCATGCCCATAACCAGCTATCTGGGAAGGGTGTCCTGAAACAATGTCCATATACAAAATCCAGCGAGTACCCTTCAGGTAAGTGACATCTATCAGGGAAGGCTGCTCCCCTGGTGTCACCACAGTCACAAGCTACACGGAGACCCCGACCTGAGAGGCTGACTTGGCCAGCGTGGACGTCACCACGGGGAGAGTAGAAACTAGACTTCTGAGCAGCTGATCTATGCCAAAAGTGACTAAGCAGACAATCAACTAAAAGTCAAGGACATGCAGAAAAAGCAGCCGGTTCTGCAGCAGGGAGAGTCTGGGGGAAGGCCACAGTTCAGCTTCCTGTGGGGAGAGTCCAAGGCAAGTAAGTGGGGAGAGGAGCTAACTCACTTCCAAGAGCTTCAGCTCCTGCACACAGCTGTGCAGCAGCTCCAGGGCCCGCTGAGCCACCTCCCACGGCCGCTGCAGGAAGAGGAGCAGGGTGCACTGGCGTGAAAACAGGTAACTGCGCAGGTCCAACAGGGTGGCTTCTTGCCTCTGTATCAACTCCCGCTTCTCCATATCTATGGGCTTGCGGAGGACCAGTCCATTCCAGCTCTTCACCGGCTGGCAGAAAAAAGTCAGCCAGTTGGCACCATCTAAACAAATACACATCATGAAAGTTGCTGACCACAGGTACCTCACCTGGCTGAGGTTCCTGCTCAGGACCAGGAGCCCACGTGGAAGAGCCGGCAGCTTTGCAACCAGTTACTCTCTGCCAACACACCATACACCGGCTAGGGCCTTAGGATGGGGTGGTTCCATGAGCACAGGCCTCTGGGTCCTGGCTTCCCACGGCTGAGCACAGGGTCTGAGAGCCCAGGCAGCAAGGCACACCATCTCACCAGGCCCAGGGGGTCCTAAGTGGGAACAGAATACCTGGGCAGCCAGGCAGAGGCTGAGAGGTCGAGTCGGGAACACCCCAGGCTCTGGGCCAGTCAAGGTGAGGCCTTGGGAGGAGCGTGGAGGCGGCCTCACCTTTACCTACAGTGCAGCCTGCTCACCTGACCATCCAGGTGTTTTGTCTTCATTACTCATCAGGTTTCCCTTGACTTATTTCCCTAAATCAACCACATCATGCAGCTCCCAGAGGACAGAAGAGCAGGCACCGGAGGAGACAGCAGCAACAGAGGGGAAAAGCCTAGCGAGTCAACATGTCAACAAGGCTGCCATTTTAACTCACAGCCCTGAGACTCAAATACCATCTTAAACTAAATGTGGAGCTCTACCGTCATTCAATCTTTTATATATTTTTTTCTAGTTGTAGTTGGACATCATACCTTTATTTACTTATTTTTATGTGGTGCTGAGGATCAAATCCAGCGCCTCGCACGTGCTAGGCGAGCGCTCTACCGCTGAGCCACGACTCCAGCCCCAAGTCATTCAATCTTTGAAAAACTTGTTTAATCTATTTTTCTCACTCCAAAAGAGAGGTGTGGCTGCCAGGTCCTTTTTGCTCCTGTAAGGAACGGCTGACACTGGTGTGTGGCACTACTATACACCTGACCAGCTAGGCTTACGGCACCTTCACTCACCGCTGCCAACTCCTGCTTGGGCTGCTGAAGTGCACACTGGTGACTGCCCACTAGGCAGCACCTCCTGCCAGATCCTCCCCCAAGGGTCCTCATGGTCACTCCCACGTTCCATGGAGGTCTCTGTGTCAAAGCGACCTGCCCAGAGCAGGTGTCCCAGCTGCCTGTCTCAATGTGTCCCCTCCCATGGTCTTTGCCTACTGTTATTTATTTTCTCTTCCATGAATGCTCCATGAAGGAGGCGACGAGTTCCTCACTGTACTAGAACTGTGCCTGGCATGTGAAGACCATCGACAGTGTGCTAAAGCAAGCTCATCACTCGGCCGCCACGCTTGGTCTGGGCTTGCTTTGGTGTTTTAAATTGCCCTAAATTAATTAATTAATTAATTAATATTTTTTGGAAGGGGTGGGGTTTACCAGGGATTGAGCTGAGGGGCACTGAAACAATGGGCCACATCCCCAGCCCTATTTTGTATTTTATTTAGAGACAGGGTCTCACTGAGTTGTTTAGCACCTCGACCAGTTGCTGAGGCTGCCTTTGAACTCGTGATCCTCCTGCCTCAGCCTCCCAAGCCACTGGGATTACAGGCGTGCGCCACCGCGCCCAGCTACTTAAAGGTTTTTAAAAGACTGATGAATGCCCATTACGGTGGTCACATAAAATTCACAGCGATGGGCTTCAAGTACTACAAACCAAACCAAGAGAGACGTCCACTTGCATGGTAATAGGAGGCTTGCAATCAGAAGCATCGGCAGCAGGCAGCTAAGCTGTGGAAATAAGACTTCACACCTGCAAACAGCTTGTGAAGTGCTTTTCCACTCTCCTAAAAGTGAGAGTGACCAGTTACACCCTGAGGAACTGTGAGACCATATCCTCTGTAGTTTGCATGACAACCACGAACAGTGACTGAACGTGGGGTAAGCAGACTACCTGGGAGTGGGAAGACTTGAGGAGAGACTCGCTGCAACATCTACTCACCCCCGGCCCCGAAGTTGACGACGTACTGCGAGAACAGGGCGTCCAGCTCATCGTACTGCACCAGGGCATCTTCAAACTGCTGCAGCATCTCAAAGACAAAGGCGAGCTCCTCCTGTGCCCAAGAGACGTCAGTCAGCTTTCTGAAGCCGCACGTGGCAGTGAAGGGCAGGAGAGGAGCACACAGCGCATAAGTGATGCCCCCCACCAGAGCAGAAAGTCCCCTGGTGACGCCAGCACCTGCGCACACCAGGGACAGGGACCAGAGAGCAGCAGGGCAAGAGGAGGACACGCACGCCACCATGTGGCCCTTCTCGCCTGTCACACGCCACCCGCATCTCCCTGCCCCTGTGCTGCAGCTCCTGCTTGCGGTCCCTCTGGTCCCCTCAGGCTCTCCGCTGCAGGTCCCCCACGCTCCCTCTACTCCCTTCTGGTGAGTGTACCAGGGCACGGCCTCACACAGCACTATGCCTCAAGAAAACCCGGCCCCATCTGCGAGCTGAATACGTCTCCAGGGTGCCCAGCAGACCTCACGCCTGCACGTCCAAGCCTGACTACAGTCTTCCCGCCCTGACCTCCCAGTGTCACCTCCGTCACAGCCACCCATCCCATGTGGAGAAGTCCCGAGTCTGTGAGAGATTCCCAAGCCCCAAGGTCAGCCCCCCTCCCTGCACCACCCTGGGACCTCACTCAGCACCACCACAGCTCCCTCGTCCCCACACATCCCTGCCTGTGGGACTTCCTCACGCTTCCTTCACATGCCCACGAGGCCTGCTCTGCAGCTTCCTCCAGGTGTGGCCGTCACCAGCTCAATGAGGTGCCCCACACCTCCTGTAGCATGGCCATCCTCCTCCGAGCCTGCCCTGGCCCTCCATAGCCAGCTCTGCTCCCAGGGCTTGCATCCCTACCAGTGTGTGGGCCACGAGCTCACCAAAGCTGCATATGGACTTGGCCCTAGCCCTAGGACAACCTGCCACGCACTGAATGGAAAAACGTACAGAGGCAGGCAGGAAGGACCTTTTTCTGATTTCCTCCACGGCAGGTTTAAGGCAGAGCCAGGAGGGTGTGCACACACACACACAGACACACACTGGCACGGTCCGGGTTGTGCTGGAGGTCCTGAGCAACGTCCACAGCTAGGTACCACTTTCCAGCTGCAGCTGGGCTCATGGCACCCTGGGCTGAGGTCTCTGTGGGAGGGTTAGAGTTCTGTCTGTAAGGCATGCACTAGAGGCCCAGCACGGTCAGCAGGCTTCGATGCCAGCTGTGACGCTCCACCCGACCTGACCTGCTCCCTACAGACCCAGCCCTGTGTCCTGCAGCCCTCCACACACGGGCGGGCGTGCTCACAGGGGACTCCTCTGGCACCCTGCCCTTTCTTTCTTCTCTTTGTGAGGTCCTCCTGAGAATGAGCACTGCAGTGTTAACTTTTTCAATAGTGATAACATCTACCGTATCAATCATTTTGACTGTACAGTTCAGCAGTGCTAAGCACATGCACACTGCTGTGTGACCCATTTCCAAACGGAAATTCTGTCCCCATTAGACCATGACTCCCCAGGGCCCCCAGCTGCTGGCACCTTCCCCTACTGGCCACAAACTGCACTGGTCCGAACTCAGCCAGACAGTCTCCCAGTGTCTGTCCTCGCGGACTTCTTCCACTGAGCACAATGTCCTCAAAGCCCATCGCCCACAGCATGGGTCAGAGGTTTCTCCTCGCTCATCTGCACCAATGAGCTCATTTTAGACTCACAGAAGTGCTGCCCCTGAAATGGTGTCCATCTCCATCCAGCCCTTCGTCCATTTCCCAAAACGTCAACATCTAGCAGAGTTCCGTGATCACACACAGGAATCCCAGCACAGCACTGTCCAGCAGGCAGCCTCATTTGAATCCTGCCAGCTCTCCTACTATCAGCCCTCGTTCTGCTCCGCATCCCACCAGGATTCCACAGGGCGCCCGGCTGCCACTGCCCTCAGTCTCTGTGGTCCTTCCTGACCATGGCACCTTGGAAGAGGCTGGTGTTACTTTGCCTAGTGTCCTTTCACCTGAGTCCATTTGGTGTTTTTCTGTGACTGCCATGAGACTGTTCTAGCAAGGACGACGTGTCTTTCTCACCCCTCCTAACAAGCAGGTCACCGTGCTGATGGTCTCACTGCAGGCGCTGCTGGCCTGGACTGGTTGGTTCAGGGTTGCACTGGGTCTCTCACTGTGACATGATGAACCTGCTCCTGGCCTGGGTGCTGGAGGGAAGAGCTGAACCTCCTGCTCTGCTGACTTTATAACCAACTACGTACCCCCAGGAACACGTGAATGGAGGTGAACTGTGCTCCCTGGGTCACGCCCAACCCTGTCCTCACCTACTGCAGCCGTGGCCTTCAGCAGCTCCCTCGGGTGACGCCTATAGCCTCTGGAGCCTGGTCCCTTTGTGTACTCCTCACTCCCTGGTATCCAGGACCCTCCCGTGTATTGCCTACCCTAACCCAGTTATAAACCACTTCTCCAAGGACCTCTGCTCCCTGTTACCTGAGGATGGAGTTTAGAAACCAAGGTCTGGGCACTACGTGTGCCCCTTGCTTCTGCAGTACTGCTGCTGCTGGGCCTGTCCGAGGCCAGAGAAGGAAGTGCACACATGCACATTAACCCTCACACAGTCCACGTTTCTGAACCCACCCATCCATCTCAGGGCTCACACTGCACCTCCACCCTAGTCCAGCACCCTCCCTTCTTGTGGCCACTCTCTTTCCAATAAGCTTGAAGAGTGAAGGGCCAGGACAATCGGAAAGGTTTGCAATGCAGCGATCACTCAGAGCATTGCTAGCATGCTCAGATCCCCTTCCGCGTACCAAGTCTTCACATCCCTAAGACGTAAGCCCCGGAATAAAAAATAACATTCAAAATTGTTCATCAGAATGGGTCCTGTACTTATTCAAAGGGCACTATTTCTTCAGTAACCAACTAAATTATATCTACAAGTGAAACTTGGGCTTTTTTCCTTAGGAGATGCTGGACAAGAGCACGGAACCCTGCCACACACCTGTCACGTTCCACTGTGTCAGGAGGGCTTCCCTTCCCAAATGCAACTGCTACACGTCCCTGAGTTGAAGAATTTTCTTAACAGGGAAAAAGAACTGACTAGAAACTACGATTTTAAAAGCCCAAACATTTTAGCAAATTAGAATAAAGCTCCAGTTTAACCCAAGTCTTTATTGGAACCCAGGTCACAAAACAAAACCATGGAGGACACGTTTACAGAAGCCATCCTTAGTCACAATGCCCAGGCACAGCAGGTAGGGAACAGGACCTCCAGCTCAGGTCCACCCCCCAAGGCTGGGACCCTCCGCCTGCTTCACAGCAGACACCCAGAAGGCCCCTAAGGCCAGACAAAAGCTCGTCTCGGAAGCAGTGCAGAGCCCCAAGGCAGCAGGACCCCTTCAGACACCATCTCCACCCTCTGCTTCTCCAACCAGGAATGGAGTGTCCGCTTTGGCCACTGTGCCATCTGGTCTTAGAACCAGGCCCGTGACAACCACCCAGGAGGGCTGCCTCGCTTAGGAAGGGGGGGCATGGGGCGGGAACCACGAGTCAGGTACCTGCACCATGAAGTACTCGCAGAAGCTCCAGCCCGGCTCAGTCCTCTTCTCCCGCAGGGTCCGCATGTCATCCTCAAACTTGCCTAGGTTTTTGGTGAAAGACATAAGAAGCAATGTCCTGAGTTTGGTCAGGAAGGCATTCCAGGATTCCTGAGTTCGAGAAGAGTCCTTCAAAGGGTCGGACAGCACAACACACCTGCAAAGACACCGGGGCCCATCTGTGAGGCTTCCTCCATCCCTCCTGCCCTCCTTCCCTCCTCCTCACACCAGTGAAAACTGTGTGACAGGCAGGGGCCAAGCCAGCCTATTGCCACATGGGCAGTCTACACACAGCGAACTAGAGGGGAGAGGGACTCCCAAGGGGCCCTGGACCTCAGACCCACGGGGGACTTCATCAAGTATGGTGACCCAGCCCTCCTTAGCTTGCCCCTCAGGATCCTTGGCTCCTCACAGACAGGATGAAATCTGGATCTCTCCACCCAGCAGAGGGGACCAGGGCCCACCTCAGCATCTGTCTCAATTCCTCTCACTGCAGCCCAGGGCCACCGAACTTGTTGTGCCCTCCTGCACCCCTGGGCACCCCGCTCACCCTGAGGTGACTTTCAACTAAGCCTACTCTGCTCTGTGGTCACACAGAAGGGCCACAGGTAAAGCTGCCCTGGCTACAGATCTGCCCCTACCATTAGCCTGAGCTCCTCAAGGAGTGTTGATAAACAGGCACTAGATCACAGCTTCACACAGGCCTGAGGCATTTAACTAGAGAAGACTGCACTATGGTGCTGAAATGCCAAGGCGCTACCGTTACAGTAGGAGAAAAGGCTCCTCTACTTAGCCTTGCTAACATGATCTTTCTTCTTAAAGAGGAAACCTGAACACAAAAGTGATTTTAAGACCTTGATACTATGAGTGTCAACATCTCTAGTAAATATTTTATGTGAGCTATCAACAAGGAGCAAAATGAATTGCTGCTTGGATTCGCATTCTCTGTGCCCCAGCACAGCCCCGGTAGGAACTGGCTGAACCCACGCTGTTACCCACCAGCAGGCAAAACAAAACGGGAGAAACAGCACCAGTCTACACGTCCACCCTGTGAGTCATCAGAACCAAGAACACTGAGTCATCCCGGCCCCTGTCCCCGGGATACGGATCCTTCCCTAAGAGGTGGGGCCAGCACCAGCCACTCCTGAGGTCCCCAGGAGTTGAAGTGTCTTTCTTCACTGTACAAACTGTTAGTCCCTCAGTTCAGCAACGCATCCTTAAGGTATCCCCAGGGGTCATAATTATCAACATCATTCCTGACCACACAAGAACTCTCTTGCATACCGACAGTGGGATGGAAAGGACATGCTGACCACCAACAGCCTTTCCTTTGGTAACCTGTGCTTATCACCCAGACAGGAAAGAGTCACCACGCACCAACTTCGATTGAGCCCTCCAACTTCCCCTATCTCTCGGCCCTCACTATTTCAATAAAAAAGAACTAAACTTCAGAAAGTCCTCACCAGCCCAGAGGGTGAACTGGAAAAGGGTGAGCCTAGAAAGCTAAGGGAGTGGGGGATGGACAGCAGACCAAGAAGGCAGCAGCTACCAACCAGTCAGACTCAGACTCTCTAGCATTTGCCCAAAGTCTGAAAAATACACAAACCTTTAACCAAGCAACTTTCCTTTAAGGAATTAACCCTAAGGAAATAAGGATGTTCACTATAGTGAGCTAGAAAGATGTTCATAACATTAACAATGACCTGCAGACCCAGAGGACTATAAATAACCTATGGTAGATTTAATACTATGGAATATTATACACTCACTAACAGTAAAGGTACAGAAACACATTTATTGTTCATGGAAAATTTTTACAATGTATTAAGTGAAAACAGCAAGTATAATATTATGTATAGTTTTATATCACCTTAAATGTATAAATGCATAATGAAAAAACCTGGAAAGTCCAATGACTACCAAGAACATGTAACATGATAAAAAAACTAAACACATGTACAAAGCTAAAAACACGGTAAGCCACTTCAGGGCCATATTTTCAAAGAATAGACATTATGCTGTTAAAAGACAAGTGTCACTAGAGATCACTATCTTCAAATTTATGAGAATTCAATCCAGCTTTTATGTTTAAAAATATAGATAGGTCGGGCTGGGGATGTAGCTCAGTTGGTAGAATGCTTGCCTCACATGCACAAGGCCCTGGGTTCAATCCCCAGCACCACACACAAAAAAAAATACACACACACACATACACACAGTTTTGTTAAAGGACTGCAAGTTGGCTGGGAGCAGTGGCACACACCTGTAATCCCAGCAGCTCAGGAGGCTGAGGCAGGAGGATCACGAGTTCAAAGTCAGCCTCAGCAACAGCAAGGCCCTAAGCAACCCAGTGAGACCCTGTCTCTAAATAAAATACAAAAAAGGGCTGGAGATGTGGCTCAGTGGTTTAGTGGCCCCAAGTACCAAATCCCCAGTACCAAAAAAAAAAAAAAAAAAAAAAAAAGACTGCAATTTAATGCAAATCAAAATGCAATAAGCCATGTTTAACTTACAGAGAACGAAATGTTAAAATTTCAGTAAGTTGGGCTGGGCTGGGCTGGGCTAGGGCTGTAGCTCACTGGCAGAGTGTTTGCCTCGCATGTGTGAAGCACGAGGTTCAATCATTAGCACCACATAAAGATAAAAAAATAAAGGCATGCTGTCCATCAACAACTACAAAATTTTTTTTTAAATTTTCAGCAAGTTGTAAATACAAAAGAATAGTCATCAAAAAACAAGTTATTTTTAAATGGGCTCAGTAGAAGCATACTTTTGGCACTGAAGTAAAAACTGCAAACATGATTAATAGTAAGCAACAGGCACCTTGGAAAAAACATCACACAACTGGAAACTGGCTCAGTCCGACTGATGGCCTCAGCGTTACTCTCCGCTCAGACCCGCGACACAGACCTTCCTTGCAGCTGGGCTCTCAAGTCCCCACTGCGTGCTCTGCTCAAGACATCCGTGAGCATGCTGAGCTCCGGGGACAGATGCTCAGCCACAGTGCCAGAGAATGTGGCTGACTAGCACCAAGTACTCCTTAAGAAAACCTCCCGTGAGCGTAGGCTGCGTGACACTAAGTGTAGGATGCGTGACACTAAGTGAGACGGTCTCCACACGGCAACGTTGGATTTGAGCCACATATTCATCAAGTCTGAACATGACCATGTGCCTGGTTTTGTGTGGAAGGTGAAAGGCGCCCAGAATCCCAGCTCACTGGGGTACCGCCGACACGTGGACTGGCCCTGGCTGGTTGGCACTCCAGACCGTTCACCCCTGCTCCTTCCTTACGCCCCCCCCATGCTGCGTACAGGGCCTCCTGCCCCAGGACCCCTCCCTGAGTAGGCAGGCTTCCCCTCCCGCAGCTGCACAGCACCAGAAACCGCCTTGGCAGCCCCTGCCATGTGGTAACCATGGAATGGTAACCATGGGATGATGACCTGTCACGCCAGGCAGAGAACAGCTCAGCACTGTGGCCAGTGAGGTCAAGGGCCAGCCTGGGACACATGGCCATCAGTGGTACAGCCAGGTAGAGAGGCAGCAGCATGCAGATAGGACGCAGGAGCAGCAGATGGCAAGGTAGGCCCTGGGGCAAAGGCAACACTTACAGCTCCCTGTGTGGGCTCTTCACAGGGCTGACCACAGTAAACACAAGAAGGCAGTCCCATAGCCTTAAAAACAAAAGTTTAAGGAACGCTGCTCGACACAAAGACTGTGAGACGTCTCACTGTCAGGCTGCAGAAAGGGTCCACCGTGTAGGCTTCCCAGAGGCTCAGGGCCAGGAGCCTCTGCTCCCAGTGGCACTTGGGGGTGACCGCTTACAGCTCCCTGGCCTGACAGGAATTTCAGAGGGTGGGATCAGTGCTCCCCATTGTTCCCCAAACCCTGATGAGTCGACATTTGCTACCACCCAGGAAGCCAGCAATCATCCAGAACCAACCAAATGAGGAAAATGTAAAGATACACTTACCTGTCGCTCTGTTTGTTACAAAAATCATTTCTTATTTTGTCCACAATAGAAGTTCGGGGAAGGATGTTGGTTTTGTTTTTTTTCTTGGCATCATTTTCAACCACCACTATTAACCAGTCCACAGAGCTATGGGCCTTCAAGACGTTCTGCCACTTGGTGAGGTCATCTTTCACCGTAGCTTTGTACACTTCTGTATCCTAGAAATGAACACGCCACTGTGAGAGTGAGTTACTCCTTCAGCTCACACAGCACATGTGTTAGATGACGTAAGTGGCCACAGCGTGCTAGCACACTGGAACGGGATAAGAGACCAGGACACCAAGCTTGGGTGCTGTGCACAGCTTGGCACCTGTCCCAGAGCACTCTCCCAGGACATCAGTGGCTTGTGAGCAGCAAGGGCTTGTGAGCCAGGAAGGACACCAATGGCAATGCTGTCCACAAAGCCACCAGGGATTTTAAAGCCCAGCACCACCACAGGGGCTCTGTGCCCATCACACAGGACTGCCACACCGCCCTGTGCTGGCCAGACCCCTGTGGTATTCTGTGCCTGCACCACCCCAGGGTGGCCTCCTGTGGCTGCCCCACAACCTTTTTTCTACGTAAGCCCCCAGACCAGCTCCAACCTGCAAGGCCTTCACAGCCTTCAGCACGGCCCTCAAGGCCTTCCAACTTGGAGCTAGCAAGGAGCCGCACTGCTCCTCACAACCGGTTCTTCTGTCCCCTCACGTCCCACACTTGAGCATGCCAGAAAGCACCCTCCTACAGAGAAGCACCCGGTCAGACAGTTCTCTCCCAACCCAAACCAGGAAATCCCACTCTCCTTCTTAATGGTGATTTTACCTGTAATGGCCCGTATGAGCCATAAATCCACTCAGCAGACACTAATTCCGTTTACTTTCAGAAAATCTAAAACCAAGACATATCTCATTTCAAAACTGAGCATATAAAAATCTTTGGAAACAATGGCCATATTCAAATACCTACTTTCCCCTCATTTACTGTTTACACATTTACTTTTGTGGTGCTGGGGACTGAACCCGGACCTTGCACATGCAAGGCAGGTGCTCCCCCACAGAGCCAAACGCCAGCCCTACTTTCCCCTCTTCAGCAGCTCCTCCATACCATCCCGCCCCATGTCCCCAAGAACATGAACAGTGCAGACGTGTGCTGGCTTGACTGATCACAAATGAGTCAAATCTTAAATCCTATATCTAGTGCCATCTTTGGCTAAATCACTGAATAGCAAGTACCAAAAGGCAGTACTGATCATTTCTACACTGATTTAAGAAAATACATCCTGGTTTAAATTAGAAACAAATATGACCCAAAAAGATCTTTACTTAAAAATTAAGAGGAGGGTTGGGGATATGGCTCAAGCGATAACACGCTCGCCTGGCATGCACAGGGAGCTGGGTTCAATCCTCAGCACCACATAAAAATAAAATAAAGGTGTTGTGTCCACCAAAAACTGAAAAATAAATATTAAAAAAAAATTCTCTCTCTCTCTTCAAAAAAAGAAATTAAAAGGAAAACCATCTTGCAAAAATCCATATTCTTCAGGAGGCTGAGGCAGGAGGGTTGAGAGTTCAAAGCCAGCCTCAGCAACAGTGAGGCCCTAAGCAACTCAGTGAGAGCCTGTCTCTAAATAAAACACAAAATAGGGCTGGGGATGTGGCCCAGTGGTCAAGTGCCCGAGTTCAATCCCCAGTACCCCCTCAAACAAACTCGTTTTCCGAGAGTAAATATGCAGTAGCACCTTAATCATGTGCGGCACATTCTCCTAGGCACAGCAGGTCTCAGGACTCTGAATTTCACATGTACCACGCACACTGTTTCTGGAAGGGAGACCCAAGGCCAGAGGACTGCAGTCCAGGACTGCAGCGCATCGCCCGGCTCCTGGTCCTCTCTGTTCTGCTGGAAAGCCCACAGGTGCCCCCATGGCCACCCCCACCTAGTTCCAGGCTGGAGGTGTCTCTGCACTAGAAGGAGCAGCTGCACCCTGAAGGGACACCAGAGCAGCTCTCAGTGCCGGTTTTCAGGGACTCTCCAGAGGTGACCTTCCAAGAGAAAGGGCAAGACAGAGGAGGAATGTAGTGTTCCAAACAACCCTGAGGCGAATCAGCTCACTCTAGACAGCTGTCACTCCTCACAGCGAGCAAAGAGGGTTTCCAAAGTCACTCAGGAACCCTTAGGAAACCAAGTTGAGGCAGGGAGGTGACAGGAACATGAACACTGGAAGAGCCCCGATGAGGGAGGAGAAACATATCAGGACAGGAGATGATGGGGCAGCAGCCCAGGCCTCTGTGGATGGGAGGCCTCCACGAGGAGGAGCCACCCCAGTGGCCAGAGCTCAGTTGTGTAAGGAGGATGCCCAGGTGGCAGTAGGGGGAGATGTGTCAAACTGTGGGACTCCAAGTGACATGAGACACAGGGTTCAGAGACCAAGCAGGGCAAAGAGGGCATCCCTGCTGGAGATGAGCACAGATCAAGCAAGGCATGCCGAGGGTAGGGTCCAGCATGCGGTCAGCCAAGTGTAGGGCTGGGGCATCACCTGGAGGAGCAGGACAGCAGAGACGGGAAGAGGGTTCACCACCGGGGTGACTCAAATAAGCAAACCCTCAGCAGGGAACACGTGCCAGGTTCTCCCATGGGAGCCGGGAACCGGCACGGTGGGAATGTTGCACTGGCTGAATCATGGTCAACGAGTGCTTGCACATGGACAACCACATATGGACAGGAACAGCAGGGGAAAACGTGCCCGCCTGGGTGTGCACACATGTGCACATGACACGCTCTCCAGCGGAGCTGGTTGAGAGTACCTAGCACAGAGCACATCTCACTCTAGATCGTGGGTTCTTAGCACTGTTTTCCAACAAGAGGACACAGGGTCTCTCAGAGTCGTGGACCCCAGGATGAGACAAGGGGAGGACGAGATGAGCTTGAGAGTAAGTGCACTTCCAAAGCTCACAGGAACCAAGTCAGAGACAACTGAGTGTTCCAGTTGACAAGGACAGGAACAGAATACTCTCCACTGAAAACCAAGAAAGGAGTGCGCACAGAACCAACCAGGAAGCGGGGCTCTCCTTCTGGCAAGGTGAGGGAGGGACCAGATACACTACACGTGGCATCTGACACAATCGAGTCAAGACCAAGAAACACAAGTGGGAGTCGACACCCTGGCAGTAAGGGACAGCGGCTCCTGAGAGATGAAGAACAGACAGGGGCCCTCCAAGTGTTCCAGCTAGCTACGGTGGACATCCCCGCCCTCGGCACAAGGGAGGGGAGCGGAGGAAAAGGCGGACAGACTCCCCGGGTACAGGACGCAGAGTGAGAGTCCAGGTGGCCAGACCACACTGGCCAGCAAATGGACGGAGAGAGTACCCAGCACAAAAACCCTCTGTGTTCCCAGAGACCCATCACAAGCACATGTGAGGACTGTCCAAGGCAGGACAAGGCCATCAGCCAGCACCCAAGGCACAGTGCTGGGCACCCACCCAAGGCAGGAGCAGGTCTGCTGCCACAGATGAAAAGCCAGAGAGCTTGGGACAGCCTTGCCACAGCAGTGAGAAATGGTCCTGGACTTGCCCTGCTCCAGTCCCAGCAAGTCAGAAGCTACACCCAAAAGACCAAACTCAGCAAACGATTTCAACTGAATAAAGCTCAAGAACATCTAGAAGAATACAACACCCAGCTCCAACAAGATAAAGTCCACTATGTCTGTCTAATAAGAAGTGGCAGGCAGACAAAGGAGGAAGGGCACGCTGCACAACAAGGAGACGACTCCCAAGAAGCAGGTCCCGGAAGGACCAGAGCACCACACACTGTCCCCACAGCACAGCTCGCGGGCTCCAGGAGCAGTGGGCTGAGGTGGGAGAGAGAGACCCCTGGGCACCCTTTAGAGACAAAAAGTATGTCTAAAGGAGAAAACTGGACTGACGGAGCAGTGCAGAAGAAAAGACGAGCTGACAGGACGGCAAACAGAAGAGACTGTCCAAGTGAAACGGGGGTGGGCGTGGGGAGTCTGAGAAAACACCAGCGTGATCCAGTGAACTACTGTGGGACTTTGAGGCCAGGGGCCACTCCGTCAGTCGTCACCGACACTCTCCAGCTCCATCCAAAGGGAGAAGAAAAAATACTTAAACAAATGATGACCAAAACTTTCCAAAACTTGATCAAAATTATAAAAACCCCAAAACTCTTCAGAAATGTGAAGAAATCTACTCTAAAGCAGATCATTAATCAAACTTAGAAACCAGTGATAAAGTAAAAAAAAAAAATCTTAAAATACCAAAGGAGAAAAACACACTTTATATACAAAGCAACCGAAGCAAAAGTGAAAGACTTCTCAGGAAGCTCTGGAAACCAAAGTCAGAGGTTCCAGGCCAGGCAGGGCTGCCCTCAAACCACAAGTCCCCATCCTGTGAAGAGACCCTTCAGAAACAAGGCGCAGTGAAGAGCCGGGACCTGACCACCAACAGAGCCGCACCGAGACCAGTGAGATCCCACCACTCCAGAGGGGGGTGGGAAGCACGCAGCAGTCACCCCCGCATGAGGGGAAGGTGGTGTCCGTGTTGTACTCTCGTCTAACAGCGACAACACACAGACACCAAGCCCAGGAGGCATGGCAGCACCACCCAGGCTGGAGGGACATGCTGCACACAAGCAGAAAACCCTCCTGCAAACAAGAACATACCAGACTGGGGACTTGCTGGCTGACCTCACGCAACCACTGCCTACACACAGTGTCACATGTACTAAAGCCCTCGACACTGCCAACTGACTCTAGGCACCTTTGTTTGAGGTGAGGGGGTTACCACGGATTGAATTCAGGGGCACTTGACCACTGAGCCACACCCCAGCCCTATTTTGTATTTTATTTAGAGACAGGGTCTCGGTGATTAGGCTGACTTTGAACTCACAATCCTCCTGCCTTAGTCTCCAAGCCGCTGGGATTACAGGCATGTGCCACCGCACCTGGTATAGGCACCTTTTTAATAAACAAAAGTCGAGATTAATTAAAAAAACAGGCTCCCTATAGAATGTAATTTTAAGGAAAAAAATCTCATTCATAATGACGACAAAAACAGCCTAAGAATAAAACTGCAAAACTTTGTGCCAGGCACAGTGGCCCACACCTGTAATCTCAGCGGCTCAGGACGCTGAGGCAGGAGGTTCGCAAGTTCAAAGCCACCTCAGCAACTCAGTGAGGCCCGAAGCAACCCTGTGAGACCCATCTCTAAATAAAATATTTTTAAAAAAAGGAAAAGAAAGAAAGAAAAAGGGCTGGGGATGTTGCTCAGTGGTTAAGCCTCTCTGGGTTCAATCCTGGTACCAAAAAAATGCAAGACTTTATGAAAAATGTTGTGACTAAACCTATAAGAACAGGCACAAAGCATGGAGAAGCACACAGACTCAAGAAGACTCCCAGCTGCTGAGATTCTTCTGAGAAGTCACAGTGATGACCTCAGGCAAAACCCCTCCTGCCCCTCTTTCTTTCCCATTCCAATCACAGTGGCTCATCTCCACCCCACTGGTGGCCACTGCAGGGTTGCAAGGCTGGGCCAGGAGGCCTTCCCAGGGATCCATACCCTGGCGAGCTGACCTCCCATGGCAGAGCAGCTGGTTCTGAGAACAAGGGGCCCATCGGAAAGCACAGCATGACTTTGGGTGACTTCTCTGCACATCAGAGGCCACCCAAGTTCAACCTGAGGGGCAAAGACCCACCCTCTCAACAGAGAGGAACAGGCAGGACAGGACACACTGGTTCAGCCTCGCTCAAAAGTACAATTTGCGCCTTTGCCATGCGGAAGAGAAAATGTGTACCAGCCAAGAGGCTTATTTTAAAAGAAGAGATATCAATACATATTACTAAAATGTAATAATTAAAAGCCTGATTCTAGCTCAAACTAGACAATGATCAACAGAAGTGTCCAGAATATTATACATGCAGGGTGCTGATTTAAAACTGAGTTGACATACCTAATGCATAGAAAAAAGACTGTTATGAAATACTGTTAGGCCAATTTGCTGCCCACTTAAGACCAGAAAATCAGACCCTCAACCCCGCAGCTCCTACCTACAGAAAAATAACTTGAAGCTAACAGATCAAACATAAGCTACGAGTTCTAAACTTATTAAAAGGAAACATAGGAGAAAATCAGTCACTATCCTCAGGTAGACAAGACCTTCCCTAAGCAAGATACACTACGTAGAAGCCTTGTTGGTAAATCACATATTTCACAAATCACGCTAGTCACAAATATCCACATACCAGACAACACACACACACACACACACGACTCTCTACAGAAGATGCAAGAGAAATAGAAACACCCACCACCCAGAGACTGCCACGCCACTGCCCGCTGAAGACAGGCCAACTGGTGGCAGCCAAGCCAGCAACGCCCCAGCAACACAGGGAGGAGACCTCGCGACAGCGGCTTCAGCACTGCAGGCTAAAGACGAGAGGACACACCCGATACACAAAGTGTCCACCAAACTCATCCTGCATTTGGTCCCAGAGAACAATTAAGTGCCATAAGGCAAAAACACCCTACGAACACTTCTGATCACAATGCAAGAAAATCAGAAATTTTTTAATAAAAATTTTTCTTCTTCTGGAAACTAAAAAACTTTCTATTAGACAACTACTGGATAAAATGAGAAATACTAACAAAACACAGAATTTCTGAAAAATAAGGATAAACCCTATTATATATTTAAACAATTAATTAAAGGAACATTCGTGACTTGGAGGACTGATATCAATCAAAACCTAAGAATGAGGCTGGGGACACAGCTCAGTTGGTAGAGGGCTTGCCGTGCCTGCACCTGGCCCTGGGTTCAACCCCCAGCACCACCAAAAAAAAAAAAAAAATTAAGAATGAAAATAAACACATTTCAAACTCAAAAGAACTAGAAAAAGAATAAAGTAAACCACAAGAAAATACAAAGAAGGAAACAACATAAATGAAAGCAGAAATTAATGAGGTAAAAAAGAGAGTAATAGTAAATCAGACTAATAAATAAAAACCAAGGAACTCCTACTCTCAGGAAGGAAGAAGGAGAGAGCGTGAGAGCACATGAGCACACAATACAGAAGAGAAAACGGGAGACCTGGCCACATTTTCAAAGTTACAAAACAGGGTTCTTTGTATGTGCATCTCAGTAAAAGTAAACTTTAACTGAGATGCATAATTTCTAAGGAAAATATAACTTATTAAAATGAATAAAGGGCTGAAACAGACCAACTTCACAGAAGGGACCCAGAAAGTTACCAAGGAAATACTCTGTAAAAGGGTGTGGACCCAGGGCCCAGTGTTGGGATTCAGTGGTAGAGTGCTTGCCTAGCATGTATGAGGCACAGGGTTCGAAACCCAGCACCACACTAAAAACAACAAACAAACAAACAAAGGTACTGTATCCATCTACAACTAAAAAGTTAAAAAAAGAGACGTGGGCCCAGCCAGCAGGGCAGAATCCCAGCACACCTGAAGACCAGGCGGCTCCAACCTAACAGTCTGTTCAGAAGCACAAAACAAGAACTCCCAGATGCCACTCAGGAATCCAGTATGACACTGACACCTGCACCTCATACAGACAACACAAAACAAAAGCTAAAGACCAGCCACCTGTGAGCACAGACTGTAGAAGCCTTAAATAAAATGCAAGCCCATTCCAAAGCCATGCTAAGAAAATAAGACCTTAGCCAGGTTGACTCACCCAGGGATGCAGGCCACAGAGGAAACCCACAAAAACAATTCAGGACATGCCAGGGGGAAACAGCGTTGTGTCCCCCGAGTCTGACAAACCCTTTGACAACTGCAACTCGTATTCTTTGAGAATTCTTGAGAAAATGAAAATGGATGAGCACATTCCTCTGTCCTTCAGCCAGCACCCACTGATGGGAACGGCAACAGGCATTACCATAGAGGTCAGGCACAAGGCAGAGACAGCCACCATCTCCTCTGCTATTTGACAATGTCAGATCAGAGATAAAATTCCAGTCACAAAGACTGAAAAAGTAAACTCTCTCCCTCTGCATATAGCAAATCAGAAAGCCCCAGACCTCGGGACCTAGAGAATCAAAGGTAAAACTAATTTCCACAATCAGAGAAATTGGCAAGGTTACTTAATAAGGAAATCAATCAACAGCCTCACATACACAAAAATAACTAGACAATACAATGGGAGCAAAAGCCCCATTTACAAGAGCAACAAAGTCATACAGATTTAACAAGAAATACAGCAAGTATACAACACAAAAGCAAGCGTGCACAAAGCCAAGAGCCCTTGCTCCTGGTTAGGAGGCCCAGACATCAGGAAGACACTTGTTCTGCACATGTACATGTTCTGCACTTTCCAACCTGCGAGCGTAGCTAGGCAAACGCGGGAAGGATGAGCTGGGGAGGACGTGGCCAGCCAGACAGACTAGGCAGCACTCTGTCAGGCTAGAGAAGCACAAGGGCACAAAGGCTTGAGCTCCACTCGGACTTGTTTCACCGTGGTGCGTGTAGCAGCTCTGAGATTACCCTTCGCATATTATAGGAGTGGGTGGATAATATCCACGCTGATGCTGTTGAGTGAGGAGAAGCAGATGCGGAAAAGCTACAGGAAGCGCCTGAGGGTGGAGGCCACGCTGGAAGGCACTGTTAGCGACTCACAGTCTGTTGGACACTTCCCTCTCAGCTCTGTCTACCGAGAGGCCAGAGACAGCAACATGCCCGTAGGCACCCAAGAGCACACGTGTTGCCCAAGGACAAGGACTCCAAAGAAACAGCTGGGTCCAGCTGGAATAAAAGCTACAAGAGGGCTGGGGTTATGGCTCAGCGGCAGGGCGCTTGCCTCGCACGTGCAAGACCCTGGGTTTGATCTTCAGCAGCACCACAAAAAAATAAATAAGTGAAATAAAGGTTTTGTGTCCAACTATGACTAAAAAATAGATATTAAAAAAAAAAAAGCTACAAGAACCTAGAATACCTTGGTATGCATAAAAGTTGGAAAGTGCTTGAAAGGACACAGAAGTCAGCTGAAGTGACTCTCACTGGCCAAATCTAGACCAGCCTGGGCATCAGAATAAGCACAGGGAAGGGGCCATAACCCCTGAATAAATGAACATGCACTGTGTCTTCCTCCGTGTAGAGGATTGGGGGGGCAGATGCTTAGGACTCTTGGTAAAGAGCGTCTCAGGAAAGAACCGCCACTGGAGGCCAGATGTAAGTGTGAAAAGGCTGGACAGGAAGCAGGGTACTGAAGTCTTGGAGTGGCACCCCAGAGACGGTTTACTAGTCATCAAGGGAGAAAGCAACAGAACTAGGAAGAAATCAGACAATTCTGGGCAAATGGGCAAAATCCAAATTATGATCAAAACCCAGAATTATGTCCGGGTCAGAAATACACAGCTGCAAAACAGCCAGGCTCTGGAATTAGGCATGAGGGGTCAAGAAGAGGAGGGTTTGCCTGGCAGGCTGGGAAGGCCATTCTGCCTACCAGGCCTCTGGCTACATCTGGAACCTGGACTGTGGGGGGGTTTCCAGCAGCCTGCAGTATGAGGGCCTTAGCGGGCCGATACTGTGTGCGTGCACAGTGGGTTAACACCTGCTTTGCTTCTGCAATTTAGTCGGTTCCAAGCAGAGGGTTTCAGGTGATTGACTTCAGTAAAAACTCTGAATGCTGAGTGGCCAGTGAGCTCCCCAGTATGCAGTGCCTCACACACACTAGCATGTCGCTGCCCACACGTGACTCTGCTGGGAAAAGGCACACGGGGTGAAGTGCAGGGGAAACCACGCACAGGTCTCCAGAGTCCAACACGATAAACACACACACAAAACACCTCTGCAGCCCAGCCTACAGGCTAAAAGGTCCCCTGGTGATGACTTATGTGCCTTAAATGCTGCAAAATGCGTAGTAGAGTCCACATAGCAAGAAAGGACCCAGAATTATGTCTGGGTCATAAATACACAGCTGCAAAACACCCAGGTTCTGGAATGCTCCCTCTACAGCCACCCAGTCAGTGAAAGAGGTTATGGCTAAGCAGATGAGATGGTGACGGTCACCAAGGACAGCACAAGGTGGAGGGTCGCGAAAGGGGCACTAAAGTAAGAATTAAACACAGCTCAAACAGATCAAACCTGATGGCCCCAAGGCACCATGAGACTGCACCAGCAGGGAACACGGGAACTGAGATGTACTGGGATCCCAGAGTGCTGCACACTGGCCAGGAGCAGAAACACCCAAGGACACAGCCACGCATCTCGCAAAGCAACGAAGATGAGAGAGCACAGTGCAGAGGCGACCTGAAAGGCAGACTGGACTTCCACACCCACCCACGGGCTTCAGCCCACTCCCAACATCTTCTTCTCCCTGAACCAATACTTACACAGCATTCTGTCCAGTAGATATGAAGGAAGGGGAAAGTGAGCAGAGCTTTGTTTCCTTCCTTGGGCAGCAGCTCCTCTTTGAACTGAACAAAGTTTGATTCCAGGTGAATCATCTTTGGAGCCCGGCCATAGGATCTACAAACAATTTTTAAAAAGTAACTGAGAAAACAACTAAACAAGGTTCAGCAGGGATGCAACAATAAATAATTCGATCCTATCTATGAGTTCAGAAGCAAATATAGTATGAGCCATGACCAATGCTCTGTGCAGAAGCACTGGAAGCACCTCACACACACCCACGCTCCCTCCCGATAAGTGCTGCTGCAGAACACACACAGCAACGCTCCCCTGACAGGTCCCACTCCACCAAGGCCCCACAGCCCGAGACAGCTCTCGCACGACAACCACCCCGAAGTCACTGGGAAAGAGGAAACGAGGGCAGCTCTACAAGTCAACTGCACCAGCACTGGTGCTCAGGGGCAACCTGTGTACCCAAGGAGCAGAGTTACCTGGTGATAAAGAACAGGCTTTTCTTGCAGAGCTCAAATAAAATAGTGGCACAAACCTCCCCTTTTTCCTCAGCCCAAGAAAGAAGCCAAAGAGAGATCCCATGAGTCACACAGCTAACCTAAGGTCCTGAGAGGAGGCTGCTGTGCTCATGCCTAAAAAACAAATTAAGCACCATGTGTCCTTTCCCTGTGCTGTGTTTGAGACATCTACGGCTGGATGTTTTAATTCAGTCTAGGGATGCTCTGGTTTAGTCGGCTGAAGCCGATCATACTCAACACAGTTACACTTCTGCTTGAAAGGGTGCCTTCACTCTTTGCAAGCTCTCCACCTTCCCCGTCCTTTGTGAGGATAATCAAGTTCTCTTCTTCCATTCTTTTGTTCTGACAGCTTCAAAGTTTAGCCATCTATTTCTATTTTGGTTACATTCTCACTTTGGGGGGATTTGGGGTGATAAGTTACCAGGCTGGCCTCAAACTTGCAATCCTCCTGCCTCAGCCTCCTGTAACTGGGATCATAGGCATGGGCCATGGTGCACAGCCACGGCGTTTTATTTCAACACTTTTTTCTTCTCTTTTTTGCTGTGCTGAGGGTCAAAACCAAGGGCTCATGCACACTCAGCAAACGCTCTACCACTTAGCTATATCCCCACTCCAGCAAGTTTTTACTTTAAATATTCTAACACACCACATACACCTTGTCTACACTGGTGTTCCTTGTGGGACGCACCGTCGAGTTACTCCAGAGAGGCCAGTACAGCTTCTGATCTTAGAGAAGTCTGTGAACATTACCGCCTACTGCAGTACCTCCCCACTAAAAGCAGAGGTCCCTGGGGTCGCCCAGGGCCAGGAGCAGAAGACCCTCAGCACGAGACCTCGAGAGGCTCTGGCTCAGCTCTCCCTCTCACTAAAGCATGAATGATGAGCCCTAGTTCAGAGCATTTTCCCTTACCATCTCAAGACGACTGCTGTAAATTTTGGACCTCACGCTGCATGTGACATCCAGGGATTATTGCAGAGTCCTGGTCTGCTTCTGGAACACTCCTGGTACTGGTTCTGCCAGTCTCCCCTCCCTTCTGTCCCAGCTGCCCTCTCCACTCACCCACCTGCGCAGCACGGGCCATGGTCTTCCGAGCTCCGTCTCCAGCCTGCTCACTGGCCCTTCAGCTAGACAGCTATTGTGCATCTGATAAGGTTTGTTTCAATATTTTAATTTCTAAGATCTAATCAATTCCCATTTTTTATCAAAGTTATATGTGCATAACATACAGTATTAAGCTTTTAGAAGACTCACTCGCGTGCGTGCACACACACACACACCCTAAGACGGCGCTGCCTGTCCTGCCCTTCTCTGCCTTCCTTCTGTCTGAGTTTCCTAGCGCTGCTGTAACAAATTACCATGGAGCTGGGGGCTTTGAAACAACATTTGCTTACTGACTCACCCTTCAGGAGGCCAGAAATTCAAAATCAAAAGTCAGCAGGCTTAGCTCCCCTGAGTCTATGTGGGAGGTTTCTTGTCCCCCTTCCAACTTCTGGGGGCTGCTGACAGCTCTGGGCATTCCCTGGTTTGCGGCTCCATCTCCACCTCCCCCATGTGCCTCTGCATTCTTCCTTTCTGTCTCTTATAAGGACACCTCCTGGATTTGGGGTCCATCTTAACCCAGGATGACCTCACAGTGAGCCTTACCTTACGTCTACCTTCAAAGACACTCCTAGTAAGGTCCCATTCTGATGTTTCAGGTGGATGTCCCTCACCTAAGACTCCTGAGTTTGATGGGCACTCCATCGGTCTTTCCCAGGCCACTACTTTTCCTGAGATAAACTCTCCACCTTCTTGCCCAGGAGCGGTCTGGCTGTAGACCTCCTGGCCCTGGGCTTGAGCTGTTCAGAACTTAGCCTGCTAGTCTTAGAATGGCCCCTCTCCCTGACTTCTGCAGGGCCTCACATCCATGGGTCGGGAGCCTCTCTGTCCACTGAAGGTCCTTCAGGCTTCTGCAGAGGCAAGACAAGAGCCATCTGCATGGATGCCACTGATGGATGGGGTGGGCGCCTGGGTCGTGCTCCTTATCCACACCTCTGCCAGCCTACTTCCCAGAGTGGGCCTCGCCCTTGCCTGCCAAGGCTCTGCACTTGGTCATGCATCATGAACCCAGGCTGGGGCTCAGCTATTTCGGCTTTTCTTTCCCAACCTTTCCATCTTCCTCCTTCTCCCACAGATGTGTCCACATCTCTCAGCTGTTGTTGTCCCCTCTCTCTCTCTGCTATGGTCTGTACATATGCACCACAGTTCATATGTTGGAAACCTGCAAGAATGTGAAGAGGTGGGACCCTCAAGAAGAGCTTAGAGTAGGAGCCGCTGCATGGGACTGGACGGTGCCATTATCTGGCAGCAGTTCCACTGCTGCAGGTGTGGGTTCCTTAGGAAAGAAGAGTCTGACCCTCTGCCTCTCCGACTTCCCTGTGGGATCTTTCCACCACATTAGCACAGAGTAGAAGGCCCTTGGCAGATGCCACCCCTGATCTCAGCCTTTGCACCTCCAGAACTGCGAGCCAAGTGAGTTTCTGCTCGCTGTGGGAGCTGCAGGCTGTGGCGTTCTTCTGGTAGTACTAAAGGGCCAAGGCACCATCCTTGTGTGGGTCCAATGGTGCAGTCCTTGGCTCTCATTTAGAGGGCTTTCAAGAAGGTGCAGAAATGGCAACATATGCAGTCTAAGTGGCTTCTCCATTCAGTTTTCTTTCCCTCATTACCTCCATCTTGCTTCACGAACATCCCTTTCTTCTTGTATCTTCCTGAACGTTCAATAACACATGCTTATTTGAAATCCTGCACAATTACTCCGCTTCTTTAGGCATTAAGTTCTGCACTGGCTGAAGTGTTCTCTCTCTCAGCCACTGGGCCTCCCGGCATGTGAACGTGCTTTCTCTAAGAACATCCTTTCTCACGCGGCACTCCTGATGCCCACAGTACAGCTGAGGCTCACTAATACTGAGACACCATCATCAGGCACAGAAACCAGACTACATGCCTGAGGGCCAGGGCAAGTCACCCAGAGAGCCCTTCACATTAATAGGCAAAACCAATGGTCAGAAGCCACAGTGACAGGGACGGGGGAACAACAGGAGGTCAGGATGCACCCTGACTACATCAGGTTACCCAAACGTTTCCACAAATAATATCTCACCAGGAAGATTCCCAGCCAATGACTCCCTCTGGACAAGTCCGTAGACAATGGGACCTGAGTGTACTCAAGAGGCCAACTACAGGGACAGGTGACCAGGCCTCTCTTCTATTTATCCTTCTAATTTCTAAGTAACATCTTTTCATATAGCTTCTTATCCTTAAGAAAAGTACACGGGTGCTTGGTGAGAAGCTCTGGTAGCCCAGCTGCTAAGGGGTATATGTCTCCCCAGCAAGCTGCCTGTACCTTCAAGATACTGTGATTCACCAGAAAGAATCACAAGTCATTCCTACAAACATCAGTCTTTAACTTAAAAAAAAAAAAAAAATGCCATCCAATGTCTCATTAAGAAAACCATGCTGGAGCTAGCTAGAAAGCACAGCCCTTGCCTAGAATGCTCAAGGATCAAGCACCCCCAAAATTACAGAGCATCGTCCAATGCCTTCAACAGTAAGACGCAGCTCAGGGGAAGCCCTTCCATTCTTGACGACAGAGGCCCTCGCTTGTGCTGCTTCGCCTGCTCCCACACCCAGAAACTGCAGGCGGGGCTACAGCCCAAACCCAGACACTGTACCTTCTCCACTCCATTGGCTCTCTGGGAAGCTGCTGGGAAAGTGTCGGATAAATAGAGGTAAACAAATTCTGATCTCCAGCACCTATAACGGAATGAAGAGAAATCCAGTTATGGCACTTGTAGGTGGGTAAATATAGACAAAACATGCTTTTATCAAAGTGTATTGTTGGGCAATTTTTTTTCAGTAAAATGACATCACAAAACAATCTTGTTTTGTGTCTCTAAATGATTAATCTCAAGAAAAATCCAACACTTGACACATATAGCTGAACTTAACCTCTCAATAATTCCATGAGATGGCCAGGGCTCTCCACAGGAAAACAAGGATCAGGAAGGCGAGAGGCCCGCCAGAGGCCATGCAGTCAGGAGCTGCTCAGCCCCCAGCCCTGTGCCCTCCAGCCTTCGGAACTGTGTAAGAGCCAGAAAACTCTCCACATGGGAAGGGAAACCCAAGGGATGAACGTGGACGCCTTCCTCCAAGTAACTCCAGCGTCCCCCAATGGCAGCAGGAGCTGCAATGCACACACCCCCAGCCTCTCACCTGGCCCTGGCCAGGATCTCCTAGGAGGAAACAACTCACAGACAGGAAAGCAAGGTTGGAGAGGTGGCTGTGTCGGGGCGCAAAGCCAGCCCACGCAGGTATGGTTACAGCAGGGACGTGCAGGTTCACACTGCACACCCAGCTCTTTCATCCTAGCTTTACAGAACCAAAAAATCCATTTACTTCTCTCAAGAAATGATGGCATAACCTTTTAATGGATGCTAAAACTGTTACACTCAGAAGGTCCTCTTTAAGCAAAACCATTTTCATAACTGCCTTTATACTGATCTAAAGAAGTCATCAGAAACTGATGTAGACCATTAACACACTTGCTTATTTTGTGATCATGAACCTAAAAAAAACTCTAAAAAAACCCACATGATGATGTCAAGTCACTGCAGAGAGAAAGCTCATTTCTTTTTTTTGTTGTTGTTGTTCTTTTTAGTTATACCTGACAGTATTTTGACATACCATATATACACAGAGTTTAACTTCCCATTTTTGTGGTTGTACACGATATGGAATCACACTGGTCATGTATTCATGTACGAACATAGGAAAGCTATGTCCACTTCACTCTCCTGTCAAGAAAGGTCATTTCTCTATATATGAGTGGAGTGGTTGGGGTGGCACTGGGAACCTCACTGTCCAGTCCCTGTCCTGCTCCTCCACTGACCAGCTGCCTAAGGGTCATGAGCTAGCCATGCCATCAAAAGAGACAGGGCACCTCTGTGTCTTTTCACAATGTCAGAATTTACTAAATAAAAATAAATTCACATACTCAGTCCATTTATCCACTTCATTGAACTGGGTACTCGTGACTTCACTTGGTACCAGTGACCCCAGCATCACAATCTTAACCTCTATTATCAATAAACTCAAGTCATGCATCATACTTCACTTGATGACAAACAGGTCACAGAAAGGCTGAGAAAGGCTAAGACAGCCACAGGATTCAAAGACCTTGCTAGAAGTGAAGGCAGGGCTGACTCGGATGCAGAAAGTCACGCAGATGACCAGACACGGTGCACAGGGCAGCACTGAGGTGTCAGCTGTAAGTGGGCTGTGGTCGCAGGGGAGACAGGCTGAACTGAAACCTGGGAGAGGTGGCTCTGGCCATCTTCCTGGGCAAGGATCCTGAGGAGTGGCCATGTGACAGGTCCACACCTGCCACGTCAGCGTGAGGCACTCTCCTCTTACACAAGGGGCTACATCTGGTGTGGCTGGCAGCTCTGTGTGTCTGATGGGACCTGACATGCCACATGCCCACGGACTCCTATTTAATAAGTTCACAGATGGTAATTTCTTTTTGGCATGAATGGTCAGTTTGTGCCTTATGATTGGGCTGGGCACGAGGTGGCTCACCTGTACAAACAAGGTATACTAAAGTTTCTACCTTGGCACCTATACTCAAAATGTAGTAACACGGCAAACTGCTGCTTTATAACTCGGAGTCATTCGGAGCAAGCAAGGCCTGAAAGCCGCCGTCTGTACACCATGGGGTCACCCAGGGCAGGGACAGCCTGAAAGCCGCCGTCCTGTACACCATGGGGTCACCCAGGGCAGGGACAGCCTGAAAGCCGCCGTCTGTACACCATGGGGTCACCCAGGGCAGGGACAGCCTGAAAGCCGCCGTCCTGTACACCATGGGGTCACCCAGGGCAGGGGAGCCTGAAAGCTGCAGTCTGTACACCATGGGGTCACCCAGGGCAGGGACAGCCTGAAAGCCACCGTCCTGTACACCATGGGGTCACCCAGGGCAGGGACACCCTACTCTCCACAGTAAGCTTGAGGATTTAGTGCCTGGGGATCAGATGTAAAGCAGAAAGTAAAAACGGCTCCCCAGCAAGGCCACAGGGCGAGTGAGCAGTGGATGTGCAGATATAACCTAGAGTAGTGGTAAAAGGGCTGCTGCTGCTACATTTTTATGGAGATAAAAATAATTTTTATATTTTCACTTAGCACTTTCATCTTGTTCATTTATTTGGCAGTCATCTCAGAAATCAATTCAGTGAGAAAATGTTTAGCACCAGGGTGTGTAGCTCAATGGCAGAGCATTTGCCTATCATGCTGGGGCCATGGGTTCGAATCCCAGCACCACCAAAACCAAACCAAACAGAAACCAAAAACACCTCTTCTGTCAGCTTCAAGTTTATTTTTTGCCAATTTCTATTGCCTCATTAAAGGTTTCCATAGATAAATAAAAATCATTACTATTCACTAGATGGAAACTAAGCCAACCACATGGAAGCTTTCTCTTTTTTTACTTAGTTTTCCGTATAACATCTCACACACGCACGCACACATGGTCCCTGCAATGCAGTGTCGCATAAGTACACAAGGAACATGCACACAGAGTCTGATAACCCTCACAAGCTTGCCCCATACAGAAGGAAAAGGTCGACCAGAGCTCTGGTCTGCGACAGAACCTGCACAGGTGAGGGGCAGCAAGCGTTTCACATCTGAAGCTCTCGGCCAGGGCTGGGTGAGCCCCTGATCGGGACTCAGAGAAGCAGTGTGGTGGTGGGATCAGGCCTAGAGTGGCCCCTCAATAACAAAAAGCAGAATGAAATATGTGATCTATGAAAACTCTGCAGAAATGGCTACTCTTCAAACATGCTGCTGAACGCAAGCTGCAGTCCAGTTTAGGTTACGTCCTCAAGTTTGCAAACGTCACTATGGAAGGCGCATCTTCAAGCCCAAGCCTGCCCCTGCTTGCTCCGAGACCACATGTTCATCACTGCTCCTCATCAGCTTTCGGGAAGACAGAGTTTCAAATAAAATAAAATTAAAAAAGCCTCTGAGGTCACAAACTGGGAAGTTGTCTCAGCCTGTTCGATAATGTACAGTGGATTTGCTGTAATTCATGCCCAATGTCAATACCATAATGAAAATTAATCTTTCAAACCGGGCATTCTGTCATGGGGAAAACTAATGTTGAACGCACAACTATGGAGCAGGGAATCCCCACACCAGCGTCCTCCTGAAGTATATGTATGAAAGGCTTCCACATCTGGGGCTGGGTGGGAAGCAAGGAGAAACAGCGCCTAAAAAAAGGATCCAGATTGCATGAGCAGGAAGCAAGGCCGAGTCACCCCTGTCTCTTGCACAGACACTGCCCCATTTCACTGGAAGCTCCTATGGAAGATGAAACGCAAGCCCTCCACTGTTTAAAGAAGACCTCATTTTAAGAAGCCATTTGCAGTTGGTGAGATGGGGATCTTCGTCCCTTGGCTGCCTGATGTCACGGACCCCAGCCTCGGGTCTGCTGGAATGCCACGATGTTCCATCACACGCAGGGGAACCTGCCCGGTTGTCACTGGCTTTAGTTATGTATGCCCACCACCTGGCCTTCCTCCTGGTCCTTATGTGGCCTCTGCTTCTCCTCCTTGGGATCCTCAGCCCTGCACACACACACACACACACACGTATATTCTCTCTTCCTCCCTCTGTTCTTCTCTCCCAGGGGTGACCAAGAGAAAACAGCACAGCACATTAGTGCTCATCGAGTTTATGCTATGGGAATTTGCAGAGAAAGGACTATGACAGACACATAAAGACAAGACAAAGATATAAAGTCCCAGCCAGGAGCGGTGGTGCAGGCCTGCAATCCCAGTGGCTTGGGAGGCTAAGATGAGAGAATTGTAAGTTCAAAGCCAGTCTCAGCAAAAGCGAGGCACTAAACAACACAGTGAGACCCTGTCTCTAAATAAAATACAAAATAGGGCTGGGATGTGGCTCAGTGGCTGAGTGCTCCCAAGTTCAATCCCTGGTACCAAAAAAAAAAAAAAAAAGATATAAAGTCCCCAAACCTAAAGTTCTTATTTATTTATTTAGTAACCAGGGATTGAACCCAGGGGTGCTTAACCACTGAAGCACATCCCCAGGTCCCCAAAGTCCGCTCTCTTTTAACTTGAGGGACAACTGAGCACACATGCCAAGGAGGTTCAGAGGTCCATCCAAGGAGATGACCATCATCTTCTCCAGCCCTCTAAGACCAGACTGCACTTAAAATTCTAAAAATTTTCAAAAGAAAAAGATTGGATAAATGTACCCAAACTGAAAAACACCAAAGAATCAGTATTTAACAGTTTACATAGATTTACACAAAAGAAAACAGGAGTGTTGTAGCAGCTTGAAGGAGTCGTGACACTGAAGAGGCCCCACCTGCTCCAGGTGTGCCCTGCTTTGGGCTATGGACAGACACGTTTTCAAACCACTTTATCCAGATTACCCTTCACCTCCCAGCAGTTTCCTAACAGTATAGACATTAAAGAGGAGAATTTGGCAGTTTAGCAAAATAATCTTAACATTTACCACAGACCACAGCCTTCTTGCAGGGCTCTATCCCAACGCATGCTAGAAGGCAGCTGCCAGCACAGGCTGTCTGACACAGGGCATTTAAAACAGCAAAATGAAAAACAACTCAAATGTACCAATGGGGACTAGCAGTGTAGACCTCAGAACTGCTACAACACGGTGGAGCTCTACACAACTGGGAAAGGAGTGAGGAAGACCTCCACACACCACCAGTGTGCCATGCAGCCCAGCACATGTTGAGTGCAACGCGGGGCAAGGCATTTGGGCGGTCGTGTGGCACCCCACACGGTGGCTCCCTGGATCTGCAGCACAGTCATCATCTGGCCTTGGTCACACAATGGTCAGACCCTGCTCAGCCCTGCTCATGCAGAACTCCAGGCATCTAACAAGTCCACCAGGGGAATCCAACACAGCTCAAGCTTGAGAACCTCCAATCACCCCAAGTCCCTCGAGAGCTGAGATTTTCAGTGCACAAGAAAATATAAAAGACAGCGTAGTTCACTGAAACCCCAGTCTTTGATTTTAATTTAAAATACTGCTTTCCCTAAAAGGAACCAGGGCTCCTTGCACAATCAGCAGACTGTGGACTGGGGCGGGAAACGTACAAAGTGAGCTGGGGCACTTGCCACGCCAGACAGTGAGAACCAGCCTCTGAAGCCAGCCTGAAAGAGGCTCTCCGCAGCCAAAGATGCGACAACATGCACACAATGAGGCAGCCGCCACCACAGCCTCAAGTACACCCAGCACTTCTGTGACCCTTTAAAAAAGCCACCCGATCACCACTGCAGGGTGCTAGTGAACCAGCTCATTTTAGGGAAAGGTCAAGTGTGCAGCACCACTGCACTACTGGGTGAGCAAACACTGTAAGCAGTAAGGATGCATGTATACATACATGGGTGCGCACGGGTGCGCGCGCGTGCACACACACACACACACACACCCTTTCTGTAGCAAGATTCCAACCAACAAATGAAAAATGCCAAAATTACAATATTACCATCTTGCAACATTTAAGGATGGAGTGGAAAACCAATCAGACACACCACCACTGAACAGTGTGCAGAACCAAAAGGAACCCAGCAGCAGCGGAGCAGACGAGACAAGGTGGCCTACAGCACATGGCAAGCCACAGGAGGAGCAGGGAACTAACTGCATAAAAACTGTGTCTGAACACGCTAGTTTACAAAGTTGGGAAGGTTAAGGCAAATGGGAAATGTAAACATTGAATAGTTCACGTTAAGAATTATTCTGGGTATGATAAAGGTTGGTAGTGATGTCTTTAAAGTCCTTATCTACAGAGACATATTCTAAGCTCAAATGCCATAACAAAGTGACACAGACAGGTGGGCTCAACAGCAGAAATGCACTTCCCACAGTTCAGAGGCTGGAAGTCCAAGCCAAGGTGTCAGCAGGTCCACTTGCTGGGGGCCTGCTCCCTGGCTTGCAGATGCCCACCTTCTCACTGCATCTCACCTGGCCTTTCTGTGAGATGGAATAATAGGAGTGGGAGACTCAGCACCCTTCTCCTCTTCTTACAAGGCCACCGATCCTATCACGAAGGGCTCCCACCCTCTTAGCCTAATGTAACCAAAGGCTCTACCTCCTAAATGCCATCACGTGGGAGCTGGGGTCTCAGCATAGGAGTTGGAGGGGGGCACAAACATTTAGTGTACAGCAGATACAGTTATGACGTGCATTTACCATAAACATTTATATGATGTCTGAAATTTGCTCCAAAATAATATAGAATGAGGCAGGGACTGGCCAACTCACTGGCTGCTAGGAGGAGAGCTCTGTGAGAGTTGGACCTTTACTCACAGGTAAAGCCCCACCAAACACCCACAATAGTGCCTGGCATGGAACAGGGGCTGGTACAATTTCAAGTGGTGAAAATGCCTCAGCACTCATGTGACACACCAATCAAACCAGGACCCCACAGGATAGGACATCCTACAGCAGGAGTAATGGCAAATTTTCAGACTCCAAATTGCATGTTGCAATGAGTAAGACTACTAAGAATTTCTAGTGTAAGTTTGAGTTCTTAGAATGCTCAATGAAATTTACTTTTATTTTATTTTTAATTTTTATTCTTAAGTTTTTTTTTTAGGTGGACACAATATCTTTATTTTACATTTATGTGGTGCTGAGGATCGAACCCAGTGCCTCGCGCATGCTAGGTGAGCACTCTACCACTGAACCACACCCCAGCCCCTCAATGAAATTTAAAAACTGATTTTCCATTTTACTTAACTCTCTGGAAAAGGCTGCCACCCAACTTGTACTACTTCTGTTATGGCAGAGGGCTAGTTTTAGGGGCAGACCTGTCTGTGCCTGTGGGCAGATGGAGTCTGACTTCCCTGAGCACTGGTGAGCCCATGCTGGAGGAGAGCCAAACCTCTCGGAGCTGGCCTTTGTGGTTACTCAGCACTGATAACCACGGTCACCCAGAGCACAACTGGCCCTCTGTTCTTCAAAATAACTTCAAAATAATCTCAGACAGCCCCCCCCCATTGTCAAACTTGATGTTTAAAAGCTTATTTTTTAAATTATCTCTATTTTTTTAAAAGCTTATTGACTGGTCCAGGTGAACTAAAATGCCCACAACTGGTGTGCTCCAGATTTTATCACCCAAATGGGTCGTTCTCAGTTCTAAGGCTTTGTTGAAAACTTCAACTCTGAAATGTATGCAATGACCTAAATGTTAACTGCTCTCAGCTGAAAATAGGAAAACTTTCCAAACATACAATGCTCTCAGGTGAAACCAAGGTCTAAAACTGATATTAGTTTCTTCATTATTTCCCTACTCATGTATTTTTTTTTAATTTGCAAACAAGGGTCTAAAATAATATTGAGAAAGGAAATATCGTGTAATAGATATCCAAAAAATGCCGAACAAAGGCATTTATTTCCACAGGGAAAAAGTAAGAGCGTGCAGAAGGGGCTGCTCTTCTTCTCAGAAGAGGCAATTCCACTCAGTGTCAACACCCAGAAGAATCCAAAGCCTGAAAACCAGGAACACGTACTTTTGGTCAAGAGGTCGGGAAGGACAAATTCACAGAAGCAGAAGAAACATGTAAAACTGACACCTGGTGAATGCTAGCCACTGACCCTCAGCAGAGGGGGTTGAGGGGCGGACCCTCAGAGCTGGGTGTCCACATGACCTCGTTTGGAGAAAGGCTCTGTGGAGATGTGATCAAGTTCAGGGTGATCATCCCAGATTACATAGAGATACATACTGTCCTAGGCCCTAAATCTGATGACAAGTGACAAGTATAGGAGAAAGAGAAAACACAAGGTGAAATAAACAGGGAGAGGAGGTGGCCATGAGATGATGGAGTGACCAGCCACGGGTCGGGGATGCTAAGGGCTGCTGGGAGCCCTAGGAGGTACAGAGGCTCCTTGCCTTCAGCCATCCACCTCCAGGATGGGGTGGGGGATCGATTTCTGTTGTTTTAAGCCACCCAACTTGTACTACTTCTGTTATGGCAGAAACTGATACAAGCAGGATGAACACAGAAGAATGGGCACGCTTTCTCCAGTGCCCTTCCAACTCACCAGGGCACGTTTCTCCTCACCTCATAAACGTTAAGGCAGCACAGGTAAACAGGTAATCCAGAATTCAGGAGACGTCAAACTACTAATAAATCTATAAAAAGAACCTCATGGACAAAAGATACATACACACTAAAATAATTATGATAACACTGGGTTGGACAAAGAGTGGTTTTGGTTTGGGTTTTATTTAGGGGCAGGGAGGGCACTGAAGATTGAACCCAGAAGTGCTTTGCCACTGAGCTACATCCCCAGTCCTTATATTTTTTTTTTGAGACAGGGTCTTGCTAAGTTGCTGAGGGTCTCACTAAGTGGTCAAGGCTGGCTTTGAACTTGCAATATTCCTACCTCAGCCTCCCGAGTCATTGGAATTATAGGCATGAGCCACTGATCCTGACCAGAGAGTTTTTATACATGACATAAAAAGCACAATCTAAGAAAAATTAAGAGTTTGTCAAAAATTAAATAGTTTGCACTTCAAAAAGACACCTTGAGGAAATGAAAGGGCAAACCAAACTGGGGGAAAAAATCTTCAAATCATGTCCAAAAAAGGACATATATCCAGAAAATTAAATGAACTTTTGCAAGTCAATAATAACGCAATTAAGGGCTGGGGCTGTAGCTCAGTGGCAGAGCACTTGCCTAGCATGCATGAGGCACTGGATTCAATCCTCAGCACCACCTAAAAATAAACAAATAAAATAAAGGCATTCTGTCCATCTACAACTACAAAAAAAAAAAATTTTAATGCAATTAAAAGATGGGGAAAAGACTTGAATAAACATTTCACTGAAGAGAATACAGCATTTAGGGAAACTCAAATTAAAACTTAAAGCAGATGCCACTTTATATTCATAAGATGATGATAGTTAAAAAATAAAAAGACAACTTATCACCGAGGATATGGGAAAACTAGAATCTTTGCTAGACTGCAGTGGGAATGTTAAGCAGGACAGCCACCTTGAAAAGTATATAAATAAATGAATAAAATAAAGATCCACCAACATCTCAAAAAAATATTTTTTTAAAAAAAAGTTAAACATAACCTTATCATGTGACACAGCCATTCTCCCCTAAGAATCTTCACATGAAAAATGAAAACGCAGGTGTACATGCAAGCAAATTTTCATGGGCAGCATTATTCACAAGGCCAAAAAGTGGAAACAATCCAAGTGCCCATCAACTGGTGACAAGATGACCATGCTAAGGAACAGCCATAGAGTGGAATCCTCCTCAGCAGTAACAGAAGGCATGCTGACAGCAGTGCATTGCGTGCACCTAAACTCCGTAGGTGAAAGCAGCCAGACGCAAAGACCACACCTGCATGGCTGCACTGCGCACAATGTCTAGGAAACCAACCTGTAGACGCGGAGCATGGGGTGCCCCAGCTGGGGCAGAGCAGGGATTAACTGCTACCTCTACCAGCGTTCTTTTGGAGGTAACAGGCTGAATTGTCATGATGACTAGAGAATTCTAAAAACTTACCAAAAGTAGTGTCCAATTATAGTATGTACATTAAAGTCAATAAAGCTATTAAAAGTATGACTTTTTTCCTACCAAATAATAGTTGGGTTTTTATCCCCGCAACCCATCAGCCTGTCAAAAAATAAAAAAGATGCATTCTCCCCTACCCAGTGAAGGGGAGTCAAACCTGGGTATAGCTTTTCACAGGGATCATTTGGAAGAAAGTTTCACAAGTCAAACTTCTCACCTTTTGATCCAACAATTCCACTTCTAGATTCCACACTTGATAATAAAGATGGACTGATGTTCTCTTAGTGCATTTGTAAGGTTTCAAGTTCAGTTTTATAGAATAAGAAGTGTATCTTTGTCCAAGGCCTCCTCCAAACACCAGATGACCTCTCCTTAAGGATGCTTCAGAAGATCCTCCTGGGCCCCAAGAGTACCTTGGTTTGGTCACATAGTTATAATTTACTGACTTGAGGTTTAAAAAAAGCCTAACCAAACACAGCTCCTAAGACCTTGCAAATCTGATCTCCAGATGGGTGCAGCGGCTGTGGCACACTCCTGTAACCCCAGCAGCTGAGGTAAGAGGATCACGAGTTCAAAGCTAGCCTCAGCAACAGCGAGATGCTAAGCAACTCAGTGAGACCCTGTCTCTAAATTTAAAAAAAAGGGGGGGCTGGGGATGTGGTTAAGTGCCCCTGATTTCAATACCCAGTACAAAAAAAAAAACCTGCTTTCTGGCCAACCAGTTAGCTCTATTTATTTTACTGGATTAATGGGTTCCTCAATTCAAAACATCCAAACAGAGAATGTGCCTGTGTCAAAAAGCTAAAGGCATATAATTTACCTAAAACAAACCAGAGAGATCAGGATTCAAACTCTCCAAGGATTTTCTACAAAGCTCTGTTTGTATTTAATAATTTTATGGCAGCAAAACCTTCTGTCTTATGAAGCAAGGACGACATACAGCAGGGTTTTCCCTTGGTGAAATGCTCACTCACTCATCTTACTTACTTAGCACCTGCCCATGCCAAGCACTGTGCAAGGTGCCAGAGTACAGCAGTGGCCAAAGAGACAACGTCCCTGTAGTCATGAGCCTCACACCAGCCAGGGTTAGGGTGGAGAGACAATGAACACAAAAACAAGCACTGGCGTCAGGGGTTGCTGAGCCAAGATGGCGAAATCAATGGGATCCCAAACCTAAGTGGTGCGGGGGAGGTGGTCAGAGCAGACCTAGAGTTTGGTGACATTGAGCAGATACCAGAGGGCAGGCAGGAGCCACCATGTCCCAGGAACTCAGGAGAAGAGAAGGCAGAGAGACACAGTGACAAAGGCCAGAGGCCAATGCAGGTTGCAGGGGTCCCGGGCACAGCAAGGAAGCCAGCAACAGGATGGGGGCAGTGTGTCTAAGGGGTCTTTGAAGATTGCTCTTGTTCTGTTTTTCATTTTTGCTTCTTTGTGCTGGGGGTAAACCCCTGGGCCTTGTGAATGCTGGTAAGAGCTCCACCACTGAGGTATACCCCAGTCCTGTGGAGGTTCCGGGAAGGTAATGAGCCACTGGAGGGGCGGAGCAGAGCGCTCAGATGCTGGGACTTCTTGGAAGGAGGCTAGACGGAACAGGGAGGCCAGCTGGGAGGCCGCAGCAGTGGTCCTGGGAAGATGAAAATGAGGAAGAGCTGGGAGCAGCAATAAAGGAGAGAGAAACAGCCAGACTCTAGACACAGTTCAAAACTAAACAGATTATACGTGCTGACCACTGAACGTCAGCTATAGCGGGATCAAAAGGGATTCATGAACAACTTCAAAGTCATTGATCTGTAATTTAAACTCAAACGTTCTCTAAGGCAAAGAACCGTGAATAGATTTACAGTTCACGTTAAGAACAGACGCAGACGAGAAATGACTAGGGAAGAGGAAGGACAGCAGAAAGGAAGGCGGGAGTAGAGGAGGAAAGGACAGAAACAGGAAGCTAGCAATTAAGGACCTGTGGTCCCCATCCTCCTGGTCTGCAGATGGGCACAAAGCCAGTAAGAGAGTGGGCCCTGGAGATCCACCTGTATCCTGTGAGATCACACACACACTAAGTCACCTCATCCCATCAACTGGCAAAGAATATTCCTGTACAAAAACTCCACGGCAGCTGTTGGGATACAGTGCTTAATAGACCTAACTGCTTAATGAATGCAAGCCCCAGGTATCCCCTTTAACCTAGAGGTGGTCTGGAGACTCACTGACACCCAAGGCACATGAGCAGACAGCGAAGGGTCTCTTCTCAGCTGCTGACTTCCTGTGCACTGACTACCTCCCAGCCACTCTCTTCAGAGCTTCATACATGCTCCTTCTTTTAAACTAGTCGACCCAACTGTCCATGTCACAGATGAGGTCTGCAGAGATCAAGTGCGGCCAAGGTCACTACCTGAAGACACAATTGCTCCTAACCAGCCTCAGGCAGAATGCCACACCTATAGAACAAGGTGAGCACTCTGGTGATACCTTTACTCCTGCCTCCAAACACACTCAGGAACAGCCCAGGATCTGGAGGAGGACAGTTTCCCCCCTTCTCAATCATGATTCAGCCTACATGATTCAAAACCTACACGTGTGTTTACCAATTAAGGAAAAAAAAAAAAGTTCCTTCCAAATCAGTCGAAAACAATGCTTCCATCCCAAGCACCACACCTCCAAACCTGAAGGAAAATTATAATGTTCAAGTGCAAAAAGGTTAGCCCACAAGGGAACCCACACTCCAACCAGGTACACACATTTACATCCCTGCTGCCTTTCTTCCCCTGTCAAAATGGAAAGATTTGGAACATCAGATCTGGAACCCCAAAAACAGATTCAGAAAAAGGAAACGGGCAATGTAAGATGTTACCAGCAAAAAGAGATCATCTGGATGGAGAGAACTATTATTTTCGATATTATATAACTCCAAGTTGACAGCATGTGCTATCTTAGGCACGGTGCCTAACAGCGAACAAAGAAAAGTCACAAATCAGTGGAAGGATGTTGACTTTGTCCATGAATGAGACACCTGGAGAAAGAACAGGTCTTTCCTAGCAGGTCCTGGGTCAGAAACCTAAGTCTTTATTCTGAAACAGAAGTGACCATATGGTTGGGGTGGGGTGGGGGAATCTAAGCTAGAACTTAAATTTAGATCAAATGGATTCCCTGGATTTGTTTCAGTTCATTGAGCATTCTCATGATTAATAAATTATACAATAGATATTCAAACTGCTCTGACTGGGTGATTCATCGCCCAGCCCCACTGCAGAATAGTTTCAGAAGCATTCTTCAGTATTTACAAGCTCTAATTAGCCTTAGTGCGAAGTGGATCCTCTCCTGAAGTAGTCTCTCCTCACCAGAGCCCATTAGGCAAAAGTTAACAATCTTTTAATGATGGATTAAAATGTATTAAAACTTTCAGGCAGCTTCAAAATAGTATTTAAATAATTCAGCAAGGTTTAAAGTAACAATCTACTCTATTTACCCCTAATGTCTGGGAATCTCTCATTCTTCTCATGCCCATGCATCTGCCTAACAATGTTAGTACCATATGTTCCTAAATTTACCTGAACCAGTTACTTTTCAGATACTTCTCAAAAAGGTAAGCACAATTTTTTTTCACTAAAGCAAAATCTTCCAAGTCTATGGAAAAAACGGATAATAAGCATAAACTGCTTTTATTTTAAAATAAATACAGCCCCCATAAGAGTTCAAGGGCTGGCTAAGTATTCAAGGAGATGTGAAGTAAGAACATTGCAAATAAGACATAAATAGATATTTTAAAGCAAAAATGCTTCAAACTAACATAATATGTACATAATATTAAAAAGGCTGTAAACTGGCCCCTAAGTAGAATTCTTCAGGCATTTCCTACTACCCTTGTCTGCACTGCTTAGGCCAGGTCCTCCTAAACAAGCCGGCTGAAAGCCAGAGGACGACAATGGGATGAAGTGAAACCAGGACAAATGCTTCAGCCTCAGACATGCAAGAATGGAATCTCAAGCATGAACCATGAAGTCAGACGCTCTACACGTTAAAAAAAAAAAAAAAAACTCTACTGCCAGGTGCAAGGGTGCACTCCTATAATCCCAGAAACCTAGGAGGCTGAGGCAGGAGAATTGCAAGTTCAAAGCCTGCCTCAGCAACCTAGCACAGCACTAGGCAAATTGGTGAGACTGTCTCAAAAAAAAAAAAAAAAAATTTTTTTAAAGGGCTGGGGACATGGCTCAATGGTTAAGTGCCCCTGGGTTTAATCCCTGGTACTAAAAATTAATTAATTAATTAATTAAAACTCTACTTTCAAAGAGATCTGTTTTACTTTTCAAATGAACTTTCTCTGAACATTTACTGAAGCCAGTTTCTTTTCTGAGATTCCAAAGAATGAAAGTTGCCCTTCTGAGACAGCGGTTCCATCAGTACACTTCCTCGTTCTGCTACTCACACACAGAAAACGTTCCACCAATACACCACATGCCAAGAAGCTGAAGCTGCTTGTCATGCATACCTGTGCAAAACTGACCATCAAACTTTTCTCAAACACTGACTACAGGATAACAGATTCTAGCCCTTAGACCTGGCAAAACCTAACAGAGTAGGAGCTCTCGGGCATTTATACAATGCCTGTGGAAATTCTTCCCAAACTAAGAGGAGGAAATACAATCCCACCTGCAATGAACACTTATCCAGCATTCATACTGTGTGCAGCACTCCATGAGAAAAATTTCCATGATCTGGAAGACACTGAAACTGAACGTGAACTGAGCTCACCTTCCCTGAGGAATCAAGAAGCACCTAGGAGTGGCAAGGCCTCCAGACAAGCTCTGACACGTCTATCCACTCCAACAGAATGTGCAGAGTCCAGCAAGACTTTCAGTTAACATTCTGAGAAGTTACCGCAAAACTATGCAAGACTCCAACTTTAAATCAGACAGTCACCTCTATAAGAAAACCCATTATGTAAAGAGGAAGCAATAACGTAAACTTTATACAATTTCTCAGGCATCCAACAAGAGGAGTTTACAAGGATCATGCTTATTCATAGAAGGAATAAAGGGGGAAAGAGGAACAAATAGAGAGAGCAGAGTTCTGGAGACCTACAGAACACTGGGCTTTGCAACATAGGAGAGCTTCTGCTTCTTTTCAAAGAATAGAAAGAACTTGGAAAAAGTTAACTGCACAATGTCATTAAGATATAGAAAATACATGCTGTCAACAGTCAAAAATCCAAATACTTGTAGTCTGAAAGCCTGCTCAGCAAGTCATCAAAATGTCAGCCAACATCTCAACACTTCCCACAAGCCCCGTTGTTTTTTAAAGTTTTTATTTCTAAAGTTATACTTTAAAATTAGAGGAAAACTTTTCCTGTAACAGAAAAGCATTTCCTTTGTGTGTGCATTTAATGTAAGGAAAAGAACCACAGGTGCAGAGATAGCAATTCAGCTGTCCTGAGCTGGGCCTGGCACGTGGAACAACTCCTCTGACCACCAGGCCTAGGATTCTCCTCTGAAAAAGTGCCCAGCACTTGCTCAGAGGGCTGCAGGAAGCTTCAATGACAGGGAACACCAGCTGTGTCAAAACGGGGTTGCACTGGTCACATGCAACTCTGGCTACCTAACACTTACCACCGAGAACAACCTGTGCTCTCACACCCTGTGCGCCTGCAACTCGGAACTGAGCGGCTTGCCACTAGCAAGCTGACCCAGCCCACTGGAAAGCCCCGCCCCCCACCCCGTGTGTCTGCAACTTGGGGCAGGTCGGGCCGCAAGGGACTGGTTGGGGGCCGATGGGGCACACAGCGCTAGTCGGAGAGGAATCTACAGGGGCCGACAGGGGGCTATACGGGGCCGCAAGGGATGCAGGGTTGCAGTGGGCAGCAAGGGGTGACTAGGGGCTGACCAGCCGGGCGCTGGGGGCTGCACCGGGTGTCCTGGGGCTGGCCGGCGGGGCTGTTGCGAGCTCATGGGGAGACCCGGCTGGCCGGCTGGACTGCTGGGGGCTGCACCGAGTGACACTCGGCTGGCCGGCTGGACTGCTGGGGGCTGCACCGAGTGACACCCGGCTGGCCGGCCGGGCCGCTGGGCACAGCACGGGGTGACCAGGGGCTGGCCGGCCGGGTCGCTGGGGGCTGTACCAGGTGACACCCGCTGGCCGGCCGGCGTGCAGGGGGCTGCACCCAGCTAGACTACTCTAGGCTGGATCCCGCGGCCCCGCTCCCCGCCAGGGTCCTGACAGCGCCCGCCCGGGGCAGTCGCTGTCCCACGGCCCGGCGAGAGGCGTCCCCGCGGGTCGCAGGTCGCCGGGAGCGGGAGGCCGCGCCGCCTCCGGCCACACCTCCAGGAAGCGGCAGCCGGGCGGGTGCGGCCGACAGGGCCCGAGTGGCCGGGATGGCCGGGGTGGCCGGCGCCCGGCCGCGCCCCCCGCCCGCGCCCGCACTCACAGGTGACGATGGGCTTGTTCTCCATGGTGTAGATCACCGGCGGCAGCGGCTCCTCAGGGGCGTCCATGGGCGTCCGGCTCACCGGCCCGGCCGCCCGCGCCCCATGGGCCCCCGAGGCCGCGCCGGGCCCGCCGCGCCAGAGCCCGAGCCGCGCCGCCGGCCCCGAGGCCGCTCCCGAGCCGGCCGTCCGCCGCGCCGCCCGCCGCCGCCGGCCGCGTCCACTTCCGGCCTCGGCGCCGCCGCATGACCACTTCCGGGGCGCGCGGCTTAAAGGGGCGGGCCTTCCCTCCGCCTGCCCTCCGACGGAAAGGGCCCCGGGGCGCCGCGGCCGTGCACCTGCGCGCGCCTCCTGCGCGCGCCCACGCCGCAGGCTCCGGCGGGCCTCCGCTCGCGGGTTTCCCTGGGCCGCGAGGTCCTGTCACTGCCAGGAGGCGGGACCCGAGGGACGGCCTTCCCGCCACCGAGATCACGGGCCCCGAGGCGCTTCCCCTGGCGCGAGCCGGCCCTCGGGCGTCCCCGCGCTTCGCTCCCGCCGCCGTCCGCTCCCTAACCGCTCCGCGGGTCGCGGCGGTCCCTGTGTGTCCCCACCCTCTCCCTCACCTGCCACGCCGGGCCGGGCGTGGCACGTGTTGGGAAGCCGCGAAATAAAGCCTTGCTTTCGCGGCACGGAGGGCGAGTCTGCGGGGACCTTGCAAGGGAATGACTGGGGGCGAGTCTTGCGGACGCCTCTGCCGAGGAGGGTGCCGGGTGCATCCTGGGGGCGAGGCTGCGGGGCCGGGAAGCGGGCGGGGACCCCGGCAGCCTGCTGAAGGAGAAGGCCCCGGGCGTCCCAGAGGCGCTGGCTGGGGCTGAGCTAAGCGCTGTAGTCCGAGACCCCACGGTGCTTCTGGAGGAGTGGCTGTTAGAGATTGGAAATGCCACCAAGACTGCAGTGGAGCAGCGCTGCAGGGAGGACCTGTCCGTGCCATTAACACATCTGGGACATTTAACTGAGACAGAGATTAGGGACCTTGTCCCCAGGTGCCAGCAAACTTGTTCTGAAAAGTCACAGAGTTGTACATGCCACAGTACAGATTTTGTCAGACTCTTTTTTTCTAAAACAACTATTTAAGAATATAAACACCATTCTTAGCTCAAGAGCTATACAAAGATAAAGGTACTGTGTCCATCTTTTTTAAAAAAAAAATGCATTCACAGGCCAGATGTGGCCTCTGAGCCATATGTTGCTGACCCTACCCTAAAATAAGGCCCACTCTACACCTGCCTGAAGAAACCCTACAGCAAACCCTGAGAGATCCTCCTGAAAGAAGGAGCTTGGACATCAATTTCTGCCATTTAGGGAGGCCGGAAACACCCCAGGCATTCAGCAGACCCCATGACAGCACAGAACTAAGGCTAGACCAGCCCACAGGGAGAATGACTGGACTGCAAACTGGAACAGACTCCCCAGAGGAAGATAATCTAGAGTCTCTGACATTTGTTATTTTCCAATGTCCAGTACACCCTAGAGAATCACTAGACACGCAAAGAAGCAGGAAAATATAAGCCACAGCCAAGACAAAGGGCAGCGAACAGAAACCAACCACCAGGGCCCAGGTGAGATGGACCAAGATTCACAATGCTCTCTAATAAGTACATTCAAAAGGCTAAATGAAGACACAGGAACTCACAGCAGAGAAATAGAAACTATTTCTTAAAGTGACCATAGAACTGAAAGGACACTAACTGAAATGAAAATCTAACTGTATTGATGGTCAGCAGATAGGACGTAGCAGAGGGTGGAGTTGGCAATCTTGAGGACAGATGAGTGGCATCACAGAATCTGAAGAAGAAAAAAAAGACTAGAGAAAAATGAATAGAGCCTCGGAGACCTAGGGGACAGTATTAAGTGGCCTCACTCACATTACAGGAGTTCCAGAGGGAAATAAAGTAAGAACAGGGCAGAACATTTTTTTTGAAAAATAATGGCCAAAAATTAAAAAAAAAAAACTGAAAAACATGTACTTACAGATCAAGAAACTTAGCAAAACCTGAGCAGGATACATACAAAGAAAATCACATGCAAGCACATCACTGTCAGAAAAAAAGAGATACAGAGAATAAAATTTTAAGAGAAAATCTTAAAAGCATTCAGCAAAAGCCAGGGTTGTGGCTCAGTGGTAGAGCACTTGCCTAGCATGCATGAGGCACTGGGTTCAATCCCCAGAACTCATAAAAATAAACAAATAAAACAAAGGTATTGTGTCCATCTTTAAAAAAAAATTCAGCAAATTAAGACATGACCATGACCTTCCAGGGAAGGACAGTGGGGGTGACACTGACTTCTCGTCTGATACAATCATGGCCAGAAAACAATGGTAAAAATATTTAAAACGCCAAGGTTTAAAGCCTGTCAACCCCAAACTCTGTAACTTGCAAAATTATTTTTTTAAAATGAGGGCAGAAAAAGATTTTATTCCAATGAACTAAAATTGAGACAATTCATAGCCAAAGGGCAGGGCATTCACAAACCATTGCAGGGTGCTCTTCCATGAAAGGAAATGTGGGAATTGGTGTCAGGAGGGAGAGAAGAGCTCTGGACTTAACACCAAGTGGTAAACATTAAAGAGTATGCCTTTTCCTCTTGAATGTGTGTAGAGGTAAAGATAAGACCACGATAGCGTGAACAATGGATGGAGAAAGGATAGCAGATTTTTAGCTTGCTACATGCATGCAGTGTGAAATTTCAGGTACAGAGTGGGAAACAGGAAGGGCTGTGTACAAAGAGGGAAGAATAGAATGTGATGTGGTGAGGACGTATTTTCTGCCCTAGAGCAAAACCACTAGAAAGTAAATAAATAAAAGAGGTTTGGCTAAGAAGCCAATGGAGGAAAGAAAATGAAGTAATGGAAAATATTTGATCAATCCAAAGCAGTCAAGAAAAGAATAACTCAAGAATAAAAAAAGAAAGGAGGCTGGGGTTCAGATCAGCGACAGAGTACCTGCTTAAGCATGCACCAGGACCTCGGTCCCACCGCAAGAAGGATGGACAGAAAGGACAGATGCAAATGACCAGGCACAACATGAGAAGATCTCCACATCTATTAGACGTGAGGGTGCAGATCAAAGTGCAGAGAGGGTGGGCTCAGGGGTGGAGTGTGTGTCTGGCATGTGTAAGGCCCTGAGATCCCCAGCACCCCCCCACACACCCTAATAATAATAATAATAATAATAATAATAATGCCCAACAATAAGATGCTACCTCACATCCACTCAAATAGCTAAAATGAAATTTTTGAAAACCCAGAGAATACCAAGTGTAGACTCCTAGCCAAGGAATCTGTGTGTCTTTTACATCTTCAGTCTGCTCTCAAAGAGAGCTGAGTTCAGATATTCTGGAAAAGCAGGCCCTAGCAGCTTCCCATATGGATGTGCCCAGGTCTGGCCATGGGACAGCGGGGCGTGGGAGGGCGGGAAGGCAAAGCCCGGTGGTCTCTCATTCTCTTCCAGGCAGCTCTCTGGCTTGGTTGTTGGACAGGAAACCACTGCTGGGCTGTTTTCCCTCTGAGGAGACCTACTAGAGTTTTGTTATTTGTTTTTTGTTGTTGTTATTTTTTAACAGGGAGCTCAGGACGTGCTCAGACTGAGCGTAAACGCTGATGTAGCAGTTCCTTTTAATAATGGTGAATACGGGGCTACTCCCTTCATCCGTGTCCAGTCCCTTTTCTCATAAGATAGCATTTTGGTTTGGTTGGTTGGTTTATTTGTTTGTTTGAAAAGTTGCTGGAACTTGAGCTCAAATGGTCTTTCCTGGTACTTTGCCTCCAGGTTGCAAAGAGCTTGCTAAATGGTGCGTGGGGATACTGTGTGAGCTACATTGAAAGGGCGGTCCACAGGCTTTGCCTAGGCCCTCTCCGCAGAGGTTGAGCCAAAAGTAATGGCAAGTCAGTGAATATTCATAGCACTCTATTCATAGTAACCCAGAACAGGCACAACCCTGACGCCCTGCAGTGGGTGAGCAGCTAAATGAACTGGCACATCCACACCTTGGAGCACTACTCAGAAAGGAAAAGGAAGGAAGTCCCAGCACAGGTGATAGCCTTAGGGGGCCTCCTGAGAATAGGGCTCAGTGGACAGAATCTGATGCCAAAGCTTATCGACTGTTGCTTCCGTTAATAGAACCCTCCTGAAGTAACAGAATCATAGCACTGGAGAAGAGGTCCGTGGTTTTCAGGGGCTAAGGGGGCTGTGGCGTGCAGAGAGCAGTGGGGTGGGTATACAAGGGCAGCTGCCTGGTGGGGAAGGGCCATCTGTCTTGACTGTACGGACATCAATACCTGGTGTAACACTGAGCTGTTCTGCAAGGTGTTACCGCTGGGAGGAATTGGGGAGGGCACACCAGATTCCTCTCAACTGCACGTGAATCTACATTATCTCAAAATTAAGCTTTGTTTAAAAGCCAGCGGACTGGAGTGGTATGTGGATTTCCTGAGTTTTCCAAAGGGAGCCACAAGTTGTTGTTACTCTGGAACCTGACTTAGCTCCCCATCCTGGTTGTCATTCCTGCAGGCTCCAGGTGCTTAGGAAGGTCTCCAAGGCAGCGCTGGGCTGGCTCCACGAAGCCCCCAACCCCGCCCTCTGGCTCAGATGTTTCCTGATGGGCAGTCTCTGCACATGTTCAGCCCGTCCTCCCGTCCAGAAGCGAAGAGTCCACAGTGGAGACAGCAGCAGTGCAATTATATGGGGGAGCAGTCCCCTCAGGAGTAACCCAGGAGATGCCATGGGGACATTATTCCACTAAATGAATAAAAACTTAGGGAGGGCGGGGAGAACTGGCAGAGCATGGGGCAGCACCCAGTCAGCCATGGGGCCAGGGAGGCTGAGGGAAGGCCTGCCACAATCTGGCTGGGCACCAATAACCGGGAGGTCACCAGCCACTTGTAGATTCAAGCAGGAACGAACTTTATTCCAGAACCCATGCGAACTCCACGGGAACTCAACGGGAACTCCGCGAGAACTCAAAAGTAGCAGGCACCTGAGGTAGCAGGACCCGCCTTATTGCTGGACAGCAGAGGTTTATATACACAACTGAATACACAGCTTGTTTCAATTTAGCATCATCCAGTTACAGTAATCAGTCATTATCTTAATAATTATACACAGCTTAACTTAATTATCATCATATTAATGGCTCGCTGGCGTTACTTCTCAACCACTCCTTCTGGCAAAATGCCAGGCACCATCTTGACTTGGTTGTGGCTCTCAACATCTCCCCCTTTTGTTTTTAAACAACAAGTATATGGCTTAGGGACCGTGCCTGTCTTACTTTGTCCAATACTACATATGGTCCTTACCCGTCATCGGATGAGCTGACCTCAAGGTGTCAGCCTCCTGTCTTAGGTTGGTACAATTGCAATTGGATCTTACCCATCATTGACTACCAGCCCAGCATTTTTAGCCATACTTGTGGATAACCTGCTAGAAGCAGAAAGGGGAGGACACAAAATGCCACAACATCAAGCCAATTGACAGCCCCTTTTGGAAAAATAGTATCACCGATGACACCATGAGCAAAGATACCCCGGCACTACCACAATTCGCTGCACCAACAGATAGTTCACAATGCATACAAGTGATACATAGTCCAGGCAAGTTCTGCAAGCAGTTCAAAGCAGAGGAATCCATTAATATGTCCATTTCCTCCCAAAGTAAATCGACTCCTTGATTGAGCAGTACTTGTTGAGTTATTATTCATTGATGCATCAGTTTATACAGTTTGTTGTGATAGCTATCGCAGAAGCTGTAGTTTGGTTTTCAGTCATCCTCTATCTTTGCCTTCACCGGCACTGGGATGAAGATAGGAATTCTGGCAATGATGGCTAAAAAAAATTATGTAGCATTCCAGCAGGCGCTAAAAAAAGGCAATTTTCTAAACAATTTAGTATACTGAATATAATTAGATATAATGAAAAGGAAAGGTGAAAGTAAACAAACAGATCTGTTAACCACATTTTAAAACAATCCTCAACAGCTGTTTACCCAATTTAAATCAAACCGTTTAAATCACGTGAATAAAAAAATATTTGGATCCATTTTTTCATGAGCGCTCCTCATATATGATATATGGACATACGCACATACAGACATACAACACATAACACAAGTGTGCACACATAACATACAACACATAAGACAATAGTAAAGGCCTTGTAGCTTTTCACAGGTGAAATCCCCATTGCAATGTTTACAAACTCCACAGTCAAAAAATAGAACTGATCAGAAAAACACTAACCTAGGTCTGTATGAGCTCAAAAAATAAAATAAAACTTCATGGTGTGGGAGAGGGCAATAATAAAATAGATATTGAAAAAAGCATCCTGGTTACCACCTGGGTTTGACTCTTCTGTTGATTTTTATCCCATCCTTTTTCCTGTAACTTGCATAATGGGTCTGAAGGTATTCCCACAAGCAAGCCCTAAGGTTTTTTACATTTGAAATAGGCCTTAATGATGTTCATTATTCATTAGCCTCCAGGTGTGGGAGAACCACTTTGGCAGATGTAAGGATAGCCAAACTGGAGTTCTGGATATCAGCTGTTATGGATTTGAGCCAAATCATCTTCTTTTTGGTCTGTAGAAATTGCTTTAGTTAATCTCTCTGGAATCCAAATCGGCTGCTGTTCTCCCTGTGGAAACACACAAACAGACCTCCGACTCCAGACAATCACTGGGTCAGGACCTTTCCATTGTCCTGTTAGAATATCCTTCCAAAGTACCTTGGGCTTATGTACATTTTTTGGACACATAGGCCTTTCCGCAGCACTAAGTCCTGATGAATCCAAATTTAAAAAGTTTAAAGAGTGTTATTTTAAGTTTATCTTTGGGGAATATATACCCCTTCCCAATTCCCTCTTTTTGCTTTAATAAGTACATTTTAATAGTTTGATGAGCTCTTTCAACTATGCCTTGTCCCTGTGGATTGTATGGGATTCCTGTTATATGAGTAATGCCAAATGATGAGCAAAATTGTTTAAAAGAGGTAGACGTATAGCCAGGGTCATTATCTGTTTTAACTGTTTTGGAACGCCCACAGTGGCAAAATTTTGTAAGCAATGAGCTATAATATCTTTAGTTTTTTCTCCGGCAGGAAGGGAGCCCATCAAAAATCCAGAAGAAGTATCAACTGTAACATGCAAATATTTTAATTTTCCAAATTCTGGCAAGTGTGTGACGTCCATCTGCCAAATATGGTTAGGTATCAGTCCTCTAGGATTGACTCCAAGATTAACTTGTGGTAAAAAGGTCACACAATTTTGACATTGTTTTATTATATGTCTGGCTTGTTCCTTAGTTATTTTAAAATGCTTTTGTAAAGTATTAGCATTGACATGGAAGGATTTATGAAAATTTGTAGCTTCTTCTATTGTAGAGAAAATATATATGTCATGTGTAGTTTTATCTGCTAAATCATTGCCCAAACTAAGGGCTCCAGGCAATCCTGTATGTGCCCTGATATGTCCTATAAAGAATGGATCTTTTCTGTCCCAGATTAGACTTTGTATAGTAGAAAGCAAAGAGAAAACAGTAGAGGAAGGGGAAATCCTACCAGCATCTTCAAGGGATACTATAGCATTAACTATATACTGACTATCGGAAAATAAATTAAATACAGAATCTTTAAACATCACAAAAGCTTGTAATACTGCATTAAGCTCTACCTTTTGAGCTGATTGTTTGGGTACTAAAAATGTAAAAGTTTGATCTGGGGTAACTACTGCTGCTGTACCTTTGACCCATCAGTGAATATATTTGGAGCATTCATGATAGGTGTTTTTCTTGTCATTTTTGGAAAAACTACAGGATGCGAAGACCAAAAAGACAACAAAGGATTAGATGGTAAGTGGTTATCAAATGAAACATTAGATTTGCAGGTGAATATTGCCCAAGTATTTAACTCATTAGCTAACTCATCAATTTGATCCATAGTATATGGAGTAATAATTTTATTGGGAGAAATTCCAAACACTCCCTTTGCTGCTTTTATTCCTTTGAGTATTAATTGTCCTACAGCCTCAGGATACCTAGTAAGAATAGTGTTAGGAGAATAAGATAAATGTACCCATAATAATGGACCTTCTTGCCAAAATACTCCTGTAGGAATATTTTTTGTTGGTAGTACAATAAATAATAAAGGCAAACTTATATCAATTCTATCCAAATGCATATTTTCCATATATGTTTCAATGATTTTTAATGTCTTTCTTGCTTCAGGCGTTAACATGCGGGGTGAATTTGGATCTGATGGAACTTTTAGGATATCAAATAAAGGTCCCAACTCTCCTGTTGGTATGCCTATATAAGGCCTCATCCAATTTATGTCTCCTAATAACTTTTGAAAGTCGTTAAGTAATTTGAGTTGATCTACTCGTATTTGAATTTTTGGTGGACGGACCATGGTCGAGGATAATAGAACTCCTAAATAATTAATTGGAAAATTTAATTGTACTTTATCTATTGCTATCTCTAGATTATAATTTTTTAAAAAGTTTGTAAGTGTGGCATAACATTCTAGCAATGTGTTTTTAGCTTTGTGTGCTAACAATACATCATCCATATAGTGAAATATTTGTAGTTCAGGATTTTGAATTCTAAGTGGCTGGATTGCTTTGTTAACATAAATTTGACACATAGTTGGGCTGTTAGCCATCCCTTGAGGGAGTACTTTCCATTCATATCTCTGATCAGGACCTTCATGATTCAGTGCAGGGACAGTAAATGCAAAATGTGGACTATCCTCAGGATGAATTGGAATTGAAAAAAAAACAATCTTTAATATCTATAACTAAAACATACCAGGTTTTTGGTAAAGCAGACAATTGAAGAATCCCCGATTGAGCAGGTCCCATAATAACCATCTCGTTATTAATAGCTCTTAAATCTTGCAATAATCTCCATTTACCAGATTTCTTTTTGATGATAAAAATGGGAGTATTATAGGGAGATACAGAAGGTTGTATATGTCCCTCTGCTAATTGTTGTTTGACCAGGTCATGGGCTGCTTGTATCTTTTCTTTAGTCAGGGGCCACTGAGGAACCCATACTGGTCTTTCTGATTTCCAAGTAATTTTTATTGTCTCAGTGACCCCTCCTGAAAACCCAATCCATGTCTATCTATTTCTTGATCTATTTGTATTGGTGCCACTATATATTGTCCTTTTTCTCCTAATCCTTTTCCTTTCCTAAAACCTTGTCTAGCCATAATAGTGGGTGCATTTGAATTGATGTTATTTGTTAATGTTAGTCCTAATTGATCTAGGACATCTCGTCCCCATAAATTTATAGGAAGATGATCCAATACATATGGCTGTATAGTTCCTTCACATTCTTCAGGATCCTTCTAATCTAATACCATCGCACTTCTATGGGGATTAGTTGCCCCTCCTAGGCCTCGAAGCGTTTGAGTGGCTTGTTGTAACGGCCAATATTTTGGCCATTCTTGACAAGAGATAATGCTAAGGTCTGCACCTGTATCCAGTAGCCCATTAAATTCATGTCCTTGAATATTTAGTTTTAGCATGGGGCAAGAATCTAAATTTAAGGAAAGCATAGCCCAATCTACACCTGTGGAGCCTAATCCCCTGGAACCTCTTTCTATAGTACGACTAGAAAATTTATCATGTAGGCTGGGTATTATTAATAACTGTGCTATTCTATCTCCTGGTGAAATTACTGATATACCCCTTGGAGAACTGGCTATAATTTTTATTTCACCTTCATAATCGGCATCAATTACCCCAGGACTTATCATAAGTCCTTTTAGAGTAGAAGAACTGTGTCCCAATAATAAGCCTACTGTTCCTTGGGGAAGAGGTCCTTTTACCCCTGTGGGAATGATTTGAACTCCCATCTCTGGAGTTAGTACTGCTCTGGCAGAGGGCCAGACGTCCAACCCTGCGCTCCCTCTGGTTTGTCTGATGAGAGATCTAATGGATAATGTGTCCTGGGCACTACCCTGATGGTGTTGCTGGGTTCCTCCATTGCCCCGTATATTTGTGGTCGTGGGCCCCGGTGCATTGGACCCCCCTGTCCGTTTTTTGGCAATGGAGTCCAATGTTTTCCTCCACGATATCGTGGGTAAACACCTGGTCCTTGTCCGTTTTTTGATAACGGAGTACCCTCTATAGTGGTTTGAGAATGGCATTCATTAGCCCAATGTCTCCCTCTATGGCATCGTGGGCAAATACCCGGTATTCTACCCCTTTGATCATATCCGGTTATGTTAAACCCTCCTCCTATGGAGCAACTCCTTCTAAAATGTCCTGTTTGTCCACAATTGTAGCATGTTTTGGGCCTGGCACCTAAAGCGTGTTGTAGTGCAGCTGCCAAGGCTTGCCCCTGTTCATTAATGTCTCTACATAATTTAATATATGTGTTTAAATCTCCATGTTTCCATGGTCTAATGGCTTCCCTGCACCATCCATTTGCCGGTTCGTATGCTAGTTGTTTTATTAATGGCATCACTTGTTCTACGTCCCCAAAGATTCTGGTAGCTGTTTGTATAAGCCTATCTACAAATTCAGCGTAAGGTTCATTAGCTCCTTGTATTACCTTAGATAATTGACCTTGTAAATCTCCATGTCCTTGTAAAGTCTTCCATGCCCTAACTGCATCTGCAGCAATTTGTGAGTATATGGCAGGATCATATCTAATTTGTTGCAGCTGACCCTCATAAGGTCCCTCTCCTAACAACATATCTAGATTTCTCTGAGGATAACCGCTGCTGCATTCCGCCTAGCCATCTCCATGCAAAATTCCTGATTGGCAACCTTCCATAACAGATATTGTCCTCCATTTAGCACAGCTTTGCACATACTAGTCCAATCTGCTGGCGTCATGTTCAAGTTGGTAATGGATTCGACCAAGCTTACAGTGAAGGGTGCTTGAGGACCATACGTTGTTACATCCTCTTTCAGCTGCTTCACTGTTTTGAAATCTAAAGCATGGTGAATTTGCTGTCCTCCTGCCTCCTCAAATACAGGGCATGCTAATCTTTGAGGTCCTGTCTCAGGATCCCATCTATCAACTACAGGGGTTGAGGGCCACTCAGCATATGTTGTCTCCATAGGTGGAGCTGTTGGTTGGACACTTACGCCCTCTGGTGATAGAAAGGTGTTAGTAGCAACCTCCCGTTGTAACTTCTCCCCTGATAGCCCTTCCTCCTCTAAACTTTTTTCCCTTGTCTGACTAACTCGAGAGACTTCCTCTTTTACTTGATATAGGATGTCTTCTCCTAGACTAAGCAAACAAGATTGTACCAACGTCCATAATGGTAACATGCCAACTGGCAGAGTTCCTGGGCTTTCCTTTTCTATCCTTTTTAAATCTTCACCATGATGGTTCCATTGTGATATATTTAACAACCCCTCTTTAATGAACCATGGTCTACACCTTTGTATCGTCTTAACATATGCTCTAACTGTTCTTGATTTTACTGAGATGCCTCCTTCCTCTAGCAATTTACTTAACACCCTTTTGGTTTGGTTTTCACTAATTTTTAGTTCCATATTTCTGCTATAAAGATAACGCAACCCAACAAGATAACACAAAACAAAACCGAAACAAAATGGAAGAAAAATTTGTTGTATCAATTTTCCTATTTTCTTGACATGTATATCCGTGGTATATCTGTATCTCTTCCTCAGGGGCGAACAACTTCAAACCTTGAGCCAACCACTTTCCCCAGTTTGCCCGAGAAAGTTCTAGGGATAGGCAGCTTGAAACAAAAACAAAACAAATCAAAACAAGAACACATTGTCTTTTGAAATGGTCACCCATTCTCTCGCTCTCCCTCAGGGGCGAGCAATTTCACTTACCCCTAAGATTCAGACGTTCCCCGCACGGGCCACCAAATGCCGCAGTCTGGCTGGGCACGAATAACCGGGAGGTCACGAGCCACTTGTAGATTCAAGCAGGAACGAACTTTATTCCAGAACCCACGCGAACTCCACGGGAACTCAACGGGAACTCCGCGAGAACTCAAAAGCAGCGGGCACCCGAGGTAGCAGGAGCCGCCTTATTGCTGGACAGCAGAGGTTTATATACACAACTGAATACACAGCTGGTTTCAATTTAGCATCATCCAGTTACAGTAATCAGTCATTATCTTAATAATTATACACAGCTTAACTTAATCATCGTCATCCTAATGGTTCGCTGGCGTCACTTCTCAACCATTCCTTCTGGCAAAATGCCAGGCGCCATCTTGACTTGGTTGTGGCTCTCAACAAGGGCCCTCTCCCTGAGAAGCAGGAACTCTGTCCCTGTGCTCCTTGATCCAGTGACCGCACCTTGAGAGTGCTCCAAGGAAGGACCACCAGACCTCGGTGAATAAAACCACGCGTGGCCACGTAGCTTGTGCCAGCCCTCAGCAGCCTGCCCGCCTCTGCTGGTCTTAGTAGTGCTCAGCCATCTGTGTCCAGAGAGTGTGCTTGCTGCACCGGCTTGCACAGAGCAGCAGGCCTTCCTGGGCTTTCTTCTGCATAATGGGATTTAAATAAGCAGCAATAATGAAATCAGACCTGGCACCGTGGACGGTGTTTCCGGACACTCTGGTCCATGCTCCTATTTTTAACACAGCTGCCTTTTTCTTTGGCCTCCTGACAGTCTAGACTCTCATGCCCTCTCTCCAAGCTGAGAGGACTTCCCCAGACGCCTGCTGTGCTCCTGCCTCCTGTCCCCAACATGTATGCCGGCACAGTGTGGCAGGAGCCACGGCCTTCCTGATGCTCTCATCTGACTCCACACTTTACTAACTGTTCTCAGGACCCAGAGAGCCACCCACTGCCCTGGGGGCCACAGCCATCTGTGACCTGGCTTAGCCACAGGACGAGGCCAACTTCTCTCACATCAGCTCCTGGCACATCTGATATTGAGGTGACACGACAGAGGGTGGTGAGAGGAAGGGCCAGGGGAGAGCTGAGCTTCCCAGGATGCCAGACTCCAAGGGCACCCAAGCTTTGTGGGAGGAGGCTGGAAGGGTGGGTCAGCTACCAGAATTCCTGTCTGACCCACATCATGGGACAATGGAAGTGGCCCAGCCCTGGTGACCTAAATGGCAACATGACAGGGGTCCCTGCAGTACACATAGATGATGGCAGACACATTGGAGTCCCAGGTCCCTTGAAATCCAGCTCATTTTGGTTCAAATGCAGAACCAGAAGTTCACCCATCTGAGATGATAAGGACTCCACATTTTACCCTAGGTCTGGAAACTTCTCCAAGGATAGAGGAGCAGACAGGGGCTCTGGGTGGGTAGATATCTGGACAAACCTCCCTTTGCTCAGAGGGGCTTCAAGCTCAGGAGAGAGCCCAAGTGGGACCTTCTCAGTGACAGTCCCTGTCACAATTACATGTTTTTCTCTCCCCTCCCCACCCTCCATGCCCAAAATACACCACCTGCACCTGGGTCCCTGCTCACTCTCAGGCCTCACTGTTCTGTGGTGGGGCGTTTCCGCACAGGCTGCTGTCCAGCCTAGCTCCAGGGCTGCCCAGGGCGGCAGAGGAGGTGCCTCCGTGGCCTGGTTGCCTGGATGGTAACTGTCCAGCCCACGCCCTGGAGGGGCTGTAAGGCGAGTGCAGCAGTAAGGGCTGCCTTTTGAGCATGAAGAGCTTCTGCTTATTGTTCATAGAAAGCCCAGTTTCTCCTGTATCCTTTCATGTTTGGAGATCACAGGCCAAAGAGGGCCGAGTGGCCATGCTGGCCCAGCCTTAGCCCACAGGCCTAGCACAGTGCCAGTGGCAAGCAAGGACCCTCAAAGCAATTGGCCAGCTATCCCTGGCAGGATAGGACAGGGCTGGCATGTGTCCACAGAGGTCCATCTGCCCTGTTATATCCAGGCTGGCACAGGGACAAGTGGGCTTTGTCAGCAAAGACTTGCTTTTTCCCGTGTGGCTCTTGCCATTGCCTGACCCCAAGGGCTGCTTCCCAGGGCGAGGGGCCACTCTGCCCCCTGGGCTCCTTTTCTAGCCTCTTCTCCTGGAGATGTCTGCAGAGGCCTTGGGCAGACACATGTGACTGAGCAGATGACAGGGGAGGTTGGCAGAGTGCTGGGAAGGAAGGCATCTGCCCTCCCAGGGTAGCTGAAGCACCTGAGCCCAGGAGAAGGCAGGTCTTTGTTTAGGGTACATCCTGGAGCAGGGCACAGTGCAGTGGCAGAGCGTGGCCTCGCGTGTGCAAGGCCTCAGGTCTAATCCCCAGGCTCACAAAAAGAAGTGAATTTACAACGTGCACCCTCCCAGCAGAAACCAGTGAGTGACCACCATCCCAGCTGCTCAGAGGGGAGTCATCCCAACTGCTAGAGGGGAATCCAAGACGGAGCAGGTGCCAGGCAGGGCTTTCCTAGGCCCGGGAGCCTCCTCCATGGGGCAGAAGAGAGGCGCACTTCCTCTTCCCCCAGCCGAGGGAACATTCGTGAATGCTGTCCTCATGCTAGGCCACCAGGAAAATTTCTGTGAGTTTCCACCATGTGAAGGGGGACATTTTCTGATAATGATACAAATACACCAGACTATGGCAAAACTGGAAAAAAATAAAACAACAACAACAACAACAACAAGAAAAAAACCCACGACTTTACCTGGAAACCTACAAATGTCTCCTAACTCCTGGGTCAAAGGGCAATATAAACCTAAACTGCACAATCCCTAAAAATCAAACCCAGCGAGAACACATTGTGGCGGGACGGTGAGCAGCGCTTCCTGGAAAACACATCCTGAACCCCAAAGTCCACTTTCTTAAAGGAGAAGTGAAAGTGAAAATGAGGGACTTTGTACTGACTGAAAAGGCTGGAAAATCAAAGGCAAAATGAACAATAGGAACGAGTCACAAGACAAAGCAGAATCAGAGATGAGAGAACAGAAAACCGTGGAGACCAGCACTCTGGGTAAGGAGGCGAGGGGGAGGCAGAGGGGGAGGAAGCCCGGACACAAAACCCCGACAAAGACAGGGTGAGAGCTCGCCCAGAGCCAAGAAAAGATGCTTTTAATCCAAGTGACTTTTGCATTTTAAATCAGGATGAAATACGATTATCTAGGGAAATCTAACCTTGGAACAGACAGGCAGACCCAATGGAACATTCCAAAGAATGAATCAAGAAATTATTGAAGAGCCCTTTCCCCTCCCTCCACAAAATCCCACCAACCAGGCAGCTTCCCAGGGAAGGTCCAGCAGCCTTTAACCCCCTCCCCAGAGCACAAGGAGAGAATGAAGACACACAGCTTCTTATCACACGAGTGTGCCTGACGCCCAAGCCTGAGACAGACTGCACACAGAAAGAAACGCGGACACCCACGTAACTGACAGAACTCAGAAACCCAAGTAAAATATTAACAAATGACTTAGCATCAGCATGCTAAACAAAGAAGAGCCCGTTGTCACTTAATTGGGTTTATGGCAAAATGAAGAGATGGGATCGTACCAGGAAACGTTCCTGGAACCCAGCATATGGGAGGACTTACAGGGAAAGCCTCGTGGTTACTGCTGTCGTCCGAATGTGTCTCCCAAAGGCCACATGCTGGAAACCTACCCCCTGCAGCACTGTGGGCTCCTGAGCTTCCGAGAGCCCCACGGCGCACAGAGAGGGCTGGAGGCTCTGAGCTCCCCCTCTGGCTCTTGCGCTCACCCTCTCCGCCTTTCCTATTCCACCATGGATGACACACCAAGAGGAGGCCCTGACCAGATGCCAGCACCTGGACCTTGGACTTCCCAGCCTCCACAACCACAAGGAGCGAATTCTTTTTGTGTACAAATTACGCAGTCGGTGGCATTCTGCTACGGTAGCACAAAACGACTGAGGTAAATCCTTCCAGGAAAAGCATTTACTCGCCGGGTAAGAGGCGCAGGCCTGTAATCCCAGCAGCTTGGGAGGCTGAGGCAGGAGGATCACGAGTTCAAAGCCAGCCTCAGCAAAAGCAAGGTGCTAAGCAACTCAGTGAGACCCTTTCTCTAAATAAAATACAAAATAGGGCTGGGATGGGGCTCAGTGGTTGAGTGCCCCTGAGCTCAATTCCTGGTACCCCTCTATAAAAAAAAAAACAACTTTTACTCAAGTTCCACACACAATTCTTGATTTTTTTAATGCTCAATAAAATGGGTATCATTTAAAATGGGATGCTTTCTGAACAGGGCAGCATATGCAGCATTATACACATATAAATGCCAGGCCAAAGTCAGCAGAGTTTTTCCCATTAAAGTCAGAATCGAGACGGGAACAATACTGTCACTATTACCTCACATGGAGTCCAACATTGGCCAATGAAATTGACAGAACACAGAAATTGGAGGTGTAAAGACTATCACTGTTTTGGAAATTAGATTATCATATGACTATATGAAATCAATATTAAATGAACACCATTAACAGGAGTACTCAGTAGACTAATTATAACATCAACATTAATGGGTGAAAAGCAATAGCATTCATATTATATATATACATATCTATGTCATCAATTAATATTAATGATAATACATCAATAACTAGAGAGATTGTGTGTGTGTGTGTGATATAGAAGAAGTGATGGAAGAAGGAACTCACAAGAGCCACGAGAAAGATAAAATGCCAGGAAACCCATGTCCCAAGCAAGGTGTGACACAGGAAGGAGAGACCAGACTGACCTGAACAAACACCAGCGAGGAAGCTGGCGGAGTCACACTTCTGCCAGCTCCTAAGTCATTACTGAATCTAATGAGATCCTCATAATAAAAAATACTAACTGGTGTAGGATTGCTGCAGAAGAGAAGGTGATTCCAAAAAAACACAAAATATAAACAGAAATGAGTAGAAAGGAAAATGTGCAGAGGAAGAGCAGGGAGCCCAGCCGACCAGGCCGCAGGGCGCTCTGCAGAGCCTCGCAAAGTGGGCACCCACATAACAGAGACGGTGCAGTTCAGGGCAGGCTCCGCGCTCCTGGGAACTTCAAGCAGAAGGGAACTAAAATGGACTTTACATGAATATTTTGGAAGTATTAGAAGAGAGCAGGATGAGAGGCATTGAATAACGAAACACAAAATTGTCTTTCAGTCCTTTTACTGCCATTTTAAAAAAAGGGCTGATTTAGTCGGATGGATGATTTATGCCACCACTGTTGTCACAACCGCCACCACCACCATGACCATGACCACCATGACCATGAACACCATGACCATGACCACCCTGACCATCATCACCATGACCACCATGATCATGACCATCACCACCATGACCATCACCTCCATGACCATCACCACCATGACCACCACCACCATGACCATCACCACCATGACCACCACCACCATGACCACCACCACCATGACCATCACCACCATGACCATGACCATGACCACCATGACCATCACCTCCATGACCATGACCACCATGACCATCACCTCCATGACCATGACCACCATGACCATCATCACCCTGAACATCATCACCATGACCACCATGATCATAACCATCACCACCATGACCATCATCACCATGACCACCACCACCATGACCACCACCACCATGACCATCATCACCATGACCATCACCTCCATGAACATCACCACCATGACCATGACCATGACCATCACCACCATGACCATGACCATCATGACCATCACCAACATAACCATGACCATCACCACCATGACCATCACCTCCATGACCATGACCATCACCACCATGACCATGACCATCACCACCATGACCATCACCTCCATGACCATGACCATCACCACCATGACCATGACCATCACCACCATGACCATCACCTCCATGACCATCACCATCATGACCATGTCCATCACCACCATGACCATCACCACCATGACCATCACCACCATGACCATGACCACCATGACCATCATCACCATGACCACCATGACCATGACCATCACTACCATGACCACCACCACCATGAACATGACCATCACCACCATGACCATGACCACCATGACCATGACCACCATGACCATCATCACCATGACCACCATGACCATCACCACCATGACCATCACCTCCATGATCATGACCATCACCACCATGACCTGATATCACCACCATGACCATCACCATCACCATCACCCTGACCTTCATCATGACCAACATCTCCACTGCCCCATCACCCATACCAATACCATCACCACCACTATTACCATTACCACCATCATCTATTACCAGTTCCACATCACCACCACCACCATCATTACCAACACCTTCGCCATCACCAATGCTGGGCTTGAACTTGAGATCCTCTAGCCTCAACCTCCCAAGTGATTACAGGCATGCATCACCATCACCATGCCATAAGATGTTAATATCCAAAATACATAAGGAACACAGAGAATTCCATTGCAAGAGAACAACCTGATTTTTCAAGTGGCAAAGGAACGGAATACACATTTCTTAAAATAAGACAGACATATGGCCAACAGGTATTTGAAAAAACACTTAACATCACTAGTCATTTGCATTGCAGGGAAATGCAAATTGAAAGCACAGTGAGATGTCACCTTACATCTGCAGAATGGCTACTCTAAAATTAAAGACAGAAGGAAGCAGGGTTGGTGAGGACAGAACAGGGGGGAAGGCCAACCAGCACGGCCGTCGTGGGGAGCCGCACTGAATCTCCTCAAAGAGATGAAATAGAGCTGCGACGAGACCCGCAGTCCCACGCCTGGAGACAGCAAAGGAGAGGAAGTGGGCTCAGGGAAGAGTCCTCAGCATCGTTCACAGCCGCCTAGACAAGGAATCAACCTAATGATAGACCCAGCCTGATTTTCTCTTAAAATTGGGAGCCATCTTGCCACAAAGCCATGAAAAGCTAATTTCGGCTTTACTATAAGTGACTGCAAATTCTGAACCTGCTTAAAATGCCTGCCTGTGCCTTGAACTTACCCATGCCTGGCTCTCCCACCAGTTAGCAGCCCTCTCTGACATTTTAGTGACACCTCACAAATCTTGGCCTTCCCTGGCCAGATATCGACTCTCTCCGAGGCTCTAATAACCTTCATAAATTCTGATGCCAGGGCCAGCAAAAATGTCATGCTCGTCAGAGTTCTGTTATCTGTAACCCCCGCCCTTTGTGTAACTTTCTGGGCTGTAAAGTTGGGCTGCAGGAAAGCTGCAGGGCTGTCTTGTTCCCGCGGTTTTGGGTGGGAGAGGCAGCCCGGCCGGTCGAAATGATAAGTTGCTTTAATTTGATTTGAATTGGAGTCAGTGGTCTTTTCTTGCGTCCTGGTCTAACACTCAGCGTCTACCAACAGATGAGCAGACAGAGAAAATACAGCGCTTATACACAGTGGAGCCTGTTCAGCCCTGAAATTTAAAAAGTGTGAGATGCAGGGAATCTCTCACCTGAACTTCCTATGCAGTCAGAGGTAATGAGTAAATCTGGGAGAGTCGGGCTCTGTTATAATACAGAGCCGTCTGACCTAGTGCGTCAGGCTGCTGGAACAACACACCATGAACCACCTGGCTCATCAACAACAGAAGTGCGTTTCTCACAGTTCAACGTCCAGGTGAGGGTTTGTGTCCTGGTTCAGAGACTTCCCCTTGTGGGTGGGTGGGCTCTCTGGATCCTCTAAAGGACACTAACCCCATCACAGGGCCCCAGCCTCATGGCCCACCTTGATGTGAGAAGCCAGCTATGGGAAGTCCTGCAGGGCAGGGAGGGCTCAGAGCTAGGGGCTGCTTGGAAAGCAGAGGGGCGTGAAGAGGCTCACTGGAGCCTCGAGACCCACTGTGTGAGTCAGCTGGAGCCCACCGGGCCGGGAGCGAGTCCTGCAGCCTAAGCAGAGCTGGTCCACACCAGGAGACAGCCCGGGCCAGAGCTGGGAAGGGCACCCACGGGGTTCCTGAGGCACCTTCTGCACTCAGAGCCGGGCACTGGCCAACCACAGCCCTGGCCAGTGCAGACGAGGGTCAGTTCTTGATCCCGCAGGACACATGGAGACCCTGAGCCCCACTCGGCGGAGAAGTCGTGAAATTGGTAAGACCCATGATTAGGCTCAGGAGAGCAGCTCCTGCCCCTGGAGGCAAAGGGAAGGTGGGTAGTGCCAGAAGCAGGGACTGAGCCAGGGCTTCCTGAGCCCTGTTGGACAGCCCAGGATCGATCCTCCCAAAGCAGAGGAACTGGCAGGAGCTGCCTCATGCATTTTTAAATGGCCATCACTTGGGGTCACCCTCTAAATGGGTTGTGTGAACCTCAGTGGCTCCAGCCAGGTGGCAGGAGGCCCCGGGGAGGCTGCAGGACAGGCTTACAGTCTCCACCCTCAGTGGCTTCCTGGCAGGAACCCAACGGGGCACCAAGAACAGGCCCCTGCTCCTCCTTGCTGTGAGACCGACTGTCCCAGCGGCTCTCAGCCCAGGCCAGCAAAAGCACAGCCGCAAGGCGCCAGGGCGGTGGGGCTGGGTCCGGGTGCTTCCTGAGGGCTTTCTCCAGGGCCCCCGGAGCTGACCTCCCTCCCTGTGCGTTTGCTATCGATGGTTCCAGGCTTTTGAAAGAAATGATCAGCTATGGCGACCCTGGTCCCAAGCCGTGGTGACGAGACATTTCTCTGGTTCATGTGAGAGGGGTGGCTCAGGCAGGGCACAGCAGGTGGGCTTCAGGGAGGGTACCCAGCCTGTCCTGGGACCACCCGGGTCAGACTCATAGGGATCTGAGCCTGAGCCCGGCCCTGAAGCCAGGCCCATCATGGGGGGCGAAGGTGGAGTGAGGCTGACCCTCATCCACTATGGGCTAGCTCGCGCTTTACCCTTCTCTCCATGGTCTTTGAGAAATAATGGTCAGGTGCATTTTGTTGTTGTTGTTGAGTTCTCCTTGGGGTTTGAGCCCATGGCTGGGGATATAGCCACACACGCACTGAGCACCAGGTTCAGTCTGGCTGGACAGGTGACTGGACGGTGGGCCCTGGTTGGAGGAAGTAGGTCATGTGGGCATGCCGGAGGGTTGATCTGCCCCCTGGCCCTCCCCTTTTCTTTTTGGCTTCTGGCAGCCGCCAGGCCTTCCACCATCAATTTTCTGATCTAAAGCTGGCTGACCATGGACAGAACCCTCTGAAACCGTCAGCCAAAATAAAGACATCTCTCCTCCTCTCAGTTGTTCTGGTCAGCTTTTGGTCAGAGCAGTGAGAAGCTGAGTAGCAGTCCTAGATGATGTCATTATTTGACTAAAGCTACTCTGTAGTCTTGGAGGATGGGCGTTCTACTACTGACTTGAGAGCAGGTATTGTGCTAAAAAGGAGTCCAGCACTGTGAAGACACAACCCCAACAGCAGCGAGGTGCCACTTCACACCACGGCGTAGCTAGACTCAAAACGTCAGAAGAGCAAGTGCTGGTGGGGCTGGAGGGGGCCTCTCTCCCAGCGCTGGTGGGAGTGCCAGATGATCAGCCCCTGCGGAACGCACCGAGCACTGAACTCCTGTAGGGCCAGCGATTCCATTCCTAGAACATTGCAAACGGTCCACAGGAAAACTTGGACAGTGGCAGCATCACAATATCCAAAATGTGGACGTGGCCCAAATGTCACCTACGAAAGAATGGATAAATAAAGCAGGTCTCTCCTGCAGTGGAATAGTATTCGGCCATAAAAAGGAATGAAGCACTGCCGCATGTCGCCCTGCGGTTGAACCTCGAAAACATCATGCTCAGAGAAAGCAGCCAGACACAAAAGGTCAGGGCTGCGTGGTGCTGTTGCAGGCGTTGTTCAAAAAGTGGGGTAGTGATTGTCTGGGGCTGGGGGACGAGGGGCCTAACTGGGTGATGGATAAAAGGCCTGAGGCTTGGGGTGGTGAATGTCACCTCATGTCACCTATGTCACACTCTGCAGCCCTGCGGGAGAGAAGCAACAGGTGGGACACTGAGGCGGGTAAACTGCTGATGGTCGTCCGGGCTGCCCTGCAGTGCGAGGAGACGCTCCAGAGGGCCCTGTGGCCGCGTGCTGGAAAGGGGCAGAGGCTCGAGGAGGTGCGGTCAGTGCTCCCCACAAGGCACCCCTCACTGAGGCAGAGGGCTGCATGAGCGATTGGCACTGCTGTCACTGGGGCCCCAGAGTGACCGTCCTCAGGTGACCAGTGCCACGGTTGGATGGTGGCATTGAACCAGCTCCCTGATTGGTGGCAAAGGCCCCGACAGGAAAGCAGCCTCTGACCTGGGGACTTAGACGCTGCCACCCTTCCTGCACCAGGGAGCCAGACCTGTTTGAAAGCAGCCCCTGGGACACCACTGGGTCCTGGTGGGTGAGAGCCCCGTGGAGTAGCAGGTGACTTGGTGGTTGAGCCGCCCCGCCCGAGATGGTGTGTCCTACCCGCTGCGTCCCGGTTGGCGGGACCCCAGCAGTCTGCCGCCCCAGCAGGTCAGAGGCACCAGTGAGTCACACAGATGGTGCTCCGGCCCCTCCTGTCACCTCCACTTCCTCTCTCAACAGACACCTGGGCCCTCCGGGGTGTCCCCTAGGACTGGTGATGGGGAGGGCATCGTGGGTCTGTTTCCCGAGTGGCTCACTTGATACAACAGTGTGAGCTGCGTCCCAATTCAGGGTGCCCAGAGGCTGGGGCGAGGGGGACCTCCACTGGGTAGGAGTAGGGAGGGACATCTTGTCTTTCATTTTGTGTAGGGACATGGCTGGAGGCCACACAATGAAAGGACTCTGGGCAGTGGCAGGTGGCTCTGCCTGAGGGTCAGATGCCAAGAAGCAGCAATGCCGGAAGATGAGGGTCACAGAGGTTTGGGAAAGAAATGACAATGGGAGCCTTTGGGACAGTGGATACATCTCAGGGTGTCCTGTCAATGCCCACCAGAGGACAGCCAGGTGGGCAGGTGGCACGCCTGGTGGAGCCCAGCTCCCTCCCTCCCTGTTCTCCATGCCAGAGGGCGTGATGGCGGGCTGCAGGTGAGCACCGGCCCAACAGCAGGGCTCCCTCTCAAGCCGAAGGGGCTGGGACCAGCCTGCCCAGAGGCCTGATGCTGCCCTGGTGTGGACTTTCTCTCGAGGACTCCACCCACCACTGGGGGCAGAGTGGTTCCAGGAGGCCCGGTGCCCTGGCGGGCAGGGCTGAGCACTGCACGGCTGACTGGGGTGCCAGCCGCGGCTGGCCTGCCCTGTCCCCCGCCTCTGTCACCCACTGTTTCGGGGCTGCTGTAGCGCTGGGCTCACCCACGCAGAGTCCCACCGTCCATAGCCTCACGAGTGACTCGTGGCAAGAACTGAGACCACGGAAACTACTCAAGGGCCAGCCAAGGCGCCACCCTGTGGGGCTGGGCTCGGCTCCAGGGTGCGGGTGTACCGTCCCAATGACCGGACGCGCCTGGGAACCGGCCCCTCTCACCGCCGCCCCAGAGGCCACTTGCAGAGCCCATGCTTCTGGTCCCTGCGGCCTTCGTTCTGTGGAGCAGAAGCTGAGGATCGGGAAAGAAGGCGCGGCTTCCGCTGCGTTGAAACAAAGCCAGGGTGCCTCCAACATCCAAGGGAGGGGCCGCTTGTGGCAGGAGGGAATGGCTGTAGCTCGCTGGGGACATGCAGTGGTGACAGTAGCTTAAACATCTCTGGGCTGGACCCACCTCTAAACATGAAGCCATGCTCCCTGTACACGAGCCACCTAAGCATCGTCCGAAGGTGACTCTGCACAGGTTCTTAGTGTGCCCGTGTTTTCACTGTGACTGTCACATGAGGCCCCGGGGAAGTGTTCCACTTGGTGCTCAAAGCATTTCAGATTTGGGAGCATGCTTCAGATTTTGATGTCCAGGTTGGGGATGCTGAGCCTGTCCGGAAGGAAAGAGGAGACACCTGGGAACGACAACAGGAAATGAGCGTTCAGACTCAGCCGCTGGAACAGGGAGCACACAGCTGCCGAGAGAAGCTGCAGACGGCACGAGGATGGGAAGAGACCGGAGGCCGGAGAACACAAAGACACAGAGTAAGGCACGGGACAGGCCGCCGCTGTGACATGCATCTGACTGGAGTTACGGGGGGAAACAGGTCCTGTGCTTGATAAAAGCTGCATTCTCAGAACCGGGAACCGTCGCTGAGTCCTCGGGTTTCTCTCTGGGGTCCATTTCTGTATTTTCTTCTTGCCTCTGTGTGCTTTGTAGCAAGTGCAATGGGAGACAGGAAACAGCAAGTGTCCTCAAAGTGCTGAGAGAAAGTGGTGGCAGCTGGTGGCCATTGCCACAGCCAAACTGTTTAAACCAGGGCAAGTAAAACCCACGACCCCCGGCAAAGGACCTGTGAGGGAGGCCAAGTCAAGAAAGTCACCCAGAGGGAGCCTAACGGGGCCCAGGAGCCAACAGGGGCCTAAGTAAACTGACCCCTGGCCGAAGGGGAGGGCATGTGGAGCTTCCTGGGAGAGGCCGGGGAGGGTGGCCACTCAGAGGAGAGACAGCGCGCACAACGCCCTGACCGCTGGGAAAATGGGGAGAGAAGACTAAGAAGGGAAAATAGGCAAGAAGAAAATACAGAAATGGGCCAGTGAGAGAACCCGAGGACTCGGTGACGGAGGTGGACGTGGGTGGGGACGCTCCAGGGTTAAAGGTCTTTACTGTCTTACTGGGTCCAAACCAAAATTGGCCAGCTCCCTTCCAAGGGAGCTGAGAGACCAAACCTGAGGGCATGGGTGGCCTCAGAGGAAGGAAGGACACTCTATAGACCAGACAGGAACGTCACACAGAACCAGATTGACTTTAGGTCGAATAGGCTTAGAGCCAAAAGCATTACTAGAAATGAAGACCTCATCAAGAGAACAGACGGCTGCACATTCACATGTGCCTAGCAAGATACAGTAAAAATGGATGGGACTTCAAGGAGAAGGACTCACCAGGAGATTTAATGTCCCTTCTTAGTGATAGATTACAGCAGGAGGAAAACAACCAACAAGTAAAGACATAAGATTCCACAAATAAAAGTAGCAACTTGATTTAACAGACACTCATTAAACCCCACAGTTCGGAGCCGTGGCTGGGTACTTCTGCACAAAGGATGTATAGGATCTGCACAGAAGAATGGCGACTTCCCCGGAAGGCACGAGAAGACCTACGTGGAAGGAACCCCAGGACAGCCCCCCACCAGGGGCGACATTGTAAAAAGGCAACCGCCCCAGTTAAATCATCTCTTGATTCCAGCTGAAGTTCCAACATTTAAAAACAAAACAAAACAAAAACAAAAACCACTTAGCCAGACACCAGGGCGCACGTGTGTAACCCCAGCAACTCAGGAGGCTGTGGCAGAAGGACTGAAGTCCAAGCCCAGCCCCAGCAATTAGGGAGGCCCTCAGCAACTCAGCAAGACCCTGTAACTCAATGAAAAGGGGCGGGGCTGCGGCTCAGTGGTAGAGCGCCTGCCTCGCACAGGCGAGGCACTGAGTTCGATCCTCAGCACCACATAAAAAAAATAAAGATATTGTGTCCATCTACAACTAAAAAAATCCCCTCCTATCTGTCTCTTTTCCCTGCTTTCTCACCACACTAAAAAAAATAGTAAATAAATAAAAAGAAATGGGGATGTGACTCAGTGGTTAAGTGCCCCCAGGTTCAAACCCTAGTAAAAAAATAAAAAATTAAATGTACGCCTTATTCTAAAATCTATTTGAAAGAATACAGTTCAAGAGTAACCAAGAAAATTTTGAAGAACAAAAGGTGGGGGCTTGCCCTACCAGATTTCATTCTCGGCCATGAGGATGGAACCAGGGCCTCGTGCCTGTTGGCAGGGGCTCTACCACTGAGCCTCGTCAGGCCCAAGGAATGTCTTCCGAAGCCCCAGTCATCAGGAGAGTGTGATTTTGTGCAGACAGACAAGTGGACGATGACCCAGTCAGCCCCCAACACGTGCTCCGGGAGGGCTCCTCACAGCACGGGGAGGAGGTGGTGGGCTGCTCCATCAGGCGCCCTGGCCAAGGTACTTCTCAGGCAGGAAACGCTGCGGTAAAGCTGGACACACCTCCACGTGCCGTGCCTCTGATTCAGAGGCGAAAACACTGAACGACGACTTTCAGAAGAGAAATGCAAGAGACTGATTCTATGACTGGAAGCAAGAAAGGATTTGCTAGCAAGATATGGACATGAAAAACATAACAGAAAAATCCTTAAAGTCACTTTCATTAAAATGAAAGAAGTCTGTGCATCACAAGATACGAAAAAGGGAAAATGCAAGCCAGAAATGAGGAATTTTATAACCATAAGATTGACAGAAAGATCAGTGCATCCCAATTATAGGCAGAATGCTGTGAATCGATAAGAAAAAGGTAAACTCGCCCTAGGAAAGGAGGGAAGCTGTGGAGATTTCAGGAGAGGAAGCCCCGGCGTCCAGCACGCTCGCTCGCTGGCCACCTCGAGCTGAGACAGACCCCCTTCCACACCAGCAGGTCACATCTGACCACCACTCTGCCCACTGCACAATCACCCTGATGACAAGCCTCCAAAAGAGAATCCCACTCCCTGGGCAGTCAGCATGAGAGACGGAAGAGAAGGGCTGAGTCCAGCTCCCCAGGTGAGGGGCAAAGGGGCAGGGAAGTCGGTGGGGCCCGGAGGGCAAGTGCAGGTGAAGTCACTGGCGTCTGTGCACAATACATGTGCAGAAAATGGCAGCATCACCCTGCTCTGGGGGTGGACTTTTGGACCCTTGATGTCAAAGTTCAGCCATCTGACACCTGGGCAGTCCTAAGGCAAGAGTGAGTGATCAACAAAAGCAGCCTTCAAGTCCCTGAAAAGCAGCCTAGGCAACCATTATCATCACGACCCACATGACTGGGGACAGAGGTGTCATCTACAGCAGCACTACTGGGTGGGATACACACTGCAGCTGCCTGACCTCCAATGTTGGTGACTTTAAAAGTCAGCTAAGTTGGTGTGGTCACACACACCTGTGATCCCAGCCACTCGGGAGGCTGAGGCTGAGGAGCCAGTTCAAGGCCAACCTGGACAACTTAGCAAGATTCTCAGCACTTTAGTGAGACCCTGTTTGAAAATGAAAGGACTGAGAGTGTGGCTCGGGGTGAAGCGCCCCCAGGCTTGCTCCCCAGCACCAGAACCAAAATCAGCACAAAGAGCCCCCGACTGCAGCAAGCAACTGGAGAGCAAGCCCAGCCACAGTGGGAGGGTCCAGGGAGCAGGGCTCAGCCCTTCCCAGCCTGCACCTCCGTATCTCACCTTGAACTCTCAGAGGTATGTGTGGGGTGGTCAGTGGCTGACCAGGAAGCTGCAGTCCCACAGGAAATGCATGGACGGTAGTGACACAGCTGTGAGGATGAGCTTGGGGACCAACCCACTGAGTCCTGGCTCTGAACAACACTGAGACGGTAAGATCAACCCCTTGATGGGATTCCCTCGTTCTGAAAACCGTGGGGCGCCTCCGCAGGCTGCAGCAGCTGCGCAGCACCCTCTTTGTTGTGGACGCTGGCACCAGACTGACCAGCTCAAGGTCAGCCTTGCCACTCATGTCACTGCGAGGTGAGTTGATGGTTGTCATGGCCTGAGGACGCCGCCAGGGGCGCTCCTGCCTTTGTTATGGTTTGGGGATCAACCAAAACACTGGCACTTCCTGGGTTCACTCTGTCAGATCAGGCAAGGCGGGCAGCGACCAAAGGAGGCACATTTAAAAGGACCGCTGAACAGGCTTTATTGAGACATCACTCCCGGGCGGAACTCGATCAGACCCACAGAGGGGACAGGGGAAGGGTCTGAGGAGAAACCGCATGGGAGCTTGACCGGACTGGACTTTTATGGGACCCACAGCAGGAAGGGAAGGGCTTGGGACAGGAAAAGGTGTCTTAGAGTCCCTTGTCCCGTTGGAGTTGGTCAGGGGAGTTGGCTGAACTCCAGGATTGGCCAGGGGGTCCTGCTGATTGACAGGCGTTAGTCAGGAGACCTCGCTGATTGACAGGCGTCTCTGCCGGTGCCTGATTGATGCCCCCCACCCCACCCACGGGCTGCTTTGTTCCAAGTCGCCACCAAGTCTCTACCACTGACCTAACACACCCCATCCCTTGTGGGACAGGGGACCAAGTGGTAATGGGCAGGGACTCCGGGCCCCCAAGCCTCTGGGAGGTTTTCATTTCGTGAGTGTTCGCGCCCCTTCTCTACTCTGCCCGCGGGTTGGTGTGCTGCTGGGGCAGGTTCTTCCTGGAGCCCCCCACTTCTCTGAAGGCCTCGTGGCTCTTCCTTTTCACCCCTCCCCGTGCTCCCCAGGCCTCCAGAGCCATGCAGAACAGCACCCGGACAGAGATGAGCGCCTGGGAGCTTCCAGCAACATTCCCCTTGGACACCCACCTGCCCCCCCCCCTTCCAAGACCCCTTCCTGCAGTCCCCCACCCTCCACCCCTCCCACCCTGCTTCCCGGCTCTGTGTCCCGAATGGCCACAACCACAGGGTGTCCTCGACCCTGTCCTTCAGCTGGCTCTGGCGATGGGAGATGAGCAGGACACTGGAGGAGGCAGCCACTGCCCCCTTTTCATAGGGCAGTGGCCTCGGGCTGGCCCTGTGAGTCAGGCTTCTTACAAAGCCCTGGCAGGTGGGTTTGACCACTGAGCCATCGCCATCATGAGAGTCTTTTGGATGAACTGACACATTTTAAGACAGTGTGTGGAGCCTCTTGTCCTGAAAGTGTTGAGAACCTGGGGGACCTTGGGGACAAGTGTGCCCAGAGGGCTGCCTTCAACCAGAGGCAGGATCTCCCCGGAGAGCTCTGTAAAGACCATCCCCAGCTCCGTGCACCTTTGCTGCCTGATCTGACTTCCTGACTCAGGTCTCTGCAAACAGGCTCCTCGGTGGGACGCTGCTTCGGGTGTGGTGTTCTCCGCCTGGGCGGGGGACTGGGGCCCCATCCCCGGCTTCCATGTGTTGCTCTGGGCAGTCAGGTCATGGTGTGGTTGGCCAGGCGCCCACCTCCCTGTGTGCCTGAGGCCATTCTCTCGTGGAGATGGACGCTGTTGGCCACGGTGCTCCGCGCAATCATCTCTACCACAGCAGCTCGGCACATCACAGTGGACACGACGGAGGCAGGGACCTAAGGAAGTGTCAGGACACACTGGGCTTGGAAAATATGACACAGAGGAGGTTGAAAGTGACAGAAAAATGGGCACTGGAGCAGAGGAGCTGTGTGAGGTCCGCGGGGAAGTGTCCAGAAGCCCGCCACAGCCACAGTGATGCCCTCTCCTCCCTGGAGGACAGTGCCCTTGTGTAGGAAGGAGCCCTTCTGATGGGGTCACTCTGCCTGGCCATGGCAGCTGCCCAGGCAAAGGGTCCAGAGCAGGACACCAGGTCTCTAGTGAGGCCCAATGCTCCAGGGTGTGCAGATTGCCAGGTCTGCGACCACTCACTTCTTTTGTTCAAAGTTCTTTTACAGATTGGAAACTCAAGGGCACACAGGGCAAGTGCTGGGCCATTCTGGCAATAAGGAGTGTGTTTTGGATCATAATTCAGAGGCCTCCAGACCCCGAATCCAAATCCTTCCCCCTACGCCACCACCCTGTCCCATGGAAATACAGCTGCTGGCTCTGGCCGTCCAGAGGAATGGGGAGTGGTGAGGCCAGCACTAGACAGGTCGGGCAGAGGCAGAGCAGGCTGCTTTGCAGGCAATTGAAGCTATGACAGATTTTTGACGGAAAGATCTTTCTGGTACTTTCTATGCCTGAGCTTCTAAGGCTTCAGAGCGACTCCATCCTGGCAGGTGCTGTGAGGCCAACACCCACAGAGGAGGGCTGCAGAGACACCGGGAGCCCTACTGAGCTGGTCCTCTAGCGCCTGCACTGACCGTTCCCCGTCCCTTCCCGGGGCTCAGGATGGGAGTCGGGTGGTGTGGGTGCACCCACATGGCCCACTGACCGCAGGCAGGAAAAGTCTGACAGCGAGCTTCCCTGGCCCGTCCTGGCCCGGCCAGCAGCAGGCCTTGAGCAGGAGGAGCAGTCTCTGCCGCAAAGCGGCCTCCTCCCAGGACTGCAGGCCATCCGGAGCGTGGTCTCAGTGAGCTGTCTCCCCGGGCGCCCACTGCTGCAGGGACCTGGCCGTCAGGGCTCGAGTCCTGGCCCTGGAGGAGGCATGCTCGTGAGGATGCTCTCCAAAGTCCGTTCCTAGTGGGGCTGTACTTGGAGGACCACACCCCTTAGGATGTGTGTGCCCTTACCTGTGCTGGGTCACACGGCACGAGTGCGTAGGTGTGCGGTGTGTGCATGTGTGACAGACAGCGCACGGGTGGGACTCTCCAGAGATCCTGACTGAGCCCTGGCTTCCCAGCCTCCCAGGAGCCCAAGGCGGGCAGGTCGCTGTTGCCAAGGCCACCTGGAAGGAGGCCCCAGACAGAGAAGCCTGTCCATGAAGGGGCTGCTCCCAAGAGCAGGACACCCAATTCCTTCAGTGTGAGTTATTTTGGGGGGACAAATGAGACCCTGGAGTAGCTTTCAGTTACAATAAGATTTTGGTTTTGAATAAAGAAGAAAAAGGGGTTTCCTTGTCTTCTCCACAGAATTTGGTTTTACAAAAAATCAATTTTTAATATTTGAACGCCTGCTCTGGAAAACCCCTCATCCTTGATGGCCTTTAAAGCCCAGCCTGGACGGTGGGTCTCTCAGCTCACACGTGCCACTGAGCATCCTGGTGCTCTCTGCCACGTGACCCTTGATTCCCTTCCAGAAAGCAACCGGCGCAGCAGGGAGAGACAGGGCAGTGCCCTCAGCTGTGTGGCTCCCAGGTCAGAGCCAGGGCACAGGGACCGCCCGGTGGCCCTCTGCTTCCCCCCTAGAAAGATCTGTGCAGACCAGAAATAAAGAAACGAAAGGAGGCCAAGAGTCACTTTCTCTTGTATTGTGGACATTTTCTCTCTCCTTCACAGCAGCATTTCTAACAAACAAGAACGATGCCTGCAGCATTTATCCAGAAAATACCACCGCACGAGAGCAGAGTGCCGCTCACGCAGCCTTCCATGCGGCCCTGCAGAACAGCACCGCCAGTCCTTGGGGACACGGGCCTATGAAGTCTAAGTCACCCCCACCCCGACCGACAAGTTTCCACACACCAAAATACCTCTCCTCGACTACACAAAGCTCGTGAGTAGCAAAACTTGTAAAAATGAAGTATACAAAAGGAAACACCCTATAATACATTTGCACCCTGTATACAATGTATCCCTTTGAAAGTGGCGATGACGTCGGGCATGGCAATTTTTCAAGGATAGAAAAAGAACCCCAACGTCTGCCACGCGGCACTGCAGTCGTGGTTTGCGTGGCTTTCCAGAGATGTTCGTGTGGAGTCCGCGCTTGCTGGCAATCCTCAGGATTAAGAAGCCAGTGGCGTCTCCTGGCATGGAGGCAAGGAACATTTGATTGTCACAACATACAATTCTGAGACAATAAATACAACTAGAGCAGATGCATGTCTTCATTGGATCAAGTAACTCCAGTTTAATTTAATACAATTTAGTGCATTTCAGTATCTCATTCACAGTTCAATTGCTGTCTAAATACTTCTGCAACAAAAAGTTAATCTGAAAAATTAAGGAGAAAAGAGAGCTCCAGGTGACCTTGTCAGCACAAAGCGATTTGCAACAACCCGTCATCTGTGAAGAGCCCGTGTGGCTGCTGCCCAGGCTGACTCACGTCAGCTTCTCCGGTGACCTCCTGGGCTCCCAAGAGTGCTCTCGGAGCAGGTGACGAGAATGCTGCCATTTCCCCCGAAGCCGCAAATGCTTGTAACAAACCTCACTCATACATGCCCTCCCCTCTCCAGCAAACAGATTGCAGGGTGACATTTTACCCAAAATCTGTCCCTGGCCCTGATACAACAGAGTCTGGAGCCCATGTGTCAGTACCCACTGGGCAGTCCCCAGCAGTGTTCTGGGATAAAGCCAAAGCCCAGATCAGTGGTGTACCCCTCAGGCCCAAGCTGCTCTGGGGTGGCTTGCCTTGGGCTTGGGAGCCAGCCCACTAGAGAAAGGGGCAGGCCCGGGGACCAGGGACACGCCGTTTCCAGAAAGAAGGTAGGCGGGTGCATCAGACTCGCCGTCTTAACCCCGAGCCTCGTCACACTGTAGAAGGGTCAGAATCTGCCACGCTACACCGCTCAGCACGAGAGATGCATGCAGGGACCACATGCAGCCGGCCAGCGGGGAGGGGTCTGCAGCAGCAGGTATGCCTGGGTGGCACGATCCAGAAGACAGTCAGCAAGGCTAGGAGGGTGTCACTTGGCCTGTCCTATAAGGTCTCAGGCAGAGACAAAGCAACATGCAGAAAGAGCCACATTCATCTCCAGGAATCAGATTTAGCTGGTAGTCCCCAGGGGCACGGTGGCCTCCTGACATCTCGTAAATGACACAAGAGCGTGACACACAGCTGGGTCCGGCCACTGCCTTTTCTTCAGCGTCAGTGCTCAGCAACACCCCGAACAGACCAGGGCCAGGGGGGGTTCTCCAGCCGGCGCAGAGGGGAGGACGGGGCAGACAGGCAGATTCAGAACTGGTTGGTGGTAATGACCGGCATTGTTTTTTATAAGAAAGTGCTGTATGGTGCTGGTCGGGTTGCTCAGTGGTTTATATATTCAGAGCTCAATTCCTCAAGCCAGCTCTGCTCCTTGAGGACAGGGACCTCACAGCACCTCACCAGGCTGGGCCTTGGGTAGCCACCACCAAGCACAGGCAGCAGTGTGGCCCCCTTCTCTGGGTTAGCGGCTTATCAGTGAGAAGCCTTTTCAGAGCTCCTCAAGGCCTTTGCTGGGAGGAGAGAGTGTCCCCGTGGAGGAAGTGCCTTCCCTTCTGACCACTCAGCTGTCCCCAGCTTCTCTCCCTGAGCCCTGGGGACAACCACTGTTAGGACACTAGTAGAAAACCCCTGGGGAAGAGCACAAGGTCCCTAGACACTGGCAGCTGCACAAAGGCACTGTGACATGCCAGGCACCACACAGCTCCCTAGAGAGGCCCAAAGAGCTGCCGCTTCCTCCCTGCTCCACGGCATCAGAGTCTGCCTGAGCTGGCTTGTGGGGGCGACTCCACAAACTGGCCGCAGCAGAAGGCTGAGGATGGAGTCCCTAGGGCACCTGCTCCTGGGCCTGAGCAGACAGCCCATGAGACCACGTCCCAGGCTGAGCTCAGCCGGCCAGGTGCCGGGCTCTGGAGGAGCACCATGAGCCACGGGGCAGCGGGCAGCACCTCCCTACCCGTAGCCCCGGAGGACATGAGCCACTCGGGGCCTGGGACGCTCCCCCACACCACAACCAGCACAATGTCTGAGGGCCGTCGGACTGCTTCTGCCCGAACACAGCCTGAACTTGGACATGACATCAGAAACGACTGGATTCAGAAGTAGAGCGTGAAGGAAGAGAGAAAAGCACCGTGCAGAGACTCATTTAATTTAAAATCAAGGGGCTCTCCTCCCCTTTCCTTCTGAAGCAAATGGAAAGCAAAATCCAGAACCCTCAAAAAACAATACAAAACCCCCCAAACATTCACGGTGTAGTTTTTATTGCTCTCAGAAGGCTCGTATTAGATGTGCATGCTGGGCTGCGGTCACCAGCCTCTCCACGGCAGAGGTAAAGCCTGTGCCTGGATCCCTCACGGTTCGCTCATGGACTCAATGCGGAATTTACATTACATATTGATTTCAAAGGGAGGGAGACTCTCTGGGAAGCCAGAGCTATTGATTCATGGCAGAATGGGAGACTGGCATTCCTGGGGCATGGACGTGCATGTAGTGCCCTTGGCCTTTTTCCCTTGGGATTTCCTAGGTGTCAGTGAGCAGACCTAACCAGGGGCAGAGAGAGGAGCAGCCAGCACGGGAAGAAAAGAAACCTCAGGGTGGGGCCACCCAGAGGGGCACCCGGCTCTGTGCAGAGGAGGAGGCCGGGAGAGACGGGTGAGGCCGAGGGAAGAGGTTCAGTGTCTCCTCTTGTCTTGCTTGGTTTGCCCGCCATCCTCACAAGGAACGTGCCACTCCCTGTCACTCACCAGCCCGCACACGCCCACGGGGGCTCCCCTCTGCCTTCCACACAGACCACATGGCTCAGAAGCGTCCCCTAGAGAGGAGGCACCACCTCGCCCAATCTCCCCCAGCACTGAGGGCCGAGGCACGGTCACTCTCACTCAGTCCGTATCTTCTCCAGGCCTTTCCTCCATTTCTGCCTGTGTTCAGAATGCTGGTTACAATGTATCAGAGAGAACACCCGTTCCCCCACCCCCCCTGCTAAAAAAATGAAGGGAGTGTGACTTTAAAAGAGCCAGTTCAAGGTTCAAGACAAAAGCCCAATGCAGGTGGTGGACAGGGTGGACAGTAGCCAAGGAGGCCTGGGTTCACTGGAAGCCAGGAGGGGCTTGACACACTCCTGTCCACCCAGCAGCTGCCCTCACCAAGCCCAGCGTGCATTACCTGTGCTGCAGGAGGAAGCATTCCCGGTGGGCCCAGGGGACCTCGGTGAGAACACCCTGTCCTGTGGGGACACTCAGGGATGTCACCAAGGTGGGGGCGGGGCACTGTGGGCACAGGCCTGGTGAGATGACATGTGCCTGGACAGAGGCAGGCCCTCCCCGGGACACAGGGTAGCCCCTCGTGGAGGGGAGGGAGGCCCCACCCTGGCTTCCATCAGGAAGGCCAGCCAGAGGCCAGCTAGTGAGATCAAGTCAGCCCACAGGTGGGCATCAGCTGTCGCCACGCCACGTGCCTTTAGAGGACGGCCTCCTTCCAAGCCCCCACAGGGCTGGCTCTTAATCTGTGGGCCCTGCATGACCCTCTAGCCCAGCCCCGGTACAGGGGGCAGAGCCTGGTGGCCATGAAGACAAGAACGGGACAGGACAATACAGCTCTGGGAACAGGAGAATGCCGCATTCCCTGGAGCTGTCAGGAGCCCACTCACTTTAAAAAGAGCTGGAAGGCATTTCCACACAGGTTAAGGAGGAGGGGCAGACGGTGCTGGAGAACACAGCCGGCCCAGGGGAGGCAGGACAACCATGGGACCTGCTCAGAATCAGTCTGATTTACATTCAGTGTGTGCTTATCACAGAAAGGACTTTCTCTTTGGGGCCCTCCCACCACCCAGAAGCCAAGGTGCAAAGCGAGTGGGATGAGTGAGCTCTGGGGGCTGGGGCCCGTCAACCCACGCTGGGAGGACAGCAGAAAGTTCTTTAAGAGCCAGTGTCTGGGGGCGCAAAAGAGGGCCAGGGTAGGTTCCCGAGATGACTGATAAAAACCAAAACCTCGACCAAAGTTTAAGAAGAGAGCAGCCCAGGCCCCTCTTGGAGGTGGAGTCTGAGGAGCACACCAGGGGCCTCCTCCATCCTGCCAGCCCTGAGGGGCTCCCGGGAGGAGCTGCTTCTGCCCGGGATTCGGGAGGGTCCTGCACGTGGGAGCTGGGAGCGCACGCCTTCACCGCAGGCCTTCTGAGTGCTTTGCTCTTGGCTCAAGTTTTATTTGTTAATATTAGTCACCAGTTAATAAGAAAAATAGTTTCTAAGTGTCTCTTTCCCCTCGCTCTTGTGTGTGTTGTTCTGTTTTTAATTGAGTTAATTTGATACCACGTCGGGTTATGTGCGTTCAATCACAGCCATTAATTATTCCTTTTTCTTAAACTCTTGGTTTCCGTAGCTGGAGCCTTTCTCTATTTCAGTCACTCCTATCAGTCTGCGGACTCCAAAGGAAGCTTGAAAAACAGGAGAGAGAAAGAAGAGGTCAGGCTGAGGTCTGCACTGAGCCGCGAGGCTTGGGCTCCCTCCTCTGCCCAGCCCTCTCTCCTGCCCCATCCAGGGAGGCCACCGGAGGGGGCTTGGGCTTCTCCGTGAGCTCGGAGCTGGGCTGCCACTGGGGGCAGGCAGGGTCTGGGCTGCACTGCCACAGGCGAGAGCTGAGGCATTTCTCCCACAGGGGCAGAGGCAGCCGACCTGCGTGGTGCCGGCCTGCCCCTGCGTGGTGCCCGGCCTGCCCGTGTACAAGCCTTGGCTGCTCTGAGCAGGGCCTAAGAGGCGGGAACAGACTGGCCTTACAAAACCCCAGCAGGTGAGATGGACAAGCAGGATGCTCAGATGAAACCAGCCACATCCCCTGTCCCCTGAGGGCGGTCCCAAGTGAATGTGCTGTCCCATGGCAGAGGCCAGTCACCTCTCAGGACCCCCCCACTGTCCTGAAGGAGAAGCAGGGCACGCCAGGAGCCAGTCTAGGGAAGTGGGCCTGGCAGCGGAGGGGCCCTGCAGGTGGACACTGTCCCTCCACAGAAGCCCATCCATTTGCAAGGACAGTCCACAGGGGCACATGCACAGTGGGTGTCCGTTTGCCAGCCAGGCCAAGCCCAGCAGGCACCTGGCGATGTAATCAGGACAGGCACACCAGGAGGATCACTGAAGCTCAAGAGGTGGCTGAATAATGAGAATGTCCTGTGTGGACCTTCAGGCCACCAGCCCAGCCACCCCCCAGGGGCCTGAATGCAGACACAGTGACTGGGGACATCTCAATGGTGTCCTCACCAGACAGTTTCAGTGCAAGTACCGCAGCGGTGGGCCGAGGACATGGCCCCGTGACCTCCTTGACCCTGCAGCTTAGGGGCGAGAGCCACCGCCCCACAGGGCCACCAGGATGAGTCATCCAGTCCTGGGCACCGAAGCCGGCAGGCGGGGACACTCCCATACGGTGGGCTGTTACCCTAGTGCTCATTACCTGCTCCCACAAACCCCAGGAAGGTCAGGATCAGGAGAGGGGATCCACTGGCAAAGACGCCCAAGGCAAAGCTGAGGAGCGGGGAGAGGAGGACGGTGGCCCAGCACAGGAAGTTCAGCAGGGTCCACGGCCGCCGGGCAGGCCGGATCTGCTCCCCGGGAAACACGCCCTTCTGCTTGTACATCTCCTGCAGCGCATCCTGGAGGCAGGGAGAGAACGGGGTCAGGCTCGCCCCGCGCTGCGCTCAGGCAGGAGGACTGTCCACAGCGAGAGCTGACTCTGGTGTCCTGCCGAGCGATGGCACCACGGTGGTCCTAGAAACCACGCAGTCCTCTGACCGGGAAGCTGCCAGGAAGCAGCCTGCCAAGCCAGAGAGGCTGCCCCACAGGACGACAAGCAGGGGGCTGGCTGGGATGGGCTCCAAGGGAGAGGTGTGGCAGCTGTTGGGACCTGCTGGGGTCCTGGACCTGGAACGTCTTGCACTATCACCATGCGGTACCTGCCCCTGAAAGGCCCTGGTCAGCAGAGAGGCGTCCTCTGCTAATGGAAAGGGTGGAGGAGGTAGGAGCTGGTGGCATGCAGGTGCAGCTGGCCACAGCTGATCCACCAACAACACTGTCCAGGCTCTCTCCACAGTGACATCGGGGGCTCACTGTACCCAGAGCTCGGCTGGGGGACAAGCTGCAGGTCTGCCACAACAGGTCCCTGCCGCCAGCACACATCGCCAGGTAGCTCCACATCCAGAAGGGGACACATGTGTGGCAGTGTTAGTATTCTGACAGAAGAGGTTAAAGTGCCAGATGATGCCCTCAAAATCACAGAATGCGCATGACTATGAGCGTGCGTAGTCCTGGATTTAGAGAGATGTAGCGCATGTCAGTGATTGCCTGGGGAGTGTGACGCCATACACTTTATTTCCTTTTCATTTTCAGTTTTGTTTTCAATTCGCATTCAATTTTATTCTGTTGTATTTTGTGGTATAGAAAATGGGGGGCGGGGTAACCAACACGGGCTTGCAGCTGTGCCCATTCCCGCCGCTCGTGGAGGCCCTGCATGGCCAGGAGCAGCTGTGCTGGACACACATATCCGCCTGGCACTGTTCTTGTTAGAGTCCAAATGGCCTCAACATTCACAGACAGGAAAAGGAGCCACTCGAATGGACACTGCTGCACGTGGAGCCTCCCGGCTCCTACAGGCAGGAGCCGAGTCTGTCACTCAGGATGGACCTCAGAAACAGCAGCGACCAAGAAGAAAGAAACAAAAGACTGCCACGGATACTGTGTCCTCTGTGGTGCACTGTCCTTGATGCAAACCTCAAAACAAGGACTTGAGAGTCAACTGAGGTGCTGTCACTGTGCATCACAACTTCTGGGAAAACTGCAGGTGACGTGAAACCCAAGCCCGGGTCCCTTGTCGAAACTCCCACTTGCACTGGCCTCAGCTTATTCTAGACAACAGATGCCAGAGGGGGAGGACAGGGCTGCGCCCAGCTCACCCGCGTCGCCATGCACTGTGTGCATGAACAGAGGTGCCCGGCACTGCCTGCAGGTTCCACAGCGTCCTGGGAGATGGACACGCTGCGAGCATCCCGCAGCCTGCTTTCCCACAGGCACATTCCCAAGATCCAGCTGTGCTGACAGCACATGTAGTTCATTCATTTTAACTATCATGTCACATCAACCGGACAGACGAACACGACGTGACAGTTCCTAATAATGAACTTCTGGACTGTTTCTAATTTCCTGCTGACCAGTACTGCTGCTGGCAAGCGTCACTCCACTTAGGAGTTCCAGAATTTCAAATCGTGACCTGAGACCAGAGGCACTTTTCTTAGCACTTGGTGTAACCAGACAGACACAGCCGTGCAGCTACAGGATGCAGGACACACTATTTCCATTTGTCTTTTCTTCTTGTGAGAATCACGCTGCTTTAGGGGCCCACACTTGGCCCTCACATTTTGGAGGACACGTGATGAGTGCACATGGTTATGGGCCGCAGGGTGAGGTCTCAGTACATGCCTGCAGTGTGTGATGGCCAGCTCAGGAAATGCCCATCCGTCACTCAAACACTTATCATTTCTTCATGGTGGGAATAGTCAAACCCCTTTCTACTATTGACTGTGAAACACATAATTAATCACTGCTGTGCTCGTGGTAGGGTGTCTCTTATCCATCTGCACGCATCCTCTCTCCACCCTCCTTATCCCCTGCCTCCCTAGCATCTCAGAACTCTCTACCTCTGAGCTTTCTGTTTGAGCTCACATCTGAGTGAGAACACATGGTATTTGTCCTACTATGCCTGACTTTTTTCAACCAACACCCTGTCCTCAAGTTCCATCTCTGTTACTCAAATGAGGGTTGTAATAGTTTTTAGGGTGAGTAGTGTCATATTGGGTACATCCACTGAGGAACACCTAGGTCCACCCCACATCTTGGCTACTTGATGAGCACTGTGATAGACCAGGGGTGCAGGTGTCTCCCTTTCCCAGGGGTGGGTGTGAGGCTGCGTGGTGCCATTTCAAGTCCCCCCCTTCCTCCCTGCCTCGTGGGCTGGCCGTGGAACCTGGGCCTCATGTGTTCTAGGATGCCCCTGCAACTGAGCTGCCCACCACCCTATGCCTAGTTTTCCGAGGACTCTTCGTACTGTTCTCCATAACAACTGTACCATTTATGTTGCCACCAACAGTGTATGAGCGTCCCCTCTCCACATCCTCAACAACAGGCTTGTCTTCGGTCTTGTTGACAAGAGCTGTCCTAACTAGAGCGAGATGCCACTGTGGTTTGATCCGCGCTTCCCAGTCATTACTGATGCTGAGCATGTTTTCATGTACTGTTGGTCGTTTGCAGACCTTCTCTTGAAACACATCCTTTCAGATCATTTGCCCATTTTTAAACTGGATTCTTTTCCTAGTACTCAACTGCTTGAATGACAGTATTGTGGATTATTGATCCTTCTCAGGTAATAGCTGGAATACATTTTCTCCCACCCTCTGGGTTATGTCTTCACTCTGCTGACTGTTTCCTCTGCTGTCCAGAAACTTTTTAGTTGAATGGAATCCCATTGTCAAACTCTGCCTTTGGTGCCTGGGCTTCTGGGCTTCTGTCCAAACCACGGACACGCTCAGGTCATATTCCCTGTATTTTCCTGTAGCAGTTTCAGTTTCGAGGCTCACACTGAGGCCTTCAACCTGCTCTGAGTTGGTGTGTGGTGACAGGGGTCTGCTTTTAGTCTTCCATATGAGGAGAACGCTTTGCCATGACCACTCATTGGCGAGAACGTCCTTGCTCCAATGTAAGTTCTTCCGAGGGGAGGCCTGCGGTGAGGGCGCTAAAACACGGGGACTTATTCCTGGGCTCCCTGTCCTGTTCTGCTGGCCTAGGGCCCGTGAGATTCCTGGACCATGCTGTCTGGGTCCCTGGGACTCTGAAGGGTGCTTTGAAGTCAGTAAGGCATTGCAGCCCCCACCTTGATCTTGCTGGCTTGGGCTGTGGCCCCACAGGAATCTTGATTCTCCAGCCCATGAACATTGAACGTCTCTAGTTTTTGGTGTACGTCTCTAATTTCTTTCATAAATGTTCTACAGTTTTCATCGTAGTGATTCTTCACCTCCTTGGTTAAGTGTATTCCTAGGCTTTATTTGTTGTAAACTGGGCTGCTCTTGGGATTTCTTTTTCAGTTAGTTCGTTTTTGGTGCATAGAAGCAATACTGATTTCTGTACGTTGATCTTGTATCCTGTACCTTTACTGAATTTATCAATCTTAACAGTTTTGATAGTGTCTTTAGGCTTTTCTCTTCATGAGATCACACCATCTGCAAATGGGGTAGGCTCCCTCCTCTCCACTGTGATGGCCCTTCTTTCCTTCTCCTGACTAAGTGCTCGGGCCAAGCTGGGTAGGGCGGTGAGGGTGGGCCTTCTTGCCTCGTCCCAGGCCTTAGGGCAAACTGTGGACTTCCGGTCTCCACCCATTCAGGATGATGCTCGCTGTAGCTATCATATTTGGCCTTAACTGTGTTGAGGAGCATTTTTATCATAAAGGGAGGTTGACAGAAATGATGTGCTCTCTCCAAGTTCCCAAGCACACGGCACAGAGTCCACCTCACTCCTCCCTGCTCTCCTTTTACATTCCTGGTCAGTCCACAATCTCATTAACTGCTCTTGCCTAAGGTTTTCCACTTCGTTAATATTCCTACGGAAAATGCTTTTGGTGTATCTCACTGGCTTTTCTGTAGCTTTAATTTCTGTTTAAATAATTCCTGCCGTCATTTTTGTCATTTCTCTGGGTGTGCTCTATCGTGCATGTGCACATAACGAACATGTAAATGTGTGCACATGTGCATGCTCGGCATGGGGAGCCTGGGCACGGCCCACGCCCGTCCTGCGGCTGCCCTCTCTGGCCGCTTGCCGCTCCTCTGCTTGCTCTCAGGCCTTCCCATGGCCCTTCCTCCCCCTTCCCTTCTTTCTTGTGCTTCTCATTTTGAACACCCTCCTCCTGGGTGGGCTTCTCCCTGCTCGCCCATCAGTCTCTGTCGAGGTTGTGGCTTTCCAGCCTGCTGGGCTGGAGGAGGTCTGGCTCCCCCAGTGCCTGGACTGGAGTGAGGAGCTCATCTCTGCGGAGTCTCCTCCGTGCGAAGCTAGACAGCGTGGCTTGGGTCGTGCTCCTCCAGTGTGGTGCTGGTTTCTCTCAGCAACTTCAGGGGATTCTCTTGGAATCACGTTTTATGCTTCCAGAGCTGCCTGTTGGCACAAGTCCCACGCCCAGGCTGAGGGCACGGAAGTCAGAGGACATGCTGCAGCCAGGTTGTAACATGGTGTGTGGGCTGGTCACCCTGGTGTTCAGTTATGTGTCCCTTTTGGGTCCCCAGAGATTTCCCTTACTTTCTTAAGAACCTATCAGGGCATTTAAGATGCTGTTTTTCAAAGGCTCCAGGAATTTCTCTAGTGACTACCGAGCACATTGAGAACGGAGACCCAACATCCCAGGTACTGTGTGCTCAAAGTGCATGGGAAGCGGGTATGGGGGATGGGAACAGGACATGGGTGGTTCCCATAAGAGCCTTCAAGCATTGTCTGTATCTCATCCAGGACTTGAGTGTCTCTGTTCCGTACCTAGAAGCTGTTTTACGTACACAGGACAGGTGTGATGAGACAGTCTCAGCATGCTTACGTGCGCGTGACGTCGTCCTTCTCCTTCTCCTCTAGTTAACATCTCAGAAGTTGAGGAAAAGGGAAGAAAAAAGAGGAGGACCAGAAGCCCGTGAGGAGCGTGTGCTCTGTGCCGCCGGCTGCCCCTCCTCGCCAGCCCGACACCTGCCCAGGAGATGGGGCCCAGGGGAGCGGATGTCCTTACCTTCTCCTGGTACAGCCTGTGGAGCCACTGCGCTGCCCCCTTCTCATCCTGAGGGATCTCCTCCACCGGGAACCTCCTGTTTCATTGGGACCGAGAGCAGAGTGAGTGACAGGGGACGCCGGTTCTTAGGCACACACTGTAAGTCCACTGCAGTCTTGACTCTGCTGGGCACCCAGAGAGGCTGAGGGATGCCTCTAGGCTTGGGGACAACCACAAGTGACCCAGCCACAGAGCATGAGCCCGTCCCCTGTGAAGGCCACCTCACATTAACCTGGGAGGCTGGGTCTTCCAACAAGCCCCCCAATTCCCCGCCTTTTTTTGGTACTGGGAATGGAACCCAGGTGCACTAAGCCAGGTCCCCAGACCTCTTCTATGTTCTATTTAGAGACAGAGTCTCACGGAGTTGTTAAGGTCCTGGTAAGTTGCTGAGGCTGGCTTTGAACTTTCAATCCTCCTGCCTCAGCTTCCCGAGCTGCTGGGATTGCAGGCATGCGCCACTGTGCCCAGTAACATGCTCGTTCTTTGAGTGAAAACATCTTTCATTAGGGAAAGAAGGTCACTTCTTCACAAGGGGAACCTACTCGCTTCAAATGTGGAAAGGAAAAAACGGAGCAGCTTTAAACTAGCCTCCCAACAGCTGCTTCAGATGAAGTCTTGACCTGCTGCATCCAAATCTACTCCTGCGTCGCCAGCCCTGGGGGCCGTTTGCAGGGGAAGAGGGGTACGCAGGTAAAGCCTGACAATAACTAGAGAAATTTCCATATGTGACATACCACAGCTCCTATGTCGAAAGTAAGTTGGACGTTGAATAAACAGAAAGTGCAAGTCACTAAGATCCCATTAAGACGGTTCAGTACTTCAGTGTTCATCAGCAGGAGGAGCAGTGGCCCGTGGGAGGGGCCACACCTATCTCACCAGGGCACAGGCAGGAGGTGCAACAGCCTCTGCCCCAGGACTGGCTCCCCCTCCCTCTGGGAAGGCGCACAAGTCCTTGCACACAGAAGGGCAGCAGAGGAGATGACCCGCGTCACTCGCAGGGGGGCAGCTGTACCTCTGCTCAGCTCCGCCGTAGCTTTGCATGGTCACCTGGCTAAGGAAGAGCAGCACTGAAGCCACAGGTGGGGCAGGTCAGCTGCCCTGAGAGCCAACCAGGCTCAGTGGACTTAACGGGGCCAAATCAGCTGTATCGTAGCTTCAAACTAACAGTGAAAAGCAGAAAGCAGAGAGAACAGAGGCCCTCAGGGTCACTGCGATGACCAGCCAGGTCTGGCCACAGCTCCCGGACTTCAGCCCCTGTGGGGTGAGAGGGAGGCGGAAGGCCATGGCATGAAGACCTGGGCCATGCATGGCGGGGACGCTGGACCGCTAGATGGAGCTGCTCTGAAGGACGACATGGCCAGGACAAGCCCACTGAGCCCCGGGGCTCTCAGGACCCAGCTGTTGAAGTGGGACGGCAGAACAGACCCCGCGAAGGGCAATGGGCAGACCAAGGCGGCCTCTCCAGGCTGAGCCCTGGAGGGGCGACTGAGCAGCTCTGGCCCTGGGCAGCTGCCCAGACAGTCTCTGCCTCTTATCCCCCAGGCTCCTTGCGAGGGTGACAGAGCCACCAAGGCTCAACCCTCGTCTGGGCGCCAGCCTAGAGCTAGGGCTTGGGTCTCGAGTGTCGCCCAAAGACCCAGCTGTCAAGGTGTGGACTGCAGGGAGGCTGTCGGGAGGTGGGAACCTCACGGGGGGCTGTGGGCGGAACTTGGTCACGGGGCCCTGCCTCACAGGGGGCCGTGGGGCCACGAGGTGAGGTTCTGCTCTGCCGCGGGCTCCTGCCACGAGGCGCTGCCTCCCCACAGGCTGGAACAGCGGCCCACCAGTTGTGGGTGAAGACTGAGGTGCAGCCGAGCTGAGCCTTTCCTTTTTATAAGGTGATGACCTCAGGTACTTGTACAGTGACACAAAGCTGACGAGCACCTGGCCACGGGAACTGACCAGCGCCCCAGGTGAACTACTATACCTGTGCCAGAGATTAGCAATACAAGGAGGAGAGCCCGGCTCGCACCCCTTGTGCACCCCCAGGGTGCAACGAGACCCTAACCTCTGCTTAGCCTGCCAACTGCCAGGAAAGTCATCGAGCCTGTTGTACAGGTCACGAGTTGTCCCTGGGAACTTCCCACAGTGTGGACACAAGAGCTGTTGGCATTTTTTTATAAACTCGCTAACATGAAGGCAGCAGGTGCCACCTCCCAGGTGGACCAGGACGAACCCATCAGAAAAGGCTGGACAGCCAACAGGAACCAGGAGAGCGCCAGGCTGGGGAAGGCCAGGGGCCACCAAGGAGAAGAGGCAGAGCACCGTCCGGCCTGCCTGCCCCCTCACGCAGAGGAGAGACAGATAAGGAGGCCCACTGGGACGACACCTGTGGCTAACTCAGACACACCTAGGCCTCGAATCGGGGCTCGGGTGGGTCACCTTCTCTTCAGGAGCCAGAGAGACTGGGGCCACCAAGGAGTGGCGATGGCACAGGGCGCTCTGTGAATGGGGATAAGAAGCATCCTTCCTGAGCCTCACAGGACAGGGCTGGGCACAGTGTTCTGAAGCCCTAACACTCAACATGGCATCTGAACAGGCCCTGCCTTCCTGGACCCTGCTGAAGCCCTCCCTGGACTGGTGTCTTCAGGGGCCAGGTGCTCTCCACCAGAAGGCTCTGCAGGGGCCCCATAGCCCACCAGGGAGGAGACCAGGCTCTCGCCCTTCCACGGGAGGTCAGTGGTCAGCACCTGGGGCTCCAGACCTCTGACCCTGGCCAGACCTGCAGCACACCAGGGAGGGTCAGGGAGCTTTACTCCTAGGGATCCGCCTGGGCTTCCAAGGGTGGAGGGAGGGGCAGGAGAGGAGCCTTGTGCTGGCCCAGGGCAGACACAGCTGGGGACGCACAGGCCCCTCTATTCCTCCCTTTGTCCCACGTTCTCCAGTGGATGGCCTGAAGCCCCCAGGCCTGGACATGACCTATGGAAGGCCTCCGGCTCAGGTAGGACAGGGCTGTTGCAGAGTTCTGACACTGTGATGTGCCCTGAGGCTTGTGCAGCCTGGGCTCCTGGCAGGAGCAGGGGTGGGAGGGGGCTCACCTCACACACATGTCCGCCTCGTACTTCTTCCCATAGAGGATCCCTAGCAGAGACGGGTTCTTGTTTCCTCTGAAGTTCAGGGTCACGTCATAGACAGCTGCAACTGAGGAAGAGAAACAGGTTGGTGAGCGGATGGACAGGGACTCTGCAGGGTGGTGCTGCTGCCCAAGGGACAGCGACTGGGCAGCTCTACCCACAGAGCATGCAGCCTGCTCCCCACTGTGGCTGTGGGCTCAGATCCCCGCCTGGCTCCAGGGTCCCTACTGTCTCCCTTTCCCTCCAGCCTTTCGGACTAACTAGACACATTGCTGCTCTGTCCTCCTGCGTGAAGTCTGCCACCACATACGTTTTCTTATTATTTTATTATTAAAGTTCTTATTATTTTAATTGTTTCCCACTACCTAGCATCTCATCACCTCAGAAAGTGACCTGCAGACCAACAACCGCTAACCCACCTACTCCATTCTCCCCTTTATGCTTTGGTGTCCTGTGTTTACAGGAAACACGCTTGTTTTGAACAAGTCCCTGCTTATTGCTCAAGGGACCTGAGGGCCGTGTTGGGCAGGCTCTGCATCTGGCCCTGGGGCGCCTACCTGTGCCCCGCAGGCACTGGACTGCGGTGGTGAAGCCCTTGGTCCGAGGCAGCAGGTGGTGCTTGAGGGGGGGCAGCCCCTTGGAGGCAGCCACTTCCATGCTGACGCGGTGCTTGGTCTCCGTAAAGCGCGTCCCTTCACAGTACAGGAGGAACTAGGGCATGGAACATGGGGGCAAGAGGGTTATGCCAGGGCATGCAGCTGGAACAGAAGCCCGGAAGTATCAGGCTCAGCATGATCCAGGTCTCAGGCGGCCTTGAGCCACAGCGAAGCACTTGCTGCTGACTTGGTAGAATCAGACACAGAACCACTCTGGGGACAAGCCGTGGTGTTCTTTGAAATGCAATTTTATTTTAGGGCTGCACCCTGCCTTCCAGCTGCAATGGAATGCAGCCCAGCTTTCCTGAAAGAAGTCTCCAGAAAGAAGTGAAACTTGACAGCATCTCTGGGCAGCAGCCTCTGAGCAGGGTGGAGAAGGTCTGTCCATCCCTGACAGCACGGGCATTAGACGTACTAAATAAGGAGCCAGGCTTCCAAGAACAGACCAGAGGGAAGATGTAGAAAAAGACAAGGGCACAGGCTGAGCAGGGCCTGCGGGCTTGGGGAGGGTCTTGTGGTGGGTGGGGTGGCGGAAACCACACCCCACCTCCCTGGGGAAGCCCCCAGGTCTGCACCACTAGAGGCAGGAGGTCCCCTGGGGCCTGACAACCTTGATCTGGGCTGCTGGAATGAACAGGGGCAGGCTACGAATGCCAGCTGTCACCAGCCAGGACAGCCCCTCGGGAGTCCCTGCCCACCAGGCACTCACCCACATGTACTCGGGGTAGTCAGCCAGGCGCCTCAGCCCCTCGATGACCGTGTCCCGGTCCTCCTCCCACTTCCTCTTGCAGAACACGATCTCCAGGAAGTACCACGTCCAGCCAATGAGGGGCACGTACAGCAGCTCCTTCTTGGCGAGGACTTTGGAGCTCTGGGGGGGGGGAGGTGCCATGGTGTACATGGTGGGGGGCAGACCGCAGGGCAGCATGAGGCCAGCTGCAATCCTGCCCCAGGGACCTGCTCTGCAGTTGTGGCTTTCCTGATTCAAAGCATGTGCTATTCATGGGGACCCTACCTTGCGAGTGTATGTGACTTGAATCAGTGTCACCTGGAGGCACAGATGTGCCATGGCTTCCTGAGACAGCCACAGGCTTTTGCTACAGTGAAGCCCCCTCATCCTGCCTCAGTGGTGTTTGCGTTTGTCTGCAGCCACTCAGCTAGTGAGAGCAATTCCGTGAGCTCAGGTGCCATCGTCCAATAGGAGAAGGTAACCATGAGAAATGAGCTGACAGCTAGTTCCAGGAACAGGTGGGGACTGTGGAGGGCATCCTGCAGACAGGCCCTGTGAATCGGCCACTCACTGCCTAGCTCCGAGGAATCCGGGTTGAAAATCTCCAAGGAAGGAAAGCCCACCCACATTGCTATTGCTCACCCCCCACCTCCCTGGTACCGAGCTGCTCACCCCTCCCCCACCCCACACCTCCCTGGGGCCCTGCTACTCACTCCCCACACCTCCCTGGGACCCCACCACTCATCCCCCCCACCTCCCTGGGACCCCACCGCTCATCCCCCCCACCTCCCTGGGACCCCACCGCTCATCCCCCCCACCTCCCTGGGACCCCACCGCTCATCCCCCCCACCTCCCTGGGGCCCCGCTGCCCACCCCCCACACCTCCCTGGGAACCCACTGCTCACCCCCCACACCTCCCTGGGAACCCGCTGCTCACCCCCCCACACACCTCCCTGGGAACCCGCTGCTCACCCCCCTACACCTCCCTGGGAACCCACTGCTCATTCCCAGGGCCTCCCTGGGGCGCCCTGCTCACCCCCAGCACGCCAAAGCGTTCACACATGGTCCACCCACAGAGGAAGTCGATCTCGAAGTTGTGATTGAGGATGATGACCACGTGCTCTTTCCCAAAGTGGTCCACCGTGGCCTGGTCGGTGAACAGAGTGCACTCCGTGCAGGACCACCACTCCAGGAGCATGACCAGTTCTGTGGGCAGAGGACGGAGTTGGCACTGTGCAGCCCTGACCATGGGCAGGGCCACCTCTGGTGCAGGCAGCCATGTCCCCCGCAGTCTCTGGCATGCTCTGGGAGTGCCTGCAGGGCCAGTATTGCTAAGAGCCATAGCCGAGTGATTTTGTGCCCAGCCAGACTGCGGCACAGTATTCTCACTAGAGGAGGATTTTCTGCCCAAACTAAGTTTTGAGGACTTATATTAACAAGTTTCCCAACCCAGCTTTCTCAAGGTGAAAGGTGACGGGCAGGCACAGCTGCACGGCTGCTCACAGGGACCGTACCAGCCTGCAGCGCAGAGGCGGGACCCAGGACTAAGTGGGGCCCAGCCCGAGAGCTGGTGACAGCCGCAGCCCCACACACAGGACCATGGAAAAGCAACCCCTGCCAGGCTCTCTCTGGGGTCCACTCTCCTGTTACATTGTGTCTCTGACTTTTGAAACAAAGAGCAACAGGAGTTTGCCGGGTTCTTTCCTGGGCTCTGGGCGGGAGCACCGGAGCAGGCTCCCCGGAACCTGGGCGGTCACCTTCACTGAGAGCTCCACGTCGTCCACCACCGTCCGCACAAAGCCTGCAGGACGGTGGCTGCTTCAGGACAACCCAGGCGTGTGGCATCCACCGTGTCTCCTCCTGGAGGGCTCATGGGATGCACACATTCACTCTCAAGAGAACTCGGGGTCTAGAGAATTCTGTGGTAAGGACCCTGCATCTGTGCAGCCCGGGAGGGGGTGGGGGGCAGGCACCCGTCTGCACATGGGAGGGCAGCTGGAGCCAGACCCACAGCCAGCTGTCTGAGAAGGGTGACCTCAAAGGACCAGGACAGCTTCCAGGTGCAGGACTAGCAGAGGACGATAACTGATGGCTCCCGAGGGAGCCCCCGCCGACTCCTCTGCCAAGAACCAGCAGGACACAGTCCAGAGAGCACTCACGGCCACCAAGACAAGAGCGAGCGTAGGCGAGGCTGTGGGGACTGGGACCCTCGTGCACTCATGGTGTGACGTCAAATCGTGCAGCTGCCTTGGAAAGCAGACGGGTGGGTCTGCAGCCACGGTCCCCAGCACACACGACCTAGGCCAGCAGCTCCACCTGGCATGTGCCTGGGAAGCCGCAGGCTGCGCAGCCCGTGGCCGACACCCACACCCCCGCTGCTGTCCGGGCACACAGGCGGAGCTCAGCCACAGCAAGGGTTGAGTTCTGAGGCTGCTGCACCTACTGTGATTCCACCTTGTGACACGGACAGGCATACCACAGGGACAGAAAGCAGTTCAGGGCTGCCTGGGCCAGGGCGGGCTGAGGAATGACCCTTAAGGCCCCAGGTTTCGTTCTGGGCAGAGATGCTCAGGCAGGAGCCTGGTGGGGCCCCACCATGGGGCCAGGCACGCTAAGTGGGGACTTTTGACTCGGTAAAACTGTCTGAAAAGAAAACAAAGGTGGCCAAGGCGGTGTCTGGCTTGCGCATCTGAGAAGGGCACCGCTGACCGGCTTCCCCTCTCCAGCAGGGCCACCTGGGGTGGACACGGACAGGACCTGGTGGCGTGGCTCTGGCTGTTTCCCACCAGCACACTCCGACCTAACTGGGGGAGGGCCCCCCGGGCCTGGCTCCTGGGAGCGCAGGCCACACGGGCTGGGGGCTGCTGTTCACGGTGCATGCTGCTAGACGGGGACTTTTTCTTTTAATTGCAGTAGGAACTCTCCACATGAGATCTGCCCTCTTACTGCACGTTCAAGTGTCTAGTGCAGCACGGCCATTGGAGGCACAGCGGGCACTGGGACCTGTCACGCACCCCGATCAGCTGCTGCCCCTCCCCTCTCGGTGCACACCCTGCTTCCTGGCACTTGAGGTGCGCAGCATTTGTCTCCAGTGACGGCTTACTTCACTCTACACCACGTCCTCAGGGTCACCCACACTGCCCCCCACCCAGGAATTCCCTTCCTGTCTAATGCTAGCAGCACCCCATCACCCGCCGCGCCTTGTCTTCACCCCTCAGCTGCTGGTGGCTCTCAGGCCACTGCTGCTGCTTGCTCTTGTGAAGGGAGAGTACAGGTGTCTGGGGAGGGCGTTTTGCAGAGCTGGCCTCCCTTCAGTTTGAGAGCCGGCAACGGAGATTCAGTCAGCTGACTTAACGTCCCCCTCATTCAAATGGCTGCTGTCCTCGAACAACGACCAAGCCGTCTCTGTGCCCGATAGCAGTAGGGGTTCCCTGACCACTGCAGGACAGCTGCTCTGTGTGTTCCTTTAACTCCACCACACAGCGGAGTGGGATCGGGTCTGTTTCACAGATGAGAGGTTTGGAGCTGAGGTTTGGAGTCTGGCCTCTGCAGACGGAGGACGTCGGGCCCTCTTCCTGCAGTGCTGTGAGGCCCTGCCTGCCCTGACGGGTCTCCCACATTCCTCCCGGCACACTGAAGGCCCCTCTACCTCAGGCTGGTGATTTTGCCCCGATGTGCCCAGGTGCACATTTGTGTTTTTTCCTGCGAGGTCTGTACGTGTTTGCTTCCTGCACCTGCAGAACCGTCTTCTCGTCAGCATGGGGAAATTCTCAGCCACCACCTCTTCCTATGTGCTCCAACCTGCCCCCCCTCCTTGGGATGGGAACCCGAACCCCGTGACAAGGACATTCATGCCATCTCTTTTAATGTCCTTCCCTACTTCCCATCTCCAGCTCCTCTGCTGTGTCTGGATGGTACATTGTTGTTCTGTGGGACTAACGCAATGTCAAATCGACCCATCGAGTTTTCACTTTTAAAGTCTAGTCTACGATTTTCATTTATCTAAGTTCTTCTTGGTTCCTTCTCAATTTGGTCTTGGTAGTTTCAAGTCTGCAGTTGGGGTCTGCCCTTGACCATGGGTGTGAACTGCATGCTCTCCAGCCTGCAGAGCCCGTACCGCCCACTCTGCGGAGTCCAGCGCTGGCGACCCTCTGTGCATGCCCCCAGGTGGTGTGGGCTCCCCTCCATGGCGGCTGCCTGCTATCGGGGCCTGAATATGAGCACCCTACTTTAACCTGACTCTCTCCGTTTTTGCTGAGAGGTTTCCTTTCCTTAAAGATTGGGTTGTTTTATGTTTTGCTTCTGAACGCTATTGGAAATGGGAGTCTGATTCAGTCCTCACTAATGCTGCCCCTTCAGTGTGCGTTTCTACCAAGCCTACTCACACTCACTCACAGGTGCTGGACAGCAGGTTCCTAATTCTCCCTTCCCACAGAGGAGCTGCGGTCTCTTATCTTGAAGGGAGGGTGAGGCTGGGTATCTGAGGCAGTGGATCAGGGAGCCACTGTGGCTCCTGAGCAGGGTGGGGGTTGAGGCATGGCCAGGGGACGCGTTCCCCCTGCACACACTCAGACACACATGCCCAGACACCTGAGGAGCAGGCCGTGCAAGGGAGATGAGAAACCCCTCCTGTGCCTCCCTGAACACCTCTCTGGCAGCATGTCACGCACCCTGCCACACTCACATGCACACCCACGCACGATGTCTTAAAAAACCACAAAACACAAACGACAGCACACCTGAACTTTGTGGTGAACCTTGCTTTCACTTAGTGTTTGGCAGACAGCTGCTACCAGCAGAGGTGCTCCTGGTGTCCATGGGGGCTCCCACTGCGGGGACAGCCACGTGCAGTCCCCACCAAGGGCACCAGGCTTACTGCCAGCTTTGCACCAAAATGAATGTGGTACCATGAGGGCACCTGTCCGCACAGGTGCTCCTGCAGATCTCTAGCCTGTGTGCCTATTTCGTGGAGTAACTGGACCCAAAACCAAACCACCAGAGCTGCCAACAGCACTGCCATGTTCCCTGTGAGGACGTGCCTGCCCGTGCGCCCCTGGGCTGGCGCGAGCAGCTCTCTGCCATCCTGCAGATGGCGGGGGTGGGGGTGGGGGTGGGGTCTGTGCACAGGTGCACACATGTGCGCTAGCACGTGCAGATGGACAGACGGACACCCCCCACACACATTATTTAAGGGCAGTCCGGTCCTTTTCTCTTGGTGACGCACACTGCAGTACGCTCAGGAGCGTGGCGTGCCTGAGGTCTGCTCCGCCAGGCTCTGGTACCGGGCAGCCAGACCAGCTGCGTGTTGGGAGCTGGGCAGGGAGGCTGAGCTGACGGCTGTCTTCACTTTTCTTCGAAGACATCCCCAGCACTAAACCAGGTGGATCGGCCTCTCGGGGTCCCGATGTTCCCACGGGTGGACACAACATGGTTCAGCCCAGCTAAGGCTTGCACTGAGATCCGCTGCCAGGAGTGACTCGGACAGCACGGAGCAGCCCCTCAGTCCCTCCACTGGAGAGGGCTCAGGCCACACCTGCTCTGCTCCTCAGGCCCAGCCTCAGGGAGGGGCAGAGGGGCCAAAAGCTGCACGGACCCCTAGAGGAGAGGGCGGGCGGACACTCACGGCTCCAGAGTGAGTAGGCCAGGCGGCAGTTCAGGCGGCGGTACAGCTGCTTGTTGATGGGCCAGAGCGCCAGCGTGCACAGCTGGGTGAAGTTGATGACCAGGCCGCTCACCACGAAGACAAACCCGATGAGCAGGTGCAGCACGAACTGGGTCTTCAGGTAGGCGAGCAGGCCCATGGTCGCTGCTCAGGGGCGGGCGCAGGGTCCTTCGCTGAGCACAGCAGTCCTGCGAGGACAGGAAGCGATCAGCACCAGACAGCGGACACTGTTCTGACTTTACCTGACTGTCAGTGAACTGAAACACAGAAAGGTTGGGTGCCTGACTCAGAGTCACACAGGAGCCTGGCAGGTGAGCCAGAGCCCAGTTTAGGCCATGAGGTCTGAGAGTCCATGGGCACAGCCTGAGGTCCAGCAGCCACCCCCTGAGGACAGGGGTCCCTTGGGCAGTCTGGAGCACAAGTGGCAGGCCAGGGCAGCTGTGCAGCCATCATGGAGCCTGACTGGCTCTCTGGCCCCAAAGCCCCAGGGGCTGGGCTGTTGCACTTGGGCCAGAATAAGCAGGTCCTAAAGCCAGCTGGTTCACTGGCACAGCTGCCCTGGTGCCCTGGAGCAGGCTCCACACCACTCCTGCGGTTCCATCTCCAGGGAAGGTTCAGGAGCCTGGCGGTGGGCCAAGCTATACATGCCTTGAGCAGACGACTCGTCTTACCCTAGACTCCGCGTGAGAACCCCGCCTCCATAACCCGCCTCCTGCTAAGCACACCTGTGTGGCCATGCGCAGAGGCTTTTATTCTTGTGCAGTGTCCCCTAACCTGGGTTAGAACTGGGTTATTCCGACCCACTTCCTCCTCTGCCTGTGGTTTTGTGGTGGTCTGGGCTATAATAGATGTGTTGTAGCTCCTGCTGGGGGCTGAAGGGCGCAGAGGCCACTTGGTTGCTGCCCTTTGGCCTGCCAGAGAATAAGGTTCTCTGCCCTGCTTCAAGGCTGAGCTGGTGTCTGCCCTCAATAGCGCCCCAGCAGCCTGATGTGGAGCCAGCACCTCGAGGTGTGGCTCACAGACACATCACGCTCACTGCGTGAGGTGCAGTGTGGTGCGTTCTGACAAGCCCAGGCGCCAAGAGCCACCACGGTGAGACCATGGGCTGTGCCCTTTGGTCTCCAAGCTAGCAACACCAAACAGGCTCCCGACAGACCAATTGTTCTTGTTTTGCAAAGGCTCAGGGGTCCTGGCCTGGCCGTCAGGGTGGTGCAGGCCTCACCTGCAGTCCCTGGGTGGCCCTCCCAGGGCCACCACCATGCCCCACCTGCTGGGGGCCCTAGGGCTGCATCCAGCCTGGAGATCACGCCCATTTGCATCCCAGTGTCTGAGTGGACAGGGCTGTCACAGGAGTTCCCCAGCCCTGCTGTGTGGAGGCTGCCCCCATGTATGTGGCCCTGAAGGACCGCCCGAGCCCCTGCCACCCTCTCTGTCCCTGCTCTCACAGCCCAAGTGCCACACCCCACTCCTTTCTGCTGTCTGGAACTCGGTGCCTGGAGTCCAACTTCAAGGTCGCAGTCTCCAAGGCTCGTGGGAACCTTGCCGAGGACAGACAGGCCCAGCTGGCTGCCCAGCTGACTTCAGCCCCGGGGCCTAGTTATGGCAGCAAGTCCACCCCAACTCATCCACCCCAAGCTGAGACAGTGTCCTGCCACCTGTCTGCCAGGCTCCCAGCCACCTGACCCCCTGCTGGGCCATCAACCTCCCCCCCCCCCATGCTCAGGTGATGACTTCACCATGTGCTGTGGCCAGACCCCGAGCTGGGGGACATCTTCTGTTCACTTGCTAACTTCAGCCGGCTGCTCTCAGGAGCACCTCCACCTGGCTATCCTAAGATACCTGCTGGATGACCGCCTCACCCATTGCCACACCGTGCCCCTGCCCCGGGGTGTGTTGTAGCTGTCAGACCCTCTGAGTGCCCTGTCCCACCTCTGGCCTCAGTGGCTCCGACCTTGATAAACACACCACCTGCAGCTGCCTCCGCACAGAACACCTCTGCCCCTCTCAGCCCTCACCTGCCCGTCTGTCTCCCAGCTCCTCTGGATGGCGGAGCAGAAGAGCATGGGGAAGGGTTTGAACTCCACCCCCAGGAGGGTTTGCTCAGGTGCCCCTATAGAGCAACTTCCAAACAATGTTCTCCCCGATTTTAAACTGACTTTCACATTTTTAAACTCAAGTTTAACAGGATATAAGCTCAGGCCCTTCTCACCAGGAAGACCACTCATTCCCTGCTCCCTGGCTGTCCAGGCCCATGGGCCTTCTGCCCCAGGGCTTTAGGACGGGATAACTCTGAGAGTCTCTTCTGCTGGATGCTACCCACGGGGGCTTACTGAACTCTGACCTACTATTCTGCAGCTCCTGCATGTTTCTCCTGCACAGGCTCCGGCTCAGTGTCTGGCTGCAGGGCACTCCACAGCTGGATGTCACCCTCTGTCCCCAGAGTCAGGATGATCTCAATGGCACCCAAGAACCTCGGCACTGCCATGACAGTAGCATTCAGGGCTCCATCCACACGGAGCCCACCGAGGGTCCCGATGACATTCAGGACCCCTCCCAGGATTTCAGGTCCTCTGCCCCAGGTTCTGGGCCTACGGAGTGGCCGTGGAGAATGTCCCCCCAGCTGACGTGCCTGCGTCCTCAGCTGCTGTAGGCTCGACATTTCTGGAAACTCTACGGGGCGCTGGGTACTCCCTGCACCATGTGTCCCTCAGGGTCCCCGGCCCAGCCGGGGTGGAAGCTGCACCACGAGCCACCACCAGTGGGAAGCTGGTGGCTGCTGAGCCTCCAGCAGCCTGACCAGGGACAGTCTGGGCTGAGCCCATGTTCCATCCCACGTGGTCATCAACACAGGCAACGCTGGGACACCACCTTCCTGCCTCATCCCTGAAGACCTCCCTGAGCAGGCCAGCAGAGCTCGTGCCCACCAGGCAAGGAAACAGGCAGCCACAGGCCCCACGTCCACCCACGCTCACTGAGTCTGAGGTTTCGGATGCCACGCGCGGCCTTCTGGTGCGAAGAGCACAGCAAGACAGACAACGGGCACCTGCCAGCCCACGGGGCACAGGCCTGCCTCATGCCGCCACCCCCAGGCCAGACAGCCGAACTTCAGGCCTCTGACCGTTGTCCTGGCTCAGCCCTGGCTGAAGCCCCTCTGCAGCACTGCGTGCAGCTGAAGCTCCTCCCACGCTGGACAGACCCTGCCGTAGGGGCACATGTGGCCAGCCTGCGCCCTCCAGGGAGGAGAGGCGCTGTGTCTTCAGAAGGCACGGAGGTGCCCAGCATTCTCCTGTGCCCATGGTGCCAGGGAGGGCTCAGCGGGAGCCAGCGTCCACTGCCCTGCAGCTTGTGGAGCTTCCTGGGCCACAGCCGCTGTGCTGCACAGCCCACGGTGTGGTGTCAGCGGCGGGCGTGACTTCTACGCTCCTGCTGCTGCGATGTCATAGGACCCCAACGCGGCCAGTCCTGAGGTCTACCTCCCTGCATGGCAGAAGGGAAACCAAGGCCAGAAGGGCCGGAGCCGGGCTCTGGGGCGCAAAGCCCTCCTTTAGTTGCATGTCTGACACGTGAGGATGGGGTTCACGGGGGTAGGGTCCTCTTCACCCCCTCCCCACCCTGGGTTCCCGTGGACACCCCGCACATCCCCAGAGCTGGGGCAGGAACTACCAGTGGCTTCTCCCCGCCAGGAGGGAAGTCACACTGGGCGGGACCTAGGCCTGGAAGGACCTCCAGGCACTGGCATGACCTCTGGGGCCTAGTGTGACCTCCGAGGCCAGCGCTCAGCAGCTGGAGGTGGATACCTAGCCGACCCTACCCACGTGGCACCTTCCAAGGATGCTGGGGGGGCTCTGAGTGCACCTGAGTGAGTCAAGCCCACCCAAGGTGACCCAAGGACCCAGAACCTGACTATCTGGAGATGGGGCTGTTGCAGAGGTGATCAGGGTGACATTATGGGCTGGGCCCGGATCCACTGTGACTGGAATACTCATGGAGGGTGGAGACTGAAGGCACAAGCCAGGGAGAGGAGACCAGCTCTGCCACGCTGCCACCTAGGGCTCCCGGCTCCAGAGCCCTGAGACAAGGAATCCTGGACATAAGCCCTGGTCTGTGGTGCTGCTACAGCCCTGGTGAGCTCACATGGCCCTCAGACACATGGGCTTCCTCCGTCTTCCTGGATCCCGCGATCCTGAGAACATCCTGCCCCTGCCCCACTATGCCAAAGATGGGGCCCGGCTGCCCCAATGTCCCCTGCCTTCCCAGACACCAGCAGACCTAGCCACCCTCCCCTACCTCCGAGTCCATCGCCAGGTGCCTGTCTCCCTATCGACCCCTCACCAGTCCTGCTCCCCATGGTTGGTCCCTTCCATCTACTTTCTCAAGAACCAGCCAGCCAGAGGGCCCCTGTGGGTCACCTCCCAGGCATGTCCCTTCTCTGCCAGAACCCCAACCTCAGTCCCTGGTCCAGCTCCCTTTGGCCACCAGTGACGGCCAGGGCCCCGAGACTCTGCTCACGCAAGACCCTGCTGACCTGCTCTGCACGTAGAGGACTGTCTGGCTTCCCTGAGGGGTGGAGGTCCGTCCCTCCGTCCAGAGCCCTCTGGCTCTGCAGACGGCCCTGGAAGAGCCACCAGCTTCCTCCAGCTGCCTCCCACTCACCCTCAGCCATGTCTTGCTCTAGGTGACCTGCTGCCCCTGGGACCTGAGAGTCCAGCGAGGAGGTAGCAGCCCTGAGGCCACTCTGGGGGAGACGCACCCAACCCCACGACAGCGGCGCCTGGCCCGAGGCTTTACCGAGGCAAGGCTGGCCTCCAGCCTACGTGTGCCGAGGCTTGTCTGCTGCCCACACCTCCACAGGAGGCTGACTGACAGGATAAAGAGCCCTCCGGTTGTCTGTGGTCTTCAGTGATGTACAAGTTCAAGGGCATGACAAAGGAGGAGGAGGAAATGACTGGCCCCTTCCCTCTGCCTCAGTCCCTTCCCCGTCCACCCACCCTCTGCCCATCACTGCCGTGGTCGGAGGCCCTGGGCCAGGAGATGCTGGAGAAGGAGCCCACAGGCAGCACGGCGTGAGGGACAAGGGCAGCAGGGCACTGGGCACAGCTTCAGGTGTCTCCATCCAGGGCGCAGCATCTGCCCTGCAGGGCCAGGTCTAGGGACCTGAGAGGTGCCACCAACTGGGTGCAGGAGTCAGTCGGCTCCCCATGGTGAGCCCCCCATGCCCTCGGCCCCTGCCTCTCACTGCCACAGGTGTCACCAGGGGCTTCCTGTCACAGCTTGTCTTTGTGCCACATGACCAAGGCCCAGGGGATGTGGGGGCGGGACACCGTGGCAGCCAAGCACAGGACAGAAGCCCAGCAGCGGAGACGGCGCCCCTGGGAGGCTGTGCAGCGCAGGGGGTCACAGATCTGGTGACCATCACTAGCGAGGTCATAATGCGAGCTGTGGCCCACCCGAGCCTCTCCCCAGGGTGCGGCCTGTTCACCAGTCACTCAGCCAGTCTGGAAGTCGAGGGCACTTACAAAGCAGGAGCACAACTAGAACTTTAGACCAAACAAACCCAATCTGACTGTGAGGTCTGACGGTCGACTCAGTCCGGGGTGGCGCCCGCGGGAACACCTTGTCTTCAACAAGCCTGGGATAGCGGACGTGCGCGTTGGCCCACCCACCTGCCACACCTGGACTGGCAGGAGGTCTGGGCCTGGACGGGGAGGGAAATCGCCACTCGCAGCGGGCAGACAGGGCACCCCCGAGGCCAGGGGTCTGCTTCACCAAGTGCCGTGTACACAGGAGACCCCGGGGAGGTGAGAGAGAGGGACACCCCACGTGGAGCAGGAGGCCACCCAAGGGGTCACAGGGACCCAGAGGAGACGCTTCCTCCCCCCTCAGCAGTTCTCGGTGGCTGACAGCTCTGGACCATGTGGTCATCTGGGCCTTGGCTGCTGGAACCTCTGCTCCACCCCATCAGACCCCACGTGGTCATTTGGGTCCTATGTGGTCACTCAGGGCCCAAGCTGCTGGCAGCTCTCCCCATGTGGTCACTTGAGGTCCTGGTTGGAAGCTCTGCCATCTTCAACACGTGGCTTCCAGCTTGTCCTGCGCACTGCCTTCTGGGCAGGCAGAAAGGGGAAGCTGTGGGTCCAGGCAGAGGAGGGCACAGGAGAGGGCCTGTGACACAGCATCAGGGCAGGTGAAGGAGGGGCCCTCTGCATGCTGACGGACACGAGAGCAGACAGAACAAACGGCACCCTCTGCCCGGGCCACATGCCCCTCCCCACAGCTGCCCTGGTCCGGCCACGCCCCTGCTCCCTGAGGCGGGGCCCACTCCCGTCCTGGAACCTGGGTGGCTCAGGGCTCATCCCACAGCAGTGCTGTGGGAGTGGCATCCTGTGACTTCCAGCTGGCCTCCCGACCCACAGCCTCCCTTCTGCCCCCTGGCCTTCAAAGGAAGGCGGGCCCGCAGGGGCAGAGACGGACCACCCTACCCAGGTCCCCAGACCAGGCCGGCTGCCAGCAGGCAGATGACCTCAGGAGACCAGAAAACCCACCCAGCTGAGCCCCGCCCCAACTGCAGCCCCTGAAGAAGGGTCTCTAGTCGCCACACTCTGAGGTCAGACTGAGGCAGACCAGGCCAAGGCGCCACACACAGATAAAGCTGGAGCCTCCTCGGAACACCCCAAGGTCCCCAAGCTGGACCAGCCAACTCCACAGTTATGTGAAAAACCCACCACGAAAGGGACCGAGCCCACGGAGCCTACTGAATACACCCCTCAAGTCGCCCGCGTCCCAGGGGCCAGCCACCAGGCAGGTGTCCTGGGTCCTTCACATGGAAAGTGGCTGACCACAGCCACTGGGCACCAAGCACACAGGCCGAGAGCAGCAACAGCTCACCCGGGCCTTCTCTGAGCCTCGGGCTTTGCATTTGTTGGATTTAGATATCGATAAAGCCAATAAAATGCAAAACTGACTTAAATCATTACTGGGTTCTGGGAAACTTTTAGCAGTACTTATTTTCCCCACCAAGGGACAGAAAGGTGCAATCCAATCACATTCCTAAACTGCCCTCCAATCCGTGACAGAGCTCTGCTCTCAAGGTGACCAGTCGCTGTGGCTGGCCGCTCCAAGCTGCCTGCTGCTGGGGACAAACTCCACCAGGACCATCCCACCCCTGGGTTCTGCGAGTTGAGCCCCAGCCCAGAGCTAAGCCAGGAAGGTGACCCGTCCGCTCCTGGAAGGCTGACCTCGGGCAGGTAGGGGCCAGGTCAGGCCAGGGAGATGGCAGTGGGGCCTGCAGGGCCTTGGGGGAGGCTTTCGCTCTCTGAGGGAAAGCAGCCAACCCCCCTGGCCCCGCCCTCAGAGTCCCTTTCCTCCCGAGTGGGGCGGGGGGCGGGGCCCTCCCAGGGGTCTGAAGCACACAGGAGCAGACCAGAGACCAAGGCCGTGGTTGCAGGTGGATGACCAGGTCCTGGGCACTGCTGGGCAGCTGAGGTCGTGCCGGTGGCTGGCCGGGCACACGCTACGGTGCTGTGCACACACTGTGCGCCTGCCGTACATACATTGGGGCCAAGCTGCAGCGAGGCTTCATCCACCTGTCATCAGAGCTGACTTGACCAATCTCCTGGAAGAACAAGGTCATGGGCGGGCCTGTGTAGCACTTGAACCCCAAACTCCGAGAGTTAAATCCGGGGCAGGGCCATGGATAGCAGTGCCCAGGGCGAGAAGGGAGTGGCTTTGCACCCAGTGAAGAGGAAGCCCTGTGGCTCCGGTCTCACTGGGGACGCTGGGCACTGTTCCAGCAGGCAGGGTCAAGCAAGTCCAGCCTGGCTGCCTGGCAGATGGGCAAGAGCCACACAGCAGCCTAAAGGAGCCACACCAGTGGCCTGGCTCCATTCTGACCCCTCCCCAAAGTGGGTTGCTAAAGCAGCCCAGAGGCCCCAGGGAGGCAAGAAGGGGGCAGGGAGCTCCCCCAGGTCCCTCGGGGGCGGGGGGCCACAGACTGAGCAGGTCGAGGGTTGATCCCGAGGTGTGGGGGCCGCTGGCCATCTCCAATCTATAAACCCTGGCAGGAGAGCACAGGGGGATGGGGCTGTGCAGGGACAGTGGACAGGGGTCCTGGTGCCACCAAGCAAGAGGGCAGCTGGTGAAGAACCCCCACGCCACCCCACCTCCCCCAATCCTCCAAGCTCCAAACTCTTCAGTGGCCTCCACAGTGTCTTGCTGGTTCCCAGGCCTGAGTGGACGGGGTGCTGGGGTGGGCAGAGGGCTGTGCACAGCTCCAGGGCCTGGTGACTGCACAACGGGCCTGTGGCCAGCCTCTGGGCCTGCGGGCATGGCAGCCTGCTCACACAGGTGCCGCCAAGTGCAGCAGAAGAGTGCTCTGTGGCGGGGCAGTCGCGGTGCTGCACGCCCATGTCTATGCACACGACACGTGCGTGCAACATGTGCCCCTGCAAGATGCCGCGTGCACACCCACACACCCACCGGGTGTGCACACGTGAGGCGGTCACAGCCAGCTGACTTGGACATGGGAAACTGGGCTATGGTAGTGAGAGTCCACCCTCAGGCCTGCAGCAGTGCCCGTTGCAGATTGCTGCCTCAGGCTCAACACGCGGGCTCATGTTTCTCAGGCATGGTCCTATTCCATGCCTACAAGGCCACACGGCAGATGGAGTGCAGGTCCCCTGGGACATGGACAGCTTGTCACTCCCCCATCTGGGCAGACGTAAGGCTGATGGACCGCAAGTCCACAGCACTTCCTCGTCCCCTCGGAGGTCAGAAGTGGCAGGGCAGGGGGCTGGGCTGCAGCTCAGTGGCAGAGCGCTTGCCTAGCACGTGTGAGGCACTGAGTTCGGTCCTCGGCACCACGTACAAACAGATGAACAAAATAAAGGTACTGTGTCGTGTCCAACCAACAAAAAAGTAATTTAAAAACAGAAGTGGCGGGGCAGAACCCCCACCACGTGGGGAGAGGAATGGACGCGGCCCTGGGTGGTCTTGGGGAAGAAGGCGCGGCCATCCTGATGCTCCTCCTCCAGGCCCCAGGCCCTACCCCAGGTGCTCGCAGGACGGTGAGAGGGTCCTGAGGGCGGCCCCAGGCGCCTGGGATGGCAGGCACAACAGGTTCTCAGACGAGAGCAGCAGGCCTCAGGAGGGACACAGCCCTTTTCAGAGACAGAAATGTCGCCACATTCACCCTGAGCAGGCATCATGACCCACAGCTTTAAAATGAATTAAACTAAGTGGGTTTCTGGATGGCCCTCTGCCGCCTCTGGATGCCCCTCAAGAGCGAGGGACACAGCTGCAGGAGCCCCTGTGGTAGCGACTGGGGAAGGCCAGGCTTCCACTGGAGTTACCTGTCTGGACATAAGTTCAGAAAGATCTCAGCTACAAAAATGCTCTACCTATAGACGTCTCTAAACACCTGACCACGCCAGCAACGCGTAAGGCTCCACACGCAGTGTGGCCACACCTGCGATCCCAGCAACTCGGGCGGCTGAGGTAAGATGGTCACAAGTTTGAGGCCAGCCTCAGCAACTTAGCAAGACCCTCAGCAACTTAGTGAGACTCTATGTCAAAATAAGAAATCAACAGCGAGGGCTGGGGATGTGGCTCAGTGGAGAAGCACTCCGGGCCCGATCCCCAGCACCAGAAACCAGAATGCAACGTTAAGGGGAAGCGCGGCGGAGGCTGTGCCCCGAGACGCAGGGCAAGGGCCTCTTCTTTGGGGTTGTTGGGAAGGCGTGTGGTGCTCTGGGGTCTCCCAAGTGCGACCAGCTGCTGTCCCACTTCCCCCCGCCACCTTTGTCCCACACTGGGGACCAGGAAGAGCTGTGCTGATGCAGAGCGCCCACCCTGCACCCCATCCCAGGCGCACCGACCCCCTCCTGGCACCATGGACGTCGAGCTCTGGGTGGGAGTTGTGAGGCCAGCAGGAGAGAGGGATCATGGCTCTCCCGCTGCGGTCCCCAGGGGAAGGGCTCCAGCTTTGGTGCAGATGGACACTGTGGGAGGCCACCTATGCCTGCCACACAGTGCCAGACCCATCCCTCTGCTCCCCTTGCCCACGTGAGCTTCTCCAGGGAAAGCGACCATCTCCGGGTCTGCAGAGCCCTGTGGACCCCACTGCAACCCTCTCTCCCCGACACGGGGCTGGTCTAGAAGCAGCTCGGCACCTGCGTCCCTCGCCCTCTCCTTCAACAGACTGGCCTGTGTTCTCCTCTCTCTGGCTCCCCCTGAAGTCCCAAGAGTTCAAACTAAACTGAAGTTCTGTCCACAACTCCCACTGGTAATTCAACCCACAGAGGCCAGGGCTGAGGTCCCCATGGGAGAGGTGCCCCCCGCCCCTGACCATGCCACCTGCCTTGGCTGCCAGAAAAGGCACATCATCTTGGAGCTGGGGAATGCACCCGGCTCTCTGTGCTTTGGGGACCTTCCTGTCTCCCACTCTGTGCTGCTCAGGCCTGGCCCACGCTGTTCCCTCCTGGTGTGCTGCTGCTTGCCCCTCCCCAGTGTGGCAGGGACGCTGGGCTGCGGCCACAGGCTCCGTACCTGTCCTTTATCTTCCTCGGCTCCTGTAGCTCTGGGTGCCTGACCACCAGGGCACACGCCTGGAGGAACTTGTGGCCTCCTGCCCAAGAGCAGCACAACAGGACTCAGCCAGCAGGACACAAGGACAGCCCAGGGACCACTCGGCCACGTCCCATGAAAATAGCCATGCTGCCAAGTGGGTGACCTATCAGGGCCAGCCGTGGGGCCATTCCTTCCCACTTGGCCAGGGCGGGACAAGACTGTGGAGGCCTGTGTGATGGGGACCTGGCACACAGCAAGGAGCTCTGGGACACCGGCCTGACCCCTGGGGACCCAGAAGCTTGCGGTGCTCGTGTGGCTCCTGAGGGTGCAGCCTCAAGCAGCCCCCTGGCCTGGCAGCGCCGTGCCCCCGCCTCCAGGAGGAAGGAAGTCGGAGGACACAGAAGGGCCCACGCCCGCCACCACAGCCCCCTGCAGCCCCCACTCCTGACTGTGAACCTCGTTCTCCTGACCTTGCCAAGTCCCCTGCCCCCTCTGCCAAATGTAGAAACCACCTCCTGTCTCTGAGCCAACAGGGCGGCCCTGGGCAGCCGGCCTCACCCAGCAGGGCTGGCTCCAGGAGGGACTGGGCCCCCCGAAAAGTGGGAAGTCGGGAGCGGGAGGGGGAGGGGCAGAGCGTACAGCACTGGTGTAGGACAGAGCTTCTGTGACATGGGACATGGAACCCGGCTCCACTGCAGAGGGCTGGGGGCTGCGAGAGTGACCTGCTGCCACCTGGGGAGGAAGACAGCGTCCACCTTCCCAGTCCACGCTGAGGCAGAGCTCAGGGCACAGAACCAGGACTGGTCCCCGGCAAAGGCTAGCTCTGAATCGGAGGGAGGGCAGGAGGCGGGCCGCCACTCACTGCCCCCAGGGCCCGCCTCACGTGCAGACCACCAAGCCTGGCCGGGGAGAGGCCCTGATTCACATGCTGGGTGGGCGGCCCCCAGGAAGGACATCGAATTCCACACTCCACGCCCGGCAGTGTGACCGCCCCGTCATCCGCGCGTCACCTGACTCAGCGCATGAGCGCCACATGGTGAGCCTCGAGAGCACCTCCGGGGACACCCACAGACCACAGCAGCTGCTACAACCATCTCCCCAGTGCGCAGCGGACAGTGACCACGTGGGGGCTGGTGCGCCTGCTGCAGTCCCCTTCCTATCCTGTGAGGGGACAGGTCAAGGCCACTCTTGGGAACAGGGCTGTCAGACTCAGGACCTTCCTGACATCAGGTCCAGCAGCCAACTTGGGCAAGCCGCCGGGGAGGCCCTTCAGGGCACGGGGAGGACAGAGGCCCACGAGCCCAGGCTCCGAAGCTCCCGCGCACCACAGACAGCTGCTGGCAGCACCCGCTGACCCTGAAGCCGCCTCAGGTGCCCTCGACTCTTCAAACAACCTACCTCGGAAAGACCAGGCTCCAGAGAAAGGGCTGAGGAACGGGAGAGACGTGGCCACCGGGGAGGTGTCTCCCTGCTGTCCCCGGGCTCCGAGGCAAGTGCCCTCCAGCCCCCAGCCCACGGAAGGCAGCCTGAGGATACCGGGGCTGGGGTTCCAGGCGGCCGTGGCAGTCGGGATGCCCAGGAGAGGGAGGCTGGGAACCCACAGCACGGCCTCCAGCACACACGTGGCCACCGAGAGCCAGCCACGGGAGTTACTGACACACAGACACCCCTCCCTGTGCTGGGCGAGAAAGGCACACGGACATTCCATTACAAGATACTGTCCCCAGCAAGACTGAAGGGGGTCTCCTGACGATGGCCTCGGGCAGGAGCAGGTTAGGGCACACTTCTGCTCTTCTCGTTTTTGTCATGAAATGGGCGTCACTTATATGATAAATGTCATCAGAACCCAAAAGACATTCTTGAAGTCAACAGCGTCCAAAGTCATTTCCGGAAGACAGAGGTGGAAATGTTTGATAGCATCTGCTCTCCGCCCTCTTGGAACTGGGCACAGAACCCAGGGTCTCGAGCACGCCGGGCAAACACCCCACCTGGGCTACACCCCAGCCCAACGACACCCTGGAGGTCACTGTATCTGCCCCGCCCCAGATCAGCAGAGCTGCCCCACAGAGCCCCAGGGCCGTTCTTCCATCTGTGTCTGGAAGAACACGTCTACACCGACGCCTGTGCTCAGGATAGATGTGCAGAGGCCCGGAGATGGGCTTCCCACTGCCCGCAGCAGCCACGTCACCAGCACTTCAGAGACACCAGTACCAAGGGGGAGACCCCACAGGGTTTTCTCAGGACTCTGACATTAGAGCAACCAGTATCTGAGCATCCCCAAATCTGGTTGATTTATAAACTGTGTAGAATTTGGACCTGGGACAAATAAAAACGTAATCTCATAATTTTTCTGCTGCTTTTCCGTAGACCCTTTTCTTCCCACAAAAATCTGGCTGAAATAAACTCCATCAGCAGCAGGGACAGTCTGGAGTTTTAGACTCTCCATTGCTTTGCTTCGTCCTGCCCCACTGCTGAAGTGGGCTCCTGTATTCCATTCTCCTCACTAAATTCACTTTGAATACCCTTTGTTTTCTATCAAAACCACAAAGAACACAAAGTATGAAGATAAAAATTATGGAGTCTCAAAAAACACCCAAAGTTCCAGAAAATTTAACATCCATTCATCTTTTGTGAAAAAAGATGATGCACTTGAGGATGTGGTCCAGCAAAACAAGAGAGAATCAAATGAAGAGGAAGGCATGGGATTTAAGAAAAAGAATGAATAACCAATCCTGCCATGAAAAGAAACCCAGGAAGACAGTTGTATGGACGGCCTGGAAAGAATCCGGTCAGATTCACACGAAGTCAGAGAAACACTGTCAAAAAGAAAATGAATTTGTTCAAGAAAAAAGATGAAGCTGACTAAGGGACTTGGAGTTTTGGGTATTGAAAGTGAGTATGTTTCTTTTCTCAAAAATGAAGAGACAAGGAATTAAGATTTTCAAGTAATAAAAAGTGCTTGGTGATCACAGTCACATGGGGTAGGACTTCCACATCTGCTTCACCAGGTGCTCAGGCCCCCCCCCTCCTTCAAGCAGCACAGACTTGACGGCTTGGGATCACGTGGCCTTCCCGGTGGCTTCTGCAGTAACTAAGTTTTAAAACGAATGTGATGCTGTTGTGGGTTTTTGATATTTTAGATCAACCCTTGGAAGCAGCTGGAACTTGATTATAATACCAAACAGAATACAAATGCCACCACCCCAAATTACTTCACGTAGCAGAGGCCAGGAGAGTCTTGTCTAAAGTCGATGTAACAAAAAAGCCAAAGTTTAAGAACATAAAAATTTTAAAGGAACCCAGAAAACATCTAAGAATGACTCCATGACCAGAACCCTTGAGGTGGCAGGCGCATAAATCAAATAGACGCCTGACGTGTGTGAGCAGTCACTAGGCACTGTTTACACAGGTGAGGGTTCATCTCTTAGTCACTGAAAACCTAGAAATCCAGGACAGCTCCTGCACGGGGCAGATGCTCAGCAAATATCTGTGAGGACTGAGTTAAACCAACAAATCGCATGACAGCGACACCCACACACTCCCAAAGCTGAGGCCAGGGGTGGGGGCCAGAGCCCCTCCACTCTGCAGCTGGCTGGCTCAGAACCAGGCAGCCACTAGCCGCAATGATAAAATGTCAAAACACCTTGACACAAAGTCGATGCGGATCAAGAACCTGTGTCCTGTGTGACGATGACAAACAGCTCCTTTTGCAACTTGGTAAAGAATGATCTAGAGAAGGTCACTTCTCAGTGTCCCAGGCCCAGCGGGCCCCGCACACCTGCTGCCGTCTGTTCCACCTGGCACCAGGAGCGGGTGTCCACTGAGAGCCCGGCCAGGGTGCTTGAGCCAGGGTTTCTGACCCATTTCTGTCTCGGCACATGATGGGACCATTTGAATGCCAGTCTCTCACCTGAAGGTTAAAATAACAAGCTGACCTCTGCCACCAGTGCCACTAGGTGACTGTAAGGACTAACGGGAGCCAGGGCCCCGCATTTCTGTGACACGCAAAGGCATAGCCAGCCCCCCACCCCAGTGACAGGCTTACATCTGAAAGATCCCTTAAGCCAATTATGGAGGTCGCTCAGGTTCTAGCCAGAAACAAAGGTGCTATTTTCCCAACAAATAATAAGTCATTGATCATTTCTGGCATCTGCAAAACTGCATGACTAAGCCCTAATCCCAAGAAATGACTTACTACAAGAGGGTCTCACTGAAACTGAGGACAGGCAACCCCATTCTCCCCATCCTGAAGACAAAAGTCAACGCAGCAAGTAGATTTAGCAAAAAGGTCAATGGCACAAGCCTGATGCCAGAGTTCTGCCTGGTTTGTCCCTAGAGAGTGACCAGCATGCTCTGGACCCCACTTGCCACTCCCACCCAGGGTCAGGTGCCCTTGGTCAGCCCAGCAGTAGGGCCTGGCGTGGACCTACGGGGCAGTGGGTTTTACGTCTGCCACTTATCAACTTAAAGCACCATGATCTTCTGTTCACCACGCACTTCACCAGAGCCTCGGTAAGCGCATGTCCGACAGCAGGCACTGAGCACTTTAATAAAGCAGAAGGACCTTCAGGAGACAGCAGATGTGTAGCTAGGCATCTGGGCATTTCTTCCCCATCACAGATGGGGCCTGGGGACCTTGCACCCAAATCTGAAGCAGAGAGCACAGAGGAAAACGTGGTCCACCCCTGAGACCATGCCAGGGCAGAAGGGCTGTGGAGGGGGACCCACGAGGGGCTCTGGGGGTCCTTGCTATCATCCCTGAGGGGCTGGGCACTGTGGTGGATGTCCACCATCCCGCCCCCTCCAGGCAGGAGGAGGAGCCTGCTGTGGGAAGACCCGGCCTCAACAAGTGAGCCAGGGGGCAGCCCCTCCCCGTGCTGCCTTGTGGGGCGGGACACCTGGGCTGCTGTGACCACCCTGGCACCGGCAATGCGGCGGCTGGGGAGGAGCCAGTGCTGGAGAGGGCAGGGTCACAGGGAGTGGGGCTCACGGGCGTCCTGTGGGGGCCAGGTGCCCCCCTGCAGCAGCACCCAGGGCGTGCGCCCTTCTCCTTGGCCTACTGCCAAGTTCCCACACGTGGTGGCCCCTCCTGGGACAGGAAGCCCTCCCCACGCCCCACAGCTCCACAGCAGAGGGAGCCCCGGGCTCTGGGCAGGGAGCAGGCCAGCATGGCTTCTCAGCTGGTGACGGCCCAGCCAGGGAACTCTGAGCTGGTGCTGGCAGAGAGGGCCACCGTGTGGCCTGGGACAACGGCAGCGGAAAGCTCAGCAGTGACCAGGAGGAGCGAGTCTGTGGAGCAGGGAACGGCAATCTCGGCATTTCTTCCAGTCCTGAGCCCGGGGAAGGGCGGGCTCTGGAGGGCCTGGCCCGCCAGGGAGAGGGGTTTGTCCCCTCTTCAAGGACTTGAGCCTCAGGGCGAGTGAGGCAGGATGGTGGCTGGTGAGGATCCCAACCCCAGGAGGAGGCCACTCTGTCACAAGCATCAGGACACCTGGTGACTATCCCCAGCAGCTGGGTGGGCGCAGTGTGGTGGCCAGGGCTCACCTGCCTCATGGCACCTGGGGAGGGCCAGGGTGGTCTGGGCTCTGGCAGGTGTGTGGTCAGACACAGGAGGCCCGGTCACCTGCCCCAGCTCAGGATGGAGTGAAGCATCTCGTGAAGTACGGCTGGTCACCTGCCCCAGCTCAGGATGGAGTGAAGCATCTCGTGAAGTACGGCTGCTCTGGCCCACGGGGCGTGGTCGGAGCTGGGCGCTCACCTCCCCGTGGCAGGTGCACCCGGCTCTCATCCGCCCGATGTGCGGTGTTCCCTCTCTGGGTGCGCGTCCAGCCTGCCAGGCTCGGCTCTGCCCACCTGGTGGGCCCAGCTTGAAGAAGGCTCTGAGGCTGCTGGGTCTCCCTGGCGGGCCAGGCCCTTAACTCCGTCTCCACACGGCCCTGTCCAGCTTCCCCTCGGCCAGCACCGCCAGCCCCCGATGACGGTGGTCCTGAGTCCCCGTGGCCCTCGGCACACAGCGCAGGCCTCTCGTCCCCACCTTGCTGCCAGAGAACAGAGGCCCAGGCGCCAACGTCCCATCTGAGCGCAGCCTGGCTGTCTGCCAGGAAGAGCGCGAGCCTCTGTAAAAGGCTCCTGGGTCCAAGGGTCACTGGGAGGGAAACCACCCACTTGCTGCTCACTCGCAGGCCACTGTGTGGGCCAGCACCCCCAGTGCACCCTGCAGGACACAGAGACCTTCAACGGCAAGAGCAGGCAGAGGCCACAGCTGAGTCTGCAGGTGGGACACTTGTCCTCCTGGGGAAGGCAGCCAGCACTTAGGACCCACAGGACACAGTGACACCTCTCGCCATTTTCAGGGACATCTCGAAGAGAGACGCCTTTGCTGAAAAGGGGACAGTCCTATAGGCCCTGTGCGGGGCCGGATGCACGCTGCCACCTAGGCCCCCTTCCCTGGCCCTGAGACCCCGGCCACAGCAGGGACCTGTGAGGGGGAGTGGAGTGGTGGGCAGGGGGAAGCCACCGGCCTCGCTTACCAGTAGAGATAGTAGGCCAGGGCCACGGCCAGCAGCCCAGCGCAGACCCCCGAGAAGAGGCAGGTTGAGGACCCGGCCAGCATCCTGCACCTCCTGGGCTTCTCTCAACGGGAGGAGGGAGCCTGGCGGGTGAGTAGGTGTCGGCCTCGGGCCAGAAGGTGAGGGATGCGATCCAAGATGTGCGCTGTGACCAGGCCCGTGCCACGTCTGGCGGGCGCCACAGCTGCCCAGAGCCTGTGCTCAGCAGGAGGAGGGAGCCGGGTGCTCAGAGCCACCCTCCTGGAGAGACGGACTCTGGGGCTGAGCAGTCCAACAGTGACCTGGCGGTCGCAGAGACTCCCGCAGGGACAGCAGGATGCGCTGCAGCAGGACACACGGCACTGGCCTTTCCTCCACCCACTGCCGTCAAGCCCACTAATCCAGTAAGCAGCTTTCACCCGGAGCCACAGTCAACAGGAGAGTCGCAGGTCACTGGGCCCCGCCCAGCACTGACCCATGTGGCTGGGGACCCAAGAGCCCCATGTGCTCCTACCCCATCTGCCAAGGCTGAGGAAACCCCCAAGTGACCCTGAGCACAGGACAGGGTCCACAGAGGCCACGCCCAGCTCTAGGGGCTGTTCCCCAGGACACCTGTCCCAGGCTCCAGGCAGGGGCTCCGTGTGGACTCCCCGGATTCAGAGCTGGTGGCCTGGCTGGCGAGTGGCGGGTGCCGGAGGTCTGACCCTGCAGCTCCAGCCTGAAGCTGACTCTGAAAGGAAGGTGCCCCAGGCAGAGCCAGGAGGCCGGGCTGGGAGAGGCCGGGCTGGGAGAGGCCAGGCTGGGAGCGGCCGGGCTGGGAGACGGACGAGACCCAGGCAAGAACTCTCCTGGAAGACAGCAGCGCCCAGCATGGCTTTTCTCGCAGGGGAACAGCCACATGGGGAGGGCGGGGGAGGCTCCCCTCTGTGTCCTCCACAGCCCCAGACACAGCGGAGCTGCCCAATGGTACTGGACACCAGGGCTCCAGGCCTGGTGTGGCCCCACACTGGGGCCGAACAGCAGCCCACACCACCACACAGGGCCTCTGGCAGGGCCCGACACTTCACTCCCATCCTGAGGCTGCTGGCCTTCCTCCCTGGTGATGGGGCTGGGGGCTGTGTGACCTGGGCCTCAGGAGGCATCCGGCCCCACTGAGCCTTCAGGAGGCTCAGCCCAGGCCAACATCTTGACCCCACCTGACTCCATGGAAGGCCCAAACTGTCTGCTGAGCCGCTCCGTCCCCAGACTGTGTGAGGCACTGGACGCCTGTCACTTGGGTGGCGTGAGACACTTGAGGAGCCTCTTGCACAGTGGCAGTGGCAAACGCGGAGCAGCTTCTGTGGGCCCGTGTGGCCCTCTGACCATGCTTCAGAACTGCTCCGATGCAAGGTGGCCATTGACAGATTCCGGCATCCCCCTTCCAAAGAGCACTGCTGCCAACCCAGCTCCCCCTGGACACTGAGGGGCAAGACAAAGGTCCACTGGGACGTGTTGCAAGTCCCAGGTGTGCAGCAGAGCCCAGCTCACAGGGCCCCGGGAACGCCATTCCTGCCCCCAGCTCAGCAAGCGTGACCGGCAGCCCACGCCACGAGGGCCTCGTACTTTCCTCCTGCTAGTAAGACCTGGCCGCAGTGTGGCAAGGGCCGCGGAAAAGGCAGGTGGGCGCCCAAGTTGAGCCGTGGCTGGTCCCAGCTGGCTGCGGCAATGCCCAGGGTGGCTCAGAGGCTGCTGTGCTCTGCCCCTGATGCACACACCCCGTCCCAGGGACCCTGAACGGCCACCAAGGGCCACCTTCTACGGGGCCCCTCTCCTCAAGGCAGGGTCCCTTAGGGTTCTAGCTGACAGCGCAAGCAGGGGCCTGAGAAGCCGGGGCCCACGTGGCTGGCCAGCAGGAGCGTCCATCCGACTCAGGTGTAGGGCAGGGACGTTTTTACTGTAAAGCAGAAGTGAACAGTACAGAGAGCACAAAAGGTGAGAATGTGCTTTTAAAACAAGACCAAAGACAGCTACTGGGAACAGGTATCCCCGGGAAGCTTGTGCACTTCATCCAGATGTTAATGCACCCCAGGGAGAGGAGGTGGGCAAACAGTGGGCAGGCAGGGAAGCTCTTCTGCCCCCGGGGACACCCCCAGCAGAGCTGGTGCTGGGACAAAGCTCAGACCCCCGGCCTGTGCCACAACCTCCAGAAGGCTGAGCAGAGGATGGCTTCTGGTGCCCTCAGGGCCCACGAGCCTCGGCCATGTCTGCAGGAGCTATCACAGAGCACCAGGGCCAGGAGCCATCACGGAGCACCAGGGCCAGGAGCCATCACGGAGCACCAGGGCCAGGCATGGCAAAGCGGAGACCTGCAAGGGCGCAAGGAGCTCATGGGCCTCCAGGTGTGACACCTTCTGGGACGCTCAGGCTCCCACTGGAGCCTCCCTCTGCCAGAGACATCCCAGTGCATCAGGAGGCAACCAGGGCCTCCAGCTATCCACCAACACCGGCTTTGTCCAAGGCCATTTGCTGGGAGAGGATGTGAGGACAGCAAGGGTGAGACTCCACCACTGGACACTTTCTTCCAGGGGTGCTGCTCCTTCGGCCCCCTGAAGGCCCCGGAGAGATAGCTTCAGATGCACCCACGGGGAAACGCACGCCCCAGGGGGGAACACCATGCCCACGGCTTCTCCAGCAGGTCAGGAAACCATCGGGGAGACCATCCATCATGATCCAGCCACCTAGTTCCGGCGGGGCACGGGGGATCACCCTGAGCATCCTGGTGCTGGCTAAGGCTAATCCCCAGGTGGTCAGGCCGCTGACCGAGGGGCCTGGCTCCGGCAGAGCCATGAGCAATCTCCTGGGGGAGGCTCCTGCCCCTGCAGAGAGCTGTGGCAGCACAGGTCAGCCTCACCGCCACACCCGCCCCTCATGAGGACAGGCCAGCAAGGCCTGGAGTGGAAGGACCCTCCACAGTGCTGGTGGGAATGCGGACAGACACAGCCGCTGTGGAAAACAGGTGGCTCCTAAAGAGTCTGGAACCACACCTTCTGGGTCCAGCACCACCTCTGGGCACCACCTCTGGGCACCTCCACAGGAAGTGGGCTGAGCGTGAGAGCCGCCCACTCACCCCGCGCTGTCCGCCACGGCGGAGACGACAGTCCTCCCACACACACGCACAGCCTGGGGCCACGTGGTGGCTGTGCACACAGGGCCATCCGTCCATCAGTTACTTCCTTAATTCTTAAAAACTGCTTGGAACCTCTCTCCAGGCCAGAAGCAGAACCCAAACAACCCTGGGCCCTCTGTCCCCACTCGGCGGGAGTGTGGCGAAGGCCACGCTCTGTCCTGCTGTCCGAGCCAGGAGCATTCCGAAGCTGGGTCTCGTGGGCACACAGATTCTGCCCAGGTGCCCTGGCCCAGATGAACTCCTCTACTGAACCCTGGCCTTCCACGGACATCTGAGCAAGGCGCGGTACCAGCAGGAAGTGAGGGTCCCCAAACTGGAGTCAGCTCACTTCCTACTTCTACACGACCACTCAGGGTTCATTCCCCCCGTTTCTTTCTTCAGGTTAAAAAAGAAGAAAAAAATAGCTTAACAAACTACACAAGGAAATGTCACAGGAACCAGGCATGATGGCGCACACTTATAATCCCAGAGCGTGGGAGGCTGAGGCAGGAGGACTGTGCGTTCAAAGCCAGCCTCAGCAACTTAGTGAGGCCCTGCCTCAAAATAAAAAGGGCTGGGATGTGGCTTAGTGGTAGGTCAGCCCTGGGTTCCATCCTCATCATTCTTACCCAAAAATAACGCATAGGAATACGTCTACAGATCATCTTCCTGCATCTGAAAACCTAACGACTTATACACAACTTCTGAAAGAGAAGAACAGGAGCACATGGGCACAATCTCTTGGGGTCTCCTCAGGGCACGACATAGAACAGCGAGTTCATGAGGCATCGGGAAACCCTTCTTTTGGTAATCTCATGAAATGTCCGCGCTCCCCTTATGCAGGGAGCTGAGAGAGACTCCAAGTGTCACTGACTCCCCCTGGTTAGTAGTAAGCGGTCCCTGAGCCAGGCCTGGGGGCACAACCACGGGAACACATGGATGCCACACGCGTCACGGAGCTCTGTTGGTTCTCTCATTGACACCCGTTCAGTGCCCCGAGCCCAGGACTGGCCACAACCACCAGGCCTGGACCAGCCCTGGGCTTCGTGAGCGGCAGGCCAGTCTCAGTCCAAGTCTCAGCCCCCACGCCTCTGGCCTATGCCACCCGCGTAGACAGGGAGGAAAGCACACAGGCATCAGAGAGACCAGGCGGGGGGCAGGAGGCAGAGCCAGGGAGGGGACGGGTGGGGCGCCATGAGGGGCACGTGGCCCCGCCTCCAGAGCTCGACCTCCCCTGGCCCCGCCTCCAGAGCGCGGCCTCCCCTGGCCCCCAGCCCGACCCCATCTGCACCTCCAGGGAAGGTGAAGGCAGGCGGCCCCAGCCCTCGTTCAGACGGTGCAGCCCAGGTGCCAGGCCCCTGGTCCCCTTGGCCTGCCATCAGCCCCTGCTCCGCTCTGCCACCCAGCCCAGGTACGAACACACTCCTTGCCTTCCTCACCCCACCCAGCCTTCCCCCTCGAGGTTCCACGCCATCAAGAAGCTGGGTGCAGAGGTCCCCGAGTGGCCGTGAGGGCCGCACGGCCAACACTCCACTGAACAAGTCTCCCTGTCCCACGGAGGCACAGAAGAGTGTGGCCTCTGAGGCCACCCTGCCAGGAGCCTTCTCAGTTAGTGACCAAAGCTCTCCCCTGCTGGAACCCCGGCCAACTCAAATAGCCCTGCCAGGAGCCCAGACCACCGCAGACCAGGGGCTCGGGTGTCCAAGCTCCCCCGCCGGCCGCCCGTGGCTCTACCCCAGCAGCCCGAGAGTCACTTCCGTGCCCAGGAGCGTTCCAGGGCCGGCAGCCGGGTGGCTCGACTTCTCCCAGCACCGAGGGTGAACTACAGGTGAACCACACTGTCCACCTGCCTGGGAGATGTCCGGGCCTCAAGAAATGGGCTGAACAGGATGGGAAACAGCGGCTGCAGGTTCCCAGGGCGGGAGAAGGTCCCAAGTCACCTCCGCCCCCGGGAAGCCCACGTGTCACATGCAGCCCATGCAGCTCCTTGGGGGTTGCCCCCACCAGCCTGTTGACCACATCCGAAGCCCAGACACCAGGGCAAGGGCCCAGGGGCAAGGAGAGGCGCCCCCAGGCTCAGGGCATGTATCCACCACCCGGCTGGCACAGAGCCCTAGGCGCCCTCCTTCAGGTGCTTCTGTGGGACTCACTACGGAATGGCAGGCATCGGAGAAGCAGCAGGCAGCTGGGGCCCTGGATGCCCACTCGGCTCTCCCCAGTGCTGCAGGGACCAGCCTCAGTCACAGGACAGAGGTGGCCACGGGAAGCAACTGTGCCGTCTGGCCAGGAGGTACCCCCTCCTCAACCCAACCTGCCCTCACCCAGAACGTGCAGCTAAGGACAGCCCCACCCATAAACAGGCTCACTGTGCCACTGTGTCACTGTGGTGACACAGACAGCGGCAAAGGCTCAGGAGGAGGCTGGCGGGACCTCAGGGGCCAGCGGGTAACCATCCTTCCTACCTGGAGAGCAGGTTACTACGCAAACCAAACAAGGAACAAACAGCCAGAGAAGCAAACAGATTCCGGTCAGCATCTGGAGGCCCACGGGGAGCTTCCTCTGCTCGCGGCCCTCTGCGTGCCTCACCGTGACCCCGCAGCGCTTGCCAAAGGCGGGTGCAGAGGCCA